>NC_140999.1:141325442-142525442 GCF_052327205.1 Somniosus microcephalus | reverse complement strand
TGGCAAGCAGTGACTAGTGGGGTACCGCAGGGATCGGTCCTTGGACCCCAGTTATTCACAATATATATTAATGAGCTAGACAAGGGAACTAGATGTAATATCTCCAAATTTGCAGACAACACAAAGCTGGGTGGGCATGTGTGCTGTGAGGAGGATGCCGAGAAACTCCAGGATGATTTGGACAGGTTGGGTGATTGGGCAGAAGCATGACAGATGCAATATAATGTGGATAAATGCAAGGTTATCCACTTTGGTGGCAAAAACAGGAAGGCAGATTATTATCTGAATGGCAATAGATTGGGAGAAGGGGAAGTGCAACGAGACCTGGGTGTCCTCGTGCACCAGTCGCTGAAGGTAAGCATGCAGGTGGTTAAGAAGGCAAATGGCATGTTGGCCTTAGTAGCGAGAGGGTTTGAGTACAGGAACAAGGAAATCTTGCTGCAGTTGTACAGGGCCTTGGTGAGACCACATCTTGAGTATTGTGTGCAGTTTTGGTCACCTTATGAGGAAGGATGTTCTTGCCATGGAAGGAGTTCAGCAAAGATTCACCAGTCTGATACCTGGGATGGCAGGAATGACGTATGAGGAGAGATTGGGTCGATTGGGCTTGTACTCGCTGGAGTTTAGAAGAATGAGAGGGGATCTCATTGAAACTTATAAAATTCTGACAGGACTGGACAGACTAGATGCAGGAAGGATGTTCCCGATGGTCGGGGAGTCCAGAACCAGGGGTCGCAGTCTAAGAATAAGGGGTAGGCCATTTAGGACAGAAATGAGGAGGAATTTCTTCACCGAGAGTGGTGAACCTGTGGAATTCTCTACCACAGAAGGCAGTAGAGGCCAGTACATTAAATATATTCAAGGAGGAGTTGGATATATTTCTTACGGCTAAAGGGATCAAGGGGTATGGGAAGAAAGCAGGGACCGGGTACTGAATTTGGATGATCAGTCATGATCGCATTGAATGGCGGAGCAGGCTCAAGGGGCCGAATGGCCTACTCCTATCTTCTATGTTTCTATGAATAGGCCCCACCCCACCTCTTGCTACCTGTTTACTGTTTACATGCCGGTAGAAGATTTTTGGCTTCCCTTTTATGTTAACTGCCATTCTATTCTACTCGCATAAAAAACCTGCAAAGGGACATAGACAGGCTAAGTAAGTGGGCAGAGATTTGGCAGATGGAATACAATACTGGAAAGTGTGAGGTTATGCACTTTGGCAGGAAAATTCATAGAGCAAGTTATTATCTTAATGGCAAGAAACTGGAAAGTACTGTAGTACAAAGGGATCTGGGGGTCCTGGTGCACGAAACTCAAAAAGTTAGTATGCAGGTGCAGCAAGTGATTAAGAAGGCCAATGGAATGTTGGCTTTTATTGCTAGGGGGTTGGAATATAAAAACAGGGAGGTATTGCTGCAGTTGTACAAGGTATTGGTGAGGCCGCACCTGGAATACTGCATACAGTTTTGGTGTCCATACTTAAGAAAAGACATACTTGCTCTCGAGTCAGTACAAAGAAGGTTCACTCGGTTAATCCTGGGGATGAGGGGGTGGTCATATGAGGAGAGGTTGAGTAGATTGGGACTCTACTCATTGGAGTTCAGAAGAATGAGGCGATCTTATTGAAACATATAAGATTGTGAAGGGGCTTGATCGGGTGGATGCGGTGAGGATGTTCCCAATGATGGGTGAAACTAGAACTAGGGGGCATAATCTTAAAATAAGGGGCTGCTCATTCAAAACTGAGATGAGGAGAAACTTCTTCACTCAGAGGGTGGTAGGTTTGTGGAATTTGCTGCCCCAGAAAGCTGTGGAAGCTACATCATTAAATAAATTTAAAACAGAAATAGATAGTTTCCTAGAAGTAAAGGGAATTAAGGGTTACGGGGAGCGGGCAGGAAATTGGACATGAGTCTAGGTTTGGAATGGTCATGGCCCTGTGGGTAGTGGAGTGGGCCCAGGGGCCGTGTAGCCTTGTTCTGCTCCTACTGTGTTCTAATTCTGTTAGATTTCAGGAGATGGTTTTATTCCTGTTCCTGGCTGGGGTGGAGATCGCCTTTACAGAAGGTAAGTACTGTAGAAAATATAGGGACAGAGTGATCTCCTGGAAGAATTTCGATCGCCTAGATGGGTTGGAGAGGAATTTCCCAGATTTTTTTCTCCCAAATTGGCCATTGGGTCTTTATCTGGTTTTTCGCCTCTCCCGGGAGATCACATGGGTTCGGGTGGATGCAGAGTGATAGAAGATTTGAGGTTAGGATCAGATCAGCCATGATCTTATTGAATGGTGGAGCAGGCTCGAGGGGCCGATTGGCCTACTCCTGCTCCTATTTCTTATGTTCATATTCTCTCTGTCAATTTATTTTCATCTTCACTTCCCCTCTCAACTTGCTGTATTTGGTCTGGTTCTCCCTTGAAGAATTTACCTGGCATGCATCATACACCCTCTTTTTTGTTTCTTTATCTTCTCTATCTCCCTCATCATCCAAGGAACCCTTGCTTTGGTTCCCTTATCCTTCCCTCTTGTTGGAATGTACCTTGCCTGTACTTGGAACATCTCCTTAAAGATCACCCATTGTTCCATTGCAGTTTTTCCTGTCAGTCTTTGGTTCCATTTTACTCTGGCTAGATCCTTTCGTATCCCAGTGAAGTTAGCCCTATTCCAGTTTAGAAGTTCCACTCTAGATTGTTCTTTGCTTCTCTCCATTGCTAATCTAAATCTTACGATACGATGATCACTCGTACCCAAGTGTTGTCCCACAGACACTTGGTCGACTTGGCCCACCTCATTTCCCAGCACCAGATCCAGCAATGCCTCCTTCCTAGTTGGGCCAAGAACATATTGGTCAAGGAAATTCTCCTGAACACATTTCAGAAATTCCTCCCCCTCCTTTCCCTTTACCCTAGCATTATCCCAATCGATATTTGGGTAATTAAAGTTCCCCAATATCACCACTCTCGCTCTTTCATATCTCTTCTCATTAACTTGGAAAAAGAGGGAATTGGGTGTGACGGCAGTGTCAAGGTCTGAGTGTGTAGTTGGCAGCAAGAGGTGGTGTTAGGGAAGTGCGCTGCTGCTTTTGTATGACAGGCATGAGAAGCAAAGGAAGGAAGCTTTTGTAGTGCTGGGGCTGAAGTATGGTGGTGCACTGCTGTGCAGAGAGTAAGGGAGATGTGAATGGGAGTTGTGGATTCTTCCAATCCAGACTTGGAACTGGATTGAAACTCTCAACTCCATTTCACTTGAATTCCTTGTAGCAGGTGGAGACTTGTACCCCTCAGTTTAGGCTGGATTTGAACCTCGCTCTCGGTACAAGTACATAATTCAAATCCACAATGCTGCCAGTTGCCTTGATTGGGGATTTTCACCATTTTGGACAATGTGGATAAATACAGTAAACTCTCGTTTAAACAGCATCGAAGTATCCAGAATTCTCTCATAACCGGCAAAATTCAGGAGTAGGTTCAGGAACCCAAAGGTAAGTTTTACTGTATATTTGTGGCTGTGTAACCGGGGTTCTTGTACCTTTTGCCGTGTAACCATGGCTCCTGCACCTGTGGCCGTGTACCCGAGACTCCTGTACCTGTGGCCGTGTACCCGAGGCTCCCGTACCCTGGTAGGTATACCCCTCCGTTAGCTGGAATTTTTAATCAACCGGCACCATCCTGGTTCCGTTGGTGCCGGATACGAAAGAGTTTACTGTACACTAATTGAGCTATGTAAATTTCATGGGTTATTTAGCAATATTTTGCAAACTATTGGGGGCAGCAATAGTCTTTTAGTTGCCTTTGTATTTAATACTGTATAATTGAGAATGTAGTCAGTTTTCCTGGTGATTGAGTTTCTTGCACAACGGCATTTCAGCAGAATGTACACCTTTTGTGTTTTAATCAGTTGCATTTTGCAAGTTTCTAAATGCTTGATTTACCTCAAACCCCAAGACCATAACAGGAGGTAGGAAGTGAGGATCCTTCAGAGATGCACCTCAAACGTATTTCCTTATCAGTAAAACCTATACTAGTCTTCTGTTGGATACTGTGTAGCTGAGGAATGTTGTAACAAGCAGAGCTTTTAATAAATAGTTCATGGTAACTTGCACTGTCATCTTATTTTACCAGTAACAATAGATATCTTTAAATCATAAAAATAGATTTTGCTGCTTCTGCCTGAAGCTTGTCAGCCCTTGCACTTTCTCCTGCAACTTGCACTTTCTCTACCCTGTAATTAAATATTGTTTATACTGTAAATTACTGGCAGCCAGCCGATCTGTCTTTCCAGGAAAAATCACAGGATCATTAAGTCGAACAATGGTACATTTGAGAAATATTTGTTTATGATGTCACTTGGTTCATATTCTATAAATAAGGAAGTAGATCGAAAGGTATAAGACTTGACGAGTAGAACATGTGCGCACAGTGGGGAAAACCACAATTGTTTCTAAATCGTTCCAAGCAAACTTCTGTTCATGCAGTTAAAGTTTAATTTTGCTGCTGTGACAGTTGCAAAATGTACACCAGTTAAGCGAGAGATGTGTGGCAAATGCAGTTCAACATAGCTAAATGTGAAGTAATGTATTTGGGGAAAAGATGGAATGGAAATACAACCTAAATGGTGAAATTCTCAATGCAGTGCAGCATTAGAGATTTTTAGCAGTACAATATGCAGATCCTTACAAACAATATTGTAGGTAGAAAAATCCATTACAAGGGCAAATGGGATTCTGGATTTTATATATAGAGGCATTGAATTTAGAAAGACGCTGATTAATCGAGGATAGTCAGCACGGATTTCTTAAGGGAAGGCCGTGTCTGACAAACTTGATTGAATTTTTTGAGGTGGTAACAAGGAGGGTAGATGAAGTTAGTGCATTTGATGTTGTGTATATGGACTTTAGCAAGGCTTTTGATAAGGTTCCACATGGCAGACTGGTCACTAAGTTAAAAGCCCATGGGATCCAGGGCATAGTGTCAAGTTGGATTCAAAACTGGCTCGGAGACAGGAAGCAGAGGGTAATGGTTGGTGGATGTTTTTGTGATTAAAGGCTGTTTCCAATGGGGTTCTGCAGGGCTCAGTACTAGGTCCCTTGTTTTTTGTGGTAAATATCAATGATCTAGACATGAATATAGGGGGTATGAGTAAGAAGTTTGCAAATGATACTAAAATTGGCTGTGTGGTTGATACTGAAGAAGGAAGCTGTAGACTGCAGGAAGATATCAATAAATTGGGCCGAACAGTGGCAAATAGAATTCAATCCGGAGAAGTGTGAGGTATTGCATTTGGGGAGGGCTAACGAGGAAAGGGACTACACATTAAATGGTAGAACATAAGAGTCATAGAGTTATACGGCACAGAAAGAGGCCCTTCGGCCCATCGCGTCCGCGCCGGCCATCAAGCCCTGTCTAATCTAATCCCATTTTCCAGCATTTGGTCCGTAGCCTTGTATGCTATGGCATTTCAAGTGCTCATCCAAATGCTTCTTGAATGTTGTGAGGGTTTGTGCCTCTACCACCCTTTCAGGCAGTGAGTTCCAGATTCCAACCACCCTCTGGGTGAAAAAGTTTTTCCTCAAATCCCCTCTAAACCTCCTGCCCCTTACCTTGAATCTATGCCCCCTTGTTATTGACCCCTCTACTAAGGGGAAAAGTTCCTTTCTATCCACCCTATCTATGCCCCTCATAATTTTGTATACCTCAATCAGGTCACCCCTCGGCCTTCTCTGCTCCAAGGAAAACAACCCCAGCCTGTCCAGTCTTTCTTCATAGCTGAGTAGTGTAAAGGAACAAAGGGACCATGGAGTGCATGTCCACAGATCCTTGAAGGTACAGGAAACTTTGTGCTATCTGGCACCGACTGGACCGAGCTGTTGCCGTTCCCTCAAAACTGCCGGACACACCAGCATTAATGTTGAAGCATACGGAGCTTTTCATCTCCGTATCTGACAACAAACACTGTTGCTTAGCAACAGCTTCTAAACAGTCAGCCTGTACTTTAGAAGCGTCTCTGAAGCTGTTGCTAAGCTACAGAGACTTTGCAGAGCCTGACTGTTGAAAAAAAAAGCCACGAGAAGAAAAAAAACCTAACAAAACGGCTCCTGATTTTTGCCGGTGGCTCGAGCTTGCTGGACATTTAGCCTCCGGATAGCACACAGTTTCCTGTAGCAGGCCAGGTAGCTAAGGTGATTAAGAAGGCATACGGAATGCTTGCCTTTATTAGCCGTGGCATAGAATACAAGAGCAGGGGGGTTATGCTTCAACTGTATAAAATGCTAGTTAGGCCTCAGCTAGAGTACTGTGTGCAGTTCTGGTCGTCACATTACAGGAAAGATGTGATTGCACTAGAGAGGGTACAGAGGAGATTTACAAGGATGTTGCCGGGAGTAGAGAATCTTAGCTATGAGGAAAGACTGGATAGGCTGGGTTTGTTTTCCTTGGAACAGAAGAGGCTGAGGGGAGACCTTTTATTGAGGTGTATAAAATTATGGGGGACCTAGATAGTGGATAGAAAGGACCCATTTCCCTTAGCAGAGGGGTCAAAAACCAGGGGGCACAGATTTAAAGTAATTGGTGGAAGGTTCAGAGGGGATTTGAGGGGAAATTTCTTCACCCAGAGGGTTGTAGGGGTCTGGAACTTGCTGCCTGAAAGGGTGGTAGAGGCAGGAACCCTAACCACATTTTTAAAAAGTACTTGGATGTGCACTTGGGATGCTGTAACCTGCAGGGCTACAGGCCAAGTGCTGGGAAGTGGGATTAGACTGGATAGTTCTTGTTGGCCGGCACGGACACGATGGGCCGAAATGGCCTCCTTCCATGCTGTAACTTTCTATGAAACACACCAGGGAGATGATGATGAATCTATACAAGACATCGGATGGAGCAGGATTGTCCAACCTGTTGCATCTGGTCAGTGAGTGGGCTACATACGATTACACACAAACTTGGGCTTCCATAAACACAAGACCCCCGACGCAAAATGTTCTTCCTTTCCCCCCCCCGGAACAAAAAGCTACGCCCCGAATGCGAAAAAGTGAGATCTGCCAAAGCGAGGCCCCCCCATGCGCACAAAACCAAGAAAACCCATGCACCAAAAATCAAGGTGAGCTGTATACACGTGATATGCCCAAAAGCAAGCTACACAATGGGAGAGCCTTACAGGAAAAATGTGAGCTGCAAAAATGTGAGCTGCCAAAAATTAGATCTACAAAAGTGACAGTAGTTGAGACATTAGAGGAGGGTGGTGTACCATGTCAAAGGCTGCAGCGAGGCTGAGGAGGGATAATGCACCACAATCACAGGATGTCATTGTTGGGGCAGTTTCAGTGCTATGGCAGATAGAATTTCTCTAATCAGGTTTCCTAACATGGTGTTGAGGAAGGTTGGGCATGGATTTAGAAGGCGATGATGCAGTCAAGGACTTTGGAGAGGAAAGAGAGGTTGGCTGCAATTTTACATTACTGCAGCTCCATGGGCAACAGATAGCTGACTCTACTTCGCATATGTGGCTATTATTCATGTTTGAACCTCAAGTCTCAGCAGGCTGTTCAATGGCAGGGAAGGCATTGCATCCAAGTTCAATCCTGTATTGACCCAATGGCCTGGCTTTCAGTTGGACGTTGCAAGTATCAATCAGCAGTCGTAACCCTATCTGATTCTCCTTGCTAAACACCGGTACTAGAATTACACAAAATATACAGTACAGAAACGGGCCACTCAGCCCAACCAGTCCACGCTGACATTTATGCTCCACTCTAGTCTCCTCCCATCCTTCCTAACCCTTCCATTCCCTTCTGCCTCATGCTCATCTAGCCTCACCGCTCTTAAGTAAAAACAGAAATGAATGCTGTAAATGCGCAGCAAACAGACAGCATCCGACAAGAGAAATGACCAGGGAGGTAGAACAGGTGGAAATGACATCGGATGATGAGATTAGTAATGAGTTAAAATAAAGAGGAGATATACTAAATAAACTAATGAAACTCAGAGGATAAAACCCCTGGTCTGGATGGATTACATCCATGCATTTTAAAAGAATCTAGGGTAGAAATAACAGAGGTATGACTACACATATTTAGTAGTTCATTAGAAAAAGGTGTAGTGCCAGAGGACTGACGGATAGCTAACATAATACAGGAAACTTTGATATCCGGGACCGGCGTGTTGCCGATCTATCAAAACTGCCGGACATACAAAGTTAATGTTGAAGCATATGGAGGTTTTCATCTCCGTATCTGACAACAAACACTGTTGCTTAGCAACAGCTTCTAAAGAGTCGGCTGCAGCTGCAAGCGTCTCTAGCTGAAGCTGTTGCTATAGCTACAGACCTTGCAGTGTCTGACTGGGGGAAAAAAAACGACGAGAACTAAAAAAAGGCTCCTGATTTTTGCCGTTAGATCAAGTATTCCGGACATACAACCTCCAGATAAACCAAAGCTTCCTGTACCTATATTTAAGACGGGTGATAGAACATATCCAGGGAACTATAGGCCTATAGGCTTAACATCGGTGGTAGGAAAAATAATGGAATCCCTACTAAAGGTGAAAATAGAACGTCTAGAAACGAAAAATATAATAAATAGTAGTCATGGTTTTCAAAAGGGAAAGTCTTGCTTTACAAACCTGTTTGAATTTTTTGAAGAAGTAACAAAGTAGACAAGGGTAATGCACTAGATGTAATTTATCTAGATTTTAAAAAGGCCTTCGATAAGGTACCACATAATAGACTAATGAATAAGGTCAGGGAATGCAGAGTCAAGGGACAAGTAGCAGAATGGCTTGCTGGCTTTGAGACGGAAAACAGAGTAGGGGTAAAGGGTAGCTATTCAGAGTGGCAGAAGATGGGAAGTGGTGTTCCACAAGGATCAGTGCTGAGACCACTGTTCACAATTTATATTAACGATTTAGATCATAATCAAAAACATAATTTCTAAATTTGCAGACACCAAATTGGGGGGAAAAGCCAATACTGAGGAGGACTGCAAAAAATTACAAGATGTTAATAAACTTGCAGACTGGGCATATAATTGGCGAATTAAATTCAACACAGATAAATGTGAGGTACTGTATTACATTTTGGTAAGAAAAATAGGAAGGTCACATTACTTGGAAAATAAGAATCTAGATGGGGTAGAGGAACAAAAGGATCTAGGAGTACAAATACACAAATCACTAAGTATCGACACGAGTTAACAATGTCATAAAAGAAGTAAGCCAAGCACTAGGGTTTATTTCTAGAGGGATAGAATTGAAAAGTAGTGAAGTTATGCTAAACTTGTATCGCACCCTGGTTAGACCACACTTCGAGTACTGCGTGCAATTCTGGTCGCTATATTATAAAAATGATGTGGAGGCACTGGAGAGGGTGCAGAGAAGATTTACAAGGATGATACCAGAAATGTGAGGGTATACATATCAGGAAAGGATGAACAGGCTGGGTCTCTTCTCTTGAAAAGAGAAGCCTGAGGGGTGACCTAATAGAGGTCTTTAAAATCATGAAAGGTTTTGATAGAGTAGATGCAGAAAGTGTTTCCACTTGTGGGGAAGAGCAAAACTAGAGGCCATCAATATAAGATAATCAAATTGGGTAAAGAAGTTTCTTCTGAATTCCCTGAGTGGTGAAAATGTGGAACTCACTACCACAGGGAGTGGTTGAAGCGAATAGTATAGATGCATTTAAAGGGTGGTTAGATAAACATATGAGGGAGAAGGGAAATAGAGGGTTATGCTGATAGTTAGATGAGGAAAGACTGGAGGAGGCTCAAGTGGAGCATAAATGCCAGCATGGACTGGTTGGGCCAAATGGCCTGTTTCTGTGCTGTATAGCCTATGTAATGCCACGCACAGACTCATTGCCAGAACTAGATTCTGATGATATGGTCAGCACCTGAAACATCAACCTACCTCCCCTCCTTTTTTAGATGCTGATGAATCCAGTGTGCATCCCCATCAATTCCTGCCTCCAAGAAGTTGGGATACATAGTTAAGATCTGGTCAGTGTTCATTCAGATCAAAGAGCTATTGGAGCTCTGGAGAAAGTCGAGATACTGTTAAACTTGCCTTGAGGTTGGATGGAACAACATAGGAGGCTGTTGATGGAGTAATTAGAATGGAAAGGGATGGGGTAGTTCCAAGTGTCAATGGCTCAACTTGTTAAGGCAAATTAGTAGCAGTCATACAGACCAGGAACAACACAGGTTTGTCCCACGCCTGTGCTGAGGTAGCTGATCTCCACTGGAGCAGTGGTGGTAGTGCAAACATAGCCTGTGTTGATACAAAGCAGAAACCACTTTGCATTAATGTAAATTGTTATCTGTTTGATTTAGCACAAACGTGTTACTCAAAGGTGGTGTGGAGAATTTAAAATGAGGTAACTGGAATTACTCCTATTTTATTTTGGTAATGAGACTTTGAACTTCTGCCTGCATTTTGAGCATGTGTAGGTTGTAACTAACCTGGTGCTAAATAAAGCTGCTGGTCCAAACCATCATAATGTACAATTTCTTTCTACAAAAAAGCAACTAAATAAAATGCACATACCTGTATCAAAAACTGCTTTCTGATTGGTTCAGCAAACAGTGTAGGTTAGTTAATTGACTGTAGTACAGGAAACTCTCGTTTAAACGGCACCTAAATATCCGGAATTCTCTATTAACCGGCAAAATTCATACTCTGAAAACACCTCAATAACTGGAAATGTTGCTGAATCCGAGTCTCCCGCAGTGGGCGAGTTAGTCAGTGGGGGTAGTTCTCCAAACTGCCACTACTCTGCTTCTTGGCGCTGTCGGAAGTCCGAACACCTCAATAACAGGAGTCTGACTCTCCCGCGCTGCCGGTAGTCTCTTTTGATCCGCCATTTTTCTGTTTACTGTAAGTTTTGTTTTACTGTTAAGTAATTAGTTATGGATTACCCTCAACTGGCAGTACTGTACTTAAGCATCTTCCACCATCCATTTAACACAACATTCTGTATGAGAGTAGCCAATTACTATATACTGCACATTTCTTGATTTTTTAAAAAATTTTTGTTTGTTAAAAATAGCCTCAGTAGATATACCTCTCCGTCATCCGGAATTTTTAATCAACTGGCACCATCCCGGTCCCGTCGGTGCCGGATACCAAAGAGTTTCCTGTATATGTAAATAACTTGATTAAATGGAGAAATGTAGGCTCTGAATTTGCAGTCAGAGGCTTCCCCCGGGGAAATGTCTCCAATCCCCAAATAAAATGCCTGTGGGAGGTCCGGAGATTCGCAGTCTTGGGCCTCTCTGGGTACCCGCAGGTCGAGGCCCATGTATTCCACGGGCACAGGTGGTTCGCAAGCGCCCCAGGGATCGCATGAGCCAGCCCAACCAATAAAAGATGGGATCCCCATTCATGCTTATGGGGATTCCATATGTACAGGAACCCCATAAGCATGAATGGGAATACCCCAAAAAATACATTTACACATCAAAATAAATAAAACAAATTACATATTTAAAACTAATTAAAATGCCATTTAATTATTTAAAACATTTAATTTTTATAAAAATAAATTAATGTTCCAAAGGGGTTAAAAATAAACTTACCTTATTGCACAGGGTTTTTAATGTATAAATAATTGAAAAAAATGTATTTTTATATATTTTGAAACTTGTGCTGGTAAAGCAGGCCTTGTGCCCTCCCCCACCCCCTCCAATCTAAATGATCCTATATAATACTCATATGAAAGTGCTGCAAATATTTTAATAAAGCTTTTAAGAAAACCGGTTTTTACTTGCAGCTGTCAGTGAGATGGGTGTGCCTGCTTCGCTCTGCAGAGCTTGTCTATGCTTGGTGTGATGTTTGATGATGGCGACCTTCGTGTCACTCTCGGCGCTCCTCCATGTGCGTTCCCCTCGTGCGTCAGCCAGCCCTCTACGTTACACATGTGGTGGCTGCACTCCACTCCTGCCTCCCAGCTCGCACCAAGCCCGCCTCTGGCCACTGCTGAAGCAGACTTGATGCGAGTCAGGAGGTGGAAGCGAAGTGCAGCCGCCACATGTCCTGTTAGGCTGGCCCTGCTCAATACTCATTATTTTGTGGACCCCCTGGAAAGTCTCTACTGACCCTGAGGGGTCTGCCGACCCCCGTTTGAGAACCACTATTCTACAGTTTTCTCATTGTATCTCTATGGTTACTGTCTAAATTACAGCAGTAACTATTGTGATCAAACACTTGGTTTTGGGCGTGATTGAGTATCCATGGGTTAATTTGAAGGTCATGTGTGCAATCACACTTCAGAATGAACTATGTCAAGACCAGTATGTACTTGTTGGATTGGAGAGTGGCATAGCTACTGTTATCTGCAGAGAAAACCTCCAATTTTCTCCTCCTTGATTTCCTTACTGGGGTACACCTTCTGGTACCTCACCTAGATATCCATTTTTAATGTGTTAAGCCTTTTAAGGTTAGGACCAGTTGGCTGTTCTATTACGGGAGGTGGAGAAGGACACATCATAGTTGAACTCTGCCATGTATTCGTACAACATCCGTACCCTCGCGTTTCCAGCAGCAGTTACTGGATACCAATTGGGAGTGCAGACCCTGGCCAGTTTTTCCTCCTTTCTCGGGCACACTGAGGCCAATAGTTGTGGTTTGGGGACTTTTTTTGATATAATCTCATTCATTTATGCACTACAGTTGAAGCCAGCTAACTCAGCACTGACTGGGAGCATCTTAGTCTTTGTGGTACAGTTATTTACTGGATAATCGCATGGAGGAAGCCTGCCTCAGGAGTATCTGTTGTAGGAGACCAAAGCACATTTCCATACTGAATGTTACTTCAGCTTTTTCAAATGCCACCTGTAAGGCAGGATGGATCCAAAATATTGCCACCTTTTTAATCCAAACATGCTTACCTAAACATGTCTAGCTGCTTATTTAACCTTTAAGCAGTACCAGGATTTTTTTTTTGGTATACAACAGGAAGTGCAAGTGGGGGTAATCTGGTTAAATGACTAACCTAGTTAGCTACTTAAACTCCACTCCCACTCAGACCTCACCATCCTTGGCCTCTTACACTGTTCCAATGAAGCTCAACGTAAGCTCGAGGAACAGCACCTCATCTTTTGATTAGGCACTTTACAGCCTTCTGGACTCAACATAGAGTTCAACAATTTCAGACCATAACCTCTGCCCCTATCTTTTTTCTCTCTCTCTCACATGGCAGCTGTCTTTCATTCTGCCATTGCCATTTACACTTCATCTAGAGTCATCTTTTGTTTCTTAACTTGTCCCATTACCATCTCCTTTTGCCTTGCACCATCATCCCTTTTTTGTCTTTTTAATCTCTCTTGCCTTCCATCCTATCACAGACCTTCCCTTTTGTTCTTTCTTCCCTATCCCTGCCCCTACACTTGCTTAAAAACCTGTTCCATCTCCAGCTTGTTCCAGTCCTAACGAAGGGTCATTGACCTGAAACGTTAACACTGTTTCTCTCTCCCCAGATGCTGCCTGACCTGAGTATTTCCAGCATTTTCTGTTTTTATTTTAGCTACTTAAATTAACTGGCTGTACTCCACTATTGTTTTCTGTTGCAGTACCTGTACTTGACACCTGCCTTTCGTTGTAGTCTGGGGACATACTTTAATATAATATTTATGCACTAAGTTTCAAATAAATTATAGCGCAAATTATTTTTGTTTCCAAGCAGCAATTAACGCACAGAGTGGGAGGAAAAATAAAAAATTGGAAGTATATGCTTGGTGGATGAACAAAGACTTGGGTCAAATACATGTTGTCCTGAATATGCAAATGCTGTTGAAGCTGTAAAAAAAAGTTTTAGAAATGGACATAAAAGTACAAGAGCAGGAGCAGAGACTGATAAATTTGTACAAGGCAGTTAGGCTGTACAATTTTTGATGCCCCATTATAGAAAGAATATAGAAGCCACAGCGAGCATATAACATGGCCTCACCAGGATAATGTGAGGAATGGAAAACTAGTTATGAAAAAAACTGGTACTATTGGGACAATTTTCCACTGGAGTGGAGAATGCTAAGAGGAGATTTCATAGACATTTTTTTAATTAAAGGTTTTGATGGGGTAACTGGAGAAATACTGTTTCCTCTGCTTGAGATAGTAGCGAGAGGCCATCAATTAATAATTGTGACTGAGTAAGGAGTGAGGTACAGGAAACTTTGTGATATCTGGCACCGACGGGACCGAGCTGTTGCTGTCCCATCAAAACTGACGGACAAACCAGCGCTAATGTTAAAACATACGGAAGCTTTTGAGCTCCGTATCTAGCAACAAACCCTGTTGCAGCTTCTAAACAGTCGGCCGTAGCTTGCAAGCGTCTCTGTAGCTAAGCAACAGCTTTAGCTAGACCTTGCAGAGCCTGACTAGTGGGGAAAAAAAAGCAACGAAAAGAAAAAAAACTTACTGAACTGACTCCTGAATTTTGCCAGTGGCTCGAGCATTCCGGACAGTTAACCTCCGGATAAACCAAAGTTTCCTGTAAGTTGAAATTTCTCTATGGAGCAGGTACAGCATGGAATGCTTTGCCAAAGGGAATGGTTGAGGTAGAGATTATTGCTTCTTTGAGACTGAAGCAGAGCGAGGTATAGGACTGGGGAGAGACCTGGGGTGCAATATAATAGCAACTGGTATCTTCAGTGAAAGAAAGAGACTCACATTTATAAGTGTGACTAAACATGTTGATCCTAGGTTAAAGCCATCATCAACGACTTAACCACTTAACCGCCATTTAGTCAGTTAATCGGTTGTAATAGAGAAGCAATCTGCAGGGACCTTGTATTTCTTCATATTATAGAACAGCAGAAGTGATTGCGTATTTGACTTTGTTCCAGTTACTGTGCAATTTGTCTGGTTTATATTCCAGAGTGGATTCTACAGCACTGCAAGTGACTGCAATGCCTGAGAAAGGTCTGTGTAATCCTCCTGTTCACTTACAAATCTCTATGGCCTTGCCCCACCCAGCCTCTACAATCTCCTTTCAAACAGAGTGCCCTCTGTTTTTCTGATTGTGCCTTTCTTTACATTCTTCCACCCCCGCTCCCCCCCCCCCCCCCCCCCCACACCCCCTTCTCCAACTTGTTCTGCCATTGGTGGCAGATTCCACCGCTGTCTGAGCACTACAATCTGGGACGCTCCTTAAACTCCTCCACTTTGCACAATCATAAGGTATGCACTTCTTTCACATTGTAACTGCTGAGACTACGTGAGTACACATCTGTGTGCATTTAAAACATTTAAAAAAAATATTTAAAAAAATTAAAAAAAATCAGTTCTCAAAAAATAAAATGTGTTACGAGCCAAATTTAAAATCTAAAATCCCACATGGAATTACCTATTGCACATCCAAATGCTCATACAGGCCAGGAGTACAATTTTCCCATTTCAGTCTATATCACAATTTGTAGTAAACACCCAATGGCAGAGTTGCTCTCCTTGATTTTTGAATTCCATGCATTGGAGTGCGGGGCCAGTATAGGGTGGCGAGGACAGTGATAAGGGGGCAGGACTTGGCGTGGATTAAGATGCAGGTGACTTAAGTTATAGATACGTTGGAGCTTAGGTAGGGTGTAACATGGGAAATTGGTGGGGAGAGTATTGGAGAACTTGAGCCTGAAGATAACCAAGGCGTTGATTAGAGTGGCGAAGTGAGGTAAAGGCAGATGCAAGCAATGTTGCAAAAGTGAATCTGCCTTAGTAAAGGATAGGATATGGGATTTGAAGTTCAGCTTGGCATCAAAGGGGACAGCAAGATTGTGTGTGTTTTGTCAGGTTTTCAGCAGGCACCTAGTTATTTTCAATTAATGGATGAATTGGAAAACAAATTTTATTTATTCAAATGTAGGGAGCTTGATAATATTTGAAATCAATTAAAGTCTGGTGGTCAGTATACTGACCCAAATTCAGTATTCGCACATTTATAGTAGTGAAGTAAAGCTAGATTTTTTCCATCCATTGAAAATGAACAGGTGGAAAGTCTAGCTTGTAATCTTTGATACCGCAATATTATTATTGCCATTTTTCCTGCAACAAAGTTCATTTAAACTAAACTATAACCAAATTCTAGTTCAGATTATTTTTTTCACATTGTGTACTATAATTGAACTTTGAGTATTCTGGTTGACTTGGGCTAGATGGTTTGAAGAAATATCCCTCTAATCTGGTACTACAGGCACTTTGTAAATTAATTTTAAATTCCAGTCAATGATCAACTTGAATGGTGTGATTACTTCTGTGGCCAGTGTTTTCCATGTCATTACCTTTTTTAGTTTAAGATACTAGATAACTGGTATTAATTACAAGGCTGTAATTTAATTAGGGTTCTCATATCTTTTGCAACAGTGAATTTCAGGGTCAACATCGTAAACCCTGCAATTTGAATCACATTGTTAAAATCATTGCCGGCTATTTGCTCTGTCATTGACTGACTAAAGCTTTTTTGCAGCAAGCATAAATGCAGATTTATTCTGGCCTCTTGAGCATCCCCAATTTTAATCGCTCCACCATTGGTGGCCCTGCCTTCCTCCCTAAACCTCTCTACATCTCTTTCCTCCTTTAAAACGCTCCTTAAAACCTACCTCTTTGACCAAATCTGCCCTAATATCTCCTTATGTGACTGGGTATCAAATTTTGTTTGATAATGCTGCTGTGAAGCACCTTGGGATGTTTTACTATGTTAAAGGCACTGTCATGGTGATGGTGGTAGTACAGGAAACTTTGGTTTATCCGGAGGTTGTATGTCCGGAATACTCGATCTAACGGCAAAAATCAGGAGCCGTTTTCTGTAAGTTTTTTTAGATCTCGTTCTTTTTTTTCCCCCAGTCAGCCACTGCAAGGTCTGTAGCTATAGCAACAGCTTCAGCTACAGATGCTTGCAGCTGCAGCCGACTCTTTAGAAGCTGTTGCTAAGCAACAGTGTTTGTTGTCAGATACGGAGATGAAAACCTCCGTATGCTTAACATTAACTTTGTATGTCCGGCAGTTTTGATAGATCGGCAACACGCCGGTCCCGTCAGTGCCGGATATCAAAGAGTTTCCTGTAGTACCTTTTTTATATCCCAAAACACCACAGCAAATGAAGTATTTTTCAAGTATAGTCACCATTGAATGGAGGCAAGAGAAGCAGCCAGTTTGCACATAGCAAGATCCCACAACCAACAATGATATAATGGCCAGATAATCTGTTTTAGTAAAGTTGCTTGAGGGATAGATGTTGGCCAGGAGAACTCCCATGTTCTTCAAACACTGCACCATGGCATCTTTTTTACATCTACTCGAGAGCAGATTGAGCCTTGTTTGAACGCCCACTCAGACAGCACGGCACTCCCTACTACACTGGAATATCAACCTTTTGTTCTCTGCCTGGAGTAGAGCTTTGAGACGAGCATGTTGCCACTGAGCGAAGGCTGAGTTGAGCTGCTGCAGGTTATGAAACCATAATGGAGCAGTGTCTTACAGTCTGAAGATGTCGTATCATGAGCACTGTAGAGCTTTTGTGCCAATAAATTTCCCATTGTACATAAATAACCTTGTACATAAATAACCTTGTACTCACGTTTCTAAGCAAGTTAAGTATTATCATTAAATAGTGAACTGTTAGTTCTATTCCAAGTGATGAATGAGATTGCTTTGGTTGGCGCTGGCCCCATGCACCAGTCACTTGCACAAATCTGAGTTTAGAATTCTTCTATGAATCACCAATAAGAAAACATTTGAATTTGAGGATTCTCCATTTTTTTTCTCTTCATTTGGACTAAACTCTATTTGCTAGTGTCTATTGTTGCCTGTCAGTGAAATGTTACTGAATCCATGACGTATTGGGGCTTTGAGCTGCTGCATCCTCCTTCCTCACAAACCGCCCCTTTTTGGCCTGACTTTGTAGCTGTGCTGGTGTCATTCTCCACCTGCACTCCCCAAATCAATTTTTTGCATCAAACACTTGTATATCTTGAGTGGTTAAATTAAGGGGAGGATCCAAATGGAAGGAAGTGTCGATGCCATTGAAGATTGATGAGTTCCATTGATTATGTTGCAGCAACTTCCTGAGCAGCAATTTGGTGTTACCAAAATGAACACTTCCAAATTATTCTGTCTAAAGGTGCTTTTATTTCAGGTCCCCAAATTCATAACATAATGCTTGTGCAAAAGTTGAATAGTGCTGGATGGAATGTATTGAGTTTTTCTGAACTTGTACCTTTTCGCCAGTTAACTCAAAGGTGAACTCTGCAGCAGGAAATGTCTTCACACAGGCACATTTGATGGTAATGGACATTTCATTTTGTTCTGCACAATAGCATGAGTTAATGCAATTAAAATATTCTGCAGAACTAAAGATGTTAAATCCATTTGTTTCAAATAAAATCATTTTCAAATCTATATGGCATGTGATGTATTGCAGAGATCTTGCTAACGGTCACACTCTGAATAGTGACAAGTTTCAGTGCTATAAGCATGTAGCCTTTTTTTAGCTGATTAGTTTCTTGAACATTTTCTAGACTTTCAATGTTGTACTGACCTATCTTTTTACTTTGTGAGAACTCATTATTCCTTTACAAAAATTGAACCTGATTATATATTGTAAAGTAAATCTAAAATGTGCAAAATTTGTAAATTGCCACTGCCTCCATAGCTTTTTTGAACCTAGCAAAAAGCTGACTTGAGATACCTTGTGGTATAAAAATTTAGCATATATACATACATTGCTGGTGAGAATGCAAGCATATGATACTAAAATGTGATGTTAACTGTTTACATTAAACTATGCAAATAAGGGAACTCAAATACCCATAGGGCTGCAGTTAAACATCTGGTCTTCACTGGATCAGCTATTTGAGGTTTTTAATTTTTTATAATGCAAGATGTCTCTGACTTTATCAGCTTTGTACGATTGTAACTTGATGTGTTAACTATAGCAGTGATGTTTGGCAGTTCTTAACCACATTTCTGGCAAGAACTGCCGTGTGTTTTCTCAGAAAGGACTGTACAAGGGACTAAATAGAACTCGCACAAACAAAGGCTATCCTGGCAGCAATCTACAGGATGTTGCACGGAAATGCCTTGGAGCTCATTTTATTTTTCTCTTCTGCTAGCTAGTGCTAACATGTAGGCTTGAACAGATAACTGTTTCAGCCCAGAATAACAAACTGAATCGGTGCTACAGACATTGTCAAAGAGCTGTTGAATTCTTTGTTACATCAAGTTCATTAATTGTGCAAAGCAGACTCTTCTGCTTCAAGCTGAAAAAATAATTTTCTCATTTAAAGATCACATGGGTATTTTTTAAATCCTTTGTCATAAAGATACTATCTCCTTCTCTCGTAGATTTCCCACACCATGCTTAACCTCGGGCCTCTTGCCAGTTCTGCTCTGAAACTGTTGCAGGGGAATGTGTGGTAATGACAGTGGGTGATCCTTCCTCCTTTTTTATTTTTCTACTCACTTCAGAGAAAGTGATGGCCTCTGCTTAGTCTTTCCCAACACAGGACAACTGATGAGTCCGTAGCACAAATCCTACCATTCTCTTACACCCTACAGCAGAGTTTCAGCTGCAGGATATTTGAGTTCACACAAATCTGGTAGCCATTTGAGAAGTTATATTGTAAGAAAGCAATCACATCAGTGCATATAGAGTTTTAAAATCAATGTGAGAGTTTTACTTGTGGTTCCGCTGTGACTCAGTTGGTATCACTCTTGCCTCTGAGTCAGAAGGTAGTGGGTTCAAGTCCCACTCGAGAGACTTGAGCACAAAAATCTAGGCTGACACAGTGCAGTGCTGAGGGAGCACTGCACTGTCAGAGGTGCCGTCTTTCGAATGAGACATTAAACCGAGGCCCTGTCTGCTCTCTCAGGTGGATGTAAAAGATCCCATGGCACTATTTCGAAGAAAAGCAGGTGAGTAATCCCTGGTGTCCTGGCCAATATTTATTCCGCAATCAACATCACTTAAAAAACATTACCTGGTCATTATCACATTGCTGTTTGTGGGAGCTTGCTGTGTGCAAATTGGCTGCTGCGTTTCCTACATTACAACAGTGACTACACACCAAAAAACAAAAGTACTCCATTTGGCTGTAAAGTGTTTTGGGATGTCCTGAGGTCATGAAAGATGCTATAGAAATGCAGGTCTCTTTTCAGCCAGCTTTGGAACATTGATTTCTAGTGCAGTGGTTCTTGAAACTTAAAATTCTAACCGGACTAGACAGACTAGATGCAGGGAGGATGTTCCCGTTGGCGGGGGAGTCCAGAACCAGAGGTCACAGTCTAAGGATAAGGGGTAAGCCATTTAGGACAGAGATGAGGAGGAATTTCTTCACCCAGAGAGTGGTGAACCTGTGGAATTCTCTACCACAGAAGACAGTTGAGGCCAATTCATTAAATATATTCAAGAAGGAGTTAGATATATTTCTTAAGGCTAAAGGGATCAAGGGATATGGGGAGAAAGCAGGACAGGGTACTGAATTTAGATGATCAGCCATGATCGCATTGAATGGCGGAGCAGGCTCGAGGGGCCAAATGGTCTACTCCTGCTCCTATCTTCTATGTTTCTATGTACCGTAAGTGGGTATTAAATGAACTTTTGAATTCCAGTTGTTACCTAAAATGAGTTTTTAAACTCTAATATGTAGAGATTTGGAAACAAAATATCCTGTTGTTATCTTTCACACATTAAAGTAGTGAATTCAGCAGTGTGCAACCAAAGCAGCAATTTTAGATTGTCAAGCTGAACATTATAAATAAATGCAGGTGCTGGACGTCTGAAATAAAAACAGAAAATGTTTGAAATGCACAACGAGCAGTCTGCATTTGTCAAGAGAGAATACAGGTTAACATTTCAGTGCAAGACACTTGCTCAGAATACTATTGCAGGCTGCTCAGGTCATCAACAATCCTGATGGTGCACAGATTTATCCCCATTTATTTCATACAATTCTAATGGTGCACAGATTTATCCCCATTTATTTCATACAATTCTAAAGAACAAGCTATTCAAAGCACCATTTATATTTGTTAAAAGTAATGCTTTTTCAGTGTTCTGCATTCCCCCTATTAAGTAATTATATTGTACCGCTAATTTTTGTGCCTCAAATGCTCAGTGACCTTTTGGTTTTGTCACAAATTCAAAAGAATATGGTACAGTTGCAAGCTTATTGAGATTGCAAGAAACCCTCTAAAACATTCTGGAATACAACATATCATAGGCCTCCTTCTGCACTGTATCATTCTATCGGCCCATTGTGCCTGTGCCGGCTCTTCAGTAGAGCTACCCTATTAATCCCACTCCCCTGCTGTTTCCCTATAACCATGTAATATTTTTCTCCTTCAAGTATTTATCCAGTTCCCTTTTGAAGGCTACTATTGAATCTGTTTCCACCACCCTATCAGACATTGGATTCCAAATCCTAACCACTCGTGTAAGAAAAAAAGTTTTTCCTCCTGTCGCCTCTGGTTCTTTTGCCAATCACCATAAATCTGTGCCCTCTGGTTATCAACCCTTCAGCCATTGGAAACAGTTTCTCCTTTATTTACTCTATCTAAACCCTTCATGATTTTAAACACCTCGATCAAGTCTTCTCTGCTCTAAGGAGAACAAACCCAGCTTCTCTAGTCTATCCATGTAACTAATCACTCATCCATGGAACCATTCTAGTAAATCTGTTCTGTACCCTCTCCAAAGCCTTCACACCCTTCCTAAAGTGTGTTGCCCAGAATTGGACACAATACTCCAGCTGGGGCCAAACTACTGTTTCATATAGGTTTAGCATAACTTCCTGGCTTTTGTACTCTCTGGCTCTATTTATAAAGCCCAGGATCCCATATTAATCTGTCCTGCCACCTTCAAAGATTTGTGCACAAACACCCCTAGGTGTCTCTCTCTTCTTGCACACTCTTTAAAATACAGGTAGACTACCCTTTATCCGAACTTCCAAAAACCGAAACCCTCTAAAAACCGAAGGTTTTTTCGTTCAGCGTAAGTCGTGCGCACGACATGACCAGAGTGGCGCACGACTTACGCTGAGCAGGGCAGAGGGTCACTGAGTTCCCTCCTGGGTAGGAGATTGCAGGCCGAGCCGGGCAGTGTGAAGGAGGTATACCGGGAGAGTGAACCCAACAATACAGCGGCCCGTCCGATAGCTGCAGCGGCCTGTCCGATATTCTTTTCTCCCCGACCCCCCACCCTTTCGGATAAGTGATAGTGTATCCTTTATCCGCACTTCCGAAAACCGAAATCCTCTGAAAACCGAAAGTGTTTTCGTTCAGCGTAAGTCGTGCGCACGACCCCGCCGACCCCCACCCCCGACAAATTTCCCAGTCTTATAAAATACCTTCCGAAATCCGAAATTTTCCGAAAACCGAAACACGGCTGGTCCCGAGGTTTTCAGATAAAGGATAGTCTACCTGTAGTACCATTTAACATATATTGTCTTTCCTCGTTCGTCCTATCAAAATGTATTGCCTCACACTTTTCTGCGTTGATTTTCATCTGCCGTGTGTCTGCCCATTCCACCAGCCTGCCTGTCCTCTTGAAGTGTATTACTATCTTCCTCACTGTTTAGTTTTGTCTCATCTGCAAATTTCAAAATTATAACCTGTACCCCCAAGTCCAAGTCATTAATATGTATCAAAAACAGCAGTGGTCCTTGTACTGAACCTTGGGGAATTCTACTGTATGCCTCCCTCCTGTTTGAAAAACAGCCATTCAACACAACTCTGTTTTCTATCTCCTTAGCCAATTTTGTATCCATGCTGCTACTACCCCTTTTATCCCATGGGCTTCAATTTTGCTAACCAGCCTAATATGTGGTACTTTATCAAACGCCTTTTGGAAGTCAATATACACATCAACTGCACTGCCCTCATCCACCCTCTCTTACCTCATCAAAAAACGCAATCAAGTTAGTGAAACATGATTTACCCTTTACAAATCTGTGCTGGCTCTTTTAGTCCATGCTTGTCCAAGTGGCTGTTAATTTTCTCACGGATTATTGTTTCTAAAAGTTTCCCCACCACCTACGTTAAACTGACTGGCCTGTAATTGCCAAGTTTATCCTTCTCCCATTTTTTGAACAAGTGTGCAACATTTGCAATCCTCCAGCCCTGTGACACCACCCCTGTATCTAAGGATTGGAAGATTGTGGCCAGCACCCAATGTTCCCATTAAGCTCTCGGGGCCTCCCACGCAGCAAGGTTGACTGCTTTCCATTGAGGAAAACCGTGCATGCTTGGTAATTTGAATGTGCCGCGCCGCCCCCCCCAAAATAAGAGTGAACATTGGCCAGCTCCTCTGCAATTTCTACCCATACTTCCCTCACCAACCTAGGATGCATCCCATCTGGACCAGATGACTTATCCACTTTCAGAAGTGAGATAATTGCTGTTTTTTCTTGGTCTGTAGACCTGTGAAGCATCTTGGGATGTTTTACTACATTAAAGGCGCTATAAATACAAGTTGTTGGTGCAGGAAGTTACATTGTTATACCTAAATTATGCTTAATGGTGCTAGTTTCATGCTGTCTGCTCTGATTCTGCCTAAATTTTGACCCAGTGATTATGAAGGATGGTGTGTGACTTAAAGCGGTGGCATTCTCATAATGTTGCTTCGTACTTGTCCCATTGGCTGTTATTCATATGTGAGCTTTGATGATCAGTGTTTGAAGTTCTTCACAGTTAGAGAGCATGCAGTCAAACCCAATGTCCAGCACTCCCTCCCATTAGGGATCACTACACTGATCATGAGTGGGACACTGGCTTTTTTTCTTCCTTTCCCTAACCCAGAGTACTGCAGCCAATGAGGAACGGACCAGGGACCATCCTGGCTTTTATGGTGTGTGTACATTGTTTAAGTGATTGTGAAAACCTTTCTCTCTGCATTAAATAAATGCCTGTTGCTATTTGGCTCAGAATGCTCTGCAGAATAAAATTAAAGGAAAACTAAAATCTAGGAAGAATAATGTTTGTTCAGTCACCCTGTCTGAGATGGTTTTACTCCAGAGCTGAACTGTGGTAACTAGAGCAGATGCAGTGCAGATTTCTGCCTGTAATCTACCTACAAGCAAGCATAAGAGGGACTATCTTCAATCATTAGATAGTGTACCAGTAGGTGGAACATAGCAAGTTACATAGTTTCAAAATTGCAATATACAGGAATCTCTTTTTTTATCCGGCACCGACGTGGTGCCGGTTGATCAAAAAGTCCGGATTACAGAGAGGTATACTTACCAAGGTACGAGAAGCCCGTACATAGCCATAGGTGCAGGAGCCCCGGTTACACGGCACTTGTGCAGGTGTCCTGGTTACACGGCCACAGATCCAGGAGTCCCTGTTGCACGGCCACAGGTGCAGGAACCCCGGTTACACGGCCACAGATTCAGGAACCCCGGTTACACGGCCACTAATATATAGTAAAACTTACCTGAACCTACTCCTGAATTTTGCCGGTTAAGAGAGATTTCTGGATATTTAGGTGCTGGTTAAAAGGAAGTTTCCTGTATGCCCCTGTAGTAACTTACCTACTGCAAGTGAGGTGTGATGAACACAATCTTGTTTGCACTAGATGTAAGTTATACTGTCTGTAGATACTGAGGTGCTCCAGCTTCTTCCAAAATTCAGGGCACAATGTTAATGTATGGATATATATTCTGCAATCTCATCCTTCAAGGTCTTGCTGAGGTTCCTAGGTTAGTATAATGTGCTAAAGTTCATATTGTTAATGGGGTAAACCTGTTTTCAAAGGTAGAGTATAATTGGGTTAGGGTTAACTGTAGCTTGCTGTAGATGTCCTGCCAAATTTTAAACTTAAATTAGGACCCTGACAGTTGAATATTAAATTGTCACTTTTGCAGTTGTAAAATGTTATTGATGCAACACCTGAGTGACAGTAAGCTGAGTAAATACAGCAGAAAAATCAGCAAGCATTGTAGCCAATAATGTTTTGAGATTCTACTCGTGTTTTCTAGGGGTTTGTTGTAATGACCTGTTGCTATTGTATGCTAAGCTAATTTCCTTTTGCATTTGACTTGTTTATTTTACATGTTTTCATTTATAGCTTTGTGCTCTTTTTGTTGTCCAGATAGGAAGTGATTAAGTAGATAGAGCCTTAAGTTCTGTTAAGAAAAGTAGGGAGAGTTTTATTGTATTTGCTGTAACTAAATGTTCTGGTTTGTGACTTTTTGAACCAAGGAAGGTTTTGTGAACAAAAGCGAAGTGAAGTATTTGAGCAGTTGATTCTGGAGAAAAGCAAGATAAATTGGGAAGGAGTGGCAGTTTAACACTGCCCACATACACATCAGAGTATTTTTAGACATGTCTGAACCTGTTGTTTCCTTGAAGTTTCTCACCAAACTGGGGAATGGAGACCAAGACTGCAATTCTGAAGTTGCGTGGCAGTCAAAGTGAAAGTGAATTGCTCCAGTTTTCTTGCTCCCTGCCCCCACCTCCTGTTTCTTTCCCTAGAAGGGTATATGTTGCTGAATGGTACCTACCTCTAGAAGGGACGATTTGAATTTTTTTCATTTTTGTCATAAATCATTTTGGGCCCCTCTTACAATTACGCCTGCATTCCTTTGCTAGATGAACAAACATGTCAAACTGGGATCAACTTGCAGAAATAACAGCCTTACAGTGACTAAATCACTGCAGGGAAGTTCAGTTTGGTAATGTTACTCTACTGACATCATATGAAATCATACATACAAAAGGTAAATCATGCTTAACTAATCTACTGGAATTTTTTGAGGATGTAACTGGTAGAATAGATAAAGGAGAACCAGTGGATGTGATGCATTTGGACTTTCAGAAGGCTTTCGATAAGGTCCCGCATAAGAGACTAGCGTACAAAGTTAAAGCACATGGGATTGGGGGGGTAAGGTACTGACTTGGATAGAAAACTGGTTGGCAGAAAGGAAGCAAAGAGTTGGAATAAACTGGTCTTTTTCCGAGTGGAAGGCAGTGACTAGTGGGGTACCGCAGGGATCGGTGCTAGGACCCCAGTTATTCACTATATATGAATGATCTAGACGAGGAAACGAGATGTAATATCTCCAAGTTTACAGATGACACAAAGCTGGGTGGGCATGTGTGCTGTGAGGAGGATGCAGAGAAACCCCAGTACGATTTGGACAGGTTGGGCGATTGGGCAGATGCAGTATAATGTGGATAAATGCGAGGTTATCCACTTTGGCAAAAACAGGAAGGCAGATTATTATCTGAACGGCAATAGATTGGGAAAAGGGGAAGTGCAACGAGACCTGGGTGTCCTTGTGCACCAGTCGCTGAAGGTAAGCATGCAGGTGCAGCAGGCGGTTAAGGAGGCAAATGGTAAATAAAAAATAAAGAAATTAAAAAAAAAAAAGGGCAAATGGTATGCTGGCCTTCATAGCGAGAGGATTCGAGTACAGGAGCAAGGATGTCTTGCTACAGTTGTACAGGGCCTTGGTGAGACCACACCTTGAGTATTGTGTGCAGTTTTGGTCACCTTATCTGAGGAAGGATGTTCTTGCCATGGAGGGAGTGCAGCGAAGATTCACCAGACTGGTACCTGGGATGGCAGGAATGACGTATAAGGAGAGATTGGGTCGATTAGGCTTATATTCGCTAGAGTTCAGAAGAATGAGAGGGGATCTCATTGAAACTTATAAAATTCTAACCAGACTAGATGCAGGAAGGCTGTTCCCGATGGTTGGGGGGTCACAGTCTAAGGATAAGGGGTAAGCCATTTAGGACAGAGATGAGGAGGAATTTCTTCACCCAGAGTGGTGAACCTGTGGAATTCTCTACCACACAAGGCAGTTGAGGCCAATTCATTAAATATATTCAAGAAGGAGTTAGATATATTTCTTAAGGCTAAGGGGATCAAGGGATATGGGGGGAAAGCAGGGACAGGGTACTGAATTTGGATGATCAGCCATGATCGCATTGAGGGGCAACTCCTTACTTCTAACCGGATCTGTTAGCACGTATAGTCCGGCTGCTCCAAGCCTGTGCAAGAGCTGGAGGCTTCACCGTAAGGAATGGTCCTCGTGTTCCAGCTACAATGTCTCATCATTGGAAAGGCTCTGAGCTGCTGAATGTGTTTGGGATTGGGGGTGAGGGGCGGGGGGGAGAAGAAAAGGGAAAGGAGCAATTATTATCATTTAAGTAACTGAGCAAAAGCTTTGATGAAAAGATATTAAATAAGAAGCTTTTTTAAAAGCCTTTCAGCCAAGTGGAAAGTGGCTGAATTCCCTGTTTTGTGTTAAATATGGAGGGTTCTGGGGATCCTTTCAATTCAATTTCAATTTTATTTGTCACACAGCCAAATACAACAAGTGAAATCCAGTCAGTGAAATGCTTTTTCCTTAACGAGCCGAGAGCACCAAGCAGCAAAGGACACTTAGCTGCTGGTACGCACGGAGCCCGCAAGGACGGCAGCCATCTTCATTGGCGCCATCACAATAGGGTCCGCTCTCTCCTCGCTCCGCCTTTCCCGCACTCCTGCCCGACAGTCACAAGTTCACTGTGGTAATGCAGAAATCTGTCTGTGCAGAATGACGTTGCCCTGACTTAAGTCAAGCGTACGTGTGTTCGGTGAATAGCAGAGATGAAATTTTGTTGAACTTCTCATCATAGCGTTTTAGTTTGTGGGAGTCTTTCGCTTAATATATTTCTTAAGGCTAAAGGGATATGGGGAGAAAGCAGGGACAGGGTACTGAATTTGGATGATCAGCCATGATCTCATTAAATGGCAGAACAGGCTCGAAGGGCCGAATGGCCTACTCCTGCTCCTATCTTCTATGTTTCTATGAATCCAATTCTGCATACTGTGGGTGAAAATTCCTGATGTTGGGAGAATTTTGAAATATTAGGAACGCATCCACAAAGCATGTAGCAGAGTTGGACTCCAAGCAAAGTGGCAGAAAGGAGTCTGGAGCAACAAGACGTGCCTATGTGACCAAGGGTGGGGTAAAGTGGAGGAGGGAGAAATGCCTCAGTGAGCTGGAACAGGGGTAAAAAGTGAGGATGTGGAGAGACACACTACTGTGCCAAGAACTGCAGGGAAGGGGCATTCTTTCATGTGAACGACACTGGCTTTTCATTAGTTCCGAATGAACTAGTAATTAAACAAAACGACTTAATTTGTTGCTTTCAATCTCAGTATTGAATGGCTTTGGTACTTAACATTTATAATGCATTGTTGCTAATATTGCATCGTGCAGTTTCATCTCGCTTGTATTTGGAAACTCCAGACCCCAGAGTCGCTAATATGTTTGGTCAGTGGATCTCCAGTCAAACTAACGGAGTAGCTCTGCCTACTGTAATTTATTTGATGAAATGCCATTAACATTAATGAGAATTTAAATTACTTTTTGGGGGAAAAGAGAAAGTTGTTGACTGTCACTCTCCTAGACATGATTCATGCTGTCGGCCCTTTCTGTTTGCATCACTGTTTTAATTAAGTAATTGTCTTTGACCACATTTTGCCAGCTTACTTAGTTTTCTTATACAGTAGTACAAACTGGTTGTACTGCTAGGATGCAATCATCCTGTAATGTTCCTGCCTCATTTACAATATTTCCCATTTTGCAATTCCAGGATATCCGACATCAAGCCAGTGACTTCCCTTGTAAAGTAGCCAAGCTTCCAGAAAATAGAAATCGGAACAGATATAGAGACGTCAGCCCATGTAAGTACAAGGAAAAAGGTCTCAATTACTGTAAAAGGTGTGCATGTATTACATTTTAATTTCCTGTTGGAATGGAATTTGCTCAATGTGAAAACACTCCATAAAGTAGAACGGTGTTCAAATCAAATCCACTTTTATTGTCATTGTTAGTGCACAAGTGCAGTACAATGAAATGTAGGCTTGCAGCTCCCGAGAGTGTACATTTGGATTAAGACATTTAAACATTCAACATACATTTGGCTTGTAGTATATTAACATAAATATAACCATAATAAAGTGCATTGGCAGATGTGCAGGCTTGAGAGTTTATTTGTGGAGTTCAGTAAGATGACAGCCCTGGGAAAGAAGCTGTTCCTAAATCTGGTCGTACGGGTGCGAATGCATCTGTAGCGTCTCCCAGATGGCAGGAGGGCGAACAGACTGTGGCTGGGGTGGGTAGGGTCTTTGATGATGGACCGTGACCTCCGTAGACAGCGTTTCTGGTATATGTGCTCTATGGTCAGTAGCCGGGTGCCGGTAATGCGTTGGGCAGTTTTGACTACCTGCTGCAGGGCTTTCCGGTCATAGTAGCTACAGCTGCCATACCATACTGTGATACAGTTTGTCAGGATGCTCTCTATAGTGCAGCGGTAAAAGTTAGAGAGGATCAGGGGTGACAGATTACATCCCTTCAGCCTCCTTAGGAAATATAGGCGCTGCTGGGCCGCCTTCACCAGAGAGGAGGTGTTGAGGGACCAGGAGAGGTCTTCCGTGATGTGGACTCCGAGGAACTTAAAGCTGTCCACCCTTTCCACCACAGCCCCATTGATGTGGATGGGGGTGTGGCTTCCGCCTTTGGACTTCCTGAAGTCCACAATGATTTCTTTTGTTTGCTAGCATACAAGTACTACACTTCGCTATTGGTTTAAAAGCTGTGTATTACTCAAACATTTATGACTGCATTTCTCTTCTAAGCAAGATGTTTGAAGCTGCTTCTCACTGTTCAAAAGTATGCTGAGGAAAATTATGAATAAAAATGATGAATTTTAGTTTATTACACTCCCACTTTGGTCTGTTATTGGCTACAGATTTTTGTCCTTTCTCCAAACTGCCAATTGCCCTCTAAATAACTGGTAGGCATGACTAAAGCAGGACCCGGCAGAACCTCATTTTTAAATCGGCATATCAGGACAGATATGGAAGCTCAACTTGTGTCTGCAGATGATACTGCAGAGGGGCAGGACTAGGGGTCTGCGGGTAAATCCTTGGGGGACTGCAGAAGTAATAGGGTGGATGTGGGAAGAGAAGCCACTGCTTGAGACGCTGTGGTTATGTTTGGAACGGTAGAAATGGAACTAGGCTGTACGACTGGAGAGAGGCGGGGAAAGATGGCGTAGTCAACTGTTAAATGCGAGAGATTAAAAACAAGAAAGGATAAGGTTCAAAGAAGGTTCACTCGGTTAATCCCGGGGATGAGGGGATGGACATATGAGGAGAGGTTGAGTAGATTGGGACTCTACTCATTGGAGTTCAGAAGAATGAGAGGCGATCTTATTGAAACATACAAGATTGTGAAGGGGTTGGATCGGGTGGATGCGGGGAAGATGTTCCTGATGATGGGTGAAACTAGAACTAGGGGGCATAGTCTTAGAATAAGGGGCTGCTCTTTCAAAACTGAGATGAGGAGGAACTACTTCACTCAGAGGGTGGTAGGTCCATGGAATATGCTGCCCCAAAAAACTGTAGAAGCTACATCATTACATAAATTTAAAACAGAATTAGACAGTTTCCTAGAAGTAAAGGGAATTAAGGGTTACGGGGAGCGGGCAGGAATTTGGACATGAGTCTAGGTTCGGATCGGTCATGGCCCTGTGGGTAGCGGAGCGGGCCCAGGGGCCATGTAGCCTGATCCTGCTCCTATTTCGTGTGTCTAATTCTGTTAGATGCAGGAGATGGTTCTGTGATAGTGGATTGGCAGTTAGGATCAGATCAGCCATGATCTTATTGAATGGCGGAGCAGGCTCGAGGGGCCGATTGGCCCACTCCTGCTCCTATTTCTTATGTTCTTATAATCCATTATTGTCACAGCAGCAAAGGATGTCTTTTGTGACTTTGGTTAAGGCGGTTTTTTTAAGAATTTGTAAGAAGTGCAATAGCCAGACTGGGAAGAATCAAACGGAGTTTCAAGAGAGATGGGCATGGAACTCTGAGGTAACAATATATTTAAGGGCCTTCGAACGGAAAAGAAATTTAGAGATGGGACAGTCATTGGCAGTGTTGGAAAGGTCAAGTTTTTTGAGAATAATGGTTTTGAAGGGGGGAGGGACTGTTCCTGAGAAGAGGGAACCATTGATGATGTCAGCTAGCACGGAGGCAGGGAAAAGAGTTGGGTGGACAGAAGTTGATTGGGAAAGGAATCGAGGGAGCAGGAACCCATTCCATTAATAGGACAAATCAGGATATACCCAGGACAAAGAATCCTGAACTAGAAGTTAAAAATTTAAATCTACTTTCACAAAGAGACAGCTAATGGGTGTTTAATAGCCTATTAACAGAAGTATCACATATACCAAGAGTTTAAAACCAGGGTTAAGTGTGCCAGTATGTGAAAGACAATAGGAGTCAGACATGGCTCCAAATAGAAACTAATTTTTGTTTCTAAATATTTTCCAGTTAAAGAAAAAAATGCATGCGGATCTGTTTTCTCTTCAATTTAAATTCAAATACTGACTAAGAATTCAAAGTATTAAATTCAGTTAAACATCAGAAATCAAGATATTTTTACATCAAAAGTAAAAAGGAATCTAATTTAAAACCAAGGTTCATATTCCATTGTGAAAAATAAAATTTGGAGGAAATTAAGCGCAAATTAATGCAATAAAATAGCATTGGCTGTACTCAATGTACAATAATTGTCTACATGTCAGAAATTCTCCTGACAGTATGTGGGTCCTGGGGAATGTAGGGTAAATGTGCAATTAAACTTTTGAGAAGCCTACATTGACAGAAACCCTACAGTAATAGCAATTTCTCATTGAAATGCAGATCATTGAACTGAGAGCTAAATTGGTAGGATTAAGACTGTTGATATCTAAAAGGAAGATTGAGGAAAGAATACTGATGGACAGATGGTAAATTGATGTCTGATCTGATCATAAAAATCTATATAATTAAAAACAGCCTTGTCTGGCAGACATCCAGAGAGTTTGGGAATGTTTGAGGTGTCTGACTGTATAACACGAAACATGCAGATTTTCTGACTCCTATTTCACATTTGCTAAAAAGCAACTAACCAAAGAAATACAAATGTGCATGGTGTACTTCACTACTTAACAATTCCCACACGAAAAGAATTTGATCATATTCATGAAAAAATGTCAAGGTCCTTTAATGGCCATGTTGTCTTTCTCTTTTCCCCCCCCCCCCACCCCCTCTTCTCTCCCCACGCCCCCCCACCCAACCATCTCCCTCACTGTGTAGAACAAACAATAGAATTTACAAGTACTGTACATGCAAAAAAGGTGAGCAACTCCGGGAAGAAAAAATTGAAAGCTTTTGCTTGCTTCCCCCCCCCCCCCCCCCAAAAACCCCAACCCCAACCCCATTCTCTCCTACCCACCACCCCCCCCCCCCCCCCCCCCCAAAACTCACCTTCGATTCTGTTCCCTAAGCTTGGAGTGATCTTGGGTCCTGGGTCCCACAATATATTTTTAAGACTCTAAGCATCCTCTGGTCACTCCAGCCTCTTCTAAACCCAGTCCCCCATGAGCACTCACAGGCTACAGGCTTCTCCATCTACAGCCTCTCACATGCCAGCCTCCCTCCCTTCCTTGTCCCACCCCATTTTGTGTCTCGTGTTCTAGCAGTTCCTGGATACCCATTCCTTGCCTGATCCTGGTACCAATTTCAAACCCAGTACCCATTGGCTGCCATTTTGTTGCATAGCTGAGTTTTTTTTTTAAAAGGCTAGAGAAATTGAGTGCATTTGGTAAAGAAACATCTGTGGGAACCAGAGTGCAAATGAGAGACACCTAGAAGAGAGAAGGAATAGGGCAGAAGACCTGCTCGAAGTGTGCAGAGGTTTTTAAAAAAAAAAACTGGGACAAATTGAGAATGACAAGTTGATTACGAAGTGTGAGAGCTCAGCAGAGAGAGAAAGTGTGGAACATGGACAGAGGTGGTCTAAAAAATTGTAGAGTAGGTAGTTGCAAGAAGATAAATCTGTAGGCAGTGCTATAGGACATCAACTAGTAATCAAAAACAGTCTGAGATTTGTATCAATTTGGCCACCTACTAGATGTGGTTTTCCTTTTAGGCAGCCAACAGACCCAATTGACTACATTCTGGTTTTAAGTCCAGGCAAGCTGCAGGATTAAATGGAATCTCTATCCTTGAGTTCCTGGGCCAGGAAGCACAGAAGCCCACTCAAAATGAAACGTGTCACTGGGGCAAACTCAAACTGTGTATGATGGTGTGTTTAACCCAACTGCAATGACAATATTCACGGGATCCAGATTTTCACCTCATTCGTTAGAAAGAAAGACTTGCATTAGAGAGTAATGTTCAATTTGTTTGGAATTTTGAGGTGGAGAAGAGAACCTCTCAATTGTAACAGGCCATATTTTGAAACTTGGTTACACTGCATATAGAAGCTCTAATCTAGTTATTGAGTTTCTCTCCCTTATTTATACTTTATTGCACTTCTCTTTCCAGTAAAACCACTCCCCACAGGCTTAAATAGTGTATGTTTCGTCATAACATTAGTTTTATGCTGAATTAATTTTTAATGCGGTGTGATCAATTATCCAAGCAGGAGTGTTTCTTGAACTCTTCAGATAAATTGCATCTTATTTTAGTTTATTTCACTACTAATTTTATACATAATGAAACTGACCACATTTATAAATGTCTGCAGGATTTAGCTTCCTATGTTTTTGTTAAAACTGCTCTTAATTTCATTTCATGACATCTTAACAACAAACCAGTACCATGTTCAGACCATTTCAAGCTGGACTGTCAGTGCTAGAAGATATTCCTTCCTGCTTGTTCTGGGTAAAATGATTATTTCTGAAGAATGCAGTTCACACATTGCCATAGAGAAAGAAGTAAAAATTAATCGATGTTTAATGTTCATGTTCTATTATCTGTGCCCTTCCTCTGTTACTAGTACAGGAAACTTTGTGCTATCCGGCATCGACGGGACCGAGCTGCTGCCGTTCCCTCAAAACTGCCGTACACTCCAGAGCTAATGTTGAAACATACGGAGATTTTCATCTCCGTATGAATCAACAAACCCTGTTGCTTAGCAACAGCCTCTAAACGGTCGGCAAGCGTCTCTGTAGTGTCTCTAGCTGAAGCTGTTGCTTAGCTACAGACGTTGCAGAGCTTGACTGTTCAAAAAAAGCAAAGAAAAGAATAAAAAACGGCTCCTGATTTTTGCCAGTGGCTCGAGCTTGCCGGACGGTTCGCCTCCGGATAAAACACAGTTTCCTGTAGCTTGATTGGTACTTCCTGTGTGCTTTTGTGCTTTGTCAAAAATATAGTAAATGTATAATGCTCACCACTCATCTATTTTTTTTTAAATATATAAAGTTGATCACAGTCGAATTAAGCTACAGCAGGGTGATAATGATTATGTCAATGCAAGCTTGATTAAAATGGAAGAGGCTCAAAGAAGCTACATTCTGACTCAGGTGAGCATTTTTAAGAGCTACACATAGTTAAAAGAAAATGTTTTGTTCTACAAATTTGTTCTATATCTTGTCCTAATGTTATTACTGGTATTAAGCCCTCAGTTAATTTCTATAGTATCATCTGAGCATTTGGCATAAGTGAACACATCAAGCTGAGGGATGATGCTGAGGAATTAAAAACCCAGTGCTCTTCAGTCATCTTTAACATTACCCAAACTCATTTCATTTGACCCTTGTCCAGCAGAGAGGAAGCTTTTGTCCCACCTTTTTCAGGACTTGCTTCAAACAGCATCCACAGGTAAAGCGATAGTGTTCTTGCCCACTGTCGTCTGTATCTCTGTAATTAGAGAATTGAAAGTGCCCAAAATATCTGCTGTCAAACTGTTTCCTTTTTGGACAGCATCTAAATCTGAAGTTTGGCACAAAAAAAAAGTCAGCGTACAAATTCAGTTGCTGGTGTGGTGTATTTTTAGTAAATATATAACCTTATGCAACAACAGATATTTGTATTGTCAAATTGTTTTCAATATTTCATGGTCAGAAACCAGTGCAAAATCTAAAATTATAGCGTGCCTTAACATTAAAGTATGCCTTTTAGTTTTCCTGTAACTGAAGTGATATAATTCAGAAAGAATTTCATGTTCAATTAAACTGCATTAACCTATGTGGATTTTGATTTTGGCATTGATGTGTCCTAAGCCATTAACTCTTGCAGGCACAAATTGGAGCCACTCTACAATAAAATTATCTTTGGTTTCATACTATTTTTTAATGCTGTAGCTCTGTATTTGTTCCAATACCTCTCATAAGTACACTTCAGAATTGCCATGTAATCCGCTTCTAAGTTTGTTTGGAAGGAAAGTATCAGCCAATGCATAGACCTTTTTTTTTCTGATTTGGATGTTGCGCATCCATTGCCAGAATAACGTGAGACCCAGTGTTGGCCATCTTGTTGAGTTCAGTTCTGAGCAATAACCCCCCCCGTAGTGTATGTAACTGTTCTACCTTTAAGAGAACTATTGTATGTAACCGTCCACCTTTGAGAACTATTTTAGGTGTGGCACTACTTTATCCTGGCTGCTGTATACTGTAATACCGACGGTGACCACACCGGTATATAAGTGCTGTGGCAGAATTTATTGGGCAGATTCGCCCTGACCTTCGAATAGTAAAGTCCTGTTTAAGTTACTCTTGTAGTCTGTGTATTACTTCGCTATACAACCCACAGACTTTACAGTGGCGACGAGTTCGATCTTACCCTGCGGCAACAATACTTCTGAAGAAGTAAACGAGCGTCGAGAAGAGGCACCCGCCCTCGTCGTTTTGCTGAGAGAAAACTCGAGTCTGCAGACCAAGAAAGGAGGAAGATTTCAAACACGAAGTCTTCCATCAGCAACAGGCACGGATTGTCCCTTCTGCCATGGTGGTGAGTGAGCCGATCAACACGAGAAGCAAGTCGGCCACGGTGACTGTGAGTAAAGGGAAAATAGAAACAAATAAACGGAGGATAAGGGCGGTGCACTCGACCACGGTCGAGGGGGAAAGGAGCCGGACAGAAGTCGGGCCCAGAGGCGCTGAGACTGGGGCAGCGTGGAGCAGAAGCCGCGGTACAAGCGGGCTGGGGAGCGTCGTGAGACGACTAGACCGCGACGGCGAAAAAGGCCGGACAAATACCGCGACCACGAGGCGCTGCGACCGGGATCGTAAGGCGCGGGAAGATATAAAAATAAATAAGCCACGGAGAACTCAGCCGGGCAGGAAAGCACCGGACTGCGAGAGGGCTGGGAGGCGCGATTGGAGCGAAAAAGGCCGGGCACCTACCGAGGCCGCGAGGCGCTGCGACCGGGATCATAAGGCGCGGAGGCAATAAATAAATAAATAACTAAATAACCCGCGAAGAATCAGCCGCAGCCGGGGAGGAAAGGACCGGACTGCGGGAGGTCTGGGAGAGGCGTTTAAAGCCGCTGAGTGAGAGCCGCGGGAGAGACAGAGCCCGAGAGAGAGAGACCGAGCGAGGTTCCGGCCAGCGGCTTGCAGCAGCTGCCGTGAAGGACCAGGAGCTGGATCTGTCCGACGCCAACTGGTTGTCCCCAGCGCCGGTTGCCCCTGCCGAAAAGAAGGGGGGGGGAAACAAGGAACGCGATCGGCTTTTCTAGCGCGCGCTTCAGAATAAACTGAAGCCGGCGCACAGGCTACAAACCCCGTAAACCAGCGGTCGTCGCCCGAGGGCAAAGCTTACCCCTCCCACCAGAGGAAGAAGTCCGGAGCGGGAAACCGCCATTTTGCCAGTAGGGGGGAAGAAGACAAGCGCGGGAAACCGCCATTTTGCCAGTAGGCGGGGAAGAAGACAAGCGCGGGAAACCGCCATTTTTGGAGAGAAAAAAAAGAAAAAGTTAGAGAAATCCTGTTGTTTCGCAGAAAGATAGTGAAGATGCCTAAGCATGGTAACATCAACAACTTCGATGCTGAGGTGGAAGATTGGGCCACGTACGTAGAACGTATCGAGATATATTGTGAGGCCAATAAAATAGAAGATGATGATAAAGCTATAACCTTGCTAAACTCGATGGGCGCGAAGACATACGGGTTATTGAAGCATCTTCTATCACCAGCTAAACCGGCGGATCAGACTTTCGATAATATTGTTGCTGTTCTGAAGGATCACTTGAACCCCACACCGCTGATGTTGGCGGAACGATTCAAATTTTATGCGAGAACGCAACGGAAAGAGGAAAGCAACGCGGAATACTTGGTCGAACTGCGTAGACTAGCGAAATACTGCCAGTTTGGAGGAAATCTGACAGAGGCATTGCGAGACAAGTTCGTGTGCGGGCTGTCGAAGGAAGGAACGCAAAAGCGACTACTCGAAGAGAACGACCTTACACTTGAGAGGGCTGTCCTTATTGCAGCATCGCACGAAGCCACAGCGAAAGGAAATGCAGCTAAAGGCAGCGGTACTCAGTGTGGATCAAATTACTTCGGGTACAACGAAATGTTATCGTTGTGGGAAGACAACACACGACCAGAACCAATGCTGGTTTAAAAACCAGGAATGTAGAAAATGTGGCAAACTGGGTCACATAGCTAAAGGTATGCCGGTCAGGAAAGAAGACCAACAACCAAAAAAAGCCATCACAGGGAAAGTACAACAAAGTACACAAGGTGGCTGAGAAGAGTTCAGACGAACAGAATTCGGATTCAGACCCAAACGGCCAGGAACTGGGTAGTCTGAGAATTCACAATGTGAGTAAGAAAGCTGACCTACAAACTATCTGGGTCATGCTAAAAATAGCCGGAGTCCAAGTGAAAATGGAGTTGGACACTGGATCAGCCCTATCAGCCATAAATCAAAGGGATTACAACCGGCTATTCTCACATATACCCTTGAGAGATACCAAGTTCGTATTGCAGACATACATGGGGCATAAAGTATACCCCATGGGGAAGATAAGAGTCAAGGTGAGAGACAGGGGCAAAGAACACCCAGGAATGGACTTATATGTACTACCTGAGGGAGGACCACCACTTCTAGGACGGGAGTGGATCAAGAAAATAGACATGGGCCGCACGGTGGCATAGTGGTTAGCACTGTTGCCTCACAGCGCCAGGGACCCGGGTTCGAATCCGGCCTCGGGCGACTGTCTGTGTGGAGTTTGCACATTCTCCCTGTGTTTGCGTGGGTTTCCTCCGGGTGCTCCGGTTTCCTCCCACAGTCCAAAGATGTGCGGGTTAGGTTGATTGGCTATGATAAATTGACCCTTAGTGTTAGGGGGATAGGGTGGGATATGTGTTGGTGTAGGGGTTACGGGGATCGGGTGGGATATGTGTCGGTGCAGGCTCGATGGGCCGAAATGGCCTCTATCTGCACTGTGGGGTTTCTGTGATTCTGTGACATGAAATGGCACGACCTCAAAGCAATAACGAGTGAGGACTCGGGGCAGACAATCAGCTCAGACTCTGAAACAGATGACGATAAGACCAGCCCAAGCATGAAAGACAAGTCTAAAATGAACTTGCTGACTAAGGTTGGTAGAACGAATGTGGGCCTAAAGGCTTATGCTCCAGAGGAGAACAAAGTTTCAGAACAGAATTCCTCTGAGCAACAACAACATAGCTCGACAGAGAATTCTGAGTCTGTTCAAGTTAGAGATATATATTACTGAGGAACATCGAGCTCGAACGCAAACTTATTTCAGATTACGACAGCAATTAGAACAATTGAATTGCCGTCTCGATCAAGAGATGAAAGCAATGAAAAAGTTCTATGATACCGAATGGGAGAATCTGGAAAGACAACAGAAGCAGCTGGGGAAGAAAAGGGAGCAGGAGCACACAAACCGTCTGCACGAGGAGGCCAAACGAATCAAAGCGGATTCGGCTTCTGAAGGGGCGTGCTCCAATCCGGTGGAACAAGATGTGCCGCAACTGAAGGCGCTGGTCAGCAGGTTGCAGGCAGAAAAAGCTGAGTTGGTCGACATGACTTCTGAGCTCCTACTGAAGTTGGGTGCAGCATCACCAGACGATTCATTTGTGGAAATTCGAAGGATGGGGCCTGCGGATGATGGCGAAGTAGAAACAGCAAAGGAGCCCCAGGACAAGGTTCTAAACAGCCCTGCAGCTAATGGAAAAGGGATGAGGACAGGAGAGTTAACAGTCAACCAACTCATTCATATGCTGAGGAATAAAACTCTAAAATGGGAAAAACTTAAATACGAGCCTCAATCTTCAAAGGGAAGGGAGCTCTCAAAAGTCATTGGAAGAGCTGAGGTGGCAACCCAGACTGAGAAGTCTGCAGCAGAACAGCCCTTGCATGCCAAACGTACGCTGACGCACGGCAATGTAGGACAACAGAATACTGAAACAGCTACTTCAGTGGAGGGATTGAATAGTCCGATCAATCAACCTCCGAATGAAGTTGAAGTATTGAAATCACAAATGAGGTCATTAGTAAAAGACTTGCAGGAAGCCCAGAAAAAGCGGGATGAATCTGAATGCATGATGAAGTCTCTTCAGGACAGATGTCGGGATTTGGAACAAAAGTCGGCTAACGTCCAGCTGGGTAAGGAGGAAATAGAAGACCCCCTCGCTGGCCTAGCTCAGGACGACACCGAACATTACCATGATCTGTTGAGTGACACTGAATATTACGAGGACCTGGTCTGCCCAGCTTGTGCCGAGAACTCCCAAAGTGCCGAAATCAGGATGAATCACTTAGTCTAAGGGAGATGGTGGCGTTACAGCTGGCAGCTGACAATGGAGCCCCGAGAGTCTCCAAGAAGCAAAAAAGGAAAAGACGAAGCAGAAGATGATAACCAGCTGAACCATTATTACCTCTACCAGATCACACACGTGGTCCCCCGAACGGAGCGAAATCAGTTGGAAAGTAGGAAAATTTCCCAAGGCAATCCAACTTTTTTTTGTTTTAAAAAGTCAGCAATGCTGGTTCAGAAGTGATGGAAGTAAAGCTGTTCAGTCTAGGGAAGGACTAGGGGATGAGTCCCTCTCGCAAGGTGACCCGACTACACCACGGAGGCGTGGTCCGGACCGAGTCAAGAAGATCAGAGAATGAATCTGTGAACTGTTTCCGCAGAGACTACCTCTGTGAACTGTTGTAACATGAAGTTGGATATGTTATGATGTTATGTTAATGGGGAATAAGTATGTTGTAAGCTAAAAAGGGAGGATTGTAGTGTATGTAACTGTTCTACCTTTAAGAGAACTATTGTATGTAACCGTCCACCTTTGAGAACTATTTTAGGTGTGGCACTACTTTATCCTGGCTGCTGTATACTGTAATACCGACGGTGACCACACCGGTATATAAGTGCTGTGGCAGAATTTATTGGGCAGATTCGCCCTGACCTTCGAATAGTAAAGTCCTGTTTAAGTTACTCTTGTAGTCTGTGTATTACTTCGCTATACAACCCACAGACTTTACACCCCCCACCCCACATTTAAAATAAATAAATGTAGACCATCTTAATCCACTATGGTTATCCTGGGTTGATGTATATCTATTGTGTTGGATATTATGAAACAATGTTAAGCTCATTCATTATTCTGCAACTTATCCACCAGAAGAGTTTTTCAGTGGGACTGAAGTTTATACCCTTTTATAGTTTGTGCTCTGGTTAAATACTTAATTGCTAATTAAAGATGTGGTCAATGATAGTTGCCTTCTATAGTGAAAGCAATAGTCTTGATATATTAAGTTTCCCACTCGGGGGGGGGGGTGGGGGGAAATCTAAATTTGCAGGTATGTACATCACTTAGTCACAGTATTTCAAGATGGTCTGAATTTATTCTAATCATCTTTTAAAGAAAAGGACTTGCGTTTAATAAGTACCTTTCACAACCTCAATGTCCTAAAGCGCTTTGTAGCCAATGAAGTACTTTTTGAAGAGTATTCATTATTGTACTGTAGGGAAATGTGGCAGCCAACTTGCACACAGCAAGATTCCACAAACAGCAATAAGATACATGACCAGATCATTTGTTATAGTGATGTTGGTTGAGGGACAAATATTAGCCAGGACACTAGAACTCCCCTGCTCTTCTTCGAATAGTGCCGTGAGACCTTTTATGTCCGCCTAAAAAGGCAGACACATCCTCTGATTAATGTCACGTCTGAAAGACAGTACCTCCAGCAGTGCAGCGCTCTCAGTACTGCACTGAAGTGACAGGCTGGATTATGTGCTCAAGTTTCAAGTGGGCCTTCAACCCACAACTTTCTGACTGAGGCGAGAGGGCTACCTATGAACCAAGGCTGACAACTCAATGGAGATTTTTAAAAAATATTTGGTGTAACCAGTTAGAGATGTAGAAAGGATCACTCAAGGGGTTCCCCAGTTGATATCCATTGTGCCCACCTCCTCCCCCAGACAGCCTGTAATGGGAATTTATGGGACTCCATGGAAGAATTCTCTAGAAATTTTAGGCCGTGAAAGATTTCTGTGGGTAAGTACTTATTGATTCCCTGTAGAATCTTCCCCATTTTAATGGGGATTCTCTACTAAATTCAATTTATTTCCTGCTTAATTTTGAATCCTCCCCTTCTCTTTCCACGCCCCCCCCCCCCCCCCTCCACCCATTGTCAATCAATAAGCGCTTTCAATTCTCTGATATAGCCATTAAACTTTGAGTTGTGTAAAGAGTTAGCAACTTTGTGAATTTGATAACTTAATTGTTCTAGATTTGCATCGTACTTAATGTCACATAGAATGACAGCATGCAAAAATTGATTTTTGCCCAATAATTAATTTTTTGTTACTTTTACAGGGTCCTCTTCCAAATACTTGTGGCCATTTCTGGGAAATGGTTTGGGAGCAAAAGTCTAGGGGTGTTGTCATGCTCAACAGAGTAATTGAAAAGGGATCAGTAAGTAGTTGAATATACTTGCATTCATCTTATGAACCATTGTACAGAGCAGTTGAAATTGTTAATCTGTAGCCAAGAATGGCATGGAACTAGTAATAGTCCTGCCTCATTCATTATGGGAGAAGACATGCTGTGATGCAGTGGTTTTGGTTAATTTAAACTAATTGAAAGGTAATTGAAATATAATCTACAGTCCCATCAGTAAGAGTTACAGGCGAGTGACTCGAGCAGTGATTAATTGAGCTTCATTAGAGAATGACATTGTAAATAAAGAAATGGGCTACTTGTCCAGGGCATGTGGTAGGTTTAATAGACCATGATAATTGAATGTAGTTACATGCATCTATCTTTCTTTCCTCTCCCTCAACACAAAGTAATCTTGGGTGCAGTGAACTTGCTTCAGAAGTGCCTTTTTTTTTAATTGACAATGTGTAGCATTTTTTATTTCAAGTTCCCCCACCCCTCCCTTTACTAATGGTCTCAGTGCATCATTTACTAGCAAGCTGTTGCTAGGTTTTCACCAATGCTACTCCGATGCATCTCTGATTGACAGGCTAAAGGTTAAAATGTTGGACTGCCTGGTGACACATTTTTTGTGTACTGGGTCAGCCTGGCAGCAGCAACTCTGGCAAGTGTACTTGGGCATTGTTACCATTTGTGAGATTTATGTTTAAAAGCCACTTTAATTGAATTGTTCTGTCTTAGATTAGCCAAAAATAAAGATCAGTGATCTTGTACAAGAAATACTTTAGTGTTAAATTTTCCTTTGTTTTCAAGATCCAAAGTGCATTACACCACCAAGGTTAAAAACAATAGTAGAGCATTTGAGAAGTCGAATAGTAGCAGTTAGATTATGCTCAATTTGGGTTTTAAATACCTGAAGATTATAGGAGGAAGGAAGACTGAGGGCGTTAAAGAAAACCGATAATAAAACCTGGGGGTTGGGAAAAAAACTTTACATTACTCAAATCAATATATATCTTTTGCATGCAAATTCTGTAGTTGATAATGGAAATTTTCTGTACAAATAAATTGCCCTGTTGCAGAGAGCGTAATGCCAGGAATGAGAATAAGACCAGGTAAAGTTTCCACAGTTGCACAGCAGCTGTTGAACTATTCTTGTGTAGATTTCTGGTAAAATGCTTTGTGTAAAGAAGTAGAACACAAATATAATCTCACCTGTTCAAATAGAAATAGAGTGGATGCGAATCTTGCAATACTCCAATGGTTTTAACCCTTTTTGAAATGGACTGCTATTCTATGCATCCAAGGTAGGTATGGTAAAACTACCTTCACCCTTTCTATTATTCTATCCACTGCCTCAAAGCATAAACATTTTCCTTAGGAAATGGAATATAATTTTTCATTACCTGGATTTTTGCATTTAACATACATCTGGGTTTCAGGTTTTTTTAAATATGAATTTAATGCACAATTACTGTATATCAAAGGCAGAGCAAAAGCTGACCCCATTACATTAAAACTAAGTGAGTAAACATAAGTAATAAGTATAGCATTAGAGTATTGAGGGAAATTGGCTGCTATTGATCAAGTTTGCAGCTCATGTTGGAGGCAGCTAATGGGCATTACCATGAGCTACCAAGTCTAGAATAAAGATCCAGAAGGAATAGAAATGTATTCACAGCAGAGAAGTCAGCTATTCGGCCCATCATGCTTTTAGCAGCTTTGAAAGAGTCCCATTTTACCCTTTTCCCATATAAATGTTTCTTTTTCAATATTTATTCATCACCCTTTTAAAAGCTATTATAGATTTTGCTGCGACCATTGTTTCTGGTGGATTGTTTCAATCCTCTTTAAAATAAAATCTCCTGTCGTCACCCTTTGTTTTGTTAAATTTATAGCCTTTGGTTAGCAACTCGCCAACCAGTAGAAATAATTTTTCCCTACTTGCATTATCAAAACCCCTCATAATTTTCAGCACCTATCAACTCTCTTATTGACCCTCTCTGCTCTAGTGAAAAGAGCCCCAGTTTCTCTCATTGCTCCTCATAATTAAAGTTGCTTGTCCCTGGTATCACCTTGGTTCATCTTTTCCACATCCTCTCCATGGTCTTGACATCCTTCCAAAAGTAGGATGCCCAAAACTGGACGCACTCTTAACTCTGGTCTAACCAATGATTTGTATTGGTTTAGCATTAGCTCGTTGCTTTTTGTACTCTATGGCCAGATTTATAAAATGGTTTTTTTAACTGCCGAATCATCTAGTCTTCCTACTTCTAAATATTTGTGTATCTGAATCCTAAAACCTCTCTTTCTCATTTGGTGCATATTTCTTCTCATTTGCCCTTCCCAAAATGTGTCACTTAATGTTTCTCTGCATTAAATATAATTTTGCATCTACCCGGAAATCTATTAACCTATGTCCTCCTGGAGTTACTTAATCCTTGTCATAGCTGACCAGTTTTTTGTCGTCTGCAAATTTTAATATTGCGTCCCTTATAGCCGAGTCCAGATCATCTGTTAGAATTGTACAATGATCCTAGCATTGGTCCCTGAGTGGGCAACAATGTTTACATTAACCACTTTTTTTTGTTCTTTAGACAATTTCTTATCCATGTTCCCACATTCTCTAATACCATGCAAGTCAATTTTATTGAAAAGCCTCCTATGTAGTACTGTCAAAACACTTCTTGAAAATCTGTATATGCAACTACTGCAGTTCCTTGATCAATGCATTGCATTTTTCCTCAAATAACTCTTTAATTTGTCAGAAATTACTTGCCTTTTACATGTCCATGCTCGCTGTCTTTAAGCTATTTCTTCCGAAGTGAGTATTGCATTTATCCCGTATTATGGCCTCTAGAAGCTTAATCACTACTGATATTAGGCTGACCTGTCTATAGTTACCTGATTTATTCCTTTCTCCCTTTTTGAATAGATGCGTTACATTGGCAATATGCTATTATTGGCAATATGCTGTCATGTGACACAACTTTGTATTCAAAAATATTTGAAAGATTATGGTCAGATTCTGTTGTTTCCTCTCTGACTTCCCTCTGCATTCTAGGAAGCAGGCCATCAGGGTCCAATGCCTTTTCCACTTGCGTTCCAGCAGAGTTTTTTTTCCACGTACTACTACTTTATAGTTATCCAGTATAATTGGTCCACCTCCTGTTCTTCTATACTTACATTCCCAGTATCGCACTCTTCTGTGGAAACCAAGGCAAGTACTTATATTTCCACCGTTCTTTCATCCTCAATGAAATTTCCTTCATCTGTAATCGGCTGTATCCTTTCTTCAATTTATCCTTTTAGAATAGGATGGAATATGTGACATTGCCTCATGAGTTTCTGATAGAGATTTGGAACAGAGTTGGAGGTGGTAATTATGATTGGATTTTTCTAAAGGCAATGTTCTCTGTACTGATAGAAAGCAAGGTGTCGCATTCGAAACTCGTGAAGCTTTTTTTTGTAGTGCTGTTACTTTTGTGCACTTTTAAATAGTAACTGCATAAAGTTTGAAAATGTTTTATTTCCATTAATCCTGAAATTTATATTATCTAGCCAGAAATAAAAAATGTATTAAATGTCAGAGCTAGTTCAACAGTAAAAATATGCTTTAAGACATCACACAAAAATGTTTAGTTGGTTCTTGAATGCTAGCGCAAGATAAAGCCAACTTTTATAAAATTTCCTTTTAATTCTAGGTAAAATGTGCACAGTACTGGCCAAGTAAAGAAGAAGTGGACATGATATTTGCAGACACAAAATTCAAGCTAACATTGATTTCTGATGATGTAAAATCATACTACACAGTACGTCAGTTGGAGGTGGAAAACCTTGCAGTAAGTACATCATCAAATATTGAATTTGGGAACTTCAGCCTTTGAAATATAGCTGTTTTTCCATTTATGTAGACCACCCCATGGTTCATAGTATTGGCTTAATTTCCATTGCAGACTTTCCATAGGGCAGGGTGACCTAAATTAGACCAAAGATTGGTAAAAGTGCTATATCATACCCTCATGAATATGGTATTTGAGGGTATGCAAGCTTTCATTAATACAGTTTTGCTCTTTCAAGACCACCAAATTGAACGGATTTCTCATGTCCACAGATGGAGGTAATCTGAAAGGGGAAAGTGTACATGAGACTTTTGATGTAATCAGTCATCAAATGGAAATGTTTTCTTAATCAGAACTAATCAGTAAAGAAAGAAAGCTGTTGTCTTTTATGACCTTGGGACACCCTCAAATCACTTTACACTTCAAAAGTAATTGGATGACTACAGTCACTGCTTTGTAGGCAAACGTGACAGCCAGCAAGGCCCCACAAACAGCATTACTCTTCAATGTTCTTCAATACTCTCCATATCGTCAAGAGTATCTATCTTAACCTTGAAATCTATAAGTTTTCAGGAACACACCTGGGTTAATGAAGCAGAAAATCCTGTCTTGAATTATTTTTAGCTGCAGGATTTATCCTATGCTTTCATAGAACCTATATTGTCTTCAATGAGTGAACAGAGCATCATTCCTTTTTAGATCTAATTTTTAATTTTAAAACCATTAAATTAATTTATTTAACAAAAGACAAAACAATTAAATTATAATTGTATATTTACAGTAATCTTTCCACTCAACTCCAAGAATCAAAGCCTCAACTACTGGGCTAACAAACAACTTTTACATTATGACATGTTTCTTTTTATAAATTTCTTATTGCCAGAGCCTGTACCAATCTACGCTTTCTTGGAAGTTTCAAACCGAATCAATTATTTTTTGCATTCTCTTGGAGTTTTAAACTGACTGGTTCCCTCAGATTTTCAAACTTAATCTCTGATGCAAACACAACTCTTTTTACATCCCAGAAAACTGTTGTGGAAATTTTTGAATAATTGACACTCAAATGTTTTTGAAAACTGTCAATTATTTGTACCAATCATACAGTATAGTGTGTTTGAATTATTTTTTCAACCCTATAGCCAACAGAACTTGCAGCAGTATGTTGAGATGAGCTTCGTACAGGTATTGAATTTTTTTAAACTGCTTATGTACTTCAACTAGATTTAAAGGAACAGCCACCAAACCAGTCTTGGACAAAAATGCTTCATTTTTGTGACCCAGCAAATTAGATAACTAACCAGTTAATCTATTTTTGATGACGTTGGTTCTGGGATTAATAGTGGAGTACTCTCTGCTCTTCTTTGAAAAGCGGCATCCTTTCTATTCGCCTGAACCGTTCCATCCCCATTTTAGTTTAATGTCTCATCCGAAAGACAGCACCTCTGATGGTACTCCACTCACTCGTCAGCCTAGATTGTATACAGAAGTAAGGTTGAAACCTACAACTTTGACTTGGAAGTGGAAGTTCCACCACTGAGCCAAACCAAGGACGAGACCGGGAAATTAGTAGTGGGGAACATGGAGATGGCAAATACGCTGAACAAATATTTTGTATCAGTCTTTACAGTAGATGACACTAAAAATATCCCAACACTGGACAAACAGGGGGCTATAGGGGGGGGAGGAGCTAAACACGATTAAAATCACTAAGGAGATGGTACTCGGTAAGATAATGGGACTGAAGGCGGATAAATCCCCTGGACCTGATGGCTTACATCCTAGGGTCTTGAGAGAAGTAGTGGTAGGCATTATGGATGCATTGGTGGTAATTTTCCCAAACTCCCTGGATTCAGGAAAGGTCCCAGCAGATTGAAAAACTGCTAATGTAACGCCCTTATTTAAAAAGGGAGGTAGACAAAAGGCTGGAAACTGTAGACCAGATACCCTAACATCTGTGGTTGGTAAAATGTTGGAGTCCATTATTAAGGAAGCAGTAACAGGACATTTGGACAGAGTCTAATTAAATCGGACAGAGTCAGCATGGTTTTATGAAGGGGAACTCATGTTTGACAAATTTGCTCAAATTCTTTGAGGATGTAACAAACAGGGTGGATAAAGGGGAACCAGTGGATATGGTGTATTTGGACTTCCAAAAGTCATTTGACAAGGTGCCACACAAGATTACTGCTTGAGAGAAGTAGCGGTAGGCATTGCGGATGCATTGCGGACTTTCAGAAGGCTTTCGATAAGGTCCCACATAAGAGATTAGCGTGCAAAATTAAGGCACATGGGATTGGGGGCAAGGTATTGACTTGGATAGAGAACTGGTTGGCGGACAGAAAGCAAAGAGTTGGAATAAACGGGTCGTTTTCCGAGTGGCAGGCAGTGACTAGTGGGGTACCGCAAGGATCGGTCCTAGGACCCCAGCTATTCACAATATATATTAATGATCTGGACGAGGGAATTGGATGTAATATCTCCAAATTTGCAGACGACACAAAGCTGGGTGGGAGGGTAAGCTGCGAGGAGGATGTCGTGAAACTCCAGTACGATTTGAACAGGTTGGGTGATTGGGCAGAAACATGGCAAATGCACTATAATGTGGATAAATGTGAGGTTATCCACTTTGGTGGCAAAAACAGGAAGGCAGATTATTATTTGAATGGCAATAGATTGGGAGAAGGGGAAGTGCAAAGAGACCTGGGTGTTATTGTGCACCAGTCGCTGAAGGTAAGCATGCAGGTGCAGCAGGCGGTTAAGAAGGCAAATGGCATGTTGGCCTTCGTAGCAAGAGGGTTCGAGTACAGGAACAAGGATGTCTTGCTACAGTTGTACAGGGCCTTGGTGAGACCGCACCTTGAGTATTGTGTGCAGTTTTGGTCACCTTACCTGAGGAAGGACATTCTTGCCATGGAGGGAGTGCAGCGAAGATTCACCAGGCTGATACCTGGGATGGCAGGAATGATGTATGAGGAGAGATTGTGTCGATTGGGCTTATACTCACTGGAGTTTAGAAGATTGAGAGGGGATCTCATCGAAACCTATAAAATTCTGTCAGGTCTGGACAGACTCGATGCAGGAAGGATGTTTCTGATGGCCGGGGAATCCAGAACCAGGGGTCATAGTCTAAGGATAAGGGGTAAGCCATTTAGGACTGAAATGAGGAGGAATTTCTTCACCGAGAGTGGTGAACCTGTGGAATTCTCTGCCACAGAGGGCGGTGGAGGCCAGTTCATTAAATATATTCAAGAAAGAGTTGGATATATTTCTTGAGGCTATAGGGATATGGGGAGAAGGCAGGGACAGGGTACTGAATTTGGATGATCAGCTATGATCTCATTGAATGGCGGAGCAGGCTCGAAGGGCCAAATGGCCTACTACTCCTATCTTCTATGTTTCTATGTAAGATAAAAAAATCACAGGATTGGGGGTAATATACTGGCATGGGTGGAAGATTGGCTATCTAACAGAAAACAGAGTTGGGATAAATGGTTCATTCTCGGGTTGGCAATCAGCAACTAGTGGTGTTCCGCAGGGGTCAGTGCTGGGACCCCAACTCTTTACAATCTATATTAACGATTTGGAGGAGGGGACCGAGTGCAACGTATCCAAGTTTGCCGACGATACAAAGATGGGAGGGAAAGCAGTGAGTGAGGAGGACATAAATAACCTGCAAAAGGACATAGACAGGCTAAGTGAGTTGGGCAGAAATTTGGCAGATGGAATATAATGTTGGAAAGTGTGAGGTTATGCACTTTGGCAGAAAAAATCAAAGAGCAAGTTATTATCTAAATGGAAAGAAACTGCAAAGTGCTACAGTACAAAGGGATCTGGGGGTCCTGGTGCATGAAACACAGAAGGTTAGTATGCAGGTACAGCAGGTGATCAGGAAGGCCAATGGAATCTTGGCTTTTATTGCAAGGGGGATGGAGTATAAAAGCAGGGAAGTCTTGCTTCAGTTATACAGGGTACTGGTGAGACCACACCTGGAATACTGCGTACAGTTTTGGTTTCCATATTTAAGAAAAGATATACTTGCTCTCGAGGCAGTTCAGAGAAGGTTCACTCGGTTGATTCCAGAGATGAGGGGGTTGGGCCTCTACTCATTGGAGTTCAGAAGAATGAGAGGCGATCTTATCGAAACATATAAGATTGTGAGGGGGCTTGATCGGGTGGATGCGGGGAGGATGTTTCCGCTGATGGGTGAGACTAGAACTAGGGGGCATAATCTTAGAATAAGGGGCTGCCGTTTCAAAACTGAGATGAGGAGAAACTTCTTCACTCGGAGGGTAGTAAATCTATGGAATTTGCTTACTCAGAGCGCTGTGGAAGCTGCGACATTAAATAAATTTAAAACGGAGATAGACAGTTTCCTAGCTGATAAGGGAATTAAGGGTTATGGGGAGCGGGCAGGGAAGTGGACATGAGTCTAGGTTCGGATCAGCCATGATCCTATTGAATGGCGGAGCACGCCCGAGGGGCCGTATGGCCTACTCCTGTTCCTACTTATGTTCTTATGTAAACCTACATAGTACTGTATAAGTGTATAAACTTCTGGAAATGTGATAACCTGCAGTCTAGTCCATCAAGTTTAATTTACATGGCAAGTTGGTTGGTCAAGTCAGTTTAAGATGTAGGATAATGCACTCCTCTTGGTGAATTGCAAGACAGTAGCCTAGTAAATGGGTTAAACCTATGGAATCCTAAATTTTTAAAAGTGGAAGCATACAGCACAAAATTAGAGGGGTAATGCTCAACCTATACAAATTATTGATTAGGCTGCAGTTTTGGACACCTTACTTTAGGATGGATTTGAAGCCAAGAGGGAAGAAAGGCTTTAGTTAGGAGAGATGAGAGAAATTGGGGTATTTTTATTCCACTGGTCAGTAACTAGAGGCCATAAATTTAAGATCATTACCAAAAGATTGAAGGGAGAGATTAGAAGAATTTGTTTTTAGCCAGAGAATCATTAGAACATGGAATGTCCAAACAGAAACTGTGGTGGAAGCAGAATCCATAATATCTTTTAAAAGGGAAATGGAAAAATATTTGAAAACCGAATAGGATAGGTTATGGGCTCCTGTTCTGAAACTTGATGATTCTATGATTTCTTGAGTTGCAGGAGTCGCTATGGATGTCTGAACCTCAAAATTGCTGTAAATTTGCGAGATTTCAATTATTCGTTATGTGCCGACAAAACTGTTTCCTACAATTGAGACGCAGATGTTGCATTGACCCAACCTCGGAGTATAGTCTTGCATGTAGAACCTGCAACACTACCAGACGTTTCTGATAAATTAGCAAAAAAGCTTTCTTGTGTAGTGAGTTTTGCACTGGGACAGTGGACAGCTGATGTAGCTGCAATGTAACACACCAGTTCAATACCAATGAGGGAGTATATAGCTATGATTCATCGTATCGCCTAATTTGATAGCTTTTAGAACCAGCAGTACCAGCTGTAGGTGTCAGCTTTGGCTCAGTGGTAGCACATTCGCAGCAGCAGGTCATGAGTTCAAAATCCACTCTAGAGACTTGAGCACATAACCTGGGCTTTATTCCAGTACTGAGGAGTGCAGCACCATCTGAAGTGCCATCTTTTGGATGAGACATTAAACTAAGGCCCCCTCAGTGAATGTAAAAGATCCCATGGCAATATTTGAAGAGGAGCAGGGAATTTTTCCTGGCCAGCCTTTATCCCTCAACCAACATCACTAAAACAAATTATCTAGTTATTTATCTCATTGCTGTTTGGGCGGCCTTGCTGTGAATAAATTGCCGGCCACATTCCCTGCACTACCAACAGTGGCTACACTTCGAAAGTACGTCATTGGCTATGAAGTGTTTTGGGATATTCTGAAGTGGTAAAAGGTGCTATACAAGTGTAAGTTCATGTGGTTTTTTTCCTTTACTTTTTCATTTATAATGGTTAAGCTGCCAGACTGTTCAGATGAGCAGGCTGTAAATAGGAAGACAGTAGTTTATGACAAAGGTGTAAAATAGCAATCCTACTGCATGTTTTATTTCAGCAGTTCCAATTTATTTCCTTCTCTTCCCAAATAAAAATTTGTATTTATAGACTAATGGATGGGAAAAAGAACGTTGCATATGGTTGTACCCTGTATTATAAATTGGCAAAAAGTACATTTAGCGAATAATGACCTCCAAGGTATGTTGAAGCTTTACTAAGCCAGTGGTTTGGCACAAACTAAGAACTGAGTCTTTATTCAAATAAATCATAGTTAATAAACCAGTTCATTATATTGCCATTAAATTCTGTCTGTATACCAATCTGATGTAATAAGATCTGAATATTTTATCTTATCTTTCTAGCCTTCAAACAGCCTTCAAGCCAGACATTTTTTCCAGACAATATGAATATATCTAGGAAGGGCCAAAGTCTCTTGTTCTTTACAGAATGTTTTCAGTTTTTTAATGCAAGTATCTCTTCTGTTTGGTGTAGTAACATGACCGGCCACAAACATGTGAACTAGTGCTAATGTTACAGTAAATAATTACTTTAAGAGCTTATGATTTTATTACTAAAATTCAAAAATCTGTTTCCACCCCTGCCCCATGTCTCAATCCCTCCCTCCCCAAACACACAAGTCGTCATTTTTTTTGTATACTTGCATACGTGGCTGGTTTTGAACTTTTTCCTCCAGTTCTAAAAACCTTTTAGAATTGACATTGCAATGCACAGCCAGGTGCTCCTAGCTTCCTGTGGCATTTACTAGTTTGCAAATGGTTTCCTACTGATTATAAGTATACTAGTTGACCTCCCTTAGCATTGCTCATTAATAAAAAGTCAACTTCCTGTAACTTATGCCCCACCCACATACACTTTCTCTCGTCATCTGATTCTGTCATTGTCTTTAACACTTCAAGTCTGCCTTTTCCTGCTGTTTGCTCTTTGATATGTCTTCCATTGTTTGTATATGCCTCTGACATGTTACCTCACTGATTTATTCAAGTGATGTGTTTTATCTTTTTTGCTGAGTCAGAGTTGTACAGGCGCTTTCAAATATATACCTATCAGGAAAGGATGAACAGCCTGGTCTTGAAAAGAGAAGGCTAAGGGATGACCTAATAGAGGTCTTTAAAAATTATGAAAGGTTTTGATAGAGTAGACAGTGCGTTTGTTTCTTGTGGGGAAGAGCAAAACTAGAGGCCATCAATATAAGATAGTCACGAAGAAACCAAATGGGGAATTCAGAAGAAACTTCTTTATCCAGAGAGTGGTGAGAATGTGGAACTCTCTACCACAGGGAGTAGTTGAGGCAAATAGTATAGATGCATTTAAGGGGAAGCTAGATAAGCCATACAAGAAGGGAATAGAGGGTTATGCTGATACTTCGATGAGGAAGGATAGGAGGAAGTCAAGTGGAGCATAAACACCGGCATGGACTTTTTGGGCCGAATGGCTTGTTTCTGTGCTGTATATTCTATGTAAAATGGGAAGTTCAGATAAGTTCCATAAATAGCTAGTCCTGCTGTTAGTGAGAAGAAGTCTTGTATTCTTTTCTTCCCCCACTCAATAAATCTGAAGTGTTTCTTCCAGGATCTTTAATTGGCAAGACTGACCATTCAGAGAGCATGGTACACTTCCTGTCTGTAGTCCCCTATTCTCTACATCCACTTTGACTGAGGTAGTAGTCCTGAACACTCATGAGTGCTGTTCACTGTGACACTGATTCATTCTGGGAACTGCTCCAACGTTGAGCCTCCATAACACCAGAAAAAGCAAGGCAAACTTCAGAGGTGCAGCAAAACCTCAAGGCCCAGGCCCCATGTAGAATAAACTTCTTCAAAATGCAATGCTAACTTCATGGTCAGTTTTGTATTTTTGTTTCCAGAATTTTTTTTAAAGTTATGCTATAAATTGCATTTCTAGGGCTGTACACATGGCTGGGTGAAAATCAACGTGACTGCTGAGGGGAATCATAGAATAGTACAGCACAGAAGGAGGCCATTCGGCCTACCAAGTCTGCACCGGGAATTGTAGGACATTTTTTAGCAGTTTGATTTTGATGAATAGGTTTAGAAATTTTTTGAGTGATCCACCAGATTGCTTTTGTGATGTTTTTCTGGTTAGCAATTTGTAGCCTTTCCTACCAATCTAAATAAATGGAAATGGTTTTTGATTGATTGGTACTCAGTTGTATTAGAATATTTAAGTGTCAGCATGGCTCAACTGGAAGTACTCTGTTCTGAGTCAAAAGGTTGAGCTCACGCCTGCTCTAGGCTGACACAGTGGAATACTAGTCAGAGGTGCTGCCTTTCAAAGGAAACGTTAAACTGAAAGTTTGTCCCTGTTCAGGTGAACTTGGAACAATTTCTTGCCGGTATTTGAAAACTAGCAGCAAGTTCTCCTCGTGTCCTGGCCAGCCAATTAACTGGTCATCTCGTTTGCTATTTGTGGGATCTTGCTATGCATAAATTGACAGTCGTGTTTGCCCTCGTAACAGTGACAACAATTGGATGTGAAGCACCTTGGGACATTGTGAGGATGTGATCGGTTGTTACATAAATACAAGTTCATTTTCATTGTTAGTAGAAGTTACTTTAGTCGATAACGTATGACAGACTAAGGTATGATGCCTGCAGGACATTGGACTTTTAATTTTATAGCTGTGTATATATGGGGTGGGTTAATAAATGTGGGGGCAGTTATGATTAAAAGTAATAAACTCTGAACTTCTGTCCTGGAAAATATAGTTCCTCTGCCACGGTGCATTTATGAACTTTTAAGTTTCAGTCTCTCTCTCTCTCTCATTTTACCCATCCCCAAAAAAGCAAGGTTTGGATTTTCTTCTGATACAGGCCTGTATTATTTCCTCAGATAATTGATGACTTCTATCATAATCCAAACTTCTGTAGATTTTGTGTCCTCATTCAGACATTCATCTCAGGAAGTTCATGTATGATTTTTAGATATTTGTGATCTGTGCAAACACAAGCTCCTTCTATGAAGAAACAGAAGTTACTATTGTTGGATAGCATTTTCCCAATGATCCAAGCTAGAAAATAATGGGTCTCCGATCAGTAGAAATTCCAGCCCTGAAATTGAATTGGAACCTTTTCAGTTTGCCAGGTCAATGATCAAATTATGTTGGCTTAGTTGATAGCATTCTCCTGAGGCCAAAGATTGGGAGTTCAAGCCCCACGACAGATTTAAGCACGTCATCTAGCTGACACTTCAGTGCAGCGTTGACTGAGTGCTCCATTGTCACAGTTGCCATATAATGGGTGAGACATTAAAACAAAGCCCCATCTGCAGGTTCAGGTGGACACAAGATCCCCGTGGTAAACTTGGAGCAGGGAGTTCTCCTTGTGTCTTGGTCAATATCCATCCTTCAACCCACAACACCAAAGCAGATTAGCTGGTCATTTCATCTAATAATTGTTTGTGGTACTTTCCTGTGCACAAACTGGCTGCTGCATTTGCCTACAAAATTTTGATTACACTTCCAAAGTAATTAATTGGCTGTGAAGCATTTTGGGGTAACCTGTTCCTTGGTCTGTGGTTTTAAAAAAAAAAAAAAAAAAAAGTTTCATTGAACTGCTAGCGCCAGTAGGCTTTATTTCCACCCCCATTCATAAATGCATGCATGTCTGATTTGAAATGATCACAGATTCCAGTATATCTTGGTTATAATGCATTATTTATGATATAGCTAAATGCAGTTTATTTAGAGAACTCTAAATAGTCTGTGCAATTGTGTACTATTTAGATTTTAAATTCCTGCTTCCATTGCAATATCAGCCTGGAATTTGCAAAAAAAAATACTTGCGATTTAGGAGGTGGGAAATACGACTTGGTACTCTGGTTAGCGGTCACCTTCTGTTGTCTGAGTCAAATGCCCTTGCTTTTGCCATTGAGGTTTCTGAATTTTTTTTTATGTTAACAGTTCCAACTTAGTTGTAAAATTCTGCAGACTTTTACTTGTTTATATTCCTATTTTTGGCTGTACTGAAAGGGAGGAATGTACAATAAATCTGATCCCAATTTGTGTTTTGATATGGTGGTTGTAAGTAAACAGCACACTTGCTGGATGTTTATAGAATCTGATTGTCAGAATCAGTGCTGACTGAAGTGAGCTATAGGATCTCCAGAAGATGCTGATTGTCACTGGGGTACATGTCCATGGGTGCCATTCTTCATGCACGAACCTAAATGGTGCATGTTGGGAAGCTATCTAACTATGAAGGGAACAATAGCTGAGCCTAATCTCACTCACCCTCACCTGACCTCCACACACACTCACTTTCCAACATGGGTTATTGGTTAGCAGTCTGAAGTAAGAACCCTGATTTAATTTTTCCTTTCCTTCTCCCAGACCAATTGTATTGCCCCAGCTAATCTAAACGAAGTCAGTGTGGACAAGGAATGGAACCAGGGAACCCCCTGGCCTGTGGGGCTTAATGCTGAGCCCTGCAATTTACCAAATATTTAATCATTTTGTTGTAGAAATAATATTTCTGCTCACTATTGGGGAAAAAAAGTTAACTGATTTCAGATGTAGCATTATTGCTAGTGTCTGACTATCTCTGGTCTTGTTGCTAAAGAACACAAGAACTTTTTGAGATGCAGTTGTCAATGAGTAGTGTAGAGAATACCCCCTGGCATATGTGTGATGATTTTTATTTCCAAAGCTAGTGTGATCAATGTAATTGAAAATACTAAAGCAGATGAAGCAAGTGATTTATATATTGAGTATTGCCTATTAATTTCTAAAATTGTTGAAGTACATAGTTTTCACGTGATACTAGCACCAGTTTATATTTAGTTAACTCACTAATGGTCCCTGGTTCCTCCTATTTAGCTATGTTAGCATAATAAATTAAGATATTTCCAAAATGTTTTTTTTGTAAGATGTGGGTGTTGAGGGCTAAAAGCTTTTAATAGAAAATGGATTACCTGGAACATTACTATGCATTGACATATTTATTCTTCCATTGTCACTTTGCTTATCTAGACCAAAGAAACCAGGGAAATTTTGCACTTTCATTATACCACATGGCCTGATTTTGGAGTTCCAGAATCTCCTGCTTCATTCCTTAACTTCCTTTTCAAAGTGAGGGAATCTGGCTCGCTGAATCCAGAGCATGGACCTATTATGGTTCATTGCAGTGCAGGGATAGGACGATCTGGCACTTTCTCGCTGGTTGATACTTGCCTCCTCCTGGTAAGTAGCTTTATAATACTTCACACTGACTTCTTACCGAATTCTGGACCGGGTCTAAAAATGCATTTTGTCTTTTCAACAAAAACTTTGTAATGTAATTCTTTATTCTTGACTGCACACATGGAAGGAAATTTGTTACTCAAATAAACTTTTCTCTCCCTGGACACACATTATTGGCAATAAACAAAACAACTGAGTTCCTAGCAGCATATTAGTTAATAATTCTCAGAAAAAGTACGAGATATAATTATCAGCTAGGAAAAGCTCTTAAGAATCCCTACAGAAAATAAGGAGATAAAACCACTCGGGTAGCAGCTGCTTAAAGGAATCACTTCTATTTGAGAACCCATCTTTACTAAAGGAAATTAATTTGTTTGCTGACTTATCTCTGGAGAAAGTACTGCTGCAGGAGCAGTATTTTGGCTAGTGAATATCTATTTCTGCAAAGTTGTTGTCAATCCAGCTGTCACGTTTTGTTACTGGAGAAAACCGTTGTTGTTTTTGTCATTGACGCACAACCTGAAAGTTACAAATATTTCACTGCCCTCTAATTTGCTTCGGGAATTTAAAACTAAAATTACTGGATTCCGCAGGACGTATTTGAGCAGTGGTCTGAAAGCAACAGGCCCTTTAGGAACTAAACATCGTAACCATGCTCCGGAACCCAGACAGTAACTAGGACACACTGCTCACTTCAGTTACTACCTGGAGAGTCGCACTTAATGTAGATGTATTTTTATAGGGAGCAATTTTGAAATTAAGACCCAGAAAAATATCACATGCAAATCACTTTTAGGGCATTGGTAGCTGAGATTGATTGTGTAACTAATCACATTTAGGTGGTTCGCCCTCTTCTATATATTATATTATATTTTATATATCTTATATTATAATATATTATTTTTCACACTGATTTTCTTTTTTTAATACCAGTGTTTGACTTTTTGACAGATGGACAAGCGGAAAGAACCTTTGTCTGTGGATATTAAACAAGTGTTGTTAGAAATGAGGAAATACCGTATGGGCCTCATTCAAACAGCTGATCAAATGCGCTTCTCCTACATGGCTATTATTGAAGGGTCAAAATTCATTATGGGCGACTCTTCTGTACAAGTAAGCACTTCAGTTTTGTTCATTGACTCGATTGTTACCAGTAAAGAAAGAACTTGCATTTATATAGCGCCTTACACATCCCCAAACGGCAAATGAGATCATTTACTATTTTAGTGGTGTTAGTTGAGGGATAAATGTTGGCACGTCACTGGTTGTCTTTTAATAGTGCCATGGAATCTTTAACATACCTGAACAGGCAGACGAGGCTTCACTTTAACAATTTACCTGAAAGGTGGCACCTCCAACAATGATGCACTCCCTCAGTAGTGCATTGAAATATGTGCTCAAGTCCAGAGTGGAGCTTGAACTGCAGCCTTCTGACACTAGCCCAAACTGGCACTAACAGTAGAATTTACCATTGGTTTCTGAACCAAAATACAGGTAGACTATCCTTTATCCGAACTTCCAAAAACCCCTATTTAAAAAAAAAAAAACTGAAAGTTTTTTCGTTCAGCGTAAGTCGTGCGCACGACATGACCAGAGTGGCGCACGACTTACGCTGAGCAGGGCAGAGGGTCACTGAGTTCCCTCCTGGGTAGGAGATTGCAGGCCAAGCCGGGCAGTGTGAAGGAGGTACCGGGAGAGTGAACCCAACAATACAGCGGCCCGTCCAATATTCTTTTCTTCCCCCCCCCGACCTGAACCGTGGCCCGTCCGATATTCTTTTCTCCCCCCCACCCCCCCCCCCCCAACCCCAGACCTGATTTGCGGGCCAGCCGATATCCGGCTTTCCAGAGAAGCAGGAAGGGGAATGAGACATGGAACAGTCGCAAGAGGTAGCCTGAACTTTTAAAATTTATATTAAATACAAATTTCCTAGTCTTATAATAATACCTTCTGAAATCCGAAAAATTCCGAAAACCAAAACTCAGCTGGTCCCAAGGCTTTTGGATAAGGGAATAGTGTACCTGTATCAGCAAATCAACAAAACTTAATGTTTAGTTGTTATTCCATTGATGGAGAAGGAAACTTTGAATGTTATGCTGGGTTTTCAGTAATGTATACAAATGCATATAAACCATATGACAAAGTAATATATGTAAAACCCTTTATTAAATACTTTATCCCTGTGGCAAGCCCTGTTCTACACAAGACAAGTGACCTGCTGAAAGTGCTGTGCCTATGAAACTGCCTCACCTGAGTAAATGAAGTGGCTCGCCTCTTCAGCATTTACTTCTGTGGCATAGTGGGCCAGGATTCTACTCCCTCAATTAGTTTCAAATCCAACCAAGAATATGGAATGATCATATCTATCTATAATCTCTCCCTCCCCCCCACAGTTGTAACAGTCTTGAAAGAAATGAATTTGGACAGTTCGACTGTTTTCCTAAATGGCTTCGATCCACAGCACAAAGCTGTCCATAATTTGACATGAAATGCAACAGTCTCACTTGAGGCACAACAATGGTTGGCATGGGAAATGGAAAATTCATTTTGATTTTGTAGAGGATACTGGTCTGTGGCTGGGGTTATACTGCCTTGTTGGAGAAGACTTTGACCATGGGTGCAAAAGTGAAAATGTATTCCAAGCACTGATACCTTAATCAGCATAAAATTCACCGTCCAATTGATATGGCACAATTATGTCAGTATTGTTTTTAGAAACTGCAAAAATAGTGAATAAGTACACGCCAGATGGCTGGGTGGATTAGTTAACTTTGTGGTGGGGGATGGAGCCTGCAGACCAGGCAGGTCCTGAGTTCAATTCCTGGTGTGTTGATCGTGGGAAGAGAAAAATCAATGGTTTCTACACCCAATTCCTGTGCAGTGATCTCACTTTGCTGGGAATTCCATGTCTATAGATAGCTGGTTAGGACAGGATTAGGCTGAGCTGTTATCCCCATTCTTCTAATGCCGACTGTCTTATGTTTCAGCATGACAAATAGTTGCCTATGATGATGGAAATGTATGCAACATATAAGACAGTACCCTTTGAAGAGATGAGAACAGTAGAGGAAGAAAATAATTTGAATGATCAGTTGACTTGATTACCTTTTAAAACTTTGCTTTCTTCTAAATTTAAGGAACAATGGAAAGAGCTTTCTAATGAAGACCTTGAACCACCTCCAGAGCATTCTCCTCCACCGCCACGGCCTCCAAAACGGGCAACTGAGACGCCTAATGGAAAAACGCCAGATCAAAGGATATGCTTTACAGACCCAGATGAGAGAACATGTGAAGAAAAAATAGAAGACATCTCCGATGGCAAAATTAACCAGTTTACCAAGTCAAGAGCAGAAAGGTATTTATAAAGACTAATTTACTCTCACTAGCAATGTAATTTAAAATCATCCAAATAGCTGCAGTTTTTTCTTCCACAAGTCATTGTTGTGCAATTGAGTGCACCCTCAGTTACATGATTCAAATTTGAAAGTAGATGTTTGCCCGGGGAAAAAGTTTAAATTACTGGTACATAATAAGTAAGTGCTAAGTAAAATTTTTTTTTAAACTTATAAAAGGTGCTTTGAGCAGCAATGTTACGTATGTTTGCTAATGCATCTCCTCCTGACTCGGCTATCTGGTAAGGTACTAACCAACCTTCCTGAATTTAGTCATCATTAGTCAATGCTCCGCATTGCAACTACCAAGAACGTCAGCATTGTTTGAAAGCCTCCACTCCCAGTTAAGGTGTGGGCAATTAGACTGCGAGAGTCATTGAAGCTATGTACTGTATTTGAGTCCAAATGAAAGTTGATACATTCAATAAACAGCGGTCATTTAAAGGTAAATGGTTTAACTTGTTATACTGTTCTCTTTCAAACCAAAATTTGTACTTGGTTTTTCCACCTGAGAAAGTAATCCATTCATCCTTTATTTATCCAAGATTATACTGGGGAATCAGGCACAATTGTCAGAGAAATTTGTTTAGGCCACAATAAGATTCAATTTATGCAGCTACAATTGCATTAAACTAGGATAGGGATGGGATGGGCATGTCTGCACCAGATACTCACTCCCTTTTGCATTTTTTTTTTCCCCATGAATTATAAGCTGTAGGAATTGCTATTTTAGTGAGCTGGCAAGTTGGGCAGCAATGATTAAGCAGCAACTTGATAAAGGTAAAGAGCAAAAACAACACGTCTTCGTTCTTTTTACTAGTCTTAGTATAAAAATTGCTTCAGTCATAAATCTGTTTCAGTTGAAAGTTTACTTGGTGTCGCTCCCAATGGTTCAGCGCATTTTTCCAGTGAATAAACACCGACCAAGACAGCCCCAGGTTCAATCCTCCATCTCTGTTGATGCAGGTGGAGCAAAGGAAGGGGAACTCCAATTGGTTTCCACATCCCTGGGTTAAGGAAGACGAAATATTGGTCTTGCGCACTGCCAATTACTATCCAGCAACCCCTACTAGAAGTACAATTGTGTGCACATCTGAGGAGGATAAGATTGGGCTTAGCTGTGGTGCCTCCATGGATGAATAACTTGCTGCAAGACAGTGATTTAACGACAATTTTTCAATGCATAAAATGTTCAAAACCACCACTTGAATTTCTCCATCGAGATTTTTCTCCCGTCACTTATTTTTCGTAGCTGAGAGGAATCTATGGAATTTTGTGCTAAAAGTTTTTGGGGGGAAGCAATAGCAAATCAATTGTTGCTTATATACTGCCTTGCTAAAATACTTTCTCAATGAGTGAACATTATTTTAGATGGTTTTGAAGTAGACTCTCCTCCTATGCAAACTATATATACATTTTTTTTCCAGATAATGGTCACGGGAGGAGACGTGTACAATGCACTTTGTTGACCTAGCATTCTATCCTTAATTATCTGAACACTTATGTTGTGCAATTCAGATGAATAGTTAATAGGTAGCAAGGTGCAAATTTTCAGAAGTGATTACTATCAACCAGTTTATAATTATGGTGGTCACTTTGGTTTATATTTGCTGAGTGTTTGATTACATAGACATTCTCTGAGAAACGCTTCACTTCCCCACCCCCTCTCTTTATATATATATATATATATATATATTATATTACAATATATATATTAGAGTGGACCTCTGCAACTGACGGGTAAAACTAATCATTGAAAGTGTTGACTGCAACAAAACCAGCTCATTTCATCCTGTGTATCAACTTTTCATCTTTCTACCTTCACAGCCCAAAAAGCTGTTTATAGCAAATGTTTACTCACTAATGGACATATAAGTATCATGGGTTTTGTCAATTTTGCGGATGGGGAAGGAGGAGGAGAGAGAGAGCGCTACATTTCTGTGGGAATTTTAGATGTTTTAATCCTGTCAAATATGTAATCAGATGTGAGGTGTCGCCTGTTCAGCTTGATCTATACAATTCTCTGCATAAAAGGGCAAAGTTTGAAAGTATACAAAATGGAAATCTTGTCTGTCAGCAAACAAATGTTACATAATCAGTTCCATATGTCCTGTGAAGGGAAATGTAATTAAAATGGTCAACCTTGGGTCATAAAAGTAATTTACATTATTCGTTACATTTAATCAAAATTCAGCATTGATATCTACTTCAGTGGTGACATCAGGCTCCATTGATCAAACTCAAAGCAAATCATTCCCGAGTTCATTTAAGCTTGGAGAGTTGATTCATACTAGCACAACCACAAGTTGATCGGAGTTCCCAATAATTCATTAGCGTAGTGGTGTCATGATATTATAATGTTTGCATGGTGATTTGTGACATCACAAGGCAGTGCGCAAAACAATTTGGATAATTTTGCAGCAGTTAAAATATCTCACTATCAGCAGAAGGCTGGAGAACAATTTGAGATGTTTAAAATTTCTACCACCATCATCTTACCCCCCCAAAGTGCAGAATGAGCTAAGGAACAAACTTGCATTTATATAGCATTCTTGGATATCCCAAACTGCTTCACAGCCAATTAATTATTCTTGATGTGAAATCATTTATTTTCTAGGCAAGTGTGCACACAAAGAACAAATAAGATAAATGACACTGCTACGCTCTGCTTCAAGTTACTGTGCATCAAGCAAACACAGCAACTCCAGCAGATGTTTGTTTGTTTGCTTATTATAAGAACTTAAAAAATTGGAGCAGGAGTAGGCCATTCGGCCCTTCGAGCCTGCTCCACCATTCAGCAAGACCATGGCTGATCTTCTACCTCAACTCCACTTTTCTGCCCTATCCCCATATCCCTTGATTTCCTTAGTATCCAAAAATCTATCGATCTCTGTCTTGAATATACTCATCGACTGAGCATCCACTACCTGTTTCGATAGCTGAGGGATAATTGTTGATCGGGACACGAAGTGAAATCCCTGTTCCTGCTTGATGTAGGTTCAAGCCCCACTCCAGGACTTGAGCATATAATCTGACATTTCAGTGCAGTAGTTTCATGCATTGAAGTGTTGCATTGTTGGAGATGCTGTCTTTCGAAATGAGGTGTTAAACTGCAGAAATGAAGGAAAAAGATTTTTGAATTGGGACTATCCCATTTAAAACAAGGTTGTGAGTAATTACGCTTTCCCTGAAAATGTCAGTTTCTCAGAAAATTTGTATCCTCATTATAAGCTTAGACTTTTTGGTGTCTAGTTTTTGGGTTGGAGCCGAGCTTTCCTGTTGCAGCATGTTGTACCATATGGAAGATGCTTCAGTGAATTATTTCTAATTCAGATTCTACTCTTGGATCATTTTACCTCGTGTTAAATTTCAGAGTTTTATCAAACTACCTTCTCCCTCTGTGGATTAACAGCAATTCCTGTAAGTGGACATTATCCCTTGTCGTCGTCGTCGTCGTCTTAGGCAGTCCCTCGGAAATGAGGATGACTTGCTTCCACATTAAAAATGAGTTCTCAGGTGACTGATGAGTCCAATGCGGGACCTACAGTCTCTGTCACAGGTGGGGCAGACGGTGGTTGAAAGGGCGGGTGAGTGGGGTGCTTGGGTTGATGTGCGCTCCTTGCGCTTGGCTTCCGCTTGCTCCCGGCGAAGAGACTCGAGGTGTTTGGCGCCTTCCCGGATGCTTCTCCACTTTGTGTGGTCTTGGGCCAGGGATTCCCAGGTGTCAGTGGGGATGTTGCACTTTTTCAAGGAGGCTTTGAGGGTGTCCTTGAAGTGTTTCCTTTGCCCACCTGAGGAGCTCTTGCCGTGTCGGAGCTCCAAGTAGAGCACTTGTTTTGGGAGTCACGTATCAGGCTTACGGACGATGTGACCCGTCCATCGGAGCTGATCGAGCGTGGTCAAATCTTCGATGCTGGGGATGTTGGCCTGAGCGAGAACACTGACGTTCGTGTGCCTATCCTGTCAATGGATTTGCAGGATCGTGCGGAGGCAGCGTTGATGGTACCTTTCCAGTGCTTTGAGGTGCCTGCTGTACATGGTCCATGTCTCTGAGGTATACAGCAGGGCGGGTATCACTGCTGCTCTGTAGACCATGAGCTTAGTGCCGGGTTTGAGGTCCTGGTCTTCAAACACTCTCTTCCTCAGGCAACCGAAGGCTGCACTGGCACACTGAAGGCGGTGTTAGATTATCCCTTGTATCCTTTCTATAAACCACCTTAGCAGATTCCCATACTTGAGGATTAATAGTTATCCTCCAAACAATTTAACTTGGTCATGTGCTCACAAACAAGTGTTTGCAACCTATGGAATGCAAGTATTAAATGCATGGTTTTACAGCCTAGTCACTAATAGATGTACAGAAAATCAGAATACTAAAGCTATAAAGTATACAACTTGCATAAGACAATTTTATTATGGGACTCAAATGTCCCTTTTAATATCCTTGGGTGGAATATTGAAGACTCTTTCGAAGCTAAAAAGACAAAGGCCTGGTTACTGATGCAGCAAATTCAGTTGGTTTTCTATTTGCTCTGGTATTAACATAACAATGTATCGCTCACCATTGGGAGTGACATAGAGCCTTCCGTCTAATCACATTGCCAGAATTTTAAAAACTCAAATGTTGTTACAAACCTTTTAGGTGTCAAATTCTAATTTTCAGTTAATTCTTTAGAAGTATAGTTTGCAGGTAACCTAATCATGCTACCTACAAGTATATTATTAAATATATTATGCAAGTGACAAGCTAGACAGAATTCAGAGAATTGTCCAAACCTGTTTTAAATATGCAAATATATATAATTGAGCAAACTTGATCTTTTTACATTAAAAGAACTATGTTGCTAATTACATCCAAGAAACCAGCCACATTTGATTTAAGCAACAGAAACTAGCGTATTCAAATTTTTACACCTGGTATACACTGACAATAAACAGACACATATCTGCCTAAATCTGACATGCAATAGACAGTTCTGCAAATTAATCTGGGCAAAAAGCAAAGCCACTTCTTCAGCAGGTTTCTTTCCAGAGTCAATCCCAAGGCAATGTAGAGTGAACACACGGGAGTAGCTTGACCACCAACTTCAACTCCTTTCTGCGTGAGTCATTCTACTGAAATCTGTTCTATTTTGATTACTATTTCAGCTTTATCTAGTATGGGACCACAACTGAAGAAAAACTGGAAAAATGTGTACCTTGCCAAAAAGGCGCTCTGGTAGAGTTGTTGATATTGTAATGAGTTATACAGCCAAAATAGAATATGGTTTCTATAATTGACATGCTGTAAACATTGAAGTTTACAGTATATCAGATATAGAAACCATCAGCCAGTAATATAAAGTATGTACAGTTCTCAATACTTTTTGTTTTGTCCTTTCAGTTCAGGACCAGAACTTCGGAAGAGGCACATTGGAGAAAGTGCACCTACGCCCACACACACCAGTGAACAGGTGAATCCAGGAAGAGGTGAAGAGGACGAGGAGGATGTGGAGGAGGAAAACTCATGGTTACATTGGAAACCTTTTGTGGTTAATGTCTGTGTGATCACTGCTCTTACAGCTGGGGCTTACCTCTGTTACAGGGCATGCTTCCATTGACAAATACCCTAGAGGATAATGTGTACAGTAAAGCATATAAGATATTTGATGTTTTGAAAAGCTGGAGGGTCTGTGTCTTAAGAAGCAAACCTAGTTTCTGAGGCTGGAGCTTGGGTGGGATTGTAGGGTTAAGAAGATGATGCACTAGGGTTTGTTGTAGTCCCATGGTCCCAAGAGCATAACATTCAAATCTCAGGGCCTTGAATATTCAGGAGAAAAATGCCAAATAGATTTTTGTGTGTGTGTGTGGGGTTGGGGTGGGGGGAGGAGTGGGGTGCGGGAAGGGTGTTGTACATTGTGTTCTTTTAACTTTGAGAAATTCAGAATCCTGTTCAGAAAAATACATGCCTTTACAGCATACTTAAATCATTATTGCAATGTTAAGGTCAATTGTGCCATTTTTTTTCTCGTCCAAATCTGAAAAATTTCCAGTATTATATCCTTGGGAAACAAAATGTAGCATTTATGTTAAACTTTTGTTTTCTTTCCGGATGCATTTCAGTAGTCAAAAATATCTCTCTGTTTCATACAATGTTTGGGCTGCACCTGCGGTGAAATTGCATTTAATCTCAGCAAAGCTGTGGCATTACACTGCTGCTTTTGTTCAAACAGTTCTGCTAAGAGGCTTCCACTGCTGCTCAGGGTATCCCAGCAAAATGGTCCTCTTCAACTGTGTCTGTTAACCATTTTCTATTACATTTGTGCTTGCATCCTTGCTTGCACAAACCATCTGAAAGCAAAGTGAATTAACTGGCTTTTAGTCTTTTCCCTATGCAGCAACCTTATAATGGGGAGGGGCAATACAACAAAATGCAAAACATTTCCACCAGCATTTTTACAGCCGCACCACAGATAACGTGGACCGTTACGTCTGCAACCAAGCATCTTTCACTCCATATTTATTTGTAACGTGTAACTGTATTCAGCAATTTTTTTTTACCACCAATGTATTAAAAATATAGCATATATTTTTAATCAGAGCCTTGTATCAAGGGCTCATAGAAAAGTAAAATAAGATACCTCATTCCAGTACTGGAAGCTGAGCACCACCTACTCTGTGAAGTATAGGGTACCAGTACTTAATCTGAGGGAAAATTGTAAGTAGTCAGTATATAGTTCTGTTGTCTTAAGAAAATATAAGGATTAGACATTTTTGGATCATGTATATCAAAATATGGGGATACTAATAATATATATAATAGTAGGAAATCAGAGTGTGTAAGCTATAGAATTGCTTTGTTGAATGATTGTCAATGGTCTGGATGTATATTGTATCCTGGCAGTTGTACATTGAACACCCGTGTAGTAGAATGCATGCAGACTGCATTAGCATCATTAAATATGAAATTGCTTGGAAGATGAAAGATGTATATCTTAATTACTACTGTGAACATGTGTAGCACATGTTGAAAATAATTGCATGATTGTTCTGGTTGGTAATGGTGGCAGTGGTTATGAGACGGACACTGAAAAGTAAATATTTCAGTGATTGATTTCCATGGTGGGTGTTTGTACAAAAGCTAGCATACCTGTATTTGAATCTATCATGGCATGTGTATATATATATTTTGAAATGTTTGTCACATTTCAAGTATGTAGGATCTAGTTCAAACATTCCAAAACTGTCTACAGGGCTTGTTCACATCTCACTTTCTGCTGTCTTAAACAGGACATAGTTCTACAAGTGTTCAAATTTGGTGGATAAAAGGCAATTTTTGGAGGTACCTTTTTCAGGTATGGCTCTCAACTGGCCTCCTGCATCTTGGTACAGGCATGTGGCCTGCTAATCTGGTGACGCCCTCTATTGTATACATTGCCAAGTTTTTGGCTGACTGAGACACTGTGGTAGAGTTTCAACCAGCAAAGTCTACTTTTACAAGCCAAGCTCAGTGCTAAGCCCTCAGTACTGAGGTATTATGACTCCAATTCAATCTAGCAGAAGTGAGTAGTGAATAAAGCTCAGACTAAGATTTTAAACTAAAAGGCTCTTGTATAATTATGTAGTTTGGGTGTATGTACAGTAGAATTCAAAGGTGGGTGTGTTGGTATACCTCTCAAATGACAGAAAATGCTAAATAGCTGCTTTAATGTAAACAAGCTATTAAGCTGCTGTGCTACATGCCTTAATTAAAATTCTCCTTGGCTCTTTACAGCATGGTCATACCAATAAGATGATTGAACAGATTAAGCAATTAGATTGTGGTATTGAACATTTTGCACATTTTGGTACTATGAACAGATTGTGGACCATTAATAAAATGTAAATTTTCCACAAAAATTGCTGTTAATTCAGTGAGCATGGAGTATTTAGAAGTGTTGATCTCTAACATTTTTACCAGGGAGTTGCACTTTTTCTTTTCCAGTCGGAAAGGAAGTATGGTGCACACTATTATAGATTTTAGCGCTGTTCAGTATCCACATTGTGTCCCAGACCCTTAAGTCATTGGTTGCCTTTTAATTAGGTTGTGTGTAAATCCAAATTAAATTTTGCATAACTTTTGGAATTCAGATGTTATCTCAAACCCGGTGGACAAGTATATAGGACTTGCATCTCATGGAATGTCAGCCATTTGAAGAGTAGCAGAAGTTAAGTATGGATAATTCCTTGCCCCAGACCATTCTGTGCTTCTAGCTAAACGTGAAACAAAGGCGAATGATGGAGAACATATACTTTCTGTAGTCTGAGCAGTTTATAGCCATTTTTCTGTTGATGCTAAAACCTGGCAGGTGTGTGCAGCTGGTGAGTAAAATGACACCAGTTACTGGATATGAAGTTTAATTCAACCTGGCTTTAGCTTGGAGTGATCAATACAGGTAGACTACCCTTTATCCGAACTTCCGAAAACTGAAACCCTCTAAAAACCGAAGGTTTTTTCGTTCAGCGTAAGTCGTGCGCACGACCCCCCCCCCCGCCGACCCCGATAGATGAGAGATAAATGGTCAATATTGTGGAAGCTGTATTATAAACTCCTGCATCACCATTCATTTAGATAGAATGGTATTCTGTTAGTGTGATGGCTACCTCTGAACCCTAACCTTCTATTCATTTCATAAGGTGCACTGAGATGTGTCATTTAGATCAATAGAAATCAGTGCCCCCCCCCACCCCCCCCAAGTATAATTGCCTGTAGAATTACTTACTTAATCTCACTTTTTAAAAAAAGTGCCCATTCCTTTAGTTCTTAAAACATTGATTTTGGTTTAACTTCAGCTCCCCAATCTAAATCTTTGGAGTAGTATCTGTCTCTATCATTGCATGGATTTCAAATTGAGCTTACTGTTATAATTGAACTTGAAACTAATATTCTCCATCAAAATATTAGTCAATCTAAGCTTCTGGTTCAGTAACGGCTGGAGTGATTTGTAACTCCAAAGTATAACTTGCACATCACCAACAGTCTAATCAAGGGGCACTGTAGGCAAGTAAAAAAATAATATTTTTCTTTGTAAAAAGCATCCAGTTGGTCACAACACTTGCTCGTGACTTGCAATGGGTGATCTACTGCACTGTTCAAAGTCTTGGGTAACTTATTTGCCTTTTTTTTTAAACTGCAAAACATATTGGCCACAAAGTACCTTTTTGCCACAGTGCTGTAGTTTGTTAAACCAGCATCCATTCAAGTGACAGTATTGCAGCAACAATATCTGTAACGTGACATTAGATATAGTTCATCTATGGATCTTGAAGTTACTTTTCTCTGTGTGTAATTAAGTAGATTTTTGTTTTCTATATTTTTAAATGGCTGAGGAAGAGGGAAATCTGTTCAGTATTTTATTTGTATGGCCTTACAGATGACGCAATTCTTATGCCCAGTGTTGCTGAGAATCCTTCTAGGTAGGAGCAGATGAGTGCTGTTGATGCTTTTTCTCCTGTTGTCTTCCCAGCAATGTGATTGTTTTTTTTTAAATGGTTAACAACAAATTCTATAAGATCACACTAGTTTCCATAAATTTCAGGGATGTGTCTGACTTAACTGGAATTATTTTTGTTTTTATTGAAGTACTTTTGGACCAAATATATACAATTTTTTTTAATTCCAACTTGTTTTTGTTGTGATATGTTGAGCACACCATTTTGTTTTTATAAAATTTCACAGTGGAATTGTAGCTTTTAATTTAAAATAATAAATTAATTGCTTGCACTAAGTCTTTGTCAACAGCATGACTTCAAATAAAACAGTAAAACAAAGTTTGATCATTGAATGTCCTCTCCTAAGTGCACTGCCGAACAACGTGCAATGCTAAACAGCCCACTCCCAGAATTATGAAATGTAAACTGTGCACCATTTTTACAGTCTGGTTTCTTTATGTAAATTACAGGTAAAGCACTTGGGAGCTATAAGTTGCACTTTTCTGTAGCTAGAATCAAACATTTGAGAGACACTTTTTTACTTGAGCTGGTGTGATCTTTTAATATGTTCCTACTTGACTTTCACATTTTTATTAGCTTTTTGCCACAAAAGTAGTAAACAGCACCATGTATTTTACTTTTTCTTGTATAGTATCTTGTAGACTAAGAATAACTGTTGCTGTTTTCTTGGCAACATTAACTAGCTGTTTCTGCATGTATTGATATTGTATGATTTTCTACGGTTTTATATTGTTCAACCATTTAACAAAGGAATAAAGTCTGAGGCTTTTCAAGCATTTACAGACTCTGCAGAACCATTTTAAATTTTACAAGCTGGCTTTCAAGTGCACCACATAAAACATCAATTCAAAATAAAACCAATTTGAAAGCAAACCTCTTGTTTCATCATGGTGTATGTGACATTTTAAACTGCAAGCCTCATTACCTACAATTATAAGCTTAAAATCTTGGTAAGCTAGTTTAAGTGGTGTGAAATAATTACCACTTTTGGCTATTGGCCAATTGTCAAACAAAAATGTGGAAGATTCTTAAGCTTGTAATCAACTTCTGCAATTATTAATTTGGGGCTTATTTTTCATAGTCAAAGTAAGGTTCTTCCTTTTAATTCCATGTACACTTCCACTTTTGTTATCATGCCTTCATCAATGCCCTCTTATTCAGCCACTGGACCACACTATGCACAGTTGTCTTCCACTTGTTGTTTCTCTCCATGTACAAGCAGTCCTGTTTTGTGGATCATGATTTTTACAGCGAGTTTCTCTCAGTTGTTATTTTGTGGAGTTTCTTGTGTGCAGCTACTAGGAAGATTCCGGGGCCCTCGTAACTCTTACTTATATATAAAAAAAAAAGCAAGTTGATGATTTTTACAGGGGTATACAAATCCTCCTTTTTGAAATTTTTTATCAGGGTCTTCAGACAAATAAACAGGAGAAAAATGAAAGGTGAACTGACCAGATTCCAACTACTTGTGAAACTCTTGAATATTTGTGTTGAGAGGATTGAGATAAGAATGTATGAACACCCCACATTGTTTGTAAAACTGAAACATGATACTGACATTTTTCCCCACACCTACACACCCAACCATTCCATTGGTAATCTCGGCTCTAGATATTGTCATCGCAAGTGAAGCTACAGAGTGTGTTTGCTTGAAGATGTGCTGAAATGGAAGCTGTCTGTGATAAGTCAATTTACTCTTCAAGGAGCAGCTAAGCCACCTGAAGTAAATGTCTTGTCTTTGCTGAAGTGTGTGGCAAATAATGACTGTTGATGAACAAGCTGCACCATGTTTAGCAGTTAACCTTTATTTTTCAAAATTCTGCTGCTGTTTTTGTCCACATTTTTTGATTTTTTTTTTTTTTTCAATTCTTGAGTGGAGAGAATGATTTGAGCTTTAGAATCAATACAGCCATCCTAACAGTGTCTCAAGATTTTAGTCCCACTGGAATTTGCCCTACTGTCGAGGTCAAAAATCTTAAGTTGCCTGCGAATTAATAAAATTCATCCAGAGGGAAGTGGAGACTGGGTCTTAAACCATTGAGTGATCTGTTGTTTGACCTAATGGTTTCATAGCAGTTAAAAGATGGTGTGCAGGAGAAGTACTGTTTGGGGAGGGGTAGGGGGTGCTCAAAATGGTCAAAAATCTAATCTCGGCATGAATTGAATATTGAGGATATCCTGGTCAAATTCTATACCTCATTATACTCCATTTCCATTCTTTCCACTGCCTTCTGTCTCGCCCCGCTCCGATGCACATGCAAAAAAGGTGCCATTTGGATCTCAAGAAATTAGCAGCAGTAGCAAAAACTCATTGAAATTTGAGAACTGTAATGTAAAAGTTCTTCTTTATTCTGTTACGCTTTGACTTTGAGAGTATGGTTTAGAAAATCAGTTCACCAAAGAAGGGACTGTTGTGCGCTTTCACGTGCCATTGCATTGTGCCACATAATGATAGGATACGGGGAGGCAATATTGAGTAGAAGCCAAATGATCCTCAGCTCATTGTTCTGTATTGAGTAGAGATTAAACACATTGTTGGGCTATGGTAAATGGTGCTAGCTACCTAAACCGTTATCTGAACTGCGGTGTATTACCTTCCTACCAGTTGCATTTTTAATTCTAGAGAAATTGGAAACATCATACTGAACATTTGGAGCAGAGATAACATCCACAGTATAACGTGCTTAAAACCTTTGAAGTAATGGAAGAGTCAAATGATCTTCCCCAATCTCATAAACCCATTCCTAAATCTTTTCATCCTGTCCTCAACAGCTATCTACAAAATATTTTCATACAAAACCAGCTGTTTACACATTTGAAGCTTTGACATTCTTGTCCTAACTATATAATGAAGTTTTAATGTTTCTAAAAATGTTTTTCTTCTCAATAGAGAATTGTTTTGCTGAGATTAAATGACCTGGATTTGAAATTTTGCCCATCCTGTTAGACATTTCTATAAAGGCAGTGGCTGCACTCCAAGTCTTTGAAATCTGTGCTGTAATACTACAAGAAAGGATAATCACACAAGTTAGTCACATTCTGTATAGAAGAAACTGTCATGGGACTGATCCACAAGTAGTCTCTGTATTCTCTTCTGACCAGGAAAATAAAACACTTCCTAAATCCTCCACATCAAGTGCAGAAGATGCTCTGGTACCATGGGCTGCTAAACCATCTATCTTAAAGACCTTCAGGTAGGGTACAGTGTACTGTATGGAAAAAAGTTATTCTGGCCCAAGTACCTCTGACCTTGAGGCTTCAGTTAGCCCATCAGGAATTCTGTTTTAAACAGATCCATATGTTATTGGGGAATAACTGCTTGGCATAATACAGGCCAAAAGCATTATTTAGAAAAGGTGACGAGACAGACCTGGGTAACTACAGGCCCATTAGTTTGACATCAATAATGGGAAAGATGCTTATGGGGATCATTAGGGATGCAATATATGAACATTTGGATAGAGAGGGACATATTGGGGACACCCAATGTGGCTTCAAAAAAAGTCATGTCTTACAAATTTGATATTTTTTGAAGTCACCAGATGGTAGATGAGGGAAGCCCAGTAGACATTGTCGTCTAAGACTTCCAAAAAACTTTTGATGAGGTACCACACAAGAGGCTTCTCAACAAGATCTAAGCCTCTGGTTTTAGTGGTACTATATTGAGCTGGATTGAGAACTAGCTGGAAGGTTGCAGGCAGAGAGTAGTTATTGACGGGTTTGGAGACCGGACACCACGTGTCCTGCAGGGATCGGTGTTGGGACCATTGCTCTTTACTATTTTTATTAATTTTCAAGATGTATGTGTTGGGGGCATGATCTACATATTTGTAGATGATATAAAGATCTGTGCGAGTGTTAGGACTGTAAACGATGCTCTACTGCTTCACGAGGATCTTAATGAGCTGGGAGATTTGGCTCATGACTGGCAAATGATGTTTAATTTAGAAAAGTGCAGTGTTATGCATGTGGGCAGAGGTACTGCTCAAGATACATATACTCTTCACGAAAAAGGTGGAGAAAGAAAGGCGGGCATTCTAGTACATGCATCTCTAAAGGTTCATGAGTAATGTGAAGCGATAGCTAGAGCGAATAGGGTGGTGGGGTGCATTCATTAGACAATTATGATACAAGGCATACTACTTTGTCCTTCTACAAGACCTTGGTCAGGCCTCACTTGGAATACTGTGTCCAGTTTTGGTTTCCTCACATGCAGGCTGATAAGGCTTTGGAAAGTGTGTGTCAGCTGTAGTTCAGTTGGTATCACTCTTGCCTCTGAGTCAGAAGGTTGTGGGTTCAAGTCCCACTCCAGAGATTTGAACACAATAATCTAGGCTGACACTCCAGTGCAGTACTGAAGGAGTGCTGCGCTATCTGAGGTGCTGCTTTCAGATTAGACTTTAAACCAAGGCCCTGCCTGCTCTCTCAGGTGGATGTAAAATATCCATGGCGCTATTTTGAAGAGCAGCAGGAGAGTTATCCCCGGTGTCCTGGCCAATATTTATTCCCTCAATCAACATCTCAGATTATCTGGTCATTTTCACATTGCTATTTGTGGGAGCTTGCTGTGCGCTGCTGCGTTTCCTACATTACAACAGTGACTACACTTCAAAAGTACTCATTGGCTGTAAAGCACTTTGGGACATCCAGTAGTCATGAAAGGCATTATATAAATGCAAGTTTTTTTTCACTAGACTAATCACCAGCTTAAAGCATCTTGGTTATCAAGATAGGCTAAAAGAGCTGGGATTCTACACTTTAGAGAAGCGTGGACTTATTGGTGATCTGATTGAGGTTTATAAGATGATGAAGGGAATAGATTATGTTCAAGTTGACAGTTTGTTCCAATTAAATAGGTTAGGGAGGACCAGGAGCCACAATTTTAAGTTGTATAAGGCCAGATCTAGGTTAGATGTCAGGACGTGGTTCTTTTCCCAGAAAATAGTGGTTTTCTGGAACAGGCTGCCGACTCATGCAGTGGCTAAAGAGATGGCATGGAGAGAATGATGGCTAAAGGATAGAAAGTAGAGAGTAAGAATAAATTGATGTTTTAAAATGGGCTCCATGTAGCTTGTGTGTCCTTTGAAATTCTCTATATACATAAATGATTTAAACATGAGAAGAGAAAATACCAACATTTGTTGAATTAAGAACTATGCCAACTAAAGAAAAATGTGGAAGCTTCCAAGAGACATAGGAAAGTGGCAAATCCACTTTTTTATGTAGATAAATGTGCATTGAATATAGTACATTTGGGGGAAAATAATGAAAAATGGGAATATTCCCCAAATGGTAAATTCTTAATGGAGTGAAAGATGATGGAAAACTAGTGGTGCAGATGCGCAGATCTTTAAAGCAATACTAGAAGTGGAAAAAGCCATAAAAATAAGGATAGTTGTCTGCAGGCCATTATTGTATCTCCTGGTGGCAACCAGAGTAAGCATAGCCAGGAGGCTGCATAATTGGAGCTGATTTGAACATTACATGATAACTATCCACCTCCATCTTCATTCCCAATATGGTATAACTCTATTGCATCTGGAAGATGAATGAATGAGGGAAAAAATGTAAGATTAACCACCATTGACGTCTATTTTATTCGATTGAAATTTATCCTTCACAACATTCTCTTCCTCTCCATGACTTGAATTGCCTAGAATCCATTCATTTTTTTAAGGGGGTGTCAATTTTCCATTTTCTTACTCGAGCTTTGATACTGCTTTCAGTAAATGATTGAGAAAAAACAGAAAAAGACTAAGCAGTGTGGGAATGAGGAATATCACATGGATGATACAAGTCTGAACTTCCTATCCTGGGTGATGGATAATTGTATTGCAATGTATTTGATGGATCACCACATCGTGGTTGGTAATCCTACTTTTCATTGTTCTAAATTAAGGATAAATACCTACGGCAGTTTATTTGTACAATTCAACCTACTTCATTCCATTACAAAACAACCCATCGTTGAGCTTTAAAATAACTTGTTCAACAGGATGTCTGCATCCATGGAAACCCATCACCATGAGTGAGTCTCCAAACCAAACTCGTGGCTGAAGTGGAGTCATGGAGACACAACCCACTTAAGCTCTGAGAACTTGGGTTCAGGTTGGCAAGTGTTGAGGTTTAGGAACCCCCTCCCTTTCTCCCCAAGTGTATGCAGGTGTACTGCTGGACTTTAACCTGTTAATGTTGTGCTGTTTACCCTCAAAGCACCAATAAAATGTAGTCTCCTTGTCCAGTTTGGACCATCCTACCTATTGAAGCTTTGGCTTGCAGGGTTATCGGAGCCTGGTGGAGAAAATCCCAAGTGACAGTTTTACCCCATCAGAGTAGAATCTGCCACGGAGGATTGACTCCATTGCATCATCCTAGCACCAGGCATTTTGTCTTGGAGTCCATGCAACCCAAAAACACCCCACTCATCTCTTCTCCATTTATGCCTCCAAGAAGGATAGAGAGTAATTCATCATTTAGATGATTGAGAATTGCAGATCTGAGCACTGTAGGTGGAGCATAAGAGGCAAGAACTTTAAAGCAACATATGGCTTAAGTTTAAGAATGGCTTGTTTCAGAAATCTGAACGGTCTCCATTTTCAAATCAAATGCCTTTTTCAGGATTTCATAAGTTTTGGTAGTGAATTTTTAAAATCCTTAACTGAATAAATGGTAAATTTGTTAATATATGTTTCTATTGTACTTTATACTGTACTGACATTTTAACATACTGAAGTTAGTGGCAACATCAACTTTAGAATATTATAAAAGTTGAATTTAAGAATCTAAAACTTATTTGCTGTCTACAGAATATTTGCAAGTTTGATAGACAGTAAAAAGCAGTGCAGCTACTTGGTGTGGATCAGTGATCTGAATCCTGCCACTTTACTGGACCTCAGTGTGAATAACCATTTGCTTGAGACAAAAAATAAATGTTGCATTTTGTGACTGTTCAAATCTTTATACAATATAGACACGGTATAAGCACAATTATTGAACACACACACATTATCTACAGATGTCTGTTGTAGTTGATTTAAATTAAAAAAACAGTTCAATATTCAGAGAATGGTAATTTGAGTAGTTGCATTTTTGGTCATGCCTTCTTCGTACCATAGCCAGTCCACCTTCTCAAAGGCCAAGCGACCTTTCTCACCTGCACAATGAGATGAAAGATAACCTAAGTAATGTATTAGCAGAGATTCACATGTTGGACAATAAAACACATTTGTTAGGCATATGTTTCTTTAGTTTTAACTAATAGTTTAAAATCATCCAGTTCAAGAGAACTTTGCCAGTTTTCCCCAAAAATGAAGTGTTACCAACAGAGAAATGTGCAGAGACTTCAAGAAATTGAGTTGCCAATCAAACATAGGAAAACATCCCAGGGCGCCTCACGGAAGCATAAGGGAAAAATGGATGCCGAACCAAAGGAGGAGATATTAGGATGGTTGGTCAAAAGCTTGGTCAGAGGGGAGTTTTAAGGAGTGTCTTGAAGGAGGGAGGTGGATGGGCAGAGAAGTTTAGGAAGGGAGTTTCAGTTCATGTAGCCTATGCACTGAAGGCATAGCTACCAATGACCGTGTGAAAGGGGTTGCACAAAAGGCCAAAGGAACAGAGGGTTAGCGGGGAGGGGGTTGTAGTGCCGGAAAAAGTTAGAGATGGGGAGGAGAAAGACTATGATATTTAAATGCAAAGATGACCATTCTAATTTGAGGCATTGGACCAGGAACCAGTGTAGGTCAGTGAGAACAAGTGTGATGGGTCAGCAGGATGTGGTGCAGGATCAATAGCAGAGTTTATGGAAGGTGGAGGAAGGGTTAGCCAGGAGAGCATTGGAATAATTGAATCTGAAGGTGACGGGCATAGTTGAGTGTTTCAATGGCAGATGAGCTTATGTTTGGGATGGAGGCAGGCAATATTACCAAGATGGAAGTAGGCAGCTTTTTGAATGGGGAGGTTAAGATGTTTGAGGCTCAGTTTGGAGTTCAATAGGACACAGGTTATGAGCAGTGAGACATAGGCCAGGGATGAGGATGGAGTCAGTGACGAGGGTACGGAGTTTGTGGTGGGAGCCAAAGATGATGGCTTTTATCTTCCCAATGTTTGGCTGGAGGAAATCACAGCTCATCTAAGACTTGATGTCAGACAAGCCGTCTGACAGTATACTGAGTCACTGCATTTCAAAGTAATTCATTGTGTGAAGTGTGCTTTGATGTGATGAGGCTTTTAAATGCAATTATTGTGTTATGTAAGTTGCACTGCAGCTTTCTCATTTTGATTATCCTATTGAATTTACAATAAGCCTTGCACGTAAAACGGAGCACATTTGGAATGTGAAATAATGCTGTACAAGAGGCTGATGAGTCACAGGTTGCAAATCCTGTTGCATTGTGTACTTTTAAGTTTTAAGATGAGAAGTCAATGGGCGTGGCGATATTTGCAGGGAATTTTCCCACATGGAAAGTATGATAACCACTTTACTGCTGAACCAACTAAATATACAAACGATGCCATTCAGAAGTGTTAAGAAAAAATTAGATCTGTGGCTCATTCGACAGCTTAGTAAGTCTCTCCAGTAAAGCAGCTGAGCCATTCAAACCAGGAAGGTCCTAGCTTTGATCCCCAATACAGGCTGTGTAAGCTGATCTTGGCCAGGGCAGCAGTAGGTAGCTTCAGTGCTCCTGCGTTAAGCAGAGGGAAATTGGCCCTATTTCTTGCTCCAAATCATCATCCAGCCACCTCTGGTGGAAGTGCCTTCGTGTGGATGTTCAGTGAGGGGATTAGGCCCACTGGTGATGTCCTCATAATGGAATAGTTAGCAGCACTCCGTGTCAGGGCTAACATATGAATGATGGCCACTTGGATGAGGTATGAGAGGGTAGCTGGTACTTTTTGAACAGTGCTCAACAGGGAGAACAGCAAATTGGTGAGAAAAGAGAAAATGTTTATGTCAAAAAAAACTTCATTACCAAAAGAGAGGAGGGCTTCTCGTGCTGTGTCACGGACATTTGCTTTTTGAGAGTGACACAGGCTGGCAATCTGTTCAATGCTTTCCACAGCCTTGAAGGAAGGAAAAACAAGTTAAGGTCCCATTCGACATAATCCATCATCTATGCTTAAAAGCAAGTTTAATGGTTCTGTTTCAATTTGAGCATCTCCCAATTCTTCATTTGTGTTTACAGCACAAGGCAACTTCATAATGCAGTATTTTTCATGGGTTGCCAGTCCCACCATGTATTTCTGTTCACTCCAAAAGGCAGAATGCACCATATCATCAGACTATTGGTCAAACTGAAACTAGTAACCAAATTTGCTAACACAAAGTCTACACCGTAGCAAGAAACTAGTGATACAAATACTTATATAAATAGATTGAATCAATATACAAGAACTTAAATAGCTTCAGAACATATTTCTTACACAGTTCGATTAATCAAGGCTGCTGGAATACACAGAGACTTGTAGATTTCTGAAAAATATTGTATGTGGGGAGGTCATTTAATTATCTGAAGTAGAGTTGAAAGCTGAACTCGAGCACTGAACTGAGGATGCCTAGTAAAATGTAACATCTTTACATTAAAAGACCCCTTTCATGTCACAGGTATTAAATGTGAGACATTATGGCCGAGGCTTTCTGGCCCCGTCCTGCCAGTTTTCTAGTAGAGAGGGCTGGAAATGTGTGGAGTGGCGCACTCTGCTACACCCCCGCCTCTCTTCCATTTCCAATTCCCCCTTTTCAAGAGGCCAGCCCCTGCAGCATAAATTGTTCCCACCCATATCTGGGTGGGTGCAATGAAATAGTGTGATGATGATGAGAGAAACATGTTGAGCCTTAGTGTCCAACATTCAAAAGTCGACACGGGTTTTTGGGGCATTAAAAAAATTAGGGACTTGTGCAAGTGCTCTCGGCATGCCCCATCAGTGAAAATAGAAGTTTGCTACCGAAAAAATAATAATTTCTTCAGGCAGCTCAGTGGCTGCCTCATCATTGCGCTACAGCAAGCTCCCCAAGGCCTGCCACAGCACGTCACTGCCCCCAGTCGGGCGTGAGTCCCCAGCACAGCCCAGGGAGCCCGTCTCCCTCATGCAAATTATCCCAGGCTGGAAATATGGTCAGAAAGCCCAGGCCATAATGTCTGAAATTTAATACCTGTGACATGAAAGTGGTCTTTTAATGTAAAGACGTTACATTACTAGGCATCCTCAGTTTAGTGCTCAAGTTCAGCTTTCAACTCTACTTCAGATAATTAAATGACCTCCCCACATACAATATTTTGCTTCTATTATAGGTTCATCTTGTCAGCTTTAAATGTTAACTTGTATTAATCATAATGGGTAACTTATCTGTATTTATGGGTTTATACACATCATTAATACAAAATTGTTCATTTTGCATTTATGATGGGTATAAGGACTTGCTTTTTATTTATTTGGAATAGTTGCAAATATATTTTGGTGCTGTCAATAGCAGCACCAAATGTACAAACCACTAACTTACCTTCAGCTGTTTAAGTGCCATGCAGGCAGCTCTCTGGAGTTGTATATCTTTTTCTTGCAAGCTTTCTGTGTAATAGGCCAAAGCCTGAGAAATGTAAAATTGGGCTGGTTAGTCAATTTTAAAATGTTAAAATTACAAATGCATTAACCGTACTGAATCCACAGCACAAACTGTCACTAAATTAACATTTAGGCAACGGTGATGTCTTTCTGTGATGAGCACAAAAACGGTCTTTAAAAATATAAAGAAACAAATAACTTTGAATGCAGTGTGCCGATTATGTTGTATTATAAGAAGTGAAGTCTGATGCTATCTTAGTGCTTTTTGAATAGTTTTAGACCTCATTAATATTTTTAGTTTGCTCCCATTGCCTATTTTTATCCTTTTTCCAGACCATTTGTCACCATGAATCGTTATTAGAAGGGTAGGATAGACCAAGCTCTGGCCAGTATCGATGCCGCTCTCTGATCATCAAGAGGCATATGTCTAGCTGGTCAAGTTGTCAATTCTCTGTGGATGAAATATCTCACTATTGCCAAAAAATAAATCCATGCAGAACGCGTTAAGCAAACTGATACACTAGCAATAAAAACAGAAAATGCTAGAAATACTCCGGTCAGGCAGCATCTGTGGAGCGAGAAACAGAGTTAACGTTTCAGGTCGATGACCCTTCGTCAGAACTGGAACAAGTTGGAGATGGAACAGGTTTTTAAGCAAGTGTAGGGGCAGGGAAAGGGGGGAGGGGAAGAAAGAACAAAAGGGAAAGTCTGTGATAGTTTGGAAGGCAGGAGAGATTAAGAGACAAAAGGGATGATGGTGCAAGGCAAAAGGAGATGGTAATGGGACAAGTTAAGAAACAAAAGATGACTCTAGATGAAGTGTAAATAGCAATGACTGAAAGATCAACAGCTGCCATGTGAGAGAGAGAAAAAAAGATAGGGGCAGATATGGTCTGAAATTGCTGAACTCAATGTTGAGTCCAGAAGGCTGTAAAGTGCCTAATCGAAAGATGAGGTGCTGTTCCTCGAGCTTACGTTGAGCTTCATTGGAACAGTGCAAGAGGCTGAGGATGGAGAGGTCGGAGTGGAGCGGAGAATTAAAGTGACAGGCGACCGGAAGCTTGGGGGCACCGTTACGGACTGAACGAAGGTGTTCTGCAAAGTGGTCACCCAATCTGCATTTGGTCTCCCCAATGTAGAGGAGACCGCATCGTGAGCAGCGAATACAATATATTAAATTACAAGAAGTTCAAGTAAATCGCCGTTTCACCTGGAAGGAGTGGTTGGGGCCCTGGACAGTGGGAAGGGGGGAGGTAAAAGAGCATACGTTGCATCTCCTGTGCTTGCACGTGAAGGTGCCGGGCGAAGGGAAAGGAGTGTTGGGGGTGATAGAGGAGTGGACCAGGGTGTCGTGGAGGGACCGGTCCCTTCAGAATGCTGAAAGGGGAGGTGAGGGGAAGATGTGTTTGGTGGTGGGATCACGCTGGAGGTGGCGGAAATGGCGGAGGATGATCCATTGAATGTGGAAGCCAGTGGAATGAAAGATGAGGACAAGGGGAACCCAATCATGGATTCTATCACCCCCAACACCCCTTCCCCTTCGCCCGACAAACTGCTTTCTGGTCAAGTTAATCTTTGTATACATTGGGCCAGATTTTGCTGGAGCGGGGCATCACACAACGTGCCCTGTTAGTTAGACTTGTTCGTGCACGTGTAGGCTTTAAAAAATTTTGCCCACAAAGTTGCTCGAAGCGTGAGCTGATAACTGCGCAGTGAGGGCACCTGGGACCTTGGTGAATGACAGGACAAACTGTGGTCCAGAATTTGTGGTCAGCGGCGAAGCGAAGGCGTTCACCACTGACCCTGAAGTAAGCTTCGCACAAAGATCTTGTGATCTCTGTTGAAAACTTTGGGTTTTCTAATATTCAATTCAAATCAACAGAGGTTAGTGGGGATCCCCTTGTGTGAGCTGCTGTGACGTCAACAGGCTGTCTAAGCAGCCAATCAAAACCCAGAATTCTCTCACTGAACAAGGAAGTGGATAACCTCTTAAAATTTTTACTTTTAAAAAATATTAGAGAGCAAAACAAACATTGGGGCATGGGGAAAAGACAAACCTGAAATAAAGATGAACAAACTTTAAAAATATATTTTTAGTTTCTTAATTTTAATTAAAATTGCTAAATTTCACACTGCACAAAATTTAAATTAGTTTTTCAGGTCCATAGCCTTTGTTTAGCAGTCAATACGCTGTTAAAACCCCAGTTACACCTAATTCCTTTAGGTCTAACTTTTAGTGGGGAATTTAACAGTGTAATTACTGCAGAAGAGCCAAAGTTTTCATCAGTTTCTCTGAGTGATTACACAGATTGCCGGCTCTGGCGGGGATTGCACAGTGCGGCCTGTGTCAGAGCAATGAATGACAGATCACATGCACCAAATCCAGAAGTTGCAGTCAGTTTCAAAGGTAGAATGATGACGAATGCTGCCATTTCGCTGTCATCCGGACCGCAAATTCCGGGCCGGCCCAGAAATTCGGGTCTCCACGGGTGAGTACGCGCTGGGTACTCACCCGTAAGCCCGATGGAAGTGCCGGTTTCGTGCATGCGTGGGAAACCGGCACTTCCGTTCCTCTGAACGAAGGGGTTCAGAGGTCGAACGCGTGCACAGGGGAATCTGCGCGTGCGCTTTGAACTTACGTTTTTTTTTTACAGGTTTTTCCATGAGGGTAAGTCTGCAGGATTTAGAAATTTAAAAAGCAGGCGTAAGGCCTGCTTTTTACAAGGTAAGTGGTCAATTAATTAAAATTGAAACATTTTTTCCACAGGTTTATTATTTTTAAATACTTTAAAGCAAGGTAAGTTTATTTTTAGCCCTGTTAGGAAATAACATTTTTTTTCAAAAATTTATATTGTTGTTTAAAATAGTTATTTAATGTAATTTATAGTTTATTTTAAAAATGTGATGTTTTTAAAAAATTTATTTGAAGGTTTACTGCTATTTTGGGGCTGTAGTATTTATAAGTCTTGACAGCTCTTCCTGTCAAGACTTATGAATGGGCTTTTCCCTCCTCCGATTGGCTGCCCATGGCCCACGTGATCCCAGGGGACGCATCGAACTAACTGCACCCCTGGGACACGCAGGCACTGCCCGCCAGCAGCTGGGCGAGGCCCCGGATCGGAATTCCACGGGGCCCTACAGCTCAACTGCTGGCGTGCAAGGTAAGTGCAGGTCGGGGGCTTGCACCCGCGGGAAGCCCCCGACCCGAATTTCTGGGCCAATAGCATTTTACATTTTTAACATCTAAAACAATTCACAGCCTGAAGGCAGGAGACCCAATACTTATAATTGTTCACTTTCTGGGCAAGAGGTTGATTGGCAGTCATTAACAATTATCACGTCAAAGTGGTACTTGCAGTGTTAATTACCAGACTTCACTTTCTGTGGTGAGTTTAATGGACAACTAATGTGCAAATGCAGCAATGCTTCATGAAAATCATTGGTAGGTTAAGGGCGAGATGCTGTTTTCACAAAGCTAACAGAGGAGCGGCACAAATCAGCCAGCAACTCGTGGCGATTCGCAATTCACGGGGTATCTCTTCCTCACTACAAGTTGCTGGCCAATTTGTGCATTAATAACAGTGTGCGCCGTTCAGATGCCATTATTATTTCAGCAAAAACTGGCCCATTTATTGCTCAGTGCATTGAAAGCTTTGTTTGTTTCTTTTCAAATTCATTGTTATACTTTAATATGAAATGTGACTAAATATTACTTTCTACAACCTGGTCTTTTTCTCCTGTTTTTCTCTTTTGATTACCTCATTTTCCTATTAAGTGCCTTCGGTGTATCTTATTAAAACATTTTTAATTCTTTAAGTGTTTGTGTAAACCTATTTTCATTTTTTTAATAACTGCCTATTTATACTGTTACCCACTCTGTTTAAACTTGCTTAGAGCAGCTTCCACTTCACAAGGAGGCTAAAACATGTAAATCGGTGTGTTGCGTGAGTACAACCCTAGACAGTTTTCACACTCGCCCAGTGTAGCTCATCAAAACTAAATGTTATTAATGGCTTGTAATTCCAGTTGACTGATTTACATTATTCACAAGGCAGGCTAAAACGCAGCAACATTTATATTTTCGTCCTTTTAAAATGCTATTTATTTGCAGCATAAGAATGATAAATGCTTACCTTTGCTCTAAAAATGTTATTTGCTAAAGCACTTCGAAGAAATGAGGTTACAGCTTCAGTGACCTTGGGGTTGTCATCTAACTGAAGAATACTGATTGACTGCAAGGTTTGGTTCAGAGGCTGTAGTTCAGAGACTAGCTTTTCTTTTAACTTTTTCAGTGTCTTAATCTTCTGTGTAGTTTGTATTGCTTCAGGGAGAGATACTAAAAATACAAAGAGTAGAAGAATCCAAAAAAATGGAAATACAATTTATACAAAACCTTGAATAATTCAAATTATTCTTCAGTCTTTTAATGCGCTATTTTCCAAGAGGATTCATTTTTTTAGAAATGTTTATTTTCTTAGCATTTATTCATAGTCATACTGTAAAGTCTAGGTTTTGTGCTTATTCAATTAGATGCATTTACTGTCATTTATGTACAGAAGTCTGAATTAATTTCAAACCCTTCTAAATTAGCCAAAGCGTATGAATTTAACAAAAATCAGCTGCTAACGGGGAGGATGTTTGCTCGTCGTTGTTATACCCTGGTTTTGCTCAGATGAGCTTGAAGCCAGCATCCTTATCTAACCATTGGGAAGCATCATCTTTTTTGATTAGTGACCAATCCCATTTTCTGCTGTGGGGCAATTTCAAAAATTGAGAACAAAAAAAAGTGGCTTCTACCAATTCCTCTTCGTTTTGCCCTCACCTGACTTTCCCACCCTTTTTCAGCAGTTTTACTGACGGTCATGATGGCCATTACTTCTGCTCCTCCCACATTATTAATAACAACAACTTACATTGATATAGCAGTTTTAACATAGAAAAACGTTCCAAGGTGCTTCACAAAAGCATAATTAGACACAAAATGGACGCCAAACCAAAGAAGGAAATATTAAGATGGGTGACCAAAAGTTTATATATGTGGATGCCTGTGATAAGCGTGGTCAAAGTAAGTGGTGGGGCCTGTACCCATTATTATCAAATATACATGGCCTGGAGTTTCCGCTTAGTTGGGCTTTTTTATTCAATGCATTTCACCTGAAATCTGCCAAACCAGCACAAAAGATCATGGAATTTTAAGCGCAATTTATGTTCAGGCCAAATCTAGTTTCCGCGATCTTTTGCGCTAGTTTAAAAGACATCGTGCTAGAAGCCGGCCTCGCCCACAAAACTAGGCCCTGCCCGTCTCTTCCGCCCCCCCCCCCCCCCCCAAGGCTTAATTAATTACCATTGGGAGTTTCTACTAATTGCTTGTTTGTAGGCCTTCGAGGAGGCTCTAAAAAAATTAAGCTTTTTTTTAGGCGCAGGTACATTAATAGGCACCTTGTAAAGGGTTTTGAATATAATTTTTTTAATTTACTAAGAAACTGAGTACTGTACCCCAATATAACTAGCTAATAGTTCTTTATAGTGTTTAAAAATCACTGTGCTATTTAACATTGGGTCACTCACAGGTGGTGGACGAGACACTGATCAAAATTATTTTTTGTGATAAACCCATTTTCAGCTGTATTAATCAAACTGTACCAAGTTACTGCTCTTAATTATATCAAGGAATAGCTTTTAAAACAAAAATGTTTTTTTAAACTATGTTCTAACATGCTGCCTGATTGCCCTGGTTCTTGGCAGATTGTGTGTTTGGTGATATGCAAATGAGTTTGAGCAGAAACTTGAAGGGGAGAAAGAAACACCTCTCAAAACGGGCACAATTTGCACCTGGATCACCGATCGCGCCCAAAGCGGAAACTGTACCCCCTGTTCTATATATGTAACTGTGTTTGCAATTTTTGTCTGGAAGAAGTTGCAGAACCCATTATTTGATGTTTACGTGGAAATGATTTCATGGAAATGATTCCATCATGCTGACAGAGATGGAACATCTCCAACCCGACCCTTAATCTTAAACCTGTATTGGCTACTATTCATAGCTAGTCCCAATGGAAGGTGGAAGCTTCTGCCCTCAACAGTGTTTCACTCTGAAAAGATTGAGATTGTTTTATTTTTCCTAACCTCTTTCGGGTTAATTCCCAGATATTAGTGAGACAGGTGGTGGAATCCTACTGTACAGATATAGTAGAGATGACATCGCTATGCTGTGACTATATACAGGAAACTCTCAATTTACCGGCATCTAAATAACCGGAAATCTCTTAACCGGCAAAATTCAGGAGTAGGTTCAGGTAAGTTTTACTTCATATTAGTGGCCGTTCCTGAATCTGTGGCTGTGTAACCGGGGTTCCTGCACCTGTTGCTAAGCAACAGGGATGCCTGGATCTTGTGGCCGGGGTTCCTGCACCTGTTGCTAAGCAACAGGGAAGCCTGGCTCTGTTGCTGTGTACGGGGCTCTCATACCTTTTACTATACCTCTCTGTAATCCGGACGTTTTGATAAACCGGCACCACGCCTGTTAAGTCTGTGTGTTCTAGTTGTATTTAAGATTAATTACTGACACAGACTACAAGAATAACGTTTCAACAGGTCTTTACTAGTTGGAGGTCAGGGCTATACTAACAGCAATATCACTACACAGTACTTATATACCGGTGGTCACCACCACCGGTATTATGTATACAGCAGCCAGAGAAAGTAGTACATCTCTTAAGGTGGAACAGGCTTAAGTTCTCTTAAGGTGGAACAGGTTACATACGCCACAATCCTCCCTTTTTAGCTTAACAGTCATATCCCCATTTAACATAACATCATAACATATATACATATATAACTTCAGGTATAAACAGTTCAAAGGTTCAGTCTCTCAGGAGGCCTTCTGATTCGGGTTGGATAACGCCTTTCAGTGGTCTCTGATTCTTGTTGCTGAGGTGACTCCTCTAGTTGGTTTCCTATGTATTGGACGTCATCATCAGGTACATTCCCTGCCGAGGTAGATGCTTCAGGTTCATTAACGTCTTCCACAGTTGTCTCTGTCGCAACCATGGGTTCGACCCTTGCTCTCGATTCTACCAGTTGATCCGCATGACGCCTTATCACATTGTTACCAATATCTACTGTGTACATCAGAGGTCCTTGTCTGGCCCGAATTGTTCCAGACTGCCATTTTTCGTTTCCATAGTCCCTTGCCAACACTGGTTGTCCTACGTCGAAACTTCGAGTGGTCTTGTTATTAATATGCCGGAAATGTTTGTTTTCCACTTCCCTCCGCACATTTGGTTTTAACAAGTCCAACCTGGACCGCAACCTCCTGTTATAAAACATCATGGCAGGACTTTGGTTAGTTACTGCATGAGCGGCGTTTCGATATGCCATTAGGAAATTGTCCGCCTTGTGTTGTAGCGGAATCTGATCATCGTTCATGGCCTTTATTGCCTTTTTGAATGTTTGGACAAATCTCTCGGCCAACCCGTTTGTCGCCGGATGATATGGGGCAGAGGTATAATGTTTCACCCCATTCTTCTTTCAGAATTTTTGGAATTCTTCCGACACGAACTGTGGTCCGTTGTCCGAGCAGATCTGTTCTGGCAATCCGTTCCTTGCGAATATTGTTCTTAACACCGCAATTGTCTTTTCTGAAGTAGTGGTATTCATCTTGATCACTTCTGGCCATTTGGAATGTGCGTCCACCGCAATTAGGAACATGGAGTCCATGAATGGACCAGCAAAGTCAATATGTACGCGTTGCCATGGGGCTGAAGGCCATTCCCATGGGTGTAGCGGTGCGATCGGAGGTGCATTTTGCACTTTTTGGCACCCAGCGCAGCTTTTCGTCAACTCCTCTATCTGTTGGTCAATACCCGGCCACCATACATAAGCCCTAGCAAGACTTTTCATCTTAACTCCCCCCAGATGACCTTCATGCAGTTCCTTTAGAACTCTTTCCCTTAACTTGGGAGGAATAATCACTCTTGTCCCGTACATCAAAGTACCATGGCAGACGGACAGCTGGTCTCGCCTTGCCGAGAATGCCGGTAACAGAGGATCACCATGTGCTGGCCATCCCTTCACTGTCACCTCGTAGACTCGGGACAGTGTCGGGTCGTTCCTGGTTTCTCTTTCAATACTTGCATTGGTGACTGGTAAACACTCGATGATGGTCGAATGAAATAACTCAACAGGGTCAACTTTCGTCGTCTCTTCTTCCTCAGGTAGTGGCAGGCGCGACAGCCCATCAGCATTGCTATGCTGCTTTGTACCTTTGAATTCTATTTGATATTGATGTGCCCCTAGGAAAAGGGACCATCTCTGGAGTCTCTGTGCTGTCATCACCGAAACACCCTTCTTAGGGTTAAAAATGGATACCAACGGCTGATGGTCTGTCAGAAGTGTGAATTTTTGGCCCTGCAGGTAATGATTAAACTTCTTCACTCCCCATACAAGGCTGAGAGCCTCCCTATCGATCTGCGCATAGTTGCGCTCAGCGGAGGTCAATGATCTGGATGCAAACGAGACTGGCCTTTCCGTGCCATTTGGCAACTTGTGTGAGAGTACTGCCCCAATACCATATGGAGAAGCATCACAAGCCAACCGAATAGGCAGTGTCGGGTTGAAGTGAGCCAACACTTCCTCTGAGGTGATCAATTCTTTGCTTTTGCAAAATGCCTTCTTACAGTTTTCGCTCCATTCCCATGGTACCCCCTTCTGTAAAAGAGCGTTCAACGGGTGCAGTACCGTGGATAGATTCGGTAGAAACTTATGGTAATAGTTAATCAATCCTAGAAACGACCTCAACTGAGAGACATTATCCAGAGCGGGAGCCTTTACAACTGCCTCTATCTTGTCAGGAGACTTATGAAGCCCCTCCCGGTCAATGACATGACCACAGTACGAGATCCGCTTCTGAAAGAACTCACATTTCTGCCGATTAACTCGAAGTCCATACTCTTTCAGTCTGTTGAGCACCAGTTCCAAGTTTGCGAGGTGTTCTTCATCACCATCTCCTGTAATCAGAATATCGTCCAGGTAACATTGTGTGCCTGGAATTCCCTGTAATACCTGCTCCATGGCCCTCTGCCAAATTGCTGGAGCTGATGCCACTCCAAAAACCAGCCTATTATACCGGTACAAACCTCTATGCGTGTTGATCGTGAGGTACTGGCGTGACTCTTCAACCTCCATCTGCAAGTACGCCTGCGCCAGGTCTATCTTGGTGAAGTGTTTCCCGCCAGACAACGAAGCAAAAATATCCTCAATCCGCGGAAGCGGATACTGCACCGTGTGAAGCACCGGATTAACGGTGATCTTGAAGTCTCCACAGATGCGAACCTTCCCTGGTTCTCCTGGCTTGTTGCTCGAAGGACGTTTCATAACGGGAACAATGGGCGTAGCTCACTCACTCCAATCTACCTTGGACAGTACACCTGAACGTTCTAGCGCTTCCAGTTCCGCTTCTACAGGTCGTATTGCATAGGGTACCGGTCTGGCTTTGAAAAATTTTGGGTGTGCATGTTCATCAATCTTGATGTTTGCCGTAATTCCTCTGTGTTCCCAGTCCCTGCTGGAACACCTCTTTAGCATCATCCAATATTCTGGACAATCGTTTAGGTTTGACATCTGTTTCCCCGGAATCTACCGTTAGTGCCTTCAAGGAGTGCCAGTCCATATTCATTTTCCTAATCCACTCCCGTCCCAGTAGTGGTGGACCTCCTTCAGGTAGCACATATAAGTCCATTACTTGGCTTTCTTTGCCCTTGTGGACCACTTTTACCTCTATCTTTCCGATGGGGTACACTCTTTGCCCCGTGTATGTTTTCAATATAATCTCCGTATCCCGTAGGGGAATATGTTGGAATAACCTTTTGTAATCTTTCTTATTCATGACCGTCAATGCCGATCCAGTGTCCAATTCCATCTTTACTTGGACTCCTGCTATCTGAAGGGTGACCCAAATTGTCTGGAGATCTGCATCCTTACCAACGTTGTGTACTCTTAAGCTACCCAGTTCATTACTGCTAGCATCTGAATCTGACTTCTGTTCGGTCGAACTGTTCTTTGTCACCTTGTGTACCTTTATGTATTTTCCTTGCGGTGACTTTTTGTTGCTGGTCTTCTTTCCTGACCGGCATACTTTAGCTATGTGGCCAAGCCTGCCACACGTTCTGCATTCTTGGTTTTTAAACCAACACTGGTTCTGATCGTGCGTTGTCTTTCCACAACGATAACATTTTACAGTACTCAAAACCAATTGATTTGTACTGAGTTCCGGTGACCGTAGCTGCATTACTGCTGTGCCTCTCGCTGCGGCTTCGTGTGATGCTGCCATAGTGACCGCTTTCTCAAGCGTCAGCTCATTCTCCTCGAGCAGTCGCTTTTGTGTATCTTCTTTTAATAATCCACACACAAATTTATCTCTTAGCGCATCTGTTAGTCCCGTTCCAAACTGACAGTACTTTGCTAGCTTACGCAATTCCATTAAATATTCAGCATTGCTTTCATCTTTCAGCTGCTTTCTGCTGTAAAATTTAAATCGTTCCGCTAGCATCAGCGGTTTAGATGATTTCTCAGGACAGTAACAATCTCCTCGAACGTCTTCTCCGCCGGTTCATCTGGTGATAAAAGGTGTTTCAATTGCCCATATGTCTTTGCACCCATTAAGTTTAATAAAGTTAGTGCTTTCTCATTATCTGGGATTTTATTTGCTTTACAATAATTTTGTATGTGTTCTACATACGTGGCCCAATCTTCGATGTCGCTATCAAAGGTATTAATGTTCCCATGTTTAGGCATCGTTGCAATTTTTTTTTTAGTGATTTCCCTTTTTCTAAGATGGCGGCTTCCCGCTCTTGTCTTTGTCCTCCGCCTACAAAATGGCGGTTTCCCGTGCTTGGCGGTCTTTCCCGCGCTCGCCTTCACCCGCTGGCTGCAATGGCGTTTGGCGTGCCGCTGCTGCTCCCCTTTCCCAGCGGTTAGTAACTCCCCCGACGCTGTCTCCGCTTCACCGCGGCTCTCTCGGGCATTCGCGCTTCCCCGATGTCGCGCCTCGCAGCCCTTCTTGCAGCCCAGTTATTAGCACTGGCTGCGTTCGCCTTCACCGCGGCTCTCGCGCCTTCAGTCGCCCCAGACACTGCGCCTTTTTGGCCCGAATGCGGCCCGGCCCTTATCACCAGCCGCGATCGATCTCACCGCCCTTATTCCTCCGTCTTCCCTCCCCGTCTGTACAGCCAACGCGGCCGACTTTCTGCTCGCGTCGCTGACCGGCTTACCCACCACCGAGGTAGAAGGAAGATAGCTGACTGCCGCTGATGGAGGCTTCGAGTTCAGGATATCTTCTGCACTCCGGGTTCTCGATGCCTGCCGCGCGACGTGTCTTCCAGCAGGGTGATGAGGGTGGATGCCTCTCTTCGACGCCCGTTCTGTGGACGAAGCCGCCGTGGATATAAACTGCCGCAGGGTAAGAATCGGACTCGTCGCCACTGTTAAGTCTGTGTGTTCTAGTTGTATTTAAGATTAATTACTGACACAGACTACAAGAATAACGTTTCAACAGGTCTTTACTAGTTGGAGGTCAGGGCTATACTAACAGCAATACCACTACACAGTACTTATATACTGGTGGTCACCACCGGTATTACGTATACAGCAGCCAGAGAAAGTAGTACATCTCTTAAGGTGGAACAGGCTTAAGTTCTCTTAAGGTGGAACAGGTTACATACACCACAACGCCGGTCCCGTCGGTGCCGGATAAAAGAGTTTCCTGTATGTGAATGATCCAAAAATCAGTCTTAAAACCTGAAGATTCTTTTTAATCGCCAAATCTGAAGACTCCAAGGATACATGTATTTGCATCCACATGTTTTTAATCGTAGATCTCCTTTCCAACAACTCGTGACACAATTGTGTGGGTTTAATCTGTACATTCACACCTCGAAACAATCTGAGTAGTTGCTTGTGTCATATACCTGGTTACAGCTAGGAGATCTCTATGCGCGGTATCCTATCATATAACAATATTTGTAAATTGTTGTACACACAAACTGATATGAGCAAGTTGTTATCCGGTTTTCATTTTTCTCTAATCAGTAATTGTACAGTTCTGTTTATGGTTTTTACAACTTTTTCTGTTGCAGGTTATTACACATGATTAGATTTCACTAATGCAAATATATTATTAAATATCATGCCATGTATATTGTGGGATATACATGGGCATTACAGTTGAAGTTTTGACTGAAAAATGATACTTTTTTGTTGAATTACTAATATTTAGGAGGCAGACAAAAGACTGTGTAGGGTTAGGATCCTATAAAAGTATCAAACTCTTGGTAACATTGGTTAACATTAGATTTGGAGTGCAGAACCAATTTTAATGTGCTTTGAGATATGTTATGGCTGTGGTCTGTTTAAACTTCGGTCTCAATCCACTGAAATTTGTCTGATGAATCTATAACTTGGCCCAACTACAACTACAAATCATCCATTAGTTCATAAATTTTCAGTTAAATCAACGGCCACACCCTCAAGCTCCAGTACAGACAAATAGCATTTTCCTCCTACCTTCCTTTGCAAGTCTGGTCAGATGTGTTCCCAGCTGAGTAATATTGTACTTTTTCACGTAGTTGAAAAACTGGAAGACTGTCACCACTTCCTCTGAGACATTAGGACACAGCAGTAATTCACAACAGCTGACAATCTGGTGCAGAAGTGTTCTGAATGCTTACAAAAACATGAAAATGGTGAAAATGTAAAGATTTTAAGACCTTATTGCAGACGGTTATTGAGAAGAGTTTTTTGACCGTGTAAGGTCGATTATAAATTCATTTGGGATCAGCCTTCAGAAAGGAATTCATCCTTGTAACAGTTTAATGGGGGAGGGGTATCCGCCTGACTCACGCTATCATGGTAACTATAGAGCCCTCCCTGTGATTCTAGGCAATCAATGTTAGCTTCTCCTTCTACAGTGTCCATGAACTCTGCCACATGAAAAGGAAAGACTAATCTATGACCAAGGACAGGAGGAGTGTGATTTATGGGAGAGGTTGCGTTTGTGTATCTCTGTAAAATGATCGCAGGCCTTGATAACTCATCACTTCCTTTTCAACTGACATAATCTAATTGTCCACTCTAGACTGATCAATATTAGTGTTGAATGCTGACATATTGCTGACTGAAATCACAATGTTGCTGACTTTGTTGGGCTTTTCTAAAACAGCCTCTCAATTTTTCTTATTATATTGTTTAACTTGGACGTGAATCTATCAAGTCAATGTAATCAAATTGGACGACCACTCAGGCTCACTAAATAATATATTCTCTGCTGTGTGTAACATAATGGCTGTTCTTGTCTGTTGTAACTTTTGTGGATACTCCCACAGCCATCAGAAGGACACAGGAACTCTCATGTTTCAACACAGATGTTGTTTGTTGCATCAAAAGAATGGCACATCACATTAGAAAACACCTAACTACCATACTTGCAATCCCTGCCCCTCTCCCCCGCCATAAAAATTTGATGAAGGGAATAAATTTATAAAATCATAGAAATGCAGCAAGTTAGTCATCATTGAACGAGTAAGGACAGGTTAATTTTTGCACGGGTCCCTTCATGTGAACTGACCTGTTATAGAAACATAGAAGATAGGAGCAGGAGTAGGCCATTCGGCCCCTCGAGCCTGCTCCGCCATTCAATGCAATCATGGCTGATCAACCAAATTCAGTACCCTGTCCCTGCTTTCTCCCCATATCCCTTGATCCCCTTAGCCTTAAGAAATATATCTAACTCCTTCTTGAATATATTTAATGAATTGGCCTCAACTGTCTTCTGTGGTAGAGAATTCCACAGGTTCACCACTCTCTGGGTGAAGAAATTCCTCCTCATCTCTGTCCTAAATGGCTTACCCCTTATCCTTAGACTGTGACCCCTGGTTCTGGACTCCCCCCGCCATCGGGAACAGCCTTCCTGCATCTAGTCTGTCTAGTCCTGTTAGAATTTTATAAGTTTCAATGAGATCCCCTCATTTTATATTTGTATTTCAGAATTCCAATATGTGCAGTCGTTCTTTTTTTTCTATAGATGAATGGCAGTGATTTGGGTCAATATGTTTTATAAAGTTAATGCGTAAACCTTCTGTCATTTTCATTTTGTTACAGAAATTGTGAGTGGTAGAAAGGAATTAATGGGATTTAGCAACAAAAATAGACAATTCACTTTATTAATGAACAGTGTGCAAATAACTACCCTGAATTGATTTTAGACATGCAGTTAATTAAAAAAAAGTAATTTGGTTGATTAGTACAAAATATGTTTTATTTTAAATGCCACCATTGGAGAAACGTGGGCTGGCGGAATAAGCTTCAAGTTTGAGTTTGTATTGTCATTCGCACAATATTCATAATATCTTGTGTTGTATTAAGTGTCACGTGATGTATATTTCAGAGATTCTAGTCCAGACAACCTGTTAGACATAGCTTACCTCTCTCTGTCTGTCCTGGGTATCTTGCAGCCACTTTCTGTGTATAACAATTTCTTAGCTGCGTCAGGAATTTCTCAGCTGATAAATACAAAACACTCTCTGCCTCTGCCTCTGTGCATTTACCCCAGAATGACAGGATTGATTTCCCCTTCTTTGTTTTTGGAATGACTGAAAGCAAAAAAAAAATGCAATTAGCATTAGAAGTAATTCTGAGATTAGTTTTAAATACTGCTGTTCACTTATTTAATGCTCTAGGCTGGGATTTTCCTTACCTCGGCAGGTCCAGGGCGGGCGGTGTCAGTGGTGGGTCGCGGCCCCACTGCTGGCTCCAACCCGCTCTGGAAAATGAATTTAAATTGATGGGGCTTGTTAAGCCCGCCCAGTGCATTTCCCAGATTAATTAGAGGAAGCAGCTCTGGTGACATCATTCATGACTTGTCCTCAACCGCTTTCCTTAAAGGGACCACGGCCAACTTTCTTTTGACATTTGTGCTGTCAGTGTTCTACAGCATTGAAGTGGTGCAAACACTGACAATCACTGCACAGAGGTGCAGGGCTGCACCCAGGTTCTCCCGTGACTCCCTTCATATGCTTATGGAGGGAGTCAGAACACGCAGGGAGGTCCTCTTCCCTTCCGATGGGCGGAAGAGACCTCCCCAGGAGACCAAGACAGCCTGGTTGCACATTGCACAGGAGGGTACAAGCAGGGATGTGGTCAGGAGGACCTAGGTGCAGTGGATCAAACCTTTCAATTATCTCAGTAGATCATGAAACGTTAGTACAGAGCCACACCCAACCTCATCCTGCTGTGCCACTCATCACATCCCTATCTCTCTGCATTCCCTACCCTACTCATGCACATCCTTACTCACACCAACTTATCTTGCACCTCCACCCATCCCTCTCTATCTACATTATCACATCCCCATCTCACTAGCCACCCCTCACACTCACCCTTATCGTACTGCAATAATACCAACTAACAACACACAAGGGTAGGCACTTGGGTATTTTATCCAATGTTTATATAAAGTTTCTGTTAATGTGCTGTCAAACATTGAAATCTTTATTTTCAACACTGCGTTCTTGGACAGATTTGTGTGCACCTTTGGAAGTGGCTTAGTGAATTGCAGTGAATGGTGAGACATAATGGTACCCCCCACATTGGTGATGAGTGTGAAAGGAATGGATTGGACATTGATGGGATGATTTATGGTGTTGGTGTGGGGTGGTGCCAACCTGGCGTATCATGTGGCAGCCAGGGTGTACAGTGTCAAGTGAAGTAAATCAAGTGAGGCCATCCCTAGCCTCCCAGGCAGCCATGTGTTCGGGTGCTGATGCTCTCTGTCCTGTGCAGCATCAAGCGTTTTCGGAGCAGGTTGGTGTTATTGTTGGTGCTGCTGGTGTTTGGGCTGATCATGGTCGGATTCTGAGGACCAAGGTGAGACAGTATAAAGGGCACCCATGTAGATGGAATAGATGGCAGGTGAAGTAGAGATGACAGAAGCATTCTGTCAATGGTTAGAGAGTTCTTCCAATGAGGTAAGAGTGGAAAGTGGAAAGCCTGCAGAATCTGTGCTGGAAATGGACTGAGAAAAGTGATGATCTGTCAGGTGGGAGCTTTTACTGTACATTTGAAGCTGTCAAGTAATCACCTGATTCAGTGGGCATTCAACTCCCACCTCCGGTTCACAGACGTGGTCCCCGAGCAGTATGGACCCCGTGGGCAAGCAGTTAAAGTTAAAAGGTAAGGTTAAAAGCATGATTAAGCATCTGTCAACAACCCAATAATTGGTTTAATTGGGTCGCCTGCCTCATCGGGTCAAATGGGAGATCACACACTCACCTGTGGGGAAAAGCATGTTACGGCGTGGTCCCGGCCCACTATCAAAAAAAATCTAATTTCCCACCCAACCCACCACCAATCCCACCCGCTGACCCCCACCCCCTGGAAAATTCCAGCCATAGTAATTCCAGTGTTGGTATTTGAAACATCCTTTCTTTTAAAAAGCACAACATCCTGAACATCTTCAACTGGGTGCCACGTGTCACAGGGATCTCCAGATATTAATAAACTTAATGGAGTAAAGTGACAATTGGCCCTACACATTCTAGAGTCTTTCCCAGATTAAAGCTATCACATACAATTTCTACAACGGGTCAAGTGTTATGTTGCTGATTATTTAAAGAATAGTTCTGTTCAATAATTTTAAAGTGCTCACGTAGACTGTATTTAAGTAGGCAAGCAAAAAACTTTACTATTTAATAGTACTGAAGAGAGGAGAGTTGAGTGAGTGCCTAGGGTGCATAAATCATGTGCTACGACATGCTTTGAATATCTTTGTCAGGTGCAATTTACTGGATGATCACCTGAGGAGTGTAACAAAGTTTGAAAAACTTTAACAAAAACGCTCAGAAGATAATAAATTTAAGATCAATTATGGACAAACGATCAAACAACACAACTTTTAAAGAGAGTGAAAATATGTGCTGAAGTTTTTATTTAAATATGTAGGATCCAGGCCACAATATAATTTCACAAAAGCTAAACTCAGTTAAGCCAATGGTAGTAGGTAAAATATACCAACTCAGTATTTCTTGCTGCCTTTCCAGATTTATAAAGCTTAGCCTCCCACAGTTATCCAAAGCATATGATCAGCTTTCATCCCAGTTTCATGGTTTTCTGGTGCCACTTAGCTTTAGTAGTAACAGTAAATAACACTTTAAGCATTTGAAGTTTTGTATGAAATCTCTGAGATATGTTATCATTCTGAATATTTCCTTGTAATGTCACATTGTCCACCTGGTTATAAATGGGTTTTAATTTCCTTCCCTCTAATTTCTAAAAACAAAAGTTGCTAGTGTTGCAGTCCTGATGTATGATGGCACAAAATGTACCCACAAAATCTCATCTGATGGGTTCCTAATGTCAGCTATGCTTTTGAAAAGAACCTGAGGCTAAGGACCTCTGCATAGGGAACGAGGAGGAAACAGTTTGAGGGAGTCACCCCAGACTGCTCTCCCTCCACACAAGCAGCCAGATACAAAGTGCTATTGCAAAAGGTGTTGAGCCAAGGAGGCAACCTGCCCCCTGAACAGAAATAAAGACTTGCTTTTTTATAGTGCCTTTAACCTCAGGACGTCCTAAAGCATATTTACAGCAATTAAGTACCTTTTTTAGTGTATCGTCACTGTTGTAATGTAGGAAAGGCGACAGCCAATTTGCACATAGCAAGCTCTCACAAACAGTAATTAAATAAATAACCAGATCATCTGTTTTAAGTGTTGGATGATGGATAAATATTGGCCAGGACACCGCGGAAACTCTTCTGCTCTTCTTTGAATTTGGCCATGGGATCTTTTACGTCCACCTGAAAGGTTTCCCTCAGTACTGCACTAAAGTGTTTGGCTGGATTATTTGCTTAAGGCTCTTGAGTAGACGATTAAAATAGCAGGGGGGGGAACCTTACCAGAGAAGATTACAATAAAATTATAAATTTTTGTAAACAAAGGTGTGGTGTATGTAACCTGTACCACCTTAAGAGGATACCTTAAGGTGATGGACTACTTTCTGATGGCTCCTGTACATTGTAGTACGGTGGTGACCACACCGGTATATAAACCCTGTGGAGCAAAGTGTATTTCAGTTCAGCCCTGACCCTCAGTTAGTAAAGACCTGTTTAAGTATTCTGTAGTCTGTGTCCAGTTATTCAGCATAACTACATTTGAAAGCACAGACTCAACAGTGGCAACGAGTCTGATCGTACCTAGCGGCAGTTTTGCATCCAAGGAAGCTTCGTCCTCAGAACGGGCGTCGAAAAGGGGCATCCGCCCTCAACATCCTGCTGAGCACTGCATCGCACAGGAGGCCATCAGGAACCCGGGTTGGTTTGCTGGCCACGAAGTCCACCATCAGCAACAGGCAGTGATCATCCCTTCTACGACAGCGGCGGGGAAGTCGGCCGAGTTGTCAGTGGGAGAAGGGGAGGGAAAACGAAGAAAAGGGCGGAGAACACGACCGCAGCCGGTGTCAGGGGCCGGACTGCAATCGGGGCAGAGACGCGCAGCAGCCAGAAAAGCGTTGATGTCCACGAGGACCGCGGGAGCGGCGGGGAACAAGAGCAGCAGCGTCGGGGGAAATAAAGGACCGCTGGGAGGCGAGAACGGCAACAGCGCGGTAATCGCCATTTTTAGTCGGTGGGGGAAGAAGACAAGCGCGGGAAAAGCCGCCAAACGCGGGAAGCCGCCATTTTGAAAAATAAAATAAAATAAAGGAAACTCAACAAGGATGCCAAAAACGGGTAACATCACTGCTTTTGATAGCGATGTGGAAGATTGGGCCACTTATGTGGAACGCGTTGAAGTTTACTGTACAGCGAATGAGGTACCGGTGGATAAGAAAGCACTAACCCTATTAAACTCGATGGGTGCGAAGACGTACGGGTTATTAAGGCACCTTGTAACACCAGATAAACCGGTAGGAAAGAGTTTCGTGGATATTGTTACTATCCTGCAAGAGCATTTAAACCCCACGCCGCTGCTGATAGCGGAACGATTTAAATTTTACAAAAGAATTCAACTTAAAGAGGAAAGCAACGCTGAATTCTTAATCGAACTGCGCAAGTTATCAAAGTACTGTCAGTTCGGTACAGGACTAGCAGACGCTCTGAGATAAGTTTGTGTGTGGCTACTAAGGGAAGGAACCCAGAAGCGACTGCTAGAGGAAAAGGATCTTACGCTGGACAAAGCTTTCAGCATTGCAGCATCGCACGAGGCAGCAGCACGAGGCACTGCAGAAATGCAGCAAAGGCCATTGGAATTCAGCACCAATGAAATGGCATTGGGCGCAGTAAAGTGCTATCGTTGCGGAAGGACAACGCATGACCAGAACCAGTGCTGGTTCAAAGATAAAGAATGCAGGCAATGTGGCAAACTTGGTCACATAGCGAGAGTATGCCGGTCAGGAAAGAAGACCAGCAGCAAAAAGTCGCCGCAGGAGAAGTACAAAAAAGTACATAAGGTGACAGAGAACAGTTCGGATGAACAGAAGATGGATTTAGACTCCAGCAGTAAGGAACTGGGTTGTCTAAAAATACATAATGTGGGTAACACAGCAGACCACCAAACTATCTGGGTCATGCTTCGGATAGCAGGAGTCCAAGTGAAGATGGAATTGGACACTGGATCGGCATTGACGGTCATGAATAAGCAAGATTACAAAAAGTTATTCTCACACATTCCCCTGAGGGATACGGAGATTGTATTGAAAACATACACGGGGCAAAGAGTATACCCCATCGGAAAGATAAAGGTAAAGGTGGTCTACAATGGTAGTGAAAGTCAGGAAATGGACTTGTATGTGTTACCTGAGGGAGGTCCGCCACTACTGGGACGGGAGTGGATCCGGAGAATAAATGTGGACTGGCATTCCTTACAAGCACTAACTGTAGATTCCTGTAAAGAGGACGACGTCAAACCTAAACGACTGTCCAAAATATTGGACGATGCTAAGGAGGTGTTCCAACAGGGACTGGGAACACTGAAAGGAATTATGGCAAACATCAAGGTTGAAGAACATGCAAACCCAAAATTTTTCAAAGCCAGACCGGTACCTTATGCGATACGACCTGCTGTGGAAGCAGAGCTGGAAGGGCTAGAACGTTCAGGAGTACTGTCAAAGGTGGACTGGAGCGAATGGGCCACACCCATTGTTCCCGTCATGAAGCGTTCGTTGAGCAACAAGCCAGGGGAACCTGGGAAGGTTCGCATCTGTGGCGATTTCAAGATCACTGTTAATCCGGTTCTTCACACGGTGCAATATCCGCTTCCGCGGATTGAGGATATCTTCGCTTCACTGTCAGGCGGGAAACACTTCAAGATAGACCTGGCGCAGGCGTACCTACAGATGGAAGTTGATGAAGCGTCACGCCAGTATCTCACGATCAACACACATAAGGGCTTATATCGGTATAATAGACTGGTTTTTGGAGTGGCATCGGCTCCAGCGATTTGGCAAAGGGCCATGGAGCAGGTATTGCAGGGAATTCCAGGCACTCAATGCTACCTGGACGGCATTCTGATTACAGGAGATGATAAGGAGCACCTCGCGAATTTGGAGCAGGTGCTCACCAGATTGAAAGAATATGGACTCGGAGTTAATCGGCAGAAATGTGAGTTCTTTCAGAAGCGAATCTCGTACTGCGGCCACGTCATTGACCAGGAGGGGCTTCATAAGTCACCTGACAAGATCGAAGCTGTTGTGAAAGCTCCCGCTCCGGAAAATGTATCCCAGTTGAGGTCGTTCCTTGGGTTGATTAACTATTACCACAAGTTTCTTCCAAATTTATCCACGGTGTTACACCCGCTGAATGCTCTTTTGCAAATGGGAGTACCATGGAAGTGGAGCGAGGACTGTAAGCGGGCTTTTCAAAAAAGCAAGGCACTGATCACCTCTAAGGAAGTGTTGGCTCACTTTAACCCAACGCTGCCTATTCGCTTAGCTTGTGATGCTTCTCCATATGGTATCGGGGCAGTGCTCTCACATAAGTTGCCAAATGGCTTGGAAAGGCCAGTCGCGTTCGCATCCAGATCATTGACCTCCGCAGAGCGCAACTATGCTCAGATAGATAGGGAGGCTCTCAGCCTCGTGTGGGGAGTCAAGAAATTTAACCATTACCTGCAAGGCCAAAAGTTTACGCTGCTGACAGATCACCAGCCGTTGGTTTCCATTTTTAACCCTAAGAATGTTGTTCCGGTTATGACGGCGCAGAGGCTTCAGAGATGGTCCCTTTTCCTAGGGGCACATCAATATGATATCGAATTCAAAGGTACAAAGCAACATGGTAATGCTGATGGGCTGTCGCACCTGCCACTACCTACAGCGGAAGAGGCACCGGCAGTTGACCCTGTCGAGATATTTCACTCGACCATCATCGAATGCTTACCAGTCACCAATGCGGGTATTGAGAGAGAGACCCGAAACAACCCGACACTGTCTCGGGTCTACGATTTGACAGTGAAGGGATGGCCAGCACATGGCGAACCACTGTTACCTGCATTCTCAGCCAGATGAGAACAGCTGTCCGTCTGTCAAGGAACATTGATGTATGGAACAAGGGTGATTATTCCTCCTAAATTAAGGGAGAGAGTTCTGAAGGAACTGCATGAAGGTCATCTGGGGGGAGTCAAGGTGAAAAGCCTTGCTAGGGCTTGTGTGGTGGCCAGGTATCGACAAACAAATAGAGGATCTGACTAAAAGCTGCTCAGGGTGCCAAAAAGTTCAAAACGCACCTCCAATTGCACCACTGCATCTGTGGGAATGGCCTTCAACCCCATGGCAACGTGTGCATATCGACTTTGCAGGTCCATTCATGGATTCCATGTTTTTGATAGCGGTAGACGCACATTCTAAATGGCCAGAAGTGATTAAGATGTCGACCACTACCTCTGAGCAGACGATCGCAGTTCTAAGAACCATATTTGCAAGGAATGGGTTGCCGGAACAAATATGTTCAGACAACGGACCACAGTTCGTGTCAGAAGAATTCCAGAAATTCATGAAAAAGAATGGGGTGAAACACTATACATCTGCCCCATATCATCCGGCTACCAATGGGTTGGCCGAGAGATTTGTACAAACGTTCAAAAAGGCAATAAAGGCCATGAGCGAAGACCATATTCCACTACAACACAAGGTGGACAATTTCCTGATGGCATATCGAAACGCCACGCATGCAGTGACAAATCAAAGCCCTGCCATAATGTTCTATAACAGGAGGTTGCGGTCCCGGTTGGATTTGTTAAAACCCAATGTACGTAGGGAAGTCGAAAACAAGCAATTCCAGCACGTAAATAACAAGGGCACTCGGAGTTTCGAAATAGGACAACCAGTGTTGGCCAGGGACTATAGGAATGATAAATGGCAATCCGGAACAATTCGTGCCCGACAAGGACCCTTGATGTACACGGTAGACGTTGGTGAGAACGTAATACGACGTCATGCTGACCAACTTGTGGAATCGAGAACAAGGGTCGACCCCATGTCTACGGCAGAGACACCAGTTGAAGAAGTTATTGAGCCTGTAGCATCTACCTCAGACTCGAACGTACATGATGATGTTCAATCCATAGGAGATCAAATGGATGAGTCACCCCAGCAACGAGAACCAGAGACCCCTGAAAGGCGTTATCCGGCCTCCTCAGAGACTGAATCTTTCAACAGTTTTGTGTGAAAGTTGTATATATGTTATCCATGTTATGTTTAAATTGGGGTGTACACTGTTAAGCTAAAAGGGGAGGAATTGTAGTGTATGTAGCCTGTACCACCTTAAGAGGATACCTTAAGGTGATGGACTACTTTCTGATGGCTCCTGTACATTGTAGTACCGGTGGTGACCACACCGGTGTATAAACCCTGTGGAGCAGAGTGTATTTCAGTTCAGCCCTGACCCTCAGTTACTAAAGACCTGTTTAAGTATTCTGTAGTCTGTGTCCAGTTATTCAGCATAACTACATTTGAAAGCACAGACTCAACAAAAGGCACATGAAGTTTCAATGTACATGCAATGTATGGACTTCACTTCTGTTTATACAACAGATAATTATTGATATACTTTTAGGTTTTACATAAGAACATAAGAAGTAGGAGCCGGAGTAGGCCATACGGCCCCTCGGGCCTGCTCCGCCATTCAATAGGATCATGGCTGATCCGAATCTAGACTTGCGTCCACTTCCCTGCCCTCTCCCCGTAACCCCTAATTCCCTTATCTGCTAGGAAACTGTCTATCTCCATTTTAAATTTATTTAATGTTGCAGCTTCCACAGCTCTCTGGGGTAGCAAATTCCATAGATTTACTACCCTCTGAGTGAAGAGGTTTCTCCTCATCTCAGTTTTGAAAGCGCAGCCCCTTATTCTTAGATTATGCCCCCTAGTTCTAGTCTCACCCATCAGTGGAAACATCCTCCCCGCACCCACTCGATCAAGCCCCCTCACAATCTTATATGTTTCGATAAGATCACCTCTCATTCTTCTGAACTCCAATGAGTAGAGGCCCAACCTACTCAACCTTTCCTCATACGTCAACCCCCTCATCTCCGGAATCAACCGAGTGAACCTTCTCTGAACTGCCTCGAGAGCAAGTATATCTTTTCTTAAATATGGAAACCAAAACTGCACGCAGTATTCCAGGTGTGGCCTCACCAGTACCCTGTATAACTGCAGCAAGACTTCCCTGTTTTTATACTCCATCCCCCTTGCAGTAAAAGCCAAGGTTCCATTGGCCTTCCTGATCACCTGCTGTACCTGCATACTAACTTTTTGTGTTTCATGCACCAGGACCCCCAGATCCCTTTGTACTGTAACACTTTGCAGTTTCTCTCCATTTAGATAATAACTTGCTCTTTGATTTTTTCTGCCAAAGTGCATAACCTCACACTTTCCAACATTATATTGCATCTGCCAAATCTCTGCCCACTCACTTAGCCTGTCTATGTCCTTTTGCAGGTTTTTTATGTCCTCCTCACTCATTGCTTTCCCTCCCATCTTTGTATCGTCTGCAAACTTGGATATGTTGCACTCGGTCCCTTCCTCCAAATCGTTAATATAGATTGTAAAGAGTTGGGGTCCCAGCACTGACCCCTGCGGAACACCACTATTTACTGATTGCCAGCCTGAGAATGAACCATTTATCCCAACTCTTTGTTTTCTGTTAGATAGCCAATCTTCCACCCATGCCAGTATATTACCCCCAATCCTGTGATTTCTTATCTTGATCAGTAATCTTCTGTGTGGAACCTTGTCAAATGCCTTTTGGAAGTCCAAATACACTACATCCACTGGTTCCCCTTTATCCACCCTGTATGTTACATCCTCAAAGAATTCGAGCAAATTTGTCAAACATGACTTCCCCTTCGTAAAACCATGCTGACTCTGTCCTATTAAATTATGTTTATCCAAATGCTCTGTTACTCTTTCCTTAATAATGGACTCCAACATTTTGCCAACCACAGATGTTAGGCTAACTGGTCTATAGTTTCCAGCTTTTTGTCTACTTCCCTTCTTAAATAAGGGTGTTACATTAGCAGTTTTCCAATCTGCTGGGACCTTTCCTGAGTCCAGGGAATTCTGGAAAATAATCACCAATGCATCCACAATCCCTGCTGCCACTTCTCTCCAGACCCTAGGATGTAGGCCACCAGGTCCGGGGGATTTATCCGCCTTAAGTCCCATTATTTTACTGAGTACCATCTCCTTAGTGATTTTAATCGTCTTTAGCTCCTCCCCCCCCCCCCCCCCCCCCCATTGCCCCCTGTTTGTCCAGTGTTGGGATATTTTTAGTGTCCTCTACTGTAAAGACTGATACAAAATATTTGTTCAGCGTCTTTGCCATCTCCATGTTCCCCACCACTAGTTCCCCGGTCCCATCCTCTAAGGGACCAACGTTCACTTTAGCCACCCTTTTTCTTTTTATATAGCTGTAGAAACTCTTGCTATCTGTTTTTATATTTTTTGCTAGTTTACTTTCATAATCTATCTTCCCTTTCTTAATTAATCTTTTAGTTATTGTTTGCTGGCTTTTAAATGCTTCCCAATCTTCTATCCTCCCACTAGATTTGGCTACTTTATATGCCCTTGTTTTCAGTCGGATACTATCCTTTATTACTTTACTAAGCCACGGATGGCTGTCTTTTCTTTTACTCCCCTTTTTCCTCAGTGGAATATATTTATCTTGAAAGATGTGAAATATCTCCTTGAATGTAGACCACTGCTCTTGTACCGTCTTACAGTTTAATCTGTTTTCCCAGTCCACTTTAGTCAATTCTACTCTCATACCTTCATAGTCTCCTTTATTTAAGCTTAGTACGCTGGTTTGAGATCCAACTCTCTCACCCTCAAACTGAATTTGGAATTCAACCATATTATGGTCTCTCATTCCAAGGGGATCCTTTACTAGGACATTTTTTATTAATCCTGTTTCATTACACAGGACCAGATCTAAGATTGCCTGCCCCCTGGTTGGTTCAGTTACATACTGCTCAAGGAACCCATCCCTAATACACTCTATGAACTCTTCCTCAAGGCTGCCATGCCCAATTTGATTAGTCCAGTCAATATGAAAGTTAAAATCCCCCATGATTATAGCTGTTCCCTTATTACAAGCCCCAACTATTTCCTGATTTATACTCCGACCAACAGAGTTGCCACTGTTAGGAGGCCTATAGACTACGCCCACTAGTGACTTTTTCCCCTTATTCCTTTTAGTCTCTGGGACCACAGGATTGTGCTGGCATTTGCTTAAATGCAATACAAAAATAAGACAATGCAAACTTTTTTATGTGCAAAATATTTTTTTAAATGATTCATCTTGATATTGTTTCATCTAATGAAGACATGCCATTCAGCTGTAATAGCCAATTTGCATAAATGAAGTTTAGCTGAAAAAAATGAGGCAAATGGAATAGATCTGGCATTTCTACTTTAAAAAGAAACTAATCATTCAAGCAATTTAAGGTCATCAACTACAATGTAACCATAAAAAGTAAATATTTTAGATGAACCTCAGAAAAAATCATATTATACAGTAATAGAGAAGCTGATGTGAATCTGCACAATAAATACTATAAGATTTTATCTAATGCTAGAGATGTTTTTTACCTTTGAACCTTAAAAGCCTTATAAAATAACCCAGGGGGTTGAATTCTAAATATTGCTTAAATTAAAAATGGGATTTCCTATCTCTGTAATTCTAGTGAAGCTTTGTAGCCCTGATCTATTTCCTGCCTGTGAATACATTAGCCCTTTATTTCAAACAATCTGGTATCTAACCTATTGTAAATAGTTCCATCGCTACATAAATCTTCCTCCCCATAACACAATTTTTGAATGGCCCCAACAGATAAATGCTGGTGCACTGTCTGTAATTATGGTAATTTCATACACACCTTCCTCCACTGATTTAATATTCCCTGATTTCTCATAACAAATGAGAGCTAGAGTCTCCAACACCAGGATCTGCTGAGAGAGCTCCTCCAATATATTGTTCTGAAGGACGGGTATAGAGCCAATCGATGTAAATCTCTGAAACATAAATAAAATTATTTCCAGGCCGCTAGAACCAAGTTATCATTGACCTGTGTGTATTAAAATATGCAACATATATTAAATATAATAAGCTCATACATTATGCATTTTAACAGAAAAATGTGCTTTGTACACAAAATTAATGTTACACAACTCCCCAATCTTATAAAAAACATATGTTAAGTTATGCAGAATAGGAAACTAAGAGCTGCAAGTTTGTTAGTACATTTGACTTTCATACTAACAATCACAGAAGTTAATTGAGTGACATAAGTCTTGTAACTTAGTTAAAGAGTATTAGGGTTCAATCTTTTGCTCATGGCAAAAAGATCATAAACAGCCCAAGACTTCTATGAACAGAAACCCCTGGCCTTATATGTGCCATAAGTGGGATAGCAAGCCTAGGTTTAAATAGGATGTCAATGTTGCAAAATCTGGTTCAACCTGAGACAGTGGCCAGAGATGATAGAATCGGTGGTACAGGCATGTAGTTTGTGGTGGGGGCTGAAGACAATGACTTGAGTATTTCAAATGTTTAGTGGGAGGAAAAAGCAGCTCATCCAAGATTGGAATTGGGGCAAGCAGTCTGATAGCACAGAGCTGGTGGTGAGGCAAGAGAGGTGGTGGAGAGCTCGAGTTGGATATTGTCAGCATACATGTGGAAGCTGAACCCATGTTGGTGGATGATGTCACCAGAAGGCAGCATGGAGATTAGGAAAAGGAAGGGACCTGGGATGGATCCTTGGGGGACTCTGGAAGTGATCGTGCAGTAGAAAGAGAGGCATTGCTAGAGATGGCCTGGTTACTGTTGTGTATGTACCTTTAAGAGAATAACTGGTCTCAGACTGCAGTACCGGCAGTGACCACCCCTGTATAAAAGGCACTAGAGAGCCTCTGTTGTTTAGTTTCGTTATTGCCTTTCACCAGTAAAGATGTGTTTGTTTTCACTCCTGCTAGTCCGTGTCTAAATCATTCACGGACTTAACACTGGCGACGAATAAGAAACAAACTTACCTGCAACTCAGCAGCAGCTCTGACGACGTTGTTGAAGGTCGGAGCCAGAAGAAAGAAAAAAAAAGAGTCCATTGAAACTCGAGAAACGGGTGTCGACCGTCAATCATCGGGTTCAAGGCTTTGCAGGAGCGACTTTCTAGAGCCAGGCTGGGTTCCTCGGTCCGTGGTTTCCCAGCTAATCGGGCTGGTGGCAGGTAGTGCTCTGATCCTTCCTGGGCTGCGGCGGGCTGAAGCTCGATCGGGTGGCCTTTCAACGGGGCCGGGCAGCGAGTCGGGAAGCAAAGAGAGAGAGAGAGGGTGGAGCATACAGGGCGCGGCCGGTGCTTCGAAGCCGGGCAGCGTTCGGACCTCAAGAGGGAGGGAAGTGTCCCAGAGGGTCCGCTCCACGACGGGAAAATAATAAAAGAAAAAGAATACGCGCAAGAAACCGTGGAAAGCAGCGCTAACAACAGCGGGGAAGAAGGCAAAGCGCGGGAGGCGCCATTTTGTTAAATCAGAGAAGAAGGCAAAGCGCGGGAGGCGCCATTTTAGATTTGCAAGATGCCGAAGACTGGCTGTATCACTGCTTTTGATAATACATTAGAGGACTGGACCACGTATGTGGAAAGAGTCGAGGTATATTTCGAGGCAAACGATATAGCGGAGGGGAAAAAGGCATCGATATTGTTAAACTTAATGGGCGCTAGAACGTACGGCCTATTGCGGGATCTGATTACTCCAGCCAAACCGAAGGCGAAGAGTTTTAACGAAATTGTTGCTGTTCTACAGGAGCACTTAAACCCTGCACCGCTGTTGATAGCAGAAAGATTTAAATTCCACAGGAGAACTCAGCACAAAGATGAGAGCAATGCTGAGTATCTTACAGAACTACGCAAGCTATCAAAGCACTGCCAGTTTGGAGCAGGACTGGCAGATACCCTACGGGACAAATTTGTCTGTGGACTCCTGAGTGAAGGAACACAGAAGAAGTTACTCGCAGAAAAAGAGCTGACGCTAGATAAGGCTTTCAGCGTGGCAGTATCGTATGAAGCAGCAGCCAGGGGAGCTGCAGAAATTCAACAAAAACCACAGGAATACGGCACCCACGAAATGACACGGGGATTTGCAAAATGTTATCGCTGCGGCAGAACTAACCATGACCAGAAGGACTGCTGGTCCAAAGACAAAATATGCAGACAATGCGGGAAGATTGGACACATTGCATGAGTTTGTAGGTCTGGGAAGAAGACCAGCGACAACAAAAAGGCTACTAAGGAACCGTACAAGAAAGTACAAAAGATGACGGACAGTAGTTCCGAAGACCAGATGAGCGATAGTGAATCCGAGAACAGGAGATTAAGCTGTCTCAAACTTCACAATGTAATCGCAAAAGAGGATCACCGAACCATTTGGGTCACCCTCATGATAGCAGGGTCCCAAGTTAAAATGGAATTGGATACAGGATCAGCGCTAACCGACATGAATCGACGAGACTACGAGCGGCTATTTTCACACATACCCTTGAGAGAGACATCCATCGTCTTGACGACGTATACGGGGCAAAAAGTATACCACAGAGGAAAAATAAGGGTGCCTGTCGAATACAATGGCAAGCAAATACGGAAATTGTATCTCTACATACTGCCAAATGGTGGACCACCGTTATTGGGACGGGAATGGATCAGGAAGATAAACTTAGATTGGCATTCCATTCATGCAATGACGGTGGACGGTAAAAAAGATGAAGACGTCACTCCTGGACGATTGTCAACAATCTTAGCTAACGCCAAAGAGGTATTTCAACAAGAACTGGGCACGCTTAAAGGCGTAACCGCCTCGTTAAAAATAGAAGAGAATGCAGTTCCCAAGTTTTTCAAAGCGAGACCGGTACCATATACAATTCGCCCAGCCGTCAAGGCAGAGCTGGAGAATCTGGAGAAGGCAGGTGTGTTGTCTAAGGTCGACTGGAGCGAGTGGGCGACACCCATCGTTCCTGTCATGAAGAAAACGTTAAGCAATAAGTCCGGAGAGCTAAGGAAGATTCGCATCTGTGGGGATTTCAAGGTGACGGTGAACCCTGTCCTTCACACAGTACAATATCCTCTTCCAAGGATAGAAGACATCTTCGCCTCACTGTCTGGAGGGAAGCGTTTTACAAAAATTGACCTAGCACAAGCATATTTGCAGATGGAGGTTGAAGAGTCCTCTAGGAAGTAGCTCACGATAAACACCCACAAAGGTCTTTACCAGTATCATCGGTTGGTATTCGGAGTAGCATCGGCTCCGGCGATATGGCAAAGAGCGATGGAACAAGTCCTGCAAGGGATTCCGGGGACTCAGTGTTACTTGGACGACATCCTTGTAACAGGTGAAGATGACAGTGAACACCTTAACAACCTAGAACAGGTGCTCACTAGACTATGGGAACATGGGCTGCGAGCCAACCGCCCCAAGTGCGAATTTTTTAAGAAACAGATATCGTATTGTGGCCACGTGATTGATGAAGAGGGGTTACATAAGTCCCCTGACAAAATTGAAGTGGTTGTTAAGGCCCCAGCGCCTGAAAATGTGTCGCAACTGAGGTCATTCCTCGGGTTGGTGAATTACTATCAGAAGTTTTTGCCGAATTTGTCAACAATTCTGCACCCACTGAACGCCCTGCTACGAACGGGGGTAGCATGGAAATGGAGCGATGATTGATTGTAAACGTGCTTTTCAGAAGAGTAAGGACTTAATCACTTCGAAGGAAGTATTGACTCACTACAACCCAGCACTGCCAATCAGGCTGGTGTGTGATGCGTCTCCCTACGGCATTGGGGCGGTACTGTCACATAAATTCCTTGATGGTTTGGAGAGGCCGATAGCTTTTGCGTCGCGCTCGTTAACTTCTGCCGAGCGTTACTACGCCCAGATTGACAGAGAGGCCCTCAGCCTAGTGTGGGGGGTGAAGAAGTTCAATCACTATCTGCACGGTCAAAAATTTACTCTACTAACCGATCATCAACCTCTTGTCTCCATTTTCAACCCTCAGAAGGGCGTACCGATAATGACAGCACAACGGCTGCAGAGATGGTCCCTTTTCCTAGGGGCACACCAATATGACATCGAGTACAAAGGAACTAAACAGCATGGAAATGCTGATGGATTGTCACGTCTACCGTTGCCGACGGTGGAAGAAGAAGACCTTGCAGTGGATCCAATGGAGTTATTCCACTTGACCATAGTCGAATGTCTCCCTGTGACGAATGCAAACATAGAAAAGGAAACACGGAATGACCCGACACTATCACGGGTCTATGATTTAACGGTGAAGGGATGGCCAGCACATGGCGAACCACTGCTGCCAGCATTCTCGCCGAGAAGAGAACAGCTGTCAGTGTGCAGAGGAACCTTGATGTGTGGATCCAGAGTAGTAATTCCACCTAAGTTGACGGATAGAGTGCTCAATGAGCTTCATGAGGGTCATCTGGGTGGGGTAAAAATGAAGAGCTTAGCCAGGGCGTTTGTGTGGTGGCTGGGAATCGATAGAGAAATCGAAGAGATGACCAAGAGCTGTGCAGGATGCCAGAAGGTCCAAAACGCCCCACCACAAGCTCCTCTGCATCCATGGGAGTGGCCCTCATCTCCATGGCAAAGGGTGCACATTGATTTTGCTGGTCCCTTCATGGACTCGATGTTTTTAATTGCGGTGGGTGCACATTCAAAGTGGCCAGAGGTAATAAAAATGTCCTCAACCACCACGGAAAAAAACTATCGCAGTTTTACGAACCATATTCGCCAGGAATGGGCTGCCTGAACAGATTTGCTCTGACAATGGACCACAGTTTGTGTCTGAAGAGTTCCGGAGGTTCTTAAAGAACAATGGTGTTAAGCATTACACATCTGCCCCATATCATCCAGCCACTAATGGATTGGCCGAGAGGTTTGTCCAAACATTCAAGAAGGCTATCAAGACAATGTGTAATGAAGATATACCCCTACAACACAAGGTGGACAACTTCTTGTTTGCCTACCGGAATGCGACACATGCGGTTACCAACCAAACTCCAGCCATGATGTTCTTCAATCAAAGACTACGATGCCGCTTGGATTTGGTTAAGCCAAACGTCCGAAGAGATGTGGAGAACAGGCAGTTTCAGAATATGAATGAAAGGCCGACCAGGAGTTTTAAGATCGGTCATCCAGTTTTGGCCCGGGACTACCGCACTGAGAAATGGCAGCCAGGAACGATTTGTACACGACAAGGACCTCTCGTGTATACCGTGGACGTTGGGGAGAGCATTGTAAGACGCCATGCTGACCAGATTCTAGAGTCACTGGAAAACGTCAACTCCACACCACGATCTGATACACCTGGTAATGAAATCGACGTTCCAATTGCAGCTACCGCAGAACCGGTAATATTGGAAGCAGATGAACCAAACAACGACATTGATCCCGACTCAACATTGTCAGAAGAACCTGATACCCCAAAGAGGCGTTATCCAGACAGAATCAGGAAGCCTCCTGAAAGACTGAACTTATAATTGCTTAAACTTAACCACTGTATCTAGTAACAGTAATTGTGATTGTAATTAGTTATTATTTAGTTGTTAAATGAATGTTATGTACTGTTTATCTAAAAGGGGAGGAATTGTTGTGTATGTACCTTTAAGAGAATAACTGGTCTCAGACTGCAGTACCGGCAGTGACCACCCCTGTATAAAAGGCGCTAGAGAGCCTCTGTTTAGTTTCGTTATTGCCTTTCACCAGTAAAGATGTGTTTGTTTTCACTCCTGCTAGTCCGTGTCTAAATCATTCACGGACTTAACAGTTACAACTGGATAGTAAAGAGTGGAACCAAGTGAAATCAGTCTCACCAAGCTGAACATTGGAGGAGAGGTGTTAGAGGAGGATTATGTGGTTGACCATGCCAAAGACTTCGGAGGGGATAAGGAGGGATAATGCACCACTGTCATATAAATTCAACTGATCCAGGTTTAGCTTTAAGCTACTGTTTTGTCACTGAGCTCATCTTTCAAAGTATCGATGTGGGCAGGAATTGGGTTAAATAACTGAAGGACCATTTTATTTTTCCCCTGATTTGAGGAAGATTTTAAAGCTAATGCAAACAAAATCATTTCCCAAGTTAAAAATATCTTTGCTAAATAGTTTCCTTTCTTCCTCGCATTTAAGGCCTGGATAAATTATATCAAGGTTACAGTGACCCTTATGTGATCAGCCTACTTCCCTCAGATCATGTATATCTAAAAATGCAATATAGGAAGTCTGTAGCAAAGCATTCCTGTTTCAGCAGACTCACAGGAAAAATATTCCCCCTTATCAATGGGATGGTGAAGCTTCCACTCCTCCACCCCCGCCTCAGCTTCCAGATGTATAATGCTGAAAACCTAAAATGGATGAACAATTCTAAGCAAACATGAACCAGATTTATATGGAATAGAGTAATACAGATCCAAATGTGGAGCAAGTACTCAAACTTTACAGGCTAGGAATATATTTGTGAATATTCTGTAACCCAGCTCTCATTATCTGTGATATTTAATTAGCGCTCTGTATGTTCATATTTTGAAACTTGAAACTTCCTGTGAAACTTCAGTCACTCTGTAATGGAAAATTTAAAGAATATCTGAGCTTTAAATCAATAGTAAGTTTAAAAATGTACGGGTTTTGTAAATGAAAATGAAATTAAAACTGATAAAGTCAAAAAAAAAGAACTTCTAATTTTAAGATTTGTCAAGCTATACAGAAAAATTGAGTGCACACTCATAACAAAATTCAACACTCACTCTGTAAATATGTATATTTGGATACAATCAACTACCTAAAACCATCTATTTGCAGAGAAAACAATGAGGAATTCTGGAAATACATTAGCACACATGAGCTACTTTGCATTGGATTAAAGAGCTAAAAAAAAGAGGGAACAAATAATTGCAGTTAATTTTATCCCCACCTACCTGTAGAAGCCTCCTGCACACCTGCAGGTGAGTTAAGAGGATTTGATCAAGAGACCCATTTTCTGATGTCAGCGCAAGGGTTCCTGTTCCTTTAATTCCTAAATCTCCATTCTTAGTCAGTAAATCATGCTGACAAATATTGCCTTTATTGTAAGTACCAGGCCTGTCGAATGTTAAAGTGTATAAGAAAAATAAATTGAAATAAAGCACAGCACAGATAGCAGCATGCGCTCAAGTCAATATTAAAAAATGCAGTTAAAAATAAGAAAAGTCCCTAATTTTGGGCCAAAACACTAAAAAGTAGCAGAATCAGAATACTTGAAGCTGGAGCAACTAAATGTAAAAATGCTGCCGTCTAATCAGCGTGCAATAATGTTCCAATTACTAAGCTATACCTTTAACTGGATTTTCTTGATCATTTATAGATTACCTAAATCTAATTTTATTTTAATTCCCAAATCATAGAAATTTCAGTAGAGAAGGAGGCCGTCCAGCCCATCATGCTAGCTTCACATCAGAGCTGTTTATTCTAATTCCATCTCCCAGCTCTTTCCTTCTATCCTCTTTTTTCCCCCCAACTGTGTATGTAATTATCTCTTAAATGCTGTGATTGGCTCTCCTTGAATTAGTTGTGGTAATGTATTCCAAATTTTCATCACCTTTTGGCTGAAAAATGACTTTGGGCCAGAATTTTCCATCAAAATAACAGCAAGGCTAATGGTACTCGCTGTTACTTATGGGTAAACGGTACAGCAACTTCAGGCGAGGAGCAGATGCGCGGTTAATTGTGAATATCTAAAAGTTGCTGTCCAAGTTGCGCTGCTCTGCCGTTAATTTTGCAGAGGCATCTCGCCCTTAGCCTCCCCGTTTTTTTTAGGAACTAGCTGTATTTGCCTTTTAATTGCACAGAAAACTCGGCACTGGAAAGTTAAGTCTTGTCAGTACAAGTGTAAGTACCCTTTAACGATGTAATAATTGTTAATTACTGCCAATCAACCTCTGGCACCGAAAATTAACTATTACAAGTGTGGAGTCTTATTCCTTCAGGTTTTTAACTTCTGGGGGCGATTTTGCCAGCCCTGGGGAGGTGGGTATGGAGGCGCGACTGCCGGGAAAATGGCAGAAACTGGGGGTGGGTACCCATCCCGCCCCCAACCCGCCTCCGTGCTATCTTCCCAGGAGGCAGGTACCCGACCCGCGCCGGGTCCCGTCTCCTCGAGGCAGGAAGGGGATTTGTGCCAATTAACTGCCTGTTAACTATCTGTTAACAGGCAGGTTTTTCTGGCTAATCCCTATTTTGAGCCCTAAAGTGTGGGCTTCCCGACGGCTCCGAACCTCGCCAGGGTCAGTGAGGCGAGTTGTGGGTCGGAGGGGCTGAGCTGTTCGGTGTGCAGGTGAGCGATGAGTACAATTGTGGAGAGGTAAGTGTGTGAGGTGAGTCTAAAGTGTTTTAATAAGATTACTTACCTTTGCTTCTTCCTCCAGGCTTCATCCCTTTAGGCTGCAGAGCTGCCTCATCTCCATGGCAGAGATGACAGAATGGCTGCTGCATTCTCCGATGCAACAGCCATCTGATTTCTGCTCAGGAAAGAGGTTTGGTGAGTCTTGAGTACAAGGACTCTCCAAACAACAGAGATTGTCAGTGTTTGACAGCTTCTCAAAGCTGTCAAACGATGACAATTCATCTGTCAAAAATTTTTGACAGATGAAACATCACACGCTGATGTTCTCTGTATCCGGCTTTCCCTTAATTGGACTGCTAAGCCCGCTGGGCGGGCTTAACAAGGTCAATCAAGGGAGAATAGCGTGGGTTGACCGGACATTGATGGAGGCGGGACTAAAACCCGACAAGCAGCAGTCCCGCCTCCATCACATCCTCTGGCTCTTTTTTTCTCTCTTAGCCCAATCTTTCTTTCCTTCACTTGCTTTCTTTCTCTTTCTGTACCTGATTTGATATTGAATTCATCCCGTTTAATTCACCCTCCTTCTCAATCCTTCCTGTGTTTATTTTGCAATCCTTAAATCTAATTGGTTAAGAAAATACCCTGTTGGTTTCTCTGTTCAGCCAAGATCCAGATACCCTGTTTCCCTCGCTGTGCTATTATCAACTCATGCTTTCAGCAACTTTGTGAGCAAATTTATTTTGAGCCGAAGGGTGCAGAGGCAAGTGTAACTAACGACAGCCACTGTTAGGTGCCCTACTTCAGCAAATTTATGGCCCATTCTAACTCTCGCCTTTATGCTTCCATTATTAATCTTAAGTTTGGGCTTTTTGTTACCAGTAGAAATTATCTTTTCCTATTTACTCACTGAAACCATTTCATAATTTCAAACATTTCTATTAACCTCTACTTCAGTGAACACAGTCCTAGTTTTTACAATCTCTCATCATAATTATATCTTCTCATCCTCGAGGAAATACAAGCCAAGATTATGCAAGCTGTCCTCATAATTTAACCATTTAAGCCCCGGTTTCATTCTGGTGAATCTGCGCTGCACCACCTCCAAGGCCAATATATCTTTCATGAGGTTCAATGCCATACTCTGGATGGGGGATGACCAAGACTCTCTACATCACTTCCTCACTTTTATATTTCAACCCCTTTGAGAAAAAAGCCAATTTTCCATTAGCCTTTAAAATTACCTTTTGTTCCTCTCCAGTGACCTTTAATGATTTGCATACATGGACACATAAATCGTTTTGTTCCTCCACAGCTCTTAGTCTCTCACCATTAAGAAAATATTCATATTTGTCTTTCTCAGATCCAAAGTGAATGACCTTACATTTCTCCACATTAAACTCCATCTGCCATAGTTTTGCCCACATACTTAACCTGTCTATGTTCCTTTGTAGCTTCCTGCTCCCATCAACACACCTTACTGTACCTCCTAACTTAGTGCCATTTGCAAACTTCTTTCATCCAAGTCATTAATACATATGGTGAACAGTTGAGGCCCCAGTACAGATCCCTGGGTAATACCACTTGTCACACCCTGCCAATCCCACCAAAAGGGTTCCATTATAAAGACCTGTTATGTACACTGCTGTCCCAAACATTGGAAAAACAGAATTAAACCCTCCACACCTCCAACCAAGGTAACCAGGACTAATTTATTTTGGAGCCCATAAGATAAAATAATTTGAACAATTCAATTTAATTGTAGCCTTGTAATTACTTGGTTATCTGTTTTCATGATGTATTTTCTTTGCGTTCTCTGAAAAAACTTCAATGAAAGTACAGGTGTGGGGTTTGTCATTTTATTCAGTTACCTACCTTTCATCCTTCATCCTAATGCTTCCAGAGCATGAAAGATTATCTTCACTTGAGTCAGCATTTAAGAAGTTGAAGCTTTCTAAGACTGTTTCAACACTCAGACTGACAGTAGATGTACTTCTGCTGTCTGTTATTTCTTTCTGTTAAAAGAAAGAATGTAACTTTTAAAACAAAAATAATTGAATAGTTTAGTTTGAATTTCCTCATTCTCTCATAGTTTACTGCAAATTATGGGGTCTAAATTACACCCATCTATATGTTGCTCCCATATTATATAGTAAAGACACAGTAAATTGTACCAATATGTAAGGTATACTCATGTCTAGATAAGATGTGACACTTACGCCACATTTTACAATCATGTATGTCCTATTGCTCAAATCTGGTGTTATGCAAAAATGTACTTCCTAACTAATTTAACAAGCTTATAATAAAACTATATAAAAAAGCAGATATTTGACCACTGAAAGTTGGATTAAGTGGTACATTAGAACATTCCATTTACCCCGGGACCCTGTTTCAAACATATCCCAGACTGATGGGATGTGTCAAAAGCATCTTATGTGATATGAATTTTGGCATATTTAGTAATTATAGATTCACAGTATAAAACATCCCAATTGTGGTCAGAGATTATAAAGATGGTTTTTTATGAAAAATATAAATAATAATCTTGTGCGGTAGAGGATGTTTTCTGAGAATGAAGTTGGCAAATTGTTGGGGTAGTACAGAGAAAATAGAACTCTGCATTTAACCTAACAAAATGACCTGAAAGTGCTTGATGCTCACACTGTATTTTTGGTGGGCTCCTGGCAGTATTTCTGCCCACACTGGGGAACTCGTCACTGGGGCCAGAAGGGATTCCAACACCTGTGCAGATTAAAGGGCTAAGCAGCTTCCTAAACTTAAACAATGTTCTCATCTTCCACTGAAGATACAAAAATCAGGCCAATAGGAAATGTCCATCAATTGTCCCTTCTGGCCATTTAATTTTTGGTTGGCAATTTTCTATTACCTAGCAATGCTTGGATGCCTGTTTTATGTAGAAGTTAATTATGTCAAACTTAACTGAGGTGGTAATGATGATAAATAGGACAGAAAATGCTCAGCAGGCCTGGCAGCATCTGTGGAGAGAAAAACAAGAAATAACATTTCAGGTCGATGACCTTTCGATAAAAGGTCATTGATCTGAAACGTTAACTCTGTTTCTCTCTCCACAGATGCTGCCTGACATGAGTATTTCCAGCATTTTCGGTTTTTATTTCAGATTTCCAGCATCTGCAGTATTTTGCTTTTGTATTCATGATAAATATGATGTTTGATATCACACCATCATTACTCCAAGAGTGCAGCAAAGGGCTGCAAATTAGGCCAGGACCCAGATTGCTGGGTCCCTGCCTACCCAGGCAGTTTCCACAGGGCCTTGTTGGGGGCAAACAAGTACAGCAATGTAAGGGGCGACTTGACCGGTGATGGGGATTCCCAGTCTAGGAGTTCCTTCGTTTCCAGCCTGGCAGACCATTTATGAGGAGGAATGCTGAGTGAGACCAGGTGTGCTGGCCTGCCAAACAGTGGATGTGGGGCCTACCTAGGGGACCAGGCATGGCGCAAAATTGAAATGTTAACCTGGCTCTTTTCTTTTCCAATGCTGACAGACCTGCTGAGTATCTCCAGCTTTTTCTGTTTTTCTTTCAATTTAAATCAAAAGCAGATCTGACTTTAAAAAAAATGAGTTTAACCATAGTGAAGTTAGATGACCTATTTTTCCTCAAAATATTAAATGTTAAAAATAACTATCTCTCTCTCTGATACACTCTCTTTGCTCAGAGTAAAACAAATGCAATCAATCTGTAAAACAAATGGCCTAGCCTCCTGTAACCCAAGGTAAAATCCCATTCAACAGATTTGAGCTTGGGAACTGCCATAAATGATTAAAGAATTATCAACTGAGAGAACAGCAGGATACACAGACAGATCTACCAGAGTTTAGTCACAAAATCCTGATGATTATAAAGGACTGAGGGAGGAAAAAAACACTCAAGGGAAAGGATGACAGTTAAACAAATGTTTTATTCATAATTTCTGTTTAATATTAAGTCATGTATTTTATACTGTTTCACTGCTAGCTTCATTAGAATAAAACTTTTTTTTACAGCCAGGAGAACTTTTGACGCCCAGAGAATGCAATAATATTTACTGCGATAAAATATCATTGCTAGAAAATGCAATCATACTTCTTACTGCAATATGCTTTAGAAGGACATTAACCCGGTTTCAACTTTAGTCTGTATAATTTGGACATTCGCACAGTTGAAACTGAGCCCAGTTCCACAGACTAAAGCACAGGCCTCCACTGACTATCAAGAAACATTGACACATAAATCATTCCAAGGACATCAAATCTCCAAGGACATCAAATCACCAAGGAAAGCAAGTGCATTCCCTCCCTCTCCACTCGGCCACAAAACTGGCCTTTTGTCCATACTCCACAATTAGACTCCCAGGGATTAGATGCCCCTGACTGACAGACAGGTATGTTCTCAGCCACAGACAGCAGTCACTTCCTCACTGCGAGATGTCTTCAGATTGGCCCGATTTGAGTGATTTGTTTCTGAATCTGGTTCTGCTCTCACCCCAAATTTTTGGACACAAATACAGTTTATAAAAGGCACCTTCAATAATCTTTTGAGATCACATGGATGCCTAACTCAGAACTTTTGAGTCCAAAACCATTTTATGGGCTATTTAATGTTTACATTAAAAGGGCACTAATTTTTTTTTATTGGACATTAAAATTATATTTTGCAACCTGTATTTTCCCTGAAATATATTAAAGTACGAGCTTCAACTTTGGAATTTAAACATTAAGATACTTGTTGAAGAAACGCAATTACCATACCTTCAGAATATCTCCGAAGTGCAGAACCTGCTGCTCTAGACTTTGTAGTTCCTTATAGTTACTTTGATCAGTTCTCAGAATAATCAATATTTCTTGCAGTATGGTTCCTATATTTACTGAAATGAAATCTGTCCTCGTAGTCTTCCCAGAAGACATTGAGGTGCTATTTATTCGTGTACTGGATGCTGTCAAAGTTCTATGTGGACTTAATGGTTTTGTAAGATCTGTGCTCCTGATGTGGCCAGTTGAGTCCCATCCAGCAGGCTTCCCAGTAGGCTGCTGAAACCTCCGGTGTGGTCCCACGTGCAAAGCAGATTCCGCCAGCACTGAACAACTTTGAAATTGTCTGGCTTGTATTGAATCACTTTGAAATTCTCTTTGATCTGGATATCTTGGTTGTACGTGTGGTGATTGCACAGTCCTTTCTGCAGGGAGACCGCCCTGCAAGCTATGGGATAATTCCCTGCATGACTCTTGGATATCGAATGCATTATCAGTACAGGGACTTCTTCCTTGTTTGTCTATATTTGCATAATTGTAAAATTTCTCATTCTCAGGCACAGATGACAAATGTGTCGTGTGGTATCCATTTCCTAAGTGATTAATGGTAAAAGTTCCTTTTGTCTCATGATATAATAAAGGCAGTGCATCCTCTTGTCCAATGTGCTGCTTGCAACAGAATAGAAAACAGGATTAGTATGTCCATTCATAATGAAAGTATAAAGATATAATCAAATTAACTTATTGAGGTATATACAGTTACCAGATATTCTCTCTTGCAATTTATGCTATTTTATACGAGGCACTTCAATACAAGACTACATTTACGAGTCAACACCTGGCAATTATTTCCTGTTAGGATTAACTTTAATTTATTATCCTTGACTGCCAAAAGTTATAGAAGTGCATTGCAATATGAAACATCCGCGTTGAGATACTCACAGAGAAGTACTTGTCCCTGAAGCTGGGGGTGCTGGGAGGTGTCCAGTTATACACAGAGCTTTTCCTACTTGGCAAAGAGAATTTGCTGACTGACCCAGAGGTTATTGATACCTCATCAGTATCAAATGGACTGTGACAAAGTAAAGGGTAGAAGAGAAATTAAAAGCAGGGATTGAAACAAGAAAACCTCAATTTAGATGTCTGTATGATATTCCTGAAAGCAAAATGTTCCATTTGGTCAAATTGTCTTTCTACTGCACATAAGTCCATTTATATAATCTATAAAATGTGCGATGAGTTTCATTAAAGAATTTCAGTTTTCTGACAACATTTGGTTCACAAATATAAACACCGTACATGTTGTGTCTCCTTGTGTTCTTATACTATATATATTACAGACACTTAGTTCATTTTAGTTAGTGCTTTTTACTTAGCTGTATTCCTTGCTTTGTTACAGTGCTGCCGCATGGTGCGGAGTGATACAAGATGTCCGACGCTGCACTGTGCACTGCACAGTGTGCCACATAGCAATATAACTACACCATACCAAAGTAGTTCCATACCAAAGTAGTTCCATTTAACGATGTGATACTATAACAATGTAACATCCCTCTTTCTCAAAAAACTAAAACATGAAATTTAACAATTTAAATTAACATATTATATCTAAACTATTATCAACTACAAAGAATCGTGAGTTTTTTTTTTATTCGCGTATCGCTCAGGTGGTTGGATGTTGTCCCTCCATCTTGTGGATTTGGTGGTGACCATTCCGCTCTGCGGTGTTTTGGTGTGTTCCGCTCTCGTCGTTGTTGCTGTCGCCTTTGGAGTTGGAATGTGCATGCTCGTGGTTGTTTGATTTGTAGCGCTTGTTTCTGGTGTTGTACTGCTTGTGGTAGTTGGTGTTGTCAATGTTGCTGATGTTGTCTGCTGCTTATCCAGTTCAGGTGAAGGTCTGATGTGGAGTCTGTTCCGTCTGTATTGGTTACCAGGTTCAGTCTCTACGAAGTAGGATCTTGGAGTATCAGCTTTTCCAATGACCTTGGCTGGATTCCAGGTTTTCAACACCGGGTCTTGCACATGCACTGATTGTCCATTCAGCAATTCTGGTAGCGTCTTTGCATGTTTATCGTAATGTTTGCTCCCTACGACTTGTGCTTCTGCCAGCTTCTGTCTGAAGTCCTTCTGGTCCCGGGGAGGATGTATTTTTGCTGGTAGGGTAGTCTTAAACTTCCTCCCATTCAGCAATTCCGCAGGTGATTTCATGGCTGCTTTCAGTGGTGTTGATCTGAGTGATAGGAGGGCAAGGTCTTGGTCTTCCCCCATCTCACTGCTTTTGATGAGAGTTCTCTTGACAGTCTGGATCTGTCTTTCGATGAACCCGTGTCCCCTTGGGAAATGTGGGGATGAGGTTACTATTTTGAACCCATACTTTTCTGCCAGAGCTCTGAATTCACTCGATGTGAACTGGGTTCCATTGTCACAGATTACCTTTTCCGGGATTCCTTGTTCAGCAAACAAGCTCTTTGCAATCCTGGTGGCAGCTGTATTTCTTGCTTTGTTACAGTGCTGTCGCATGGTGCGGAGTGATACAAGGTGTCCGACGCTGCACTGTGCACTGCCCGTGCATAGTGTGCCACATAGCAATATAACTACACCATACCAAAGTAGTTCCATACCAAAGTAGCTCCATTTAACGATGTGATACTATATAACAATGTAACAGTACATTACCTTATATTCTTTCTAAGGGCTGTTCCGTATGGCAAACAATATAAGATCTTAACTGTATTCCCAAACCTAAGCATACATGAAAATAAAAAGGTGACACCACAAAAGTATGAGATTTTGTAGAACAGCTTCTCAACTGATTCTGCTGCCTCAGACTGATTATTAGTTAGGATGACAAAAATGATAGAATTGTTTATAACTTTCCTGAGAAAGTAACTTTATGGACCCCATTAAAGATTTATTTTTGATTTGTTGAATCCATCAGTAATCAGCTCCGCATTGAGGTTAAGTCAATATTGAACATGTCCCTAGCACAGTTAGTTCCCATTTAAAGCCTGTCTATTGGAGGGGGGTGGGGAACTGAGCAGATCTAACAGGAAAGGGGACATAGAGAGCAATTCAACTTGGGCCTTTCTTGCACATCTCACAGTAGCTGTCTGAAGAACAACATTGATAGAGGCCTAGGAGTGGGCTACATGCCCAATGGGGCAATGTGTTTCCCTGTGAATAGACTTTGAGGGAATAACTAAAATAAGGCATCTTGCATTTAGCGCGTACTTCCTGTAAGTGTTATACTTAGTTCCTGTAATACATTCCCCATCTCAATTTCTGCTAACAGCCTATCGCTATAAAATAGCGCATCCCCTGATTCACCATGAGGAACATTACAGGAGATTACATAGGATATACGGCACAGAAACAGGCCATTCGGCCCAACCAGTCCATGCCAGCGTTTATGCTCCACTCGAGCCTCCTCCCGGCTTTCCTCATCTAAATCTAACAACATATTCTTCCTCATATGCTTGTCTAGCCTCCCCTTAAATGCATCTATACTTTTCGCTTCAACCATTCCGTCGTTGCGAGTTCCACATTCTCACCACTCTTTGGGTAAAGAAGTTTCTTCTGAATTCCCTATTGGATTTCTTGGTGACTATCTTATATTGATGGCCTCTAGTTATGCTCTTCCCCACAAGTAGAAACATTCTCTCTGTATCCACTCTCAAAACTTTTCAGAATTTTAAAGACCTCTATTAGGTCACCCCTCGGCCTTTTTTTGAGAAAAGAGACCCAGCCTGTTCATCCTTTCCTGATATGTACACCCTTGCATTTCTGGTATCATCCTTGTAAATCTTCTCTGCACCCTCTCCAGTGCCTCTATATCCTTTTTATAATATGGTGACCCGAACTGTACGCTGTACTCTATATGTGGTCTAACCAAGGTTCGATACAGGTTTAACATAACTTCCCTACTTTTCAATTCTATACCTCTAGAAATAAACCCGAGTGCTTGGTTTGCTTTTTTTTTTATGGCCTTGCTAACCTTTGTCGCAACTTTGTGATTTGTGTATTTGTACTCCGAGATCCCTTTGTTCCTCTACCCCACCTAGACTCGCACCCTCCAATTAATAAGTGACCTCCCTATTCTTCCTACCAAAATGTAATACCTCATATTTATCTGTTGAACTTCATTTGCCAATTATATGCCCATTCTGCAATTTTATGAATGTCCTCCTGTAATTTGTTACAGTCCTCAGTATTGTCTATCTTCACCACACCAACCCCACCCCCCCCCCAAAAAAAAAATTTTGGTGTCATCCGCAAATTTAGAAATTGTGTTTTTGATTCCGAAGTCTAAATCATTAATATAAATTGTGAACAACAGTGGTCCCAGCACTGATCCTTGTGGAACACCACTACCCACCTTCTGCCACTGTGAATAGCTACTTTTTACCCCTACTCTCTGCTTTCTGTCTTGAAGCCAGTTAGCTATCCATTCTGCTACTTATCCCATCTACTGCATTACCATTGTCTACTCTCTCTTCAAAAAATTCAATGAGGTTGGTCAAGCAAGACTTTCCCTTTTGAAATCCATGCTGACTATTCATTACTATGTTTTTGGTTTCTAGATGTTCTTCTATTTTCTCCTTTAGTAGGGATTCCATTATTTTTCCTACCACCAATGTTAAGCTGACTGATCTATAATTCCCTGGACATGTTCTATCCCCCTTCTTAAATATAGGTATTACGTTAGCTATCTGCCAGTCCTCTGGTACTACAACTTTTTCTAACAAATTATTAAATACGGTATGTGTAGTAATGCCTCTGCTATCTCTTCCCTAGATTCTTTTAAAATGCGTGGATACAATCCATCCAGACCAGGGGTTTTATCCTCTTTGAGTTTGATTAGTTTATTTAATATATCCCCACTGCATAAATAAAAAATAGTTTTATGCCAATTAGAATCGCACTTCAAAATGTCAAACCTTTATAGAGATGCAAAGTTAACTTAAAATAAAAGTCAAAGATAGCCCGTCATTGACTTGAACCCTAAAATTTACCATCTGTTGTAATTTCCATTTAAATTACCTCAGCTATTTACGACAATCTCGTTACCTTGATTTACCTATTTAGTGTAATGGCTTTAAAGGGACAGGCCAAGTTAACAGTTAAACATCACAACCATGCTTCACACCGAGACTACTCTTGAGCAATGTCGTGGCATATTGTATTTGTGCATGTTTGTGCGTGTGTGTATATTTTGCACCTAGCATAAGCCTGTGAATACTTTTGACTCAACTTTTTCAGTCACTTTAGGAGAGAGTAATAAAAATAAAGTTTCTAACCTAGAAAAACATTAAAAACAAAATCATTAAGCTCACAACAACAACAGCTTGCATTTATATAGCACTTTTAACATAGTAAAACATTCCAAAGTGGTTCACAGGAGCATAATTAGACAAAAAAAATTGACAACGAGCTAAAGAAGGAAACATTAGGACAGTAACAGGCTAAACTCTTAAAACAGGATTATTCTCAAATAGAATTATTTACAAAAAGCTAGCTGTATAGGTGAGATATTGAACAGTCAAATAAGAGTTTGGAGAGAGATTTCAAAGGGTTAACAAGGGATAATCAAATAAGCCAGTCAGACAAGTCCCTTTAAATTCTTCATAAAGAACTTGAGATGAAGCACTTCTCAAAGAAATAAGCAATATTTTTCCTCAGCAAAAATGGAATACAATCTTCCTAAGAATTCTATACAGTTGATTTTGTGTGTTTGAAATTTCTTCATCAGTGTTTTTGTTTGGGAGTCAGTGCACTTGTTAGATCCTTGGAATTTTAGTTTTGATGTATTTCCCAGATCCCTGTGCTCAATTAAGTAGCAAATTCCCAAAATGCACCAGTGCTATTATGTCCATCGTTCTGATAGACTAGGGAGGAGAAATTTGGTTGGTTAGCGCCTCCGGGGGGGCAATAACGGGTCGTTAATGACTTACCGCTCGGGCGCAGCTATAGCACTGCCACCCGCGAAAATCACCTTGCGGTTTGCGGCAGCGGTAACCCCTAGCGCCACGCTCTCCTGTGCCCGGAGAGCGTGACATCATCCGGCTGTGCAGCACCCCGGACCCGAAATTCGGTTCCGCTGGCTGCAGCATCGCCAGCCGATAACACCGACAGCTGCAGGAGGTGTTGTTCAGGAGGCCGGGCGCTTCGGGAGCACTAATTAAAGGTAAGGCCGCTGGTCTTCGGTAGAAATGTGTTTCCTTCCTTTTCGGGTGCATTTTGAAAATGTTTAAATGGCGCGAGTGGGCAGCCCTGGACTCTGTTAGAGTGCTTGGAGTTGATTGTCAAGGATCCCGGCAGCCGTCGGCGACGAGGGAGATCGTTCGAATGCTGAGCCTGCAGCAATGGCCCTTTCCTTTAAGGGAGGGAAGGAGCCCTCAGATCCCGGCAGCGCTGCAGTGGTCATTGTGCAGTGCTGCACCTCTACCGCTCCCCTGCTTGGTTTAGTGTTCCACTTCCTTCCTGGAGAACTAACACTGAATTTACCAAAAGCTGAGAATGATTAGCGCCTGGCGCTAATTTTTCCAGCTTTTAAAAGTTAGTGCCCCAAATGGGGCGATACCGAATTTCTCGCCTTAGATATCCAATGGTTAACGTGAAATTTGTAAAGGAGGGGTATTCATTCCAAATCCTCGCCATTTGGAGCAGACTCTGATTTATCTTTCTTAGGTCCAAAGTGGATGATCTCACACTGGTCCACATTGAACTCCATCTGCCACAGTTTTGCCCACTTACCTAATTTATCAATCTTCCTTTGCAACTTTCTGCTCCCATCTACACTACTTACTGTGCCACCTAACTTGGTGTCATCAGCAAACTTGGATATACAGCTCTCTATTCCTTCACCGAAGTCATTTATATAATTATATAGTGAAAAGCTGAGGCTCTAGTATAGATCCCTGGGGGACACCACTAGTCACATCCTGCCAATTGGAGTACACAACAATTATCCTCTACTCTTTGTCTCCTACCTCCTAACCAATTCCTACCAATTTTCTGATTGGATGCACAGAAAATGTTCATCCTCCATTCAACCTTCTGATTGGAACTCAGACCAAGGGGGGGGGGGGAAATCTCCAAATGCCTGCCATCGCAGCTCACCACATCCCCAGCACGATTAATTCATAACCAGCACAGTGCTGATTTACCAAACTATGCTAAGTTGACTCCAGTTAAAAGATAATCGGTGCCATTTTAGTAAAGCAAAACTTGGAAGAGTAGCATGTCTCAGTGATGTTTTTGCAACATAGATTATTTTTTTAGATGCACTACTAGGTGATGATACTGCTTAAAATGTAACTTCTATTCAACAAACCTTGTGCTTGAGATGCTGTTGTAACAGGACATTACCTTAAGGTGGCAATATTGATCTGAAACTCCTCAGTCTGAGCCGCTGTATCAGATTTAGGAAAAGGGGTATTTTTACATTGCACATGAAAAGATTTTGAGATATAAAGGCGTATTGCTAGTTGCAGTGTGGTTTGTACTTACACAGGACTGAATACAGTGTTGCAAAGCAGAAATAAGTTAAAAGCAATGCTAGTTCAGTCTGACTTCTAATGGATTTAGGTCTAGTTTAGGTCAACCAAAGGAAACATAAGAACATAAGAAATAGGAGCAGGAGTAGGCCATACGGCCCCTCGGGCCTGCTCCGCCATTCAATAGGATCATGGCTGATCTGAATCTAGACTCACGTCCACTTCCCTGCCCTCTCCCCGTAACCCCTTATTCCCTTATCTGCTAGGAAACTGTCTCTCTCCATTTTAAATTTATTTAATGTTGCAGCTTCCACAGCTCTCTGGGGTAGCAAATTCCATAGATTTACTACCCTCTGAGTGAAGAAGTTTCTCCTCATCTCAGTTCTGAAAGGGCAGCCCCTTATTCTAAGATTATGCCCCCTAGTTCTAATCTCACCCATCAGTGGAAACATCCTCACCGCATCCACCCGATCAAGCCCCCTCACAATCTTATATGTTTCGATAAGATCGCCTCTCATTCTTCTGAACTCCAATGAGTAGAGGCCCAACCTACTCAACCTTTCCTCATGCGTCAACCCCCTCATCTCTGGAATCAACCGAGTGAACCTTCTCTGAACCGCCTCGAGAGCAAGTATATCTTTTCTTAAATATGGAAACCAAAACTGCATGCAGTATTCCAGGTGTGGCCTCACCAATACCCTGTATAACTGCAGCAAAACTTCCCTGTTTTTATACTCCATCCCCCTTGCAATAAAAGCCAAGATTCCATTGGCCTTCCTGATCACCTGCTGTACCTGCATACTAACTTTTTGTGTTTCATGCACCAGGACCCCCAGATCCCTTTGTACTGTAACACTTTGCAGTTTCTCTCCATTTAGATAATAACTTGCTCTTTGATTTTTTCTGCCAAAGTGCATAACCTCACACTTTCCAACATTATATTGCATCTGCCAAATCTCTGCCCACTCACTTAGCCTGTCTATGTCCTTTTGCAGGTTTTTTATGTCCTCCTCACTCATTGCTTTCCCTCCCATCTTTGTATCGTCTGCAAACTTGGATATGTTGCACTCGGTCCCTTCCTCCAAATCGTTAATATAGATTGTAAAGAGTTGGGGTCCCAGCACTGACCCCTGCGGAACACCACTATTTACTGATTGCCAGCCTGAGAATGAACCATTTATCCCAACTCTTTGTTTTCTGTTAGATAGCCAATCTTCCACCCATGCCAGTATATTACCCCCAATCCTGTGATTTCTTATCTTGATCAGTAATCTTTTGTGTGGAACCTTGTCAAATGCCTTTTGGAAGTCCAAATACACTACATCCACTGGTTCCCCTTTATCCACCCTGTATGTTACATCCTCAAAGAATTCGAGCAAATTTGTCAAACATGACTTCCCCTTCGTAAAACCATGCTGACTCTGTCCTATTAAATTATGTTTATCCAAATGCTCTGTTACTCTTTCCTTAATAATGGACTCCACCATTTTGCCAACCACAGGTGTTAGGCTAACTGGTCTATAGTTTCCAGCTTTTTGTCTACTTCCCTTCTTAAATAAGGGTGTTACATTAGCAGTTTTCCAATCTGCTGGGACCTTTCCTGAGTCCAGGGAGTTCTGGAAAATGATCACCAATGCATCCACAATCCCTACTGCCACTCTCTCAAGACCCTAGGATGTAGGCCATCAGGTCCGGGGGATTTATCCGCCTTAAGTCCCATTATTTTACTGGGTACCATTACCATCTCCTTAGTGATTTTAATCGTGTTTAGCTCCTCCCCCCCCCCCCCCCCCATTGCCCCCTGTTTGTCCAGTGTTGGGATATTTTTAGTGTCCTCCACTGTAAAGACTGATACAAAATATTTGTTCAGTGTCTTTGCCATCTCCATGTTCCCCACCACTAGTTTCCCAGTCCCATCCTCTAAGGGACCAACGTTCACTTTAGCCACCCTTTTTCTTTTTATATAGCTGTAGAAACTCTTGCTATCTGTTTTTATATTTTTTGCTAGTTTATTTTCATAATCTATCTTCCCTTTCTTAATTAATCTTTTAGTTATTGTTTGCTGGCTTTTAAATGCTTCCCAATCTTCTATCCTCCCACTAGATTTGGCTAATTTATATGCCCTTGTTTTCAGTCGAATACTATCCTTTATTACTTTACTAAGCCACGGATGGCTGTCTTTTCTTTTACTCCCCTTTTTCCTCAGTGGAATATATCTTGAAAGATGTGAAATATCTCCTTGAATGTAGACCACTGCTCTTGTACCGTCTTACACTTTAATCTGTTTTCCCAGTCCACTTTAGTCAATTCTACTCTCATACCTTCATAGTCTCCTTTATTTAAGCTTAGTACGCTGGTTTGAGATCCAACTCTCTCATCCTCAAACTGAATTTGGAATTCAACCATATTATGGTCACTCATTCCAAGGGGATCCTTTACTAGGACATTTTTTATTAATCCTGTCTCATTACAAGGACCAGATCTAAGATTGCCTGCCCCCTGGTTGGTTCAGTTACATACTGCTCAAGGAACCCGTCCCTAATACACTCTATGAACTCTTCCTCAATGCCACTCTTAGACATATCTCATAGTAAAAAGTATTGTTACAGTTCTAAGTCTCCCTGGGGGAGGGGATTTTTAACCCCCCAGGACTGGCAGAGAGGGGTTAAATTCTTAAAAATCTGAAATCTGACCCCAACCCGTTGCGAACGTGCCTCCTTCCAGTTTAACCGGGGTGGGTTGGGAGGATCGAGTAACCTGCTCTCGGGAGGTAAGTCAGTAATTTAAATATGTTAATGAGGTTGTGTGCCTCAGATTTTAGCAACCTTTAGATTTAACGGCTTTTAGATTTCCCAGGGCTCAGCAGCTGAAGGGTGGCGTGAAGGGCTGGATTCAGCAGGTAATTGCCTTTCCAGCACTGCTTGTGGGCCAGGAGGAGTGCTTCCGCCCTGGTCCCCAAAACTAACTTACCATAATCGGCCTCCCTCCCCGTGATCCGATGCCCCCCTCCCCGACCTCCAGGTAGCCCCCCACGATCTGATGCCACCGCCCCCCCCCCCCCCCCCCCAACCCTGTCTCCAGGCCCCCCACCATGATCTGATGCACCCGTCCCCCCGGTCTCCAGGCCCGCCCCCCCCCGGTCTCCAGGCCCACCCCCCCCCCCGGTCAGTGTGCCGGGGAACCTTGATGTGTGGATCCCGAGTGGTAATTCCACCCAAGTTGAGAGATAGAGTACTCAATGAGCTTCATGAGGGTCATCTGGGAGGGGTAAAAATGAAGAGCCTCGCCAGGGCGTTTGTGTGGTGGCCGGGAATCGATAAAGAAATCGAGGATATGACCAAGAGATGCACAGGATGCCAGAAGGTCCAAAACGCTCCACCTCAGGCCCCGCTACATCCATGGGAGTGGCCCTCATCTCCATGGCAATGGGTACACATTGATTTCGCTGGTCCATTTATGGACTCAATGTTTCTAATCGCTGTGGACGCCCATTCGAAATGGCCAGAAGTCATTAAAATGTCCTCCACCACCACGGAGAAAACTATTGCAGTCCTAAGGACCATCTTCGCCAGGAATGAGTTGCCAGAACAGATCTGTTCCGACAATGGCCCACAGTTTGTGTCTGAGGATTTCCGGAGGTTCCTGAAGAATAATGGGGTGAAACATTACACATCTGCCCCATATCATCCAGCCACAAATGGATTGGCTGAGAGGTTTGTTCAGGCCTTTAAAAAGGCCATAAAGGCAATGTATAATGACGACATACCACAGCAACACAAGGTGGATAACTTCCTGTTTGCTTACCGGAATGCGACACATGCAGTAACCAACCAAACTCCAGCCGTACTGTTTTTCAACCGGAGACTAAGATGTCGCTTGGATTTGCTCAAACCAAACATAAGACGAGATGTTGAGGATAAGCAGTTCCAGCACATAAATGAGAAGCCAACCAGGAGCTTCAAGATAGGGCAACCAGTCTTGGCCCGCGACTACCGAACAGAAAAATGGCAGCCAGGCACAATATGCACACAGCAGGGACCACTAATGTACACAGTGGACGTTGGAGAGAGCATCGTGAGATGCCATGCTGACCAGATTCTAGAGTCACAGGAACAAGCCAAACCTGTACCACAAGCATGTGCACCTGGTAATGAGCCCGAAGTACAGATTGCGTCTACCTCAGAAGCAGGGGTATTGGAAGCTGACGAACCAACCAATGACAATGAGCCAGAATTGACTCCACCGCCAGAACAGGATACTCGAGAAAGGCGCTATCCAGTCCGGATCAGGAAGCCTCCTCAAAGACTGAACTTATAAATGACTATTCCAGTTGATGTATATATTACTGAGGAAATTGTAATTGTAATTAGTTATTATTTAGTTGTTAAATTAATGTTATGTACTGTTTATCTAAAAGGGGAGGAATTGTTGTGTATGTCCCTTTAAGGGAATAACTGGTCTTAGACTGCAGTACCGGCAGTGACCACCCCTGTATAAAAGGCCCTAGCAGGCTTCTGTAGTTTCAGTTTCAAGCTGCCTCTTGTTCAGTAAAGTACCTGTTAAACTGTTCTCCTGAAGTCCGTGTATTATTGAGGCGCGGACTTTACACCCACCTGCCGGACATCCTCTCAATCTGCCCACCCTCCCAGCTCCCTGACTGCCTCCCCCTAAATATCGGAGCCACTATTTCTCCCGGCAATGTGTTTATCGTCCTGCTGTAAAAGTCTTGGTAAAATCATGTACTGTATGTGATGATGTATGTGATCAGCTAGTAGAGGATTTTCTTTTAACTCTACATTGAATACTTAACAACAAATTGCATTTATATAACACCGTTAATGTAGTTACTGTTGCAATGTGCTTCACATCGGAGAAAAGGGAAGGGTCAGACACCAGTATTAGAGGGCTACAAATTAGGGGAAGTGCATGATTGGTCGATATATTTTGAGGAGGTGTTTTTAAAAGAGAAAAAAATTAGGTCTGATTCATTTTGACCCAAGCACAAAGCTTTGATTAACCAGTAAAGAACAGCTGGTGCCAGGGGACTGCAACTTCTTTCTTCCAGCATTTAAATGCTGACCACATTATTGTCACCATTTTGTGTGTAAATTCTTGGTTAGATTGCTTAGTATTCTAGACTGTTCTGGATTAGTACAGTTATAATTCGGGGAACTTTAAAAGATGGATCAGAATCTAAAGTCTAAAAATTTATCAGCAACTTTTCATGATTTTTGATAATTTTTTAGAACGCAGGAACCCTAATAACAATCGCTGTACAGTCTCTGACATTAGTTGGTATTTTGTTGCAAACATCCAACCTCAGTTTAAATATTTTTATTTGTGTGCAATGTTTCTAAATACAGTGACCAAATACCATTCCCTAGCTGTAAACTGTTACAGAAAAGCTAGACATTTCCCCAAATGCAGAGAAGACTGATAATAGCGACAATTTACTTTTATAGCCCATTTAACATAATAAAATGTCCCAGGATGCTTTACTGGGGTGCGAGGGGAGAGGAGTGCAGGGGTGTGATGGATAAAGGCTCTTAGGAGGGGGAAAGTTGTGCATTAGAATTAGTAGAGTGGAGAGGGTGTGTTGGGATGTAGAAGGTTGCATAGGTAGAGAGCAGCAAGGCTGTGGAGGGATTTAAAAATGAGAATGACAATTTTAAAGTCAATGCACTCGAGGATCGGGTTGACAGGAGTCAACGTGAAAATTAAGTCTCTTTCAGAAAACAAACTCCAGTTGAGAACAACATTTTCTAGATGCTAACATTTGTAGACTATATGGTAAATACTGGCCCAATACAACAAACGCAATTTAGTGAGTTCCTGATTTCGACTGTGCTATTGGAGGGAAGGTTCAGAGCACAGACAGAAAATGCTGATTTCCAGCATCCGCAGTATTTTGGGCTTGTACAGAATAATGAGTTGGCTGTTTCACACAGGAAAAGCTTGCAGATAAATCACTCTGGAATGCTATCATGCATCTCCTAGCAACCATCTTAATAGTAACACTGGCAGAGGCCTGGGAGCACGTTACTCTCTGTCTTCAGGACTAGGTAATGTTATATGGTGCAGGAGGACCAAAAATAAAAAAGGCCAATCAAAAAAGTAAGCAACTCTTTTTCTAACATATGGTGCAAATGGACTCTCAAAATTTCAGGTACTGTTGAGACGTCAAACATAAAGGATTTTGCTTCCAGAATTTGAACAGGAGTACAGTTCTGCTTCAAATTAGTTGATATTGGCTACAGACTAAAACCCAACTCCCACTGGAATGATTCAGTTTTAGGGGACGCCTAAACAAACATGCAGGGAATGACCTGGACTCTCAGTATTAAAACAATCATTCCACATAGGTTACACAGGTTTAACTCCCAGCAGAGAGCAATGGTTTCATCTGCAAGCCATATGTGTCATGATTTTAGCCGTTCACAAATCCTATTGTATGTATAGAGCTAATGCAGTTTAATTGATATTACTGGGTTTTGTATCTTTTTAAGAATATATTTATTTATGTTTTCTTTCCCTCTTTTACTTCATGCCTCCCCCCTTTCCTAAACATACTCCCTGACTGGAAGGCTAGGCAGCCAACCAGTAGTCAAGCCTCTGCCAATTCCACTCTGGAGCCAGTCACTAAGGGATGTATGAAAGCTGTGTGGGTTTTCTTGCCCTTCCATATTCTCTTCCCTCCCCTGAGAGATGCCTTTTATCCCACTCAGCATTTTTCCAATAGACTATGTGAGATCAGTTACTCAACACACTGAGAATTGTGGAAGTAAATCTCTGTCCTAGAACTTCACGCCACATTCCATTGTACAAAAGCACACTACACCTCAAGCCCACTCTCAGTAGTATCACTTGAATTTATAGCATGTAGGGTTATCGGCCATCTGGTTTTAGACCAGTCAGGTTTTTAAGCAGGCTGCCCAAATCACAATTACCCAGGGGGCCAATGATGAGAACTGATGGACAATGCAACCTAGCCATGCAATTACTAAGGTAATGTAATCATCAGTTCTTGAGTAATGATGTAAGGTTACATGTGATATTTTAGATGTTAGATTTCTCCTATGTTCACTAAGCATAATCTGATAATCTATGTGTATGAGAACAATCCGATGGAAACATAACATTGTAGTATTACAAGAAAAAGAGTAAAGACTGGCTGAAATTAAGCAATATTGAATGCAATTATTGTTGTCTGTATGGTCAGCCTCTAATGAGTAAGAAGCATTCATTGAGTCTGGTAAAACCAATATTTTGTCCATATCGTTTATAAGGCATTTTACATCCGTGTTTGCTGTGCTGAAGTATATCAAGTAAATGATTGCTGTAATGATTCTGGGGATAAGGTTGGTAATTCACTGATGCATTGCAATACTCTTTTTAATACTCTGACAGAAGGGAAATGTTAGTCAGGTTTATTTAGTGTGATATCACCTGATGCACACTACTAGGGACACTGTCTTAGTTGATGTAGAATATTTACTTGGACAGGAGCACAACTACTGATTTAGTTTTATATTTGGAGTTATAGAGAAAGATTTTTTCTAAATATTAACTGTGATGGAGATGACATGTCCTTTCACATTCTGCACATCAATTTGAAGTGGTCTAAAATAGTACATGGTGTGGAGATGCCGGAGTTGGACTGGGGTGGACAAATGTAAGAAGTCACACACCTGAAGAAGGAGCAGCGCTCCAAAAGCTTGTGATTTCAAATAAAGCTGTTGGACTATAACCTGGTGTTGTGTGACTTCTTACATAAAATAGTACAGGTTGAGCATCCAAAATCTGGACTTCTGGAATCCGGACTCTGGGACGATTGGTGGCAGGGTCGTCCGAAATCCGTAAAATGTTCCAGAATCCGGTACTCCGGATTTTGGATGCGCAACCTGTACTTCAAAAAGCCATTAACTTTTGTTGTCTTTTTTTGAAAAATCCTATGAAAAATGCGAGTGATGCAATAAAACTTTAGTGTTGTGTTTTATCCTCCTTAATCTGCACAGCTCCACTAAGTGTTTCTGCCAGGCTGCGGCCACGGCACCACGCCGCCATGGTGGCCTAGTGTGGGCCATCGGCTGCTCTGCAGAGCTCACAGCGTCCCTCCCCTTTAACAGAAGGGGAGGGGCGGAGAAACACGTCAGCGCTACGCGGAGCGGCCCAGGCATTTCCGGACTCGGAACATGTTTCTGATGTCCGAAGTCCAGAAACGCCCGAGCCCAGGTTGCGATATTTCCAGACTTCGGGCATCAGAAACACATTCCGAAGTCCGGAAAAATACGAAAACTGGCTTGGCCTCGGTCCCGAGGTTGCCGGATTTTGGACGCTCAACCTGTAATGTACTAGGTCAATTTACATATTACAATATTTGTATATAGATGATTGATGATTGGCATGATATACATTCATGAATGATGCAAAATCCCTGCTACTTTTCCTAATTTGTGTACATATGTTTATGCTCCTGCATGAAATACTGTACACAAATTCCACTTCATGTTTCAAACTTTATTACTTAAAATGTGTAAATGACAGAACCATTTAACCATATTGAGATGTGGCTTTGCGTGTGTGCATGCATTTATATATTTATTTATATAGTCAGTTGCTTTTCCTACAACATATAGAAGGAATTATTTGAAAGATTTCAGTTGTAACTTTCAACATAGTAAGTATTGATTCCAACCCACAACCTGAAACCTGTATGTTAATGCGCTTAAATCAGCATTTAGTGAAACAGTTTGTTTGCAAATAGGATTTTCCTGTTTGTAAAAGGAATAAACAGCAATGACACTGGGCTGCTAATGCTTTCATGGTGTAGTGGTAAATAGTACAAGTCCTCAGAATGTTTGAGACTCAAGACCACTGATCTGATATGTCGTATTGCTGTCTGCTCTCAGCTCAGGTTCCTTGGCAGGATATCCATTAAAGGTGAAACCATCCAACTCACCTTTGGAAAGAACTTCTGGTCCAATAACGCTTTTGAATGCAATTCCATAAGAGAAGGGTAGACACTATTGCTAAGATAAGAATGCCAAGAGGGGGCAAATTAGGCTTCACTGGTCACATTTAAAAGTTTATCTGTAACTTAGCATTCTGTATCTAAACTGTAACCTGGTATATTGAAGAAAAACATTCCCTTTGGATGTATTACATCAATACTTACTTCCACGTGACTTCCAGCTGAAGTTTAATAGTGCCTAGGTCAGTAATATCCACAATCATTATCTGAGGTTGTGCAGTGAAGAAATCCGCACTTTCACAAGTCACTGTTCCAACCAAAACAGTCATCAGCCCCTTCATCTCAGCTACCTACGGAGAAAAAATTCTGTTCAAGTAACCTTTTCCACAACTCTCTAGATACATTTGTATGAATCAGAAATGTAAGTTTACAATATTCAAAGAATTGTTCTAATTTACATACAACTTATTAGGACTGGCAAAAGTTGTGAACCTGTTTCCTTGTATATAAATGTATAAGCCCATATTCAGAAGGGAGTACACTCAGTCCAATTTTGCAATTCTTAGTTAAGATTTATGGCTCTTCTGAACAGTATTTAGAGATGCAAGTGAAGACCAAGTATAATAAGCAAATATCAGAAGAAATGAAACAGAGCAGCAACAAATAATTGGAAATACAGAGAGGACCGCAACTGATAACATAGTTAATTCTCGGAACTATGCTCCTGCTTATATGGAGACACCTGTGACATCTAAACTGTCGGATAGAGGGGGTGTAGTTGATGTAACGTGAATTGTTTATGAGACTCTCCTGTTTGTGTCTTACCTGGTTTATTGCCCATTTTACTTCATAACCTTATGACTAATCTGTAAAATTCCCGATTCTGATTTGATTATCCAGTGCATATACCAAATTGTAAATCCTAACGTCAAGACCAAAGCAGTTATACAGATGGCCCAGACAAGTTCTTGTCTACCTAGATGTCACATGCACATTACTACAACAACAACGTTGTATTTACTGTATATAGCGCCTTTAACATAGTAAAATGTCCCAAGGCGCTTCACAGGAGTATTATAAGACAAAAAATTTGACACCGAGCCACATAAGGAAAAATTAGGGCAGGTGACCTAAAGTTTGGTCAAAGAGGTAGGTTTTAAGGAGCGTCTTAAAGGAAGAAAGGGAAGTAGTGAGGTGGAGATGTTTAGGCAGGGAATTCCAGAGCTTAGGGCCTTGGCAACAGAAGGCACAGCCTTAACAAGACATCTATGTTCATTATGGTATTACCAATTATTGGAGATTAACCAACATCATGTAAAACAGCCAGACACTAAATTGGGCACTGGGATTACTTGCCACAGCACAGAACATCTGTGCACAAGGAGTTGTTTGTTAATAGTGACACATGTTCATCTAAATGCAATATTGTGGTCAGTAGTCCCTTCAGCAACATCATTACTTATTAGTCATTGCTAATTACTTCAGGTTGTTTTCACAGGTAATCATTTCTAAAATCACACTGTAACAAAGGCCTCACTGTCTAAATCAAAAACATGGTTAATGATCACAATGCTCTATTAATATATTGTATCCTCATTCAACTTCATGTATGTCGAGATGTTTATTTTATGGTATCTAATCCTGTTGCCTCGTTCAGTGCACCGTGTTTATGTGATACGGTGTACAGTTCCAGAATTATAAGGAACTATCTGCTGTTTGGCAGATAATTTGGCCTGTTTTATTGCACCATAACATTTTGTCATTTGGGTGCAATTACTGGAAAACTAAACACTTGTCCAGTTGCCAAAAGGTTAGTTGTTTTCTAGGGACAGATAAACCTAACCTTGTGCTTTTGAAAAGTTTCTGAAAGAAACAAATTATTAAAGTTTTTTATTTGGTTTTACATTTGGTTAAAAAGGTAGACTAATGGGATGTAAGGGCTCTCTTACTTGGGCAATCTCAACCCAGTTTCTAATTAACGTAGGTCCACAGCATAAAATATAATCATAAGTGCCCCTCCAGATTCTCTTTCCTCCCATTAGAGGCACCTTTCACTACACTCAGGATTTCTCCAATAGATTACGTGTGATCAATTACTTAACTGCTGAAAATTGGCCTTCGAGAGATTGCAGGAATGAGTGGTGAGAGAAATGTAATAAATTCTCACAGGTGTAATCTGGCAGGGGTTAAGGCAATTCATTGGTGGAAACAGCAGGAGCTTTATCTGTATCTGGTCCATGCTATGTCTTACCTAGGAATACTTAATGCTGATACTCGATACACATTTTAATAAAAATTTACCAAAAAAATGCATTCTTCTGTAAGTTTACAAATAAGCACCTTTATTTCAATGTCTTCATTAATGTGAGGAAGGAAGGCCATCTCTTCTTCATCCCATGTTTGTCTGTCATCAGCATCAATCTTTCCTTTTAACTTCCACCTCTGTCGACCATATCTAATCAATACCTGTGTAAAAATCAAGAGGGTCGTTTTTTTTCAGAGAACGACCTTACAGTGAGGCACAGAGTTTTCACTTCAAAACCCAACGAGAAGTTTGATTATAACTCTGTGCAACGAGTAATGTTGGGTAGGTATATGTTGTTTATATGAGGTTATAAAACCAATTTAAATAGAAAAGCATTGCAATTAACACATTACAGGACAGAAATTCTAGAACAGGCTCCCCAATGGCTTAGCAAGTATATCCAGTACGTAGCTCAGCTACCCAGACTAGTCATAGAATCATATGGCACGGAAGAAGGCCACTCAGCCCATCGAGTCCGTGCTGGCTCTCTGTAGAGCAATCCAGTCAGTCTCATTCCTCTGCTCTATCCCTGTAGCCCTGAAAGTTTATTTCCCTCAAGTGCCTATCCAGTCTCCCCTTGAAAACATTGGGCTCCATTTTGTCAATGGGGAGCTTTTGGAGGCGGGACTCCCACTTTTTGGGTTGTAGTCCCACCTCCATCGACTTGTGGCCTACCCACGCTATTTTCCCTTGATGGACCTTGTTAATTGGCCTGCTGAGCCCGCTGGACTTAAGGGACACCTGGTTACTGGTGATGTCAGCGATTGACATTTCATCGAGCTTTTGACAGATGAAAAATCAGCGTTTGACAGCTCTGTGAAGCTGTCAAACACTGACAATCTGTCTTCTAACTTGAGTCCTTCTACTCAGACTTAGAGAGCTCGCCAGACCAGAAAGCAGAGGCTGCAGCTTTTGACAATTCAGCGGCCATTCTGCTTTCTGTGCCGGCGAGCTGAGGGACTCCTGAGAACTGAAGGAAGGAAGCCTGCAGGAGAAAGTAAAGGTAAGTAAAACTTACTACAGGAAACTCTCTTTTAACCGGCAAAATTCAGGAGTAGGTTCAGGTAAGTTTTACTATATATTAGTGGCCGTGTAACTGGGGTTCTTGGATCTGTGGCCGTGTAACCGGGGTTCCTGCACCTGTGGTCATGTACGGGGCTCTCGTACCTTGGTAAGTATACCTCTCTGTAATCCGGACTTTTTGATCAACCGCCACCACGCCGGTCCCGTTGGTGCCGGATAAAAAAGAGTTTCCTGTAAAACACTTTACACTTACCTCACACACTTACCTCTGCACACATGCACCCATCACTCACCTGCACAACGGACATCTCGACCCCTCCAACCCCTGCAGACCAACCGTCCGCCTCGCTAACTTGGCGTGGTTCGGAGCCGTCGGACAGCCCACACTTCAGGGCTTAAAAATAGGGATTAGGCAAAAAACTACCTGTTAACAGGCAGTTAATTGGCACTAATCCCCTTCCCGCCTCGGGGAGGCGGCTCCCAGCACAGGTCGGGTACCCGCCTCCTGGGACATTGGCACGGGGGCGGGTTGGGTTCCTGCCCCCCCCCCCCCGATTCTGCAATTTTCCCACCACTCCCGCCTCCTCGGGGCTTGGAAAATCGAGCCCATTGAGTGTCTCCGCTTCCACCACTTCCATCGGCAGTGAATTCCAGGTCCTCACCACTCGCTGCGTTAAAGTTTTTCCTCACATCCCCCCTGTATCTCTTGCCCAAAACCTTAAATCTGTGTCCCCTAGACTCGTATCATCAACTAGTAGGAACAGCCTTTCCCCGTCTAGCCTATCCCAACCCGTCATAATCGTGTACACCTCTATCAAATCACCCCTCAACCTCCTTTGCTCTAATGAAAACAAATCCAACTTCTCCAACCTGTCCTTGTAGCTAAGATCCCCCATCCCCGGAACCATTCTGGTAAATCTCCTCTGTACCCTCTCAATGGCTTTCACATCCTTCCTAAAGTGTGGTGACCTAGGAAAGTCTAGGTTTGATTCTCCAGTCTGCACTAAATTAGCTGATGTCAGCCAGGGAACTGATAGAGGTCTTATAATTAGCCTCAGTACACCTGGATCAACCAACAGAAAATGAACCAGGTCCCCATTCCTGATCATTATCTAATATCTCTTAGTGCGTGCATGTCAGATGATGACACACTTCGGTCAGTTGGGTGAAGTGTCGGAGGGTGCCTAGCACCTGTGGAATTATATCCCAACGAGGATCACTTCAGGAGGAAGAAAATTAGGGCCAAAATTCTATTACATCATCTTAAATAAGAACTGAGCTACAAAGAGGCCTGAACAGAAACACAAAATAAACAAGAGAGGTTTGTTAGTTTCCTTCATTTTAAGTAAAGTATTATACTTGGGATTCTTTAATCAAAAAATATTCAATTCAATCTGAAATCATACGTGGGTTGACATGTTCTTGCTTAACTGCTTTGGTATGAATGCTGAATAGTGCGAAATTCCACCTCCTCCACATACTTATGAATTCAAGGAGATGGAGTCCTCTTTACTCATATTGTTCCAACACTTTTGTACACCCCCTGCTAACTGACCCAGGCTCTACAGTGTCAGAGCGCTGTAGGCAAGCCTCCAATACTGCTGGCACACAACACATGCTTCTCTGGGTAAACAAATAAGGAATGGTAGAATAAACAGAGATGAAGGAATCATTTGAATTAAAATTTCTGTTTTGCTAGATAACCTGGCTTCTGTGCTATGTCAAATCATCATGTCCTTGTAGCGTCTTCATTTTACATTCTTCATACACAACAAGAATCTGTCCCTCTTCCTATTGGTCCTTGAGTGTCACATGATCAACACATGATGTTGCCAGCATCAGTTGGACACATGATTTGTTGTTCCCAGTGTGCCTGAGCATCAGTTCATTTCCCCCCAGCTGCAGCCTTGTGTCCATTGTGACCTAGTAACAGTCACATACATCAAATCTTGGATCTTACTGCTAGATAAGTAAAGTAGGTTTTCTTCCTTTAGATTGGTTGCTAGATCAGCCTGTTCTTTGACGAATAGGAGTTGGTGGAAAAAAACAGCCAGCTGTTTTGCTCTTCAGGTCTCGATAATAAACAATGAAACTGACACTGACACTGAATGGCTTCTTTAACCCCAGCTGAAGGGATAGAATGTTGTAAGGATTGCAACCTAGTCCATTTTCAAATGTCTGCCTCTGGATCTTTGTGTAACTCCATTCACTCCAGATTTCTTCAGCCTCTGTCTTTTGGATCACCTTGTCGGGAGTCCCAAGTCCCTGTGCCTTTGAGTGTGTACACTAGCCATGATATATCAGTGAGCTTTTGGTAGCATACCCTAGGATAACCTTTTCTATTAATTGTTTTTAGTGCCTGAAATTATCTATAGGATCTCTTTCTCATCCTTGATTAGTGATAGAGCATGTCAACTTCTGATCTCATTTTAAGATTAATTTATCAAGCAAATTTATTTTACAACAGACAGTGATATAATAGCTATATACTATCGACTCCCTCTTCTTCAAGCAGAATTCAAGATTCAAACAGCTACAGTTCTTTAAATATCGCTGAAAAAACAGTTAGCAAGACCTCCTGGATTCTGTTGACCATATTTGAAAATAACTAAACAAACCACAAAGTCCATGTTTGTTTGAAAGTTGCTTGGCTCCTTCCTCAACCTTTACAGACAACCAAATGAAATTTCCAACATTAGTATCGAGTTAAGCTTGGTATAAAATTCCAGCTGCAGCTGGCTCATAAATTCCTTGTGAATGAATGGTCACCAAGCCAGCACTACATTAAAAAAACCTTGTCACACAAACCTGCCTCAGGTTTTCTCAGCACATCTGTAAGGAAAGGGTTCTCCAACTAGCTTCATTTACAGAGCAATTGCATGGAGAAGCCTAAACAACATAGAGTGTTCACTCTTCAAGACTGGGAGCACATGATTTATACATTTGTCACCAAGTCCTGGATGCTAAGCATATCATGTAATCCACTGGTACTATCCAACCCCACAAGCTCCTCACAACTTCTTGGTGCAGAAAATTTCTCCCAGGTCATAAATGATGGCTCCAAGCTCGCATCAGAACTGGCATGAAACTGTTTCCATTAAGTTTCTGCCATTTGTCAGCACCTTGTTGAACCCCCTCCCTCCTACACTGAGCCTACTTCCAGTTTAGTTCCATTCAGCACAGAGTGAGCTTCGGTTCTGCAAAGTACTGATCTCCTTGGGAAAGCTTCTGCGGAAATATTGTTTGATTCAGCTATCACTTCCAGGTCTTAAATTGGCCAAGTTGCAATGGACTGAGCTTTACTCACAGGAACAGTCAGCCACAAACATTTTCCATCAGGAGAGTAGTTGCTTTCTCAGGTAGTGTCCTTTAAGCACCTGAGAGTAGGCAACCCTACCTCTGAACCTTGGCTATTGCCAGCCAGATAGTGGTCCTTTCATGACCACATTTTTTTTCTTGGCACTGGAATCCAAAAATTATTCACATTGTGTTTGGGGACTGGCTAGCAGCCAAGGACCTGAAAAATGCATACTTCTACTTGACATTTCGGCAGTGCCACTGGAATTCCTTTCAATCAGTTTCAGAAGACAGAGCTACTCATTCAAAGTATTGCCATTCAACACCCATTGGCACCAAGGGTATATCGGGCTGGATTTTGATACTGGCGGCGTGTAGGAGGCAGGACTACAACTTTCGGGGTTGTAGTCCCGCCTCCATCGAGTTCTAGCCAACCCATGCGATTTTCACTTGATTGACCTTGTTGAGTCCGCCCAGCGGGCTCAGCAGGCCAATTAAGGGCCACCCGGCAACAGGTGACATCACAGATTGACATTTCATCTGTCAAGAGCTTTTGACAGATGAAATATCAGCGTTTGACAGCTCTTTGAAGCTGTCAAACACTGACAATCTGGACTCCAAGTTAATTCCTTCCTCTCAGGCTGATTTAGAGATCTCTCCAGAACAGAAAGCTGAATGCTGCAACTTTTGACAGCTCGCGGCCATTCTGCTTTCTGTGCCGGTGAGATGAGGGACTCCCGAGACCTGAAGGAAGGAAGGCTGTAAAGGTAAGTAAAACTTCTTTAAACGCTTTACACACACCAAACACACTTACCTTTGCACTCATGCACCCATCACTCACCTGAACACCGGACATCTCGAGCCCTCCAAGCCCTTCAGCCCGACGGTCCGCCTCGTTAACTTGGCGTGGTTTGGAGCCGTTGGGAATCCCACACTTCAGCAATAAAAATAGGGATTAGGCTAAAAACTGCCTGTTAACTACCTGTTAACAGGCAGTTAATTGGCACTAATCCCCTTCCCGCCTCGGGGAGGCGGCTCCCAGCACAGGTCGGGTACCCGCCTCCTGGGACATTGGCACGGGGGCGGGTTGGGTTCCTGCCCCCCCCCCCCGATTCTGCAATTTTCCCACCACTCCCGCCTCCTCGGGGCTTGGAAAATCGAGCCCATTGAGTGTCTCCGCTTCCACCACTTCCATCGGCAGTGAATTCCAGGTCCTCACCACTCGCTGCGTTAAAGTTTTTCCTCACATCCCCCCTGTATCTCTTGCCCAAAACCTTAAATCTGTGTCCCCTAGACTCGTATCATCAACTAGTAGGAACAGCCTTTCCCCGTCTAGCCTATCCCAACCCGTCATAATCGTGTACACCTCTATCAAATCACCCCTCAACCTCCTTTGCTCTAATGAAAACAAATCCAACTTCTCCAACCTGTCCTTGTAGCTAAGATCCCCCATCCCCGGAACCATTCTGGTAAATCTCCTCTGTACCCTCTCAATGGCTTTCACATCCTTCCTAAAGTGTGGTGACCTAGGAAAGTCTAGGTTTGATTCTCCAGTCTGCACTAAATTAGCTGATGTCAGCCAGGGAACTGATAGAGGTCTTATAATTAGCCTCAGTACACCTGGATCAACCAACAGAAAATGAACCAGGTCCCCATTCCTGATCATTATCTAATATCTCTTAGTGCGTGCATGTCAGATGATGACACACTTCGGTCAGTTGGGTGAAGTGTCGGAGGGTGCCTAGCACCTGTGGAATTATATCCCAACGAGGATCACTTCAGGAGGAAGAAAATTAGGGCCAAAATTCTATTACATCATCTTAAATAAGAACTGAGCTACAAAGAGGCCTGAACAGAAACACAAAATAAACAAGAGAGGTTTGTTAGTTTCCTTCATTTTAAGTAAAGTATTATACTTGGGATTCTTTAATCAAAAAATATTCAATTCAATCTGAAATCATACGTGGGTTGACATGTTCTTGCTTAACTGCTTTGGTATGAATGCTGAATAGTGCGAAATTCCACCTCCTCCACATACTTATGAATTCAAGGAGATGGAGTCCTCTTTACTCATATTGTTCCAACACTTTTGTACACCCCCTGCTAACTGACCCAGGCTCTACAGTGTCAGAGCGCTGTAGGCAAGCCTCCAATACTGCTGGCACACAACACATGCTTCTCTGGGTAAACAAATAAGGAATGGTAGAATAAACAGAGATGAAGGAATCATTTGAATTAAAATTTCTGTTTTGCTAGATAACCTGGCTTCTGTGCTATGTCAAATCATCATGTCCTTGTAGCGTCTTCATTTTACATTCTTCATACACAACAAGAATCTGTCCCTCTTCCTATTGGTCCTTGAGTGTCACATGATCAACACATGATGTTGCCAGCATCAGTTGGACACATGATTTGTTGTTCCCAGTGTGCCTGAGCATCAGTTCATTTCCCCCCAGCTGCAGCCTTGTGTCCATTGTGACCTAGTAACAGTCACATACATCAAATCTTGGATCTTACTGCTAGATAAGTAAAGTAGGTTTTCTTCCTTTAGATTGGTTGCTAGATCAGCCTGTTCTTTGACGAATAGGAGTTGGTGGAAAAAAACAGCCAGCTGTTTTGCTCTTCAGGTCTCGATAATAAACAATGAAACTGACACTGACACTGAATGGCTTCTTTAACCCCAGCTGAAGGGATAGAATGTTGTAAGGATTGCAACCTAGTCCATTTTCAAATGTCTGCCTCTGGATCTTTGTGTAACTCCATTCACTCCAGATTTCTTCAGCCTCTGTCTTTTGGATCACCTTGTCGGGAGTCCCAAGTCCCTGTGCCTTTGAGTGTGTACACTAGCCATGATATATCAGTGAGCTTTTGGTAGCATACCCTAGGATAACCTTTTCTATTAATTGTTTTTAGTGCCTGAAATTATCTATAGGATCTCTTTCTCATCCTTGATTAGTGATAGAGCATGTCAACTTCTGATCTCATTTTAAGATTAATTTATCAAGCAAATTTATTTTACAACAGACAGTGATATAATAGCTATATACTATCGACTCCCTCTTCTTCAAGCAGAATTCAAGATTCAAACAGCTACAGTTCTTTAAATATCGCTGAAAAAACAGTTAGCAAGACCTCCTGGATTCTGTTGACCATATTTGAAAATAACTAAACAAACCACAAAGTCCATGTTTGTTTGAAAGTTGCTTGGCTCCTTCCTCAACCTTTACAGACAACCAAATGAAATTTCCAACATTAGTATCGAGTTAAGCTTGGTATAAAATTCCAGCTGCAGCTGGCTCATAAATTCCTTGTGAATGAATGGTCACCAAGCCAGCACTACATTAAAAAAACCTTGTCACACAAACCTGCCTCAGGTTTTCTCAGCACATCTGTAAGGAAAGGGTTCTCCAACTAGCTTCATTTACAGAGCAATTGCATGGAGAAGCCTAAACAACATAGAGTGTTCACTCTTCAAGACTGGGAGCACATGATTTATACATTTGTCACCAAGTCCTGGATGCTAAGCATATCATGTAATCCACTGGTACTATCCAACCCCACAAGCTCCTCACAACTTCTTGGTGCAGAAAATTTCTCCCAGGTCATAAATGATGGCTCCAAGCTCGCATCAGAACTGGCATGAAACTGTTTCCATTAAGTTTCTGCCATTTGTCAGCACCTTGTTGAACCCCCTCCCTCCTACACTGAGCCTACTTCCAGTTTAGTTCCATTCAGCACAGAGTGAGCTTCGGTTCTGCAAAGTACTGATCTCCTTGGGAAAGCTTCTGCGGAAATATTGTTTGATTCAGCTATCACTTCCAGGTCTTAAATTGGCCAAGTTGCAATGGACTGAGCTTTACTCACAGGAACAGTCAGCCACAAACATTTTCCATCAGGAGAGTAGTTGCTTTCTCAGGTAGTGTCCTTTAAGCACCTGAGAGTAGGCAACCCTACCTCTGAACCTTGGCTATTGCCAGCCAGATAGTGGTCCTTTCATGACCACATTTTTTTTCTTGGCACTGGAATCCAAAAATTATTCACATTGTGTTTGGGGACTGGCTAGCAGCCAAGGACCTGAAAAATGCATACTTCTACTTGACATTTCGGCAGTGCCACTGGAATTCCTTTCAATCAGTTTCAGAAGACAGAGCTACTCATTCAAAGTATTGCCATTCAACACCCATTGGCACCAAGGGTATATCGGGCTGGATTTTGATACTGGCGGCGTGTAGGAGGCAGGACTACAACTTTCGGGGTTGTAGTCCCGCCTCCATCGAGTTCTAGCCAACCCATGCGATTTTCACTTGATTGACCTTGTTGAGTCCGCCCAGCGGGCTCAGCAGGCCAATTAAGGGCCACCCGGCAACAGGTGACATCACAGATTGACATTTCATCTGTCAAGAGCTTTTGACAGATGAAATATCAGCGTTTGACAGCTCTTTGAAGCTGTCAAACACTGACAATCTGGACTCCAAGTTAATTCCTTCCTCTCAGGCTGATTTAGAGATCTCTCCAGAACAGAAAGCTGAATGCTGCAACTTTTGACAGCTCGCGGCCATTCTGCTTTCTGTGCCGGTGAGATGAGGGACTCCCGAGACCTGAAGGAAGGAAGGCTGTAAAGGTAAGTAAAACTTCTTTAAACGCTTTACACACACCAAACACACTTACCTTTGCACTCATGCACCCATCACTCACCTGAACACCGGACATCTCGAGCCCTCCAAGCCCTTCAGCCCGACGGTCCGCCTCGTTAACTTGGCGTGGTTTGGAGCCGTTGGGAATCCCACACTTCAGCAATAAAAATAGGGATTAGGCTAAAAACTGCCTGTTAACTACCTGTTAACAGGCAGTTAATTGGCACTAATCCCCTTCCCGCCACGGGGAGGCGGGTCCCAGCACAGGTCGGGTATCCGCCTCCGTTGAAACTGGCATGGAGGCGGGTTGGGGGCGGGATGGGTTCGTGACCCCGATTTCGAGATTTTAACCCCCCACATGCCTCCAATCCCGCCTCCACGGCCCAATGAAAATCCTGCTCATAGAGTCCATCAATAGTTGCAGCATATGTCAAACACCATGTATACCTCTATCTGGATAACTGATTTATCCGTGTTCAAGACTGTCTGATGCATCCTTGATGGGTACATAAAGCATGATACATAAGTTCCTTGCACATTTCCTTTTGTTCCCCCAGTGCTGTTGGGGATGCAGAAGACTTGAACAGAGGCGGCGACCATAATTCTAATAATAATGTTCACAATACACATGTTCAGACATCCTGGGCTAAAAATTCAGGGGCTTAATGCCACCCGTTACCGGCAAAAAGTTGCGTAAAGAGGGCGGCCGCTCTATCGCCAGCTGGTGGCGGGTCCCGTGGAGTCCTCCATTTTCCCAAGCCCATCAGCACTGCCGGTAATATCCATCGCCCTGGAAATTGAAATGAGGGAGAGGTGAAGTCAGTCAGCGTTCAACGCCAACTTAACATCACCATGGAAAACTTGGACGTTTGCGCTGAGTTCAGCGCTGGGTCCTAAGCTCGCCGTGTAAGCCTAGCGTGCAACAGACTGACAGAGGCACTGTCAGCACCTCCTAAAGGGAAGTTTGCATTTAAACTTTTTGATTTTTTTTTGTGATTTTATTGAAGTACAGGTAGACTACCCTTTATCCGAACTTCCGAAAACCGAAACCCTCTAAAAACTGAAGGTTTTTTCGGTCAGCGTAAGTCGTGCGCACGACATGACCAGAGTGGCGCACGACCCCCCGCGGACACCCCCGCCGACCCCCCCCCCGTGGACCCCCGCCGACGCGGACCCCCGCCGACTTACGCTGAGCAGAGGGTCAGCGTAAGTCGTGCGCACGACCCCCCGCCGACCCCCCCGCGGAACCACCTGACTCTCTTCCAAAGGCTCAAAAGCAACGAGAGCTCTGAGCCCGCAGCACTGCCGGCCCCTGTTCCGACCGAGCACGACGACCTGTTGGTGGAAATGTGGAACTTCATTGCATTCCAGGCTAGCAGCGACGGACAAGCCACGACTGCGGACCCTCCCGCGGACCCCCGCCGACGCCGACCCCCCCGCGGACTCCCGCTGACCCACCTTCCGAAATCCGAAATTTTCCGAAAACCGAAACACGGCTGGTCCCGAGGTTTACGGATAAAGGATAGTCTACCTGTAGTGGCTTGCTGCGATACATGTTAAAAGTTTTTTTTAAGTATGTAGGGCGTGCTTTTGGTCGCTTGCAAGGCCTCGGATGAGAAGACAGAAAATGCTGCAAATACTCAACAGGTCAGGCAACACCCGTGGAGAGAGAAACAAAAGTTTATGTCTCAGGTTAAGATGCTGCTTGAGCTGCTGAGTATTTCCAGCATTTTATGCTGTCATTTCAGATTTACAGCATCCACTCGCAGAGCGAAGAGGAAGACGCAAAAGAGGAAGAAACAGAAGGGAAGAAGCCGAAGAGGAAGAAGCAGAAGAGGAAGACACAGAAGAGTAGGAAGCAGAAGGAAGGATGCATCCCAGACAGCCCCTTTCTAGCCAGGATATCCAGGTTGGAATCATCCGCCTGCAGTACCAGTGACCACAACCTCTATTCCCTTTTCAAAATTTGTTTCACACTTTAAGTTCCCTCTGTTACTGACCATCACAGTGTCCTCTTGGCCACGATGCTGAAATAAAAGCCACCATAAAGCAAACTTTCCAATCCAACTTTATGCATCTATCCATCCAATATCACATCAAGAAATCAACTCATCACCCTTATGCATTCCTTTAATGACTGTCTTGTGTGTGCCTTTGCCTATCCTACTGATGTCAAGCAATGCCACCCCAGTGCCTGCAGCATGGCTGGTGGAAGGCTGCTGACTTTCAGTGAGGGACACTGCAAATGGCCTTACTGGTTGACCTTGAGGAGCTGGCGGCTGGGAGTGTGAAATCAATTTTCTTCTTCACTCTCCTCTCTCTCTTCCTGATCACCCACTGGCTGAGCATTGTGAAATGAGGATGGCACAAGGGTGGAGTTGTGGTGAGGGGAGGGCGGGAAAGCAAGAGGTGCATGCAAGAAGAAGGATAACATATGAGGATACCAGCATCTTGTATCTCTTCTGCCCCAGCACTGGCCAGTAGCTCAGCCATGCCCCTGCCAAGAATGGCCTGCATCATCTCTTCCAAGTGGGTGAGGTGAGGCTAGGAATGGGAGGTGTGCTCGTGATTGGTACAGGTTGCTGGTAGGTGAGTGATGGGGGGGGGAGGGTTTCGTGCATTGAAAAGTGTGTGAGGCTTGTGATTCAGATGGTAGGAGATGGCTTTTGAAGATGTATTCACTGACCTTGACCAGTGGTCTGAGGTTATGAAGCTTCTTTGGGCACTGGAGCCAGGTGGTGGGATCGACACTGCTGGCAGTGACGGGCTTGGTGGTGTGGCCCCAAATCGTTCTTTCTGGAGGGCCTCCAGACCCTGTGGGTAGAGGACCTATCTTGCAATGCTGACCCCCTGCACAAAGCTGGAGTGCTGCGTGTGAGACCCTGGGTGCCGCTTCCCTGGCTTCCTGAGCCATTTGTGTTAGTGCTGAAGCACTTTTCCCATTTTTTGAGGTTTGGAAGGGAATTCAGCTTTAAGAGCAGAAGACTCCCATTTGGGACTTCTTTTTAATAATTTTTTTTTAAAGGCAGTAAGGGCTGAAAACTATATTTTTTCACTTCATTTTTATTTTTATTCGTTCAGAAGGCATTGCCATTTTAATTTCCCACAATGCCTAGCAAACTTCATTGCCTCACTTCCAGAGGCTGTTGGAACATTGAATGCCGCTTCTGGGTGGCAACTCCGCCTCTCATGCCTGCACTAACGCCACCAGGAGGGTGTTACACGGTAAGTTAGCACTGGGCTAAAAATCTTTAGCCCCCAGCATGAATTTTTCTCCTGTAGCATTTCATCTATTTTCAGGGGCCGTTAACCAGAGGCCACAGTGACAGCAACAACACTCGAGGCGGCCACAGATTTTTTTGCCCCCAGTCTTTTGCCAAGGATACTCTTCAACTGCCCAACATAAGAAATCTCCTCTCCCAAGTAAGGGGTACAATATTACACCCAAAGACGGGAACTAACTCGTCCAACAGGCCTCCCATCTTAGGGCATCGATCACCAAACAACATAGTGCCAAATGGAGGAAATCTGTCTTGCTGTTGTATGGAATTGGTTAATCCTATTTCATATGATATTAACTATATCTTAAGATACCTTCAGCAATTGCTTGAAGTTGGTTTGAAACCCAATTCTATTAAGTTTCATATTGTGGCCATTTTGACTTTCCATTGTTAGGGGATCTCCAGCTGGTATCCAGAAATTGTGCCCATCTAGACCTCAGTTGATTCCAAACTTGAGTCCTCAGTTTATGACCATCACAGAATGCCCACATTTACATTCAAGGTACTACATTGACCAAACATGACACACAATGATGTGAATATAGATCACTCACTTCAGCACGCCAAGCCCTAACTGAAGAGGTTTGTTGGAGTGCACTGCCCCCAACAGCAAGCAGTATTTTAGAGTTTTAATCTTGCTTAGTATCTAGTACTCCCACACAAATGCATGTCCTTTTCAGCTGCCAAATACGAGTGCAGAAACCCTGTGATCACTTGGATTAATTAAAAAATGCAAATACCTGTATTAATTACATTTAATTTAGATTTAAAGAAATGCCATATAACAGAGAAGCCTCACAAGTACAAATAAAATTGCCTGAGCTCCTCTAATTGGTAGTCACTCATTAAGAACATTAATTCATTCGGGTATTTGTAATAATATATTTATTATGTTACAAACTATTTCCGTTCTAATTAATTTTATATGAACGACCCATCAGAAATCCCACTTACTATGAAGAAAAATGAGGTTATTCTCCCAGTGCTGCTCTATAAATAATGGTGCAATTGAAGCAGTCATCTTGAATAGTAATCTAACCGCTCTCTTTTCGTGGAACAAAGTCAGATAAGGCACAAAGGAATTGTCACCATTAGAATGTGTTGTACTAACTGTGGTCAGATAATTCAGTCACTAATACATTTTTGGAAGTAATATGCTTATGTGTTTTTCCACAGAACTTAAACTATATAGATTAGTCATTTTTAGTTCAACCCAGGAGCATTGTGATTGAGAAGTAGCCTGTTCTGCCTATCTCTCTAGTTCTCTTTGTAACGGACAGCATTACTGTCCTCAATATATAAAATAACAGGCACCGCACACTTTCTACTGGCTAACGTTTCAAAACTAGCTCAGCCCTCCTGTTGGCTGGCACAAAACTTAAACATGGAACTATCTGGCTGCTGGCTGCAGCACTGACACGAGACTGCTTTCTCAGATAAGCATACCCACAGAAATATGATGTAAACCTTTTCGAGGTTATCCAGAAACTAAAGACAATAGATGTCTGGATCTCATATCATTATAAAAGATCAACAGCCTTCATCAATATTGAATGGGTGGCCAATCTTTGAAAATGGCAAAAATGTCTGTAATTGATGCAAAAGCAAAATACTGCGGATGCTGGAAATCTGAAATAAAAACAGAAAATGCTGGAAATACTCAGCAGGTTAGGCAGCATCTGTGGAGAGAGAAACAGAGTTAACGTTTCAGGTCAAACTGGAAAAAGTTAGAGATGTAACAGGTTTTTAAGCAAGTGTAGGGGCAGGGGGAGGGGAAGAAAGAACAAAGGGAAAGGTCTGTGATAGGATGGAAGGTAGGAGAGACTTTAGACAAAAGGGATGATGGTGCAAGGCAAAAGGAGATAGTAATGGGACAAGTTAAGAAACAAAAAATGATTCCAGATGAGGTGTAAATGGCAATGGCAGGATGATCAACAGCTGTCATGTGAGAGAGAGAAAAAAAATGATCGGAGCAGAGGTTATGGTCTGAAATTGTTGAACTCGTTGAGTGCAGAAGGCTGTAAATGCCTAATCGAAAGATGAGATGCTGTTCCTCGAGCTTACGTTGAGCTTCATTGGAACAGTGTAAGAGGCCGAGGATGGAGAGGTCAGAGTGGGAGTGGAGCAGAGAATTAAAGTGACAGGCGACCGGAAGCTCGGGATCACCCTTACGGACTTGATGTGTTGGCTACAGCTATGTAAACAATTCACACCTTGGATTCTCTATTGTGAATTCCCCTGACTTGGTACCTTGTGAAGCCCTCTGAAACCAACCAGTGTAGATCTAAACTAATGGATTATCTGTTCAGAACCATCATGTGTATCCTGTATTAATCCCTAACACGTTGATTCTAGCCATGTAGATTGGAAAAGGCGATTGCAGGGTGTTATAAATCTCATCATCATAAAGAAACTACTCATGAAATAACACTGGACGGCCAGCTGGTGGCGCCGTCCAAGAAGTATAAATACTCGGGCGGGGGCCCAGCTTGTGCAGGGACATTTTGTAAGACAGGAACTAGTGAAGTACAACTAGTCCTCCATGTTCTGAAACAAGTTGATTAAAGCCTTGCTTTATACTCAAAGCAAGTGCGTAGTGAGTTTTATTACGTCACAGGGTAAAGCAGTAATGGAGCAATGGGGGGCATTCAGGGAAGAGATAGTTCAGGTACAAATTAGACATATTCCTTTGAAGGGAAAAGGTAGAGCGTCCAAAGCTAACGCAAGCTGGATGACAAAGGAAATAAAAGTTAAAATGAAACAGAAAAAGGGAGGATTATGACAAATGTCAGGAACAAGATTCAGTTAATAACCTGGAAGATTATGGTAAGTACAGGAGGGAATTGAAAAAGTTAAATACGGGAGGCAAAGAGAGGTTACGAGAAAAGGTTGGCAGGCAACATTAAATTGAACCCTAAAACATTTTATAAAATGTTACCAGGGATGAGGGACTTCAGTTATGAGGAGAGGTTGGAAAAGTTAGGATTGTTCTCCTTGGAACAGAGATGGTTAAGAGGTGACCTAATAGAGGTTTTCAAGATGATGAGAGGTTTTGATAGAGTAGATAGATAAAAACTATTCCCTCTGGCGAGTGGGTCAATAACCAGAGGTCAGAGATTTAAAACCATTGGCAAAAGATCTAGAGGGGAGATGAGGAGAATGTTTTTCACTCGGAGTTGTCAGGATCTGGAACGCTCTACCTGAAAAGGTGGTGGAAGCTGATTCCATAAATAATTTAAAAAGTGAGTTGGGCAGGTACTGGAGCATGAGGAACTTACTGGGTTAGGGACAAAAAGGGGAGATGTGGGATTAAGCATGGCTGCTCTTTCAAAGAGACAGCACAGGCACAATGGGCGAATGGCCTCCTTCTGTGCTACAAATTTCTATAAGTCTATGATAAAGAATCCAAAACAGAAATGTAATAGACAAAAAATATATTTGTGTCACAATTAATTTATTGTCAGGATGTTACCGGATGCTTTAGATTTAGTCAGAATGGTGGCCGATGTATGCACTGTGGAGTGATAGACACCTATGATTCTCCACAAAACATACCTTTCAGTATTTAGATTAAGAAACATTTCTCATAAGGCCCCTGTTCTGATTTAGGTTTCTGCATTTTTCCCCTAATTTACAACACAAAAAAACAATCTCCATAGGCAAGCTCACGCTCTTGTTGAACTGAAGTGGGAACTTGTGCCCCAAAACACTCTGGGATCATGTGCCCTAGGTAAACAATAGACCTATTGGGCTGGGTTTTCATTCAGAAGTCGGGTTGGAGGCGGGACTACAACTTTCGGGGTTGTAGTCCCGCCTCTATCGAGATGCGGCCAATCCACGCGATTTTAACTTGATTGACCTTGTTGAGCCCACCCAGCAGGCTCAGCAGGCCAATTAAGGGCCACCCGGCAACAGGTGACGTCACAGACTGAAATTTCATCTGTCAAGACATTTTGACAGATGAAATATCAGTGTTTGACAACTGTTTGAAGCTGTCAAACACTGACAGTCTTACTTCTAACATGAGTCCTTCTCCACAGACTCAGTTAGAAATCTCTCCTGCACAGAAAGCTGCAGGCTGTCACTTTTGACAGATCGCAGCCATTCTGCTTTCTGTGCCGGTGAGATGAGGGACTCCCGAGATCTGAAGGAAGGAAGGCTGAAAAGGTAAGAAAATGTATGTAAAACTTATTTAAACACTTTACACACACCAAACACACTTACCTTTGCACTCATGCACACATCATAGAAACATAGAAGATAGGAGCAGGAGTAGGCCATTCGGCCCTTCGAGCCTGCTCCGCCATTCAATGAGATCATGGCTGATCATCGAAATTCAGTGCCCTGTCCCTGCCTTCTCCCCATATCCCTTGATCCCTTTAGCCTCAAGAAATATATCCAACTCTTTCTTGAATATATTTAGTGAACTGACCTCCACCGCCCTCTGTGGCAGAGAATTCCACAGGTTCACCACTCTCTGGGTGAAGAAATTCCTCCTCATTTCAGTCCTAAATGGCTTACCCCTTATCCTTAGACTATGACCCCTGGTTCTGGACTCCCCGGCCATCAGAAACATCCTTTCTGCATCTAGTCTGACCAGACCTGACAGAATTTTATGGGTTTCGATGAGATCCCCTCTCAATCTTCTAAACTCCAGTGAGTATAAGCCCAATTGACACAATCTCTCCTCGTACGTCATTCCTGCCATCCCAGGTATCAGCCTGGTGAATCTTCGCTGCACTCCCTCCATGGCAAGAACGTCCTTCCTCAGGTAAGGTGACATAAACTGCATACAATACTCAAGGTGCGGTCTCACCAAGGCCCTGTACAACTGCAGCAAGACATCCTTGTTCCTGTACTCGAACCCTCTTGCTATGAAGGCCAACATACCATTTGCCTTCTTAACCGCCTGCTGCACCTGCATGCTTACCTTCAGCGACTGGTGCACAAGAACACCCAGGTCTCTTTGCACTTCCCCTTTTCCCAATCTATTGCCATTCAAATAATAATCTGCCTTCCTGTTTTTGCCACCAAAGTGGATAACCTCACATTTATCCACATTATAGTGCATTTGCCATGTTTCTGCCCAATCACCCAACCTGTCCAAATCATACTGGAGTTTCATGACATCCTCCTCACAGCATACCCTCCCACCCAGCTTTGTGTCATCTGCAAATTTGGAGATATTACATCCAATTCCCTCGTCCAGATCATTAATATATATTGTGAACAGCTGGGGTCCTAGGACCGATCCTTGCGGTACCCCACTAGTCACTGCCTGCCACTCGGAAAACGACCCGTTTATTCCAACTCTTTGCTTTCTGTCCGCCAACCAGTTCTCTATCCAAGTCAATACCTTGCCCCCAATCCCACGTGCCTTAATTTTGCACGCTAACCTCTTATGTGGGACCTTATCGAAAGCCTTCTGAAAGTCCAAATACACCACATCCACTGGTTCTCCCTTATCTATTTTACCAGTTACATCCTCAAAAAATTCCAGTAGATTAGTCAAGCATGATTTACCTTTTGTAAATCCATGTTGACTTTGTCCGATCCTGTCACTGTTTTCCAAGTGCCCTGCTATTACATCTTTTATAATGGACTCTAGCATTTTCCCCACTACCGATGTCAGGCTTACCGGTCTATAATTCCCCGCTTTTTCTCTGCCACCTTTTTTGAATAGTGGGGTAACATTAGCTACCCTCCAATCCATGGGTACTGTTCCAGAGTCTATCGAGTTCTGGAAGATGACCAGCAATGCATCTACTATTTCCAGGGCCACTTCCTTAAGTACCCTGGGATGTAGATTATCAGGCCCTGGGGATTTATCGGCCTTCAGTCCCATCAGTTTTCCTAACACCATTTCCCTACAAATACTGATTTCTTTCAGTTCCACCCTTTCATCAGACCCTATGTTCTGCGGTATTTCTGGGAGGTTATTTGTGTCCTCCTTTGTGAAGACAGAACCAAAATATGTATTTAGTTGGTCTGCCATTTCTTTGCTCCCCATTATAAATTCCCCCGATTCTGACTGCAAGGGACCTACGCTTGACTTCACCAATCTTTTTCTCTTTACATATCTATAAAAGCTTTTACAGTCAGTTTTTATGTTCTCTGCAAGCTTACTCTCATATTCTATTTTCCCTTTCTTAATTAATCCCTTCGTCCTCCTTTGTTGAATCCTAAACTGCTCCCAATCCTCAGGATTATTGCTTTTACTGGCCAATTTGTATATGCTCTCCTTGGATCTTATGCTATCCCTAATTTCCCTTGTTAGCCATGGTTGAGTCACCTTTTTTGTTTTACTTTTATGCCAAACTGGGATGAACAACTTCTGTAGTTCATCCATTCGGTCTTTGAATGTTTGCCATTGCCTATCCACCGTCAACCCTTTGAGTGCCATTCCCCAATCAATCCTACCCAACTCGCTCCTCAGACCATCGTAGTTTCCTTTATTTAAATTGAGGACCCTAGTTTCTGAGTCAACTCACCTGAACACTGACATCTCGACACCTCCAAGCCCTTCAACCCGACGGCCCGACTCCTCCAACTTGGCGTGGTTTGGAGCCATCGGGAATCCCACAGTTCAAGCTTAAAAATAGGGATTAGGCTAAATAAAACTGCCTGTTAACTACCTGTTAACAGGCAGTTAATTGGCACTAATCCCTTCCTGCCTCGGGTAGGCGGGTCCCAGTGCGGGGTGGGTATTCGCCTCCTTTGAAATTAGCATGGAGGTGGGATAGGGTCGGGAGCCCCGATTTCGGGAATTTAACCCCCCGCACGCCTCCAAACCAGACTCCACGGCACACTGAAAATTGAGCCCATTGTCTCCGGATTACAGATAAGTTTTCCACTAGGCACCCATGTCACTTCAGAAGATCATTATTATCAATCGAGGCGCACACTTTCATAACCGAATGAACCACCAAACAGGTTTATTCACAGATAGTCACTTACAGAAGAAAGTAGAAAAGTGGTTTGTTAAAGTCAATCCAAAAACACATCTGTTTATGAAAGGTTTAACTATGTTAGTTGAATGATTTAGAATAACATTGTTTTAAGATCTTTCAAACAAAGAATAGCAAAACACTTTTTGGAAGTCGACTAACTGCATGCACCTGTTTTGGTTATAGTTTTTCTCAGATTTACAGAGTTGAGCCTTGCCTGCTCATCTGTTGCAGCAGATAAAAACCACCATTAATAAGTTCGTCAAAAACGTTCAATCCGTCCAAAACCTAAAACTCAACACCCTTTGAAATTAATTCTCACCTTGAGAAGCCAGTCTGTAAAACAAAGGCACTTTACTCGAACAATGAAATGCAAGTGCCATAGCACATATACAAAAGCATGCCAATAGGCACTTGTGCTGCCTGTGTCAGGGCTATCCTGATTCTATTATGTCATCAATTAATAGTTCAATGATCCATGTTAATTATTTCTAGAACCTGGGTGTGCTTATTTTCCTAGACACATATGCCTATTACTAATCAACTCTACTTTTATGCACTTCGTACAGAGCTGAAAGAGTAAAGGTCAGTCAACAACAGCAACAACTTGTATTTATATACGCCTTTAACTTAGTAAAACGTCCCAAGGCGCTTCACAGGAGCATTATCAAACATAATTTGACACCAAGCCACATGAGATATTAGGACAGATGAAAGAGGTGGGTTTTAAGGAGTGTCTTAAAGGAGGAGAGGTCGAGAGGCGGAAAGATTTTGGGAGGGAAATCCAAAGATTAGGGCCTTGTCAGCTGAAGGCACAGCCACCAATGGTGGAGGGATTAAAATCGGGGATGCTCAAGAGGCCAGAATTTGAGGAGCGCTAATATCTCGGAGGGCTGGAGGAGATTACAGAGATAGGGAGGGGCGAGGCCATGGAGGAATTTTTAAAAAAGGATGAGAATTTAAAAATCAAGCATTTTAAAATTCTCCCAGCATTCAGTTGCAGAAGCCATTTTGAGGGTGGTATCTTTCTTAAAAGAACCTGGCCTGGAAATTCGTCGCTGTGTATAACGGGCGGCCGAGCCGATACCGCCCCTTTATTCCACTGGCCGAGACGAATTTCTAGCCCCCTATCTTTAAGCTGAAGTAAAGTGCATTAGAAAGAAACCCCATTGTCTGCGGGTAAAAAAAAACTTCAGCTTCTCAGAGTCCCATCCAAAATTCCAACTATGGAAAAGGCCTCGGACCTTAAATTTTTATTACAAGTATTTTACTTTCACCTGTTGCTATCTTAGTAGAAATAATTTACTGGTGCAATTGTGGGGAAGGGTAAATCGTGGAAAAAATAATGGATGTATGATGGAATCAAAACTCACCTCATATTGATCTCCTGGACATAAACGAGCAAAACCAATCAAACCTAAAAATTCGCAAAGGAAAGGCAGTTAGTACTCAGAGTAAAAGGCAGTTCCAACCACATTTGTGCTGGATTCGCCCATGTGTGTGTCACAATTTACTACCAAAGTTAATGAAAGAAAGACAGACATGCATTTCACGACCTCCGGACATCCAAAAGTGTTTTATCACCAATGAAATATTTCTAAAGTGTAGTCACTGTTGCAATGTAGGCAAATGTGGCAGCCAATTTGTGCGCAGCAAGGTCCCATAAACAGCAATGAGATGCGTGACCAGATAATCTGTTTTAGTGATGTCGGCGGAGGGATAAATATTGGACAGGGCACCAGAAGAGCTCCTCTGCACTTGTTTGAATGGGATCTTTTACATCTCCCAGAGAGGTCAGACAGGGCCTTGTTATAGTCTCATCAAAAAGACAGTATCCATGACCTGATTCAGAGGCAGGAGTGCTACTTCAGTGCCAAAGCTCACACAAACAAAGTTAACATTGGTACTTAGAAAAACAAATTCATTAATTCGAAAAACTGTTTAATCACCCTTACCACCAAACAATAAATAGTGAATTTTATTAAAGAACAAGATATCAGTTCTGAGTTAACACATCTCAGCTCGAGGTGTGGATTAGGCCACTACACTTGGCCTCAGTATCCATGGGTTAGGAAGGGGAAAATTGGGCCGAATTCTTACTCCTAATTGCTATCCAGTGAGTCCTACTGTAAGTGTGCGTGTGTGGGAAAGTCAAGTGAAGACAGGATTGGCTTAGCTGCGATGCTCCCCACAATTGACTGTCTAGGGTGATGCATGAGGTACGGCCAACTGGGTAAGGTACGGGAGAAAACCTGATGCCTGTAGATCCATACCTCAACTTTTGGAGAGGGGGAATGGAGGGGACAAAAGTAGCAGAAAAGGGAAGAAGAGAAAGCAAGGTACAGAAAGGTCATGTACGGAATATAGTTCCAGATGAGCCATACTATTGGTTTATTAAATTGTACAGTATCTGGGGATTAAAGGCAGACTGTATATGTAGCAAACAGGACTATTGTGAATATTCTAAAATACTGAACAGTGTATACATTTCAAATCTTATTCTGTTTATTTTATGTAGAATAGGATGTTTCTGTGCTTTTTTTTTAAAAAGAAGTTTTAAAATGATGTATTTGATCTTTTGGTTGCTGGTAGGTTTTGCATTTATAATTGTTGCTTTAAAAAAAACTATGATAGCCTGAAATCTGCCCAGGGTAAACATGTAATTTTCTTGCTTTTTCACATTTCTTACTGGAGATGGGTTATAAATGCATTTGTGTCAAGAGGGATTCCAGTAGCTATGAACAGGGAGCTATTATTGTACATTAAGTTCATTGGGAGAACAAAAATTATGTTTATAACTTTATATCAAAGATATTTATTCAGTTGTGCAGACTAACCAGAACGAGGTGCACAACCATGGGACAGGCAAAGCTTTATGGGTTTATGGGTTAGTTACCCCGCTCCCCCAGACCCCATGGAGCCCCCCACCCCTCCGCCTTGGTGCGAAAAAGCTGATCCCTGGTCAAGACCACCCCTCCCCCACTGGTGCCCACTTCCACCTATCTGGAGACCAAGATACCTCATCATATTCGGCGTACCAGCTTTCAGTCCTACTCTGGATTCTGACTGTGTCAGGGAAGCAGGTTCTCCTGGTGTAGAGAGATCCTGACCCCAGCTTCACCCCTGGGACCGTGCACTTACATCATTTGCCTTGTGGGGTCGGGGGGGTGGTGGTGGTGGTGGGGAGGGAGGGCAGAGGGTCTGCCCCTTACAAGACATGTCAGAAAATCCAGGAAACTATGGGAGGCCAGCAGAAACCCGGGCTTTTTTTTGGGTCATTTTGAAACGTTATCTTTTTTCTGTTTTCTTTTCTGTCTCTGACCACAACTGTTTTTCAGTGGGGGAGGGGGATTCTATCCAAATCATTGATCTCAGCTTACCCAAGAGCCCTGAGCTGACCTGGTAACCTGATAGCAATACCGTTCACCACATTGCTGCAGAATTTTGTTTTATGGATGGCTTCAAAAGCATGCAGACAGAAATCAATACTGGGGCTGTTTTTTCCCAATTTTATACTAGCTGGGGGTTCATGATTTTCTACCTGCTGGCTATGGTCTCCTTTATCTCCAATTTCTGACAGTAGAGTTATAGGGCTAAAAATTGAGTAGCGCCCGCTAACTTCGCCTGGGCGCTACTTTTAGCGCCCCAGAAAAATTAGCGCCCCCGCGACGGAAATTGAGTGGTAGCGCCCCAAGAGGGAACGGGGCGCTACTGGAAGTGCCCTGCCTCCCTCTTGGGGCGCTGCGAGGGAATATCACGGCGCTACATGCCGCAGCGCAACGTCACGCCGCGGTATTGCAGGCCTTCCTCTCCTTCTTAAAGGGGAGGGACCTTGCGCAGCACGACCCGGGGCCCAGCTGGGCCCCCGGGGATTGGGAGTGCCGGCATAAGAGCCCGGCACTCGAGAAGTGCCGGGCTCCTGGAGCGCAGCTGGCATCCGTGGGGGGGCAGATAAGGGGGCCGGGACGGGAGCGGAAGCAGGTACTAGCAGGCATCCAGCAACAAAAATGGCTGCCCTGCACCTTACCTTTAAATAGCACCTCCCTGGCCGCAGATAGGCCCCCCTGACCCCGTCGGACACAGCATCCGGCGGTAAGTCAGGGGCGCTCCCGAAGATCGTGGCTGTGGCGCGAGCAGGGCGCGGGGATGACGTCATCGCCGGCGACGTCATCACCGGCGGCGCAGCGCCGCGGGGTGCTATCGGTTACCGCCGCTGCTAACCTCACGCTGAATTTCGCAGGAGGCATTGGCGGCGCCATGCCCGGGCGCTAGTTGCTTTGCGCCCCATTAGCACCCTCTTAGGACACTAACAGGAGGCTCAAAGCAACCAAATTTTTCCCCCATAGAGTCATAATGGCACAGAAGGAGTCCATTTGGCCCATCAAGTCCATGCCAGCTCTCTGTAGAGCAATCCAGTCAGTCCCATTCCCCCACTCTATCCTGTAGCCCTGCAAGTTTATTTCCCTCAAATGCCTATCCAGTCTTCCCTTGAAAACATTGAGTGTCTCTGATGTAATAAAACTCACTATGCACTTGGTTCAAGTATAAGGCAAGGCTTTAATCAACTTGTTTCAAAACTTGGAGGTCTAGTTGTCCTTCACTAGTTCCTGTCTTACAAAATGTCCCTGGGCAAGCTGGCCCACGCCCGAGTATTTATACTCCTTGGACGGCGCCACCAGCTGGCCGTCCAGTGTTATTTCATGAGTCATTTCTTCATGATGATGAGATTTATAACAGTCTCCACTTCCACCACTTCTGTCTGCAGCGAGTTCCAGGTCCTCACCACTCGCTGCGTAAAAAAGCTTTTCCTCACATCCCCCCTGTATCTCTTGCCCAAAACCTTAAATCTGTGTCCCCTAGTCCTTGTACCATCAACTAGTGGGAACAGCCTTTCCTCGTCTAGCCTATCCAAACCCGTCATAATCTTGTACACCTCTATCAAATCACCCCTCAACCTCCTTTGCTCTAATAAAAACAAATCCAGCTTCTCCAACCTGTCCTTGTAGCTAAGATCCCCCATCCCCGGAACCATTCTAGTAAATCTCCTCTGCATCCTCTCAAGGGCCTTCACATCCTTCCTAAAGTGTGGTGACCAAAACTGGATGCGATACTCCAGTTTTGGCCTAACCAGCGCTTTATAAAGGTTCAGCATAACTTCTCTACTTTTGTACTCAATACCTCTATTTATGAAACCCAAGATCCCATATGCTTTGCTAACCACTCTCTCAATATGTCCTGCTACCTTCACGGACCTATGCACATTAACTCCCAGGTCCCTGACTGTTATAGTTAAGGATCATCAGTCAGTCGAGAAATGGGCAAGTCAATGACACTTAACATTTTTCCCTTTTTTTTGTTCAGTATTAATGCTGCCATAGAACATTTTCCCTTTTCCAAAGAAAAAATTCCAACAAAAAAGGGGGGTTTTACCACGTGCTGCTTTTCTCTATTCTCCTGGTGACATAAAAAGAAAATGGCCACCACAATACACAAAGACCACCCAGTGGACATAAAAATTATATTTATAAATAGGTTCATATTCTGTTCCCCTATCTTGAGAAAAAAAATGTCAGACTTACTTATTATTCAAATAATATTTTGTTTGATTAATATAAAAGTTACCTTTCATTCTGATGTGGAATTCCCCAAGGAGAATCTCCAATGATCTCTCTAACACACACATATCCTGCAGGAAGAAAAACAATGGAATGGGTCGACGTTATTGGTAAAAGAATCACTATAATTATGCTGCTATTAAAATCTTTCAATTCCCAATTTGCAATATTAAACTTTACTACAAAGTAAGGATTATAACTTTTATAGATCAGCCATTTATTTTCCACTTGTTGTTTTATGCCATTTACCGAAAGGAACTCTTGAATGGAAAATTATCATTACAATACTTTTGAAACTCTGAGAATAACACTTCAGTAACAGCACCATTCATTAATAGTCTATTCTTTTGCAGTAAATACAATAAATCCTACCTAGTAAAGTATAGCATTCCTCAACAGAACAGATGTTAAAACAATTATGTTTTGGCAAAACAATTACCATTGGTTGTGCAGAAATGTATATTTCATCCAGGGGCCCACATTGGAAGACCAAAAATGTAGTCTCTGGTGTGCTATCTTGTGTGTTTAAAAATAAAAACACTCCTGCTCAGGTGGGTTACTTTATAGTAGATTTATTTAAGCAGGAAAGAATATTATAGTGCAAATTAGAAGCTCACTGTTGGAACTGTGTGTGTTATAGTGAACAGGCCTTAGGAAACCAACAAGTTGTTGTGGACAGCTGGGTCATATTTGGACGCTTTTTCAATGTTTCCTGCTCAGTTCAATGTCTTTGAACAACAACAACAACTTGTATTTATATAGCACCTTTAACATAGTAAAACGTCCCAAGGATGAGCAATTATAATCAGGGATGCTCAAGAGGGCAGAATTAGGGGAGTGCAAATATCTCGGGGGGGCTGTGGGACTGAAGGAGATTACAGAGATAGGGAGAGGCGAGGCCATGGAGGGATTTGAAAACAAGGATGAGAATTTTGAAATCGAGGCATTGCTTAACCGGGAGCCAATGTAGGTCAGTGAGCATAGGGGTGATGGCTGAATGGGACTTGGTGCAAGTTAGGACACGGGCAGCCGAGTTTTGGATGACCTCAAGTTTACGTAGGGTAGAATGTGGGAGGCTAGCCAGGAGTGCGTTGGAATAGTCAAGTCTAGAGGTAACAGAGGCATGGCTGAGGGTTTCAGCAGCGGATGAGCTGAGGCAGGGGTGGAGATAGGCGATGTTACGGAGGTGGAAATAGGCGGTCTTAGTTATGCTGCGGATATGTGGTCAGAAGCTCATTTCAGGGTCAAATATGACACCAAGGTTGCGAACAGTGTGGTTCAGCCTCAGACAGATGTTAGGGAGAGGGTTGGAGTCAGTGGCAGGGACCAGAAACAATGGCTTCGGTCTTCCCAATATTTAACTGGAGAAAATTTCTGCTTATCCAGAACTGGATGTTGGACAAGCAGTCTGACAATTTAAAGACTGTGGAGGGGTCGAGAGAAATGGTGGTGAGGTAGAGCTGGGTGTCGTCAGCGTACGTGTGGAAACTGACGCTGTGTTTTCGGATGATGTCGCCAAGGGGCAGCATGTAGATGAGAAATAGGAGGGGGCCAAGGATAGATCCTTGCAGGCACAAGAGGTATCGATGCAGGAGCGGGAGCAGGAAGAAAAGCCATTGCAGATGATTCTCCGGCTATGATTTAATAGATAAGAATGGAACCAGGCGAGTGCAGTCCCATCCAGCTGGACGACGGTGGAGAGGCGTTGGAGAAGGATGGGGTGGTCAACTGTGTCAAAGGCTGCAAACAAGTCAAGAAGGATGAGGAGGGATAGTTTACCTTTGTCACAGTCACAAAGGATGTCATTTGTGACTTTGATGAGAGCCGTTTCGGTACTAAGGCAAGGGCGGAAACCTGATTAGAGGGATTCAAACATGGAGTTGCGGGAAAGATGGGCACGGATTTGGGAGGCGAAAACACGTTCAAGGACTGTGGAGAGGAAAGGGAGGTTGGAGATGGGGGGTGGTAGTTTGCAAGGACAGAGGGGTCAAGGGTTGTTTTTTTGAGGAGGGGGTGATGACAGCAGATTTGAGGGAGAGGGGGGACATTACCTGAGGAGAGAGACCCGTTAACAATGTCAGTTAACATGGGAGCCAGAAAAGGAAGTTGGATGGTCAGCAATTTGGTGGGAATAGGGTCGAGGGAGCAGAAAGTGGGTCTCATGGACAAGATGAGCGCAAAGAGGTGATGAGGGGAGATCAGAGAGAAACTGGAGAAAGATGTGAGTTCAGGGCTAGGGCAGGGGGGAATCTTAGAGGAATTTTGGCCCAGTGGGCTAGGGAAAGTAAGGGAAGTGGCAGAAGCAGCTGAACGGATGGTCTCAATCTTAGAGACAAAGAAGTTCATGAGCTCCTCACACTTGTTGTCGGAGGTGAGGGTGGAGACAGGGGAGAGGGGTTTTAGAAGATGGTTAGCAGTGGAGAATAGAAGCCAGAGTTTATCTTTGCATTCCAGAATGATTCTGGAATAGTGAGCAATTTTAGCAGAAGAGAGCAGGACCCAATAATGCTTTATGTGGTCCAGCCAGATCTGGCAGTTAATGACTAAACCAGTTGTCCACCATATCCGTTCAAGTCTATGTCCCTTGGAGTTAAAGGAGCGAAGATGAGAGCCATACCTGGGGGAACAGCCAGAGTGAGAGAGGGTAGTTATTTTAGTAGGGACTAGGGCATCAAAGGTAGTGGTGAGGGTGTGGTTGAGCAGATCGGTAGCTGCAGAAATGTTGTGGTGAATGGAGGGCCAAAGGCTGGATAGTTGAGATTTTGTAAGTGCAGTTGTAAGAGACTTGGGTGCGAGTTTTTTTTCCAAGGGCGGACACAAATGGAAGTAGGGTTGGGGGGTGAAGGGGATGTGGGTGGAGAGCGATATGAGGAAATGGTCAGAGATGGTCTTATCTGCGATTGACACAATGGGAATAGCGAGGCCATGAGAGATGGCAAGGTCGAGGAGGTGGCTGTGAATATGGGTTGGGGAGTTTACATGGAGGGAGAGACTAAGGGAAGATAGGAGGCTAGTGAACTCAGAGAGGAGAGACCATGATGAATTGAGATGGAGGTTGAAGTCACCAAGGCTGAGGAGTCACTCGGTGCAGAGGCTGAGGGAGGAAAGCAGTGAAGATATCTTGGTAATAAAATTTTTATGGTGCTTGGGTGGGCGGTAGAGAATAAGAATTTTAAATGAGGGGTCAGAAGGGTGGAATAAGGTGAGATACTGGAGGAGTAAGGGGTCAGCCAAAGGTGTAATTTGGTGATGAGCGCCACACCACCACCACAGCAGTCTGAGCGGGGCAAGTGGTGGAAGCTATAGCCAGGTGGGGAGGCTTCATTTAAGGGTAAGGTGTCATCACCCCTCAGCCAAATTTCCATCAAGGCTTTGAAAGGCATAAGCAGATAACAGAGAGATACCATTAGAACTATTCACAGCCCAAATAAATAATTGTGTAATGTTGCTGAGAGTGTTTACATGATCTCTTTTAACTTTGGTTACCATGGATTGTATTTAAGGTAAAAGTTCCTCTCTGAACCAGTAACATTTTATAGCAATTACCTTGCATTGAAAACTCAGTCTCACTCCAATAACCAACTTTTACAATAATAATTAATTTTATGACATTGTTTTCAGTTCTTGGTAGCCATGGAAACCATAGTCCTACATCTCCCAAATGACAGAGAGAATATCAATTCTGTACAGAACCTTTAGCTGGTGGATTTAATGTTTTAAAAAAACACCTAATCTTATACCTTGTAAATATTCCTTGCTGGCACTTAGTGTGAAAAATATTTTCCATAACATTCCAATTAACAGAACTATTTTTTTATATTCAGTGACTCAAGTTATTCCAATAAATACCTAGGGTTTTTTTTCCACCAGGATCACCACATTCAGAACCAGAAGTCACCTGACTTGAGTCACTTGAGGTTAATTAGTAAATACCCAATTTTTTACCCATTTGGGTGATTTTGGGTTCAGAAAAAGGGCAACAAAACAGACACGGGCAACTACAGACACATTAGTCTTTCTTCCATTCCATGTAAAATAATGGAGTCAATTATCAGGAGTAAACGTGAAGGTCATCTGTACAACAACAACCAGGTTCAGCTCAGTCAGCATGGATTCAGAAAGGGAAGATCCTACCTGATCAAGCTCATTGACTTCTTTTAAAGAAGTGCCAACCTAAGTGGACTGTTGACATGGTGTACCTTGACTTCCAAAAGGATTTTGATAAAATTCCACATAAAAGGTTATAATTAAACTCAAAGCTTTTGGAATTCACGGTAAACCCTGGGAGTGAATGAGAAACTAGCTAAAGAGTAAGAACAACTTTGGGAGAGGTTATAGGACTAGAGGAGTTTGAGATAGAGTGGGGCAAGGCCATGGAGGAATTTATAGACAAGGACAAGTAACATTGCCTCCATGCATCATTTCCTTTCCCCCTCTCCCACTGCTGAAACCTTAATCCATATCTTCATCATCCTGTAGGATTAACTTCTTGAATGCTCTCCTCTCCTCCTTCACCAACTCCAATTAATTCAGAACACTGCAGCCCATGTCTTCTGCTGCACAATGTCCCGCACTCTCAACACCCCTATCTATGTCACTGGCTCCATGTCCCTCAGCTTATCAGTTTCAAGGTCCTCAGCTTCAATTCCAATTCCAAATCCATAGTCTCACTTCATCTTATATCAGCAATCTTCTCCAGCCATATGTCCCTGCATTATGCTTCTGTTCCTCTGACTCCAGATTACCACTCATCTTCCTCTTCCTTCATTGCACTCGGGAGCTGTTCCTTCAGCCTCAATGCTCCTGCTCTCTGGCATTCTCTCCCAAAACCACTTATTATTCCTCTCCCTTCCTACATAGGTCTCCTTAAAACTCTCTCTATTGCTCTCCTCCTTGGCCCCATTCACATAGTTTGTATTTACAGTGGTTAAAAACTCTCCGATTTGTTGTGAAGTAAAAAGACAATGATTATTGACATTGCCTTCAGAAAACAACTTTTATTGTTTAAAAATGAAGGTGACATTTATTACCTTTCTAACAATGGTCCTGACAGCTTTAGTATTTGAGCCAATCAATTATTTTACCAGTTATCTTAGAGTTAAAGCACTGAAGTGTCCCAGGATGTCAGTAATCTAATTGTACAAGTCAGAACTTTGACATTTGTGCTTCAAATAATAAACTAACAATTGAGCCACTTTAGGTTTTGTAGCGTTTTCTCTGTCTTTCCTAAAAAAACTTATTTAAAAATTTTCCATATGCAGAATTAGAAAAGATTTTGAAGTTGAAAAAGGACAATAGATTAATTTATACGTCCAAAGTTTAACATAGTTATAACCTGCTAAATAAATCGATGAATTGGAGCCTATTTTTACCAGGTTCAGAGCTGCCAATTAAAAATAGAAATAAATGTAAAAAGTACACAGATGGAATACCTCTGTACATTCCCTGTAGTTCCTGTTAATCTCTATCAGTGTTTCCCGTGATCCTTTGGTAGAAGGAGACACTGAGTAAGCTCGCTTCATGTTGCTTGCCCCATTGCGTAGCCGCCATTGAATGAAGTAGGACTCGTATAGTTCTTCTATCTGGATGACAGTTGATTATAACAGTAAGATTGAAGAATTCAAATACCAGTTCTTGTAAGTAAAACTCTATAAAGAGTTTCTTCAAAAGCACTTGACATTTCTACAAACCATAAATAATTTCTCCATTTTACAAAGTAAAACAATATAGAATCATAGAATCATACAGCACAGAAGGAGGTCATTCAGCCCATCATGCTCGTGCTGTCTCTTTGAAATAGCTATTCAATTAGTCCCAATCCTCTGCTCCTTGCCCATAGCCCTGCAAATGTTTCCTTTTCAAGTATATACCTAACACTCTTTTGAAAGTTACCATTGAATCTGCTTTCACCACCCTTTCAGGCAGTGCGTTCCAGATCATTAAAAACTCGCTGTGTAAAAATTCTCCTCATCCCCTCTCTGGTGGAGAGACTAGAGAAGCTGGGATTGTTCTTCTTAGAGCAGAGAAGGTTAAATAGAGAATTCATGGAGCTATTTAAAATTATGAGGGGTTTTGATAGAGTAAATAAGGAGAAACTGTTTCCACTGACAGAAGGGTAGGTAACCAGAGGGCACAGATTTAAGGTAATTGGCAAAAGAACCAGGGGTGAGAAGAGGAGAATTTTTTTTTTTAATGCAGCGAGTTGCTATGATCTGGAATGCACTGCCTGAAAGTGTAGTGGAAGCAGATTCAATAGTAACTTTCAAAAGGGAATCGGATATATACTTGAAAAGGATAGATTTGCTGGGCTACGGAGAAAGAGTGGAGGAGTGGGACTAATTGTATTGCTCTTTCAAAGAGCTGGCACAGGCACGATGGGCTAAATGGCCTCCTCTGTGCTATAAGATTCTATGATTCAATGATCTGACAACCCCCATAACAAGCATGTGAACAAAGAGCCTGTGGAACATTTGAAAAGCAGAGCAAGTGATTCACAGACTGCACGCGGAGCTAGGAAACCACCAAGATGTATCATCCTGCTTCCTGCCACCACCCAACCATCCCTAGCTCTCAAAGTTGCTGGGATCCTTGGCTGATCTGTGATCCCTCGCCTCCTGCAAGTATAGGGCACCATTCCAACATACCGTTCAACTACACCTCCCTGTCTCACTCCCCATCTGAGCCTCGTGATGTAGAAAGAGCCTAACCCTGCCAACTAGTGTGAAGAATGTCTCGCTGTATAAGTTCCTCAATTTAGGTATCCACAAATAATATTTTTCTAACCTAAGGAAACTTGTAATTTCTTGTCCTACTGAATAACAATGAATAAAGTTATTTAGAAAGAAAGGCCACTGAAGGTGGAAAATATATTTGGACAGCAGCAGAATATAGATAGGATATTACACCCACAGGTGAACAGTTAGCCAAAGAGTATCTAGCAAGTACATACTGCTAGCAAAAGCATTAAAATTCTGTTTATACATTAGAAATATTCTTTGCAGAAAATAAATCATGATAATTGTTCCCGGAGATCACAAACCAGTTGACGTTGGAGACTGTTAAACATAACTATTTGTTGACATATTAGATAGTATTTTTTTTCTATTTGTCCTCTGGATAGTGCTGCTGAATTTATTGCCTGTCTCTAGTTCATAGAAACATAGAAACATAGAAACATAGAGGATAGGAGCAGGAGTAGGCCATTCGGCCCTTCGAGCCTGCTCCACCATTCAATGAGATCATGGCTGATCATCCAAATTCAGTACCCTGTCCCTGCCTTCTCCCCATATCCCTTGATCCCTTTAGCCTTAAGAAATATATCCAACTCTTTCTTGAATATATTTAATGAACTGGCCTCCACTGCCCTCTGTGGCAGAGAATTCCACAGATTCACCACTCTCTGGGTGAAGAAATTCCTCCTCATTTCAGTCCTAAATGGCTTACCCCTTATCCTTAGACTATGACCCCTGGTTCTGGACTCCCCGGCCATCAGAAACATCCTTCCTGCATCTAGTCTGTCCAGGCCTGACAGAATTTTATAGGTTTCGATGAGATCCCCTCTCAATCTTCTAAACTCCAGTGAGTATAAGCCCAATCGACACAATCTCTCCTCATACATCATTCCTGCCATCCCAGGTATCAGCCTGGTGAATCTTCGCTGCACTCCTTCCATGGCAAGAATGTCCTTCCTCAGGTAAGGCGACCAAAATGCACACAATAGTCAAGGTGCGGTCTCACCAAGGCCCTGTACAACTGTAGCAAGACATCCTTGTTCCTGTACTCAAACCCTCTTGCTACGAAGGCCAACATACCATTTTGCTGGGCCACCTTCTAGTGATTATTTTTACAGCAGACTGGCTTGCTAGGCCACTTCAGAGGGCATTAAGAGTCAATCATGTCTTTGTCGTAAAAGGGGCATTGTCACTGTGTGGGGAAAATTTTAGCACAAGCTCAGTACTATGAACAGCCTAGACAGAAAAATCTGTTCTGGAACAGTCATACATACCACTGAGAAAATTTGGGACTGAATTAGATACTCAGCTTCCAGAGGCGAGAAGTCAATATTGTAGCACTTAGCCTTTATACTATGATAGATTTGACTAATAATATGAAAACTCCATTGCAAAAGGTCATGCTCCAGCAGAAACTTGCTGCCATGGTTTCCATGGTAATATTGTGACAGAACAGGCTGTTCCTGGACATTACAGAAAATCAGCCCAGCAAAACATTTCAATGTGGCGTGGTGCAGCGTTTTTAAACAGGCTAGTAAAAAATATCACAGATTTTAGATTTATTATGTGGCCAACACAGTAAAGGTTACAAGATTTGATGTTAAAAAAAAACTGCATATTGTACTTAAAAACTGCAGTTAGTGACTGCTTTCGAAATGCTTGTACAACAGAAGTTTTATTTCAATCTTGCGTTTCAAAAATCTGCACCTAATTCAATGAACTCAAGTGACTTTATAATTTATTAAGTTGAACCTATTGCCTCAACACGTTGTATTTCACTGAAAAACTTATGTGGAACAGTAGTTAGGAGAAAGCCAAATGGGTTACCCAGGATAGCTGCTTTTATTATCCGTCTGAAGCCACTTGAATGTCCCCCTTTTAATTAGAAAAAACGAACAATGATTCTGTTATTAGTGAGCTGCAAATACTTACCCTGCTGCTGTGAAACTCCAGTTTCCTGATGTATCTCTCAGTGGTCCTAATTTGCTGAAAAAGGATCGTATTCATGAGGGATCAAAACAAGTAATTAATGGCGATTACATATTGACACAAATAGTCTCCTGATTTTCATTTTACAGCGCTGTCCTCAAAAATCAGCACTAAGACTTTAAACTGCTGGCCACCCATTTCTTGCCTTTATCTGTCTGTCATTTTCCATGTGTTCATAAAACGGGCTGCAGGCAGTTGAAAATCAGGGGTGGGGGAGGGACCTTGGCCGGCCCATTGATGCCCAAGGCTCCCCGATGTAATTTTCAGGCGGGCTTGTAAATTAGCGAGCAGCACATCCACCTATTATGGGATGCTGCTACATATACAAATCAGGATCCTACGCGAGTGGTTTGCAATTTTCAGGCAGTGACTTACCTAACCAGGGCTCAAGAAAGGGCCCCAATTTTTTTTTTTGCGGGGGGGGGGGGGGTGGGGGTGGGGGGGGGGTAGTATAATTTTTGTGGGGCCAGGAGATGTTGGAGAGCTCCTCCTGGCTCCACAAAAATACTGCGGCCAGCCCATTGCTGGACCATGCTCAACCCCTTCCAGGATCAGCTCCCCACCGCCCCACTGCCGCCCCCCCCCCCCCCCAGGACACACCTGCACGCCAGCTTCATGCGGGAGCTGGCTGATTTCCCACCCATTTGGCGCACGCAGCTTGCCAACTTCCATTCAAATGAGAATCTGAGAATAGTGCAGGCTTCTCGACACCAGCTTCAGGCAGACTGAGCGGCCACTGCCCCAGCTTCGAGCCCGTTTCAGGTGGAAGTTGAAAATCCCTCCCCATATATATTAAATACATGCTTACCTTATCTAGATCATATAAAAAAGCCTGGAATAATAATAAGGCAAATGTATTAGCGTTCTGTTTTTTAAATTAAAAAAAAACAGCATTATCATTCATTTCAAAAAACAGACAAACTTGTGACAGTGTGTTACTGGATTTTCTTCCAAAGTATTTCAGGCCTATAAGTCACAAGTACAATGAACTGGAGTAATTTATTACAGTCTTTTCCCACCCCCTCCCCCATAATGTATTCTAACTGATGCAATGTGCAGCTATTATGTTCAGGTGGTTTGGAACCTCAGTTGCTAAATTGCAACGGCTCGACAACACCACCTCAGCAGACAGCTGCACCTTGCGTTTAAATAGCCCCTTTAATGTGGAAAGACATCCCAAAGGGCTTCACAGAGCTGTAAGGAAAGTATGCGTTGAGTCAAGTAAGGAAAGGTTAGAGCAGTGACCAAAAGCTTGGTCAAGGAGATGGGTTTAAGGATGGTCTTAAAAGAGGAGAGGGCAGTGGAGAGGCCGAGGGGTTCAAGGAGGGATTCCAGAGAGTGGAACCTAAGCAGCTGAAGGCATGACTGCCAATGGTGGCACGAAAGGAGGGGGCAATGAGAAAAATGTCAAAGCCTGAGGACCACAGAGTTCTTGGGGGGCTGAGGAGGTGCTGGAGAATGTTAGAGATAGGAAGAGGAGAGGGATTTAAAGATGAGGACAAAAGTTTAAAATTTGAGGCATTGGGCGCCTATGAGCTAATGTAAGTCAATGACGAAGGGTGATGGGCAAGCGGGACTTGGTACAGGATAGGATCGGGCAGCAGCATTGTGGATGAGTTGAATTTTATGGAGGAGCACATTGGGTAATTGAGTCAGGAGATTACAATAGCATTGATGATGGTTTCAACCGTATATGGGCTGAGATAACGGCAGAGCTGGGCAATGGGGGTGCTTCTGCTGCTCAGGAAGGGAGGAAAAAGAATGGGAGAGCAATAGTGGTAGGGGATATTATGTCCGTGTATAATTGAGACACGGACGGCAGGAGTTGGTTATAACAGGTCTTTACTGAATGGAGACAACCTGGAACTACTATGCAAATGTTACTACACAGGCTTATATACAGGGGTGGTCACTACTGGTACTGCAGTATACAGGGGCTGCAGAATATAGTTCCTTCTGCAAAGTACATACACTACAATTCCTCCCCTTTTAGCTAAACAGTACATAACATTCGATTAACAATGAAATAACATAGTTACAATTACAGTTGCTAGATACATTAGTTGAAGTTAAGCAATTATAAGTTCAGTCTTTGAGGAGGCTTCCTGATTCTGTCTGGATAACGCCTCTTTGGGGTATGAGGTTCTTCTGGCAAAGTTGAGTCGGGATCAATGTCATTGTTTGGTCCGTCTGCTTCCAATATCACCGATTCTGAGGTAGATGCAATTGGTACTTCGGTTTCATCACCAGGTGTATCAGATCATGGTGTGGAGTTGACGTTTCCCAGTGACTCTAGAATCTGGTCAGCATGGCATCTTACAATGCTCTCTCCAACGTCCACGGTATACATTAGAGGTCCTTGCCGTGTACAGATCGTTCCTGGCTGCCATTTCTCTGTGCGGTAGTCCCGGGCCAAAACTGGTTGACCGATCTTAAAACTCCTGGTCGGCCTTTCATTCATATTCTGAAACTGCCTGTTCTCCACATCTCTTCTGATGTTTGGCTTAACCAAATCCAAGTGGCATCGTAGTCTTCGATTGAAGAACATCATGGCTGGAGTTTGGTTGGTAACCACATGTGTCGCATTCTGGTAGGCAAACAATAAGTTATCCACCTTGTGTTGTAGGGGTATATTTTCATTACACATTGCCTTGATAGCCTTCTTGAATGTTTGAACGAACCTCTCGGCCAATCCATTAGTGGCTGGATGATATGGGGCGGATGTGTAATGCTTAACACCATTGTTCTTTAAGAACCTCCGGAACTCTTCAGACACAAACTGTGGTCCATTGTCGGAGCAAATCTGTTCAGGCAGCCCATTCCTGGCGAATATGGTTCGTAAGACTGTGATAGTTTTTTCTGTGGTGGTTGAGGACATTTTTATTACCTCTGGCCACTTCGAATGTGCATCCACCGCAATTAAAAGCATCGAGTCCATAAATGGACCAGCAAAATCAATGTGCACCCTTTGCCATGGAGATGAGGGCCACTCCCATGGATGTAGAGGGGCTTGTGGTGGGGCGTTTTGGACCTTCTGGCATCCTGTACAGCTCTTGGTCATCTCTTCTATTTCTCTATCGATTCCCGGCCACCACACAAACGCTCTGGCTAAGTTCTTCATTTTTACCCCTCCCAGATGACCCTCATGAAGCTCATTGAGCACTCTATCCTTCAATTTGGGTGGAATTACTACTCTGGATCCACACATCAAGGTTCCTCTGCACACTGACAGCTGTTCTCTTCTCGGCGAGAATGCTGGCAGCAGTGGTTCGCCATGTACTGGCCATCCCTTCACCGTTAAATCATAGACCCAGGAGAGTGTCGGGTCATTTCGTGTTTCCTTTTCTATGTTTGCATTCGTCACAGGGAGACATTCGACTATGGTCGAGTGGAATATCTCCACTGGATCCACTGCAAGTTCTTCTTCCACCGTCGGCAACGGTAGGCGCGACAATCCATCAGCATTCCCATGCTGTTTAGTTCCTTTGTACTCGATGTCATATTGGTGTGCCCCTAGGAAAAGGGACCACCTCTGTAGCCGTTGTGCTGTCATTATTGGTACGCCCTTCTGAGGGTTGAAAATGGAGACAAGAGGTTGATGATCAGTAAGTAGAGTAAATTTCTGACCGTGCAGGTAGTGATTGAACTTCTTTACCCCCCACACCAGGCTGAGGGTCTCTCTGTCAATCTGGGCGTAGTTACGCTCGGCTGAAGTTAACGAGTGTGACGCAAAAGCTATCGGCCTCTCTGAACCATCAAGGAATCTATGTGACAGTACCGCCCCAATGCTGTAGGGAGACGCATCACACGCCAGTCTTATCGGTAGTGATGGGTTGTAGTGAGCCAATACTTCTCTTGAAGTGATTAGGTCCTTACTCTTCTGAAAGGCCCACTTACATTCATCGCTCCATTTCCATGCTACTCCCGTTTGTAGTAGGGCGTTCAGTGGGTGCAGAATTGTGGACAAATTCGTCAAAAACTTATGGTAGTAATTCACCAATCCGAGGAATGACCTCAGTTGCGACACATTTTCAGGCGCTGGAGCCTTAACTACCGCTTCAATTTTGTCAGGGGACTTATGTAACCCCTTTTCATCAATCATGTGGCCACAATACGATATCTGTTTCTTAAAAAACTCGCACTTGGGGCGATTGGCTCGTAGCCCATGTTCACGTAGTCTAATGAGCACCTGCTCTAGGTTGGCAAGGTGTTCACTGTCATCTTCACCTGTCACTAGGATGTCGTCCAAGTAACACTGAGTCCCCGGAATCCCTTGCAGGACTTGTTCCATCGCTCTTTCCCATATCGCCGGAGCTGATGCTACTCCGAATACCAGTCGATTATACTGGTAAAGACCTTTGTGAGTGTTTATCGTGAGATACTTCCTAGAGGATTCTTCAACCTCCATCTGCAAATATGCTTGTGCTAGGTCAATTTTTGTAAAACGCTTCCCTCCAGATAGTGAGGTGAAGATATCTTCTCTCCTTGGAAGAGGATATTGTACTGTGTGAAGGACTGGGTTCACCGTCACCTTGAAGTCTCCACAGATGCGAACCTTCCTTGGCTCCTCAGACTTATTGTTTAACGTTTTCTTCATGACAGGAACGATGGGTGTCGCCCTCTCGCTCCAGTCTACCTTAGATAACACGCCTGCATTCTCCAGATTCTCCAGCTCTGCCTCGACGGCTGGGCGAATTGCATATGGTACCGGTCTTGCTTTGAAAGACTTGGGAATTGCATTCTCTTCTATTTTTATCGAGGCGGTTATGCCTTTAAGAGTGCCCAGTTCTTGTTGAAATACCTCTTTGGCATTAGCTAAGATTTTTTGACAATCGTCCAGGTGTGACGTCGTCATCCTTTTTACCAGCCACCGTCAGTGCCTGAATGGAGTGCCAGTCTAAACTTATCTTTCTGATCCATTCACGTCCCAATAACGGTGGTCCACCATCTTGCAGTATGTACAGATACAATTTCTGTATTTCCTTGCCATTGTATTCGACAGGCACCCTTATTTTTCCTCTGGGGTATACTTTTTGCCCCGTATACGTCTTCAAGACAATGGATGTCTCTTTCAAGGGTATGTGTGAGAATAGCCGCTCGTAGTCTCGTCGATTCATGATGGTTAGAGCTGATCCTGTATCCAATTCCATTTTGACTTGGGACCCTGCTATCGTGAGGGTGACCCAAATGGTTCGGTGATCCTCTTTTGTGATTACGTTGTGAAGTTTGAGACAGCTTAGTCTCTTGTTCCCGGATTCACTATCGCTCATCTGGTCTTCGGAACTACTGTCCGTCATCTTTTGTACTTTCCTGTACGGTTCCTTAGTAGCCTTTTTGTTGTCATTGGTCTTCTTCCCAGACCTGCAAACTCGTGCAATGTGTCCCATCTTTCCGCATTGCCTGCATATTTTGTCCTTGGACCAGCAGTCCTTCTGGTCATGGGTTGTTCTGCCGCAGCGATAACATTTTGCAAATCCCCGTGTCATTTCGTGGGTGCCGTATTCCTGTGACTTTTGCTGTATTTCCGCAGCTCCCCTTGCTGCTGCTTCGTACGATACTGCCACGCTGAAAGCCTTATCTAGCGTCAGCTCTTTCTCTGAGAGTAACCTCTTCTGGGTTCCTTCACTCAGGAGTCCACAGACAAATTTGTCCCGTAAGGTATCTGCCAGTCCTGCTCCGAACTGGCAGTGCTTTGATAGCTTGCGTAGTTCCGTAAGGTAATCAGCATTGCTCTCATCTTTATGCTGATTTTTCCTGTGGAATTTAAATCTTTCTGCTATCAGCAGCGGTGTAGGATTTAGGTGTTCCTGTAGGATAGCAACAATTTCGTTAAAACTCTTCGCCTTCGGTTTGGCTGGAGTAATCAGGTCCCGCAATAGGCCGTACGTTCTTGCGCCCATTAAGTTTAGCAGTACCGATGCCTTTTACTCATCGGCTACTTCGTTTGCCTCGCAATATACCTCGACTCTTTCCACATATGTGGTCCAGTCTTCTATTGCATTATCGAAGGCAGTGTTATTGCCAGTCTTCGGCATCTTGGAAATCTAAGATGGCACTCCCGCGCTTTGCCTTCTTCCCCAATTTAACAAAATGGCGCCTCCCACGCTTTCTGTCTTCTCCGCTGTTGCTGGCGTTTTATGCCTTGATGGCGACACCCTATGGTCTTCGCGCACTTCCCCCCGCGCTGCTGCTAACGCCGCTCTCCGCGGTTCCCGTGGCAAACTGCAGCTCCTCGCGGCTTTCTGCGCGTTTAATTTTTATTATTTCCCCGTCGTCGGAACAACCCTGCGGGACACTTGCCTCCCTCTTCTCGGGTCTGTACGCTGCCCGGCTTCGTAGCACCGGCCGCGCCCTGTGTGCTCCACCCTCTCTCTCCTCTTCCCGACAACGCTGCTCGGCCCCGTTGCAAAGCCACCCGCTCGAGCTCTAGACCGCCGCAGCCCAGGAAAGATCAGTGTACTAACTGCCACCAGCCCGATTAGCTGAAGCACCATCGACAGGATAACCAAGCCCCGCTCTCGACAGCCTCTCCTGCAAATCTTCAACTCCGCTGACTCAGAGGCCGATGCCCATGGTCGACGCCCGTTTCTTCTGTTTCTTTCTTCCTTCTGGCCTCGACCTCTGATAACTTCGCTTCAGGGATGGATCCCCATGAGGTGGTGCAGACTGTAGGTAAGTTCGTATCTGCTCGTCGCCAGTATTATGTCCGTGTATAATTGAGTCACGGACGGCAGGAGTTGGTTATAACAGGTCTTTACTGAATGGAGACAACCTGGAACTACTATGCAAATGTTACTACACAGGTTTATATACAGGGGTGGTCACTACTGGTACTGCAGTATACAGGGGCTGCAGAATATAGTTCCTTCTGCAAAGTACATACACTACAAGGGATTCTAGCGTAAGGGGAACAGATAGGCGTTTCTGTGGCCGTAGACGTGACTCCAGGATGGTTTGTTGCCTCCCTGGTGCCAGGGTCAAGGATGTCACTGAACGGCTGCAGGGCATTCTGAAGGGGGAGGGTGAACAGTCAGAGGTCGTGGTTCACATTGGGACCAACGACATGGGTAGGAAGAGGGATGAGGTCCTGCAGCAAGAATTTAGGGAGCTAGGTAGCAGATTAAAGAGCAGGACCTCAAAGGTTGTAATCTCTGGATTACTCCCGGTGCCACGTGCTAGTGAGTATAGGAATAGGAGGATAGAGCAGATGAATGCGTGGCTAAAGAGTTGGTGCAGGAGGGAGGGTTTTAGTTTCCTGGATCACTGGGTCTGCTTCTGGGGAAGGTGGGACTTGTACAAGTCGGACGGGTTGCACCTGAACCAGAACGGGACAAATATCCTTGCGGGGAGGTTTGCTAGCACTGTTGGGGGGGGTTTAAACTAACTTGGCAGGGGGATGGGATACAGAGTGGAGCTATAATAGGGGGTGATGTACAGCCAAATATAGAGGAAAAAACAAGTCAGCTTGGAAGGCAGAGCAAATATGTAACGGCACAAGGGAGTAGGGCAAGGCTGGATGGCATTTATTTTAATGCAAGGAGTCTTGCGAATAAGGTGGATGAATTTAAGGTGTTGATGAACACATGGGAGTATGATATTGTTGCTGTCACTGTTTTCCAAGTGCTCCGCTATTACATCTTTTATAATGGACTCTAGCATTTTCCCCACTACCGATGTCAGGCTTACCGGACTGTAATTTCCCGTTTTCTCTCTACCACCTTTTTTGAATAGTGGGGTAACATTAGCTACCCTCCAATCCATGGGTATTGTTCCAGATTCCATCGAATGTTGGAAGATGATCAGCAATGCATCTACTATTTCTAGGGCCGCTTCCTTAAGTACCCTAGGATGTAGATTATCAGGCCCTGGGGATTTATCGGCCTTCAATCCCATCAATTTCCCTAACACCATTTCCCTACAAATACTGATTTCTTTCAGTTCCTCCCTTTCATCAGACCCTATGTTCCCCGACATTTCTGGGAGGTTATTTGTGTCCTCCTTTGTGAAGACAGAACCAAAATATGTATTTAATTGGTCTGCCATTTCTTTGTTTCCCATTATAAATTCCCCTGATTCTGACTGCAAGGGACCTACGCTTGACTTCACCAATCTTTTTCTCTTCACATATTTATAAAAGCTTTTACAGTCAGTTTTTATGTTCCCTGCAAGCTTACTCTCATATTCTATTTTCCCTTTCTTAATTAATCCCTTTGTCCTCCTTTGTTGAATCCTAAACTGCTCCCAATCCTCTGGATTACTGCTTTTTCTGGCCAATTTATATGTCCTCTCCTTGGATCTTATGCTATCCCTAATTTCCCTCGTTAGCCACGGCTGAGTCACTCATCATGAATCACACCAAATTAATACTAGCTTCTTTATTTTAATGAGGAATACAACGCTTAGGCCTTTGAAAACCTTGACCTTTCAGGATCATAATACTGTAAGTGTTAATTTGTTTCATATTTGGTGACAAAGTACCTTCTCAACTTTGCTACTGGGATTGTAACTGGTTCACCCTTGCTGAATATAATTAAAATAACATGAGCTGTATTAGTAACCCCCCACCCCTCATCCCGACCCTTCCCCATCATTGTACTCCACAATATTAACTTTGGACTCTTAACCCCCTCTGAAGTGGCCTAGCAAGCCACTCAGTTCAGAGCAATTAGAGATGGGTAATAAATGCTGGCCTTGCCAGTGACGCACACATCCCAAGAATGAAGTAAGAATGTGACGCATATCAATGCTATCAGTTTTCTGAAACTCCACCAAGAGTTCAAAAAGCAGATAACCAGAAATGGTGGAAAAGTGCAACCCAAGGGTGCATGCCTTGCTCTAAAGTCATATTAAATGAATATTAATTTTTTTTTTTTTTTACCTACCAGTCTGGAGTTTCTTTTCATGTCTTTCTGTTGCATGGTTAGCAAATCCAATTCATTTTGATGAGTTTCGAGATATTTACTGCATTAAAATAAAGTAACCATTAATCCACAAAAATGTAACATTTCCAAAGGCCACACTTTGTTTCTGCCTCACGGTCTTTTCTCTGTATTAGAGGGAGGTTACTGCCACATGCGCGGTTTCCACGGAAGCTTGATTCCGGTAAGAGCTGTGAGCTGCCCCCGCTCAAACACCATGTCACGAGCAGATGGCTGAATTTCCACTGGGGCAGACTAAACTTTATTAAGGCCGTGTGTCAAAAGGCTTAAGTCACACCTCTGGAGCTCAATCACCATTTTAGTTGAGGTTCATCTGGTACTGTTATACCCGCCTGATCTGGGGAGGAGTATCTACCCAGTAAAATGGGCACTGACCGCTGTGGCTCAGGTGGTAGCACTCTCGCCTCTGAGTCAGAAGGTGATGGGTTCTCAAGTCCCGGTCCAGAGACAAAATCTACGCCAACACTTCAGTGCAGTACTGAGGGGGTGCTGCACTCTCAGAAGTGCTGTATTTCAGATGAGACATTAAACCGAGGCCCCGTCTGCCCTCTCAGGTGGATGTAAAAGATCCTATGGCACTATTTTGAAGAAGAGCAGGGGAGCTCAACATTTATCCCTCAACCAGCATCACTAGAACAGATTATCTGGTCATTATCACATTGCTGTTTGTGGGACCTTGCTGTGTGCAAATTGGCTGCCACATTTCCCAAATTACAACAGTGACTACATTTCAAAAGCACTTAATTGGCTGAAAAGCACTTTGGGACATCATGAAAAGTGCCTTATAAATGCAATCTTTCTTTCTATTAAATTCCATTTAAACGGTGACACAGCGTTTAAAAAGCACTGGCCCGTAAAAGGAAGTAGTTACACAGGCTTTGTAACTTAAGCAGTGGGTACACATAACATTCCTTCACTTGTATCAGAGGAGGGGAAAACACATAAGTACATAATAGCCTAAAGGGAAAATCCAAATGTTGAAGAGACAGGTGATGGTACATTTGTAAGGATGTCCAGGGATAGGCTCCAGGGAAATTCTGAATTTTGCCATTACAAATGATATATTCTGGTTAATTTTAAGCAATTTTATACTTCACAATTAATACTTTTATTTATCTTAGGAAAGGAAAATCAAAGTGACATTTACATTTTTAACAGACTCAATCTGACCATCATCTCCCCAAATGTTACCTCAACAGTAACTCACTCACATCCAGCCCTTCCACTATGCAAGTTCACAAAGGTATCTACCCGTTCTGCACCCAGTTGACAAAGACCCAGTACCCTATCCCACTCCCCACCCTTCTCTTCTCCTCCTATATGCCAGATTATACTAGCACTCTTCTCCCTCTCCCTCCTCAATTCAAGCAGTACTCTTCTCCCCCTCCAATCTAGTTAACCCTGGAATTCGTCTTCCAATCCCCCAGTTCAAGGTAGCACTATCCTTTTCCACCTTTCTCCTTCATCCCTCACCCCAAAACACTGCTTCCAGCTTCTCCTCCCTTCTCCCCTAAAGCCCCATCCATTCCTCCCTGCTCTGCTCCCTTGGTCCCACTCCTACCCATTTCTGGTGGCTAATGCAGTGGAACAGGTCCCTTTGTCCTCTCAATGCCTCTCCTAGCCTTAATGGCAGGGATTGCGGCCTCTATATACTGTAGGCAGTGTAGTGTCCGAGGATCAATAATACTCAGACTGCAGGAGAACAATAAAACAGGTATTTACTGAACAGAGAGTAATTCAAGACTGAAATACAGAAGCCTGCTATGTCTTTATATACAGGGGTGGTCACTGCCGGTACTGCAGTATAGAATCAGTTCTTCTCTTAAAGGTACATACACAACAATTCCTCCCCTTTTAGATAAACAGTACATAACATTCATTTAACAACTAAATAATAACTAATTACAATTACAATTTTCTCTGTACTATATACATCAACTGAAATAATCATTTATAAGTTCAGTCTTTGAGGAGGCTTCCTGATCCTGACTGGATAGCGCCTTTCTCGAGTATCCTGTTCTTGCGGTGGAGTTGATTCTGGCTCATTGTCATCGGTTGGTTTGACTGCTTCTGAGGTAGACGCAATCTGTATTTCGGGTTAATTACCAGGTGCACCTGCTCGTGGTATGGGTTTGGCTTGTTCCTGTGACTCTAGAATCTGGTCAGCATGGCGTCTCACGATGCTCTCTCCAACGTCCACTGTGTACATTAGTGGTCCCTGCTGTGTGCATATCGTTCCTGGCTGCCATTTTTCTGTTCGGTAGTCGCAGGCCAAGACTGGTTGCCCTATCTTGAAGCTCCTGGTTGGCTTCTCATTTATGTGCTGGAATTGCTTATCCTCAACATCTCGTCTTATGTTTGGTTTGAGCAAATCCAGGCAACATCTTAGCCTTCGGTTGAAGAACATTATGGCTGGAGCTTGGTTGGTGACTGCATGTGTCACATTCCGGTAAGCAAACAAGAAATTATCCAACTTGTGTTGTAGTGGTATGTCGTCATTATGCATTGCCTTTATGGCCTTTTTAAAGGTCTGAACAAACCTCTCAGCCAATCCATTTGTGGCTGGATGATATGGGGCAGATGTGTAATGCTTCACCCCATTATTCCTCAGAAACCTCCGGAAATCCTCTGACACAAACTGTGGCCCATTGTCGGAGCAAATCTGTTCTGGCAAGCCATTCCTGGTGAAGATGGTCCGTAGACTGCAATAGTTTTCTCCGTGGTGGTGGAGGACATTTTGATGACCTCTGGCCATTTTGAATGGGCGTCCACAGCGATTAGGAACATTGAGTCCATAAATGGACCAGCAAAATCAATGTGTACCCGTTGCCATGGAGATGAGGGCCACTCCCATGGGTGTAGCAGGGCCTGTGTTGGAGCGTTTGGGACCTTCTGGCATCCTGTGCATCTCTTGGTCATATCCTCGATTTCTTTATCGATTCCCAGCCACCACACAAACGCCCTGGCTAGGCTCTTCATTTTTACCCCTCCCAGATGACCCTCATGAAGCTCATTGAGCACTCTATCTCTCAACTTGGGTGGAATTACCACTCGGGGTCCACACATCAAGGTCCCCCGGCACACTGACAGCTGTTCTCTCCTTGGCGAGAATGCTGGCAACAGTGAGTCGCCATGCGCTGGCCATCCCTTCACCGTCAAATCATAGACCCGAGAGAGTGTCGGGTCATTTCGGGTTTCCTTCTCGATACTTGAGTTTGTAACAGGTAGACATTCGACTATGGTCGCATTGAATATCTCAACAGGGTCCACTGCAAGTGCTTCCTCTAACATAGGCAACGGTAGGCGCGACAGCCCATCAGCGTTTCCATGTTGTTTTGTACCCTTGTACTCTATGTCGTACTGATGTGCCCCTAGAAAAAGTGACCATCTTTGCAGCCGTTGCGCCGTCATCACCGGAACGCCCTTCTTTGGGTTAAAAATGGAGACCAGGGGCTGATGATCAGTCAGTAGGGTGAATTTCTGCCCGTGCAGATAGTGATTGAACTTCTTCACCCCCCACACCAGGCTGAGGGCCTCCCTGTCAATCTGGGCGTAGTTACGCTCGGCTGAGGTTAACGAGCACGACGCAAAGGCTATTGGCCTCTCTGAACCGTCAGGGAATTTGTGTGACAGCACCGCTCCGATGCCGTAGGGAGACGCATCACATGCTAACCGAATCAGTAGTGTTGGATTGTAGTGGGCCAATACTTCTTTTGAAGTGATTAGGCATTTACATTTCTGAAAGGCACGCTTACACTCATCACTCCATTTCCATGTTACTCCAGTTTGCAGTAGGGCATTCAGTGGGTGCAGAATTGTAGATAAATTCGGCAAGAACTTATGGTAGTAGTTCACCAACCCGAGGAACGACCTCAGTTGCGACACATTTTCCGGTGCTGGAGCCTTGACTGCAGCCTCAATCTTGTCCGGCGACTTATGCAACCCTTCCTCATCAATCATGTGGCCACAATACGAGATTTGTCTCCTGAAGAACTCGCATTTGGGGCGGTTGGCTCGTAGCCCATATTCCTGTAATCTCGTGAGCACCTGCTCCAGGTTGGCAAGGTGTTCACTGTCATTTTCGCCCGTAACCAGGATGTCGTCCAAATAACACTGGGTCCCCGGGATCCCTTGCAGGACTTGTTCCATCGCCCTCTGCCAAATAGCCGGGGCTGATGCTACCCTGAATACCAGTCAATTGTACTGGTAAAAGCCTTTGTGAGTGTTTATCGTGAGGTATTTCCTAGACGCTTCTTCCACCTCCATTTGTAGATACGCTTGGGCCAGATCAATCTTTGTAAAGCGTTTCCCTCCAGATAGTGAGGCGAAAATATCTTCTATCCGTGGAAGTGGATATTGTACTGTGTGCAGGACTGGGTTCACAGTTACCTTGAAGTCCCCACAGATGCGAACCTTCTTCGGCTCCCCAGGCGTGCTGCTCAATGATTTCTTCATTACAGGAATGATGGGTGTGGCCCACTCGCTCCAGTCCACCTTGGACAGCACACCTGAATGCTCCAGACTCTGCAGCTCTGCTTCAACGGCTGGGCGGATCGCGTAAGGTACCGGTCTGGCCTTAAAACATTTTGGGTTTGCGTTATCTTCGATTTTTATCGTTGCCGTTACTCCTTTTAGAGTCCCAAGTCCTTGTTGGAACACCTCTTTCGCGTCAGTTAGAATTTTTGACAGTCGTCCAGGTGTGACATCAGCATCCTTTTTATCAGTCACAGTTAGCGCCTGAATGGAATGCCAATCCAATTGTATTTTTCGGATCCATTCACGTCCCAATAATGGTGGTCCTCCATCTGGTAGTATATATAGATACAGTTTCTGTGTTTCCTTGCCGTTGTATTCAACTGGCACCCTTATTTTTCCTCTGGGGTAGACTTTTTGCCCCGTGTATGTCTTCAATACAATGGACGTGTCCTTCAAGGGTATGTGTGAGAATAGCCGCTCATAGTCTCGTCGATTCATGACAGTTAGGGCTGATCCTGTGTCCAATTCCATCTTTACTGGGGACCCTGTTATCATGAGGGTGACCCAAATGGTTCGGTGATCCTCCTTTGCGATCACGTTGTGTAACTTTAGACAACTTAGTCTCCTGCTCCTGGAGTCCTTTTCACTCTCCTGATCTTCCGAACTACTGTCTGTCAATTTCTTTACTTTCTTGTACTTTTCCTTAGTAGTTCTTTTAGTGTTGGTTTTCTTTCCCGACCTGCAGACTCTTGCTATGTGTCCCATTTTCCCACATTGCCTGCATACTTTGTCCTTAACCCAGCAGTCCTTCTGATCATGGGTTGTCATGCCGCAGCGATAGCACTTTTCTGCTCCATACGCCATTTCGTTAGCGCTGTATTCCTGTGGTTTCTGTTGTATTTCCGCGGCTCCCCGTGCTGCTGCTTCGTAGGATACTACCACGCTGAAAGCCTGTTCTAGCGTCAGGTCCTTTTCCGAAAGTAGTCGTTTCTGGGTTCCTTCACACTGGAGCCCGCAGACAAACTTATCCCGCAAGGTGTCTGCCAGTCCTGCTCCGAACTGGCAGTGCTTCGATAACTTGCGTAGTTCCGTAAGATAGTCAGCATTGTTCTCATCTTTGTGCTGGTTTCTTTTATGGAACTTGAATCTTTCTGCTATCAGCAGCGGTGTAGGGTTTAGGTGTTCCTGTAAGATATTAACAATCTCTTCAAAACTTTTCTCCATTGGTTTAGCTGGGGTAATTAAATTCCGCAATAGGCCGTACGTTCTCGCGCCCATCAAATTTAATAATACCGACGCCTTCTTTCCATTGGCCACCTCATTGGCATTGCAGTACACTTCAATTCTTTCCACATACGTGTTCCAGTCTTCTACCTCGTTGTCGAAAGCAGTGATACTGCCACTCTTCGGCATCTTGGGCGATTTAAAATGGCGCCTCCCGCACTTTTTCTTCTTCCCCAATGTAATAAAATGGCGCCTCCCGCGCTTTTCCTTCTTCCCCAATGGAATAAAATGGCGCCTCCTGTGCTTTTCCTTCTTCCCCTTGCTGCCACGCTGCTCCTAGCGTTCTACAGGGTAATGGCGGCGACCCGCGGCTTCGGCGGGTATCACTTTTCCTTCCCCGCGTTCTATCCTCTCCACGCTGCCCTGTTCTTGAGCACCGACCGCGCCCTGTGCACTCCACCCTCTCTCTTTCTCTTCCTCCCGACGACGCTGCACGGCCCCTTTGCAGAGCCGCTCGATCAAGCCCGAGCCCGCTGCAGTTCGGAAGGGTCAGCGCACTACCTGCTACCAGCACGACTTGCTGGAACACCTTGACTGGGGAGCCAGGCCCAGCTCTCCACAGCCTCCCCTGCAACTCTCCAATGGATCCCTGGGCGGTTGCCCGCGGTCGACGCCCGCCATTCTGACTTCGACCTCCAAGAAGCTTCTCTTCAGGGAAAAGATCCCCATGAGGTGATGCAGTACTGCAGGTGAGTTCAAACCTGCCCGTCGCCAGTGTAGTGTCCGAGGATCAATAATACTCAGACTGCAGGAGAACAATAAAACAGGTATTTACTGAACAGAGAGTAATTCAAGACTGAAATACAGAAGCCTGCTATGGCTTTATATACAGGGGTGGTCACTGCCTGTACTGCAGTATAGAATCAGTTCTTCTCTTAAAGGTACATACACAACAATTCCTCCCCTTTTAGATAAACAGTACATAACATTCATTTAACAACTAAATAATAACTAATTACAATTAACACAATTAACAGGCAGGAACTCATGTTCTCAGGACAATTCCCAGACTTGTTATGCAGAGGCTGCAACAGCTGCCAGTAGTGTTTGGTGTACCATTGAAAGGATAGAGAGACTTGTTCTGGTGCATTAGAGGAGTAGAACTGGTGTGAGCAGGGCTTAGTCTATGCTGACTTTTGTCAGCAAACATTGACATGATGACTGTACCCCCAAAATACTGATGTGAGCATGAAACACTGATGCTTGGCATATGTAACATCTGATGTGATCATTAACCTAAAGGGTTAGCACTTTGGCTAATTTAACCAGATAACACTACAGCATAGATAAATGCCTAATGCTGAATGGAGTAAGTTGTACTTTACATGGTTCTTTTACGTCATAGTACAATTTACAAAGATTCTCACTTCAGGCCTTTCCGCAATGACTTGCATATTTTCTCAACGCGGTTAGGCTGTGGCTCCGAACTGCTGGGGTTTTTCTGTAAAGGGGCATGCCTCTTTATTGATTTTACTAAGGGCATTCTTGACATTGGAGAACTTCTACTGACAGATGAACTTCTGCAAAAGAAAATTGTAGAATGAACAAAATATCTTTGAATGTCTGCTAGTTTTCATACAATAACTATCCCATGTGCCTGGAAGGCTATGGTAACAAGGTAGATTACTGTACTTCGCAATGAACATAATAATCCTCATTCTGTAACCAAACACCTTGGGAGGTTCCTCTTGGGTTTTGTGAAAAAGAAATAATGCAGGGCTCAGTGTTATCTTTGTTTAGCATGTCCTGCAGACAAGTGTTCAACAAGTTTAATCTGGCTGAATTAGTAATGGATAGATATCATTGCCTACTTTTAATTTTTCCCAATTAAATGGCATGGGTACAAATCACAGGGCTGCAGTTTATGAATGCGTGACCAAATCTATTGGGAAAATGTTTAAATGAGGTGGAGTTGACATTATTATTGAACCCTTCTGCCTGGTCTGATCTTCCCATTTCCCCACTTGCCTCTATTCCCTTACACTCAGGCCAGAGCTCCAATGTCTCTTCATTCTCTCTGATGTTCTTTTTGCCACCTATCATTCCTTCCTCATACCAAGAGCCCCATTCTTGTCTACCCAATCTTTCTTGATAAAACAGCACTATTCTCACAGCAAGAGAGATTCAGGGAGAGGGTTAGCCTCATCCATGCTCTGAAAGAATGGTTACTTTGTGAAGAGCCTTGGACAACCCACTTTTACATGTTGGTGCTTCAGCAAGGTGGGAAAATCATGAATTTGTTGCTTATCAACATAAGAACAGAAGAATTAAGAGGAGGAGTAGGCCATTTGGCCCCTCGAGCCTGCTCCGCCATTTAATGAGATCATGGCTGATCTGATCTTGGGTTCAGCTCCATTTCCCTGCCTGCTCCCCATAACCCTTCACTCCCTTATTGTTCAAAAATCTGTCTATCTCCACCTTAAATATATTCAATGACTCAGCCTCCACAGCTCTCTGGAGCAGAGAATTTCACAGATTTACGACCCTCTGAGAGAAGAAATTCCTCCTCATCTCAGTTTTAAATGGGCGACCCCTTATTCTGAAACTATGCCCCCTGGTTCTAGATTCCCCTATGAGAAGAAACATCTTCTCTGCATCTACCTTGTCAAGCCCCCTCAACATCTTATATGTTTCAATAAGATCACCTCTCATTCTTCTAAACTCCAATGAGTATAGGCCCAACCTGCTCGACCTTTCTTCATAAGTCAACCCCTTCATCTCAGGAATCAACCTCGTGAACCTTCTCTGAACAGTCTCCAATGCAAGTATATCCCTCCTTAAATAAGGAGACCAAAACTGTACGCAGTACTCAAGGTGTGGTCTCACCAATACCCTGTACAGTTGTAGCAGGACTTCCCTGCTTTTATACTCCAACCCCCTTGCAATAAAGGCCAACATTCGATTTGCCTTCCCAATTACTTGCTGTACCTGCATGCTAACTTTTTGTGTTTCATGGACAAGGACCCCCAGAGATTTTGTAATCTCTCTCCATTTAAATAATAATTTGCTTTTTTATTTTTCTTACCAAAGTGGATATCCTCACACGTTCCCACAATATACTCCATCTGCCAAATGTTTGCCCACTCACTTAGCCTGTCTATATCCCTTTGCAGATTCTTTGTGTCCTCTTCACAACTTGCTTTCCCACCTATCTTTGTATCAGGTCTTGTCTGGCAAGCACAATTCTATATGCGAACCTATCACTTCATATGGGTAACAGAATGTTGCTGTTACCTTAACAGAGGAGGAATCCACTGAGGCTAACCCTCTGTGGACAATGGTAGCAACCTTGACTCCTCCTGTACAAGTTTTAAATTAAATATATGTGTTGGTCATAGAATTTCTCCGCAATTAATAGCAAATTAAATCTAGAACAATTATTAATGCTCATCCAACAACATGCACTGACTACTGGCATTTGCGCTGACCACCTAGAAACAAGCCCTGAACTGAATATAAACACCTTATAAAATTGATTGTATGTAGTTTTTTTTTTAAATACCCCAAAGTGATCTTGAACTAGTAATCCAGAGCAATAATCTAATCTTTGAGTTCATGTAACAGTTATAAACTACATTGTCTTTGTTGTTGCGGTTTATGATGTCATCTGCCCCCCCTCAATCAAATTACTGCCTTGAAATCACTGCCACATATTGCTATTTTTTTTTCTGTTTTGCACTTTCATCTTTCTTTTCTATTTGTCGTCACCTTATTCTTCACTGAAGAGTAGAAGTGGGGTGGAATCCCCAAATATAACATAATGCACCGAGAAACTTTCCAACTATGTAAACATAAAAATGGAGACTGTGAATAAAGTTTGCTTTTGGTGGCCTGAATTCCTCCAACGTTTATCATTTTTCACAGTTGACATTTTACAGAATGTAGCCTGTGGATTTGATAACCGATTGGAAACATATGCATATTTTGAACACTGCGAAGGAAATTTAGAACTCGAAGGCTTACAAAGCATATCACCCACATGAATCATTTCTTTGAGGACTGTAGTCTTTGCATTACGTCCAAAAATTCTACAACATGAAGATTTTACAGTTTCTTTAGTAAACTATAAAAAAAACATGCCTCACGGATTTCATGATCTGTCGATGGGTTTCTGTTTTTTTTTAAAAATCCGTGCGTCCTTGCAAAATATCCTTTTAGAAAACAAGTAAAAGCAAACCAACATGTTTTTCAGAATCGAAACAGCTCTATAAACTGGATTGTCCTTTGGCTGTTACATTTATCGCCCCAGTGTTCCAATGATTTTGTCTGGCAACTTCCAAGTAAATTATTCTCCCACATGGATAGTAATGACGTCTCACCCACATTTATTTTAATTTATGAGCGATATGTTGACTGTGTGGCATTGTGGAGGGGGAGTTGAAAAAAATTATGAAAATTTCTCCAATTTCATCACTGCACTGGATGCTGTTCCCTCACATCTCCCCGAGTGAAGTATAAACACCATCATGATACTGCAGTGGAAAATGTCTATGTTTAAAAGGCGTTTTATTACTGTGTGGTGCATCACAACTCTTTACCACTTGTGGTAAACTACTACCACCTATCCACTGTCAATCCTGATTAATCCTCAAAAAGGTTGATGTACCATACTAGCCTCCTTAACTTCACACTACAACTGAAAAAGAATTCTCTCAGCTATGCCTTTCTGCGGATCAACAACAACTTGCATTTATATACAGGAAACTTTCTGGTATCCGGCACTGACGGGACCGAGCTGGTGCCGGTCGATCAACACTGCCGGAGAAACCAGCGCTAATGTTAAAACATACGGAGCTCAGAGCTCCGTCTGAAGCAACAAACCCTGTTGCTTACAGTCGGCACAGCTTGCAAGCGTCTCTGTAGCTAAGCAACAGCTTCAGCTAGATGCTTGCAGAGCCACGAATGGAGAAAAAAAGCAACGAAAAGTAAAAAAAAGTTATCTGAACCGACTCCTGAATTTTGCCGGTGGATAGAGCATTCCGGAGATTTAACCTCCGTTTAAACGAAAGTTTCCTGTAGCTCCTTTAACATAATAAAACGTCCCAAGGTGCTTCACTCAGATCATCAAACAAAATTTGACACCAAGCCACACAGAGATATTAGGGCAGGTGACCAAAAGCTTGGTCAAAGAGGTAGATTTTAAGGAAAGTCTTAAAGGAGGAGAGAGGGATAGAGGCAGAGACATTTAGGGAGGGAATTCCAGAGATTCGGGCCTAGGCAGTTGAAGGCACGGCCACATAGAAACATAGAAGATAGGAGCAGGAGTAGGCCATTCGGCCCCTCGAGCCTGCTCCGCCATTCAATGAGATCATGGCTGATTGTCCAAATTCAGTACCCTGTTCCTGCCTTCTCTCCATTATCCCTTGATCCCTTTAGCCTTAAGAAATATATCCAACTCCTTCTTGAATATATTTAATGAATTGGCCTCTACTGCCTTCTTTGGTCGAGAATTCCACAGGTTCACCACTCTCTGGGTGAAGAAATTCCTCCTCATCTCTGTCCTAAATGGCTTACCCCTTATCCTTAGACTGTGAACCTTGGTTCTGGACTCCCCGACCATCGGGAACATCCTTCCAGCATCTAGCCTGTCTAGTCCTGTTAGAATTTTATAAGTTTCGATGAGATCCCCTCTCATTCTTCTAAACTCCAGCGAGTACAAGCCCAATCGACTCAATCTCTCCTCATACGTCATTCCTGCCATCCCAGGTATCAGCCTGGTGAATCTTCGCTGCACTCCCTCCATGGCAAGAACATCCTTCCTCATAAGGTGACCAAAACTGCACACAATACTCCAGATGTGGTCTCACCAAGGCCCTGTACAACTGCAGCAAGACATCCTTATTCCTGTGCTCAAACCCTCTCGCTACGAAGGCCAACATACCATTTGCCTTCTTAACTGTCTGCTGCACCTGCATGCTTACTTTCAGCGACTGGTGCACAAGGACGCCCAGGTCTCGTTGCACTTCCCCTTTTCCCAATCTATTGCCATTCAGATAATAATCTGCCTTCCTGTTTTTGACACCAAAGTGGATAACCTCGCATTTATCCACGTTATATTGCATCTGCCATGCTTCTGCCCATTCACCCAAATCATACTGGAGTTTCTCGGTATCCTCCTCACAGCACACACGCCCACCCAGCTTTGTGTCGTCTGCAAAGTAGGACGATGGAAATCGGGGAAGAGGCCAGAATTGGAGGAATGCAAGATCTCTGACTATAGTAGGGTTGGAGGACGTTACCGAGATAGGGCGGGGCAAGGCCATGGAGGGAATTGAAGACAAGCACGAGAATTTTAAATTTGAATGTTGCCGGACTGGGAGCCAATGTAGGTCAGTGAGCACATTAGGACTGTGTAATGTTATTGTGTAGTAACATTGCAATGCCTTCTCAGATGCTGACCCTCTACACTGCAGTCATAATAGATTTATTTTAATTTTAAGAAAGCAATTTAGTATGTATTGCACAATCTAACAGTTTGCTGTTTGGAGCAACAAGCATGTACTTTAATATTGGAGTTATAATGAAATCCACAAACTTCACATCTACAAGGCACAAGTCAGGAGTGTGATGGAATACTCTCCACTTGCCTGGATGAGTGCAGCTCCAACAACACTCAAGAAGCTCGACACCATTCAGGATAAAGCAGCCCGCTTGATTGGCACTCCATCCACCACCTTCAACATTCACTCCCTCCACCACCGGCGCACTGTGGCTGCAGTGTGTACCATCTACAAGATGCACTGCAGCAACTCGCCAAAGCTCCTTCAACAGCACCTTCCAAACCCGCGACCTCTACCACTTAGAAGGACAAGGGCAGCAGACGCATGGGAACATCACCACCTACAAGTTCCCCTCCAAGTCACACACCATCCTGACTTGGACCTGTATCGCCGTTCCTTCACTGTTGCTGGGCCAAAATCCTGGAACTCCCTTCCTAACAGCATTGTGGGTGTACCTACACCATATGGACTGCAGCGGTTCAAGAAGACGGCTCACCACCATCTTCTCGAGGGCAATTAGGGATGGGCACTAAATGCAGGCCTAGCCAGCGAAGCCCACATCCCATCAATGAATAAAAATTAAAAAATGCTCACTTGTTTTAGAATGGAACCAAAACCCTTTGGTTGACTCTTTCAATACCATAGGACAGTTTCCTCACCAGCTAAAATATGTAAGTGAATTAAAGTACAACCTTGTTACTGCTATTCCATGTAGTCATTTTGAATTGGCCCAAATTAAATAAATAGCAGTGGTGAAAATTAACTGGAATTAAATCTCGACACTGTTTCCTGCAGCTTTAACACCTGTTTCAAATGAGTTTAATTTCAGATTAAGCCCACAAGCAACCTAGAGGGACATGTATGTGAAATGTTCACAGCTTGTTACTTGTAATGTATCTGACAGCAGGCAAACTAGGAACATCCATTTAGAATACTGACTGAGAGATAGAAATGATATTGCCTGCATTCTCCTGTTACCAGAACAGGGCTGTGGTTAACACCAGCCTGATTTAATACTGCTGTTGTATCATTGCTACTGGATGATGTGAGTTTCTGAATTTTTCATCTTATTTTGTGGCAAATCCAAAGCCATGGAAATGTTGTTTAAATCTGTGCGAAAGCATATTATGCAATAGAGAAAATCAAGGTATTGGCTACAGAATAAAAGATGCACTTTATAGAATAAAAAGCGATTTACAAATTGAGTCCTCCCCGACAGAGAGAGGCCTAGATCATCTTCTTCAGCGGCTGTACCACCACAATTGCAGCAGCGTGGGAATTGTGCCCACCCAGCAGTCAACCACTGATCTTACCAGACAACCTAATTTTAAATATTTTGGGTGGATTCCCACAGTGTTTTTTGCCTTCTGGAGCAGCTTAAAGGAGCCCATCTCTTCCTGGTCAGGGAAAAGAATCTGGCCTCTATTAGATCCACCATGAAGTGTGGTTGGAGACCACAAACCGATTGTTCTGTGATTGATTGCGCTCCCTTGGGTGAAAGGGCGTTTGCCATTCCCAGCAACAATGGACAGCAGTAACTTACTGGCATCCAGTGCTGCTATTGTGGTAATGACTCTCTCATTATCGCCTTATTTGGTTACGCCCATTCCTTTTTGGTTGGTTGCTTCCACCATCCAACAGATGGAAGATCATTATGAATAGAGACCCAGCAGGAACACCCCCCGCCCCCTTCACCCGAACACCAGCCCAAGTTACGTGGGAAATTCCTCCCGGAGTCACTTGTCAGTTATTTCAGTTCAATAGTCAATATAATAGATAATTTAGAAACCTCTAATGCAACATTGCCTATAATTTTTCTTGTTTGTTCTCAGGTGACACTGGCAAAGCTGCATTTATTGTCTATCCATAGTTCCCCTGAGAAGTTGGTGGGCCCTTTTTCCTTGAACCAATGCAGTCCTTGTGAGCTGATGCTCCCACAATCGTGGGGAATACCTGGATATTGGCCCAGTGATGATGAAGGAATGTGTGATTTGGACACGTATCACCATATGTCTCTGTAAATCACTCTATTCTGATGAAAGGTTACACCTGAAACATTAAACTTATCCTATCTTTCTCTGTTAGATACTAACCAACCTACTGTGCATTTTCTAGCATACATGGCTTTTTTTAACCTCTTCATTCCCTGTCCTCTCTTAACTTAGGTCAGAAATGGGGATGTTCGTTGATGACTGCACAGTGTTCAGCGCCATTCACAACTCCTCAGATAATGAAGCAGTCCATGCCCGCATGCAACAAGGCCTGGACGACGTTCAGGTTTGGGCTGATAAGTGGCAGGTAACATTCACGCCACAGAAGTGCCAGGCAATGACTATCTCCAACAAGCGAGAGTCTAACCACCACCCCTTGACATTCAATGGCATTATCATCGCCAAATCCCCCACTATCAACATCCTGGGGGTCACTATTAACCAGAAACTTAACTGGACCAGCCACATATATACTGTGGCAACAAGAGCAGGTCAGAGGCTAGATATTCTGCAGTGAGTGTCTCACCTCCTGGCTTCCCAAAGCCTTTCCACCATCTACAAGGCACAAGTAAGGAGTGTGATGGAATACTCTCCACTTGTCTGGCTGAGTGCAGCTCCAACAACACTCAAGAAGCTCGACACCATCCAGGACAAAGCAGCCCGCTTGATTGGCACCCCATCCACCACCTTAAACATTCACTCCCTCCACCACCGGCATACCGTGGCTGCAGTGTGTACCATCTACAAGATGCACTGCAGCAACTCGCCAAGGCTTCTTTGGCAGCACCTCCCAAACTCGCGACCTCTTCCACCTAGAAGGACAAGGGCAGCAGGTGCATGGGAACACCACCACCTCCAAGTCACACAACACCCTGACTTAGAAGTATATCGCCAATCCTTCATCGTCGCTGGCTCAAAATCCTGGAACTCCCTCCCTAACAGCACTGTGGGAGTACCTTCACCACACGGACTGCAGCGGTTCAAGAAGGCGGCTCACCACCACCTTCTCAAGGGCAACTAGGGATGGGCAATAAATGCTGGCCTTGCCAGCGATGCCCAGGTCCCACAAGCAAATTTAAAAAAAACTTAAATAACAGAAACATTCTAGTTATGACTATTGTTAATTAAAAATCCCTATTCTTGTCACCTGAAAACGACTGGACAGACTTAAGTCTGCATTCCACCTTTGATGTGAATTTTTCCTCTATGGAGTCAAAGCCAAAACAATGTTTTACTAACTGTCAGGAAAAGAATGGTGCAAGATTTCATCAACTACTTGCTCCTGACTGGTTCAATTTATTTTTGTCACTGTCATTTTGGATCAGTTGATGGCACTCACTGCTAGGTCAGAAGTTTGTGAGCTCAAGCCCCCACTCCACTGTATAATCCAGTTTGATGCTCTCATGACTCATTGTCAGAGGCGCTATCTTTTTAATAAGACTTTAAGCTGAGGCCCTGTCGACCTGTGCCAGTGATTTCCTATCCTGGTGCTTTAGTTGGATGGTAAAGATCCCATGGAACTATACAAAGAAGATATTGGAGTTTTCCTGGTGTCCTAGCCTACAGTCCCCACTCAAACAACACTACCATAAACATGTGTTTTGGTCATTCATCTCATTGGCCTTTGTGGGTGATGTAAAATAACGACTAAGCACTTGGTTTGAGTATAAAACAAGGCTTTAATCAACTGTTTCACAACCATGAGATTCTAGTTACATTACTAGTTCCTGGTTACAAAAACATCCTGAGCAAGCTGGGCCCACGCCCGAGTATTTATACTCCTTGGACGGCGCCACCAGCTGGCCGCCCAGTATTATTTCATGAGTAATTTCTTCATGAATGATAAGATTCATGACAGTGGGATCTTGCTGTACATATGTAGACAACATTTACTACATAACACTCACTGCACTTCAACGTAACTCACTGCATGTGAAGTACCTGCGATTATTTTTGAGGGTTGTGAGTAAGCATTGTACAAATGCAAGTCTTTCTTTAAAACAAATTCTAGAGACTCTTATTTTTTCTTGTTTAATCTTCAATTATTTCAAGTCACTTTACATGAAGTGATTCTGTGTCACTCCTCAGCCTTTTAATTTTGGTACTAGTAAGTCTTCCCCAAATCAGTGAAATATGAAGTAAAAGTTTTTTTTAAAACTCAGACCTGACTACTTCAGTAGTTTACTGGGTAAAGGTACAGTACTAAAACATGCACACTAGAAGGTCCCTGGCTTGATTACTGATCTGTGCTGACCGTACTAATCTCAGACAGTGCAGAAGTTTAGCTGCTGCAGTTAGCCTCAGTACTGTTGGGTTGGGAAGAGGAAAAAGCAGCCAGGATTTGTGATCCTGATCACTATCCAGTGATCACTAGTGGAAAGTGCATGTGCCTGGCTGTCGGGCAAGCTCTAAATTAGGGTCAGCTGTGATGCCCTATGTAAGCGACTAGTCTGCCAACACTCGGCTGGATTTTGCCAACCGAGACGAGTTGGGGGTGGGACTGCTGCCTTCCGGGTTCTAGTCCCGCCCCCCAGCAACGTCTGATGAATACCCACTATTTTCCCTTGATTGGCCTTGTTAAGCACGCCCTTACCGGCCAATTAAGGGAAAGCCGGTGACAGATGATGTCAGCGTATGACGCTTCATCTGTCGAAAAGATTTTGACAGATGAATTTTCAGCGTTTGACAACTTTGAGAAGCTGTCAAACACTGACAATCTCTGTTCTAAAGTGAGCCCTTGCACATAGGCTTACTGTAGTGTATGTACCCGTCTACCTTTAAGGACACTATTGTATGTAACCGTTCACCTTTAAGAGAACTACTTTAGGTGTGGCACTACTTGTTTGGCTTCTGTATACTGTAATACTGACAGTGACCACACCAGTATATAAGCGTTGTGGTAGGATTCCTTGGGCAGATTCGCCCTGACCTTCGAATAGTAAAGTCCTGTTTGTTTGTTACTCCTGAAGTCTGTGTCGTTATTAACTGCACAACCCACAGACTTTACAGTGGCGACGAGTCCGATCGTACCCTGCGGCAAGACTACCAAAGCAACTAAAGAGCGTCGAAGAGAGGCAACCGCCCTCGTCGTTCTGCTGGGAGAAAACACGAGGCTGCAGCAATAGAAAGGAGGAAGACTTTAGCAACAAAAGCTTCCATCAGCAACAGGCACTGACTGTCCCTTCTGCCACGGTGCGGAGTGAGCTGATCAGCAGGAAGCAAGGCGGCCACGGAGACTGTGAGTAAGGGAAAGTGTAAAGAATATCCGGAGGATAAGGGCTGTGCACTCGACCACGGTCGAGGGGGAAAGGAGCCGGACGGAAAGTCGGGTCCAACGGCGTCGTGAGACAGCCAGACCGCGATCGGCGGGAAAGCCGGGCAGCGACCGAAGCCACGAAGCGCTGAGACCGGGAGCGTAGGCGCGGGAAGAGAGAAACTCAGCCGCAGCTGGGGAGGGAAGCACCAGACTGCGAGAGGGCTGGGAGGCGAATGGGAACCGAGCGTGCGGGAGAAACAGAGCCGACCAAGGGAGACTGCGCGAGAGCCAGTCCAGCGGCTGAACTGTTCTCCGCCAACGGGAGTACCCAGCGCCGGTAGAGCCGAGCGGGCGGGAGAGAGAGAGACAGAGCCGAGCAAGGGGAGAGAGACTGCGCGAGAGCCAGTCCAGCGGCTGAACTGTTCTCCGTCAACGGGGTGTACCCAGAGCCGGTAGAGCCGTGCGAGCGGGAGAGAGAGACAGAGCCGAGTAAGGGGAACTGTGCGAGAGCCAGCCCAGCGGCTGAACCTGTCCGCTGTGGGGAAAGCGTACCCCTCCCACCAGGGAAGAAACGCGGGAAGCCGCCATTAGGCGGAGAAGACGACAGACGCGGGAAACCGCCATTGAAGGGGCGGGGAGAGAAGGAAAGAGCGGGAAACCGCCATTTTCGCGGGAAAAGCCGCCATCTTAGAAAAATAAAATAATAATAATTTAAAGAAATACTTGTGTTGTTCCCAAGGAAAGGAAGATGCCTGAGCGTGGGGACATCAACGATTTTAATTCTGAGATAGAAGACTGGACCACGTACGTGGAATGTATTGAGATACATTGTAAGGCTAATAAAATAGCAAAGGATGAAAAAGCTTTAACCTTACTTAACATAATGGGTGCGAAAACATTCGGGTTGTTGAAGCATCTTCTCTCACCAGCTAAACCGGCGGATCAGACTTTCGATGATATTGTAGCAGTGCTGAAGGATCACTTGAACCCCGCACCATTGATGTTGGCTGAACGATTCAAATTCTATGCAAGAACGCAACGGAAAGACGAAAGCAACGCGGAATACTTGGTCGAACTGCGTAGGCTAGCGAAACACTGCCAGTTCGGAGGGAATCTGACAGAGGCACTGCGAGACAAGTTCGTATGCGGATTGTCCAAGGAAGGGACGCAAAAGCGACTACTCAAAGAGAACGATCTTCCACTGGATAAGGCTGTCCTTATCGCAGCATCAAACGAAGCCGCAGCGAAAGGAACTGCGGAAATGCAGCTAAAGGCAGCGGCACTCAGGGTACAACAAATTACTTCGGGTACAACGAAATGCTATCGTTGTGGGAAGACAACACACGACCAGAACCAATGCTGGTTTAAAAAACAAGAAGGTAGGAAATGTGGCAAGCTCGGCCACATGGCTAAGGTATGCCGGTCAGGAACGACGTACAACAATAATGAGTCACCACAAAAATGGTACAGAAAGGTACAAGAGGTGACTAGGAAGAGTCTGAAGGAACAGAAGTCGGACTCACACTCCAACTGCAAAGGACTGGACAGTCTAAGAATTCACAATGTGAGTAATGAAGCTGACCGACAGACTATCTGGATCACGCTACAGATTGCCAAAGTCCAAGTAAAAATGGAAGTGGACACCGGATCGGCGTTGACGGTCATGAATAAGCATGACTATAAAAAGTTATTCAAGCATATTCCACTACGGGATACGGAACTAGTACTGCAGACATACACGGGGCACAAAGTATTCCCCATCGGAAAGATAGAAGTCAAGGTGAGATACAAGGATAAAGATCACCACCGGTTGGACCTGTATGTGTTGCCTGAGGGAGGTCCACCACTTCTGGGACGGGAGTGGATCCGAAAAATAAAGATGGACTGGCATTCACTAAACACCATGACGGTGGATTCCGGAAAAGAGGATGTCAAACCTGAACGGTTGTCCAGAATATTGGACGAAGCTAAAGAGGTATTCCAGCAAGGACTGGGAACACTGCGAGGAATTAAAGCAAAGGTTAAGATTGCAGAACATGCAAGCCCAAAGTTTTTTAAGGCCAGATCTTACGCAATACGACCAGCTGTGGAGGCAGAACTGGAAGAACTTGAACGATCAGGGGTCCTGTCAAAAGTGGACTGGAGTGAGTGGGCCACGCCCATTGTTCCCGTCATGAAGTCCTCACCAAGTAATAAGCCAGGGGGACCGGGGAAGGTCCGTATCTGCGGAGATTTCAAGATCACAGTGAATCCGGTGCTTCACACGGTACAATACCCGCTTCCGCGGATTGAAGATATCTTTGCTTCGTTGGCTGGAGGGAAGCACTTCACCAAGATAGACCTGGCTCAGGCATATTTACAGATGGAGGTCGAGGAAGAGTCACGCCAGTACCTCACCATCAACACACACAGAGGCTTGTATCGCTATAATAGACTGGTCTTTGGGGTAGCTTCGGCGCCAGCAATTTGGCAGAGGGCCATGGAGCAGGTATTACAAGGAATTCCAAGCACGCAGTGCTACTTAGATGATATTCTGATCACGGGAAAAGACGAGGAAGAACACCTCACAAATTTGAAACTGGTACTCACCAGGTTGAAGGAGTATGGCCTTCGGGTTAATCGCAAGAAGTGTGAGTTCTTCCAAAAACGGATCTCATACTGCGGTCATGTCATTGACCGAGAGGGACTGCACAAGTCACCTGAAAAGATAGAAGCGGTCGTGAAGGCCCCCGCTCCAGGAAACGTATCACAGTTAAGATAATTCTTGGGGTTGATTAATTACTATCACAAGTTTCTGCCAAATTTATCCACGGTGCTGCATCTGCTGAATGCTCTGTTGCGGAAAGATACACCATGGAAGTGGAGTGAGGAATGCAGAAAGGCTTTTCGCAGAAGCAAGGAGTTGATTACCTCTGAAGAAGTGTTGGCTCATTTCAACCCAACGTTACCCCTTCGTCTAGCTTGTGATGCTTCCCCGTACGGAATTGGAGCAGTACTGTCGCACAGGCTACCAAATGGCTCGGAAAGGCCAGTGGCATTCGCGTCCCGATCGTTGACCCCCGCAGAGCGAAATTATGCTCAAATAGATAGGGAGGCCCTCAGTCTGGTGTGGGGCGTGAAGAAATTCAATCATTACCTGCAATGTAAGAAGTTCACATTACTGACAGACCACCAGCCGTTGGTGTCCATATTCAACCCAAACAAGGCCGTTTCCACCATGACAGCACAAAGGTTACAAAGGTGGTCCGTGTTACTTGGGGCACACCAATATGACATCGAATACAGAAGGTCCAAACAGCATGGAAATGCTGATGGGTTATCGCGCTTGCCATTACTGATGGTAGAAGAAGCGAGTACAGTGGACCCAGTAGAGATGTTCCACTCATCCATAGTGGAGTGTTTACCGATAACAAACTCAATGATTGAGAATGAGACAAGGAATGACCCGACTCTTTCACGAGTCTATGATTTAACGGTGGAGGGATGGCCAGCACAGAGCGAACCAACACTGCAAGCATTTTCACAGAGGAAAGAACAACTGTCAGTGTGTCGAGGAACCCTGATGTGTGGGTCTAGAGTGGTGATTCCACCCAAACTCCAAAAGAAGGTGCTAAAGGAGCTGCACGAAGGACATCTGGGTGGAGTGAAGATGAAGAACCTAGCAAGAGCGTTTGTGTGGTGGCCAGGCATTGATGGAGACATCGAAGAGATCACTAAGAACTGCCTAGGATGTCAGAGGGTTCAGAACGCGCCACCACAGGCTCCTCTGCATCCATGGGAGTGGCCCTCATCTCCTTGGCAAAGAGTACACATCGACTTTGCTGGTCCATTTATGGACTCGATGTTTCTAATAGCGATGGATGCCCACTCCAAGTGGCCGGAAGTAATTAAGATGACCACCACCACCACGGAAAAAACCATCACAGTGTTAAGGACTATGTTTGCTAGGAATGGCCTGCCGGAACAGATCTGTTCTGATAATGGACCGCAATTTGTGTCCGAAGAATTCAAGAAATTCTTAAAGAGCAATGGGGTTAAGCACTACACGTCAGCCCCATACCACCCCGCCTCCAATGGATTGGCTGAAAGGTTTGTCCAGACCTTCAAGAAGGCCATAAAGGCCATGGGTAATGAAGACATAAATCTACAACATAAGGTGGATAGCTTTTTGTTGGCCTACCGGAATGCAACACATGCGGTCACAAATCAAACTCCCGCCATGATGTTTTTTAATAGACGCCTAAGATGCCGGCTGGATTTACTCAAACCAAACGTCAGAAGGGACGTAGAGAACCGGCAATTCCAAGGCATGAATGAAAGGGCCACTAGATCTTTCCAGATCGGTCAACGAGTTTTGGCCCGGGACTACCGTACCGAGAAATGGCAGCCTGGAACTATTGGAAAAAGGCTAGGGCCGTTGATGTATACGGTGGACATTGGGGACAATATAATAAGGTGCCATGTGGACCAGATCATAGGGTCCACCACAAATGGGCAACCGACTTCACCACCTTACCCGGGTAATGTTGAAACTGAGATACCCAGAACACCTACTTCCGATCTGGTAATACTGGAATCAGATGAACCTGACACTGTTTTTCAAGCCGAATCGACTTTGCCAGAAGCACATACTAGCCCGCTGGGAATGACGACACCACTGCGGCGTTATCCGGACAGAATCCGGAAACCTCCAGAAAGACTGAATCTATGAACTGTCTTACATAAGCTGTATATATGTTATAATGTATGTTTACTAAGGAATCAGTATGTTGTAAGCTAAAAAGGGAGGATTGTAGTGTATGTACCCGTCTACCTTTAAGGAAACTATTGTATGTAACCGTTCACCTTTAAGAGAACTACTTTAGGTGTGGCACTACTTGTTTGGCTTCTGTATACTGTAATACTGACAGTGACCACACCAGTATATGAGCGTTGTGGTAGGATTCCTTGGGCAGATTCGCCCTGACCTTCGAATAGTAAAGTCCTGTTTGTTTGTTACTCCTGAAGTCTGTGTCGTTATTAACTGCACAACCCACAGACTTTACACTTACCAAGACTTCTCTCCTCAGCAGAAAGCAGATGGCTGCAACATCTGAGAATGCAGCAGCCAATCTGTCATCTCTACCATTGAGATGAGGCCCTTCTGGATCCTCAACGGTTGAAGCCTGCAGGAAGAAGCAAAGGTAAGGAAACTTTTTCCAACACTTTACACTCACCTCTCATACTTACCTCTCCACATCTGCACCCATCATTCACCTCTACATCTTACATTTTGACCCCTCTCACCCCCGCAGACCCACTGCTTGCCTCGCTGACCCTGGCGAGGTTTGCACCCATCGGGAAGCCCGCAGCAGAGGGCTCAAAATGGGGAAAAGCCTCAAAACTGCCCGTTAACTAATTGGCTTTAATCCCCTTCCCACCTCGAGGAGACGGGTCCCTGCGCGACTTGGGGACCCACCTCCCGTGAAGTTGGCATGGAGGCTGGTTGGGAGCGGGGTCGGTATCCGCTCCCAGTTTCTGCCATTTTCCTGGCAGACCCACCTCCTCAGGGCTGGGAAAATTCCCCCCATAGTGTCTAGGCTCATACTTGAAGAATGGTCAGGTAACATGGGACTACCAGCACTTGTGGAACCATATCCCAGCAAGAGTCAGTGCCACCAGGAGATGAGGGGGAATAATTTGGGTAACTACAGCTACCTGCATCTCTATAAGGTCTTCATGTGCAAGAGGATTGTTAAAACACTTAACATGAGGAGCATAATACAGGAAATACAGAGCAGGAGGGGAAAAGAGAAAAATAGAGAGGATTGTGGGTGGGGAACCAAAGGCAGTGTTCAACAGAAGGGTTTTAAGGAGGTTTGTATAAACAGGGTGGGAGGTGGCAATGTAGAGGGAACTGGGCAGGGAGTTTCAGAGCATCAGTGTCATAGTGAAGCAGAGAGATGAAGGCAAGGAGAAGCCCAGTGTTAGAGGAACAAAGGATGTATGTGTTATGCTCGTTAATAACTAGACATTCTTATTATGAACACAGCTAGCTTTTGCTAGTTACTTTTATTGAGCACATGTGGACTTGTACAGCATCTTGTAGAGGCTTCCATCTTGACTGCTGCCTTGTGGGTAGCCTAGTGCCTCATGGGTAATGTAGTCTTAATATATATACAGCTGGGTAATGTAGTCCTAATACAGCTATATACAGCTCTACGGCTCCACCTAGTGTCCACTATAGAATGACATGTTATTGATCATTACATCCCCCTTTCTTTGAGGTTTAACAAAATCAATATCAATCAACTTTCAAGAAAACAATAAAGATAATATCAGTAACACTTTTGTTAGTGCTCTATAAACATAAACATTTTCAAAACAGTCAACACATTTTCAAAGCTTTACATTGTACTCAAAGATTAAGTCTATCAGGCTCTTTTACTTCACGTGTGGATCTTCTCAACATGGGTAAGTCTGATGTGTCTTCATGAGATTGTTCTGGCGGTGAATGACGAGATGCAGTTGCGGCATTGTCATCAATTTGCTCTTGTATAGATCGAGGTCTCCTTGCGATCTTTGCTTGGAGAGGGTTTCAGTGTTTCCTTCACTCTTCATGCCATAACTCTCAATGTAGTCAATGCACTCTCGAAAACTGCTGGCAGCTGGATCCCATCATACAGCATAGTCCTCTCAGTAGCCTCGGCTAATGGAACACCAAAGATTGGCCTGAGGAAAGAAGGAGTATCCACCGGAACTGCTTCCTGCTCTGGTGCAGGCTTCTTCTTTTTCTTTTTCTCTTTCCACTGCTTAACAACATCTGCTGCGGTTATATCTTTGGACTTTTTCTCCTTGTGTTTTTCCTCTTTGTGATTTTTTTCCTTTGGCTTCTCTTTGACCTTAAAGTCTTTTTCTTTCTTCTTGAAGAAACTAGGCTTTTTGAAGACATGGATACCCTTTGGCCTTTTCATCCTTGATGGGCTCTCTGCTTCATCACCTGAGTCATCTGGTCTGCTTATGGCACAGTTTATACGGTAGACTCTCTTGACCAGTTCTAAGTCTTCACAAGCTTTGTCACCTAGTATCGAATCAAGTCTTTCAGCCACAACAGAAAACATGAGATGATGCACTTTGTCTTTGACTGTCACTTTAAGTCTGCATACACCTAAGCTATCTATTTTCTGTCCATTGTAGCTCTTCAGTAGTACTGACTTTTTCTGTATTTTGGGCTTTTCTTTCATATTGTTAATGTCACTCATACTGATTAAGTTTGCTTTTGCCCCAGTGTCCAGTTTCAATGTAACTAATGCTCCATTTATCTGCGGGATCATCCATTTGTCCTCTTTTACTGCATTAACTTTATGTTCAGCATTGTCTATTTCTGAGGGCTGCACATTTTCTGTATCTTTTTTGATATCGTCACATGACACCATTCCTACAAAAAATGTCTCACTTAAATCAGTGTCCTCAATCACATTAACTCGTTGCCCTTTCGTCGTTTTTACTTTTGAAAAGCATTGTTTGGCAAAGTGATTCTTTCCATTACACTTTGTGCACATTTTTCCAAATGCTGGGCATTGTCTTAACTGGTGTTTGTAACCACAGCGTTTACAATTAAAAATTTCATCCTCCGATTGCTTTTCATTTCTGTTCTGCCCACGTTTCTTCCCCTTGTAGGACACAGCACCGACAGCAGCATTATCACTCATTACATTCGCATCATTATTGATTTCACTGAAAGTCTTCGCGTGATTTCGAGCTAGCTCGCTGGCTTGGCATATTTTCACCGCATTTTCCAAATTTAGTTCGGTTTCTCTCAACAGACGTTCCCTAACTTTTTTATCATGAATACCAAACACAATCTGGTCACGAATCATGGATGCTTTGAGCTCAGAGAAATTACATGTCTGTGCTTTCAGTTTCAGATCAGTTATAAAGCTATCAAAAGTCTTATTTTGTTGCTGTGTCCGAGAACGGAAGATGTATCTTTCATACGTCTCATTCTTTTTGGGAGAACAATGTGCATCAAATTTCTGTAGCACATCGTCTAATTTGTCTCTGTTCTCCGCTGGATTAAATACAAATGTATTAAATACCTCTATCGCCTGTGGGCCTGCAACCGTAAGCAGCAACGCTATCTTCCTTGCGTCTGGCTTCGTACCGAATCCGATGGCTGCAATGTAGAGTTCGAATTGTTGTTTAAAAGTCTGCCAATTGTAGTCGATTTTTTTTGTGAGATTCAAACGCTCTGGTGGCTTCAAATTCTCCATGTCGCTTTTCACAAATTTTCAGCAGATCTTCACCACCCTGGTACCATGTTATGTTCATTAATAACTAGACATTCTTATTATGAACACAGCTAGCTTTTGCTAGTTACTTTTATTGAGCACATGTGGACTTGTACAGCATCTTGTAGAGGCTTCCATCTTGACTGCTGCCTTGTGGGTAGCCTAGTGCCTCATGGGTAATGTAGTCTTAATATATATACAGCTGGGTAGTGTAGTCTTAATACAGCTATATACAGCTCTACGGCTCCACCTAGTGTCCACTATAGAATGACATGTTATTGATCATTACAGTATGTGTGGATGGAAGACTGGAGGAGATCACTAAGGTAAGGCCATGCTGTATATGAAAGCGAGCATGAGAATTTTATAGTCAACTCTCTGGAGTATGTGGAGCCAGTGGAGCTTGGAAAGGATACACACCATAGGGACCATAAAAGGTTACAGCACTGAAGGAGGCCATGTGGTCCATTATGTCAGTTCCAGCTGTTTGCTTCAGCAATCAAAAACTGCTCCTACTGCCGCATACTCTCTTCATAACTGCGTATCTTTCTCTGCTTCAAATATGTATCCAATTTTCCCTTAAAAGATACTATGGTGTCTGCCTCATCGATTTCCTGTGGCAAAGCATTCCATGTTTCAACAACACTCTGATTAAAGAAATTTCTCCTAACCTCCCTGCTCACTTTCTTAGTAACCCCTTGTCACCAACTCCCCAACCAGGAGAAACAGTCTTTCCCTACTTACTCTATAAAATCTCTTCTTAATTTTAAAAATCGTTATTAAATCTCATCTAAGCCTTCTCTGCTCCAGTGGAAATAGTCCTAATATCTCAAGTCTCTCCTTATAACTATAGTTCCCAAACCCTGGCATCATTCTGGTGAAACTATGCTGTACACTGTTTATGGCTTTAGTATCCTTTCCATAAAGGAGTGCCCAAAACAGTAGACAGAATTCTACCTGTGCCCTTAGCAATGTTTGGTTCACATTTGTCATTACTTCTTTGCTCTTGTACTGCATGCCCCTATTTATAAAACTCAAAATGCTCTTTGTCTTTTACTTATGGCTTTACTACCTACACTCGCACTTTCAGGGAATTAGATATTTGAACGCCTGGATCTCTTTGTTCAGCCACATCCTGCAGAGTCTTCCCATTGAGTGTATTTTTTAAAATTCATTTATGGGATGTGGGCGTCACTGGCAAGGCCAGCATTTATTGCCCATCCCTAATTGCCCTTGAGAAGGTGGCGGTGAGCCACCTTCTTGAACCGCTGCAGTCCGTGTTGTGAAGGCACTCCCACAGTGCTGTTAGGGAGGGAGTTCCAGGATTTGACCCAGCGACGATAAAGGATCGTCAATAAACTTCTAAGTCAGGATGGTGTGTGACTTTGAGGGGAACTTGGTGATGGTGGTGTTCCCATGCGCCTGCTACCCTTGTCCTTCTAGGTGGAAGAGGTCGCGAGTTTGGGAGGTGCTGCCGAAGAAGCCTTGGTGAGTTGCTGCAGTGCATCTTGTAGATGGTACATACTGCAGCCATGGTACACCGGTAGTGGAGGGAGTGAATGTTTAAGGTGGTGGATGGGGTGCCAATCAAGCGGGCTGCTTTGTCCTGGATGGTGTCAAGCTTCTTGAGTGTTGTTGGAGCTGCACTCATCCAGGCAAGTGGAGAGTATTCCATCACACTCCTTACTTGTGCCTTGTAGATGGTGGAAAGGTTTTGGGGAGTCAGGAGGTGAGACACTCGCCGTAGAATACCTAGCTTCTGACCTGCTCTTGTTGCCACTGTACTTATGTGGCTAGTCCAGTTAAGTTTCTGGTCAATGGTGACCCCCCAGGATGTTGATGGTGGTGGATTCGGCGATAGTAATGCCGTTGAATACCAAGGGGCGGTGGTTAGACTCTCGCTTGTTGGAGATAATCATTGCCTGGCACTTCTGTGGTGCAAATGTTACCTGCCACTTATCAGCCCAAGTCTGCATGTCTTCCAGGTCTTGTTGCATGTGGGCATGGACTGCTTCATTATCTGAGGAGCTGTAAATGGCACTGAACACTGTGCAGTCATCAGCGAACATCCCCATTTCTGACCTTATGTTGGAGGGAAGGTCATTGATGAAGCAGCTGATGATGGTTGGGCCTAGGACACTGCCCTGAGGAACTCCTGCCGCGATGTCCTGGGGCTGTGATGATTGACCTTCAACCATCACAACCATCTTGCTGTTCCTTTACATTTTGGGAGGATGGGAGCAATGGGAGTGCAGGACTTTGTGCAGATAATGCCAAGGGGCTCAGGCAGGGAAGCTGGCCAGGAGTGCCTTCAAGAAGTCCAGCTTCAAGTTGATAAAGGCATGGACTAGGGTTTCAGTGGTGGGGGTATGGCTATTTTTAAACATTTAAATTGTTTCGCTGGAGGTTCCGCTAATCTCCTGCCGAAGTTGCAGCGGGAGACTGGAAGAACCTCTATGGAATATCAGGGCCATAGCTTTAATGTAACTCTACACTGACTCCTACCATATATTTGCAAAATCAACAGAGATTTTTTTACTATGCTTTTTACATAGAATTTACAACACAGGAACAGGCCATCGGCCCATGCCAGTGTTTATGCTCCACACAAGCCTCCTCCCACTCAATTTACTTCTCACCCTATCGCCATATTCCTTTCTCCCTCATGTACTTATCTAGCTTCCCTTTAAATGCATCTATGGATTTTGCATGTATAAACTCTCAAGTTTTATCATCAAATCATGGATTTAAATATATAAATCACATAAGATCCAAAGGTGGGCTCCTGTAATCTGATTGAGGGGATTTGATGGCCTCATCATCCACTTGAACCTTATTCTCATAGGTTTCGACATCATCAGAACTCCCCATTTGTGCCACCTGTGTTATAGCATGGCCCCAATCACCTTTCATATATTGTGAAATTAGCTGTACTTACACTCTTTATAATGCCACTAACAACCAATCTAACATTTTGCGCGCAAATAAATACAAAAGTTATATATAAAACGACTCAGTGACACAAGGCTTGAATCCTGACCAAAAAACAGTGAGCCTTAGAACCAGGCCTACAAATCACTCCCTCGCTTTGGTAAGCATTGGCACCCATTAGTTGAGTTGCTGGGTGGAGTGCCGACTGGAGGTGAGGAATAACACCTCAGGAGGAGGAGGAGGAGGAGGAGGCACTGACATGAATCAAGGCATTCCATCAGAGTTGTGTTTCCTGTGAGCTGATGGCACAGCACATTTGATGAAAACTGTGAAGAAATCCATGGAGCCAAAACCAACTTGCACTTTTGTTGGAGGAGAATCCAGTTGCGTTGCTCGGGAGGGAAACATAATTGATCGTAGACAGAAATTGATTTTTCATTTTCAATTTCAATTTCTATTCACTTAGAAAATTTATCAGCTATTACATAAATGAACATAATGTATTCACACTCCCATAAGCTGTGATATAAGCCCCTATAATACTTACTGGGGTCTTCTGCGTTGCATTGAACTAAAGCCAGCAAACGAACGACTGCGGTTGACCCCACTAGAATCAGCAGGAGAGGCAAAGTGCAGTTTCACAGACATTATTCCCAGGGATTTGGGTACAATTCCTATAGATAGGTAAGAAAAATGCATCAGATATGAGGCAGCGCACAAAAAGAGGATCTATTCCTTGGGCCATGGACAAGGGAAGAAATCCTTGAGTTGGTAAAACTTAAAAGGAAGTTGTGTAAACAAAATTTTGTACTTTTAGAATTGCACATTAATTGAAGGTTCTTATGCTCTTTCGGCTTCTTCTGATGTTAGAAAGATATGTCTTCACTCGCCACAGTACAGCATTTTAACGGTGACTTCTGTAAGTCTCTGAAGGTTAAATCCCACAGAAAAACAAATGCGACTGGAGCACCTGGAACACCAGAGTTATGACTGATGCAATATGCTCATTAAACAACCAAATTCCTATGCATTGGTGCTCCTTAATGTGGAAATGTTGAACAATTCCATAAACTAATCACGTCCGAATAAACAGCACTGTGCTTTTATTTCTGAAGAGTATTCCCTCCCGTGGGAAACATCAATAGGATAAGATGTATTCCATCTAATTGGGATGAAGGCATCTGGTAATGGTGTAAAGAATATGTCAAGTAACACAAGTTCTTTTGAATTTTAGGGGAAATGGCCATGTTGTTGCTCTTGCACACTATCAAAGTAGATGATTATGTTCTCATTTAAGCAATTTAACCAGACATTCATTCAAATAAAGGGTTCTAAGAATCATTAAAAATATAAAAATAAGGTGTTGGAAAACCCAATTCTGATCTAAAGATATTTGACTGCACTGAAAATCTGAAGCAGAAGAATGTTCCAGCAGTATAATCATGACTGAATGAAATAATATATGTACCAAATGGGACAACTCGTTGGTGTGTTAATGTGCTGCAGACAGAGTAGTAGAACACCAGTTTTTATAACTCCCAATGTTACACGTGTTATGGCACTAGGCCCATTTGCAGCCTACTTCCCTTTCACCTCAGACTTGTATCTGGGATGCATGTGTTGATGGGCATCTGAGCCTCCATTTATGGCCTGCCTAATTGTATTGTATTGACTGGACTCAGATTCCCTCTCCCTTTCTTTAAAATATTAAGCTAAAGGGAATTTTGTTAGGATGTAGGGCTCTCCTAGTTTTCATACAGCAAGTGAAACAATCCTATTAAAATAGAACCATCCACTATAAATATTGGTCCTGTAAAGTTTAGTTTCTTTTTCTGTGAGAGATGCCTGGTCTTCACCCGGCAACTGCCCCCAATGTCACAATTGAAATCAGGAGGTCACTATGTGGGCAACAATGTCCAATCACCCTGTGCTCTAGTATGTTGCCACATGCTGGATAAGAGTGTAAGGCTCTCAACAAAAATCTAGTAATATTGCCAAATAGCAAGTTCCCAAACTCAGATGGTCTGATTGGGACAACAAGCAAAGATAAGACACTTTCCCCAAAGGTGAATTAATTCTGACAGTAAGGCAACCTACAGTGTTCTCATACACCCCCTAGAGCCGTGTTCAAGAACAATAAAGAAAGAGATAGCTTGCATTTATATAGCACCTTATCACATCCTCAGGACATCCCAAAGCATTTTATGTACAGTGGATAACTTTGAGGTGCAGTCACTGTTGTGATGACAAATTTGTACATAAATAGCAAATAAATGAATGACCATATAATCTGTTTTTGAAGGTATTGAGAAACGAATGTTGGCTAGGACACTGGGAGAACTCCCTGCTCTTCAAATAGTGCAATGGGATATTTTACATTAACCTGACCAGGCAGATGGGACACCATTTTAATGTCTCATCTGAAAGATGGCACTTCTGATAATGCAGCACTCGCTCAGCACTGCACTGAAGTGTCACCTTAAATTATGTGCTCAAGTCTGTAGTGGAGTTGAGGCCCATAGCTTTCTGACTCCAAGGCAAGAGTGCTACCAACTGGGCCAAGCGGACATTACAAGAAGACGCGGTAATCAGGCTACCCTTGCATCAGAAAATAGTGCAACAAAATCTGAAAGGAGCAAGATGGAATATCTTACAAAATGGAAGAGAAGAAATACAATAGAAAGACCCACACAAGGAACTGTCGAGCAATAGTTGAACCCCCAAGATTAAGTGTTAAAAGCAAACACCTCTGTTTATGTAAAGTTTGGATCTGGTTCTTCTATGTATGACGCTAACAAACTAACAAACACTGGCTGAAACTAAAACAACTGGGGCTAGAGGACTTCAGGTCATTGCCACTATGTGCATCGCATCAACTTGTATGTTCGCAATCCAAGATATTGCTTCTGCATGTAAAAAGGATGTATATATAATATATATTGAACTAAGAATTAATGGGGGAGGGAGTAATAGGAAAAGCATTTCTATAAGTGGGCTGCCCTGAAAACTCTCAAAGGCTCAGGACACTTACAGTGGTAGAAATGATTCCCTTATGATGTCACCTCTAATACGCACTTGTATTTTTACTAAAAGTTTACTACTATTTTTATTATGAATTTCAAAAAATTGCAGTGGGAGTATTGTGAGAATGACATCTCTTTATTATTCCCCATGAAGTCACCACTCTAGTCACTATCTTCAAAACTTCTTTATTGGGAAGATTGGTTTAAAAACAATTAGAGTGAAGCACAGGCTCAAACATTACACCCTTTACAAAACAGATGGCATCTATCTTTGTAACTGAAGGTTTTGTATCTGGCACAAGTTCAATGTGTCAGTAGTGTTTAAAGTATGGTGAATGGTTGCTTTTCAGTGAATGGCTCCAACTTCATAATCAAAAGCCATTTAAACATCACAAACACATATGGCACATTTCACTGGCACTCGAAAAATTCCCATTTACAAAAAGGAATAAATCACATCCCTCAAAAGTATGTGAAAAAATCTTTGAAACCCATTTTCCAAGTATCCTTCACTACATTCCTTTTTTAATTCAGCAAACCTCCCTCCCACTGCCATTTTAAGGACTTCTGGCATGGATCTACTCCTATCCCCTCTTGTCTATTATAGTCTTAATTCTTCAGGAACCCTCACTGGTTCTCCTACACTGTTCTTGGCCTCTCCCCTCTTACCACCTCAATGTGGCATTTCTGAATCCCCAATTATTCTTCTTTAGCAATGATTTTTGGGGTCAATGCACATGTCATCTTTCTGTGATGATCGTATGCATGATTTTCCCAGACCATAATGAAATATTCAGTGTCCCTCAGTAATGTGATTGGCACATCTGGCGATGTGCTCAAAGGTGCAGGAAACAATAAAGCAATCAGGTAACAAAGCACAAAAACAGCAGAACCACAAGGAGTGAAGGGAAAAGGAACAAAAGGGTAGAGGAGCCACAGAAAGGTGGGTCTCTGATTCTGCTGCAGGATAAGGGATGTGTTTTTCACCCACGTAAACATGAGAAGTCAAAACATGGCCACACTCTTCCATGAATGGAAATATCAAATCCCCTGGGTTTGGGTGTTCTATATATAAACCTTGTATCTGAGGGACACATCTCAAGATTGCATTATGTTTAGCAAGGGGCAAAAGCCCTGTTAGTACTAAATGACTGTTTCCTTGTAAGAGACTACAGCATTCCAAGAAATTGTAAAACAAAAAGCTGGAAAATGATATCTCTTCAGTGGACATTTTTATTTATATCTAGATTTTCTTTTGCTGATGTATATTAAAGTATAATTAATTTAGATTAGTAGTTTTAGTTGGCACAATCTGGTTCAGAGTGTCATAGTATTGTATTCAAATTGATGGGGGATGTAATGGGATCCTACATAAGTTCTAGTGCATAGTGTACAAAATAATTTAGTTGTTAGCTGTGAGGTAGGCAAACAAAGACTTGCTCTCTTGGATTTTAAGGGGCCCAATTCACTCATGGGGAGTCTGGTACAACTACTGAAAGAGAAACCATATTTAAAAAGGTCTGAATTGTAACAACCGCCCTTTAAACAGCCACAGGAAAATAATAAAGATTGGCCCAGGGTTTGACTGATCCTAAGTTTTCTCCCTTCTTGAGGTAAATTGCCTTGCCTTTAAATACAGCTTCATCCGATGAGCTGGCTGAGATCGGGAAGCCACAATGTGGGGGAGAGCCTGCATTCCACCGCTCCAGTAGGACTCCTTTTTTATCCCAAAACATCTGGACACTTCAATTCTATGTGTAATCTGGCACTCTTACAACCATTGTGTTTTATGTCTTTAACTTCTTTCATTGAATATTTACATGTAACCTACCATCAATTTCTTCTCCACCCTCAACAATAATTCTATTTTCGACAGCACCTCCCAAACCCATGACCTCTACCACCTAGAAGGACAAGGGCAGCATGTGCATGGGAACGCCACCACCTGTAGGTTCCCCTCCAAGTCATACACCATCCTGACTTGGAAATATATCGCTGTTCCTTCATCGTCACTGGATCAAAATCCTGGAACTCCCTTCCTAACAGCACTGTGGGAGTACTTTCACCGCACGGACTGCAGCGGTTCAAGAAGGTGTCTCAGCACCACCTTCTCAAGGGCAGTCAGGGATGGGCAATAAATGCTGGCCTTGCCAGCGACGCCCACATCCCATGAATGAATTTTAAAAAAACATCATTACTTTTAGAGGTTAACGTACCTATGTAACACAAATAGGCTTAGCACTATACCAATGGTGTAAGTAGTAAGGAGTGAAAATATTTTGCATATTTCTGTAGATACATCAGCAGCTGCAGGAACTGAAATGGTCTTCTTGCTAGTCTCCATCCATTAGCTCCCTGTTCCATTCCCTGTCCCGTAACATTGCTTATTAGTTATGGAGCTCACTTAAACTTCAAATCTTTTTAAACAATTTTTTTAAGACCACTGATGCATTTATTGGAGGAACTGGCTTTGAACAGGTATTGATGTCGACAGTGAGGAGGCTAAAATGAACACGTATTGTTGTAGCTGAAGCACTCCACGTTGCCTGCATCCTCCTTTGTGGGGTAGAAATGTTAATGCACATTTACTCATTCCCCATGGCAGCGATCCAAAACTTGCAGTAAATACTACCACTCTACTTTGCTCATGTAATATTAAACACAGCTTTAAAGTAATGGTGCAAATTGACTGTAACAGTAACTGAGAATTGCTGAGCAGCAAATCTCCTTTGAATGAGTCACTCTGGTTACTGTCCTGCATTTTGGGGAGATTAAAATTGTGTAATTAAAGTCAGTTGGAAGTACAGTTTAATACCTGCCTCTCCTTTACACTGATACATGCTCACAATTTTTTTCAAAGTATAAATCCACTATATGTTTTACAACTACATTGCTTCTTCAGTATTCACTGTGATGCAGTCATCAAAGGTTTTCAAGATTTGAGGAGAGGATGGTGAAGGACAGTACCAACAATGGCATCAATAAAAACTGCCCTTTTTCATAGATGAATAGACAGACAAGACACCTCTGCAAGTACACAGTAAGGAAATTTGAGGCCCAAAAGATCAGTGACGGTTCTGTGCTAGAAGACTCTGGAAAGTGGAAGAACTAAAGGCAGGACCACATAGCATCATTATGTTTTCACCCAGATCATAACAGGTTTCCAGTATCAAGGAGAAAGGACTGATTTTTTCTTTTGTTTATCAAGTCTTCAACAAGATAAATAAATGATCTTACAAATTCTACAGTGCTTAAAAAAAGTTAACCTCATTTCTAAATGTAAATAATATTCTTTTTAAGACCGAATGGGTCGGAGACACTGGAAGTATCTTCCCACTGGGTCAGCTTCTGATTGAAGTTGGACATCAAGGACAGTGGCACGTAAGACTGGCACTCAATTTACTCAAACTAATCATCTGTGAGCTTAACGGATCAGTGTAAAAGAGGGTGGCTCATTGTATTCAACCATATTCAACCAAGCAGCTTGGTTAATTGTGTCCAACTTACTTTTATACTCTGGATATAATGCCATTGTGCAACTTGTATAAGGCAGTCCACACACCATCCAGAACATCATTCTCTGTCTTTAGCACTTGGTGGCATCCATTGGCTGGATTTTATTTTGGTGACTACTTGATCAGCTGTATGTAGCCTTTTGTGAGATGGAAGTTCCTGGAATCCTGGGAAGTATACTGAGGGCATGCTGCTTTGAAACGGTTTTAGCCTAGATAAGAATAAGTTAAGAAAGCTTCTAAAAGAGAGCTCTCCCTGCTTGAACTAATTAGGCCAGATCGATAATGCCAACATGTAGCCTAGAAACAAGACATTCTTAAGCAAATGTTCTATTTACACAATCTGCAAGAGACTGCTGCATTGAAGCACATCCCAAATAAATACCACATTACAAAGTCAGTGGCCAAAATAGGCTTGATTTAAAATGGCAAAATACAGCAGTCTAGGTTCTCAACTTGCAGCTCAGGGGTAAAATCAACAATGTGGATGACACGTCCATTGGAGAAACTGCCCAATTTTCATTGCTATTGAGTTCATTGGCAAAAATGGGTGGCCAACCCGTGACATCAGTTTTACACCTGGCGGCAAGTTGACATTGTGTCCCAGTATGTTTGGACAAACTAAAGGTTGCATCTGAAATTCCAGACCAAACATAATATTTACATGGAAACTTCAGTTAATTTTCCCTTTAATATATTCATGCATAGCTGTGTATTAGCGCAGTGAGATACTGTCATTAAATCAATTAGCCACTAAGTGTCTAAAAGAAATACTATTCAGTTATAGGACTATTGGATCACTCATTAGAAGTTAAAAACCCTCAGGCAGCCTTGTGGAGAAGTGTACAAACAATCTGTGTTATGGAGTAGTTGCAAACAGGTTCTGTTCTTGCCCACCCTCCTTGATTCCCTGCATGGCGAGTTCCCAAACTCGGAGCCAACTGGCTGAGAGCTATTTGCCTGGAGGGAGAGAAAGTCCTTGGCCGATCCAAGTTGCACCACTATTACATACAAATCCACAATCCTAGCCAGGATGAATACTTCGGAGCAGCACAGCCTTACTGTAAACAAAATATACTGGCATGCTTCCTTTCCACTTATTTCCTGACCACACTCAGCCTTGCTATTTGCCTCCTTCTCTCTTTCTCTCCCCTACCCCAAATCAGTCTCTGCTGTTCAGCTTTTATAATGTCTCACATTTGAAAACAAAGCTCCTGCAGGCTTTCCTTAAATCTCTGAACTCCTGCTATTGTTGGTGTCCCGCTTAGTTTTTGCTCATTGCTACTCATCTGTTTCTGTCCTGCCTCAGTCAGACTTAATTTTCTCTCTGTATTCCTCATTAATTGATTAAAAATGCTCCCGCTTGTTCCCATCACACAGAAGTCAGACCAGCTGCTCTTGTCTGAATCTGAAGGTGTAGAAGCAGGTAAAACACATGCTTTGGCAACAGCCCCTCTCACTTGGAATATTTTCATTCATTCTAAGGAACATGGGGGCATAGGTGTGCCATGATGGGTGGCCAGGCATCGTCACTGGGAGTGAGAAAATCCAACAAAGAATCATCCTCTCTTGCACACCCCCTAGTAGCCTGTTATAACAGTCGCACAGTAGAGACCTGGAAACAAGCTGCATGTCTATCCTTTTGGCCAGGGATGGTGTATGATATGGTGAGACCAAAAGACCGGAAGAACGTTAAAATAATTTAAAAATAAAACAAAGTGTGTATCATATTCTGCAAGGCCACCATTGAGTTTCCATGTTTTGCCCACAACCTCCTTGGCTACTGCACTGCACAGATCTTTACTGTTTGACACAGAGAAAGAAGGTTTACAAACATACATGATCAGAATATACTTGTTGTACCCATCCTATCTAAATGCACAGAACAGGATTCTATTTGACAGCCACATACCTGGTGTCAGTCAGCAGTGTCTGTCTTGAGCTGTGAGTAGAACAAACTGAACAGTAAATCTTTGGAGAGCTGCTTCTCTTTCTTGGCAGGTAATATTTTTACCATATGGAGTAAATTTAGACGCACACCCCACAAATTCTTATAACCCTCCTCTCGGAACTATGGGATTTTAACAAGTGAATGATTGGTTCCAGAGTTGTCAGGAAATCAGTTGAGTTTCAAAACTAAAAATGTTTTTTTTCTTTTTGGTTTTAAAACTTCAGTTGATAAGGCCCAGTTTATTTTTCAACAAAGAACACAATTTTCTGTTCAGTTTGTTCTACTCTGTTCCTTAAAATTCTGTTCCTGTCCGATGTCATGCAGGAGAAGATGGTTAATAATTTATTAAAGCCATGTAAATGAAAACTACACGATCACAGCTGTTCCAAGCTATTCCATCTAATTGCTAAAGCCCACAGATTGAACTGAAAGCTATTAGAGGCTCAGTAATACAACAGTCCAGGGATACCATGTAGCGCTGTAGTTTCATTACTTAATTTATTTGTATATTTTTATGGTACGCACTTTAAAATTCCTTTTGTGGCAATGACTCATCCCTGCAAGGCCCATTACAGTACCATGTATGCAGGACCTTTGATAGCCCCCTGATCCAGCCATCCCTCAAGGACCCTTGTTAAACATTCCCAACCCTCTCACACTGCATCCTTCCTACTGTGTGAATACTGTACTCGCACTTCAACATACCAGTGTACTCGTCTCTATATAATCATGTAAAAAAACTTTACAGTAACTTCATAAAATACAAGTATTTCTCTTTTGGTAATTTTTTTTTAAAGTTCCTTTTTTATATGAACCTTGGTGGGGAAAATTCAGTTGTTTGCACCTCCCGTTAGCGGCTTAAGAGGGCGCCAATTGGGGCGCAAAGCAACTAGCGCCCGGGCGCGGCGATGTTTGCGCTGCTCGCGAAATTAACTAGACATTTTGCGGCGGCGCTAAACACTACCGCCACGATCTCCTGCGCCAGCAGATCCTGACGTCAGTCGAGTGCGCAACGCCCCGTTAGCACCCCGGACCGGATATTGAGTGGCACCCCCTCAGAAAGGGACTGGGGGAGCGCTATTTAAAGGCGATCGCTTTCTGCCTTTTTTTGTCGGTGACATTTTTGCACCATGCAGTCTGAGAGAGAGAGAGACTTCTGGAGAGATTCAACGCTGTGTGAAGGAGTTTTGGGTACTGAGCAGCACTTTGCAGGTTTATTTTGATTTGCACTTCCTTGCTTCGCCAGCGCTCTGATGTAGCGCTTCGCTCCTCGGCCTTTGCGCCTTAAGACAGGTGTGAAGTGCCTGATTTAGAGCTCCAATCACCTCCAGGGGCGTTAAAAGCCAAGTTTGCTGTCGGAGGCGATAATTAGCGCCAGGCGCTAAACTTTGCGCACGGCCGATAATGGCGCCCCAAATGGGGCGATATTGAATTTTTCCCCCTTGGTGTTTTACACTTAGTAAGGAGTACAACATAGGCAATTGTTATTGTATTCTTACTTAACTTCTTTTTATGCATGTTGTAAATTGCCAAAATATCATTTATATATTGGACTCTCAGCTGAGAGTCGGCATGGGCTCGATGGGCCGAATGGCCTTCTTCCATGCTGCAACCATATGATTCTATGAATTAAGATTTTTTTTTTAATTGTATGTTTGGTCAAGGGCTAAGGCCCATAGTCAAGGACATTATGAAGGTTGAGTAGAATAGGAAAAAAGGGTGGATAAATTGCATTGCGTTTGATGATGCCGAGCTTGGTTTTAAATTCGTGTAGATTATAAGAAGACGGGAAGACTGAGGGAATTTCACAACTGTGAAATCCTGGAATACTGAGGTATCTTTTTCCTAATGATTTATGGTAGTTATCATAAGAATATAAGAACATAAGAAATAAGAGCAGGAGTAAGCCATACAACCCCTCGAGCCTGCTCCGCCATTCAATAGATCATGGCTGATCATTGACCTCAACTCCACTTTCCTGCTCGATCTCTATATCCCTTGATTCCCCTAGAGTCCAAAAATCTATCTATCTCGGCCTTGAATATACTCAAAGACTCAGCATCCACAGTCCTCTGGGGAAGCGAATTCCAAAGATTCACAACCCTCTCAGTGAAGAAATTCCTCCTCATCTCAGTCTTAAATGGCAACCCCTTATCCCGAGACTATGCCCCCTAGTTCTAGACACTCCAGCCTCGGGAAACAACCTCTCAGCATCTACCCTATCAAACCCCTTCAGAATCTTATATGTTTCAATGAGATCACCTCTCATTCTTCTAAACTCCAGAGAGTATAGGCCCATTCTACACAATCTCTCATCATAGGACAGCCCTCTCATCCCAGGAATCAATCTAGTGAGCTTTCGGTGCACCGCCTCCAAGGCAAGTATATCCTTCCTTAGATAAGGAGACCAAAGCTGTGCACAGTACTCCAGGTGTGGTCTCACTAAGGCCCTGTACAATTGTAGCAAGACTTCCTTACTCTTATACTCCAACCCCCTTGCAATAAAGGCCAACATACCATCTACCTTCCTTATTGCTTGCTGTACCTGCATCCTAGCTTTCTGTGTTTCTTGCACGAGGACACCCAAATCTCTCTGAACACCAACATTTAAAAGTTTCTCACCATTTAAAAAATATTCTGTTTTTCTATTCTTTGTACCAAAGTGAATAACTTCACATTTCCCTACATTATACTCCATCTGCCACCTTACTGCTCACTCACTTAGTCTATCTATATCCCTTTGCAGGCTCTTTGTATTCTCCTCACAGCTTACTGTCCCACCAACTTTGTATCATCAGCAAACTTAGATACATTACGCTCAGTCCCTTCATCTATTAATATAGATTGTGGCACCCCACTAGTTACAGCCTGCCAACCTGAAAAAGATCCGTTTATCCCTACTCTCCATTTTCTGTCCGTTAACCAGTCCTCTATCCATGCTATTTTATTACCCCCAACCCCATGAGCCATTATCTTGTGTAATATCCTTTTATGTGGCACTTTATTGAATGCCTTTTGGAAATCCAAATACAGGAAACTTTGGTTTATCCGGAGGTTAACTGTCCGGAATGCTCGAGCCACCGGCAAAATGCAGGAGTCGGTTCAGTAAGTTTTTTTTCTTTTCGTTGCTTTTTTTTCACCAGTCAGGCTCTGCAAGGTCTAGCTAAAGCTGTTGCTTAGCTACAGAGATGCTTGCAAGCTACGGCCGACTTTTTAGAAGCTGTTGCTAAGCAACAGGGTTTGTTGCTAGATACGGAGCTCAAAAGCTTCCGTATGTTTTAACATTAGCGCTGGTTTGTCCGGCAGTTTTGATGGGACGGCAACAGCTCGGTCCTGTCGGTGCCGGATATCACAAAGTTTCCTGTATACTACATCCACTGGTTCCCCTTTATCTACCCTGCTAATTACATCCTCAAAAAATTCTAATAAATTTGTCAAACACGATTTCCCTTTCATAAAACCATGTTGACTCTGCCTAATTATGTTATGATTTTCTAAGTGCCCTGATACCATTTCCTTAACAATAGATTCCAGCATTTTCCCGATGACTGATGTCAGGCTAACTGGCCTGTAGTTCCCTGTTTTCTCTCTCCCTCCTTTCTTGAATAGCTGCGTTACATTTGATGCCTTCCAATCTGCTGGGACCGTTCTAGAATCTAGGGAATTTTGAAAGATCAAAACCAATGCATCCACTATCTCTGCAGCCGCCTCTTTTAGAACCCTAGAATGTAGGCCATCAGGTCCAGGGAATTTGTCAGCTTTTAGTCCCAATAATTTCTCTAGTACTTTATCTCTACTTATATTAATTATGTTAAGCTCCTCACCCTCATTAGATCCTTGGTTCCCTATCATATTTGGTATGTTTTTTGAGTCTTCTAATGTGAAGACAGATACAAAGGGCTGGATTTTGTGAATGGAGACGTGTTAGAGGCAGGACTGCTGCTTGTCAGGACTAAGTCCAGCTTCCATCAGCCTCTGGCCAACCAACGGGATTTTCCCCTGATTGACCTTGTTAAGCCCGCCCTGTGGGCTCAGCAGGCCAATTAGGGGGAATTCACTGACAGAGCACATCAACGTCTGATGTGCCATCTGTCAAGACTTCTTGAAAGAAGAAATGTCAGTGTTTGACAGCTCTGTGAAGCTGTCAAACACTGACTTTCTGTGTAGTTTGATGAGCCTTTGTGTTCAGGACTCATCAAACCTTTCTAGTTTATAGAAATCAGATGACTGTTGGTTCGGAGCGAGTCTGTGAAATCTACAACGAAGATGTCGGGTCTCCGGAACCACTGTGGCTGAAGGCTGTAGGCAGAAACAAAGGTAAGTGAACATTTTATAACACTTTACATTCACCTCACATACTTACCACTCCACACTTGCACCCATCACTCACCTCTACATTGCACTTTCAGACCCCTCTGAGCCCCACAGATCTCCTACTTGACTCCTCCACCCCGATGGATTCTCCAAGGTCGGGAAGCCTGCACTTGAACAGGTAAAATGGGACTAATCCTTTTTCCTGCCTGTTAACTGCCTGTGAGATTGCTAATTAACCCTGTCTCATTACACAATACAAGATCTAAAATAGCCTGTTTCCTGGTTGGTTCCAGGACATATTATTCTAGGAAACTGTCTGGAATGCATTCCATGAACTTATCCTGCAGACTACCTTTGCCAACTTGATTTGTCCAGTCTATATGAAGATCAAAGTCCCCCACGATTATTGCATTACCTTCGTTACAAGCTCCTACTGTTTCTTGATTAATATTCTGTCCAACGGTATAGATACTGTTAGAGGGCCTATATACTACTCCCACCAGTGTTTTCTGCCCCTTGTTATTGCTTATCTCCACCCATACTGATTCTACTTCCTGATCTTCTGAGCTGAGATCCTTTCTCTCTACTGTCTTTATGTCATCCTTTATTATCAGGGCTACCCCCGCCCCCCTCCTTTTCCATTCTGCCTATCTTTTCGAAATGTCAAGTACCCTGGAACATTTAGTTCCCAACCTTGGTCACCTTGCAACCACGTCTCTATAATGGCTATCAGTACAGTTCAATTTCATAATTGAATCCAGTAAACTACTGATCCCTTGGTACTGACATAATGAAAAAGTAAGAAGACAAATGAGTGGAATCGTTCCAGACAAGCATGGAGATTTGGGCTTCTATTTTCTTTGACATGAGAATACAAGCTTAGAACAGGGACACTGTGGGGCGAATTTGTCTCTGCTTTGTGCCCAGGGTATCCTTGTTCTCCAGCACAAAGAGAAGGAGAAAGGGGATGAGACCCATGACACTGGGTCTCCACCACCATTCCGCTGCACAATTACTTCAAATGTTTCCCCGAGGAGGAGCAGAGCAATAATGCCTGGAGCAGGCAAAATAATTTAAATTGCACATAAATGAGGTTGTAATGATATTGCCAAACCTCCCATCTCATTTTCTTGGATCTCCACTTGGCAGAGACCTTAATGCAATGGCACCCACAGTAGTGTTTGCACCCAGGCCCCTCTGATTGGAAGATCAGAAAAGGGGCAAGCAGCAAGCACATGACGGCACCAAGCAGGTTAGTACCTTTAATTTTCATATGCAACACTGGGATCTTCAGGGCTGGAGGCCTTCAGCTGCTGTTTTTGGATAGCAGCAGAAGGTCCCATAGCTGTAGCTGAGAGATGGACCAAATCTTGAGTTCAGAGTAATCTGAACTAGGTCCAGATTAATTCTCAAGATTTATAAACCTAAAAGATGCCAACACTTGTGTAGCGGGACAAAATATTCTTAAATTTTTGCCCTCTTTTCCACAACCTTCCATACGTTTCACTGTCACCATATGGGTTTTAGGCAATCAGCTGCTGCTCCATGACTAGAATAAATTATTTTGCGGCAGATTTTCCTTTTTATTGTGCTTGGGTGTAAAGGATCGCTTGCATACAAGCACAGAGGAAAATCAGGCAGTCTCCATAACATGCGGGTGATCCTCTCTGCAGGTGCTTTGTGCCCAGGTGATCCTTTGGTGTCCAAGCACAATAAGAGGAAAATCTGCCCCTTTATTTTTTTCAACCAAAGAGCTTCCTGGCTCAAGGTGGATTGAGGAGAGTCTGACCTGTGGTCAAGTGGAAACGTTGCACATAGTCTTGTGAGGGTCCGATGTCCAACTGATTGCTGGTAGTCTGTTTGGAGGAGTGGTTCATTTGATTTGTGGTTTCAAGTGGTGATGGGGTTGCATGTGGCTTGATTGTAATCAGGAATTTAATCTGGGGCATTTAAGTCAAAATGGGAATGTTTTCTTCTATTCTTAATATTTAGAGTGGTTAATGAGCTTTGCTTAGCACTGTCACCATTTTGAATTTTGTAGTAGTTTTAATAACTAGACAGCAAAACCCTTTAGAATATTTGAATTTCAGGCTGAAATATAAATTAGCCTGGACCACACCAATTCATGTAATTGGAGGACAGATAATCTACAGCTTGCGCTACGAGGATGACAGGGTGCTTTTAAAAAGCAGCATTTACAGGAGGCAAGTAAATGTATTCACACATTAAGATCTGCCAATTGATTCCTGGGGGAAAGATCTCCTCTGTTTGCTATTTGTAGGAAAATCATAAACGCATGTATAAAGAATGTGTTTATAATTTCACTATGAATAATAAATATAGGAAATTGCTGCACTCTGCCCCCCTGGTCAGTGCCTTATTTGTGATTGCGATCATGGGGTCCTTAAACAAATACTGAGCAAAGGGACCATGGGTGATTTTCCACACACTAATTAGGCCTTCTCCACTTGAATAAGGCTCTGGCTTTACTGTCTGAGATCTTTTGGCATACTGTCATTTTGCTCTCATGTGCTGAACTTTATAATGACATTGCGTTCTGTTCAATTCAGTGGGAGACATTCTGGGATGAATTTTAAACTCGGTGAAGTTTTAACTCCTTTACTGCTGATTTTTAAAAAAATGAATACTGTTCATCAGAAGTTTCATTAACTGCATTTATCATAATCAATTATTGTTGTTCTTTTCTTCCAATGTCCCCTTCTCTTTTGAATGCATTGACTCTTGCTAGCACTCATGGAACCTCAACAGCCCCCCAGTACCTTGAGCAAGTGATTGTTATTCACATGGAAGCATAGACAGTGAATGTAGTTGAGTTTCTATGACTTTAATCTGTTAGAGAAGAACTCTAGAAGATCCCAGTTACTTGATTTTTAACTTCATGCAGGTAAGACTGGTCCCAGAATAAATGCAGAGCATGTAGCTGTTGTTTGTTTCACTGCCCATTAAATAGTGCAAGATTAAATGTAACATGATGAGAGGCAAATACAACATTATAAAATCTCAGTACACTCACTCAAAATGTCAAATCACAAACTGTTGTGTGGCCCTTACCCCTCCATTAAATTGGCAAGAAAAAGTCCATTATCAATAACCACAACACAACCAAAAATCCAGCTATCTGTGCAAATGTGATTCACATCAGAATCAGTTTCTCCAAGTTGGTTTCCAATGAATGTTTGGCTCCAACGCTGCTTGGCATTATTTACCTCACAACTGGATTTCACCACATACAACACTTCTGTTATTTTCTTAGTTAATTTTTTTTGTTAACAGTATTTGGTTAAATGAATGCTTTAATGGTTTTTGCCAACTTATAACTAAATGATATTTTACATAGAATTACATAGAATATACAGCACAGAAACTGGCCATTCGGCCCAACTAATCTGTGCTGGTGTTTATACTCCACGCGAGTCTCCTCCCATTCCATCTGCCTCATCTCAGCCTTTCACATATCGTTCTATTCCCTTTTCTCTCATGTGCTCATCTAGTTTCCTTTTGAAACTATCTAAGCTATTTGCCTCAACCACTTCCTGTGGCAGCGAGTTCCACATTGTAACTACTCTCTGAGTAAATAAATTTTAAGCATTATTAAAAAATATATAAAATTAAAAAACTTGGCTAACATTTGTACTTTGGTTTCCCCTTGAGACTGAGCCTACCTGTTTTTGCAAAAGGAGGAGGGAGTAAAATTGAGGTAAAGTAAATACATTATACTCTATCCAATAATTCAACACAGAATAACTACGTTTGGTAAAAACAAAATCTCTTGTATGAAGTTACTTGTATTTTTAAAAAATACAAGAAATAAATCACAAAATACATTTGAAGAACTCAGTCATGAACTGGTGAATAAATTGAAGTGATTATAAAGAGCTCAAGTACATTGCGAGTACATTGATGAAATTATATCACCTAAACTGGAAATAATGTTAAGTGTGTTGAGGTTGAATGGAGGCCAAAGGAAGTACCTCTCCCCCACAAATATGTCGCAGTAACTTCAAACAGACAAAACCAAAGGAAAAGTGAATCAGATATGACAGGTCAGAGCTCCTACTGTATTAAGGCTTGCTCTTAGGATGGACTCCTCTAAATTATCCATTAGATTTTCACCTCAAAAGGGCAAAACTTTGCAAGCACAAAGGTAGTTTAATGCTCTGTGTATTTGCAACACTTAAAATAAGTAAAGTTATTCTATTGTAAAAGCCTGTATGGATGATTTTCTTTGACTTTCTAATGTGCTGTAGCAATGACTGTGAGACCTGGCTTTGACTCACAGATTCAATTGATCTTGGCACACAGATTTTCACAAGATGATGAATCACTTTGGGCGCATTTATACTGTAACTACAGGTCTCAGGGTGGTAGCTGCAGAATCAGTTCCCGCTGGGCACTACCTTGTTTATGTTGCCTGGCTCCGAATTTAATTCTCAGGGCCAGCAGGGATCTCTGCACATGCTTGAACAGGGATCTGCTTCTACCTGTTAAATTTTAAATGTTTTGAGAGCACAAGTAGTAACTCTCTGTAAGTTTATAAAGTAATCGAGGGGGAAATCACAAGATCACAAGGTAAATACTGATGAGGGAAACCATTTGGCCCATCTAAATTCATCCATTCAGAAGTACCTGAACAACACCCCCCACTCCCCCACCCCACCTCCAATTGGTTCTTAAATGATTCTATGGTTTTCACCTCTACTATCCTATCTGGAAGTCCATTGCATGTATTGCCCTGGATGTCAAGGGATATACAAGAATGGATTAGAAAAAAATGGAGGCTTTTGGCAGATACAAAGAACTAAAAACAGTGGAAGCCATAGAGGAGTATAGAAAGTGCAGGGGGGTACATAAAAAAGAAATTAGGAAAGTGAAGAGGGGGCATGAAAAAACACTGGTGGGCAAAATAAAGGAAAATTCCAAGGTGTTTTATAAGTATATTAAGGGCAAGAGGATAACCAGGGAAAGAGTAGGGCCCATTAGGGACCAAAGTGGCAATCTATGTGTAGCACCGGAAGATGTGGGTGAGGTTTTAAATGAATATTTTGCATCTGTGTTCACTATGGAGAAGGACAATGTAGGCATAGAAATCAGGCAGGGGGATTGTGATATACTTGAACAAATTAGTATTGAGAGGGAGGAGGTACTAGCAGTTTTAGTGGGCTTAAAAGTGGATAAATCCCCAGGCCCAGACGAGATGTATCCCAGGCTACTGTGTGAGACAAGTGAGGTGATTGCAGGGGCTCTGACACAAATTTTCAGAACCTCTCTGGCCACAGGGGAGGTGCTAGAGGACTGGAGGACAGCTAACATAGTACCATTATTCAAGAAGGGTAGTAGGGATAAACCAGGAAATTACAGGCCAGTGAGCCTAACATCAGTGGTAGGGAAATTATTGGAAAAAATTCTGAGGGACAAAATTAGTCTCCACTTGGAGAGGCAAGGATTAATCAAGGATAGTCAGCATGGCTTTGTCAGAGGGAGATCATGTCTAACCAATTTGACAGCGTAGAAATAGAAAGATATTTCAGATGAATATGTGGCTAGAGGAATGGTGCAAGGGGGAGGGATTCAAATTCCTGGGACATTGGAACCGGTTCTGGGGGAGGTGTGACCAGTACAAACTGGACATTTTGCACCTGGGCAGGGCCGGGACCGATGTCCTAGGGGGAATGTTTGCTAGTGCTCTGGGGAGGGTTTAAACTAAAATGGCAGGGGGTTGGGAACCTGAGCAGGGAGGCAGAGGAAAGGGAAACAAGGATAAAAGCAAACGATAGGAAGGAGAAAAACAAAAGTGGCAGTCAGAGAAATCAACGGTTTAAATCAAACATGGCCACAGTAAATAATAATTATAATAGGTCTAAGAGCGTTAAAAAAACAAGCCTGAAGGCTTTGTGTCTTAATGCAAGGAGCATTCGTAATAAGGTGGATGAATTAGCTGCGCAAATAGAGGTAAACAAATATGATTTGATTGGGATTACGGAAGCATGGCTCCAGGGTGGCCAAGGCTGGGAACTCAACATCCAGGGGTATTCAATATTCAGGAAAGATAGGCAAAAAGGAAAGGGAGGTGGGGTAGCATTGCTGGTTAAAGAGGGGATTAACACAATTGTAAGGAAGGATATTAGCTCTGATGATGTGGAATCTGTATGGGTAGAACTGAGAAATACCAAGGGGCAGAAAACGTTAGTGGGAGTGGTATATAGACTTCCAAACAGTAATGCGGAGGTTGGGGATGGCATTAAAAGGGAAATTAGAGAAGCGTGTAATAAGGGCACAGCAGTCATCATGGGTGATTTTAATCTACATATAGATTGGGCTAACCAAATTAGTAACAATACTGTGGAGGAGGGATTCCTGGAGTGTTTACAGGATGGTTTCCTGGACCAATATGTCGAGGAACCAACCAGAGATCAGGCCATCTTAGACTGGGTATTATGTAATGAGAAAGGATTAATTAGCAATATTGTTGTACGAGGCCCCTTGGGTCGGAGCGATCATAATATGATAGAATTCTCATTAAGATGGAGAGTGAAGTAGTTGACTCAGAGACTAGGGTCCTGAATTTAAATAAAGGAAACTACAATGGTATGAGGCACGAGTTGGGTAGGATTGATTGGGGAATGTCACTCAAAGGGTTGACGGTGAATATGCAATGGCAAACATTCAAAGACCGCATGGATGAACTACAGAATTTGTTCATCCCAGTTTGGCATAAAAATAAAACAAAAAAGGTGACTCAACCATGGCTAACAAGGGAAATTAGGGATAGCATAAGATCCAAGGAGAGGACATATAAATTGGCCAGAAAAAGCAGTAAACCTGAGGATTGGGAGCAGTTTAGGATTCAACAAAGGAAGACAAAGGGATTAATTAAGAAGGGGAAAATAGAATATGAGAGTAAGCTTTCAGGGAACATAAAAACTGACTGTTAAAGCTTTTATAGCTATGTGAAGAGAAAAAGATTGGTGAAGTCAAGCATAGGTCCCTTGCAGTCAGAATCAGGGGAATTTATAATGGGGAACAAAGAAATGGCAGACCAATTAAATACATATTTTGGTTCTGTCTTCACAAAGGAGGACACAAATAACCTCCCAGAGATGTCGGGGAACATAGGGTCAGATGAAAGGGAGGAACTGAAAGAAATCAGTATTTGAAGGGAAATGTTGTTAGGGAAATTGACGGGATTGGAGGCCGATAAATCCCCAGGGCCTGATAATCTACATCCTAGGGTACTTAAGGAAGTGGTCCTAGAAATAGTAGATGCATTGCTGATCATCTTCCAACATTCGATGGAATCTGGAACAGTACCCATGGATTAGAGGGTAGCGAATGTTACCCCACTATTCAAAAAAGGTGGTAGAGAGAAAACGGGGAATTACAGACCGGTAAGCCTGAAATCAGTAGTGGGGAAAATGCTAGAGTCCATTATAAAAGATGTAATAGCAGAGCACTTGGAAAACAGTGACAGGATCGGACAAAGTCAACATGGATTTATAAAAGGTAAATCGTGCTTGACTAATCTACTGGAATTTTTTGAGGATGTAACTGGTAAAATAGATAAGGGAGAACCAGTGGATGTGGCGTATTTGGACTTTCAAAAGGCTTTCGATAAGGTCCCGCATAAGAGATTAGCGTGTAAAGTTAAGGCACATGGGATTGGGGGCAAGGTATTGACTTGGATAGAGAACTGGTTGGCAGACAGAAAGCAAAGAGTTGGAATAAACGGGTCTTTTTCCGAGTGGCAGGCAGTGACTAGTGGGGTATCGCAGGGATCGGTCCTTGGACCCCAGCTATTCACAATATATATTAATGATCTAGACAAGGGAACTGGGTGTAATATCTCCAAGTTTGCAGATGACACAAAGCTGGGTGGGCGTGTGTGCTGTGAGGAGGATGCCGAGAAACTCCAGGATGTTTTGGACAGGTTGGGTGATTGGGCAGAAGCATGACAGATGCAATATAATGTGGATAAATGTGAGGTTATCCACTTTGGTGTCAAAAACAGGAAGGCAGATTATTGTCTGAATGGCAATAGATTGTGAGAAGGGGAAGTGCAACGAGACCTGGGTGTCCTTGAGCACCCGTCGCTGAAGGTAAGCATGCAGGTGCAGCAGACGGTTAAGAAGGCAAATACTATGTTGGCCTTCATAGCGAGAGGGTTTGAGTACAGGAACAAGGATGTCTTGCTGCAGTTGTGCAGGGCCTTGGTGAGACCACATCTTGAGTATTGTGTGCAGTTTTGGTCGCCTTATCTGAGGAAGGATGTTCTTGCCATGGAGGGAGTTCAGCGAAGATTCACCAGGCTGATACCTGGGATGGCAGGAATGATGTATGAGGAGAGATTGGGTCGATTGGGCTTATACTCGCTGGAGTTTAGAAGAATGAGAGGGGATCTCATTGAAATTTATAAAATTCTGACAGGACTGGACAGACTAGATGCAGGAAGGATGTTCCCGATGTTCGGGGAGTCCAGAACCAGGGGTCACAGTCTAAGGATAAGGGGTAAGCCATTTAGGACAGAAATGAGGAGGAATTTCTTCACCCAGAGAGTGGTGAACCTGTGGAATTCTCTACCACAGAAGGCAGTCGAGGTCAATTCATTAAATATATTCAAGAAGGAGTTGGATATATTTCTTAAGGCTAAAGGGATCAAGGGATTTGGGGAGAAAGCAGGGACAGGGTACTGAATTTGGATGATCAGCCATGATCGCATTGAATGGCGGAGCAGGCTCAAGGGGCCGAATGGCCTACTCCTGCTCATATATTCTATGATTGAATTTTTTGAGGGAGTGACTTGGTGTGTGGAAGAGGGTAGTGCAGTTGATGTAGTTTACATGGACTTCAGTAAGGCTTTTGACAAAGTCCCACATGGGAGACTGGTCAAGAAGGTAAGAGCCCATGGTATCTAGGGCAATTTGGCATATTGGATCCAAAATTGGCTTGGTGGCAGGAGGCAGAGGGTGATGGTCGAAGATTGTTTTTGTGACTGGAAGCCTGTGTCCAGTGGTGTACCGCAGGGATCGGTGCTGGGTCCTTTGCTGTTTGTAGTGTACATTAATGATTTAGATATGAATGTAGGGGGTATGATCAGTAAGTTTGCAGATGACACGAAAATTGGTGGAGTGGTAAATAGCGAGGAGGGAAGCCTCAGACTACAGGACGATATAGGCGGGTTGGTCAGATGGGCAGAACATTGGCAAATGGAATTTAACCCTGAAAAGTGTGAGGTGATGCATTTTGGGAGGACTAACAAGGCAAGGGAATACACAATGACTGGTAGGATCCTAGGAAGGACAGAGGATCAGAGGGACCTTGGTGTGCATTTACATAGATCCCTGAAGGCAGGAGGACAGGTAGATAATGTGGTTAAAAAGGCATATGGGATACTTGCCTTCATTAGTCGACGCATAGAATATAAGAGCAGGGAGGTTATGATGGAGCTGTACAAAACGCTAGTTAGGCCACAGCTGGAATACTGTGTGCAGTTCTGGTCGCCACACTACAGGAAGAATGTGATTGCATTGGAGAGGGTGCAGAGGAGATTCACCAGGATGTTACCTGGGCTGGAGCGCTTCAGCTATGAACAGAGACTGGACAGGCTGGGGTTGTTTTCCTTAGAGCAGAGAAGGCTGAGGGGGGACCTGATTGAGGTGTACAAAATTATGAGGGGCATAGATAGGGTAGATAGAAAGGAACTTTTCCCCTTAGTAGAGGGGTCAATAACCAGGGGGTATAGTTTCAAGGTAAGGGGCAGGAGGTTTAGAGGGGATTTGAGGAAAAACTTTTTCACCCAGAGGGTGGTTGGAATCTGGAACTCATTGCCTGAAAGGGTGGTAGAGGCAGGAACCCTCACAACATTCAAGAAGCATTTAGATGAGCACTTGAAATGCCATAGCATACAAGGCTACGGACCAAGTGCTGAAAAATGGGATTCAAATAGATAGGGCTTGATGGCCGGCACGGACACGATGGGCTGAAGGGCCACTTTCTGTGCTGTATACATTTATGACTCTATCTATGACTCTATGATCACCGTGTATAAAGAAGAACTTCCTGATACTGGTCCTAAATTTGCCGTTTACTGGTTTGAAACTAGGGGCTAGATTTTCAGTATAGGCAGTTTTGGGGCGCTAACCTTAGCGCCCGCCCGAAGTTAGCGCCCGCCCCAAAGTAGCGCCCCGTTGCCGGGAATTCAGTGGCTTCGCCCTAAGAGGTTGGTGGAGCGCTAAAAGAGGCGTTCCACTACTCTCTTTAGGCGCTAAGCCGGCGGTCCAGAGGGATAGCGCCCAGGCGGGGCGCAGCACGGGTGCGGTCATTTTTGCACTGACAGCAGACCCCGTGGTGCCGACCAGCTCTTAAAGGGGGAAGGGACGAATTGGTCTGCTGCCACGCCCTGCACACTGCAGCCTTGCAAAGAGGCCTCAACACTACTGCTCAGCCCCAGGGAGTCATGGCAACGCCAGAGAAGGCCCGTCAGCGTGCCCTGCGCTTCTCAGAGGGTGATCTGGACATCATGCTCACAGCTCTGGAGGTGAGGCGCAAGATCTTGTTTCCAGACAGTGGGAGGAATCCAACCCACCACGACTACACCAAAGCCTGGAAGCAGATCGCCCAGAGGGTGACGTTCACCGGCGAGGCCCCCAGGACCCACACACAATGCCGTAAGAAGTACAACGATCTGACCAGGATTGTGAGGGTGAGTAGCCTTTCCAGTCTCCTCCTCATTCTTGCATGTACACCTGACATGATGGGCAAAGGGACCTGAAAGTCCTTTTGGCCAGCCCTCAGCCAGCAGCATTGGGACAGTCATGAGCATCAAATGGCCATTCGGCACTCTACACTTTGGCCAAGCTATTCCACCATGGGAGGCAGTGCACACTACATCAGGGCTTCACTCTGTCCAAGCTATTCCACCATGGGAGGCAGTGCTCACTACATCAGGGCTTCACTCTGTCCAAGCTATTCCACCATGGGAGGCAGTGCACACTACATCAGGGCTTCACTCTGTCCAAGCTATTCCACCATGGGAGGCAGTGCTCACTACATCAGGGCTTCACTCTGTCCAAGCTATTCCACCATGGGAGGCAGTGCACACTACATCAGGGCTTCACTGCGCACTTACAGCCCGTCCTTTCTCTTGCAGGCTAAAGTAGCGTTTAATCGCCAGGCCCGTGCCAGGGGTGGCCGCGCCAAGCTGCAGAAGCTCACTCGGCTGGAGGAGCGCGTGTGTGTGCTCATGGGAGCACGTGTGATTGTCCCCACAGCGTGCGGTGTATCCGACCCTCCACTGCCCGGCAATGGTAAGGACCTCGCCTTTTGGCCCTCTCGCGTCGCACTGGCCCATCCGAGCTACCTCCTTTGCCACTGTCCCACCAATGCGCTGAATCCCACCAGTCCTAACTCCCTCGCTGACGCCGTCTCCTCACTCTGAAGCTACTCTTGTGCATTCCTGCTTTCAGCTGGTGACGACCAGGACCCTGAGGCTGCCAGTGACAGCACCTCCAACCAGGAGGAGGAGGAGGAGCAAGCCGGACCTTCGGGGGAACAGTCACGTCCCGCAGGAGAGGAGGAAATGCTCGACACCTCCTCACTGGACGAGTGCCTGGAGGAACTGTCGCAGGGCAATGCAGCTTCTGGGACCAGTGGCGTCCAGCCACCCAGCAGCCGTGCGCGTGGCCCGCGGCCTTCCCCCCAAAGGGGGGAAGGATCAGAGGGGAGTGCTGCTGCTCGGCACACTCGCCGTCACCAACGCGGCAAGGGTCCCCTAGTTCGGCCCCCTCCTCCCCAGCGGGAGAGTCGCGACTCCAGTCCGGACACCTTCACTTCGGAGGAGGTGCGGAAGCTCGATCAGATGGCCGACGACTCGGACCGGCGCCACACGGAGCTCATGAGCGTGGTGGGGCGCATGCCTGAGGCCATCGAGTCGCTGGCGACCAGTGTGCGCGAGTTCGGGGCAGCAACTGCCGCGACTGGCCGCATGCTAACTGATGCCGTCAAGACCCTGGCGGATGTGATGCACGCGCACACCAGGACCACAGGGCCACTCACTGCTGCCACACGCGCTGTCTCAGGCAGGCATCGCCAGGGCAGGCGCCGCGCTGGACCATCCCAGCAAGCCGGCCGTCGGCTGATTGCTGCGGATCCTGCAGTGCGGGCCCGGCCGAGTGCCACCGCGCCACAGCACCAGCCAGCGCATCCCAGACGCCAGCTGGCCCACATTGCACCATCCGTCGCCGCCATTCCCCCTCTGGGGCGTCAAGGGCAAGCGGCTGCAGCTGATGGTGGCCAGGCTCAGGCGCGCCACTCAGGAGACGGCCCCTCGAGGCCCAAACGCCGTGTAGGCCGCCCCCCAGCGGCATCTGGCGGAAGGGCATCTGAGCCTCAGGCGCCTTCCCCCAGCCTCGCAGCAGCCACTGGGCAGAGCTTGCGAAGGAGCAGCAGGCAGGGCAGGGGAGGCAAAATGCTGGCCAAGGTCTCGTCCTCGCGGGCCACTCAGTAGAGGGTGTGGCCAGCTTTCCTTTAATATGGCGGTGGCCATCTTTATTTTGCCCATGGTTGTGCTTTTGGAGGGCTTTTTTTTTGCGTTAGGCCGACGTTGAGGCCCGGTTTCAATAAAGGTGGAGTGGCTCCTCCCCAGTTTGTGGGAGTGAGTCGTTTGTTGGGCTTTTTGTGGGGCCCGTTTATTGTTTTTGGGGATTCATGTGGGAAGGGCTTTTCATTTTTGTTTAATAAAAAATTATCTTTATTCATGCAGTCTCCATGGTTGTTCTTCTTAGTGTTTGTTGGCTTCGCCGGCTGAGGGCTTGCGGAGCGGCTGCATTCATCTTCCCTCATGGCCCCTGGCCATTCCCTGACAGGGGGCTTAGAAGTACCGTGTAATAAGGTGGCGTCGTGCGGCCCTTGGCCCTGGTCGCTCCCTCCTGGGAACGTACTCCTGCTCCTCCTCCTCCTCCTCCTCCTCCTCCTCATGCTCCTCCTGCTCCTCCTCCTGAGGTGCTGGTCCAACGTCAGGTGGCAGTGCCTGAGTCCTGCGGATAGCCAGGTTGTGTAGCATGCAGCAAACCACCACAAATTGGGAGACCTGGTCCGGCGAATACTGGAGAGCTCCTCCGGAGCGATCAAGGCAGCGGAACCGCTGCTTGAGGACCCCAATAGTTAGCTCGATGATGTTGCGGGTGGTTTGATGGCTCTCGTTGTAGGCCTCTTCAGCAGCGGTCCTGGGCGCGCGGAGCGGGGTCATGAGCCAGGTGCACAAAGGATAGCCTTTGTCCCCGAGTAGCCATTCTCTTGGGGGAGGCTGTGCCTGGAACATGTCATGCACAGTACTCTGCCGCAGGATAAAGGCATCGTGGCTGCTGCCTGGGAAGCTGGCATTGACTGCCATGATGCGCTGCTTGTGGTCACAGACCAGCTGCACATTCAGAGAATGGTAGCCCTTCCTGTTGCGATACTGCTCGCCATGCTCCAGAGGGGCCCGCAAAGCCACATGCGTACAGTCAATGGCGCCCTGCACCAAGGGGAATTCCCCGAGTCTGGAAAATCCCAATGCGCGCTGATGCTGGCTCTCCAGGGCCATGGGGAAGGAGATGAATTGGCTTCTCCTTCTGAACAGTGCTTCGGTCACCTGGCGGATGCAGCGATGCGCGCCGTACTGGGAGATGTTTGCTATGTCCCCAGCAGCGTATTGGAAGGAGCCGGTGGCATAGAAGTTCAATGCCACTGTCACCTTCACTTCCACCGACAGAGACGTCCTGCACCTGAGCTTTGGCCGCAGATCTCGGCGAAGCAGGTGGCAGATCTCTGCAATCACCCCCTTCCGGAATCGGAGCCTTTTAACACATCGCGCGGCACTCATGTTTAGGTAGGAGCGCTGCTGGCGGTATAGCCTGACTGGGTAAGGCCTACGTGGCCGACGCCTGTAGCCCCCTCTGCCTCTAGCCAGGGCTGCCCCTCTCACAATACGTCTGCGAGCCCTACGGACATGGAGCTGCAGCTCCGCGTTGGCACCCCATGCAACCCCCATCAAATCCTGGCAAACACTCTAATTTCCAAATGGCCACTTGCAGCGCTGTTGCCTGAGTCCAAAAATACCTGGCTCTTGCTGCTTGAAACCAGTTAGCTATCCTCCTTGTTGTGTCTCCAGAAATGCGTTGCACAAGACTGTTTTCTGAAATAATGGATGGCCTTTATACTGGAGAGGACGTTCCCTTTAATTAGCGCCCCCCGGGGCCCGCGCTGGTTGTGTTGCGTTCCTTTTTCCAAACGCTCCGGCCGCCCGCCGCACAATGGGGCGGTCCGACTGAAGTTTGCAATCGGGGCGGCCAAAGGGCGTTGCACGAGGATGTGACGTCATTTTCTGCGCGCGCATCCGGGCGGGCGCTAAACTTTGCGCCGGCGCTAACGGGCAACTTAATTTGGGGCGGGGCGCAAACTGCGCTGCGCCCGGGCGCTACACGCATAGCGCCCGGAAATCACTTCTCTTAAGGCGCTAACTGCTGGCGCAAGCAACTGAAAATCTAGCCCTATGTCCCTTGTCCTAATCTCACACTTTTTAACCATGTTAGTCCTCAGGGGGGCTGTGCAGTGTCAGAACACAAACCTTGTATGGCTGCCACCTTTAGGAGGTCTCATCACACCACTCCTGCTTGGCAGTGGTACAAAAGTGGCAATATAACTGCACTTGTTCAAAGGCAATATGGAGCAAAGGTACCTGACGAGGTAGACAAGGGGGAGAAATGAACAAGTGTTGCCCTGTTGAATGCAAATCAGCATTTTCTATGCTGTGGAGATATCCAAAAGACACCAGCCTTTAACTATATTAATCTATAGTCACCATAACCTAGCATGTATGATCACAGAAAGTCATAATTGGGGGGGGGGGATAAAATTATACCAAAAATAACATTTAAGAAAAAAAAGATTGACCATAGAATTACCAAACTGTGTGGAATCTGCACAATTATAGCTCAATAAATAATATTCTAATCATTCCTTCTGTACAAAATTCTGTTCTGGTCCTGAAATGATAAAATTCTGGATTTGATTTGTACTGAGTATATAGCCTGTTTCTGAGGAATCCTGAAAGTGGTGCAAATCTGATGTTAGCTTTTTGTATCCAAGCAACAGGCTGTGGCAAGGGTTGCTGTTGTGAGTGCATAACAGCACTGCACTAATGAAAGCCAGTCTTGTTAGTCTACGCTCTCTGTGGTTCCAACAGAATGCAGCCATCCCAGCTGAGGGCTTCCCGCAGGCTGATTGGTCATATTGTACCACCTTGATACACATGGTGAGCTTTTTTCTTTGGTCAACTAAGTGGCAGGAGATTCATATCACCCATTTGTACCACTCTGACACAAAACCTGTGCTTTGCAATCTAGACTAATCTGGAGGCCAAGAGGTGAGAGTTTGTGCTCCACAAATCAACCAGAATAAATAATGCCATATTGTTTATACAACCACAGAGTATGACTCAAATTTCAGAGTTGCAACAAATGCAAATCTTCCAGTTTGACTGGAACTAGGGCTTGTACTCAAAACAGAAAGAGGAAAAGTGTAATTACTCATTGCCCTTTGCTCATTTAAACGCACACAGCTCTAGGTACTTTAATATAGCGGTAGGACACTATAATGCCACTGGTTTCTATCAAAGCTATCAAGCGTTCTATCTGCCTCTTGGCCGGTGGACTATAATGGAACATCAAATTCTGATCAATTAGAGTCACGTTGTTACACATAGCAAGAATTCTTCAAACATTCCAAGTTTTGAAACACATTCATTCAGATCAAGATCCACTATATTATAAGTGAACAGAAACCATTCCGTCTTACCAGGAGAAATACCAAAGCTCGAGCAGCTGAGATCTGAAGATTTAGTTGACTCTTCAGAATTTATAAATCGCCTATTGTTTTGATCCAGTTTGTCACATTGATTTAATTACTCCAGCATTTCCTGACTTGACTAGCCTCTGTCGTCCTTCTTTCCTGGACTGTTGTAAACTCTTTGCCTATGAACCCTGAGATCCCCTGTGAGAGTTCCTGATGATGAAGTTTAACACAAACTGTTAACTTTTCAATTCCCAATGGTAAATTACTCCAACTGGCAGTGTGCCATTGATGATGTTTGCTAGGAACATTGCATTCCAGTGTAAGATAGCTTGTAGAAACTGTTTCATAAATATGAAATCTTGACAAATATGTGATGGGATTACAGCCCTGACAATTAGCTACATTTTCTTTTTTTCACTCTTCTGTTGACTGCTGCGGATGAATCCTAAACTTTAGATGAACATCTAACACCGAGATTGGATTGGGTACATTCTAGTACAGTTTGTATTGATAAGAAATGGTTTTAGTTTTGTATTCATGCAAACTGTGTAGTGTAATTTGCATGTGAAATTATTCATATCTTATTCACCGTAAATAATATGAGACTACCATCTCTTTGGCACCATAAGTACATAAGAAATAGGAGCAGGAGTAGGCCATATGGCCCTTCGAGCCAGCTCTGCCATTCAATTTGATTGTGGCTGAACTTCTACATCAACTCCACTTTCCCACACTATCCCTTTAATCCCTCGATTCCCTTCGTGCCCAAAAATCTATCGATCTCAGTCTTGAATATACTCAACGACTGAGCCTCCACAGTCCTTTGGGGTAGAGAATTCCAAAGATTCACAACCCTCTGAATGAAGACATTTCTCCTCATCTCAGTCCTAAATGACCGACCCCTTATCCTGAGATTAAGACCCTTAGTTCTAGGCTCTCCAGCCAGGGTAAACAGCCTCTCAGCATCTACCCTGTCAAGCCCTCTTAAGAATTTGATATATGTTTCAATGAGATCACCTCTTATTCTTCTAAACTCCAGAGAATATAGGCCCATTCTACTCAATCTCTCCTCATAGAACAGCCCTCTTATCCCAGGAATCAATCTAGTGAACCTTCGTTGCACCCCCTCTAAGGCAAGTATATTGTTCCTTAGGTAAGGAGACCAAAACTGTGCACATAGTGTGGTCTCACTAAAGCCCTGTATAATTGCACCAAGACTCCTTGGCCTAGAAATTCAGTATAGCCACTTCTGGGGCGGTAAAGTTGGGCGGCCGCTAAAGTTTGCGCCCGGCGCAAAGTCGAGCCCCCTTCGCCGATATTCAGTTGCATCGCCCTAAGAGGTTGCTGCTGCGCTAAAACAGGCGATGCACGACTATCATTAGGTGCTAAGCCGGCAGCCCGGGGCGCTAACACCGGAAGTTGGGCGCAGGGCAGGTGCGGCGAGCTGCTGATTGCCGGCAGACGCTCTGGCTCTGGTGAGCTCTTAAAGGGGGAGGGTGGATTTGTTTTTTTGAAAGGCCGAGACTAGTGTATTTGTGTTTGTGGGAGGGCTTCTCTCCATCAGTTTGTTATGTGGTACCGGTCTTCTTCTTCTCCTCCTCCTCCTCCTCCTCCTCCTCCTCCTCCCAAAGAAGGAGTGTTGCAAAACGGCTGCCTTTTCTACTGCAGGAGTGCCCTTTAATTTGCGCTCCCCGCGGCCCGCCTCGGCTGTGTACCATTCCACTTCACAGTCGTTCGGGCCGCCAGGCGCACAATGGGGCGGCGCGAGTGAAGTTCCGGTTCCGGGCGCACAAAGGGCGTTGCACGACGAAATGACGTCATGATCTGCGCGCGCAGATGAGCGCGCGCAATGACTTTGCACCGGCGCTAAATGTCTACTGAAGTTGGGGCGAGGCGCAGATCACGCTGCGCCCGGGCGCTAAGCGCCTAGCGCTCGAGATCTACTCCTCCTAAGGCGCTAACAGCTGGCGCAGCCAACTGAATTTCTAGGCCCTTTACTCTTATACTCCAACCCCCTTGCAATTTATACACACCATTAAATGCAAGGCTCATGATGTTCACTATTTATATGCTTTGTCACAAAAATGAAATAAATTTACTTTAGGGTCCACATGTAAGTTTCACAAAATTCAGGCAGTTCCCCCTCCCCGAAGATTATTTAATTAAAAGAGACCCTGGTTGGACTGATTTAAAAAATCCAGGGGCACACAAAATGGCTGCGGTCAACCTCGTGACCAAAAGCCTGTAAGTTCCAATTGTGGTCTCTGTGACAAGCTAACAGCTTGGGTATTTTTGATGTCTGCGAGATCACGAAACCAGACAGAACTTTTACATTTATGTATTGGGAGCAAACTCAGTTACATTCAGGCCCCCGTTTACAGGCCATCAAGCTTGTTTACTCAAACGATCCAAACGATCAGCGGAGCCATCCAGGTTAGGCTGGCCCCATCAAGGAATCTGTTGAACGAAGGAGAGCAGTTATGGGACCGTTAGAAGCTATTACCGGCCATCTAAGTCGATGGGCCAAGATCGACACCTTTTGTTCAATTCCAACCCGCTCAAATCAGACAAAGGATGAGCTGATTTAACGCGTGAGATAAGGGCTACTGAGAGGAGTATAACTATTGCCCCTCAGGAAGCCATGCTCTCTCTCTCTCTCCTCGCCTCCCGTGCCCTGCCTGCCACCACCCCAGGAAGAGGACCTACGAAGAAGAGCCCGTCCCGAGAGGTGAAATACCCTGCCAGAGACTATTTTATTACTGGGGTATTTTCACCTGGACGGTACCCTGTGCAGCATTGAAACCACGTGGCATCGAAAGGCAGCAGGGCAAAGAAGCAAGATTCTCGTCTGTTTAAACGACTCGAACTGGTGAGCATGGAATTCTGACCCCTCATAAGATAGCCTAGCGAGGTTTAGAGGGTGGGAGTTAAGGGGATTTCTAAAATTGTCATTTTAGTCATTTTCCCTCGATGTGCCGTTTATTTCCCATCCCTGTTAAGTGTAAGTGTACTGCATTCATATCATCCATTTGTATAGAATCGTTCTCTGGTAATAAAATCTTGGTTTTTCTTTGCACCAAACCACTGGTTTGCTCGTTTTCTATATCGTTACCTGCAAATAAGTCCGGTGGTCAGAACTCAAAAGGGGCGAGCGATTCGAGCCGCTCAAAGGGGGTAGTCAGAGGCATAACTGACGAACCCAAGACACCCACACAGTAAAACCCCTTACACACATGTTCAAAAAATCACTAAGTTTAAATGTCAGTGGGTTGCTCAAAGGGTCTGTGAATCATCACATTTATGGAGACCAGTAAATCATTCAATTTAGATTGCTAATGTCTTCTTTAATCATGACATTAAATTTAAGAAAACGAATTAAATGTTTACTTTCTTTTCCGTGATATGAGCTCACCTTCTGCTGCAAAATTTGAGAAGGACTCTAAGGATTGACTTTGCAGGAGTCCTTTTTAATTACACATTTATTTTGAAGATCATTTTTCACTTCTCCATTTGCTGCAATGGGGGATAAGGGACATGCTTATCTGCTCTGGTCCCAGGTTCTTCCAAAAGCAGCTCTGAATCCAACCACTTGGAGCCTTTCGATCTGCAGATCAGCACCAGCAAGAATGGGAAATGGATAATCACTGCCATAACGCCACATTCATTGGGTAGAAGGGAAAGCAAAATTCACTGTGTCTCTCTGCCTTTTATTCCAGTGAATTCTCAGTATTAAAACAATAGTGCAAACTCAATAAATAATAGAACCGGGAAGAGTTTGCAATGGTACTTGTGATGTATCCAATTTTGTTTACTTTTTAATTAAAAGTTCCAGACACACTGGTTATAGAGCAGGGAATGATTCTATAACTGAGTGATGATTTTTTGGGGGGTGGGCAATGAGAAAACAGTTCTCAACTGATCAAAGCTGTCTTTTTTTTCCTGTGAGAATTACAAATCCCTTTATTTCCCCCCCAGTCTCCTGAGACCATGCACTACCTTCAGTGAGAGACTGATGGGAAGGGGGACACAGAGAGGCTTTCCACCAGGATAATGTTAAATTACTGCCGAAGTAGACTACCCAGATCTACTGCCCCCACCACTAATATGACATTGACCTGGATGCTGGAAGATGCATAACAGTAGCTCAAGGTAAAATAAAAACAGAAAATGCTAGAAATACTCAGCAGGTCAGGCAGCATCTGTGGAGAGAGAAACAGAGTTAACATTTCAGGTCAATGACCCTTCGTCAGGACTGGAAAAAGTTGCAGATGGAACAGATTTTTAAGCAAGTGTAGGGGCAGGGAAAGGGGGGAGGGGGGGGAAACAAAAGGGAAGGTCTGTGATAGGCTGGAAGGCAGGAGAGATTAAGAGACAAAAGGGATGATGGTGCAAGGCAAAAGGAGATGGTAATGGGACAAGTTAATAAACAAAAGATGACTCTAGATGAAGTGTAAATAGCAATGGCAGAATGATCGTCGTTCCGGGAGGGAGGGGAAGGGGTGAGAGCAGAAGTGCGGGAAATAGAATGGACACAGTCAAGGGCCGTGTCAACCACAGTAGAGGCGAATCCTCATTTGAGGAAAAAGGAAGTCATATCGGAAGCACTAGTATGGAAGGTGGCATTGTCAGAGCAGATGCGGCAGAGATGGAAAAACTGGGAGAATGGAATAGAGTCCTTACAGGAAGCGGGGTGGGAGGAAGTGTACTCCAAGTAGCTGTGGGAGTCATAGAGTTTAGAGTCATAGAGTTTTTCAGCACAGAAAGAGGCCCTTCGGCCCATCGTGTCTGCGCCGCCCATCCATCCCTGTCCAGTCTAATCCCATTTTCCAGCATTTGGTCCATAGCCTTGTATGCAATGGCATTTCAAGTGCTCATCCAAATGCTTCTTGAATGTTGTGAGGGTTCCTGCCTCTACCACCCTTTCAGGCATTGAGTTCCACATTCCAACCACCCTCTGGGTGAAAAAGTTCCTCCTCAAATCCCCTCTAAATCTCCTGCCCCTTACCCTGAATCTATGCCCCCTTGTTATTGACCCCCCTACGAAGGGGAAAAGTTCCTCTTTGTCTACCCTATCTATGCCCTTCATCATTTTGTACACCTCAATCAGGTCCCCCCTCAGCCTTCTTTGCTCCAAGGAAAACAACCCCAGCCTGTCCAGCCTCTCTTCATAGCTGAGGCGCTCCATCCCAGGTAACATCCTGGTGAATCTTCTCTGCACCCTCTCCAAAGCAATCACATCCTTCCTATAGTGAGGCGACCAGAACTGCACACAGTACTCCAGCTGTGGCCTCACCAGCGTTTTGTACAGTTCCATCATAACCTCCCTGCTCTTATATTCTATGCCTCGGCTAATGAAGGCAAGTATCCCATATGCCTTTTTAACCACCTTATCTACCTGTTCCGCTGCCTTCAGGGATCTATGTACATGTACACCAAGGTCCCTCTGACCCTCTGTACTTCCTAGGGTCCTACCACTCATTGTGTATTCCCTTGCCTTATTTGTCCGTCCAAAATGCATCACCTCGCACTTTTCAGGGTTAAATTCCATTTGCCACTTTTCCGCCCATCTGACCAACCCGTTTATATCGTCCTGTAGCCTGAGGCTTTCCTCCTCACAATTTACCACCCCACCAATTTTCGTGTCATCTGCGAACTTACTGATCATACCTTTTACATTCTCATCCAAATCATTTATGTAGATCACAAACAACAAGGGACCCAGCACCGATCCCTGAGGTACCCCACTGGACACAGGCTTCCAGTCACAAAAGCAACCTTCGACCATCACCCTCTGCCTCCTGCCACTCAGCCAGTTTAGGATCCAACGCGCCAAGGCACCCTGGATCCCATGGGCTCTTACCTTCTTGACCAGTCTCCTATGCGGGACTTTGTCAAAAGCTTTACTGAAGTCCATGTAAACCACATCCACAGCATTTCCCTCATCCACCCCCCTAGTCACCCCCTCGAAAAATTCAATCAGATTTGTCAGGCATGATTTACCCTTGACAAAGCCATGCTGACTATCCCCGATTAATCCTTGCCTCTCCAAGTGGAGACTAATTTTGTCCCTCAGAATTTTTTCCAATAATTTCCCTACCACAGATGTTAGGCTCACTGGCCTGTAATTCCCTGGTTTATCCCTGCTACCCTTCTTGAATAATGGTACTACGTTAGCTGTTCTCCAGTCCTCTGGTACATCCCCTGTGGCCAGAGAGGTTCTGAAAATTTGTGTCAGAGCCCCTGCAATCTCCTCCTTTGCCTCCCACAGCAGCCTGGGATACATCTCGTCTGGGCCTGGGGATTTATCCACTTTTTGGCCTGCTAAAACCGCTAGCACCTCCTCCCTCTCGATGCTAATATGTTCAAGTATGTCACAGCCCCCTTGCCCGATTTCTATGTCTGCATCGTCTTTCTCCATAGTGAACACAGATGCAAAAAAATTCATTTAAAACCCCGCCTACATCATCTGGCTCTACACACAGATTGCCACTTTGGTCCCTAATGGGCCCTACCCTTTCCCTGGTTATCCTCTTGCCCTTAATATACTTATAAAACATCTTAGGATTTTCCTTTATTTTGCTCGCCAGTGTTATTTCATGGCCCCTCCTCGCCCTCCTAATTTCTTTTTTAAGTATGCCCCTGCATTTTTTATACTCCTCTAGGGCTTCTTCCGTCTTTAGTCTTTTGTAACTGCCAAAAGCCCCCCTTTTATTTCTAATGCATTTTTGTATATCCCTTGTCATCCAAGGTTCCCTTTGCTTGTTGGTCCCACCCTTGACCTTTACAGGAACATGTTGGCGTTGTACTCTCTCTATTTCCCTTCTGAAAGTCTCCCACTGTTTTGATGCGGATTTTCCTATAAGTAGCTGCTCCCAGTCCAATTTGGCCAGATCCTGCCTTATCATATTAAAATCGGCCTTCCCCCAATTTAGAACCCTTATTTCCGGGCCGTCTTTGTCTTTTTCCATGACCACCTTAAATCTCACCGAATTGTGGTCACTGTCGCCAAAATGCTCTCCTACTGACACTTCCACCACTTGCCCGGCTACATTCCCCAGAATTAGGTCCAGTACCGCCCCCTCTCTTGTAGGACTTTCTACATGTTGGCTCAAAAAGCTCTCCTGGATGCACTTTAAGAATTCTGCACCCTCTAAGCCTTTCACACTCTGACTATCCCAATTTATATTGGGGAAGTTGAAATCCCCCACTATTATTACCCTATTATTTTCGCACTTTTCTGAGATTTGCCTACATATCTGTTCCTCTATCTCCCCCTGACTGTTTGGGGGCCTATAGTACACTCCCAGCAAAGTGCTTGCCCCCTTTTTGTTTTTAAGTTCTACCCATATGGCCTCATTAGAGGAACCCGCTAATATATCATCCCTCCTTACAGCAGTAATTGACTCCTTAATTAATATTGCAACACCCCCTCCCCTTTTACACCCCCCTCTGTCTCGCCTGAAGATTCTATACCCCGGAATATTGAGCTGCCAGTCCTGACCCTCCCTCAACCATGTCTCCGTGATAGCAACAATATCGTACTCCCATGTGTTCAACAACAACTTCAGTTCATCCACCTTATTTGCAAGACTCCTTGCATTAAAATAAATGCCTTCCAGCCCTGCCATATTCTCTTTTGCCTTCACATATTTGCTTTGCCTTCCCAGCTGACTTGTTTTTCCCTCTGTATTTGGCTGTAAATCACCCCCTACTATAGCTCCACTCTGTACCCCATCCCCCTGCCAAGTTAGTTTAAACCCCCCCCAGCAGTGCTAGCAAACCTCCCCGCAAGGATATTGGTTCCCCTCTGGTTCAGGTGTAAACCGTCCGACTTGTACAAGTCCCACCTTTCCCAGAAGCAGACCCAGTGATCCAGGAAACTAAAGCCCGCCCCCCTGCACCATCCCTTTAGCCACGCATTCATCTGTTCTATCTTCCTATTTCTATACTTACTAGCACGTGGCACCGGGAGTAATCCAGAGATTACAACCCTTGAGGTCCTGCTCTTTAATCCTTCACCTAGCTCCCTAAATTCTTGCTGCAGGACCTCATCCCTCTTTTTACCTATGTCGTTGGTACCAATGTGGACCACGACCACTGGCTGTTCACCCTCCCCCTCCAGAATGCCCTGCAGCCGCTCAGTGACATCCTTGACCCTGGCACCAGGGAGGCAACAAACCATCCTGGATTCACGTCTACGGCCACAGAAACGCCTATCTGTTCCCCTTACTATAGAATCCCCTACCACTATTGCTCTCCCACTCTTTTTCCCCCCTTCCTGGGCAGCAGGAGCACCCCCAGTGCCAGGAAGTTGGCTGCTGCTGCCTTCCCCTGGTGAGTCATCCCCCTCAACAGTATCCAAAGCGGTATACTTGTTTGAAAGGGGGATGTCCGCAGGGGTTCCCTGCACTACCTGCCTGCCTTTGTTGCTCCGCCTGATGGTCACCCCCTGTGCTGCCCTACCCTGAGGCGTGAACAACTCGCTAAACGTGCTATCCACGAGCCTCTCAGCATCGCGTATGCTCCAAAATTCATCCACCCGCAGCTCGAGCGCCACAATGCGGTCTACAAGTAGTCAGTGGACTTATAGTGAATGTTTGTCAATAGCTCAAGGTGATTATTTAGTAGCTCAAGGTGATCATTCCCACAACGTTTTTCCCATGTAAGGCAGTCCCTAGCACCTCCTCACAGCAGAGCATCTGAGCTCAGACACTCATTCACGGTAAGTAATGAAACTGCATCCCAATTTGGTACAGCTCAGTATTTTGATACTCCAGCAAGCCATGGCATGGGCAATCTGAATTACTGCCAGACAAACTAAATGCAATTAAGTCAATGCTTAAAAATATATTTATTTTATTGGATTCATAGTGTGATAACTGAGTTTTAAACTGTTTTTATATTGTGGTAAGTGAAGTGCTGGGCAGCTGGTTCCAGATGCTCGTGTATTTCACAATAATACAAGCAAATCTATCCACTGAATTGCCTTCATTAAAGTTTTTATTTGAAGGCTTCAGCCTCTCCCATGGACTTGGATGTTGATATTTTTCTCCAGAACTGTGACATTGTGAGCTGAATTTGGATTGTGCAATCTGAGCATGTCCAATGTATTTCCCCATACGAAGCTTTGCTAAAGAATATTTTAATCTTTAGTTGCGGGAATGTTATGCTCTATAGTTTTATTTAAATTATGTGAAGAATAGCTACAGGACAAAATCCAAAAGCTCTTTTGTTTTATTCGTTTATGGGATCTGGCCGTCGCTGGCAATGCCAGCATTTATTGCCCATCCCTAGTTGCCCTTGAGAAGGTGGTGGTGAGCTGCCTTCTTGAACCGCTGCAGTCCATGTGGTGATGGTACTCCCAGTGCTGTTAGGTAGGGAGTTCCAGGATTTTAACCCATGAAGGACCGGCGATATACCTCTAAGTCAGGATGGTGTGTGACTTGGAGGGGAACTTGGAGGTGGTGGTGTTCCCATGCGCCTGCTGCCTTTGTCCTTCTAGGTGGAAGAGGTCGCGGGTTTGGGAGGTCCTGCTGAAGAAACCTTGGCAAGTTGCTGCAGTGCATCTTATATATGGTACACACTACAGCCATGGTACGCCAGTGGTGGAGGGAGTGCATGTTTAAGGTGGTGGATGGGGTGCCAATCAAGTGGGCTGCTTTGTCCTGGATGGTGTCAAGCTTCTTGAGTGTTGTTGGAGCTGCACTCATCCAGGCAAGTGGAAAGCACTCCTTACTTGTGCCTTGTTTAGGTAAAACTTATATTGAATACAGAGGCTATACATATTTTTTTTAAACAGGCTGTGAGTTTATGTGTGTGTTTTGTGAGAGAACAAAGACATACTACTGATTGCATCCATTGTACCTTTGGTTTTGTATTCTATAAACATCAGAAAGTGCATGATGCTCAGAAAGAGAAGTGGGAGTAATTTTCAATTGTCACATCCCATTTACAATGGAAAATGGGGCAGTTGTCAGTTGAAAATTGGGGGGGGGGGATGTCACCATTTTCAGGTGGGCCTCAAAATGGGGGGCTAGCACCCCTGCCCGAAACAGGTGGGAGCCTACTTAAATATTTAAATCAGGATCTTCTGCTAACTGTACAGCCCAGATTTAATTTCCAGGTACCAATGGACAGAGAAGGCTCTCTGCATGTTTCGCACATTGGTGCCAGGTAGTGAGCGGCCAAACTGTTGTGTATGTACCTTTAAGAGAGAACTGACTTTATACTGTAGTACCGGCAGTGACCACACCTGTATATAAAGCCATAGCAGGCTTCTGTACTTTCAGTTTTAAGCTTACCCTCTGTTCAGTAAATACCTGTTATTATTGTTCTCCTGCAGTCCGTGTATTATTGATACGCGGACACTACACTGGTGACGAGCAGGTTCGAACTCACCTGCAGTACTGCATCACCTCACGGGGATCTTTCCCTGAAAAGAAGCTTCTTGGAGGTTGAAGTCAGAGCAACGGGCGTCGACCGCGGGCAACTGCCCAGGGATCCATCGGAGTTCGGAGAATTGCAGGGGAGGCTGTGGAGAGCTGGGCTTGGCTCCCCAGTCAAGGTGTTCCAGCAAATCGTGCTGGTAGCAGGTAGTGCGCTGACCCTTCCGGACTGTGGCGGGCTCGAGCTCGATCGAGCGGCTCTGCAAAGGGGCCGTGCAGCGTCGTCGGGAGGAAAAGAGAGAGCGAGAGGGTGGAGCGCACAGGGTGCGGTCGGTGCTCAAGAACCGGGCAGCGTAGAGAAAATAAAACGAGGGGAAGGAAAAGTGAGACGCGCCGAAGCCGCGGGTCACCGCCATTACCCTGTAGAATGCTTGGAGCAGCGTGGCAGCAAGGGGAAGAAGGAAAAGCGCGGGAGGTGCCATTTTATTCCATTGGGGAAGAAGGAAAAGCGCGGGAGGCGCCATTTTAATCCTTTGGGGAAGAAGAAAAAGCGCAGGAGGTGCCATTTTAAACCACCCAAGATGCCGAAGAGTGGCAGTATCACTGCTTTCGACAACGAGGTAGAAGACTGGACCACGTATGTGGAAAGAATTGAAGTGTACTGCAAGGCAAATGAGGTGGCCGATGGAAGAAGGCGTCGGTATTATTAAATTTGATGGGCGCGAGAACGTACGGCCTATTGCGGAATTTAATTACCCCAGCTAAACCAATGGAGAAAAGTTTTGAAGAGATTGTTAATATCTTACAGGAACACCTAAACCCTACACCGCTGCTGATAGCAGAAAGATTCAAGTTCCGTAAAAGAAACCAGCACAAAGATGAGAGCAATGCTGACTATCCTACAGAACTACGCAAGCTAGCGAAGCACTGCCAGTTCGGAGCAGGACTGGCAGACACCTTACGGGATAAGTTTGTCTGCGGGCTCCAGAGTGAAGGAACCCAGAAACGACTACTTTCGGAAAAGGACCTGACGCTAGAGCAGGCTTTCAGCGTGGCAGTATCCTATGAAGCAGCAGCACGGGGAGCTGCGGAAATACAACAGAAACCACAAGAATACAGCGCTAACGAAATGGCGTATGGAGCAGAAAAGTGCTATCGCTGCGGCAGAACAACCCATGATCAGAAGGACTGCTGGTTTAAGGACAAAGTATGCAGGCAATGTGGGAAAATGGGACACATAGCAAGAGTCTGCAGGTCGGGAAAGAAAACCAACACTAAAAGAACTACTAAGGAAAAGTACAAGAAAGTAAAAAAAATGACAGACAGTAGTTCAGAAGGTCAGGAGAGTGATAATGACTCCGAGAGCAGGAGACTAAGTTGTCTAAAGTTACACAACGTGATCGCAAAGGAGGATCACCGAACCATTTGGGTCACCCTCATGATAGCAGGGTCCCAAGTAAAGATGGAATTGGACACAGGATCAGCCCTAACTGTCATGAATCGACGAGACTATGAGCGGCTATTCTCACACATACCCTTGAAGGACACGTCCATTGTATTGAAGACATACACGGGGCAAAAAGTCTACCCCAGAGGAAAAATAAGGGTGCCAGTTAAATACAACGGCAAGGAAACACAGAAACTGTATCTATATATACTACAAGATGGAGGACCACTATTATTGGGACGTGAATGGATCCGAAAAATACAATTGGATTGGCATTCCATTCAGGCGCTAACTGTGACTGACAAAAAGGATGACGACGTCACACCTGGACGACTGTCAAAAATTCTAACTGACGCGAAAGAGGTGTTCCAACAAGGACTTGGGACTCTAAAAGGAGTAACGGCAATGATAAAAATCGAAGATAACGCAAACCCAAAATTTTTTAAGGCCAGACCGGTACTGTACGCGATCCGCCCAGCCGTTGAAGCAGAGCTGCAGAGTCTGGAGCGTTCGGGTGTGCTGTCCAAGGTGGACTGGAGCGACTGGGCCACACCCATCCTTCCTGTAATGAAGAAATCATTGAGCAGCACGCCTGGGGAGCCGAAGAAGGTTCGCATCTGTGGGGACTTCAAGGTAACTGTGAACCCAGTCCTGCACACAGTACAATATCCACTTCCACGGATAGAAGATATTTTCGCCTCACTATCTGGAGGGAAACGCTTTACAAAGATTGATCTGGCCCAAACGTATCTACAAATGGAGGTGGAAGAAGCGTCTAGGAAATACCTCACGATAAACACTCACAAAGGTCTTTACCAGTACAATCGACTGGTATTCGGGGTAGCATCAGCCCCGGCTATTTGGCAGAGGGCGATGGAACAAGTCCTGCAAGGGATCCCGGGGACCCAGTGTTATTTGGACGACATCCTGGTTACGGGCGAAAATGACAGTGAACACCTTGCCAACCTGGAGCAGGTGCTCACGGATTACAAGAATATAGGCTACGAGCCAACCGCCCCAAATGCGAGTTCTTCAGGAGACAAATCTCGTATTGTGTCCACATGATTGATGAGGAAGGGTTGCATAAGTCCCCAGACAAGATTGAGGCAGTAGTCAAGGCTCCAGCACCGGAAAATGTGTCGCAACTGAGGTCGTTCCTCGGGTTGGTGAACTACTACCATAAGTTCTTGCTGAATTTATCTACAATTCTGCACCCACTGAACGCCCTGCTGCAAACTGGAGTAACATGGAAATGGAGTGATGAGTGTAAGCGTGCCTTTCAGAAATGTAAATGCCTAATCACTTCAAAAGAAGTATTGGCCCACTACAATCCAACACTACCGATTCGGTTGGCACGTGATGCGTCTCTCTACGGCATTGGAGCGGTGCTGTCACACAAATTCCTTGACGGTTCAGAGAGGCCAATAGCCTTTGCGTCGCGCTCGTTAACCTCAGCCGAGCGTAACTACGCCCAAATTGACAGGGAGGCCCTCAGCCTGGTGTGGGGGGTGAAGAAGTTCAATCACTATCTGCACGGGCAGAAATTCACCCTACTGACTGATCATCAGCCTCTGGTCTCCATTTTTAACCCAAAGAAGGGCGTTCCGGTGATGACGGCGCAACGGCTGCAAAGATGGTCACTTTTTCTAGGGGCAGATCAGTACGACATAGAGTACAAGGGTACGAAACAGCATGGAAACGCTGATGGGCTGTCACGCCTACCGTTGCCTACAGTGGAGGAAGCACCTGCAGTGGACCCTGTTGAGATATTCCATTCGACCATAGCCGAATGTCTACCTGTTACAAACTCAAGTATAGAGAAGGAAACCCGAAATGACCCGACACTCTCTCGGGTCTATGATTTGACGGTGAAGGGATGGCCAGCACATGGCAACTCACTGTTGCCAGCATTTTCGCCAAGGAGAGAACAGCTGTCAGTGTGCCGGGGGACCTTGATGTGTGGATCCCGAGTGGTAATTCCACCCAAGTTGAGAGATAGAGTGCTCAATGAGCTTCATGAGGGTCATCTGGGAGGGGTAAAAATGAAGAGCCTAGCCAGGGCGTTTGTGTGGTGGCCGAGAATCGATAAAGAAATCGAGGATATGACCAAGAGATGCACAGGATACCAGAAGGTCCAAAACGCTCCACCACAGGCCCCGCTACACCCATGGGAGTGGCCCTCATCTCCATGGCAACGGGTACACATTGATTTTGCTGGTCCATTTATGGACTCAATGGCCTAGAAATTCACTATGGCCCCGCCAGCTGGCTAGCGCCCAAAAGTTAGCGCTGGGCGCGGAGCCAGTTGCGACCGTCAGATATTCAGTTTTTGCGCCCCAAGTCGGAACCGGGCGCTATTCCAGGGTGTGCCCGCCCCCGCTTGGGGCGCTGAAACTGAATTTCAGCGCATTAGGCGCCGCTGCGCCACCCGCTGCGGAGTGGCAGGCTGTGGTACTGCAGGCCTCCTCCTTCTCTTAAGGGGGAGGTGCCTGCAATGGGGAGATCGCCGCTGGATAGTGCCGGCAAATGAGCCCGGCACCACGGAGAAGTGCCGGGTTCGCGGAAAGCAGCCGGCAATGCCGCGGGGGGGGGTGTGGAGGAGGCCGGGGAAGGAGGTGCTGGCAGGCGGCCGCCGAAAAAGCGGCCGGCCGCACCTCCACCTTAAAGCGCCCCACTAAGGCTACAGTACGGCCCCGTTTTCTGGTCGCTGTTTGCGGTCGCTGCGGAAGAGGCGGCCGCAACTAAATATAGGGATCGGGCCAGTATCGGGGCGGAACCGGGGCACTGCGCACGCCGATGACGTCATCGGTGCCGGCGCAGCGCTAACGGCTACCGCCGCCATTACCGCTGCGCTGAATATCAGTGCAAACTCCTGTATTGGTGCAGAAGCCCTCTTTAGGCAGTAACTGGCCGCAAAGCTGGCAGCGCCTTACTGAATTTCTAGGCCAATGTTTCTAATCGCCGTGGATGCCCATTCGAAATGGCCAGAGGTCATCAAAATGTCCTCCGCCACCACGGAGAAAACTATTGCAGTCCTACGGACCATCTTCGCCAGGAATGGCTTGCCAGAACAGATTTGCTCCGACAATGGGCCACAGTTTGTGTCAGAGGATTTCCGGAGGTTTCTGAGGAATAATGGGGTGAAGCATTACACATCTGCCCCATATCATCCAGCCACAAATGGATTGGCTGAGAGGTTTGTTCAGACCTTTAAAAAGGCAATAAAGGCGATGTATAATGACGACATACCACTACAACACAAGGTGGATAATTTCTTGTTTGCTTACCGGAATGCGACACATGCAGTCACCAACCAAGCTCCAGCCATAATGTTCTTCAACCGAAGGCTAAGATGTCGCCTGGATTTGCTCAAACCAAACATAAGACGAGATGTTGAGGATAAGCAATTCCAGCACATCAATGAGAAGCCAACCAGGAGCTTCAAGATAGGGCAACCAGTCTTGGCCCGCGACTACCGAACAGAAAAATGGCAGCCAGGAGCGATATGCACACAGCAGGGACCACTAATGTACACAGTGGACGTTGGAGAGAGCATCGTGAGACGCCATGCTGACCAGATTCTAGAGTCACAGGAACAAGCCAAACCCATACCACGAGCATGTGCACCTGGTAATGAACCCGAAGTAAAGATTGCGTCTACCTCAGAATCAGTGGTATTGGAAGCTGACGAACCAACCAATGACAATGAGCCAGAATCGACTCTGCCGCAAGAACAGGATACTCGAGAAAGGCGCTATCCAGTCAGGATCAGGAAGCCTCCTCAAAGACTGAACTTATAAATGATTATTTCAGTTGATGTATATAGTACAGAGAAAATTGTAATTGTAATTAATTATTATTTAATTGTTAAATGAATGTTATGTACTGTTTATCTAAAAGGGGAGGAATTGTTGTGTATGTACCTTTTAAGAGAGAACTGACTTTATACTGTAGTACTGGCAGTGACCACACCTGTATATAAAGCCATAGCAGGCTTCTGTACTTTCAGTTTTAAACTTACCCTCTGTTCAGTAAATACCTGTTATTATTGTTCTCCTGCAGTCCGTGTATTATTGATACGCGGACACTACACAAACCACTGGTCCTTCAAGGGATCACTGCAGACTGCTCAAAAAAAGGTAGGGGAAATGTTTTCAAAGGGGAATCAAGACGTAGGAGCAATGAAGAGAGACAAGGTACATAGAAAACTAGGAGGAGCAAACAGCAACAGAATAAAGAATAGTGTAGAAAGAACAGGAATTAGCTGGTGGGAAAAAAGCAAAGCCGACTAACTTGGTGTTGGAATGCATGTGTGTTAATGCGAGGAGTGTTACAAATAAGGTTGATGAGCTGCAGGCACATGTTGGGGAAAAAAACAATGTAAAGGGCAAGGAGGGTGAAGAATTCCTAAAATGTGTACAGGAGAAATTTCTTAATCAGTATGTTTCTAGCCCAACGAGGAAGGAAGCTGTGCTGGATCTAGTTCTGGGGAATGTGTGTTTCAGTGGGCGAGCATCTGGGTAATTTGATCAAAATATAATTTGGTTTAAAGTAGTTATGGAAAGGGACAAAGAAAAATCAAAGATGAAAATACCTACTGGAAGAGAGCCAAATTCAGTGATTTGAGAAGGGATTTAGCACAGGTGGACTGGAAACAAAGATTGGCCAAGAAAACAGTAAATGAGCAATGACAGGCCTTCAAGGCGGAAAAAGTTCGGGTACAAACCAAGCATATTCCCAGCAGGAACAAAGATGGGGCATCCAAAGCTAGAGCTCCCTGGGTTACATAGGAAATAGAGGTTAATATAAAACAGAAAAAGGTGGTTTATGACAAATGTCAGGTACAGAATAAAGTAGAAAACCAGGCAGAATACAAAGAGTGCAGGGGGAAATTGAAAAAGGATATAAGAAGGGCAAAGAGAGAGTATGAGAAAAGATTAGTGGATCACATAAACCCAAAAATCTTTTAGAAACATATAAAAAGTAAAAGGATAGCTAACGGAATGGTGCAGCCAATTTGGGACAAAAATAATGCTTTTTTGAAGGCAGAGGGTATGATTGAGGTCCTGAATGAGTACTTTTTATCTGTCTTCACAAAAGAAGAGGATGAAATGTCACAGTATAGGAGGGGGGAGTAGAGATATTGGATCGGATAAAAATAGATAGAAAGGAGGTGCTGAATAGGTTGGCATCACTCAAAGTTAACACGTTACCCGGTCCAGATGGGATGTATCCTAGGTTGTTGAGGGAAGCAAGGGTGGAGATAGCAGAAGCTCTGACCTCAATCTTTGAATCCTCCTTGGATATGGAAGTGGTGCCAAAGGACTGCAGGATTGTAAATGTTACAACCCTGTTGAAAAAAAGGGAGAGGGATAAACCTGGAAACTACAAGCTAGTCAGTCCAATGTAAATGGTGGGAAAACTACTAGAGAGCATTGTCAAGAACAAAATTAATTCTCACTTGGAGGAGCATGGGTTAATAAGAGATAGCCAGCACAGATTTGTTAAAGGCAAATTGTGTCTAACCTGATTGAGTTCTTTGTTGAAGTAACAAAGAGGGTTGATGAAGGTAATGTAGTAGATGTTGTATATATGGACTTTCAAAAGGCATTTGCTAAAGTATCATGTAAAAGACTTATTCGGAAAATAGAAGCACATGGGATTAAAGGGACAGTGGTAACTTGGGTACTGATTTGGCTAAGGGATAGGAGCCAGAGAGTAGTGTTGAACAAATGTTTTTCTGACTGGAGCGAAGTATGTAGTGGGATCTCCCAGGGGTCAGTATTAGGAACATTGCTTTTCTTGTTACATATAAATGACCTGGACTTGGGTATCGGGAGTACAATTTCAAAGTTTGTGGATGATACAAAACTTGGCAACATAGTAAATAGTGAGCAGGATAGTAACAGACTTCAGGAGGACATGGACAGTCTGGTGAAATGGGCAGACACATGGCAAATGCAATTTAATGTGGAAAATGATGTGTTTTGGAAGGAAAATGGAAAGCACGTTTAATGAGTTGGTCACACCGCAGGTAAAGGCTGCACAGGCAGGAAGGGAATGGGTGGCCGCCAGGCAGAGTAGTAGGCGTAGGCAGGAAGTGACCATCCCTGTGACCATCCCCCTCTCAAACAGATATACCACTTTGGATATTGTTGGGGAGGATGGCTTATTGGGGGAAGGGAGCAGCAGCCAACTTCCTGGCACCATGGGTGCTGCACAGGACAGGAGGAAAAAGAGGGGTAGAGCTATAGTAATAGGGGATTCTATTGTAAGGGGAATAGATAGGCATTTCTGCGGCCGCAAACGAGACTCCAGGATGGTATGTTGCCTCCCTGGTGCAAGGGTTAAGGATGTCTCAGAGCGGCTGCAGAGCATTTTGGAAGATGAGGGTGAACAGCCAGTTGTCATGGGGCATATAGGTACCAACGATATAGGTAAAAAACGGGATGAGGTCCTAAAAGCTGAATATGGGGAGTTAGGAGGTAAATTAAAAAATAGGACCTCAAAGGGTAGTAATCTCAGGATTGCTACCAGTGCCACATGCTAGTCAGTGTCGAAATAGAAGGATATTTCAGCTGAATACGTGGCTAGAGGAATGATGCCAGGGGGAGGGATTCAAATTCCTGGGACATTGGAACCGGTTCTGGGGGAGGTGGGACCATTACAAACCAGACAGTTTGCACCTGGGCAGGACTGGGACTGATGTCCTAGGGGGAGTGTTTGCTAGTGCTCTGGGGGAGGGCTTAAACTAAAATGGCAGGGGGTTGGGAACCTGAGCAGGGAGGCAGAGGAAAGGGAAACAAGGATAGAAGCAAAAGACAGGAAGGAGAAAAGCAAAGGTGGCAGTCAGAGAAATCAAAGGTTTAAATCAAACATGGCCACAGTAAATAATAATTCTAAAAAGGTCTAAGAGTGTTAAAAAAGAAAGCCTGAAGGCTTTGTGTCTTAATGCGAGGAGCATTCGTAATAAGGTGGATGAATTAGCTGCGCAAATAGAGGCAAACGGATATGATATGATTGGGATTATGGAAACATGGCTCCAGGGTGACCAAGGCTGGGAACTCAACATCCAGGGGTATTCAATATTCAGGAAAGACAGGCAAAAAGGAAAAGGAGGTGGGGTAGCATTGCTGGTTAAAGAGGGGATTAACACAATTGTAAGGAAGGATATTAGCTCTGATGATGTGGAATCTGTATGGGTAGAACTGAGAAATACCAAGGGGCAGAAAATGTTAGTGGGAGTGGTATACAGACCCCCAAACAGTAATGCGGAGGTTGGGGATGGCATTAAAAGGGAAATTAGAGAAGTGTGCAATAAGGGCACAGCAGTCATCATGGGTGACTTTAATCTACATATAGATTGGGCTAACCAAATTAGTAACAATACTGTGGAGGAGGAATTCCTGGCGTGTATACGGGATGGTTTCCTGGACCAATATGTCGAGGAACCAACTAGAGACCAGGCCATATTAGACTGGGTATTATGTAATGAGAAAGGATTAATTAGCAATCTTATTGTGCGAGGCCCCTTGGGGCAGAGCAATCATAAAATGATAGAATTCTTCATTAAGATGGAGAGTGAAGTAATTGACTCAGAGACTAGGGTCCTGAATTTAAATAAAGGAAATTACGATGGTATGAGGTGCGAGTTGGGTAGGATTGATTGGGGAATGTTACTCAAAGGGTTGATGGTTGATAGGCAATGGCAAACATTCAAAGATCACATGGATGAACTACAGAATTTGTTCATCCCAGTTTGGCATAAAAATAAAACAAAAAAGGTGACTCAACCGTGGCTAACAAGGGAAATTAGGGATAGCATAAGATCCAAGGAGAGGACATATAAATTGGCCAGAAAAAGCAGTAAACCTGAGGATTGGGAGCTGTCTAGGATTCAGCAAAGGAGGACAAAGAGATTAATTAAGAGGGGGAAAATAGAGTATGAGGGTAAGCTTGCAGGGAACATAAAAACTGACTGTAAAAGCTTTTATAGATATGTGAAGAGAAAAAGATTGGTGAAGTCAAGCGTAGGTCCCTTGCAGTTAGAATCAGGGGAATTTATAATGGGGAACAAAGAAATGGCAGACCAATTAAATACATACTTTGGTTCTGTCTTCACAAAGGAGGACACAAATAACCTCCCAGAGATGTCGGGGAACATAAGGTCTAATGAGAGGGAGGAACTGAATGAAATCAGTATTTGTAGGGAAATGGTGTTAGGGAAATTGACGGGATTGAAGGCCAATAAATCCCCAGGACCTGATAATCTACATCCTAGGGCACGTAAGGAAGTGGCCCTAGAAATAGTAGATGCATTGCTGGTCATCTTCCAAAATTCGATAGACTCTGGAACAGTTCCCATGGATTAGACGGTAGCTAATGTTACCCCACTATTCAAAAAAGGTGGTAGAGAGAAAACGGGGAATTACAGACCGGTAAGCCTGACATCGGTAGTGGGGGAAATGCTAGACTCCATTACAAAAGATGTAATAGCAGAGCACTTGGAAAATAGTGACAGGATCGGACAAAGTCAACATGGATTTACAAAAGGTAAATCATGCTTGACTAATCTACTGGAATTTTTTGAGGATGTAACTGGTAGAATAGATAAGGAAGAACCAGTGGATGTGGTGTATTTGGACTTGCAGAAGGGTTTCGATAAGGTCCCGCATAAGAGGTTAGCGTGTAAAGTTAAGGCACTTGGGATTGGGGGCAAGGTACTGACTTGGATAGAGAACTGGTTGGCAGACAGAAAGCAAAGAGTTGGAATAAACGGGTCTTTTTCCGAGTGGCAGGCAGTGACTAGTGGGGTACCGCAGGGATCAGTCCTAGGACCCCAGCTATTGACAATATATATTAATGATCTGGACGAGGGAACTAGATGTAATATGTGCAAGTTTGCAGACGACACAAAGCTGGGTGGACGTGTGTGCTGTGAGGAGGATGCTGAGAAACTACAGTATGATTTGGACAGGTTGGGTGATTGGGCAGATGCATGGCAGATGCAGTATAATGTGGATAAATGTGAGCTTATCCACTTTGGTGGCAAAAACAGGAAGGCAGATTAATATCTGAACGGCAATAGATTGGGAGAAGGGGAAGTGCAACGAGACCTGGGTGTCCTTGTGCACCAGTCGCTGAAGGTAAGCATGCAGATGCAGCAGGCGGTTAAGAAGGCAAATGGTATGTTGGCCTTCATAGCGAGAGGGTTTGAGTACAGGAACAAGGATGTCTTGCTGCAGTTGTACAGGGCCTTGGTACCACACCTTGAGTATTGTGTGCAGTTTTGGTCACCTTATCTGAGGAAGGATGTTCTTGCCATGGAGGGAGTGCAGTGAAGATTCACCAGACTGATACTTGGATGGCAGGAATGACGTATGAGGAGAGATTGGGTCGATTGGGTTTATACTCGCTGGAGTTTAGAAGAATGAGAGGGGGTCTCATTGAAACTTATAAAATTCTAACAGGACTAGACAGACTAGATGCAGGAAGGATGTTCCCGATGGCAGGGGAGTCCAGAACCAGGGGTCACAGTCTAAAGATAAGGGGTAAGCCATTTAGGACAGAGATGAGGAGGAATTTCTTCACCCAGAGATTGGTGAACCTGTGGCATTCTCTACCACAGAAGGCCGTTGAGGCCAATTCATTAAATATATTCAAGAAGGAGTTAGATATATTTCTTAAGGCTAAAGGGATCAAGGGATATGGGGAGAAGGCAGGGACTGGGTACTGAATTTGGATGATCAGCCATGATCTCATTGAATGGCAGAGCAGGCTCGAAGGGCCGAATGTCCTACTCCTGCTCCTATCTTCTATGTTTCTATGTAACATGGCGAGGCGGTATTGTGATGAAATAACTCTGTGTTCTGGCATTTGTATTGTTGTTATTGTTGTTGTACTTGTTAATGTCTGGAATGTTCCACCGGTGTAACCACTAATGCTCCTCCTGAGCCCCGCCCCTCTTCTGGAATGTTCTACCAAGGGCTGGGTCGGTGATGAATGTTGGCTGCCCTGTGTTAACTTGATGCCATGTTCTTACTTAATAAAAGCCTTTAGTTTTAAGCTTTAACCTCATGGATTCAGGCAGTTATTTGGCACATCAATTTTATTAAGTAACAACTTTTGGAAGATGGATCGATTTTTGAAACCAGAGCGTCTGGATATCGATCCCCATTCGGCAGGCGCGTCGAAGAAATTTACGCATTGGCTTCGATGTTTTGAACACTTCATCGAATCGGTTGATTCGACGGTTAACAAGTTGGGTCTTCTAACCAACTTGGTAAGTCATCAAACTTACTCGATAATTGAAGATATTACTACATATGAGGAGGCCCTCGCAGCCCTTAAGGCCCAGTACCTTAAGTCGGTTAACGAAGTATACGCCAGATATCTTTTGTCTACTCGCAGGCAATTACCCGAGGAATCTCTGGACGATTTCCTGCAGGACCTTAAGACTTTGGCTAAGGATTGCAACTACAAGGCTGTCTCTGCCATAGTGTATCAGGAAGAAGCCATCCGCGATTCTTTCATATCTGGTGTCCGATCTAATTATATTAGACAGAGACTCCTCGAGAACGACTCGTTAGTTTTAAAAACGGTCGTCGCTACTGCTCGATTGTTAGATGTAGCCCAGAAGAATTTAGAAGTGTATGCATCAGCCCATTCGTCTCTCTCAGCCTCGTGTGTTCCGAGTATGGAGGCATCCAAAACACCAATGGAGCCTCCACTTAATCCTATTGTTGCGGCTGTACCCCATGGGTCTAAGTGTTATTTCTGTGGCCAATCTAAACACCCCAGGCAAAGATGCCCAGCCAGAGAGGCTACCTGTTTTAAATGTAAGGTACGGGGACATTTTAGTAAAGTATGTAAGGGTAATCTTGTACCTGATGTCTTCTCTGCTGCTGCCTATCGTTTTACTCTAGCCTCGGCTACAGTTGACCAGACCATACCATGTTCCTTGTCGAAATCTATGATGGACATCAAGATTAATGGTCGTCCTACTGGGTGTTTGATAGACTGTGGCAGTACTGAAAGATTTATACACCCCAACCTTGTTAACTCCTGTTCATTGAAGGTGTATCCTACTTGAAGTGAAATTGTGATGGCGTCCAAGTCCCTTACTTCGGAGGTAACTGGATATTGTAAAGTCACATTGACTGTTAAGGATACGGAGTATAAGGACTTTAAACTCCTCATATTACCTCAGTTGTGTGTGAACTTAATTTTAGGCTTGGACTTCCAGTGTCAGCATGAGAGCGTTACCCTTAAGTATGGTGGATCTCAGCCTCCACTCACAGTCTGTGGCCTTTCTACTTTAAAAGTAAGTCTGCCTTCTTTGTTCGTGAACCTTGCTCCTAATTGTAGACCTATAGCGACTAAGAATCAACGGTATAGTTCAGAAGATAAAACATTTATATAAGAGGAAGTGGAAAGGCTTCAACGGGAGGGAATCATCGAACACAGTAATAGCCCGTGGCGTGCCCAGGTGGTGGTGGTTAAAACTAATGAAAAGAAAAGACTTGTGGTCGATTATAGCCAGACTATAAACTTGTATACTGTGGTAAACCACTTTTATCGTTCACTATCGTTACACTATATTTATCACTGTTATATTGTTATCACTGTTCGCACTGTTGTATCACTATAAGAGGTCGCCTCTTGTCACACTGTTATACCTGGGCTGACCATCACTGACTCCGCCCATGGCTCCACCTACCTGCCCAGGTATAAAGGTAGTCGACTGGCTGGTATTCCTCCTTGCTGGATCCGATCACCCATGAGGGTGGGCTCTGTTATTTAGTCAATAAAAACCTATAGTTACTTTCCTAACTCGTCGCTTTTCATTGGACGAATTGATAGGTATATCAATTTTATTGACTAAATTTTAAGATGTCTCATCCAGACGCCCCGCCACAACAGCCACAGCAGCCTTCAGACGCCGAGCCGCAACAATCACAACAGCCGGCTTGGCTGCGAGCCCTCAGACCACCGTACCTGGATCTAAATCCACGGGCAGCGAACGCAGCCCTCGACTTCGATCACTGGCTGGGCTGCTTTGAAGCCTACCTGGAAGAGTCCAACGTGCCTCAGAGATCCAAGCTATGAGTTCTGAACGCCCCACTGAGCCCTAAAGTATTCGCGCTCATCCGGGACCTTAAAACATACGAGGACGCCATCAACCGGCTGAAAAGACAGTACCAAACCCCGGTAAACCCCATGTATACCAGGCACCTCCTAAGGTCCCGCCCGCAACTGCCAGGGGAGCCGGTGGAGGAATTTTTACGGGTGCTACAAGCACTCGGCAGAGACTGTAACTTTAAAGCAGTAACGGCGGCAGAAAATACGGAAGACAACGTCCGCGATGCCTTCGTGAAAGGCCTACGGTCCGACTACTCACGGCAGCGATTACTGGAAGCAAAGGACCTCGACCTGGACAAAGCTGCAGCCCTCGCTCTCTCCCTGGAGGTGGCCCATCGGGACCAGGAGGCGTTCTCCAGGTACTGTTCGCGACCCTGGGACTCGGGCCTGACCCCTACCGCAATACCCTTCACCGCGCTGCCCCCGGGACCTACCTCAGCGTCGGCGTCCCGGACCCGATCGGGACCGCCACCCCCGGTACCGGCTCCGACATCGGACCCCCGCGGCTGCTTTTTCTGCGGCCAGGAGAAACACCCGAGGTCGCGCTGCCCAGCTAGGAACTCCACCTGCTCAACCTGCAGGAAGAAAGGCCACCTTGCTAAGGCCTGCAGAAGTGGATCTTCAGAGGCCAGCAGTGCCTCATGCGAACTGTGGGGGCGGCCATCTTCCTTCAAGGCAACAGAGGCCAGCATCCCCACACGTGAGTCATGGGGGCGGCCATCTTTGATCAAGGCAACCGACCCCAATAGTGCCTCATGTGAGTTATGGGGGCAGCCATTTTGTCCAACCTCGTGGGAGACGCCATTTTACCCACCACGCTCGACTGCCACCGTGCCTCCAGACCCGACGACCGCCTCACCCGCAGACGACAACGACTCGCTCAGCTACACACTAGCCTCCATCACTCTGGATCAAGCCCACCCGCATCACCTGTCCAAGTCGATGATGGACATCAAAGTAAACGGCCACGCCACGACCTGCCTGTTCGACAGCGGAAGCACGGAGAGCTTCATCCACCCAGACACGGTGAGCCACTACTCCCTCCCCGTCCTGCCAACGCGCAACCGAATCTCGATGGCATCAAGGTCCCACGCCACGGACATCAGCGGCTACTGTGTTGTGACCCTGTCGGTTAAGGGTACGGAGTATAAAAACTTTAAACTCCTCGTCCTCCCCCAGCTCTGCGCTGCCGTCCTACTAGGGCTGGACTTCCAATCCCACCTCCAAAGTGTCACCCTAGCATACGGTGGACCCCTCCCCCCACTCACAGTCGACAACCAGCGGATGTTAAACCGCCCACCGCGTAACACCTGCAGCCTATCCACCCTCAAGGTCCCGCCACCTTCCCTGTTCGCTAACCTAACCCCCGACTGCAAACCCGTCGCTACCAAGAGCAGGCGGTACAGCGCCGGGGACAGGGCCTTCATTAGCTATGAGGTGCGGCGCCTCCTGAAAGAGGGCATCATCGAGGGGAGCAGCAGCCCCTGGCGTGCCCAGGTCGTGGTCGTTAAGACCGGCGATAAAAATCGCTTGGTCATCGACTACAGCCAGACCATAAACAGGTACACCCAGCTGGATGCATACCCCCTTCCCCGCATATCTGACATGGTCAATCAGATTGCACAATACCGAGTATTCTCGACCATCGACCTTAAGTCGGCCTACCACCAACTCCCTATCAGCCCGGAGGACCGCCAGTATACCGCCTTCGAGGCGAACGGGCGCCTCTACCACTTCCTTAGGGTCCCCTTCGGTGTCACCAACGGGGTGTCGGTCTTCCAAAGGGAGATGGACCGGATGGTCGACCAGAACGGACTGCAGGCCACGTTCCCTTATCTAGATAACGTCACCATCTGCGGCCGCGACCGGCAGGACCATGATGTGAATCTGGAGAAATTCCTCCGTACGGCCCAACGGCTGAACCTCACCTACAATAAGGAGAAATGTGTGTTTAACACCTCACGCCTTGCTATCCTCGGCTGTGTAGTAGAGAACGGAGTCATCGGCCCCGACCCCGAAAGAATGCGCCCCCTCATGGAGCTACCCCTCCCCCACTGTCCTAAGGCACTTAAGAGAACCCTGGGACTCTTCGCCTACTATGCCCAATGGGTGCCCAATTATGCGGACAAAGCCAGACCCCTCATGAAGTCCACATCCTTCCCCCTCACGGAGGAGGCGTGCGCGGCCTTCTCCCTCATTAAGGGAGACATAGCCAAGGCCACAATGCACGCAGTGGATGAGTCCATCCCCTTCCAAGTGGAGAGCGATGCATCCGACTTCGCCCTAGCCGCTACCCTTAACCAGGAGGGGAGGCCGGTGGCCTTCTTCTCAAGGACCCTACAGGGCCCTGAGATCCGACACTCGTCGGTCGAGAAGGAAGCCCAGGCGATCGTGGAGGCGGTACGACGCTGGAGGCATTACCTGGCAGGCAAACGATTTACCCTCCTCACCGACCAGCGTTCGGTCGCTTTCATGTTTAATAACAAGCTGAGGGGCAAAATCAAGAATGACAAGATCTTGAGGTGGAGAATCGAGCTATCCACCTACGATTATGAGATCTTGTACCGGCCAGATAAGCTGAGCGAACCCCCTGATGCTCTTTCACGAATTACATGCGCCAGCGCGCATATTGATAGACTTCAGACCCTCCACAACGACCTCTGCCACCCCGGGGTCACCAGACTTTACCATTTCATTAAGGCCCGCAACCTGACCTACTCCATCGAGGAGGTCAGGACCATGACCAGGAACTGCCAGACCTGTGCCGAGTGCAAACCGCGCTTCTATAGGCCGGACAAAGCAAGCCTGACCAAGGCCACCCGCCCCTTCGAGCGCCTGAGCATCGACTTTAAGGGGCCCCTACCATCATCCGACCGTAATGTGTACTTCCTCAACATCGTTGATGAGTACTCCCGTTTCCCCTTTGCCTTCCCCTGCCCAGACATGACCAGTACCACGGTCATTAAATGCCTGAACGAACTCTTCGCCTTGTTCGGGTTCCCGAACTATATACATAGTGACCGGGGCTCCTCCTTCATGAGCGAGGAACTCCGCCAGTTCCTACTAGCGAGAGGTATTGCAGCAAGCAGGACCACCAGCTACAACCCCCGAGGGAACGGCCAGTTGGAAAGAGAGAACGCGACTGTCTGGAAGGCCGTCATCTTAGCCTTAAAGTCTAAGGGCCTCCCAACCTCCCGCTGGCAGGAAGTCCTCCCGACAGCGCTGCATTCCATCCGGTCACTACTTTGCACTGCCGTTAACGCCACCCCCCATGAACGAATGTTTGTTTTCCCCAGGAAGTCGACTACGGGAACCACTCTACCAACCTGGCTGACCTCTCCGGGGCCCGTCCTGCTGCGAAAGCACGTGAGGGCCCATAAAACGGACCCCCTGGTCGAGATGGTGAACCTCCTGCACGCCAACCCCCAGTACGCCTACGTGGCTTACCCAGACGGGCGGGAGGATACTGTCTCCTTACGAGACCTCGCACCCTCGGGCACTCCGGAGACACCACCTTTACCCCCCCCCACCACCCCCCCAATTCCAGCCCAGGTAGACGGCATGCCGGAACCCCACGAGCCTTCGCCGACCACGCAGACACCAGCATTAACACCGGATAATGCAACACCGCCGCTGCGACGATCGGAGAGGCTTACGAGGCCTCCGGACAGACTGACATACCAGAACTGGTAGTACACTTCACCCCGCCGGACTCAAATCTAAAGAAGGGGTGAATGTGGTAAACCACTTTTATCGTTCACTATCGTTACACTATAGTTATCACTGTTATATTGTTATCACTGTTCGCACTGTTGTATCACTATACGAGGTCGCCTCTTGTCACACTGTTATACCTGGGCTGACCATCACTGACTCCGCCCATGGCTCCACCTACCTGCCCAGGTATAAAGGTAGTCGACTGGCTGGTATTCCTCCTTGCTGGATCCGATCACCCATGAGGGTGGGCTCTGTTATTTAGTCAATAAAAACCTATAGTTACTTTCCTAACTCGTCGCTTTTCATTGGACGAATTGATAGGTATATCATATACCCAATTAGACGCCTATCCTTTGCCTCGTATTTCTGAGATGGTGAACCAGATAGCTCAGTACCGCGTGTTCTCCACCATTGATTTAAAGTCTGCCTACCATCAACTCCCCATTAAAATAGAAGACCGACCTTATACAGCCTTCGAAGCTAATGGGCGCCTGTACCAATTCCTTAGAGTGCCCTTTGGAGTGACGAATGGGGTATCCGTCTTCCAACGGGAGATGGATCGTATGGTGGATGAATACGCATTGGAAGCAACATTCCCGTACCTGGACAATGTTACCATCTGTGGGCGTGACCAACGGGAGCATGATCAAAATCTCGCGAAGTTCCTAGAGACTGCAAAGAGGTTAAACCTGACCTACAACGAAAACAAGTGTACCTTCAATACTACACGTTTGTGTATTCTTGGTTGCATTGTGGAGAATGGGGTAATCGGGCCAGATCCTGAAAGATTACGCCCACTTAAGGAATTACCTTTACCTCACACTGTAAAAGCTTTAAGAAGGTGTCTGGGATTCTTCTCGTACTATGCCCAGTGGGTGGCTAGCTACTCAGATAATGTCCGACCTCTTATTAAGTCGACGTCTTTTCCGCTATCGGCGGAAGCTCAGGAGGCTTTCCTTAATATCAAACGGGACATTGAGAAGGCAGTGGTATATGCCGTGGATGAGAAGATCCCTTTTCAAGTGGAAAGTGATGCATCTGATTTTGCGTTGGCAGCAACTCTTAACCAAGCTGGTAGACCAGTAGCTTTCTTCTCTCGTACATTGCAAGGACCAGAAGTTTGACATTCTTCAGTGGAAAAGGAGGCACAGGCAATTATCGAAGCAGTCAGGTATTGGAGACATTATCTCGCTGGCCAACGTTTTACGCTCATTACTGACCAGCAATCCGTGGCCTTTATGTTCAACACTAAGCAGAGAGGCAAGATCAAAAATGATAAGATTTTAAGATGGTGAATAGAACTGTCAACATATGACTATGATATTCAGTACAGGCCTGGAGTATTTAATGAGCCATCGGATGCTTTGTCACGAGGAGTATGTGCTAGTCTAGGTATAGATAAGCTTCAAAGTCTCCACGACGCACTCTGCCACCCTGGGGTTACCAGAATGAACCACTTCATTAAGTCCCACAATCTACCCTACTCTAGTGAGGAGGTCCGGACAATGACCAGAACCTGTCGTGTTTGTGCTGAATGCAAACCCCGCTTCTATAAGCCGTCCGAGCCAGCTCATCTTATTAAAGCAACTCGACCATTTGAGCGTTTGAGTCTCGATTTTAAAGGTCCCCTTCCATCGAGCGACCGTAATGTCTATTTTCTTAATATTATAGATGAGTACTCTCGGTTCCCTTTTGTTATCCCCTGTCGGGATGTGACTAGTGCTGTTGTAATTAAATGCCTCTGCCAACTGTTTTCCTTGTTTGGCATGCCTAACTATATACATAGTGATAGGGGTTCTTCCTTTATGAGCGAAGAATTACGACAGTTTTTGCTATCAAAAGGGATTGCAACGAGTAGAACTACCAACTATAACCCTCGTGGTAATGGGCAGGCCGAGAAAGAAAATGCGACAGTGTGGAAGGCTATCGTACTGTCTCTGAAGTCGCGAGGCCTGCCGACCTCTCGCTGGCAGGATGTCCTGCCAGACGTGCTGCATTCCATAAGGTCTCTCTTGTGTACAGCGACGAATGCCACCCCTCATGAAAGGATGTTTAGTTTTCCAAGAAAAGCTACTAATGGAGTAATGTTACCCACATGGTTGACGACCATGGGCCCTGTGTCATTGCGCACACATGTGAGAGGCCACGAGACTGATCCACTGGTGGAGGAAGTACAACTCCTCCATGCTAATCCCTAGTATGCGTATATTCAATATCCGGATGGGCGAGAGGATACGGTCTCTATTAAAGATCTTGCACCTGCTGGAGCTCGAAAAGAGTTCGAATCTGAGAGTAGAGTTTTCAATCGTGGTATTGGACCTTCAGAGACACAAACCCTCAGTGTGGAAAATACTGATGATTCTGGGAATTCGAATGAACAGGAGTTAGTACTCCGGGAGGAGTCTCAGCAAGAGTTACGTCATTCCCAGAGGATTATCAGACCTCCTGACAAACTGAATCTAGAGCAGGGGGTGAATGTGATGAAATAACTCTGTGTTATGGCATTTGTATTGTTGTTGTTGTTGTTGTACTTGTTAATGTCTGGAATGTTCCACCGGTGTAACCACTAATGCTCCTCCCCAGCCCCACCCCTCTTCTGGAATGTTCTACCAAGGACTGGGTCAGTGATGAATGATGGCTGCCCTGTGTTAACTTGATGCCATGTTCTTACTTAATAAAAGCCTTTAGTTTTAAGCTTTAACCTCATGGATTCAGGCAGTTATTTGGCACATCAGGTATAATCTAAATGGCACTATTTTGAGGTGGGTGCAAGAGCAGTGGTACCTGTGGCTGCATATTCACAAATCTTTGAAGGTGGCAGGGCAAGATAATAAGGTGGTTAAGAAAGTGTATGGGCTTTGTAAATAGGGCCATTGAATACAAAAAGAAGGAAGTCATGCTAAAGCTTTACAGATCACTGATTACGCCTCAGCTGGAGTATTGAGTACATTTCTGGGCACCACACTTTAGGAAGGATGTCAAGTTCTTGGAGAGGGTGCAGGGGAGGTTTACCAGGATACCAGTGAGGAGAGACTTCAGTTATGTGGATAGATTGGAGAAGCTGGGATTGTTCTCTTTAGAGCAGGGAAGGTTAAGGGGAGACCTAATGGAGGTTTTCAAAATTATGAGTTGTTTTGATAGAGCAAATAGGGAGAAACTGTTTCCTCTGACAAGTGGGTCGGTAACCAAAGGTCAGATTTAAAATAATTGGCAAAAGAACTAGAGGGGAAATGAGGAGAAATTTTTTCAGAGGGTTGTTAAGATCTGGAATGCACTACCTGAAATAATGGCGGAAGCAGATTCCATAGGAACTTTCAAAAGGTAATTGGACATGTACATGAAGAGAACTAATTTGTAGGGCTATGGGGAGAAAGCTGGGGTGTTGGGCTAATTGGACAGCTCTTTCTAAGAGCCAGCACAGGCACGATGGGCCGAATGGCTTCTGTCTGTGCTGTAAGATTCAATGGGGGTTATTTTGCCATTGGGGGCGCGTTGGAGGCGGGACTGCTGCTTGTCGGGTTTTAGTCCCGCCTCCATCGACGTCTGGCCAACCCACGCTACTTTCCCTTGATTGACCTTGTTAAGCCAGCTCAGCGGGCTTAGCAGGCCAATTAAGGGGAAGCTGGTTACAGAGAACATCAGCGTATGACGTTTCATCTGCCAAAAACTTTTGACAGATGAATTGTCATCGTTTGACAGCTCTGTGAAGCTGTCAAACACTGACATTCTCTGTTGTTTGGTGAGTTCTTGCACTCATGGCTCACCAAACCTATTTTGTGAGCAGAATTCAGATGGCTGTTACATCAGAGAATGCAGCAGCCATTCTGTCATCTCTGCCATTGAGATGCCGGAGCCTCCGCATCCCCAACGATTGACGCCTGCAGGAAGAAACAAAGGTAAGAAAACTTTTTCTATCACTTTTCACTCACCTCACATACTTACCTCTCCACACTTGCACCCATCACTCACCTCCGCAGCACACTTTTCGACCCCTCCGACCCCCGCAGACCCACTGCTCGCCTCGCTGACCCTGGCGGGGTTTCCCGACGTCGGGAAGCCCGCACCTCTGATGGTAAAATGGGGATAATCCTCTTAACTGCCTGTTAACTACCTGTTACCAGGCAGTTAAGTGGCTGTAATCTCCTTCCCGCCTCCAGGAGACGGGACCCGGCGTGGGTCGGCTACCCGCCTCCTGGGAAGATAGCATGGAGGCGGGTTGGGGGCAGGATGGGTACCCGCCCCCAGATTCTGCCAATTTCCCGGCAGTCTTGCCTCCAAACCCGCCTCCCCAGGGCTGGCAAAATCGCCCCCTATAATTCTATGAAAGATTTTTGTGGGGATGAGAGCTTGAATGCTTCTCCTGTTCTCACAAAAATCTTGCACTCTTCCTATGACAGTGAGGCACAAATCTCAAAATGGTTTGTGTCTCACGTCATTTGCTTCAAATGAGCGTGTGGGCACCCCAACCATGGTTGATTTGGGCATCAGTTGAAAATTGTCCCTAGTTGTAATTGCGTTTATTCTTGAAAAAAATCTGAATTTTGAAACAAGTAACCTCTAATTATCCCTGATTATCGACTGTTGTGTTGACAGAACAGCTCCAATTATCTCAACTGATTATCACTTATGTTGTGTTGACAATTAGAACAGCCCCTAATTACCTTACCCAAAACAGAGTTGCAGTCATGTTTTAATCAGGGAGGGGGAAGAATAGAAATCACTTCCCATTTCAAAGCAAGAACTCAATTCATTCTTCAAGGTTCGGTCAACTGAATATCATGAATACAAGAGTGAAGAACTTAAACATTAATTGTCCTACTAAATGAATTTCATTCAAATGTTTTTGGTACATGTGCAGGTGTCTTCTACAAAGTTGTGAAATAGCAATTAACTCTATTATAAGACAGTGGAACTACCCACTACTGTTTACACACCTTAATGTAGTTTCAAATAACATTAGAGTTCAATAATATCATTGTGAACTAAATGAAATAAAGGGCATTGAGGGTCCATGGGTGAGCGCTGGCACACCTCTACCTCCCCCTCTCTCCACCTCCTTCCACCTCCCTTCCCTCCACTTCCTTCCACTTCCCTCTCCTCCCCCTCAAAACCTCTACCCTCCCCATTCTCCTCCTCTCCCTCTCCATCCGCATCCCTTCCCTCTCCTCCCCATCATCCTCTTCCTCTTCACCCCTTCCTCTCCTTCTTGCTTCCTTCATTATCCCTCCCTACCCCTCTTCCTGCTGCCCTCTTCTTCACCCCTTCTCCCTTCTTCATTAACTTTTTTACTCAAACGTCTTAACCTCCCTCAAAAGCTTGGGGTTGATATTTTTGCCAGCACTGTCACTCTATCAGCTGAAGAAAGTTAACAACTACATCCGTGCTTACACTTCCCAAGATGTTACAGCTTGAGCGAGGGCATTGGAGAATCTCCCAGCATGAAAAAGTATGATTCTCTCAGTGCAACAACTAGAAGCATTTTGTTCCTCAGGCTTCAACAATGTTTGAGTTATTTTCCTATTTTCAAGTGATTTGAAAGTAAGATAGGCCAGGAATTATAAGGATTTTTTTGAGGTAAAATTTCACAGGACCTGCAGGTATGTATGTCATAGGACCCCAATTTGCATCTTAAAAGGCCTGCCACCTGACTCAGGCAGGCTCTCTGGCTACCTAGCAATAGGCCCTCGGTAGATAGGGATGGACACAGCATCAACAGGAACGGGATGGTACATTATTCCCACCATTTTCGGAGTTGTTTCTGGCAGGCGGGAGTCCACACATCTCCTCCATTGTTATTATATATTTTTTGTAGACTAGTCAATCTCCTGTGGCTTTTCACATGGGGATTCAAGACGAAATATAGTCTTCAAATATCGTTGTGTTAGAGGGCAGGAAGCACAGACATAATTCAATCCTAATTTTGTATAATACTTTGATTTTTATATTATTATATGTATAAATAAATAGAAAAACTTGTGGCAATTTAGGGAGCAGAGAACTAGAGCATTGGAGTTTCTCTGGGGTACAGATTAAGATGCTGGGTGATGCAAAACAAGACACTACAGCACCACCATTGGCAGGGGGTGTAATTACAATGTAACAAGTTTACATAGGTGGTTCCATTATAAATGTGAGTATAGGAATTTATAATGGGAAAAGATGAGAACAGGAAATAATGGGGTAGATGTTAACTGCAGGCATGGAATGGGTGGGCAGCGAGTGGAACACCTGCCTATTCCTGTCAGCGGGAGGCCTGAGTAGATTCAAGGGCCGGGCCTATTGCTATGCCACTGGCAAGCTGCATGCCTTGAATGTGCATCCCGCTGTTCCTCGCTGGTTCTAGCCCAACGCAATATCAAGTAGCTCAGAGGCCGAGCTGGCTAACGGTAGGTCTGACGGGGGGTGGTGATTGCGGAGAGCAGGGAGCTCGGAGTGGCAGTGGCCCACATTACTCTTGTGGAGCTGGGAGGAGCTCTCCTCCTCCTCCTCCTGACCAGACAAAAAGAATGATTTACTTATGTTTTTGGAGCCTCTTCCTCTTTACTGCCCAGTTCAACTGGGCTGAGCGTCTACATCATCGGACCCTGATTTGCACGCACTGATGAGGCTCCTACCTGATTCAAGCAGCAGCCTGGGCTGCCCAGCAGAAGGCCCCAGTAAATAGTGCTGCGGAGAGGGAACGGGGAAGTGAGTGGTGCACAATGGCTTTATCTACCACCCCATTTCCACTGGGCAGGCTGACTTTCAATTGGCCCAAAGGTTTAGTAGACAGGAAGTGCACACAGACACAAGGGCCTGGATTTTAGCTCGGAGGTGGGGAAGGAGCAAGGGGGCTGTTTTGAGACCGGGAAACGCGGAAGTACGGGTTTCTCGAACGTCATGCAGTTTTTAACTGCAGGACATCTTGACATTTTTTTCTGTGGGTTTCCTGCACACAGCCAGTCTGATTGACAGGCTGGAGGCCTGTCGGGCGGGAACTCCTACAGCACAAGGCCGCAGCCAAGCTGGCCTGAGAGCAGGTAGGTCTAGTGGGGGGGTGGGAGAGATCGTGTGGGGAGATCCAATCATGGGGGTGAGGGTTCGATCGAGGGGGGTGGTCCGATGGTGGTTGGGGAGGGTCTGATAGTGGGGGGAGGCGCGGGGGGCGCAGACAGACAGCAGGGGTGGGTGTTCACTGGGTAGCTTCTTGGACCTGGAGAAACACTCCTGCTCCTCCTGGCCCACAAGCAGTACAGTACAGATTCAGCCCTGTTTGCCTCCTTCACCTGCTGGGTTTCCCAAGGCCGTTGACCTACTTCCAGAGTCCCCCTAATGCCACTTAACAACCTGCCATCAGGAAATGCATGCGTGTAGACTGGATTGCCATTTTCTTGATTTTTCTTTCTCTCCTTGTTTCTGCTCAACAATTACTTCTCTCAGTCCTGTTCAGATGGATTTTTCACATATATTATTTTAATCAGGCTTACTTTTAATAAAAACAATTACTTTTGTCTTTTTCAAGGACTGAAACCATCTCTTTTTAATTTGAAAACTTTTATTTAAGTTTACTGGTGTAGCACTAGGTTTGGATTACTATTTTAGGGTGTTAATAAAATTGCTGCAAAAGCCCTTTTAGGTTTTATGAATATCAATTATTCATTTGGTGATTCCAGTGTCAAAGAGTCTCCAGGTGCTGTACAGTATCAAACTTTAGCGCTGGTGCTTAAAGAAAATCCAAAATAGAGTTATTTTAATGTCAGCAAACACCCATCACCTGCAAAGGCATTTGGCCTGAAATTCAGTTTTACATTCCTCTTAAAATCCTGTGTTTGATTAAATTAATTGAAAGCTTTGCAGAATCTTTCAGAGGTATATAAGATATTTAACAGTGTAGGTTATATTATATTTTTATATAATATATTATATAATATAATATATTCAGTGACATATTTAACAGGTCAAATCCAGACACTACTTCAAGTTAACCTTCACAGCAGTACAAGGGGCCAGAGGGTCAAACAGGAAGTGCAGATTTAGTTCTGGCATTAGGATGCTCTTCGCACAGAGCGTGATCAACATCAGGCTTGGAATTCTGGGTAAAGCAGTGGAAGTAAAACTATTTACGTTATAAGACCCAGTTGGACACCTTGATGGCACTGCTGCCTGTTTTTCTAGAGGATGAGCTCAAATGGGATGAATGGCCTTCCTCGCCTATATTTATCTTGTGACATTGTGAGGAGGCTGTCACAATTTTGTATGTTGGAATAGCTCCAATGTGCTTGTGGACACAGGTTATAATCCACTGTGTGGTGAGTTTCTAATTTTCATTCGTATTGTCAGAAGGGGAGGGGGGGGCGCAGGGAAAATGAGCAAAGTTTCTGGTCACTCGCCGGCATCCTCAAGTGTGATGGGAGCAGAGACCCAGGTGCAGATCACTCTCTCTCTCTCTCTTGGTATATGACAGTACTAGAGCAGGGAGAATAGGAAAAAAAAAAAAAATTGAAAAAGAAAATTGAGAATGACTTCACAGGGCAAATCATGTAAGGTCCCATTCCTCTGGTGGGACCTTGCACGTAATCAGCACTTATCGGAAAATCACAGGCAGGGTGCCTGCAATTTCCAATATACACTCACTGTGTACAAGGGTCCACCAGCAGCACAAGGCCTTGCAAAAGTTATCTTTACATGCCTGCATGCTGGGTCTTGCCAGCTGGGATATATGCCTAAAAAATACCTCTTGCACTATGAGCCCACAGATGTTTAATACATTCATATGCTATTTTACTGTTCATTAACGGCGTTAGTCATTTCATTTCAATGGGTTAGTGCCTCCACCAAAAAGCATGCAGAGGAATGTCCAATAAATATGTGAAGTGTTGTTACAAGCAGTCATTTTCAGGTTATAGTGTTAATCACCATCATGAACATGCAGCAATCCTCAGTATGATGTACTGCATATTGTAAACATTGCTTAGTTAATAGTTTTGGGGTCAATAACACTGAATTAATAGGAGAAGCAGGGGTTCAGCATTTAACATGAAGTTCAGCTTTTAATGACTGCCTGAACAATGACCCCAATCCTCTGTGAGAAAGACTATTTGACTTAATGAAACCATCTATTAATCACTGGCCATCTGTGCCATATATGTGAATATCACAGTGACAGAGTGTGTAACAAAATACCTTTATTGCATGTAGGCTTAAATTTTCACATTTAACTATTTTCCATCCAAAAGCAGCTAAAACTGTTGTGAATTTCCATTGGAAATTAAGAAAATTCCTTAAAGTGAGAATTTGCATTTATATAGCACCTTTCACTTCCTTTGAAAGGCCAAACATGCTTCATAGTTAATGAATTACTGTTTGTTATGTAGGCAAATGAAACAGCCAAAATACACACAGCAAAGTCCAACCAAGAGCAGTGAGATAAATGACCAGTTAATCTGTTCTGGTGGTGTTAGTTGAGGGATAAATATTGGCCAGGGCAGTGGGAAAACTCCTTTGCTCTTCTTTAAATAGTGCCATGGGATCTTTTATGTCCACCTGAATAGGCTGACAGGATGTTGGCCTCATCCAAAAGATAACGGCCCAGAAATTCGGGTCCCCACGGGTGAGTACGCACGGGGTACTCACACGTAGGCCCAACGACAGTGCCGGTTTCGTGCATGCACTGCACATGCGCGGGAAACCGGAACTTCCGTTCCCTTGAAAGAAGGGGTTGACAGGTGGAACACGTGCGCCGGAGAGGCAGCGCGTACGCATCGAACTTACATTGTTTTTGCAGGGTTCTCCGGGAGGGTAAGTCTCCAGCGGTTACACTTTTAAAAAGCAGGCACAAGGCCTGCTTTTAACAAGGTAAGTGGTGAATTAATTAAAATTAAAACATTTTTTCCACAGGTTTATTATTTTTAAATACTTTAAAGAAGGGTAGGTTTATTTTTAACCCTGTTAGAAAATGTAATTAATTTTTTCAAAAATTTAAATTATTGTTTAAAATAGTTATTTCATGTAATTTATAGTTATTTTAAAAATGTGATTTTTTAAAAATTTATTTGAAGTTTTAGTTATGTTTTGGGGCTTATAGTATTTATAGGTTTGACAGCTCTTCCTGTCAAATTTATGAATGAAGCATTCCCTGCTACCATTGGCTCTCCATGGCCCACGTGATCCCAGGGGACGCTTCGAACTAACTGCGCCCCTGAGTTTCGCAAGCACTGCGCGCCGGCAGTTGGAGGAGGCCCAGGATCAGAATACCACATGGGCCCACAGCTCAATGGCAAAGTGCAGGTCGGAGGCTTGCACCCCCGGGAAGCCTCCGACCCGAATTTCTGGGCCAACATCTCTGACAATGCAGCGCTCCCTCAGTATTGCATTGAAGTGTCAGCTTAGATTATGTGCTCAAATTCTTCAGTGGGGCTTTAATCCACAACCTTCTGTCTCATAGAGGTGAGAGTACAACCACTGAGAAAAGCTTAGAATGATTTTCACTCCACCTTACATAAAGAGAGGAGAACATACATGTGATATTATAGTACACACAGCAAGTTGTCCATGCTATAATGCTCAGGTCACGATATTGGTTAACCAGACAATGGGCAGTTATAGGTGCTGTCCAGAGTGCACAAGGTCACTTACAGGAGTGACTGGTGACACTGAACCCAGGTTCTGAATTACGTTTGCACAAAATACTGAAACTGCATTTCTCCAATTTTATTGAGGGAGGAAGACATATATGGCAGGTTTCTGTTGAACACTATAGTAATACTGCAATATAAGGCATCTTCAAGCAAATGCATATTAGCAGTTTAATAAGTGACATATTTTGAATTCAAAAGTGGAGCAAAACTAGTGTCCCTTATGATCGTCATTAAAACACTCCAGACCTTTGGTAGTCCTTTACCTTTTCTGTTCTCGGACGGTAAAATAATATACTCACACTTTTTACATTCAAACCCAATGTAATCTACGAAAGGGGCAGAATTGTGTGACAGAATGGTTTGTTTGTATGTGAAAACATAAATTACAGAGGAACTGAATTACTATATGGTTTGGAAGTTTAAAATTTTACCTTTTCCAAGGCTATAGTTCAAACTATCAAAATAAAATGTACTTAACATACGGATTTATGTAGTAATATTATCCATTTATTGAAGAAATTATGTTGATTATGATGGACTGTTTTCCAGGATAGTTCTGCAGATCTGATTAATGGAGAAAGCCAAAAAAAATGTTGAACATCATGCAATAAAATGATTTGAGTCAGTCACAACGACTGTTTTACCATTATATTTACTCACATTATTCAGTAATTGATGTCATGTTGTGATTGGCCTTGTGATTTAAACCAGTTGTGGAGAGGTTGGGATAACCATGGGTCGTTAGTTGGCTTTTCATATAAAGAAAGACTTCTCTGAGAACCTGACCTCGGTGGTCGTTTTGGCGCATGCAGCCAGTTTTATGAAAACACAAACCACAATGGAATTCCCAAATTTCCTGCTTGGTAACCTTACCCTTCCTCTCTTATCTCACAATCATTCCCTTTCTCAAAGTAACATATCCAAGATACATATAATACAGTCTCAGAGGAAAAACTGATACTTTTTTTTCCTTTCCTTGTATTGAAATTCCTCAATTTGTATTACGAAAGTGAAAAGTATATAGAAGAACATCCTGAATAAAGTTGTATTGCACATATTTTAAGAGAAATTTTCTGATTTTAATTGATGGACATTTGGCTGGGTTTTACAAGCAGAATAAGATCCATTATTTTGATCTTGTCAAGTTCTCAGTGTTCCTCATTACTAATAACTAATACACTAGTAAGATTATGTGCAGATTAAAGGAAGGATTGCAGGAAGGAAATTGAATGGGTGGCAGTGGATTACTAAACAGTAAACCAATAATCCAATTGGATTGGATTATATCATAAACAGTAATAACAAACCAAAGAGTTTGTTCATCCGCTCAACCCAAGGGTTGTATAACTGTCAGTAATTCTATCAGAGATGCAGTATATTTTCCTTGATATGGAGTTTTTTTGCCATCGCTGCAGCTTTTGCTGCCATTGGCAGGCCTTGCAGGATGCTGGGTTTACTTGGATGGTGAATTACGGAATAACGTATAAGGCAGTAAGACAATCAAGGAGTCAGAAAAACATTAACAACCACTGAAGCAAAGCTCTAGTGGTTTATAACCTTCATCTGAACCATGAGATTCAACAACCGTTTCAAAACCATTTCCTGCCAACCATTTATTTATAAAGATATACAGTTTCGGTATTATAAGAGAATTTCATGCAGTGTCTCTTCATGCTGGCATTGATTTTCAGTATATATGCTCCATGTCCTTGATATGAGATGATATTAAATCAAAAGGATTAATAATTGTGGCATACTTCTGAAAGATCATCTGTAGCTGATTACCAGACAATTCAACATCCAACATGTGTTGCACCGCATTAAAGGGCGCTATTGTCTTCTGAGACACTTAACCACATGTGTAAATCCTAAAATGCCCAAATCAAAGGATGTTATGGGGGGAAAATTCTGAATGTATAAGGACGCGATGACATGATTAGTGACATGGAGATGTTACTGTGTGGCCAGTCACATCAGGTGGCTAAAAAATATATTTTCAGTTTGCTTTTAGGAAATTATATGGTTAAAAATATTAAAAGTGCTTTGTCAAAGCTTGGACTGCAGCAAATGTCCATGTTGTCATAAATATGGCTGTTCTGGGAACTTAACCTATCTAAAAATGCCCCACCAAAGATATAGGGGGAAAAATTCAGTATCGCCCCGTTTGGGGCGTCATTATCGGCCGTGCACAAAGTTTAGCGCCAGGCGCTAATTATCGCCTCCAATGGCAAACTTGGCTTTTATCGCCCCTGGAGGTGATTGGAGCGCTAAATCAGGCGCTTCACACCTGTCTTAAGGTGCAAAGTCTGAGGAGCGAGGCGCTACCTCAGAGCGCTGGCGAAGCAAGGAAGTGCATATCAAAATGAACCTGCAAAGTGCTGCTCAGTACCCAAAACTCCTTCACACAGCGTTGAATCTCTCCAGAAGTCTCTCTCTCTCTCTCTCTTTCTCAGAATGCGTGGTGCACAAATGTCACCAACAAAAAAAGGCAGGAAGAGGTCGCCTTTAAATAGCGCTCCCCCAGTCCCTTCCTGACTGCAAAACGCTCCCCTCAACCTGTCGTTGCTAGTGGCAGGCGGTAAGGCAGAGGGCGCCACTCAATATCTAGTCTGGGGCGTTGCACACTCGACTGACGTCACGATCTGCTGGCGCAGGAGATCATGGCGGTAGTGTTTAGCGCCGCCGCAAAATGTCTAGTTAATTTCGCGAGCGGCGCAAACATCGCCGCGCCCAGGCGCTAGTTGCTTTGCGCCCCATTCGCGCCCTCTTAAGGCGCTAACGGGAGGCGCAAACAACTGAATTTTTCCCCCATAACATCCTTTGATTTGGGCATTTTAGGATTTACACATGAAAATCACATACATTAAAATTAATTCTGCCAAAAAAAGATATAGACAATAACACAATCCCAGGAAGTTTTCCAGTTTTACGATTTTAGAATGCAGAATGTGAAAAAAAGAAGGAAAATTGGTGCTTTAGACATCAAAGTCTTCAATATTAGTGTTAAGATTGCTTAATATAGAAAAGAGTTTGTAAATGTTCTGCAATTTTTTTGGCTGAGAATTAATTGGTCCAGGCAATGACTACACAGACTTAGATGTACATCTTTGTTCCTGGAGCGTTTGACTTGAATAAATGGGTCAAGAATTATGGAGCCAACTCCAGACCATGGATGGACTATTAACAGAACATCTGTGTCTCACAGCTGTTAAAGGGTCACAGGTACAATGAGTCCTCATAATGTAAATTTATTGCTCACTGAACAATAGCTCACAGTGAAGTATTTCCTTTGATTAAGTAGTTTCAACTGTATAATACATGAATTGAAGAAATCGCACTGTACAACAAAAGCTACTTGGGGCCTGAGCCTGTGCTTTCTTCAGTTTTTACAGGTTTAGTGTATATTAAAATGTAGAAATAATGAAACTGTGGCGGAGACCACATAGGGACAATAACACAATGTGTAGCCAATGCTGTTATATGTACCTAAACATAATTCACCTTGTATAGCAATGTTGTGATATGTACATGCTGGGTTGGGTTATTGGTGCAGGGTCCCTTTAAGAGCGTCGGGAACGTGATGACGTCGGTTGCGTGATGACGTCATAGCCCCTGCACGGGGCTGAGCCTTCAGACCTCGTGGAGATTGATTAAAGTAAGACAAGTTTTGTTTTTGCTTAAAGAAAAGTCTCAGCCTGTTGATTTCTGTCGACTCCAACATTGGTGACCCCGCTGCTCTTTTGGACGATTCCAAAGACCTCATCTGAAATGGCGGCGAACACCGTTTCCGTCAAATTACCTGAGTTTTGGGAACAACAGGCTGCCACTTGGTTCGCCCAGGCCGAGGCTCAATTTGTGATCCAGGACATCACCGTGGACGACACGAGGTACTACTACGTCGTCTCTGCTCTCGGCAGCTCCACCGCAGCCAGAATCGTGAACCTGCTCGAAAAACCCCCGGAGCTCAACAAATACGAAACGCTGAAGGCGCACCTCTTACGAACTTTCGGACTCACCGAAGCCGAACGCGCACGCCGGCTTCTCTCTCTACCCGGGCTTGGCGACTCCAAGCCCTCGGAGCTGATGGACCACATGCTGGCCCTTATGGGCACACACATGCCGTGCTTCCTCTTCAAGGAACTGTTCCTCCAACAGCTGCCAGGTCAGGTACGGTCGGCGTTAGCCAACTCTTCCACTACCGATTTCCGCGACCTGGCCAAGGAGGCCGACAAATTTTTCTCCGCCAGGCAACAGTACTGCGCGGCCACGCGGAGCCCTGCCCCCACTGATACAGCCCACCGGCGGCAACCCTCAAGCCTCTGCTTTTACCATGCGCAGTTCGGCCCCAAAGCCAGGAAGTGCCGGCCCCCATGCAGTTTTCCCGCGTTGAAGCACACTGAAGACCACTCGTCGGCTGCTATGGCTGTCGGCCGTTCAGGCAGTTTGTTGTTTATTACAGGCACCGACTCCGGACATCGTTTCCTTTGCGACATGGGTGCCCAGGTGAGCGTCCTGCCCGCATCAACCATAGACATTCAAGGGGGGAACCACGGCCCCGTCCTCGAAGCCGCCAACGGCAGATCCATCCGCACCTACGGTAAACGGAACATGGTGCTTTGTTTTGGCAGGCAACGGTTCACCTAGGACTTTGTCACTGCAAAAGTGTCCACCCCCCTTCTCGGCGCTGACTTCCTCTGCACCAATGGCCTTTTGGTGGACGTCAAGAACCGACGTCTCATCAACGTGGAAACCTTCAGCTCGCTCCCGTGTTCCCTCAGCGGGTCCAGCACGACACAGTTGTCCAGCGCACTCTCGGCCTCAGACGAGTTTTCCCGCCTCCTCGCCCAGTTCCCGGACCTTACGAAACCCACGTTCTCGTCCACCACTGATGTGCCTCAATAATTCCGAGACTCGATGTTAGCGAAACAAAACAAGGCTTTTATTAACTTAGAAGGTAACACGCAGTGGAGAGAGGTATCTTCCATCTGGAGGTCTGCAGTACTGGATATGAGGCCAGACTGAGCTTGCTTATATAGGGGCCAGGTATGGGCGGAGCCCTACACACAATACATTACAATATACAATACAATGGTGAGGAGACGGAACTGAGGTAAGGGAACTGAAACCTGAAACCAACCACAGTCACAGGCAGTGATGAATGGAATATTTCATCACAGCCACCACTAAACACGGGGTAGAACACACATTTCGACCACTGGTCTGCCTGTCTACGCCCGCGATTGGCGCCTCCACCCGGGGACACTCGCTATCGCCAAAGCCGAGTTCGACACCATGGAGCGCCTCGGCATCATCCGCCGGTCGAACAGTCCATGGGCTTCGCCCCTCCACATCGCCCCGAAACCAGGCGGTGGGTGGTGCCCGTGCGGGGACTACCAGCGCCTCAACGACATGATGACTCCCGACCGCTATCCGATTCCACACATCCAGGACTTTTCCACCCACCTGGCCGGGAAAGTGGTATTCTCGAAAGTGGACCTCGTCCGGGGTTATCACCAGGTCCCTGTCCGGCCGCAGGACATCCTGAAAACCGTGGTGATCACCCCGTTCGGGCTATTCGAATTTCTCCGCATGCCATTCGGCCTCAAAAACGCCGCACAGGCTTTTCAACGCCTAATGGACACCGTGTTACGGGACCTGACGTTCCTGTTCATATACCTGGACGACATCCTCATCGCCAGCGCCTCCAGGACGGAACATGTGTCCCACCTCCGGACTCTTTTCGAACGACTCAGCCAACACAGCCTAATCGTCAACCCGGCCAAGTGCCAGTTCGGGCTGTCCTCAATCGACTTTCTCGGGCACCGCATCATGAAGGACGGGGCGGTGCCACTCCCATCGAAAGTGGAGGCCGTGATGGACTTCCCGCGACCCCTCACCGTGAAGGCCCTGCAGGAGTTTTTGGGCATGGTGAACTTTTACCATCGTTTCGTCCCCCGAGCAGCCCAGCTTATGCGGCCCCTTTACGAGGCCCTCAAAGGCAAGCCCGACAAACTCGCCGTCAACTGGTCTGATGAGATGGCCAATTCTTTCACAGACACGAAAAGGGCCCTGGCTAACACGACCATGCTGGCGCATCCGTTGCCCAATGCGCCGATCGCTCTCACCACCGACGCCTCGGGCTATGCGGTCGGCGCCATCCATGAACAGTGGGTCAACGGCGCCTGGCAGCCGCTCGCCTTCTTCAGCCGGCAGCTCCACCCCAGTGAGCGGAAGTACAGCACCTTTGATTGCGAGCTTCTCGGCCTCTACCTCGCCGTCCGACACTTCTGTTTCCTGCTGGAGGCCCGCCCGTTCACGGCGTTCGTGGACCACAAATCATTGACCTTCATCATGGCCAAAGCCTCCGAGCCATGGTCGGCCCATCAGCAACACCAGTTGGCCTTCATTTCGGAGTTTACAACGGACATCCAGCATGTGGCTGGGAAAGACAACCCCATCGCCGACTGTCTCTCCCGAGCCGTCGCCAGCGCCGTGCACCTCGGCGTCGACTACACCCGCATGGCGGCCGACCAGGCCTCCGACCCGGACGTCCAGGCCTACAGAATGGCGGTCATGGGCCTTCAACTAGCAGACGTCGAGTTCGACGCTGCCGGCACCACACTCCTGTGTGACGTCTCCGTTGGGCAACCACGTCCCGTCGTGCCTGAAGGGTGGAGACGGCAAGTATTCGACGCCGTCCATAATCTTTCCCACCCGGGCAGGAAGCCGTCACAGAAGCTGGTGGCGGCCAAGTTCGTCTGGCACGGGCTCAGGAAAGACGTTCGCGACTGGGCCAGCACCTGCGTGATATGCCAACATTCGAAAGTACATCGCCATACTAAGGCCCCGTTGGCGCCTTTTGCGGTGCCCGAGAGGCGGTTCGACCACGTTAACATGGACCTGGTGGGGCCCTTGCCGCCCTCCCACGGGTTCACCCACCTCCTCACAATGGTTGACAGAACCACCCGATGGCCGGAAGCCGTCCCGCTGTCTTCAACGACGGCCGCCGATGTGGCTCGGGCGTTCATCAGCACTTGGGTCACCCGGTTCGGCGCCCCATCTGACATTTCCTCCAACCGGGGGCCCCAGTTCACGTCAGAGCTCTGGAATGCTGTCGACCGAGGCCTCAGGTTGAAACTCCACCGCACCACAGCTTACCACCCTCAGGCTTCATCGCTCCATGAAGGCCGCGCTCCGAGCCAGCCTCCGGGACGACGGCTGGATCGACAGACTCCCGTGGGTCATGCTGGGACTCAGGACTGCTCCCAAGGAGAACCTCCAATCCTCGTCCGCCGAGCTCGTCTACGGACAGCCGCTGCGGGTTCCCGGGGATTTCGTCCCCAACGTGACGGAGCCTTGGTCCGCAGCCCATCAGTGGTCCGACCTTCTGGACAACGCCAAGGTTTTCGCTCCGGTGTCCACGTCGCAGCACGGCCTCCTGCAGTCCCACGTTCCGCTCGGCCTTCGTGCGGCGGAGTACGTTTCCGTCCGCCACGACGCCCACCGGGGACCTCTTCAGCCACCCTACGATGGACCATTCCGCGTCCTGGAAACTGGGGACAAGACCTTCGTCGTGGATGTCGGCGGTAAGCCGGACTGCATTTCTGTGGACCGTCTTAAGCCGGCCCACCTGGATCTGGACCGACCCGTTGAGTTGGCACAGCCCCCGAGACGGGGCCGACCTCCGGTTTCCACACCCTCAATCCACCACCGAGCGCCCGAGGTCCCTCCGACGAACCCCCCGGTCCCCACCCCGGACTTGAGGAGTCATTCTAACCATATGATCCGGCCCCCCCAACAACTGACATTGCCAGTACTAATGAATTCTGGGGGGACGTATGTGCCGGAGACCACATAGGGCAATAACACAATGTATAGCCAATGCTGTTATATGTACCTAAACATAATTCACCTTGTATAGCAATGTTGTGATATGTACATGCTGGGTTGGGTTATTGGTGCAGGGTCCCTTTAAGAGCGTCGGGAATGTGATGACGTCATGACGTCGGTTGCGTGATGATGTCATAGCCCCTGCACGGGGCTGAGCCTTCAGACCTCGTGGAGATTGATTAAAGTAAAGACACGTTTTGTTTTTGCTTAAAGAAAAGTCTCAGCCTGTTGATTTCTGTTGACTCCAACAAAACTACATTATCCTGTATTTTTACAGGCAGGTTACCCCCTCATTTCCCCCATTTATTCTCTCCCTGTAGTCTCCCCAAACCCTGCACTTCTTCAAAGGGACAATTGGATGATGTGTTCCCAGGCCGTCACCTGAGATCAGGGCGTCAGTAGAGTGAATTACTTAACACACGTCCCACCATTCCTTGAACCCATTTTCTGGTGTTTCACCATGCTCTACCATCACCATACCACTCCATTTCTGTTAATTCATCTTATCCCAATGAATGATCTTTAACCCTTAAAACATTGCAGGTAAGTTTTCTTTTCCATATTTAATCTTTCTCTGAGGTGTCAATGAGCTTACTCGTTCACTATCGGCCACTTCCTGTTTGATGTGGGAATATCGTATCAAAAGTTGATACTGGACCAAGTCAATGTTTAGGTCTTTGCCATTTGATTAGCTAAAAGAACAGTTTTGCTGCTATTTTATATCAAAATAATGGCTTTTTAAAGCTACTACTGAATAGAAAAGGTAAATGAAGATTTCAAAGTTAGAGAAAAGCAGGGAAAAATTAGAATAAAGTATATTTCCTAGAAAAAATTATAAAAACTAAAAGCGGTTGAATAGGGAAGGATAATAACAAAGAAGAATGGGATGATGGGTGAACACAGGTGAAGTGCTTATAAGTTATTTTTATGTAAAGTTGTTTTTTTTGTATTTATTTTGGTAATTTAGGGTTAATCTTACATAAGAAAGCTAGTCCTGACATTTGATGGTTATTGTAACTGTAGTCACAGATAATGTCTATTCATCCAGCACTGATGACATAAGCAAAACTATGATATGGATACTTCAATTTTTAAAGGGATAGGTCAGTCCGCACTCAGTACCTGCACTTTGCAAATAACCTGGACTAATCCAATTCAAGCCATTTTAGGATCAGGATTTAGTCAGCCATTTGTCTCAAGTAATCATTGATATAATGCTACAGAAGCTAAGAAATGTAGTGCATAGGTATACATCAATGTAGTGGCAGAGGCAATTTGTCTGTTTCCAGTTAGCTCATAAGTATAAATTGTAGAGAACAAACCTTGAGTTCAAGTTCGAAGGCCACCAGTTACTCAAACACATCACCTTCAACAAGATTAAGTTTTGTTAATTCTCATTCAGGCCAGTGGATGAAGAGACACATGGAAACCAGGTGCTTCATATTGTGGAGAAGAAAAACTGATAGTTACAGTTTATTCTGCTTGAACTCCAACTGGTGTTGGATAATCAGAGATTTCAATTGACAGTATACGTGGTGAATCCTTGGGCCCAGGCTACCTTAACCTTTGAGCCAGAGGGCTGATGTATAGTGGCAAGAAAAAATCATTTCTAATTTACATTACTTCTCAAATTTGTACCATTGACAACAGTTGGCTGGCATTAAGTAAAGAACAATGGGGGCCATTTTCACCTTCACTGGTTAAGCACTAAATTGGGGGAGCGGATTGCCCTCCCAATATTGGGATAACCCTATTGATTTCAATGGGATGAAAATCAGACAGGTTCTACAACAGTGGGGTGATCCACTCTGCAAGATTATCACCTAGGTGATGAAGTTGAAAATAACCCCAGTAACTCAGTGATGTCAGGTTGTCACCAATAACATAATTGAGTCCTCCAGAATATAAACACGGTGAAGTATTTTGTGAAACGCTTGGACTAACTACAACACTCCTTTATGTGTCTACGTTTCTGTTTATTTCCAGAAATTCTTCTGCAAACATGTTCACAACAGAAACATTTTCCACAGAACAGCGAATTACACCCACGAACCCTGATTACAGAAAAGTTATTTTATGTCAAAAAGAAGCGGAATACTTTTAGCTGGATATAGCATTTTACATTCAGATTAAATAACAAAATGTTAGTGTGTCTATGTTGTTAGCATAGCAATATGCCTTCCAGACTGATGTGATATAATGTAACTTCTGCTATCTCATATACACAGGAAGTGAGGCCTGGTGGGTTATGAGGACTGTGTAGGTAAGATAAAACCTTGTACGTCAGTCATTAGCACAAATGCATGATTCAACAGGATATTTGGTGTTTCTGTTTAAAGACAATATTATGTAAATTTGTAGACTTTTCCCGCCTTTCTCTCCTGAAGGGGTGTGGTTCCATAGATGCTGTTGCTTTCCAGTAACTCTCCCAAGTAGCCTTTCTTCATGTGTGTACCTAAGCGGTTAGTATCAGTAAGTTATTTGACTGTGGAGGCATCATAGTTAAACCTGATCTTTTCTTTGCACAATGTCTACACGTGCACTTTGTACTTTCCAGTTACCGGATAGTGATTATGAACAAGAAAGGGGACCTTGGCTGATTTTCCCAAATATCCATACCACTACCCCACTTGAGATCAGCTAATTCAGAGTCGATTGGAAACTTGACCTGGAACCTTCCTGGTCAGTTCAATACTAGATAGTACACTTGCCAAACAAACCATCGAGAAGACATCACAAATCCTTCACACTGACTTTTAAACTCTGCCCTTTGGCATTGCTAGACTGAAGGAGAACTAAATCTTCCTTCTACTTGTAAAACCTCCCCACCCCCTCCATTTTCTGCTTGACAGAATATATTAATATATAAACAAAAACAGGACATCGCCCCATAATAAAAGAGAGTCACACGTGAGATCATTTCAGGAGTCCGTCCACAACCACACATCAGGTTTCACTGTGCTGTTCGATTCATCTGAAATTTTTGGATGAAAATGGGGGAAATAAATTGCGGCAAAAAAAGATTTAAGGCAAAGAAATGATTGGCGGAATCTTTCATTTGGATCACCGACATATTGAATATTAACAAAGTTAACTGCTAACCTTAAAACAACCACAAAAAATGCCTGAATACAGTAATATTTCTGATAAAGCACTCTTTATACATGAATACAACATCAGTAAGTTGAAAATATGTAATTTTAAATGTGTTACAGTAGCTGGTAGCTACATAAATGATAATAATATTATAAAAGTTAGATTGTAAAAATGCTATGTACTTTTCTTGTTGCATATTCCACCTGTCACAGCACCCTTCCTAGGGGTCAACTTTGGGATGGAGCACCACATCAGCCACAGTACCCTGGACGATACATCACAATGCACTGGGAGTATGGTGGGGAGATGAAGGGATGGCACCTGTGCACTCAGATATTATATCCAACATGTTAACCCATCTTTTCTTATTAGAGATGCTGACTGGCCTGCTGTATATTTCCACCAGTTTCTCTTTGTTTCAGATTTCCAGGCTCTGGTTTATTTTTATAGGCCTACAGATGAAGAATATTTAGATGCTTTGAAGCACTTGGATTGGGTATTAGTACAATGCATATAATTGCAATGTGTAATGATAATAGCAGAGACTGTATTATCTGAAGTAATAAAACATGGATTTGATAGAAGAGTGCAAGACTCACCAGAATCACTGAATCAGAGGAGGTGTCAGGGCTATGTTCTCACAAGGTGGAATTACAGAAACAGGCCATTTGCCATGTTAGGGCTTTCTTTTTTCACCCATTTCTGTAGCATCTCTTTTGGTTCAGATTTTTTTTGGATTGAGCACTAAGTCGCAAAAATCATTGGCATTCTTCTAACAACCCTCAAGTGTACAAACTACATTGGAAATGTTGCTGACTTTTATGGAAATAACCATTCAAAGCACACCAACAACCCCTAATAGTGGCCATTTTTGCTTTTATTATCAGGATTACATTTTCAAAGTTCTGAATGCTTAATTAGGGGTAAAATTGATGAGAGGAATTCAGGTGTCTATCATATGTCACAATAGTTGCCATTTTTGCTGTTTATTGCCTGTGGGAATAAGTTGCACTGGCTAAGTGGCTTGCTTCTGACAATTAACAACAACTTGCATTTATACAGAACTTTTAACATAGAACATGTTCGAAGGCATTCTACAATAGGGAAGAAGACAAAAATAAGTCAAAGGAAGAAACGATTGGTGGCCAAGACATGGTGCGAGAGTTAAGAGAGGTGACTGCAAGGTTGGTCAAATAGATGAGTTTTAAGAATGTTTTAAAGGTGGAGAGTGGAGGGGTTTAGGCAGGGAACACCGGAGAGTGGGCCTGAGGTGGCGGGATACTCTTAAAGTGATTAAGGTGATTATTGCTAACTTAGGCTGAATTCCTGTCATAAAGTTTAATTCTCCACCAGTGAAAATGTTTTTATGGACTTTTTCAAAAGTGGAAAATCTTTTCTTCCAGAAGTGCCCTTCTATCTGTAACCTGGAAAGATAGCACTTGCTCATGCTCAAGGTGGAAATGAACAAATACAGCCAATGCTTTAGATGGGCACTGGGTGTCAGAAACAAGCAGCCAGAACTACCCCAGTATGATGCAGAGACCATGGCCTTGTGGTTGTCCAGTGAACCTTACACTCAACAGTGCAGGGATTCAACTTTTAGTCAAACCCAGACAGGGCATACTTCAGAATAAATGACTTCTTCCTAAAGGAAGCCTACCTCATAGGTTGTAACATAGGGCCCACAATGATCTCAGATCACACCCCATGACAAATCTCACTCTGATCAACCTGCCATCGCAACCCCCCAGTGCTGCTGCCTTAACCCTGACATCCCTGGCATCCCAGGATTTCTAACTTACCTGTAGGAGTGACTTATCAGAGAAAGAGCCTCCTGATGTTCCCCAAGGCTCCTGTGGATAACCACTAAGGCAGTTCTTGGGCGTCATATAATCATCAACATCTTTTCCAAAAAGTGAAAAATGTCAGAAGAATAGAGGACCATTTGGAAACAATTGCTCACAACTATCACTTGCAGGAAAATGCACGATGGCCACTTCAAACTGAACAGCAAACATACTACACCCTGCATAAAATTCACAGATTCCATCCCTCAGTGTCAGAGAAATGCTGGAGAGGATGTAGCTAGACTGGTACAGCAGAGAATACTTCCTGCACATCTTCTGGTCCTGCTTCCAGATCCAACCATTCTGAACAGCCATTCAGAGTACCACAAAGGCCATGGCCAATACTGAGATCTCCGCAGATCCATTCTCATCTCTCCTGGGCTGTGCCCTCAAATGTGCGAGGGCCATTTGAGATCTTACAGATTTGCACAACTCTCAATGCTAGTGGCAAAAAGATGCATCCCTCATGAAGAAAGAAAGACTTGAATTTATATAGTGCCTTCCATGACCTCTGGACATTCTAAAGTGCTTCACAGCCAATCAAGTACTTTTGAAGTGTAGTCAATGTTGTAATGTAAAGCCATACCCTCCCCCCATACAACAAAAATGTGGATCAAGCACCTGTGGGACATATGTCAGTCAGAGCAGTTGAATTTGGAAAGTACCAAGCAATTTGGGCTCCCTTTCTGAAGGGCCACACAAGGTTTACCTCACTAACACAAGACAGCCTATACAGGAAAGGGCAGGTTGACCCAGACAGAAAATTGAAGCACGCCACCACTGTCTCTCATGTGCAAAAGAATGATAATCCAATCCAGTACCCCAGAAAGGTAGAATAGCCACTCTGCATCAGTGTCTGAGTAACCCCTTCTCACCATGGCTGTCTAAACCTTGAATCAGGTAAACTGACTGTACAAATATGCAATAACAACAGAAAATGCTGGAAATATGCATATCTATTTACCCTCCTGTAAATGCTATGCTAAGAAAATGCATTATACTACACCAATATGGAACCATTGTATGATCTTTCTCTTTAAAGCATTTTCATGAAATAAAATATATTGCAACTCTAGATAACAAGTTAACCAGACAACAGGGGACATTAAACATTTGCATGAGTGATGGAAGGGAAATGTACAGAAATTATTTCACTGACACAAAACTTCACTCACTACGTTAAAGATGCTACTGTATATAAATACAAGTTGTTGTTGTTGCTGTTGTTGTTTTGGTCTTTTTAATTGTAAATACTCCCCTGCACCATGTGTAACAATGCTTGATGCTAGGGAAAAATAGGTGTCCTTCACAGTCATCAATGGTATGAGACAAATAACAGAAAATACATCAGATGATGTGTTTCCATCATTTGCATGCTATTACAATACACCTAGCCATTACAGGTATGGCTTCCAAAGAATTTATCACTTCAGTTACGCCGGGAAGCCAGTTTAACTTGAGCAGAAAAACCAGGTTTGTTTTTGAAGAACTATTTTAATTATAGGTGCTAAATACTGATTCTAAAAAAGCTAATTGTAAACTCTGAAACTGGTGAAAGTTGCAATAAGGAGAGGTTGGAAAAGTTAGGACTGTTCGCCTTGGAACAGAAATGGCTAAGAGGTGACCTAATAGAGGTTTTCAAGATGAGAGATTTTGATAGAGTAGATAGAGAAATACTATTCCCTCTGGCAAGTGGGTCAATAACCAGAGGTCAGAGATTTAAAATCATTGGCAAAGGATCTAGAGGGGAGATGAGGAGAAATGTTTTCACTCGGAGAGTTGTCAGGATCTGGAACACTCTATCTGAAAAGGTGGTGGAAGCTGATTCCATAAATAATTTTAAAAGGGAGTTGGACAGGTGCTAGAGGATGAGAAATTCAAAATGTTAGGAAAAAAAGCTGGGGGGGGGAGGCCTCCTTCTGTACTGTAAGTTTCTATGATAATCCTACAGATAGAACAGATTCCACATACGATAAAGTAATATATTGCTAAAAGTATTGGTGATAGATACTGAATAATTTAATCTATAATTTATGGGTTTTATGCTTGGGGAATTTATCAAAATCAATAATGGGACTTTATAACAAATTGTCTTATATACATTTTTAGCAGCTTTGCATGATACATTTTGTATTGTTCAGTATTAGATAATGCCGGTGACCATATTTATCATAGGTTGCTACATATGTAACTTATCAACATAACCCTTATGATATAGTGCACCTAGCACAGAGCACCATGTGATGGGAGATCATATCAGGAATTCTGCCATGGATGTTGGCCCACCTGATTCACAGCCCACATAGTGTTCTGTTCATTAAAATTAATTATCCCTAAGATAATACTTAAGTGGAAGTTATAAGCCAAGTGAGGCAATCATGTGGTTCAACTGATGTTATAAAACTCAAAACCTTTCTTCTCAGAGTTTATAGGGTTAACTCAATCGTAGCAGCAACAAACCTTTGCCTTTATTATCTATTATTATTGTGTTATTTTTCCTGTCACAAATCCTTTCACTGTTGCAAAAGCTAACAGCTTAAAAGTTCAAGAATGAAAATAAAGAACTTGCACTGGTATAGTGCCTTTCATGTCCTCAGGACATCCAGGTGCAAGTGCAGAGTCAAAGTCTACTGAAGACTATCTGAAGGGAGCCTTGTATGGTGGCAACATTCTGAACCATTCCTCGTGTATCTGTAAATTAGTACTCAACTGCCCTTGCATTTCCCCCACAAGCCATCATGGGTTCCTGCAACACATAGCGTAACATGAACTAAACACCAAAGCTCTTTGGATTGATCAAAACTCTGACAAGGATAATCTTAGCTGAGCACACCATTTCATTGAGACAATGTTATAATTGAGGCAAATTACATTTATTAGCCAAACTTCTAAAGGTAAAGGGATAAAACTGTTCCATTTATTTTAATATTATCACAGGACTGTTTTATTAATCTACAAGATACACTGTAAAAAGTAGCAATTTGTTCACATTTGGTAGTGTATGTTGGTGTATGTTTCATTATCACCTCATGTGGTGTTTGCTGAGTAAGTTTTATGCCCACTATAGCAGATGAGCTGATATTTGAGAGCAGGGTAAGCTATGTTGGTGACCAAAGAACTGGTATTGATCTTCTGCTATTTCAGAAGGATACTGGATAGCAGTGATATAACTGGCACACAACTCCTTTAATGATAACATACAGATAGCTAATAAATGTGATGTGCATACAACTATATATATATGATGATGAGTATTAATTTTTATGCTGGTTGTGTACTGTAAAAGAAATAACATAAGTTAGCACCAACACCAAAATCCGTATACATGTTGGAAGTGGCACAAATATTTTACAGCACCAAGTGAAAAGAATCCTAGAATCATAGAATCTTACAGCACAGAAGGAGGCCATTCTACCCATTGCACCTCTGCCGGCTCTTTGAAAGAGCTATCGAGTTAATCCCACCCCCCTGCTCTATCCCCATAGCCCTGCAAATTTTTCCTTTTCAAGTATATGTCCAATTCCCTTTTGAAAGTTACTATTGAATCTGCTTCCACCACCCTTTCAAGCAGTGCAGTCCAGATCATTATAGTATGCTGTGTTTAAAAAAAAACACAAATAAGCATTTGAAGTTTTCAGAGAGCATTTTGTGGAACAAAATACTGCAGCTAAAGTATGCAGGTTAGCGTCTAGGGCTGGATGTTAGTTTAGAGTGCGAGACTGACTCAGGATCTATGAAACAATCACAAGTTGCAGTTGAGCTCTCTGTCCTGGAAGTTTCCACGCAATGTCACAATGACAATGACAAACGCATAAAAGTGTTTCAGGTCACAATCAGTCCAGTCTCTTTTACAACAAGCTTTGTTTTCTGTAGAGTATATTTGTAATACCTGTCCCAGAGACAGAAATGATATTCAGCCCAACATAATTTACAAGTCTCGTACACAAGCTATTTACATTCCTTGACATTTTTTAAAAAATTGCTCTACTCACCTCTGCGTAATGTCCTGATGTCTTGATTGCTTCTGAGGTCACATATGACTCAACACATTAGTTTCTTCCCGCACTGAAGTGGTGTTTACAAGAAGTACGTAAGGCAGCAGTATGCATGCTTCTGATAGCAGTATATCTTAGGAGTGGTACTTGTAATGTTATCAAAATGGAAAATTCCAAGAAGTAATTAAAGAAGTTGGCAACAAACATAAACCTTCTGTTCTGCTGGCGTTTCAACATACTGTTACTGTACGGGATGGAGTATAAGCTCTATTTTTCCACCTATTTCCTGCGGTGCAGTGGAGCTAACTCTGGAACTGTTAAACCAGTTCTTAAATTAACAGAATGCTGAGCCTGTATAGTGTTTCCAGTATGCCATCAGCTGCATGCCATTAATCTAACATCTGTTTTTATTTTTTAACCGGATCTTCTGTTTTTCTCTTTTACCTGGGATGCTCAGGAGAATCATAATTATTACTGCAAGCATTACTCTTTAATAGACTTTAGAAGTAAATACATATATGTAAAAAATATACCCTACTCATTTGTTCTGGAGCTATCTGTTTAAATATCTGGAGTTAGGTATTGTAGACTGAAACAGATCTGTTATAGGAACATTGGGGGTAATAGTGTGAGGCTTTGTTTCCAATGCGAAGTCTTGTTAGCAGCGAGCACACATTGGAAAATCGGGGCTATCCCTATATCTACTGCTGCACTCGCTGCGAGAGGGCCTCACTTGACAAAATTACCCCCATCATGTTTTTCCAAGCTGTTCTTGTCATAGTTAAAGCTAGGGTTAGCTATTTCAAAACGTATGTCTAGCTCCCCCGGTGGAATACTGGGTAAGGACACTAGCTGGTGTAGTACTCAGCCTACAGACCCGGTTGAATTGCCGGTCTGCGGCCAGATGTCAGTTGGAGTAGTTATAGGAACTATAAATGTCCTTTGCACCGCTTGGTTAAGAAAAGAAAAAAATCTGGCAGGATTACCACTTCTCATTGTTACCTATTGATCCCCACTGAAAAGTATTGTTTTGTGGGAATGGGCTTGGTTCTGATTGTCCCCACAGCTGAATTGTCTGATAACATTCACTGTTTATCCTTCTACATGAAGAAAGACCACTTGGGTGGGGTTAGGGTTGCCAACTCTGGTTGGACGTTACCCTGGAGGTTTCGTCACATGACCTCCTGCCTCCAAGCACTCCACCCCCACCCCTCCATCATTGGTTGCCCAACATGTCCATGCTTGTGGCCCACCGACTTTCCACGCTAATTGGAAAGCGAACAGACTCTTTGTTACCCGATTGAATGATACTTGACTGTCTCATCTCCAATATTTTCTCATCTCCAATATTTTTATAACTAATAAACTCAATTGTTCAAAGAAAATGAGAAAAAACATAACATTTTTAATGCCCTTATGATTTTTTCCCTGGGTTGCTCACAGCAGTGTCCTGGAGATTAATCTTTAATTCCTGGAGAATCCAGGGCAATCCTGGAAGGTTGGCAACCCTAGGTGAGGTACCAGTGGTCTGATGGCACCTGTGGAACTATACCTCAGTCAGTGCCTTCAGGAAACGACTTGAGAATATTGGGGGGGGGGGGGAAACACATCTATCAGACCATTAAAAAACCTTTAAGAATGATGTGCTCAAACATTACAGTACTTTTAGTCCTGTGCATGCTATATAGAGTTCTTTTGAGGAGACCGAGTCAAGAATTTTCATCTAAAAACCTAATTTAAAGTGCAACTGTGAAGTGTACAGCTACCTCTCTGATTGTCCTTTATCAAGAGCACAAATTGAATGGAGGGAAAAATGGTCTTAACAACAATCTCATTATAATTGTATTGTTCATTAAAGGTTGGGGTCCCAATCTATGGAAAAAAGATGGATACAAAAATACAATTCTTTCACTGGAAAGAATAAATGTGTTAATCATTATCACATGAGAAGAGGACACACTCAAAATTTCTCAGAGGCAAGTTTCATTGCTGTGGTCTACTTGAAGGTAAATCACTCAGCTTTCACTTGTCATTTTTTTCCAAATAGCTTTAATGTAAAATGGCTCTTTAACTGTATTCCAATTTCCTTAGAATGATAGAAGCTTACAGGACAGAGGAAGGCTATTCAATGCTCGTCTGTGCCAACTCTTTGCTGGAGCAATCCAAAACTAATCCCACTGAGCTGTCTTTTCTCATAGCCATATCTACTTTAAATATTTATTCAATTTTCCCCTAAAAGATGCAACGTTCTTCACCTCAACCATTCCCAAAGACTTAGAGCTGGATTTTGCGGGGGGGAGGGGGGGGTCAGCAGGCGCGATCGGTGGCGGGTCGGTGGGAAAGTGTTTTTTTCCCCAGCGAGTCGGGACCCCGCTGTGAACCCGCCGCCACGCGCCTTTACCAAATGTCGGGTCTGTCAGCACTGAGCAGACCCGACATGCAGCGGCAGGGGAGGCAATTAAAATCATTAATGGCTTATTTACAGCCACTTATCAATGGTTTTTTCCCAGCTTTTTGGATTTTACAGGTCACCCACCAGTTTCCTGCTGTACCTAGACCTTGTCTGTGAAGCTGAGGTGGGAGGTCAGTGGCCATTGAATCAATTTTTTTTTATTCGTTTATGGGATGTCGATGTCGCTGGCAAGACCAGCATTTATTGCCCATCCCTAATTGCTCTTGAGAAGGTGGTGGTGAGCCGCTTTCTTGAACCGCTGCAGCCCATGTGGTGAAGGTACTCCCACAGTGCTGTTAGGGAGGGAGTTCCAGGATTTTGACCCAGCGACAATGAAGGACCGGTGATATACTTCCAAGTCAGGATGGTATATGACTTGGAGGGGAACTTGGAGGTGGTGGTGTTCCCATGCGCCTGCTGCCCTTGTCCTTCTAGGTGGAAGAGGTGATGAGTTGACAGCTTCAAATGTCAAGTCAAAGCTCCCAGCTGATTGAGATATGTTCCCTTAACCGCTAGCTTCTATAACCTGCATTTCCACTACAGATTCAGGATGCTGCAAGTCTTTACGCAAGTCTCCATCCAATCTGACCTCACTACCTCTCTCACCATTGACAGATTGCTTCTGTCATCTCTACTTCACCTGCCATCTATTCTATCAGCATGGGTGCCCTTGAAACTCTCTCACCTTGGTTCTCAGAATCTCACCACAATCAGCCCCAACACCAGCATCACCAGGCACACCAGCAGCATCAGGCACACCAGCAGCACCAGGCACACCAGCAGCACCAACAACAACACCGACCTTCACTGCAATCAACTGATGCTGCACAGGACACACGGCATCAGCACCCGACCACATTGCTGCCCAGGAGGCCAGGGATGGCCTCACCATGGCCAGATTTACTTCACTTGACACTGTACACCCTGGCTGCCACATGATGCACCAGGTTAACACCACCCCACACCAACACCATAAAGCATCCCTACAATGTCCAAGCCATTCATTTCACACTCATCACCATTGCGGGGGGTATCGCTATGTCACACCATTCACTGCAACTCACTAAGCCACTTCCAAAGGTGCACACAAATCTGTCCAAAAACACAAAGTGTTGAAAATAAAGGTTTCAATGTTTGATAGTACATTAACAGAAACTTTACATGAATATTGCATAAAACACCCAAGTACCTACCCTTGTGTGTTGTTAGTTGGTATGATTGCACTAGGATGAGGGTGAGTGTGAGGGGTGGCTAGTGAGATGGGGAAGTGATAATGTTGATAGAGAGGGATGGGTGGAGGTGCAAGGTAAGTTGGTGTGAGTAAGGATGTGCAGGAGTAGGGTAGAGAAGGCAGAGTGATGGGGATGTGATGAGAGGCACAGCAGGATGTGGTTGAGTGTGACTTTGTACTAACATTTTGTGATCTACTGAGATCATTGAAACGTTTGCGGCACTGCACCCAGGTCCTCCTGACCATATCCCTGCTTGTGCCCTCCTGTGCAATGTGCAACCAGGCTGTGTTGATCTTCTAGGGAAGAGGACATCCCTGTCTGCTGTGACTCTCTCCATAAGCATATGGAGGGAGGCATGGGAGAGCCTGGTTGCAGCCCTGTGCCTCTGTGCAGTGCTTGTCAGTGTATGCAGCATCTCAATGCTGTAGAACACTGACTAAATTTGGACATCATCCCTTTAAGGAAACCGGCTGATGACACGTCATAAAATGACGTCATCAGACCTGCTTCCTATAATTGGCCGGCAAATACGCCGGGCGGGCTTAACAAGCCCAATCTCGGGAAAATCATTTCAGAGGCCAGGATGAAGACAGCAGCGGGGTCAGGACCCGCCACCGACGTTGCCCGCACAGGCCTGCCGAGGTTCATAAAATCATGGCCAAAATATTCTATGCTCCAACAACCCTTTGTATAAAGAAATGTCTCCTATCTTATCCCCTCACTCTCCCGAGTGACAATTTTAATTTGATGACATCTTGTCAATGACTCCTCAACCAGAAAAACACCTTTCCCTATTCACTCTATCAAGGCCCTTCATAATTTTTTTTAAACCTCTATTAAATCTCCTCTTAGCCTTCTCTGTTCCAAAGGACATAGTCCCAGTATCTCAAGGCTATGCCTGTAACTATGGTTTCCCATCCCTGGCATTATCCTGGTGAATCTACCCTATTTGTTCTCTGTAGCAACTGATGGATCTGTGTATTGAAGCACCGTGTGGCGAATAATAGCTGCCAGGTAATGGGCTGGAGCCTTGTTATTGTCAATTTTTTCCAGGTAACAGGTATCCATTACTTTTTTCACACTACAAAATTCATAGTGTTAGCGCTGGCCATCATGGCCCATTTCAGGAACAAAAAGGCGGCCGGCGCACTTCCAACCACTGCCGGCAGATCATCAGCAACTTGCAGCTGACATGTTTGTTCAGTTTGACTGGCTCTGTGGAACTTTCTGCAACTCAAGCAGCTTTCTAAGCTTCTTTCAAGGTCCTAATGTGACAGGGAGTATTGGTGCAAGTGGAGAAAGCCTTCATTCTTATTTAAAGGCTTCTGCTCAAAACACTTGCTCATAGTCATGGGTGCTCTACTGGCAGTCCCCCTCATGCTGGAGTATCTTCGGGAGAGGAAGTGGAGGCAGCGGAGAAGAGGAGAAGATGCCCACAGAGGGAGGAGGGCCAGGAGGGCTCTCAGCAGGAGGCCTTACCCACCTAGGTTCTTCAGAAAGCACTTCTGTTGTCTCCACTTAAGAAAGGAGCAGTGTATTAGGAGGCTCCACTTCACCAAGGAGGTAGTAACAGAACTCTGCCACCTCCTGCAACCAGACCTAGAGCCTCAGAGCAGGGCAAACACGGCCCTCCCTGTGGCCCCCAAAGTCACCGTGGCCCTCAATTTCTTCGCCAGTGTATCCTTCCAGTCAGCAGCAGGAGACATAACTAACATCTCCCAGTTCGCCGTTCATTACTGCATCTGGGAGGTCACAGAGGTTCTCTACACTAAGAGAAGGGACTACGTTGTCTTCTCTGAACAGAGAGAAGCATGACAAGCGCGCATGTGGCTTTGCCAGGATAGCGGACTTCCCCATGGTGCAGGGCACCATCGACTGCACACACGTGGCTTTGCGGGCTCCATATACCAATCCTGAGATGTTCCATAACTGCAATGTGCAGTTGGTGTGCGACCATGCCCAATGCATCACGATGGTGAATGTCCGCTATCCTGGCAGCAGTCATAATGCCTTCATCCTATGTCAGTCTGGTGTGCCAGCAATCTTCCAGCCACCATGTCAAACCCGAGGGTAGCTGCTCAGAGACAAGGACTATCCGCTCTGCATCTGGCTCATGACTCCCCTCTGCAACCCCAACACTCATGCCCAGCACTCATATAATGAGAGCCCTGCTGTCACCAGGAACCATCGGGCTGCTGAAGCAACTGTTCCGCTTCCTTGACCGCTTGGGAAGAGCCCTCCAGTACTCGGTGGAGCAGGTGTCCCATTTTGTGATGGTCTACTGCATGCTTCACAACTTGGCCCTTGCCAGCAGGGATTCTGGGACCACCTCAGAAAGAGGATGAGGGAGAGGAGGAGGAGGAGGAGGAATGGAGAAGGCCAGCAGGAAATCCCCGTTCGGCACGGGCTGTCCATGAACGCCTCATCAGACTCCGATTCGAGTGAATGAAACCCCAGATCCCCGCTGCTCACCACATGCTCATCAACCACATCCCCATCATACCATCCCTCTGTCATGGAATATCATAGCGTCCTCCTGGGCATAAAGCTGAAATGAGAGCCAGCACAAAACAAAGATTCCAAAAAAAATTAATACATTTATCACTACTCAATTCAGAAATACAATATGAACTAATCACCCTTGTGTAATCCCTTCGTGCCTGTCGTTCAGTTGCCCTTTCCTGCTCTGGTGCTCCTATGCAGTGCTCCCCCAATGCCTGCAGCATGGCTGGTAAAAGGCTGCTGAGTTTCCATGGGGGAGACTTCAGATGGCCTTGCCGGACGACCTCAACCAGCTCTGGACCTCGATGGTCCGGTTGTAGACTGCACCATCTCAGCATGGGCGGCAGCAGTCTGGGCTGGCTGGCTGGCAGGCAGTGGCAAGGGCAATGGCGGAGTGGCAGTAGTGGGAATAGGAATGCTGTCATCCTGAGAGAGGACAGCAGATTCCTGCTCCACAGACCCACAGCCACTCCCCGGGGCAGCATCTCAGCATTCCTAACAATCTGTTGGAAATACTCAGCAGGTCAGGCAGAATCTGTTGAGAGAGAAATAGAGTTAACGGCTGTGATTTTACTTACCTCGACAGATCCATGGCGGGCGATGTCGGTGGTGGGTCGCAGCACTGCTGCTGGCTTCATCCCACTCTGTGAAATGACTTTCCATTGATAGGGCTTGTTAAGCCCACCCAGCACGTTTCCTGGGCCAATTAGAGGAAGCGGGTCTGGTGACGTCATTTCATGACACGTCATCAGCCAGTTTCCTTAAAGCGACCGTGGCCAACTTTATTTTGACATTTGTGCTGTCAGTGTTCTACAGCATTGAAGTGCTGCAAACACTGACAATGACTGCACAGAGAGGTGCACGGCTGCACCCGGGTTCTCCCATGACTCCCTCCATATGCTTATGGAGGGAGTCACGCATGCAGGAAGGTCCTCTTCCCTTCCAATGGGTGGAAGAGACCTTCCCAGGAAACCAACACAGCCTGGTTGCACATTGCAGAGGAGGGCACAAGCAAGGATGTTGTCAGGAGGACCAGGCTGCAGTGGCATAAACCTTTCAATAATCTCATTAGTACAAAGCCACACTCACCTTCATCTTGCTGTGCCTGTCATCACATCCCCATTGCTCTGCCTTCCCTACCTTACTCATGCACATCCTTATTCACACCAACATACCTTGCACCTCCACCCATCCCTCTCTATCTACATCATCACATCTTGATCTCACTAGCCACCCCTCATACTCACCCTCATCCTAGTGCAATCATACCAACTAACAACACACAAGGGTAGCCACTTGGGTGTTTTATGCAATGTTCATGTAAAGTTTCTGTTAATGTGCTGTCAAACATTGAAACCTTTATTTTCAACACTTTCCATTTTTGGACTGATTTGTATGCACCTTTGGAAGTGGCTTAGTGAGTTGCAGTGAATGGTGAGACATAACGGTACCCCCGCAATGGTGATGAGTGTGAAATGAATGGCTTGGACATTGTAGGGATGCTTTATGGTGTGGTGTGGGGTGGTGCCAACCTGGCGCATAATGTGGCAGCCAGGGTGTACAGCGTCAAGTGAAGTAAATCAGGCCATGTTGAGGCCATCCCTGGCCTCCCGGGCAGCATTGTGCTTGGGTGCTAATGCCCTCTGTCCTGTGCAGCATCAGGTGATTGCGGGGAAGGTTGGTGTTGTTGTTGGTGCTGTTGGTGTTGGGGCTGATTGTGGTGGGATTCTGAGGACCAAGGTGAGACAGTATAAACGGCACCTATGTTGATGGAATAGATGGCAGGTGAAGTTGAGATGACAGAAGCATTCTGTCAATGGTGAGAGAGTTCTTCCAATGAGGTGAGAGTGGATGGAGGGTGGAAAGTGGAAAGCCTGCAGAATCTCTGCTGGAAATGACTGAGAAACAGCTTGTGGCTGAGGAAAGTGATGATCTGTCAGGCAGGAGCTTTTACTGTACATTTGAAGCTGTCAAGGAATCAACTGGAGCAATGGCCACGAAACTCCCACCTCAGGTTGACAGCCGTGGTCCATGAACAGTGTGGTTCCCGTGGCCATGAAGTTAAAGTGAAAAGGTAAGTTAAAAAAGCCTGTTAATGATCTGTCAACTAGATGTTAATGAGTTTAATTGAGTCCCCCGCCGCTGCCTGTCGGGTCTGCTCAGCGCTGACAGACCCGACATTGCGAAAGGCGCATGGCGGAGAGTTGACAGCGGGGTCCCAACCCACCGTCAAAAAAAAACACTTTCCCACCCAACCCACCACCGATCCCGCCCACTGACCCCCCCCCCCCCCCACCCCATCCCCCACCCCCGGAAAATTCTGGCCAACGTTTCAGGTCGATGACCTTTCGTCAGGTTTCAAAGGTTCTGACGAAAGGTCATCGACTTGAACCGTTAACTCTGTTTCTCTCGCCACAGAGACTGCTTGACCTGCCAAGTATTTCCAGCATTTTCTGTTTTTGTGATTGGATCCATAGTTGGAATATTAACAGCATCGCATTGAAAATGTCGATGGTAAACCTAGAACCCAGACTAACCAGGAGGAGACCTGCACTTTGCTGATGTTTAGCAGTTTTTTTCCTTTGATTTGATCATTTCCATTGAAGCCAAAGAGATGCATTTTTTAGCCAGTTGGTCAGCATAAAACGTTCAATGCTGTCCTTAACTATCAATACCATAATCTTTATTAAAGCAAAGCTTTGTACACAGGCAACTTGTGTTTAATTAAAAAGAAACCACGACAGAACATTGGTACCATTTCTGGATTGGTGTATCCAAGTGGACTAACAAATTCCCAGTCATTAAAAAGCACACCCGTAATCGCACCCAACATTGCATTTTGTTGGTCGGCATTTTACTTTAATTCATTCACTCAGGAATCCAAAATGCCCAAGCTCTTCAATTTAGTATTTTACTATTATGTATACTATTGCGCAAATCCCTTTGCTTCCTTGAAAACCAGCAATTGTTTATTATTTCACCAAATGTAGTGGTTTATTGGGAGTGGGGGCAGTAAAACATAGCAATCCTTTTTTGACTGCAATTTCAATGGATTTGATTATTCCTAATCTTGTGCAGACACTTTCTCAGATTTCTGTTGTTGATTGTGTTATTTTCTTGCTAAATTCTTTTTTCTGAATAAACCCGCATTTCCCAATTTTGTTTAGAGGCATCGGGTGAGGGAAGTTATTTAGTCTTTTTTTCGCCTCTACAATTCAAGCTTTGATTCACTGTCTCAACCAACTGTGTATATATTGTAAACCACAGAATGGTAAAACTATTTAGCTGATTTACTTCCTGTTGAATTCTTTATATATTTGGCTGTGTTCTGTTTTGAACAGACCCATCTCTTTTTCCTTTGGTACAAAATGCATTTGTTTACACTTAATAAACTGTCTTGTTGGAGACATTTTGCTGATAGATTTCCACTCTTGTTGTTAATACTAATTTAATTTTTCTACTTTTTTTGCTTCCTTAGAAGCCAGTAATTGTTTGTTTCTCCAAAAATAGCAGTTTGTTTTTTTAATTATCAAGTCTTTTTGACTGTAATTCCAAATTTTCCAATTTAATATCTCAACATACTTTTTTGAAACTACGGAGTAAACTTACTTAAATAACAACAGAAAATGTTGGAAACACTCAGCAGGTCAGGCAGCATTGAGGAGAGAGAAACAGGGTCAACGTTTTGGGTCGAACCCTGTTGTTATTTCAGATTTCCAGCATCCGCAGTATTTTGCGAGAGTAAACTTACTTGTTGTTCTTGACTTCTTCATATATTCTGCTCAGTGCAAATAAAATCTGTTCTGAACAGGTCATTTTTTTCAGATGGGGTAAATTTTCATCTTCACTGGCTGGGTGGTAATCCATTGGAGCTGATCGTTCGCCCATTGTAGAACCTACCCAATGAATGGAAATGAAGAAAAAATGTTTCCAGTGGCTGAAGGGTCAGGAACCAGAGGATACAGATTTAAGGTTATTAGCAACAGAACCAAAGGCGACATGAGGAAACATTTTTTACACAGCGAGTTGCTGTGATCTGGAATGCACTGTCTGAAAAGGTGGTGGAAGCAGATTCAATAGTAACATTCAAAAGAGAATTGGATAAATACTTGAAGGGAAAAAATTTACAGAGCCATGGGGAAAGAGCAGCGGAGTGGGACTAATTGAATCGCTCGACCAAAGAGCCAGCACAGGCACGATGGACCGAATGGCCTCCTTCCGTGCTGTATCATTCTATAATTCTTTGAATGGAAAGAAAATTAGATGGGTTCTGCTCTGCCAGATTACTGCCCAAGCAGTGAAGATGAAAATTTGCACCACTGTCTCCCGGTGATAACCACGCCATCTACTAAGGCACAGAGCTCTCAATGATTTCTCACAGAACTTCACAAGCGTCAATATAGTTTCGATGTTGATTTGTTGTTTCTGATGTTGATCTCTTTATCTCCAACATCCTAATACAGGTTTATTTCTCTCCTCTTAATAGTTGTTCCAACAACAATTATCGTCCTATGCAAACTTTTCCTTGCAAATTCCTATTTTGACGGTTTTGAACTATTTTGATGTTATAAAATAGTTTCTGGATTCAAAATTTTTATTTTGAAACTCATTTCCTCGCTCCCCTCATGGTCAAACACAATATTTAACTGATGCCGAGCCAAGCAGCCAACAAATTTATTTGAAAAAGTCATACGTTAGTATTACCTGTTTTAGTACAGTCATGAATTTCACTGGGCCAGAATTTTGCGGTGAGTAATAACAGCGAACAAACAGCATTCGCTGTTATCACCCCTTTGAAACTGATCGCAACTTCAGGATGTAGTGCATGCGTAGCTAAACATGGAAATCCTGAAGTTGTGGTCAGTCATTCTCTGCTCCGACACAGGCTGCGCTGTGCCCACCTCCCCCCCCCCCACCACCCCCCAAGCAAACACCCCACCCACCTAGCCGGCAATCAGTGTAATCAGTGAAACTGACGAAATCATGGGCTTTTGCGTGGTAGTATCGTTGTTAAATAGCCCATTAAAAGTTAAACCTTGTTGGATTCGTTGTAACTGGGGTTTTAACAGCGTATTGACTGCTAAACAAATGTTATGGCCCTGAAAAACAAATTTTAATTTTGTGGCGTGTCAAATTTCTTCATAATGATGAAAATTACAATTTTTAAAAAACTTTAAAAAAAGTTGTATTTTTTAAAAGTTTGATCATATTTATTTCATGTTTACCTTTTCCCCATGTGAGAGCCCCAATCTTTGTTTTGCTCTCTGTAACATTTTTTAAAAGTTAGAATAAAAGCAATTTTTTCACTTCCTGGTTCCTGTCTGTGAGAATTCTGCATTGTGATTGGCTGCTTAGACAGCTTGTTGATGTCACAGCAGCTCGCAACAGGGATTCCCCACTATTCCACACTGATCTGACTTGCGCGTCGAAAAAGGCAAAATTCTCGCCACAGAGATTGCGAGATGTTTGTGGGCAGCTTTCTTCGGGGCCAGCGGCGGACACCTTTGCTTTGCTGCTGACTGCAAATTCCGGACCATGTGATGCCTTGTCCCTCAAACTGTCACATGCCCTGCCTAACGATGACCTTGTTGAGGATAACCTTAGAATCATAGGCCTAAAAATTTGGTTGATTTGCGCCTCCCGTTAGCACCCTAAGAGGGCGATAACGGGGCACAAAGCAACTAGCGCCTGGGTGCGGCGCCGCCAACGCCTCCCGTGAAATTCAGCGGGATGTTAGCGGCGGCAGTAACCATTAGCGACGGCGGTAATCGTTAGCGCCCCGCGGCGCTGCGCCACCGGCGATGAGGTCATCGCCGTGCACAGCACCCTGCTCGCGCCCCGGCCGTGATCTTCGATAGCGCCCCCTGATTTACCGCCGGACATTATGTCCAATGGGGTCAGGGGGGCCTACCTGCGGCCAGGGCAGCGCAAATTAAAGGGGAGGTGCCGGGTGGACATTTTTGTTGCTGTCCGCCTGCTAGCACCTGCCCCCTCTACCGTCCTCGGCCTTCTGTGCAGCCCCCCACAGAGTGCCGGCTGCGCTCCGTGAGCCCGGCACTTCTCTTGAGTGCCAGGCTCTTTTGCCAGCATTCCGATCCCTGGTGGCCCAGCTGTGCCCCGGGTCGCGCTGCGCTAGGCCCCACCCTTTTAAGAAGATATTCACTCGCAGCACCCCAAGAAGGAGGGTGAGCGTATCCAGTAGCGCCCCGCCTCCCTCTTGGGGTGATACCAGTGAATTTCAGCCGCAGGGGCGCTAATTTTTTCGGGGCGCTAAAAGTAACCCCAAAGGGAACGCGACCCAATTTTTCCCCCTTAGAGTCATAGAATGGTTACAGCTCGGAAGAATGCCATTCAGCCTGTCGAGCCCGTGCCGGCTCTCTGCAAGAGCACTTCAGCTAGTCCCACTCCCCTGCCCTTTCCCCGTAGCCCTGCAAATTTTTTACCTTCAGATACTTATCCAACTCCCTTTTGAAAGCTAAGATTGAGCCTGCCTCCACCACCCTTTCAGGCAGTGTATTCCAGATCTTAACCACTCGCTGCGTAAAAAGTTTTTCCTTACGTCGCCTTTGGTTCTTTTGCCAATCATCTTAAATCTGTGATTTCTGGTTCTCGGCCCTTACACCAATGGGAACAGTTTCTCTCTATCTACTCTGTCTAGACCCCTCATGATTTTGAACACCTCTATCAAATCTCTTCTCAATCTTCTCTGCTCCAAGGAGAACAACCCCAGCATCTATCAACGTAACTACAGTCCCTCATTTCTGGAATCTTTCTCGTAAATCTTTTCTGCACCTTCTCTAAGCCCTTCACATCCTTCCTAAAGTGTGGTGCCCAGAATTGGACACAGTACTCCAACTGGGGCCGATCCAGTGTTTTATACAGGTTCATCATAACTTCCACACTTTTGTACTCTATACCTCTATTTATGAAGCCCAGGATCCCATAAGCCTTTTAAACTGCTTTCTGAACCTGCCCTGCCACCTTCAATGATTTGTGCACACATACCCCCAGGTCTCTGTTCGTGCACCCCCTTTAGGATTGTACCATTTAGTTTATATGTCCTCTCCTCATTCTTTCTACCGAAATGTATCACTTCACACTTTTCTGTGTTAAATTTCATTTGCCACATGTCCGCCCATTTCACCAGCCTGTCTATGTCTTCCTGAAGTCTATCACTCTCATCCTCACTGTTCACTATACTTCCAAGTTTTGTGTCATCTACAAATTTTGAAATTGTGCCCTGTACACCCATCCAAGTCATTAATATATATTAAGAAAAGCAGTGGTCCTAGAACCGACCCCTGGGGAACACCACTGTATACCTTCCTCCAGTCCGAAAAACAACCGTTCACCACTACTCTCTGTTTACTATCACTTAGCCAATTCCATATCCATGCTGCCATTGTCCCTTTTATTCCATGGGCTTACCCATAGTTCTTTTATTGCCTCTACACACTCTTGAGTCCTTGACCCGACAGCGACAGTTAAAAAAAAATAACAGAGGAGATTCATCGAATTGATCAGAGGATAAGGGAAGCAAGTAGGCAGAAAAAATTGACAAATAAAGTATGGCAACCCATAGTAGGAGAATGGGTACAAGAAAAGAAGTTCGAGCAAAAACCTGGTTTAAGACTGAAGTGGAAAAAACCTGTTCAAATACATTCTGTTATTAACGAAAGAACAATTCAAATACATATTAACCAGCCAGATGGCAAGCATATTTTTTAAACTGTCTCCATAGACAATATCAAAAGATGTCCTGCGGGATACCGAAAAGGAGGAACAATACAAGGTGCAGTCGTACACAGTCTTTCAAGACCCAGCTTGGAGTACGACACAGGAAATGGATGCGATCGAATTACTGACGATGGTCAGTCAGACGGTGTCGCCGGCTCTTCTACACATTGCTTGGCAACGCATAAGGAATTGGATTTGCGAAAAGCAACAACCGAAACAAGGAAAGATCAATGAGTTATTTCATCGAAGGAGGAAGACACTGCGGATGAAGAAGGAATCAACTGAGTGCCTGGTAAGGCCTTTACAAAACACGCATCTGTACACACGCCGGATCGAAGGAACAGTGTGCCAAGCTTCAACTAGTTTCAACTGACATCTCCTTGCCTCGTATGAATAACTCACCTCTACGGAACGTACATCTGCCAATTGGACATTCTAAGTACACGTTGTTTCGCTCATAGCATGACTATGTACTTATCATCCTTTTAAATTGTGTACAATTTAAAATAAGACAAAACATTGTCCTAGGATGACTTAAAGGAATTTTCATGTAGCACATGATGGTGCATCTCGTGAACTTAATATGCTATTTTAACCTCATGAGGAATATTGACCAAACTCTGTCTAGCTATTCCAGCACATTTTTTGGTCAAGAAGGGGGTGTGATGGAATAAGCCATATTCCAAGAGATACACCATCATATGAATAGATTTGACATTATTAATACATGATATACTGGGTTTAAAAATCTAAAGCCTCGGCAACACGTGCTGTGTCAAAACAGGCTTCTGAGATGGGATGGTTTGATAACACAAGCTTTTGAAATGGGAATTGATTGTTAATGCTAATACAAAGGCCCTATTGAAGTAGCAGTTTGGTGCTTCCAGAAGGTCTGGAGTTTGGGAGAAACACAATGGAATGACCCAAGTAAAGTGTTAAAAACTAACACTCAGTTGAACAGGAACATTGGGGGAGAAATTGGGTGAGTAGCGCCACCTGTTAGCGCCTAAAGAGGCATTCAGTGGCTGTAGCGCCACTGGCTGCGTCTCCGGCAATATTCAGTAGGGGCGCTAATGGTGGCATTAGGCATTTGCGCTGCGCTGCCACTGATGACGTCATCGCTGTGCGCAGCGCCCCATTCGTGCCCCGTTCGTGATATTTGGAAGCGAACGCCGCAGTTGCGCCGCTCGTTACCCGCGCCCGGTTCACGGGGCCTTACTATGCCGGCAGCAGCGCAAGTTAAGGTGGAGGTGCGGGGCGGCCGCTTTTTCAGCGGCCGCCTGCCAGCACCTCCGTCCCCGGTCTCCTAAACCCCCCCGCGGCATTGCCGGCTGTTTCCTGAGAGCCCGGCACTTCTCCTTGGTGCCGGGCTCATTTGCCGGCACTCGCGAGCAGGGATCACGCTGTTGCAGGCACCTCCCCCTTAACAGTGGGAGGAAGGCCTGCAGTACTGCAGCGTGCCGTGCCGCAGCATGTGGCGCTGCGGCACGTTGCGCTGCGATAATCAGTTTCAGCGCCCTAAGAGGGACGTGGAGCGCCTCGAGCCTCGCCCCGTGTCCCTTGAGCGGCACTGAAACTGAATTTCTGGCGATCGGTATCACTCCGATCGCTGCGCTAAATCCTGCGCTCAGCCGACATTTGCGCCACTTTGGCGCCCCAACCCAATTGCTAGGCCATAGAATATTAAAAAACCATGTGCCTTTGAAAAAATGACATCAAGTAAAAGAAACACCTGCTGGTTAAATAGTTTTTATGTTAAACTTGAAAGACAGGAGATGAGACTATAATATAACCATTGAGATAACTAGAAAACAAGTAACCACCCTAGTTGAAGTGTCTTTAATTTACATGTAGTAAATATAATACCAACAGAACACTTTGAAGATATGATTTCAATAGATGACACCAAGCAATCACATGGTTTTTGTATTGAACTTGGAGCAGTTAGGAGTCATGAAGTCTGCTAAAACCAGTTAAGCCAATATTAAGAATTGAATGAAAGATCTTCGATAAGAATGGCATCAAAGAGATAAATCTGTTGTAGCCATTTTATGATAACTATTGAACACCTAAAGGTAGAGACAGAAGTCTGAGAGTTGGCAGCTGAAATGGCAGTAAGAATAGAAAGAAGTCAACACAAAGAATGAATAAGGATAATTAGCTTACATCAGCAGAAAACTTCAAAGGAGATGCCATTGAAAAAGAATATAAAAATAAGAGCTTTTCAGATGAAAAGCCAGAAGTCGCTGGAAGGGCAAGCATTTCTCAACTTCACAGGCACGCTCTGTAAGTTTTTAACTTTGAGTCTCAGGTAATCAAGGTATTTGATTTTGGTGGATATTCTGGATTAAGAATAAGTAGAAGTGTGGAAATGTAATGAAGTTAAGATTTGAGAATAAGGATCTCTAAGAATAAGATTGTGTAAGCTAATTATTTTTGAACTGTTAATGTTGCAACTGACTCAACAACTGTTAACTGAATGTCGGCTCTTAAATAAAACTATATATTTTTAGAATTGTCTCACAGAGTATTTCTGTATCAACCTCATGAACTCAATTTCTGTACACTCTTTTGTAAGGAGTTGCAGAATTCTGGGGGGTATTCAGGACCCTCATAATATCCAGAAGGTTACAGTCTAGTTAAACTTATTAAAAGTGCTATCCGGAGGACGGTAACATCTTCATGATGTTCCTTTCCTTTAGGGAGAGATAGTCTGAACCTTTAGACCCAATTAAGCATCTTATAGAATTCGGCTATCTTTAACTTTAGTTGAAGGTGAACGTCTGGGGAATATGCCTGACCTGGGGTAGCCCGAAAAGGGCTAGGACTTGTAATTATCCCTTCACCTTCACTATGTCTATGGCATCATCCTCTTCCTTGGTGATGGCAGATGCAAAGTACTCATTTAGTACCTCAGCCATACCCTCTGCCTCCATGCATAGGTCTCCTTTTGGTCCCTAATCGGCCCCACCCCTCCTCTTACTACCCTTTTACTATTTCTATGCCTATAGATTACCTTTTATGTTGGCTGCCATTCTATTCTCATACCCTCTCTTTGCCCCTCTTATTTTCTTTTTCACTTCTTCTCTGACCTTTCTATATATAGCCTGATTATCAGATGTATTTGCAACCTGACATGTCTTTCGCACTCTTTTTCTGCTTCATCATATTCTCTATCACTTTCATCATCCAGGGATCCCTGACTTTAGTTGCCCTGCCTTTCCCCCTAGTGGGAATGTACCTCAACTGTACTTGAACTATTTCCACTTTAAAGGCAGCCCATTGTTCCATTACAGTTTTGCCTTATAGTTGATTGAGTCATGCATTTGTGGGATTGATATTTAAATTACTTTTAAAACTTTTTTTTTTGAAAGCCAATCAGTTAGCTTGGAAATAGTTAGCTTTAAAGTGGGCTTTCACTTAAAGTGTCGATGCCATTGCATCTTATTTTTTCATGGAATGAGGAGCATAGGGATTTAATGGAGCGCACTGTGAAAACTATATGCTGTTCATTCAAGTATATTATGTAAAGCAGACCACTCAGCTGGTTTGAAATTGTGCTAGTCTTACTATAATGCTTTTATATAGGAGAATATATGTGGCAGTATATGTGAAATTAGAGTAGTCAATATATGCAGCAATAGTTCTATGTTATAATCCCTGAGTCACGCTATCATTTAACTAGATGTTAGGCAGTAAAAGCTGCCCTCCTGGTTGTGAGGGATGAAATGTCCACTTACAGGAGTGATCTGTAACATTGAGCCTGAGAGAATATCTAGTACAAAACCCAAAAATGTGTAACAGTTAGTACATTTTGTAAAGGGAGATATGTGTGTCTGTTGCTCCTCCTGGCTCCACAAAAAGATAACGCAGAAAATGTTCTGGGCCATTTATGGAGCGGTCAACAGCAGTCGCATTAAGGACCATTGACTAGGCAGTTCAATGCCAGAACATATGGGCAGAGCATGTGTGGCACATGCTCCACCTATGTGTCCCTGAAAATTGCAATCGAGGTCCTAACTACAGCAATTTGTATAACCAAGAGGCCTACCGCCTATAACAGGCAGGCACTCTGACCACGCAAGGGAAGGTCCATTTAAAAATGTCGGCCTTAATGGAGTGGTACATCTACTGCCCCGTTAATGTCGATTTGGCCAAGTTAGGCAGTCCAGCTCATAAGCATTTATGCACTACTTGTGTCCATTCTAGGACAAAGAAAGCTGTGTTAATGGTAAAAGGTCATTGCCAAGTACAATCTGGTATAGAAAATGGTGTGAGATTGGAGATGTGCTTCACTTGTTCATAGATGTCTGCTGCTGCCTAGCACAAGGCTGTCCCTGGAACCCTGTGAAGTACAAAGCAAAAGGATATTAGTCTATGAACTATACCAAATCTTTAAAGCATGTTTTAGAAAAAGAACTAAATGTCAGAAAACTGTACATACTTAAATGCATGGTTGCTGTACTATCAGAGTTGTCTCAATAGCTTTACAACCTCATGTTGTCTTCTTGCTTACTAGTGGTGCCATGGCTGGAGGAATAAGAGCAAAGGTGGAGAGAACATCTATATATTTTGGTTGCACAGTTGTGCCTGGGGCTGCAAAAATGTCAGCCTTATCTTGCCCTAGAAAAAATACAGCCTCCTTCTGTTTTGGTGCTATTTAAATAGAGGTTCATTCAAGGTTCTAGATCAGTTGTGGCCAGTTTACTTATCAAGCAAATCATTACATTGACTACAAGTGCAGGGACCAACAGATAGAAGAGCTTAGTTGTGAAGTCTCTCAACCCTCACAACACGTTTCACAAAATGTTTATCAACATTAATTTTAAAATTATCAGATAAATAAGAAATGAAATTGAAACTTTTCCATCATAGTGTCTGATAAATAAAATATGACTTCTTTAATCACTAAACTCACTTTCCATTTTTTTACCTTTCACATAACATCTGTGAAGGGATTCGCAAAATTTCATATGTTCCCCCCCCCCCGAAGATTAATTGGAGTTATTAAAGAAACCTTGGAGTGACTGTGTTTTAAAAATCCAGGGCCTCTCAAAATGGCTGCGGTCAGACACATGGCCAAAGGGCCTGCGGCATCCATATGGATTTTCTGATAGCTTCACAGACTGCATGTTTAATTTGAACAATGCAGTGAGGCAAGCTCAGTTGTATTCACGCCCTGAGGCAGGTTATCAATTGTTTGCCTACACAATCTAAGTTCGGGCGGAGATAGTCCCAGTTGCTTGAGGAACATTCAGAACAATTAAGGAACATTCAGAACAATTGAGGAACATTCAGAACAATTAAGGACATTCAGAAAACAATGGAAAGGCAGTTGTGGTACTGATCGGTGCCATCAACGTAATTGGGCCAAAATCAAGGTCCTCTTGTCTTACGTTTTCGAGCCCAAATCGGACAATGGAACGGACTGATGAGGCGCGATAATGACCCATTGCCGAGAGGATATAACTGGGGCGGCCCAGCACCTCTCTCTCTCTCTCTCTTCGCCTCGGCCTAGTGTCCTGTTTGTCTGCTAGCAACCAAGAAGGAAAACCATCTAGAAAGCATCGCAAGCACATTTCAACGGCAGCAGCGGGGCACAAGGGCCAGGCCTTTTCATCTGTTTCACCGGTGAGCATTATCTTTCTGGCCGTCACAAGACAACCTAGCTAGGTGTAAGGGTGGGAGTTAAAGGGGTATTACAAAATTGTGATTTTAGAATTTTTCCCTCGTTGTGTCCGTTTCTTCTCCCGTTAAGTATAAAACTGTATTGCATCCATAGCGATTTCTTTTATCTTCTGTATAATACTGTTTTTCTTGTAGTGTTAGCTTTTCTAATTAATAAACATTGGTTTTCCTTGCACCAATCCACTGGTCTGTTCATTTGTCCTTGTTACCACTCGATAAGTCCTGAGCTCAGAATCAGGAAGGGGAAAGCGATTCGCAACCGCACAGCGGGCAGGGCAGCTCAGGAAAACATAACTGGCTGACCTACAATAAGCCCCTGGAACAAAACCCCCTACATCTGCAAAAATGTTCTGTTCATTTCCAACGCTGAGTATTATTTAATAGAAATAGAAAAATGTGCATTATCACAGAAACATTTTGTAAATGCAGCCTTTGTACTTTTTTTTTGGTTTGGTGCAAAATAAATTTCCGTAGGCCTCAAAAAGCAGGTACATATAATGTAGTAACTGAATAAAATGTATTAATATAGAAAATAAATAACATTACCTTGAGGTGCATCCTATATCATTTACAATAAGCAAATGAAAGGGCGGGACCATTATCAAATTACGTTCGTTCCAAGACCGACACAAACAACTCCTTCTAAGCTTTTCTGGAGGAAGACTTAAAAGCTAGCCTTCCACGTCTTGAGGTTTATTTAGTGTATCTGCCCAGAGTTACATCAGCAGAATAGTTTGTTTACATACCTATGACTTCTGTACAGTTATAGGATTTTTTTCCTTGACCTAGATTTCTTTTTAAATTTCTTAGCGTACTGTGGACCGTGGTAAATCTGTGCACTACGATTTCATTTAAGGATACATTGTCCTCTTTGCTGGCTTACAGTAACTAACAAAACAATAACAGCTTTCTTTCTAAATTATACCAAATGTTAATCACATGCTCAGAAAAAAAAGACTGGAGACTGGAGAAATAAAGATGCTGTTGTCACAATTGGCAGAGATTTAAAATTACATTTTGCCCCTTGACTATGAGCATTGTTGTTCTTGCATGTAACATGCAAGAAGTCTGCTCTGTACTATTCCTTTTTACTGGATAACTGGTATGCTATTATACCCTTTTCTAGTCCAGCTGAACAAAGCCAAATGTACCTTCCGAGCTAAAATTTTAACAGTCTAAGTAGATCTTGTTCTATTTTCTCTGATCTTATTTATCTGATTAAAATCAGATAATGTTATCAGTATGTTAAAAACATAAATGATCCAGATCGTTTCAGATAACTGAATGTGAGGCCAGTCTGGTTTTTATAGACTTCTGGCTTTAATTATTGACATGGTCAGTAATGTGGACTTTGTTGATATTTATCAAGTCTGGTCTAAAATTGAATTGTAGAAATATTAAAAATAGCCATTGATTTCTAATCTTCATGTAGCTTCCTATAACTATATTTTGTTATGCAAATTTAATACATTTTTAAGTCCATAAAACAGGTGTGATGAGGACCAATTTCTTCCTTGATTATTCTTATTCAGCTGATGGAAGAAGTTTAATGCCTCATAATAGACTCACTGTTGAGCTACTCAATCACTCCCTTCCCCCACCGCCTTCGATGCCCTTGTCCCACCCTGGTCAATCCCCCTGGTACGGCCCTCAACTTCACTCCCTTAAGTCCAAGGGGGGCAGACTTGAATGTATATGGTGCACAGCTGGTTTAGCCATTGCTTTACTTCCTTGAGTATTGACTGCATTCGCCTGGTTCCACTCTTACTTATCCAGTCATAACCAGAGAATCTACTGCAATGGCTTCTCTTCCTATCCCCTCACTGTTATCAATGGAGCCCTCCAAGGATCTATCCTTGACCTGTCCTATTTCTCATTTATATGCTGCCACTCGGCGACATCATCCGAAGACATAACATCAGGTTCCACATGTATGTTAACGATACCCAGCTCTACCTCATCACCACCTCTCTCAAGCCCTTCATTGCCTCTGTGTTGTCTGTTTGTCTGACATCCAATCCTGGATGAGCTGAAATTTCCTCCAATATTGGGAAGACTAAGGCCATTGTCTTCGGCCCTCGCCACAAACTTTATACCATCGCCACTGATTCCATCCCTCTCCCTGGCCAGTGTCTCAGGCTGAACCAGACTGTTTGCAACCTCAGCATCCTATTTGACCCTGAGCTGAGCTTCCAACCCCAAATCCTCTCCATCACCGAGACCGCCTACTTCCACCTCTGTAACAACGCCCGCCTCCGCCCCGCCTCAGCCCATCTGCTGCTCATCCATGCTTTTATTACCTCCAAACTCAATTATTTCAATGCTCTCCTAAACAGCCTCCCATCTTCCACCCTGCATAAACTTGAGCTCATCCTAAACTCTGCTGCCTGCATCTTAACCGTCCCATTCATCCATTATCCCTGTGCTCACCTTCAAGCGTTTAGGACCTAAGCTCTGGAATTTTCTCCCTAAACCTTTCCACCACTCTCTCCTCCTTTAAAACCCTCCTTAAAACCTACCTCCTTGACCAAGCTTTTAGTTATCTCTCCTTCTTTGGCTTGATGTCAATGTTTGTCTGATTACTCTCCCATGAAGCCACTTGGGACATTTTCCTACGTTAAAAGGCGCTATATAAATGCAAGTTGATATTGTTGAACTGTATGTGTAAAACAAGGTGTAAGGATAAATTTTAATATTGTTAGTACATCAGATTTCTTATCACACCCACTCTACATATTCTGTGGTATGTTATGTGGAATGGTGGTAGCAGCAGACACACCACCTTAACAAGAATATATCATTAGCAGTACCACACTTGGTGCATTAATACAGACTCCACCTTCTCCATTACTCCTGCACTGGAAAATAAATTACACCATTGTAGATGTAGGGTTAGGATTAGGGGCATCAGAATTGTTCCCAAAATATGTATTGTGGAAAAATGCATAGCATGTAGCAAAAACACATTTTTGTTACAATGCAAACAAAATACAAATCGTGATCTATATTCAGAACTGTCTGTTCAATTGTTTATGAACATATGCCAAGAAAGCAAATGTTATGTTTGTACTTCAATAGCATAAATTCTTGTAAGTTTAATGTCCATATTAATGGATTCAATCGTAATCTTTTTCTGGTGTTGAATATTTAGCAATTCATATCTGGCATGAAAATCCATCATTAAAATTTCTGATGTCAGGGAATGTAGAAACACAAGTTTGATCATCCCACCCCACTGAGTTTGAATTTCACTGGGGTGAAATTTGACTTTGTGCGATAGTGTAAAACGGGTGATAGCGAATCGGCAGCCCGTTTTACAGCTCTCCCAATTTTTATTTCCATTGAAGTAATCAGCCACAGGAAATAAGACATACATGGCTTAAGGGAAGGAGAGAAGCCCAGTATTGGACCCTCTCCCTCCAAAAGGAGGCTCAGCGAGCCTTCTGCTGCTAGCCCGGGGTATAACTTCATACCTTCTCCAGCGGTCACTGGGGCAAGTGGTGGCAGCAGCAAGAGGGAGGGATGTCAGGCAGGTACCTGGACCCCACACCCCCTGCCATCATTCATGTGCCAAACAGCAGTCTGGGCTTGGGCTGTCTACTTCCCTGTGGTGGGGGAGCAAGGGAAATCCAGGTCCGTGGCGGTAAGGGCAGGGATGCAGCGGTAGACCACCCCACTCAGTTTTCCTTCATTTTCCATCACTATGCTGCTCGATTTGGACCAATATAACAGAGGAAAATCCAGCCCAATGGCTCTTGATGATATTGATGACTTCGTCAAAGTAGAAAATACAAGCTGATAGTAATTACTCCACCAGTAGATTTATCAGCAAAACATATTTTCTCTTTGCTTTAAACTTCATCAAAACACTAATACTGAGAAAAATTTAGGGCACAGACTTTAATTTTTTCTCACAAATGCAATGTTCTCGGGGGATTTCACTGTGCCTTGAAATGGGAAACTGGCTGTAACACAAAGCATTTTTAGATAAATGCCGTACAGAGTTTTCTACAAGAAAATACCACTGAGATCATTAATCTGAGCATTTCAAGCACTTTGTTTTTCAAATCAAAGCTTTTAAATTGCAGCTTTTTAAATTGTTTAACTGTTGATTATGACTCTTTGTTATACATACTTTGGTTCTGTCTTCACAAAGGAGGACACAAATAACCTCCCAGAGATGTCGGGGAACATAGGGTCTAATGAGAGGGAGGAACTGAAGCTTGGGCGTTCATCAACACTTGGGTCGCCTCGTTCGGCGCCCCATCTGACGTCTCCTCCGACCGGGGGCCCCAGTTCACGTCGGAGCTCTGGAACGCTGTCGCCCAAGGCCTCGGGTTGAGACTCCACTGCACCACCGCATATCACCCTCAGGCTAACGGGCTGTGCGAACGGTTTCATCACTCCATGAAGGCCGCACTCCGGGCCAGCCTCCGGGACGTCAGTTGGATCGACAGACTCCCGTGGGTCATGCTGGGACTCAGGACTGCCCCCAAGGTGGACCTCCAGTCCTCGTCCGCCGAGCTCGTCTACGGGCAGCCGCTGCGGGTTCCCGGGGATTTTGTCCCCAATGCCACGGACCCTTGGTCCGCAGCCCATCAGTGGTCCACCCTCCTGGACAACGCCAAGGTTTTCGCGCCGGTGCCCACGTCGCAGCACGGTCTCCTTCAGTCCCCGTTCCGCCCGACCTTCGTGCAGTGGAGTACGTTTTCGTCCGCCACGACGCCCACCGGGGACCTCTTCGCTCACCCTACGACGGACCATTCCGCGTCCTGGAAGCCGGGGACAAGGCCTTCGTGGTGGATGTCGGCGGTAAGCCGGACTACATTTCCGCGGACCATCTTAAGCCGGCCCACCTGGACCTGGACCGACCCGTTGGGTTGGCTCAGCCCCCGCAGCGGGGCCGACCTCTGGCTTCTGCACCCTCAGTCCACCGCCGAGCGCCCGGGGACCCTCCTGCGACCCCCCCGGTCCCCGCCCCGGACTTAAGGGGCCGTTTCGGCCGTGTGATCCAGGCCCCTCAACGACTGACATTGCCAGTTCTAGTGAATTCTGGGGGGACGTATGTGGCGGAGACCACATAGGGACAGTAACACAATTCATTATGTATAGCCAATGTTGTTATCGCTCCACGTTATGTATGGAACTTGGTTGGGTTATCAGGGCAGGGTCCCTTTAAGAGTCGTCGATTGTGTGATGACGTCTTAGCCCTGCGACGAGGCCGAGTCCCTCAGTCCATGCGGAGAGTTAATAAAGCTAACACGCGTTTTTCTTTGCTGCTATGAAAGTCTCGCAGTCTGTTGATTTCCAGCGACTCCTACAAGGTTATCCACTTTGGTGTCAAAAACAGGAAGGCAGATTATTATCTGAAAGGCAATAGATTGGGAGAAGGGGAAGTGCAACGAGACCTGGGTTTCCTTGTGCACCAGTCGCTGAAGGTAAGCATGCAGGTGCAGCAGGCGGTTAAGAAGGCAAATGGTGTGTTGGCCTTCGTAGCGAGAGGGTTCGAGTGCAGGAACAAGGATGTCTTGCTGCAGTTGTACAGGGCCTTGGTGAGACCACACCTTGAGTATTGTGTGCAGTTTTGGTCACCTTATCTGAGGAACGAGGTTCTTGCCATGGAGGGAGTGCAGTGAAGATTCACCAGACTGATACCTGGGATGGCAGGAATGACGTATGAGGAGAGATTGGGTCGATTGGGCTTATACTCGCTGGAGTTTAGAAGAATGAGAGGGGATCTCATTGAAACTTATAAAATTCTAACAGGACTAGACAGACTAGATGCAGGAAGGATGTTCCCGATGGCGGGGGAGTCCAGAACCAGAGGTCACAGTCTAAGGATAAGGGGTAAGCCATTTAGGACAGAGATGAGGAGGAATTTCTTCACCCAGAGAGTGGTGAACCTGTGGAATTCTCTACCACAGAAGACAGTTGAGGCCAATTCATTAAATATATTCAAGAAGGAGTTAGATATATTTCTTAAGGCTAAAGCGATCAAGGGATATGGGGAGAAGGCAGGGACAGGGTACTGAGTTTGGATGATCAGCCATGATCTCATTGAATGGCGGAGCAAACTTGAGGGGCCAAATGGCCTACTCCTGCTCCTATCTTCTATGTTTCTATGTTTCTATGACTCCTTCTGCGTGCAAAGATTAACAAAAAAGTAGTTGTGGATAAATAATGGGGTAACAACAGACTTTCTTAGCATACTTAGTGTATACTAACAGGTTTTTCTTCCATTGCAATCACTGCTCTGAATTGTGCAGGTGGGATAAAAAAAGAAGTTAGTTGTGTGTTAGTTATAAGGAGGAATGGCACAGGCAGAAGTGAACAGCAGAGCAGAGATCGCCACAGGATTGGTGTAGCAGCCATCTGTGGTTGTTAATAGTGCAGTAGAAGAGGGTAGCCCAGGAGCACAGATAGTATAGGAAGCAGACCATTTGCAGAACAAGCTACTCTAGAGGGAGAATGTACTTCAACAGATGCAGCTACCTGGACCTCACAGAGAAGCAGTGCATAAGTCAAGGGAAGTCTATGGCTGAAATATGCCACCTGATCCGAACATCTGCAGGGACAGTGACCTATCCTTCCCTCCACTGCCTTTACCTTTTAAGCCGTGGGATCCTTCCAGGCACCTGCAAGGACATCCCAGGAGTCAGCCTCTATGCCATCCACTGGAGCATGAAGGACTTAATTGAAGCCCTGTTTTGCCATACACGCAGGTACAATGATGAGCAATAACAACAACCCCAGAGGTAGCTACAATTTTGCCAGCTAGCTCACTACCCCAAAGAACATCATTAGCTGCTTTTATATTGCTGATGTGTACCACTGGCTCCTTATGGGCAGGTCTCACATACACAGTGGCATCTCAAAGTAAACGTGCCAGATTTGCTAAGGCCGGGAAGATGTGTTTATTTACTCTCGATCCAATGACTTACCTAAATAGGAAGGGCTAATGGGTTCGAATTTCTGCCCAGTTACAGCAAATGGTGAGAAAATCTAGCCCAAATTCCATCAAATTGCAAATGGTAAAGGACCAACACAAAATAATGCATGCCAATGTGTATTTCCCAGGGAGTATGCATGATGCTTCCACTCTGAGGTAATTAAATGTCATACAGCTTTTTGAATGAAAAGGAGGAATGGATGGATAACTGGCTGATTATGCTAGTGCAGAGCCTCACCTGTTGGGAATGCATACTGGGAAATTGCACAATGGAAAATCATAAGCAAAGATTGACACTGGGGCTGTGCTTCAGAAAATTAGCCCCATGGACTACAAAGTGTAAACATGGCTGATGATACCTGTGCACATGTCTAGTGCACCAGCAAAAATCAGATATTGTAGGAATTGACAAATTCCTATGAATAACAGAGTTCGACACCAGAGAACAATTAAACAGGTCTTTACTCAATGGAGATGCCACGAGGACTGCCTGGGCAGCCCCGTGGTTTGCGACGTGACATCATCGCGTTTACCCGCGTTTTCCCGCGCTCTTACATAGAAACATAGAAACATAGAAGATAGGAGCAGGAGTAGGCCATTCGGCCCTTCGAGCCTGCTCTGCCATTCAATGAGATTGTAATGAAATCTGTTTGTCTTGATCCTGTATTCGTTTTGCACTCATGCATATTACCCTCCCCCACTGTGTATAGTTTCACTTCCTCGTTCCTGACTAACCTGGGAGGTTCCAGGTCTTGGCTCTTGGCTCCGCCCCTGACTTCTCTTACATAAAGATCCCAGGATCTGTATGACTCATTCCTGTGAACCAGTCGGCGTGTTGAGATGTTAGCTCTGATCTTAGTGATTAAAAGCCAACTTGTTTAAGTCTATAACTTCTAGTTTTGTGGTTATTGAAGGCCCATCAATTTTAATCACTAAAGAATACTAGGATGGATCGACTCCTAAAACCAGAGCGTCTGGACTTGGATCCACATTCTGCTGAAGCATCAAATCAATTTGGACACTGGCTCAAATGCTTCGAACTCTTCGCGGGGGCCTCATCCGCTAGCGAGGTAGATAAACTGAGTCTACTGACTACTCGCCTAAATCATCGGATTTATTCGTTCATCCGGGACGCCACCTCTTACACGGAGGCCATCACTATCCTGAAGGCCCAATACCAGAGGCCGGTAAACGAAGAGTACGCCAGACATCTGCTGGCTACACGCAGGCAGCGACCAGAGGAATCAATGGACGATTTCTTACAGGGCCTAAAGGACCTGGTCCGGGACTGTAACTGCAAGGCCGTGACGGCCAACGCGTACTCTGACGAATTGGTCCGCGACTCCTTCATCACGGGCCTCAAATCGAATTATATCCGGCAGAGACTGCTGGAGAAGGAGGTCCTGGACTTAAAAAAGGCAGTGGCCACTGCGCGATCGCTGGACGTGGCCCAGAAAAACTCTGACTCTTATTCTTCCGGCCATGCAGCCCTCACCACCTCGTGCGCGCCGAGGGGGCCGCCATCTTGGAATCAGCCATCTTCCCCATCCAGGTCTCAGACCAGCTCTACGCCGCCGGAGTCCCCACACAGAAGTTCACCCAGGAGTCCTACTACAGCGGCAATGTCTCGAGGCCCGAAATGCTACTTCTGCGGCCAGGCCAAGCACCCCAGACAACGATGCCCAGCAAAGGACGCTACATGCTTCAAATGTAAGAAAAAGGGGCATTTTAGCAAAGTCTGCAGGGGGAATCCGATTTCCAACTCCGTCACCGCCTTGTGCGTGCCGTGCGGGCCGCCATCTTGGGATCCACCATCTTTTCCCGACTCCACGGCCGCCCAGGGCCCAACAGTGGCTTCGATCACGGTGGATCAATCCAGGCCACACCCGTTGACAAAATCCATGATGGACATACAGGTAAACGGGAATTTAACGAAATGTTTAATTGACTGTGGGAGTACCGAGAGTTTTATCCACCCTAGCCTGGTACGGCGGCACTCATTAACGGTAACCCCTACACGGAGCAGAATTGCTATGGCTGCTAAGCCCCACACTTCGGACATTTTGGGCTACTGTGTGGTAACATTGACTGTAAAAGGCATGGACTACAAGGATTTTAAACTCCTCGTGATGCCAGAACTCTGTGTTAATGTAATCTTGGGCCTGGACTTCCAGTGCCACCACGAAAGTGTTACGCTAGCATATGGCGGGTCCCAGCTGCCACTCACAGTCTGTGGCCTATCAACCTTAAAAATCAGCCCGCCCTCTTTATTCGCTAATCTTGCTCCGAACTGTAGGCCCATAGCAACCAAAAGTAGACGGTACAGTCTGGAAGACAGACACTTTATCAAGGCGGAAGTGGACAGACTCCTGCGGGAAGGCATTATTGAATGCAGTACCAGCCCGTGGCGTGCCCAAATAGTCATAGTTAAAAATAGCGAAAAGAAACGGATGGTAATTGACTACAGCCAGACTGTTAATATTTATACCCAGCTGGACGCCTACCCTTTACCCCGCATATCAGAAATGGTCAACCAGATTGCGCAATACCGAGTCTTCTCGACTATCGACCTCAAATCCGCGTATCACCAGCTCCCCATTAGAACGGAGGACCGCCCATACACCGCCTTCGAGGCGAATGGGCGCCTCTACCATTTTCTCAGAGTGCCCTTCGGGGTAACAAATGGGGTCTCGGTCTTCCAACGTGAGATGGACCGCATGGTTGACGAGAATAAACTACAAGCTACCTACCCCTATCTGGACAATGTCACTATCTGCGGGCACAACCAGCAAGACCACGATCTAAATCTTGCGAGATTTTTAAAAACTGCCCTAAAGCTGAATCTAACCTACAACGAAGACAAATGTGTCTTCAACACAACCCCTCTCTGCATCCTCGGCTGTGTGGTGGAAGATGGGGTAATTGGACCGGACCCTGACCGATTACGCCCCCTAAAGGAACTGCCCCTGCCACACAATCCCAAAGCTTTAAAAAGGTGCCTGGGATTTTTTTCGTATTATGCCTAATGGGTGCCCAATTACTCTGATAAGGCCCGACCCCTCATTAAATCGACGTCCTTCCCACTATCAGCTGAAACTCGGGAGGCATCCACCAGTATTAAACAGGACATTGAAAGGGCTGCAGTGTGTGCAGTGGACGAATGCATTCCCTTTCAAGTCGAAAGCGATGCGTCAGGCTTTGCCTTAGCTGCGACCCTCAATCAGGCTGGGAGACCTGTGGCCTTCTTCTCCCGAACCCTTCAGGGACCTGAAATCAGGCACTCTTCTGTCGAGAAGGAGGCACAGGCTATAGTGGAGGCAGTGCGGCACTGGAGACACTACCTAGCCGGCAAACGTTTCACCCTGCTCACCGACCAGCGGTCGGTGGCTTTCATGTTTAATAACAAACAAAGGGGGAAAATCAAGAATGACAAAATACTCAGGTGAAGGATCAAACTATCCACGTTCGACTATGATATTATGTACAGGCCGGGAGCCCTTAATGAACCCCCAGACGCCCTATCGCGGGGAATGTGTGCCAGCATTCATACGGACAAATGACAGGGTCTCCACAACAACCTCTGTCACCCAGGGGTCACCCGACTATACCATTTTATAAAGTCCCGCAATCTGCCCCACTCCATCGAGGAGGTCAGGGCAATGACCAGAGCCTGCCGCATCTGTGCGGAATGCAAGCCTCGTTTCTACAGGCCTGACCGTGCACACCTTATCAAAGCCACACGGCCATTCGAGCGCCTAAGTCTGGACTTCAAGGGACCCCTTCCCTCTGCCGACCGTAACGTATACTTCCTCAATATCATTGATGAATATTCCCGCTTCCCCTTCACCATTCCCTGCCCAGACATGACCAGTGCCACGGTCATCAAGTGTCTCTGTAATCTATTCTGCATGTTTGGCATGCCGAACTACATACACAGCGATAGGGGGACGTCATTCATGAGTGACGAGCTGCGCCAGTTCTTGCTCTCGAAGGGGATAGCCACTAGCAGAACCACTAGCTACAACCCCCGGGGTAATGGGCAAGTGGAAAGGGAGAATGCTACTGTTTGGAAGGCTGTCACGTTAGCCTTAAAGTCAAAAGGCCTTCCGACCTCCCGCTGGCAGGAAGTCCTCCCAGACGTGCTCCACTCCATAAGGTCTCTGTTATGTACTGCCACTAATGCTACCCCTCACGAAAAGATGTTCGTTTTCCCCCGGAAATCCACCTCGGGCATATCTCTACCCGCGTGGCTGACGTCTCTGGGGACAGTACTATTGCGGAAGCACGTGAGAGGCCATAAAACGGATCCCCTTGTGGAAAAGGTACAGCTCCTCCATGCAAACCCTCAGTACGCCTATATCGAATACTCTGACGGGCGAGAGGACACTGTTTCCATAAAAGACCTCGTTCCCTCGGGGAGCGGAGAGAACGATGGGAGACTACCCGATGAAGACCTACACTACAAAGAGACAGGACGCCCAGAGGTATCAATACCCAACTTTAACCTGGAGGACACTGCAGATAACCTGGAAGACAATGCGGAGGCCCGGACAGCGGAGGAACCAGAAACCACTCCCCTAGAGGCACCCCAACCGGCTTTGCGCCGATCACTGAGAACTGCAAAACCTCCTGACAGACTCACTTATACCAACTTTTAAGAAACATCACCCCGATGGACTAAATCTATAGAAGGGGTGAATGTAATGAAATCTGTTTGTCTTGATCCTGTATTCGTTTTGCACTCATGTATATTACCCTCCCCCACTGTGTATAGATTCACTTCCTCTTTCCCGACTAACCTGGGAGGTTCCAGGTCTTGGCTCTTGGCTCCGCCCCTGACTTCTCTTACATAAAGATCCCAGGATCTGTATGACTCATTCCTGTGAACCAGTTGGCGTGTTGAGATGTTAGCTCTGATCTTAGTGATTAAAAGCCAGCTTGTTTAAGTCTATAACTTCTAGTTTTCTGGTTATTGAAGGCCCATCAGAGATCATGGCTGATCATCCAAATTCAGTACCCTGTCCCTGCCTTCTCCCCATATCCCTTGATCCCTTTAGCCTCAAGAAATATATCCAACTCTTTCTTGAATATATTTAATGAACTGGCCTCCACCGCCCTCTGTGGCAGAGAATTCCACAGGTTCACCACTCTCTGGGTGAAGAAGTTCCTCCTCATTTCAGTCCTAAATGGCTTACCCCTTATCCTTAGACGATGACCCCTGGTTCGGGACTCCCCGGCCATTGGGAACATCCTTCCAGCATCTAGTCTGTCCAGGCCTGACAGAATTTTATAGGTTTCGATGAGATCCCCTCTCAATCTTCGAAACTCCAGTGAGTATAAGCCCAATCGACACAATCTCTCCTCATACGTCATTCCTGCCATCCCAGGTATCAGCCTGGTGAATCTTCGCTGCACTCCCTCCATGGCAAGAACGTCCTCCCTCAGGTAAGGTGAGCAAAATTGCACACAATACTCAAGGTGCGGTCTCACCAAGGCCCTGTACAACTGTAGCAAGACATCCTTGTTCCTGTACTCGAATCCTCTTGCTACGAAGGCCAACATACCATTTGCCTTCTTAACCGCCTGCTGCACCTGCATGCTTACGTTCAGCGACTAGTGCACAATAACACCCAGGTCTCTTTGCACTTCCCCTTCTCCCAATCCATTGCCATTCAAATAATAATCTGCCTTCGTGTTTTTGCCACCAAAGTGGATAACCTCACATTTATCCACATTATAGTGCATTTGCCATGTTTCTGCCCAATCACCCAACCTGTCCAAATCGTACTGGAGTTTCACGACATCATCCTCACAGCTTACCCTCCCACCCAGCTTTGTGTCGTCTGCAAATTTGGAGATATTACATCCAATTCCCTTGTCCAGATCATTAATATATATTGTGAACAGCTGGGGTCCTAGGACCGATCCTTGTGGTACCCCACTAGTCACTGCCTGCCACTCGGAAAACGACCCGTTTATTCCAACTCTTTGCTTTCTGTCCGCCAACCAGTTCTCTATCCAAGTCAATACCTTGCCCCCAATCCCATGTGCCTTAATTTTGCACGCTAATCTCTTATGTGGGACCTTATCGAAAGCCTTCTGAAAGTCCAAATACACCACATCCACTGGTTCTCCCTTATCTATTTTACCAGTTACATCCTCAAAAAATTCCAGTAGATTAGTCAAGCATGATTTACCTTTTGTAAATCCATGTTGACTTTGTCCGATCCTGTCACTGCTTTCCAAGTGCTCTGCTATTACACCTTTTATAATAGACTCCAGCATTTTCCCCACTACCGATGTCAGGCTTACCGGTCTATAATTCCCCGCTTTTTCTCTACCACCTTTTTTGAATAGTGGGGTAACATTAGCTACCCTCCAATCCATGGGTACCGTTCCAGAGTCTATCGAGTTCTGGAAGATGACCAGCAATGCATCTACTATCTCTAGGGCCACTTCCTTAAGTATCCTGGGATGTAGGCCATCAGGCCCTGGGGATTTATCGGCCTTCAGTCCCGTCAATTTCCTAACACCATTTCCCTACAAATACTGATTTCTTTCAGTTCCTCCCTTTCATCAGACCCTATGTTCCCCGATATCTCTGGGAGGTTATTTGTGTCCCCCTTTGTGAAGACAGAACCAAAGTATGTATTTAGTTGGTCTGCCATTTCCTTGTTTCCCATTATAAATTCCCCTGATTCTGACTGTAAGGGACCTTCGCTTGACTTCACCGATCTTTTTCTCTTCACATATCTATAAAAGCTTTTACAGTCAGTTTTTATGTTCCTTGCAAGCTTACTCTCATATTCTATTTTCCCTTTCTTAAATAATCCCTTTGTCCTCCTTTGTTGACTCCTAAACTGCTCCCAATCCTCAGGATTATTGCTTTTTCTAGCCAATTTATATGTCCTCTCCTTGGATCTTATGCTATCCCTAATTTCCCTTGTTAGCCATGGTTGAGTCACCTTTTTTGTTTTATTGTTATGCCAAACTGGGATGAACAAATTCTGTAGCTCATCCATTCGGTCTTTGAATGTTTGCCATTGTCTATCCACTTCAACCCTTTGAGTGCCATTCCCCAATCAATCCTACCCAACTCGCTCCTCAGACCATCGTAGTTTCCTTTATTTAAATTGAGGACCCTTGCCTCTGAGTCAACTACTTCATTCTCCATCTTAATGAAGAATTCGATCATATTATGATCGCTCTGACCCAAGGGGCCTCGTACAACAAGATTGCTAATTAATCCTTTCTCTTAAAGGGGTCACGCCCCATACATGCAAACTCTATATACAAAACACAGTAATGCCTAACACAATGGTACAGGTTTAGGCTGGTGTTAGAACATCATTAAAGAGAATTATATACAGTTAGCCAGAGTCATTCAGTGGTTCTGCCACATGCGCCCCCCCAGAATTCGCTTTAACGGACAAAGTCAAATGGTGAGGGGGTCTGACGAGCCTGTCAGAACGACTCCTGTACTCTCAAGGTGGAGGCTGCTGGTCGGCTGGCGGTCTGGCAGGCGGTCGCAGTTGGTCTGCCGTAACGACGATGGGTGGCCGACCTCATCTCGGCAGTTGTGCTGTCTCGACGAGGCAGTTGAGGTCTAAATGTGCTAGCTTTAAGCGGTCGACCGAAATGTGGTCCGGTTTACCACCGACATCCACCGTGAAGGTTTTGTCCCCTGCTTCCAACATGCGGAAGGGACTGATATATGGGGCCTTGAGCGGATCCCTATCTGCGTCATGGCGAATAAAAACGTATTCAGCCTTGTGAAGCTCCGTGGGAACGTGTGACCTCTGCAGCCCGTGGTGCAAAGTGGGCACCGGTGTGAAACATCTGGCCGCCTCTTGGTGACTAGTAAGCTGGGCAGACGTGGACCATGGCTCAGTCGATGTTGGTAGGAAGTCCCCTGGGACTCGCAGCGGCTGACCGTACACAAGCTCTGCTGATGAAGAGTGAAGGTCTTCTTTGGGGGCCGTGCGAAGGCCCAACAGGACCCACGGAAGCTTGTCTGCCCATCCAGCGTCCTGGAGGCTGGCCCTCAGGGCGGCTTTCATTGACCGGTGGAAGCGTTTGCAGAGGCCATTCGCCTGTGGGTGGTAGGCTGTGGTGCGGTGCAATTTGACACCGAGTCCCTGGGCCACTGCATTCCAGATTTCGGAGGAAAACTGCGGTCCCCTGTCTGACGAAATATCTGCGGGCACTCCGAAACGGGCGATCCAGGAGGAAATGAATGCCCTGGCCACGTCCGCCGAAGTAGTGGATGACAGAGGGAGCGCCTCCGGCCATCTGGTGGTGCGGTGAACCATGGTCAGGATGTGTGAAATACCATGGGAGGGTAGGAGCGGTCCTACCAGGTCCACGTTGACATGGTCAAAACGTCGCTCCGGAACTGTGAAGGTGGCCAACGGAGCTTTGATGTGGCGCTGTACCTTGGCCTTTTGGCAGACCACGCAGGTGTTGGCCCAGTCGCGGACATCTTTATGCATGCCATGCCATGCAAATTTTGCTGACATCAGCTTCTGAGAGGCCTTCATTCCTGGGTGTGACAACTCATGTATGGCGTTGAACGCTTTGCGGCGCCAGACGACCGGCACGACAGGGCGAGGATCCTGTACGGAGACGTCACACAACAGCATGGTACCTGCCGAATGGAACTGGACGTCGGCCAACTGGAGGCCAGTGATGGCCGTTCTGTAAGCTTGGACTTCTGGGTCTCAGGCTTGGTCCGCTGCCATGAGGGCGTAGTCGATGCCCAAATGAACCGTATTGACGATTGCGCGGGAGAGGCAGTCTGCCACCAGGTTGTCCTTACCGGCCACGTGCTGTATATCCGTGGTGAATTCGGATGATGCAAACTCTATATACAAAACACAGTAATGTCTAACACAATGGTACAGGTTTAGGCTGGTGTTAGAACATCGTTAAAGAGAATTATATACAGTTAGCCAGAGTCATTCAGTGGTTCTGCCACATGATCGCATTTTTATGAAATTCCTCAGTCCACTATTTTAACAAGGCATTAATCCACAGGATAACACCTTTATTAAATTAGTAAGCAATGGCATTTACTAAAAAGTTTTGACATGTTTGTTACCAGTATTGCACAGTGAGATTACAACTCAACCTTTAGAAACATGTTGGGTTGGAAATAAAGTGCAAATCTGTTACCCTCTACTATTAGTACCTCCCAAATAAGGCCCACCCAACTGTGAAAAACTGAAGGGTTTTGAAGCTTTCTATGAGAGCCAATAACATGTTTAGATCAGGATCAGTAATAGTAATAGCCACATACATGAAATCTTGTTCATGGCCCAGAGGTGTATACTACTCCCACAGAAAGCTTATAAACCCTTCAATACATGGGGGAGTGTGTCCGGATGTACAGTTGGTAAAGCTCTCCAAAAGCTTTAGGGGGAGAAATTCAGTATCGCCCCGTTTGGGGTGCGATTATCAGCCAGGTGCAAAGTTTAGCGCCTGGTGCTAATTATCGCCTCCAACTGCAAACTTGGCTTCTATCACCCCTGGAGGTGATTGGAGTGCTAAATCAGGTGCTACACACCTCTCTTAAGGTGCTAACGCCGAGGAGCGAGGCGCTACCTCAGAGCGCTGGTGAAGCTCATGTGATGTCAGTCAGCAATGGAACACAGACACACTGGCGCTGGCCAGTTCTTAAAGGGGAGGGTCGATCTTGCTCTCCATCCACATCCTGCTCATTGCAGCCTTGAATCTCGGCCTGGAGAGACCTGTACATCAATTCTGCTGGAAAGAACAATGGAGAGGCCGAGGGAAAGAGCTCAGACTGCAGCCCCCATATTCTCTTCTAAATCGATGCAAGGAAGATCAAACCAGAAAGAATCTGCAAAGTGCTGCTCAGTACCCAGAACTCCTCAAGACAGCTTTGAATATCTCCTGCTGTCTCTCTCTCTCTCTCAGAATGCGTGGTGCAAAAATTTCGCCAACAAAAAAAGGCAGGAAGCGGTTGCCTTTAAATAGCGCTCACCCAGTCCCTTCCAGACTGCAAAATGCTCCCCTCAACCTGTCGTTGCTAATGGCAGGCGGTAAGACAGGGGGCGCCACTCAATATCCAGTCCGGGGCGCTACCGGGGCGTTGCACTCTCGACTGATGTCACGATCGGCCGGCGCAGGAGATCATGGCGGTAGTGTTTAGCGTCGCCGCAAAATGTCTAGTTAATTTCGTGAGCAGCGCAAACATCGCCACGCACGAGCGCTAGTTGCTTTGCGCCCCATTAGCGCCCTCTTAAATCCAACTGAATTTTCCCCATTTAATTCTTAAAATAAAACAGATAGAAAATTCAAAATATATCATCAGAACAAAATATAAATGTGTTTGTGTGTGCACGGATGCCAGAAGAAATTGACCTTTTAAAATTATACGGTATTTAAATATACAAAATGGAGATAGAATCCAGCAGGAAAAAGACAAGGCACTCTGGACTTTATGGAACAGGTTTTCATGCACCTCAGTGTACGTTATCTGATGCACAGTTCACTTGTTCAACTTGAGGTCTGCTGAAGCTGGCTGTCTTTCTAGTTCAGCTCATTCGTATGAAGTGAACAGGCAGTACGATTACCATTTGCTATTTAGCACTCGCCTGTTAGGTTACAGGAATTCGTGTGCTATCATGTGTTAAACGGGCTTTCATTTTTTTTCACGGTGACTTCTAATATAATGGAAGTAGCTCAGGAAAATGGAGCAGTTTGGGCAACAGCAGGGCATCCCACTTGGAGGAGGAGTCCATAGAAAACTTGCTGCAGCACATGCTGCACGGGAGGGACATCCGATTCCCTGTTGATGGTCTGAAGGGTGGGTCAGAGGGCTCGGTAGAAGGTAGAGATAGATGGGCAAGTAAATGCCAACAGTATTCCACAAAGGTCTTGAATTCAATGTTGGAAATAATTTAGTGACTTCTCTAAGAGTGGAAAGGTAGGAACAGCAATATGACTTCAAAGCTACGCAATATTAGTATGAACTATTCCTTTCTACCATATGTTCTTACAGTGTCTGTCGAGCTTCCCGTGGTTTCCCATTTGGTTACACTGTACACTTCCCAGCACCTCCCTTTCCAACCTTCTTCAGTAGCAGCTTCAAAGATAGAACCCCTCTTCCAACTCCTTCAATCTACAGCACCTGGATGGTGCATGTTTTTGCTTCCCAATACTTATAGATAGCACCCTGATACACATGGCTGCCAATGTATGTGATAATACCAATGCTTCTCCCTTTGTAGGAGAAGTGAGCGCATAAGAAGAGAGAGAGGATGAGAATGGGAGCAGTCTGGTCAAGCTGCCCCTTCTCTTACTTTTCAGGAGCAGGCCCTCCAAATACAGGGACAGGACTTTGAAGAGGAAGCAGCAGGTGGGGAAGGAGGAGGTCTGGCCCCTGCTCAGGGCTAATGCCAAGTTAATCCTTTAGTCTCTATTCTATTTAGTCGCTCACGGACTGAGACCGAAGCATTCTTTAAACAGCAGATACATGCCAGTACAGTAGTCAAATACTGAATTCCACCAAAAAGCAGCTGAGGAAAGGGCTATTGATCAGGAGAAACCATGCACCTCACAACACATTGCATCATTCAAACTCACGCTGACTAGCATCACCTCAGGGGATTTAGAAAGTGAATTTAAGGAGAGTACACTGGGTGAAGCACAGGGCAGATGTGAGCAGGCAGTGGTGGCACAAGAGTCAGATCACATCCATTCACAGCTGATGAGGGCAGAGATCCTAATCTGTGAGTCTCAGATTTTAAACAGCGGATTATTTTTGGACATTAAAATTTGTTGGAGTCATTGGGAAAGAAGTTTATCAGTTTTGATCATATGACAGCTCATGTGGAGAATTCAACAGCCCACATTTATGAACGTAGGAACAGGAGTAGACCATTTAGCCCCTCGAGCCTGTTCCGCCATTGAATGAGTTCTGTCCATATACCCACCTTTGCCCCATACCCCTTAATACCTTTAGTTAACAGAAATCTATCAATCTTGCATTTAAAATTAACAACTGACCCAGCATCAACTGCCATTTGTGGAAGAGAGTTCCAAACTTCTACCACCCTTTCCGTGTAGAAGTGTTTCCTAACTTCACTCCTGAAAGACCTGGTTCTAATTTTTAGGCTATGCCCCCTAGTCCTAGATTCCCCAACCAGCAGAAATGGTTTCCTCTTAATATCTTAAAAACTTTGATCAAATCACCCCTTAATCTTCTAAATTCCAGGGAATACAACCCTAGTTTGCGTAATCTCTTCTCGTAATTTAACCCTTGGAGTCCAGGTATCAATCTAGTAAATCTACGCTCCACTCCCTCCAAGGCCAATATATCCTTCCTAAGGTGTGGTGCCCAGAACTGAACACAGTACTGGGATAAAAACTTTGCAGTCTACCTTGGAGCACATCGCAGCTTCAGGGGCAGCTGCAGTGGAACCCCACATGGAAGAGGCCCTAATGCCAGTCTTTGCATTGTTCATGAATGCTTAGACTACTGCAATACAAGGCTTGGGATATAATATCACCTTCTCCTTGGATGGGTTTGCTGGTCGAATTGAGAGAGCCATTAATACGGGTATTATAATGTCATTGGTGCCATGGGGTCTGCTCGCCGCAGATCAATGATCACGGTGACACAAAGCCTGGGAGCAGAGGCAGACATGAATTGCCAATGGATAATGTTGTTGTCTCTCCCAATGACAAAACATACACACCATTCCACCATCTCCTTCTGATGATGGGTAGGGCCAACTGCCCTGCACCTATAGAAATGCTGCATCTTGCGATTATACAAATTCAGGTCCCTAATCACAAAGTCCAGTTACTATCTCAATCCCAAGGACCTCTCATAAACCTCACAGGCTCCAGACACATGGGTTGCATCAAGAATAAGCACAAAATTAGGTAGTCAAGAACAACACACATACTTTTAGGAAGGGAAAGCACAATGCTAGCAGGTGCTGGAATTAGAGAAAAATCACACTTTGGCAAATAAAAAATGGTGGCAGTTGAGTTGCAGTGTGTGCAGCCTGTTTCACATGTATGGCGGTAGGAAATACATATGCTGTTGAGAGGAATGATATGGTTTGTAGATTATTAGGTTTGTTGTACAAATGTGGAGGATAGTTGTTAAATCTGTGAATCTTGAGGTATGGTGTCTGTTAGTAAATAGACAGAGACTGCAGAGGAACAATGAACAGGTGTTTACTGGATGAGGGTTGCTCGAAAACTAAAGTACAGATCCCTACTCAGGGTTTATGTACAGGTGTGGTCACTGCCGGTACTACAGTATACAGGAGCTGTAAAAAGTAGTTCTCCCCTTAAAGGTACATACACTACAATAGTGATTTAACCCAGGGCATGGGAAAGATGTAGGAAGGACTGTTGGGACCTGCAAAGAGTGAATGGAGTAATTAAAAGAAGGTGACATCTATGAAGCTCTGCCAAACGGCTCTTACAGCTGGCAAATGTACTTATGTGGGTGGATCTTCTGGTTCCTCAGTGACGCCCCCTCACCAATGTGCTGCGGTGTGTTGCTTTGGCAGCTCCATGTGAAAGAAAGAACTTGCATTTATAAATTACCTGTCACGATCTCAGGATGTCGCAGAGCATTTTACAGCTAATGAAATAGTTTTGAAGTGTAGTCACTGTTGTAATGTAGGAAACACAGCAGCCAATTTGTGCACAGCAAGCTCCCACAAACAGCAACATGATAATGGACAGATAATCTGTTTTAGTGATCTTGCTTGTGGGGTAAAAATTGCTCAAGACACTTGGCCAAAAACTCCCCAGCTCTTCTTTGAAACAATGCCATAGGATCTTTTATATCTACCTGAGGGGGAAGAGGGAGCCTTGGTTTAACATCTCATCCGAAAGACTGCACCTCTGACAGTGCAGCACTCGCTCAGTCCTGCACTGAAGTATCAGCCTAGATTATGTGCTCAAGTCTCTGGAGTGGGACTTAAGCCTACAACCTTCTGACTCAGCGGCGAGAGTGCTACCACTAAGCCATGGCTAACGCCTCATAATGAAGAATGTGGATTCCTCATTGAACAGCATCTTATGGAGAAAGCAGCACACCACAACGCCTTGTGGCACTATAGCTGGGTGTACTCTGTGATAGCTCTAGTGGAGGCATACACCTCATTATACCTGTGCTCCAAGGCTGCCACAGCAGGTCATGGGACAAGGCTGCAGAGTGTTATCCCTGGTCTCCCAGGATCCAACCTTGCACTTTCTGGTTAGGATTCAATAATGGGGGCACTGTGGACTGCTTTAAAATGAATGCATCATAAATGCTGCCAGGAAAGTGGGTATTTACCAGCATTATCCTGTGCAGATGGTAATATATAAGCTGTATATTGATTGGTCTGGTTCACATATAACCCCTTATTATGGTTGCAGGACTGTGTGTGTGCAATCAATCACACCCTACATTTTGGAAATCCTGCAATTTGGAAATCCCAGGGCTTTCCTGCTGTTGCTTCTTGCCCATGGGGAATCTAGTATAACAGCTTGTTCTTGCAAATATTGCATCAGTCACCTGATTAATGTGTCTGTGGAATGCAGACTGACTGATGTTACTGAGGTCCCCAGCCCCAGCCTGGAAAGAGCTGGAGGCAAAAAAGTTCAGAGCTACAGTGACCTTTGCATCCAGTGGAAATACTATGCTTGCTCTGGTGTGTGCTGGAGGTCATCCTGAAGAATGTGCACAAATCTGACACTCCGTCCCTGCTGAATCTCAGCCTTTCTGGACGTGTTGCTGCTCAGTCAAGTCAAATTAATTGCACTGCCAATAGGTGTCGTTGACAGAATAATGGGGGTAGAAGCCTCATTTGGTAATGTAACCTTGTTTCCATGGCAGCTATGCACTTCCCATCATCATCCTCTTTTTTTTTTGAAGTAAAACATATACAGAGGGACTCCCAGAGAGACATCTAGTGCGATGACAGGGTGTGGTGAGAGAAGCTATAGTAACCTCAAAGCAACCCTGCAAAAGTCCTGGACCCACCAGGACTACAGAACCAGAAACACAATTGAAATCTGTACTGTGTCTGTGTGGAGTTTGCACATTCTCCCCGTGTTTGCGTGGGTTTCCTCCGGGTGCTCCGGTTTCCTCCCACAGTCCAAAGATGTGCGGGTTAGGTTGATTGGCCATGATAAAAATTGACCCTTAGTGTTAGGGGGGATTAAATACGTGGGGTTACGGGGTTACGGGGATAGGGCTTGGGTGGGATGGCTGTCGGTGTAGGGACCGGGTGCTAGGGTTTGGATGATCAGCCATGATCTCGTTGAATGGCGGAGCAGGCTCGAAGGGCCGAATGGCCTACTCCTGCTCCTATCTTCTATGTTTCTATGTTTCTATGAATGTTGCTGGCTGCTCCTTTAAATAACTGCGTAGGTAAAGACATAGCCTAGCAACTATGAGCTAGGGATTGTGGCTGGAAAAAGATACAGTGGGTGCTATTACATCACTTCTGCCTCATTATAATTTTATTTAATGTGGGAGCTTCCTGCGCCCAGCCCCAAAGCCCAGCAGAAAAACACATCATGTGCAACGGGGGCAGAGATGGCATGTTACAGATTACTGTTTTAACATAGTGGCCTTCACTACAAAAATTGTCCTCCATCAGTTTTATTCTAGTACGTAAATTTAACAAAGAGGAAAGGGGCTGAGATATCTGCTCATTTAAGTACCAGGTATGGAAAAACTGGAAAAGCAGCATTACACTAACAAAATTCCAAATCTGATTCTCTCGCACACAAATTTGCTGTTGGAAATGACTATATATGTGTAACAGAGGTTCTCAGGAATCATTAAAAGAGAATGTGAGTGTGGAGGGAAATATTTTCACTGTAATTATTTTCAGTGGTCTCGCTCAGGCCAACATCCCCAGCATCGAAGCTTTGACCACACTCTATCAGCTCTGATTGATGGGTCACATCGTCCGCATGCCCAATACGAGACTCCCAAAACAAGCACGCTACTCGGAGCTCCAACACGGCAAGAGAGCCCCAGGTGGGCAGAGGAAACGCTTCATGGACACCCTCAAAGCCTCCTTGAAAAAATGCAACATCCCCACCGACACCTGGGAATCCTTGGCCCAAGACCGTACAAAGTGGAGGAGAAGCATCCGGGAAGGCGCCAAATACCTCGAGTCTCTTCGCCGGGAGCAAGCAGAAGCCAAGCGCAAACAGCAGAAGGAGCGCACATCAACCCAAGCACCCCTCCCACCCACCTGTGACAGAGACTGTAGGGCCCGCATTGGACTCATCAGTCACCTGAGAACTCATTTATAATGTGGAAGCAAGTCATCTTCGGTTCCGAGGGACTGCCTAAGAAAAAGAAAGCACTCACCCTACATACTGGATGGTGGAACTGCAGGGAGACCTACACAACATTTTTTTTGTGATAATTAAATGCCGGGAGTAGTTGACTCAGAGACTAGGGTCCTAAACTTAAATAAAGGAAACTACGATGGTCTGAGGAGCGAGTTGGGTAGGATTGATTGGGGAATGGCACTCAAAGGGTTGATGGTGGATAGGCAATGGCAAACATTCAAAGACTGAATGGATGAACTACAGAATTTGTTCATCCCAGTTTGGCATAAAAATAAAACAAAAAAGGTGACTCAACTGTGGCTAACAAGGGAAATTAGGGATAGCATAAGATCCAAGGAGAGGACATATAAATTGGCCAGAAAAAGCAATAATCCTGAGGATTGGGAGCAGTTTAGGATTCAACAAAGGAGGACAAAGGGATTAATTAAGGGGAAAATAGAATATGAGAGTAAGCTTTCAGGGAACATAAAAACCGATTGTAAAAGCTTTTATAGATATGTGAAGAGAAAAAGATTGGTGAAGTCAAGCGTAGGTCCCTTGCAGTCAGAATCAGGGGAATTTATAATGGGGAACAAAGAAATGGCAGACCAACTAAATACATATTTTGGTTCTGTCTTCACAAAGAAGGACACAAATAACCTCCCAGAGATGCCGGGGAACATAGGGTCTGATGAAAGGGTGGAACTGAAAGAAATCAGTATTTGTAGGGAAATGGTGTTAGGAAAATTGATGGGACTGAAGACCGATAAATCCCCAGGGCCTGATAATCTACATCCTAGGGTACTTAAGGAAGTGGCCCTAGAAATAGTAGATGCATTGCTGGTCATCTTCCAGAACTCGATAGACTCTGGAACAGTACCCATGGATTGGAGGGTAGCTAATGTTACCCCACTATTCAAAAAAGGTGGTAGAGAAAAAGCGGGGAATTATAGACCAGTAAGCCTGACATCGGTAGTGGGGAAAATGCTAGAGTCCATTATAAAAGATGTAATAGCAGAGCACTTAGAAAGCAGTGACGGGATCGGACAAAGTCAACATGGATTTCCAAAAGGTAAATCGTGCTTGACTAACCTACTGGAATTTTTTGAGGATGTAACTGGTAAAATAGATAAGGGAGAATCAGTGGATGTGGTATATTTGGACTTTCAGAAGGCTTTCGATAAGGTCCTGCATAAGAGATTAGCATGCAAAATTAAGGCACATGGGATTGGGGGCAAGGTATTGACTTGGATAGAGAACTGGTTGGCGGATAGAAAGCAAAGAGTTGGAATAAACGGGTTGTTTTCCGAGTGGCAGGCAGTGACTAGTGGGGTACCGCAAGGATTGGTCCTAGGACCCCAGCTGTTCACAATATATATTAATGATCTGGACGAGGGAATTGGATGTAGTATCTCCAAATTTGCAGATGACACAAAGCTGGGTGGGAGGATATGCTGTGAGGAGGATGTCGTGAAACTCCAGTACGATTTGGACAGGTTGGGTGATTGGGCAGAAACATGGCAAATGCACTATAATGTGGATAAATGTGAGGTTATCCACTTTGGTGGCAAAAACAGGAAGGCAGACTATTATTTGAATGGCAATAGATTGGGAGAAGGGGAAGTGCAAAGTGACCTGGGTGTTCTTGTGCACCAGTCGCTGAAGGTAAGCATGCAGGTGCAGCAGGCGGTTAAGAAGGCAAATGGTATGTTGGCCTTCGTAGCAAGAGGGTTTGAGTATAGGAACAAGGATGTCTTGCTGCAGTTGTACAGGGCTTTGGTGAGAGCGCACCTTGAGTATTGTGTACAGTTTTGGTCGCCTTATCTGAGGAAGGACGTTCTTGCAATGGAGGGAGTGCAGCGAAGATTCACCAGGCTGATACCTGGGATGGCAGGAATGACGTATGAGGAGAGATTGTGTCGATTGGGCTTATACTCACTGGAGTTTAGAAGATTGAGAGGGGATCTCATCGAAACCTATAAAATTCTGTCAAGCCTGGACAGACTAGATGCAGGAAGGATGTTTCCGATGGCCGGTGAGTCCAGAACCAGGGGTCATAGTCTAAGGATAAGGGGTAAGCCATTTAGGACTGAAATGAGGAGGAATTTCTTCACCCAGAGAGTAGTGAACCTGTGGAATTCTCTGCCACAGAGGGCGGTGGAGGCCAGTTCATTAAATATATTCAAGAAGGAGTTGGATATATTTCTTAAGGGAATGGTGGCCAGAGGGTGAGCAGGAGAAGCAGGCCACCACACGTGGAGCCGAGCCGGCAACAGTGAGGAGGAGTCCGCAGTGACGAGGAGTACGGAGCGGCTGAGGGACATCATGCTCCCACTGCCACTGGATGCCAAAGAATTGACTTTCTGAACACGGCGCTGTAAGAATAACTGACATGTCCCTACGGGGAGTAAGCATTCCATTGTACTAGTTACATATGGCAAATAAAAAAATTAATTGAATTGAATTGAATTAAGGCTAAAGGGATCAAGGGATATGGGGAGAAGGCAGGGACAGGGTACTGAATTTGGATGATCAGCCATGATCTCATTGAATGGCGGAGCAGGCTCGAGGGGCCGAATGGCCTACTCCTGCTCCTATCTTCTATGTTTCTATGGGAGCCTTTTACATTGAAAGTACTTTTGCATTCACTTACCATGCCCTTTTAAATAGTGATTTCTTTAAAACCACTAAGCTAGATATTGTGGTAAAATCCATGGGGTTTTCCACTGGCAGTAGTTGTGCAATATACTGAGTGTGCCTCATTAATGGTGCACAGCAGATTCTAAGAAATTCAGAGGCATCACTGGAAAAACTATGGCTGCACAATTTTGCATGTAAACAAATGCTACTCAGAAATTTATGATTCCAGTTATAGACTATCCCTGAAGCAGGGAATAATATTATCTCATGTAAGGACAATGCAAGCTAAATGGTACAATTTTAAAGGGGGTGCAAGAACAGAGAGACCTGGGGGTGTTTGTGCACAAATCTTTGAAGGTGGCAGGACAGGTTAACAAGGCAGTTAATAAAGCATATGGGATCCTGGGCTTTATAAATAGAAGCATAGAGTACAAAAGGCAGGAAGTTATACTAACCCTATTATAAAACACTAGTTCGGTCCCAGCTGGTGTATTGTGTCCAGTTCTGGGCAACACACTTTAGGAAGGATGTGGAGGTTTTGGAGAGAGTACAGAAGAGATTTACTACAATGGTTCCAGGAATGAGAGATTACAGCTACGTGGATAGACTGGAGAAGCTGGGGTTGTTCTCCTTGGAGCAGAGAAGGCTAAGAGGAGGTTTGATAGAGGTGTTTAAAATCACGAAGAGTTTAGATAGAGTAAATAAAGAGAAACTGTTTCCAATGGCTGAAGGGTCGATAACCAGGGGGCACAGATTTAAGGTGATTGGCAAAAGAACCGGAGGTGACATGAGGAAAAATGTTTTTATTCAACGAGTGGTTAGGATTTGGAATGCACTGCCTGATAGGGTGGTGGAAACAGATTCAATAGTAGCTTTCAAAAGGTAATTGGATAAATAATTGAAGGAGAAATATATGCAGGGATATGGGGAAAGAGTGGGAGAGTGGGACTAACTGGATTGCGCTTTGAAAGAGCCAGCGCAGGCTCAATGGGCCGAATAGCCTCCTTCTGTACTGTACTGCTCTATGATTCTATGCATACCATTTTATTTATATTACAGCACTACCTCAGGTCCATATATTGGAGCTGAAATTCTGAATCGAGAAAGTACATTCTCTTCCCATAGTGCAAACTATTAAAATGAAGGCATATTTCTGTACATTAGTTTGTCAATGGAACAGTGTTATTAAAAGAAAAGTAACATAATTATTCTTAAAAGCATCCCAAAAAACAAAGAATCCAGACTGGAAGGATGATCGTGGAATGAATGTTGAACACTGCCCTCTATTGAACAAAATACAAAAAAACTTTAGATTCTTTGATTACTCTGTTTCTTTCACCCAAATGATTACTATTTAAGCACTCAATTTCCTTTCTTAAATTACAGAAATTTATTGGAAATGTGGCAGCTCCAATCAATGTGAGTTTGTTTTTGAGAAAATTTCTATATGTATATTTTCATATAGCTCTATTTTCATAGCCGAGTACTCAAGTCTAAGGTCATTATAGGGCAGTATCCTGAATTATTGGTTTAAGTCTCTATGGGTCTTTGCTTCTATGTCACTATGGTAGGTCCATTATCTGTACCCTTAGTCCTGACTCGGCCTCTCATTTGATTTGAACTCAAGTATGGGGACTATCATTAAATCTCACTACAGATGGTCCTTCAAAGGAAAACATTTTTATTAGCGATAGGCCCCTGTGAAAGTGGTAACGGGCCGACCATCGGCATTAACAGGGAGGTAAGTTTATAGACACCATTGTGAGGCCATTACCATCCCACTAACTTTTAAAATTGACCCCTTGAGGTGAAGATTTACCCACTGTTTTATTTAACGCTCCATAGCGTGGGGCTGATCCTTTATGGAGCTTGTGAACTGAGCTACAAAATTATGGAAAACTGTTTAGTTTATCTATAACAGATGATAACCATAAAGAGGATATTGCATGGCAAGGTGTTGAGTATGGTTTTATTCTGCACAGGAAGCAAGCTCAATAATTTATGAAGTGATGAGTGAATTATACATTATGAGTTGCACAAGTGGAAAATATGTTGCATTCAACATATTATACAGCATTCTGCTTATATTGTAAACAATGATGATTTCATGGTGAAAATGAAAAGGATAGATTTTTCCTTTTCTTTTCCCAGTGTCTGTACATATACAAGGCATTTGGATTTTAGAGGGAACTAGAAAATTAGTCAGTTAATTATAACCTGGTGGGTGCAAGCAAACAGGTGTTTGTGCATCTTCACTCATGTGGCATCGACTCTGTAACACCACTGTTACAACAGTAACATAAGGCATATTGTTAAACATAATAAAGGGAGCTTTACTGAGCATCTGTTCATGCTATACCTAACCCAAGAGTACTTTATATTGACAATAGGTGACAACGTTTCCTTCATAATATAATTTAAAGTACATCTAGACTGATAATTGATAACTGAGTTCACTGTATACTAAGAGGTGTTCAGTGTCCTAGTTAATTTTCAACACAAAATTGTATGTTTAGCCACATAAACAGAATGTATCTGTGACTTAGGGTTAGATCTGATGTCAGTTATTTCCAGAAAGAGCACAAATACTGGATTACTGGGGGCTAGCGCCTAGTGAGTGTTTTAAGAATAGGTCGCCATTTAATTTTGTTGCGGCTGAAACATACAGCTTATTAATCACGCTGTGAAATAACTCCTCCACAGAGCCAGGCACGGGGATCACTGATCTGCAGTTGGAATCGTGTGTAATTTAGGGGAGTTTCTCCTTGCATGCAGGTACTTTGCCACAAAGTTATCAGCTCCTGGAATTGAACGTTGCAGATTTTCCCAGCAGGGAGACGTGGTGGTTGCAAACAACCTCCTATCTTTTGGTAAAGTGAATTACTTAAGAAAGAGATCGACCATAACTGTTCAATATACGTTATCAGGTCAAATTAAAACAAGTTGGTGCAGTATATTTATGAAAAAATCTCACAGAACATGTGAATACAATTTCCAGATTTGTGTTAATTTTGGGTAAAGGCCTATTTGTTCAGTAATCAGTCCCCACAGGGATCGTGTTGTTTTGTTGTCGAAACAACTAACACTACAATTCGCCAAAAACCTCAGCTATATCCTGTAACTCATCACCATTATTCAACAATCCATGTTATTTTTTAAATCTTTAGTGAACTTAACTATGAGGAATGCAGTTCACAGAGTCTGTGTGCAGGGGGCAGAGTATGGGTGGGCTGTGTATATAGCTGGAGCCTCTTGTATCCCAAGCAGCAATTCTGCCAGCGGTTGCAATACTGTCTATACCCGTGAGTGCATTGAACTAACACTGCTTACACTTTCAAATAGAAAACACTGCTTTTGAGATTCATTACTTGTACACAGATGTTCACATACATGCTCATGTACTGATAGTCCTGGTTTGCCTTCCTGAGTGTTCTCAGCCCCAGAATGCGGGTGATTCCCTTACACATTTCTTAGGTGTGTATGGAACGCTGAGTATGGAATGATGAGAGTAAATACATTTATTATGGCAAAGCATGAGATAGCAAAACATACAACGACCCTGCCTACAGCAGCAGAGAAGGCTCATAATTTACAGTCTTACCTGTGTTGCAGGCAAGTACAATTTACAGCCATATATTCTGAAACTGATGTACAATTACTGGCAAAAAATGTTCTGCAAATTCTAGAAAGAAAGAAATACTCAGCGATTGAGTTGTGAAGGCGACAGAGCCAAGAGGCCAAAAAAAATGAGAAGCCTGATACTCAAAATTTGTCAATCAAAATCCACCAGCATCAGAACAGGAAACCAGTTTCTTGAGGACCCCATTCCAAAATTCTCCGGTGGGTCTCCCATAACCAAAGTAACCTGGCTTCTAATTGGTGGACTGTCTGCAGTGCTGACCTTAGCTCAGTGGCAGCAATCTTGCCTCTGAGTCAAAGGGTTGTGGTTTCAAGCCCCTGTCCGGCGACTTGAGCACAAAAATCTATGTTTCAGTGTAGTACCAAGGGAGTGCTGCACTATCAGAGGAGCTGTCTTGCAGATGAGATGTTAATCCAAGGCTCTATCTGCCTGCTCTGGTAGATGTAAAAAATTTTATGGTACTATGGGAGCAGAAGAGTTCATCTGGTGTTCTGGCTAACATTCATCTTTCAACCAACATCATTATAACAGAATATCTGGTCATCTATCTCACTGCTGTTTGTGGACCTGGCTATACACAGATTGGCAGCTGTGTTTCCCTTCATTAAAACAGTGACTACACTTCAAAAGCAGCTGATTGACTTGCCAGCGACACCTAGATCCCATAAGCGAGTAAAAAAAAAAGCACGTTGGATGTGAAAGGCGCTATGCAAATACAAGTTTTTTCTTTCTTCTTAATGAATCTAGGCTATGTCCATTATCGTGGCCAATTACATGCCCTATAGATCTTCTTGCAATCCTCAGATTATATCTGGAAACATGCAGCCTTCCTTTCAAACATATATTTTAACTTTTCTTAAGTCCATTACATTAAAATTCTCCTCCAATCCTCTCACAAGATTATTCACCTCCATAAAGCTTTCTGGAGCTGGGTGTAGCAAACCACTCTGAGGACTTCTCAACAGCAACTTCCATTTATATTGCATTTTTAATGTAGAAAATGTCCCAAGGCCCTTCACAGAATAGGACAGAAATTGATACCAAGCTTTTGAAGAAGATTTTGGCAAAGTTACTGAAAGCATGGTGCAAAAAGATGGGTTTTGACAAGGTTTTTAAAGGGTGGGGGGCAGAGAGACAGATAGCAAGGTAGAGGGGATTGTGGAGGAAGTTCCAGAGTCTAAGGCCAAGATGCCTAAAATTTCTACCATCAACGATGGGAGGGAGAGATGCACAGAAGGCCAGAGCTAGAGGGCCCGAGAAGAGTTTGCAGAGATAGATAGTACAGAGGTGGTAGTGGTGGAGAGGTACATATGAGTGTTCACAGCATACATATGAAAGCTGACCCCATGCTTATGATGATAGTGCCAAGGTCAGTGTGTAGATGAGGAGGAATAGGATGCCGAGGATGAATCCTTGGCAAACTCCAGAGTTGATCATGCAGGTATGGGAAGAGAGGCTGTTGCTTGAGATGCAGTGTCTGCATTGGGCCAGGTAGGAATAGAACCATACAAAGACAGTACCATGGAACTGGAAAATGGAATATAGGCAGGATGGCATGATCAAGTGTGTGGAACTCTGTGGAGAGGACGAGAAGGATAAAGAGGGTTCATGCACCATGGTTGTTAAGTCTGTGTGTTCTAGTTATTGTTAATAAGAATCACTGCACACAGACCACAAGAGTAAATTCAACAGGTCTTTACTAGTCGGAGGTCAGGCTGAACTGCCCAATAAATCATTACACAGCACTTATATACCGGTGTGGTCACCACCGGTATTACAGTATACAGCAGCCAAGATAAAGTAGTGCATCTCTTAAAATAGTTCTCTTAAAGGTGGAACGGTTACATACACCACAATGGTCACAATAGCAGAGGTTATCATTAGTAACTTTGATATGGGCAGTCAGTGCTGTGAGCAGGGTGGAAGCTGGACTGAAGACAGTGAAACAAGATGTTGAGGGAAAAGTGGGCATGTAGCTGGGAGGTATGCACGGGGGACAGAAAAAGTAGTTGATTGCTCATGAGTTAGATGGGAAGAGGATCCAGTGAGCAGCAAGTCGGACTTGCATGGGAGAGTTTGTAGAGGGTGGGGGGGGCGGGGTGGGGAGATGGGCGCCTATTGCATTGTCCAGTTCTCTTACTACAAATCAACAAAACACGTGACTCCAATTAATGAAAAACTTAATTGTCAGACTGCTTTAGGATATAAAATCAACATACTTCTTTTTTGAAGGAACGCTTCTTAACACTTTAGCTACTTTACAGAGGTGCAATATGTAACTAAAAATTGTAAAGGCCAGCTATTTCCAGGTATATCTCAGGACAAGATTATTTAGTAGCACCAAAAGATTCCTGCTTTTACCTTTTCCCCAATAAGAACATGAAACGGAGAAATACAGTATTTTAAAACTTCTAACAAGGCTGCAAGAGCAATGTACAGTAAGCATTGAGGTAATACATTTGAAACCCACAGAACACAAGTTTTGTGATGGGTTTATGCAAAGTTTTATTCTGTGGTTCGTGGTCTACCAGAAAGTTGGCTTAGAAACAGCAGAAACAATTACAGTACATGCAATCTGCAACTCTGATGTGGCTTCAAAACTGAAAATAATGATTTGGAGTTGATGTTTGGTGAGGTTTCTGAAAGGATACAGCTTTATAATCCAGAAATAAGATCATTGAGTTTAAATATCTGAAGAGTTTTGAGTGCGCACTGAAAGCCACAAACACAACAAATAATTCATGGTACGATACATATTTGAACCACTCCACTAATGATCTGTAGATTTTAATCCTCTGAAGCATTTCAATTTATTCTGCTCCAAGGATAATAGTCTGTTGTACGACTAGCACCAGTTTAAAATAAAACACATTCTACATGGTGCTTAATGCCTTGAGGGGAATTAAGGGTAAAATGGGGGTAGGTGAGGGTTGTCATACACTGCCACAAGTATTTTATTAAAGATAATGCTGTTGCACAGAGTTCAACATAATGATGCTGGTAAGATTTCCTTTACAGTGGTAAACTGAAGGTACCAAATATAAATGTTAATTTTTAAAGAAAATGTACAGCAGATGGAGTGGTGTGGTGAGTTTAAGGGTCAATGTTTGGACAGCAGAATGGTGGGATGTGAGTTTCCCCAGTGATCCTCTGCACTGCAGTTACCTATCTCAGCTGTATGGAAGCATTGCGTGTAAGAAAGGCAGTTACCCACAGTGAAGAGGGGGCAGAAAAATTAGAGGGAGAGTCACCACTAGGAGACATCTTTTAGTGACCAGTTCAGAGATGACTTGACAGAGGACTGCAAGGAGGTGACCTTTCTGGATTCTCGGTTACAGATGGTGTGTGGCCTGGGGAGACCAGCAAAAAAGGGGAGGAGAAAATAACAATAAAAAGAGGGTTCAAACATTGTCACAAAATAAATACATCACAAATAAACCTATACATTTTGAGACACAAGCTGATGCACATTGTGTTATCTTTTTAAAAGAGTTCAAATCAGATTAACTGTCAATACATTTTTATTAATAATGGGGCTGATTTAAAAAAAATTATTGTTCAATTTTTCTTTTGATTTCCTCCCCTTGGCTTTCTGGTCCTGGAGTCAATGATAAGCTAGGAAAGCAGAGGGGGGCCTCAACTACTCACCCCAAGTGGGCAATTCTTCATATGTGAGCCCACACACATATACACAGACATACAATACTGACGTTCTGTAGATCATCTATAGCTATTCTTATCCTTTGTTCCCTTCAATCTTGTTTTTAAACGAATATTTATCCACAATGATTCCTGCGCTGCTGTAATCTGGATGTGTCATAGAATCATAGAGTATTACAGCACAGAAACAAGCTGTTTGGCCTATCGAGTCTGTGCCGGTGTTTGTTTCCACATGGGCCATCTAGGTCAATCCCATTCTCCTGCTCACTATACATACTCTTTACTATTCCTCTTTTTTCAAGACACTATCCAATTCCCCTTTTCCAAAAAAATAATGAACTCTGCTTCAATCTTGGTGTGTGGCAGATAATTCCACATTCTAACTGCCCTTTATATGAAGATTGTTTTTCTAACCTTCCCTTTAACTCTTTTTAGAAGTTCAGTCCACATATCCATTGCTCTGTGTTGGGGGGGGGGGGGTGGAGAACTCTTTTAATGGTAATCTGGCTTGAGCTTTATTAATTTTGTACCTGTGTCCTCTAGTTCTCTAATTACAGTCGGAGTTCAATAACCTTCTTTCATTTACAAAATTCACACAACTCACTTTAACGACCCTGGTTTGTAAATCCCGCTATATCCCAAAATTTTGTTGCTCTTCCCTGAGCTCCTTTGATTGCATCAGTTTCATTTTAAAGGCAATTTTCCCAAAATTGCACATGGTATTTTAAATGTGGTCTTACCAAAGAGTCGTCGTCGTACGTGTCTTCACACTGTTCCCTTTGGGGAACTGTATGAAGTGGTGGAAGGATTTCTGGCCGCGATTAACGCTCCTTCCGTGACCGTAGCCATCTTCGTACCAGCCATTAGGGTGGTTAGTCCTATGGCGGGAGGGTTTTACGGGCTCCCACAACCCATACGAGGGGGGGGCCACCCACACCCACGGACGCAAGTATCCCGCTGGATGTCAACCCAGAATTTAGAGCCGGAACTCCGACTCCACTTGCCGGGACTGTCTGGAGCGGGGTTCGAAACCCTACGCCTTCTGGCCCAGCGGCGGGGATGCTACCGCTACGCCAAAGGCCCACTCCTTACCAAAGAGTGATGAGGGGAGATTTTCCTTGGTCTTTGCCCGGACGCATCGGAAAATCAGGTGGGTCGGACTGCACGCTGTAATAGAATCCATCTCAGTTTCCTCCCAGTAATTTAAATGGATCAAAAATCAGGAGGATTCTTTTACAGGCGTGCACTCTGACCACTCCCCCATCCCCCCCCCCACCCCCACCCACCGCCCCGCCACCCAGCTCCAATTCTCCGATATTCGCTGTGCCCACGCAATCCAGTGTATTTGGGTGCAGGCTCAGGAAAATCTCCCCAAAGAGTTAAAATTCACCCATATGCTTAACTTATCCAGACACTTTGAATTCTGTTGTTTTTTCATGGATGGGTCATGTAGCCAAGGCTTTATCAGCAAGTTTACAATACAATTAGAAATATCCTCCATATTAATTGTGAATACTATAAACAACAAATATAAAGCCCACTAAAACAGCAAATAGCATAACAAATATTCCATGATGCTTACCAATCTCTCTGAAAGACTCTGCATGAATGTCTGGACTTGCGTTTGGTTAAATTCTGTGTGTGTAGTGCACCTCTTGTTCATGAATAATTGAGTAACGTACCATTTAACAATTATTTTCCTAGCCTAAAAACAAACCAATGATTGGTGGCTGAGTACCTTCTGTCAGTACTGTGCCATCAGTGACACCAGACAACCTGCTGCTCCCCATTGCTGTGTTCAGAGTGATAGGTTTATTATTATAAGTTGTGCTATGTCCCTTATTTTTTACATTTTATCACAATTATTTCTACTATCGCATCACAGACTCACAGTGCTCAATTATGTTTTAGGATTGCTATAATGGGGATTTTAGCATCCACTTATGGGTCGTTTGTTCCTTATGTATCAACTTGTGATTAACACTTCCTTTCCACTGCTGCAAATATCAATCCTTAATTTTATCCATCTCTGTAATTACTAGAGGCTGTCCAGTGTAAATATCATATTCTAAGCTCTTTAAACAATCCTACTGTTTTTCATTTATATATAAAACCTCCTTGGAGTCCCCTCCCATTGCCAAATTTGTGGTCGGATGATCCTCCTAATGTCTGCCAATGTGAAACCACCACAAACTCACCGCTATTTCCTCTTAGAATCCTCATTAGCCATACAGAGCGGTTTGGAGACCAGAAAACCACCCTTTATTGGCTTACCGCCTCTGGGAGGGAGGGAAATACAGTTCTGGTGCAGCCAGTTAAAGGGGGAGTTTTGCATTACACCTCTCCACACTGCAAGATGGCTGAGGGAGCAGCAGCCTTGGGATTGACAGCAGCAACAAGGTCACCAAGATTTTTAGATGCATCTGTGGAGGTGCTGCTGGCAAGAGTCAGGGCAAGGAGGGACCATCTCATGGGCACTGAGGGCAGGAAGCCCCATAAGTAGGTAGTACGGGCTGTCTGGAGTGATGTAGCAGAGGCAGTCAGTGCAACCTCCACCACCCCAATCACTGGCACACAGTGTCAACACCAGAAGCCCGGTCAGTCAAGCGTACATCCATTGGAAAATTTACACTAGTGGTTGCTACCTTACTGGGACTAGGGGCAAGAAAGTGAAATTTATCTTGATGGACTCCAACCAAAATTGAGTGGCTGAGATGTACGAAGAGAGGAATATTCATGGGGGGAAAAATTCAGTTGGTTGCGCCTCCCATTAGCGCCTTAAGAGGGCGCTAATGGGACACAAAGCAACTAGTGCCCGGGCGCGGCACTGCCCATGCCTCCCGCAAAATTCAGCGGGAGATTAGTGGTGGCGCTAACCGGTAGCACCCTGCGGCGCTGCGCCGCTGGCGATGACGTCATTGGCGTGTGCAGCCCCTCGCTCACGCCCCGGCCACGATCTTCGGGAGTGCCCCCTGACTTACTGCTGGACGCTATGTCCGACGGGGTCAGGGGGTGCGTACCTGCGGCCGGGGAGGCGCAATTTAAAGGCGAGGTGCGGCGCGGCCATTTTTGTTGCTGGCCGCCTGCCAGCACCTGCCTGCGCTCCCGTCCCAGACCTCCTGAAACGCCCCCCCGCAGAGTGCTGGCTACGCTCCAAGAGCCCGGCACTTCTCTTGAGTGCCAGGCGCTTTTGCCTGCGTGTGGCGCTGTGGAACATAACACCGCAATATTGACTCACTGCGCCCCAAGAGGGATGCGGGGCACTTCCAGTAGCGCCCCGCTTCCCTCTTGGGGCGCAACCACTCAATTTCCGGCGCGGGGACGCTAATTTTTTCAGGGTGCTACGTTTAGCGCCCCGGCGAAGTTACTCAATTTTTAGCCCATGGGATTTCGTTTAATTATCTTTGAAGTGTAGGGAGTATTGCTCAGAAAATTAGATGGGTGGGATAGAGCAGATTTTACATGGTCTGTGCAAGGACCAGGCTTGATGGGCAAGATAGCCTTTTCTCACTCTATAATTTATGTTCTTCTGACAACATTGTGGGATGAAATTATGCTTTATATTATTAGCCTACAGATGCTTAACACATTCTTATGAATTCCCTTTCATTTTAAGAGGTGCTAATATTGCACCATCTGAATTCACCCCATTTTTTCTGTAAATTTCATTTTTAATAGTTTAGATACAGAGTGGGCAATTTTCAACTGCCAGCCTCCCCTTTTGTGGCCGAATATTTGGGCGGCTGGCAGTTGACAATTGGTCGGGGGACCTTGGCCTCCCCATTGGACCCCAAAGCCCGCCTGATGCAACTTTCCAGTGGAAGGATGCTTAAATATGTAAATCGGGGTCCTACAATTTTCAAGTGCAAATAGGTGGACTATGTGCCACACACACTCCGCCCTTTTGTATCACATGTTGAGCAGCTTAAGCAGCAGTACACAAAAGAGCTGCTGGCAGCTGTTCAAGAAAAAGCTCAAAAATCTCTTTGGGAGATTTCGGGCAAGGCCAGGAGGAGCAGGAATGCCTCTCATGCCTCTCATGGCTCAGGTGTGCTCTTCCTGCCCCACAAAAGTACTGCGGACTCGTGCTCATCCCTCTCCGGGATTGGCTCCCCACCTCCACCAGGTCTGACCTGCCAACCTGCTCAGTGTGGGAGCCAGCCAATTTCCTGCCCTCCGCAACTAGTGAGCTGCAGCGGGACTTCGGGCAGGTGGCATGAATCTCTCCGCCAACTTAGCGCCTGTTTCAGAAAATCGCCCCCCTTAAATTAACAAGTTTCAACTTGTCTGAGTCCATCGGAGGGGGGGCATTTAATTCTCCTAGAAAATGCCTGGTTTGAGATGGATTCATGTCGCCACAGTATTTTTTAGTTTGTCGTATAATAATTAGTTTGCCACATCTGTACGCATTGCATGCCAGCAACTATTACAATGACTGTGAACAATTCAGGAAATATCTGATCTACTGAAGTTTGCCTAAGCTGATGCTTTCCTGGATCTTAAAAGGGTTACAAAATGCATTTTGCCAACTCAAACTACTAACAAAATGTAAATTACTGGCAAGCATAGAACATTAATTTTGAAAGCATTAATTATAATCAACCAGGATATTTATAACTTACATAAATATGCTAGTTAAACAACCCAACTGCAACAGGTGGTGGCAATACATGTTCTATTGAGGTGAAGATAGTTTCTCAAACTAACAATAACATAAGGGGAAGTCTTGTAGAAAATGTAGCAACAATTAAATCATAGATGGAAATTCTTAATACGGTGAAGCTAATCAGGCTTTTGAGCGTTCTTAAAAGCTTGCTTTCTAAGCTGTAGCATATTTTCTCCACCTAAGTTCTGCAATGCAAATAAAACAACTCATTCCTTCCTGGCCTTATAATACATAGATACATAGAAGATAGGAGCAGGAGTAGGCCATTCGGCCCTTCGAGCCTGCTCCGCCATTCAATGAGATCATGGCTGATCATCCAAATTCAGTACCCGGTCCCTGCCTTCTCCCCATATCCCTTGATCCCTTTAGCCTGAAGAAATATATCCAACTCTTTCTTGAATATACTTAATGAACTGGCCTCCACCGCCCTCTGTGGCAGAGAATTCCACAGGTTCACCACTCTCTGGGTGAAGAAATTCCTCCTCATTTCAGTCCTAAATGGCTTACCCCTTATCCTTAGACTATGACCCCTGGTTCTGGACTCCCCGGCCATCAGAAACATCCTTCCTGCATCTAGTCTGTCCAGGCCTGACAGAATTTTATAGGTTTCGATGAGATCCCCTCTCAATCTTCTAAACTCCAGTGAGTATAAGCCCAATCGACACAATCTCTCCTCATACGTCATTCCTGCCATCCCAGGTATCAGCCTGGTGAATCTTCGCTGCACTCCTTCCATGGCAAGAACGTCCTTCCTCAGGTAAGGCGACCAAAACTGCACACAATACTCAAGGTGTGGCCTCACCAAGGCCCTGTACAACTGCAGCAAGACATCCTTGTTCTTGTACTCGAACCCTCTTGCTACGAAGGCCAACATACCAGTTGCCTTCTTAACCGCCTGCTGCACCTGCATGCTTACCTTCAGCGACTGGTGTACAAGAACACCCAGGTCTCTTTGCACTTCCCCTTCTCCCAATCTATTACCATTCAAATAATAATCTGCCTTCCTATTTTTGCCACCAAAGTGGATAACCTCACATTTATCCACATTATAGTGCATTTGCCATGTTTCTGCCCAATCACCCAACCTGTCCAAATCGTGCTGGAGTTTCACGACATCCTCCTCACAGCATACCCTCCCCCCCAGCTTTGTGTCGTCTGCAAATTTGGCGATATTACATCCAATTCCCTCGTCCAGATCATTAATATATATTGTGAACAGCTGGGGTCCTAGGACCGATCCTTGCGGTACCCCACTAGTCACTGCCTGCCACTCGGAAAACGACCCGTTTATTCCAACTCTTTGCTTTCTGTCCGCCAACCAGTTCTCTATCCAAGTCAATACCTTGCCCCCAATCCCATGTGCCTTAATTTTGCACGATAATCTCTTATGCGGGACCTTATCGAAAGCCTTCTGAAAGTCCAAATACACCACAGCCACTGGTTCTCCCTTATCTATTTTACCAGTTACATCCTCAAAAAATTCCAGTAGATTAGTCAAGCATGATTTACCTTTTGTAAATCCATGTTGGCTTTGTCCGATCCAGTCACTGCTTTCCAAGTGCTCTGCTATTACATCTTTTATAATGGACTCTAGCATTTTCCCTACTACCGATGTCAAGCTTACTGGTTTATAATTCCCCGCCTTTTGTCTACCACCTTTTTTGAATAGTGGGGTAACATTAGCTACCCGCCAATCCATGGGTACCGTTCCAGAGTCTATCGAGTTCTGAAAGATGACCAGCAATGCATCTACTATTTCCAGGGCCACTTCCTTAAGTACCCTGGGATGTAGATTAACAGGCCCTGGGGATTTATCGGCCTTCAGTCACATCAATTTTCCTAACACCATTTCCCTACAAATACTGATTTCTTTCAGTTCCACCCTTTCATCAGACCCTATGTTCCCCGGCATCTCTGGGAGGTTATTTGTGTCCTCCTTTGTGAAGACAGAACCAAAATATGTATTTAGTTGGTCTGCCATTTCTTTGTTCCCCATTATAAATTCCCCCGATTCTGACTGCAAGGGACCTACGCTTGACTTCACCAATCTTTTTCTCTTCACATATCTATAAAAGCTTTTACAGTCAGTTTTTATGTTCTCTGCAAGCTTACTCTCATATTCTATTTTCCCTTTCTTAATTAATCCCTTTGTCCTCCTTTGTTGAATCCTAAACTGCTCCCAATCCTCAGGATTATTGCTTTTTCTGGCCAATTTATATGCCCTCTCCTTGGACCTTATGCTATCCCTAATTTCCCTTGTTAGCCACGGTTGGGTCACCTTTTTTGTTTTATTTTTATGCCAAACTGGGATGAACAAATTCTGTAGTTCATCCATTCGGCCTTTGAATGTTTGCCATTGCCTATCCACCATCAACCCTTTGAGTGCCATTCCCCAATCAATCCTACCCAACTCGCTCCTCAGACCATCGTAGTTTCCTTTATTTAAATTGAGGACCCTAGTCTCCGAGTCAACTACTTCATTCTCCATCTTAATGAAGAATTCGATCATATTATGATCGCTCCGACCCAAGGGGCCTCTTACAACAAGATATCAATCATCATAATGTGCTTTGTATAGAATCAATCATCATAATGTGCTTTGTACAAGGCCAAATGACAGTTTTCAACATGACGTATCTCTTTAATCATGTTTTCATTTTTGCAGACGTGAACATTTTGGTGTATTTATTATATATATGCAAATTGGTAAGATTTGTGAAAGTAGGATGCAAGCAACAGTACTTGATACAGTTTTAAGAGCTTGGGTGCTGTTATTCATTTTACTGAATTGGTATTGAGATATGTGCTTCTGAGTGAGGCCATTTCTCTTAGAACAAAGGCAGGTTTCCTGAGAAATGTTTTACTTTAAACCACAAATGCCGTTCTGAGAATTTTGCATTTTATTGCTATTTCATCCAAGATTGGCACATTTTGGTCAAGTTTAATGAGTTCTTGCATGGAATGACCTGTACAATGTTATTTTATTTGATTTGTGGCCTGTCAGTTACTTCATCGGTAATCTGTTCACTATTTCCTAACACTAGTTGCATAACCTATATTTTCAGATCAACGTTAATTTATACTGGCAGCAATCCAAAATGGGTTATCATCACTGGCGTTAAAATAACACCGTTTGGATATCATTATCAGAAAGTTGTGAACACCTGCCAGTTAATTCATATATTGTGAACAAACTATTCTAGATTTGGCAAGATTCAATTATATAACAGTTCAAGTATGAGTATCTGAAAAATCCTGCAATTTTTAACTGGTCTGTGACTAGTCTGGTTATGTTCATTTTGTTTCAGATTTTCTTAAGAGCTAGAAAAAACATCTCTCTAAATTGGGGGTGGGGGAGTCCTGTTACTGCAGCAGCTCTTAAAGGACTGTAACTCACCCATTAAAGGGGAAGGATTTTTTGATGTGAAAAAAGTTTCCTTTGTACTGCAGTAAGTAGTGACTGCTGTGTAAATGTTTTGGAGAAGTGTAATATCTGGAAGCTGAAATGTGGGGACAACTCCTCCTTTTAAAGATGATACCATTGCGGTCTTACTGCAAGAGATACAGCAAAGGAAGGCACCCACCTTTGGAGCAATGAAAGCAGAGGTGCAAACTACCTGAATGGAGGTTGCAGAAGCAGTGATTGCGGTCTCCCCAATCTGTAGGACCTGGGAGCAAAGCACAAAAAATGTTCAAGTATTAGGAGGAATGCCAAGGTATGTACTTATATTTGTACAGCCTATTATCGGTGCATAGCATGTATGGCACAACCAGAACCTGGTTCACTCTCAGAAAGGCAGCATGTGAAGGATGGAGACGACCATTCGCCTTTTCACACTTGCTTTCATGGCAATAAAGTTGCAGTGCACATTTTTTTGCGTGCCACTGAAATAACTTGCTCTGTCGAACATAAATCTTGTAAGTGGTACCCAGAACTGCCAGCAGAAATGACATGCATGTTGTATTGTAATGGACTCACACAGCAGGATTGTAGACTGACCACACTTGATGCCCTGTGCTGTGGAGATCCCGGCCACCCACTTACAGTTCTGTGGCTTGTGTGCATGGAAGGCGATGAAGGTATGCCCCTTCCAAAAGTGGTATCTGTCAGTTGTTCAATGCTTCTATAGACAGCAGACTGGTTGATCTGGCATATATCCCCAGCAGTGGCATGGAAGCATCCAGTTTCATAAAAGCAATGGTGATCTTCACAACTATGGGAGAGGCATCTCTGTCTCAAAGTTGTCTGCACGTTGATCTGGAGCAGATGGCATTGCTCTGTAATAGCCTCCCTTATGAAGGGGAGGTGCTGAAACAGGGCTCCTCTGAGTTGCCGACATAGGTCTGTCTTGGTCTGTAAATGCAGGTCCTGGGTTAGGGATGTGTGTGTACGTAATGTCTCCAGGGTAATCTCACCTGCCTGTCTTGTTCCTACATGAATTCTGTAGCGTATGTACCTTTAAGGGGAGAACTACTTTTTACAGCTCCTGTATACTGTAGTACCGGCAGTGACCACACCTGTATATAAACCGAGTAGGGATCTGTACAGTTAGTTTTAGAGTAACCCTCATTCAGTAAACACCTGTTGATTGTTCCCTGCAGTCTCTTGTCTAATTATTGAAGGACACAACATCAAGATACACGGATCTAACATTGGCGACGAGAAGATTCAAACCTACCTGCAACTCTGCATCACCTCCCAGGGATTCGCTCCTGGAGAACAGTGAAAGAAGAAGGCCGAGTCCAGAAGCACGGGCGTCGACCACGGGAAACCCCCCAGTCATCCAGCGGAGATTTGAGCATCGCAGGGGAGGCTGTCGAGAGCCGGGCTTGGTTCTCCAGTCATGATGGTCCAGCGAAACGGGCTGGCAACAGGTACGGCACAGACCCTTCCCGGACAGCGGCGGCTAGAGCTGACCGACAGCACAGAAAAAGGCCGAGCAGCATCAACGAGAGAAGGGAGAGGGTAGAGCGCACAGGGCGCAGCCGGTGTTCAGGACCGAGCGGCGTCGACGGGAGAAGAGATAGGGTAGAGCGCATAGGGCACAGCCGGTGTTCAGGACCGAGCGGCATCAACGAGAGAGAGCAGAGCGCAGCCGGTGTTCAAGGGCCGAGCAGCGTCAACGAGAGAGAGAGGCGCGCAGGAAAACGCGCAGAGCGCAGCTGGTGTTCAAGGGCCAAGCAGCGTCAGCGGGGAAGAAAGGAAAGCGCGGGAGCCGCCATTTTGAGCCGCAGTGGAGAAGAAGGGAGAGCGCGGGAGACGCCATTTTGAGCCAGTTTAACCACACCCAGGGATGTCGAAGAGTGGCATTGTCACAGCGTTCGACAATGAAGTGGAAGATTGGACGACATATGTCGAACGCATAGAAGTGTACTGCAAGGCGAATGAAGTGCCAGATGACAGGAAAGCGCTGGTATTGTTGAATTCAATGGGTGCAAAAACGTATGGCTTACTGCGAAACCTAGTAACCCCAGAGAAGCCAGTGGAAAAGGATTTTGAAAACATAGTGTCAATCCTACAGGACCACTTAAACCCCACACCGCTGCTGATAGCAGAAAGATTTAAGTTTCACAAAAGGAACCAGCATAAAGATGAAAGTAATGCTGAGTTTTTAACGGAACTGAGCAAGCTATCGAAACACTGCCAGTTTGGAACGGGACTAGCAGATACTTTAAGGGACAAGTTTGTGTGTGGGCTTCAAAGTGAAGGAACCCAGAAACAGCTTCTATCAGAAAAGGATCTTATGCTGGACAAGGCTTTAAGCATGGCAGTATCACACGAAGCAGCAGCACGGGGCGCGGCAGAGATACAACGGAGACCGCAAGAATATGGCACAAATGAAATGTCATACGGAACAGTGAAGTTCTTTCACTGCGGCAGAACAACACACGACCATAAGGATTGCTGGTTCAAGGACAAAGTGTGCAGACAGTGTGGGAAAGTAGGACACATAGCAAGAGTCTGCAGGTCGGGAAAGAAAACCAGCAGCAAGAAATCTCCACAGGAGAAGTACAAGAAGGTACATAAGGTGACGGAGAGTAGTTCAGACGAACAGAAAAGTGATACAGACTCCGGAGGCAAGGAGCTGGGTTGTCTGAAACTACATAATGTGATCAAAACGGAGGATCACCAAACTATCTGGGTCACGCTCAAGATAGCCGGAGTCCAAGTGAAAATGGAATTGGACACAGGATCAGCCCTAACAGTCATAAACCGAAGGGACTACAAGTGGCTATTCTCACATATACCCTTGAGGGATACAGAGATTGTCTTGAAGATGTACACGGGGCAAAAAGTCTACCCCAAAGGAAAAATAAGGGTGAACGTTATATATAACGGAAAGGAAACACCAAAAATGGACCTATATGTATTGCCAGATGGAGGACCACCACTACTAGGACGTGAATGGATCCGGAAGATACAGCTAGATTGGCATTCCATACAAGCACTGACTGTAGATGCCAAAAAGGATGACGACGTCACACCTGGACGACTGTCAAAAATGCAAACTGACGCACAAGAAGTGTTCCAGCAGGGACTCGGAACACTAAAAGGCATAACAGCGATGATCAAAATAGAGGAATATGCAAGCCCAAAGTTTTTTAAGGCCTTATGCGATCTGCCCAGCCGTCGAAGCAGAGCTGGAAGGTTTGGAACGTTCAGGAGTACTGTCCAAAGTGGACTGGAGCGAGTGGGCTACACCCATCGTTCCTGTAATGAAGAGGTCATTGAGTAATACGCCTGGGGAACCAAAGAAGGTTCGCATCTGTGGGGACTTTAAGGTGACAGTGAACCCAGTCCTTCACACGGTACAATATCCGCTTCCGCGGATTGAAGATATTTTCGCCTCGCTATCTGGAGGGAAACGCTTCACTAAGATTGATCTGGCCCAGGCGTACCTGCAAATGGAGGTAGAAGAAGCCTCGAAACAGTACCTCACGATCAACACTCATAAAGGTCTCTACCAATACAACCGGCTGGTGTTCGGGGTAGCATCAGCTCCGGCTATTTGGCAAAGGGCAATGGATCAAGTCCTGCAAGGGATTCCAGGGACCCAGTGTTATTTGGACGACATCCTGGTCACGGGCAAAAATGACAGTGACCACCTCGCCAACCTGGAGCAGGTGCTCACTAGATTGAAGGAATATGGGCTCCGAGCTAATCGCCACAAATGCGAGTTTTTCCAGAAGCAGATCTCGTATTGTGGCCATGTTATTGATGAAGAGGGGTTACATAAGTCCCCTGAAAAGATTGAGGCAGTAGTCAAGGCTCCAGCACCGGAAACTGTGTCACAACTGAGGTCGTTCCTCGGGCTGGTGAACTACTACCATAAGTTCTTGCCGAATTTGTCTACAGTCCTACACCCACTGAACACCCTACTGCAAACGGGGGTACCATGGAAGTGGAGTGACGAATGTAAACGAGCTTTCCAGAAGAGCAAAGCATTGATCACATCAAAAGAGGTGTTAGCTCATTTCACCCAGCACTACCAATTCGGTTGGCGTGTGATGCATCACCGGTGGCATTGGAGCGGTGCTGTCGCACAAATTCCCGGACGGCTCGGAGAGGCCAGTAGCCTTTGCGTCTCGGTCACTAACCTCAGCCGAGCGTAACTACGCCCAGATTGACAGGGAGGCCCTCAGCCTAGTGTGGGGAGTGAGAAAGTTCAATCACTATCTGCACGGGCAGAAGTTCACCTTGCTGACTGACCACCGGCCACTTGTCTCCATCTTTAATCCAAAGAAGGGCGTTCCGGTGATGACTGCGCAACGGCTACAAAGATGGTCCCTTTTTCTAGGGGCGAACCAATATGAAATTGAGTATAAGGGCACGAAACAGCATGGAAACGCTGATGGGCTATCACGCCTGCCACTGCCTACTGCGGAGGAAGCACCAGCAGTGGACCCTGTCGAAATATTTTATTCGACTATAATTGAACGCTTGCCAGTAACTAACGCTGATATAGAGAAGGAGACCCGAAATGACCCGACACTGTCTCGGGTATATGACTTGACGGTGAAGGGGTGGCCAGCACATGGCGACTCACTCTTGCCAGCATTCTCATCCAGAAGAGAACAGCTGTCAGTATGCCAGGGGACCTTGATGTGTGGATCCCGAGTGGTAATTCCACCCAAGTTAAGGGAGAGAGTGCTCAATGAGCTTCACGAAGGCCATCCGGGAGGGGTGAAAATGAAAAGCCTTGCTAGGCCTTATGTGTGGTGGCCGGGGATCGATCAGCAAATCGAGGACCTGACAAAGAGCTGCTCAGGATGTCAGAAGGTCCAAAATGCACCACCACATGCCCCTCTACACCCATGGGAGTGGCCCTCATCTCCATGGCAACGGGTGCATATTGATTTTGCTGGTCCATTCATGGACTCAATGTTTTTAATAGCTGTGGATGCGCACTCGAAATGGCCTGAGGTGATCAAAATGTCCTCCACCACCACGGAGAAAACTATTGCAGTCCTACGGACCATATTTGCCAGGAACGGCTTGCCAGAGCAGATTTGCTCTGATAACGGACCACAGTTTGTGTCCGAAGAGTTTCGAAGATTTATGAAAAGGAATGGGGTAAGGCATTACACATCCGCCCCGTATCATCCAGCCACAAATGGATTGGCTGAGAGGTTCGTACAAACCTTTAAAAAAGCAGTAAGGGCCATGTGCGATGACGACATTCCACTGCAGCATAAGGTGGACAATTTCCTGTTAGCCTACAGAAATGCGACACATGCAGTCACCAACCAGACCCCGGCCATGATGTTCTTTAACCGAAGGTTGAGATCTCGTCTGGATTTGCTCAGACCAAATGTACGAAGAGATGTTGAGAATAAGCAATTCCAGCACATCAATGAGAAGCTGACAAGGAGCTTCAATGTAGGGCAACCAGTCTTGGCCCGCAACTACCGAACAGAGAAATGGCAACCAGGAACGATATGCACACGGCAGGGGCCACTAATGTACACAGTGGATGTTGGGGAGAACATTGTGAGACGCCATGTTGACCAGATCCTAGAGTCACAGGAACGAGTCAACCCCATGTCTCGCGTACCTGGTGATGAACCCGACATACAGGTAGCATCTACCCCAGAAACAGTAGCATCGGAAGCTGATGAACCAACCAACGACAGGGGGCCAGAATCGCCTCCGCACCAAGAGCAAGACACTCAGGAAAGGCGCTATCCAGAAAGGATCAGGAAGCCTCCCCAAAGACTGAATTTATAAATAGACTATTTTCAGTTAATGTTGCATGTTAAAAGTGTTAATTGTAATTAGTTGATATTTAATTGTTAAATGAATGTTATGGTACTGTTAATCTAAAAGGGGAGGAATTATAGTGTATGTGCCTTTAAGGGGAGAACTACTTTTTACAGCTCCTGTATACTGTAGTACCAGCAGTGACCACACCTGTATATAAACCCTGAGTCGGGATCTGTACAGTTAGTTTTAGAGTAACCCTCATTCAGTAAACACCTGTTGATTGTTCCCTGCAGTCTCTTGTCTAATTATTGAAGCACACAACATCAAGATACACGGATCTAACAAATTCATCTTCCATATTGAAATTGTGCAACACCAATGCAACCTGAGAACTTTATTTGGTGCATGTAAAATTGCAGCTGCAAAGAAAAGGAGTGGTAATTAAATATCTTGTAATGAGAAAAATGTGCCCTCTGCAACAACAGAAATGAATGTGCAAAGGAAAATGTAATATAAACTGCCTGGGGCAACCAATAGTAAAAACTGCTAGACAGCTTTTAGCAGGGTGCTTCTACAAGCCAGTCAGCCAAACACTCGTGCCCGTTTATATGCATGAGCTGTGCTACAGTCTAGATGCCACCAAGAACTATGTGAAATCCAGCATGGGACATCAATTTTTAATGTATAATTAGGTTTATGTTTGACTCCAGCTCAGCCTCTCAAAAGCTGGCCTATTTATTTATTTGCTGTAAAATGCAATACACAGCACAACAGATGACCTGCACTCGCTGCTAGCAAGGCTCCATGCCACCAACAAAGACGTACAAATTCAAGGCTTACGAGGAGAGACTCACAGAACTAAATTTGTTTTCATTGTGAGAGGACATGATCCAGGCAACATTCAGTTGATTCACTTTTCCTCTACAGCTGCTGTCATTTGATTGAAAAAACTTGCATTAAATAAAGTGCTTTTCGTGTCCTCAGGACATCCAAAAGTGCTCTGCAGCCAATGAATTATTTTTGAAGTGTTATCATTATTCTTATGTAAGCATGAATTTGTTTCTCCCCCTGCAGGTGTATTGTGGGTTTGTAAAAGGAGACTTATTGGGCTGGAGTTTCATTGAGGAGGCGGGTAGGAGGCGGGACTACAACTTTCGGGGTTGTAGTCCCGCCTCCATCGAGTTCTAGCCAACCCACGCGATTTTGACTTGATTGACCTTGTTGAGCCGCCCAGCGGGCTCAGCAGGCCAATTAAAGGCCACCCGGCAACAGGTGACGTCACAGATTGATATTTCATCTGTTAAGACCTTTTGACAGATGAAATATCAGCGTTTCACAGCTGTTTGAAGCTGTCAAACACTGACAATCTGTACTACAAGTTAATTCCTTCCTCTCAGGATGAATTAGAGATCTCCCTGGAATAGAAAGCTGAATGCTGCAATTTTTGACAGATCGTGGCCATTCTGCTTTCTGTGCCGGTGAGATGAGGGACTCCCGAGACCTGAAGGAAGGAAGGCTGTAAAGGTAAGTACATGTAAGTAAAACTTCTTTAAACACTTTACACACACCAAACACACTTACCTCTGCACTCATGCACCCATCACTCACCTGAACACTGACATCTCGACCCCTCCAAGCCCTTCAGCCCGACGGCCCACCTCGCTAACTTGGCGTGGTTTGGAGCTGTCGGGAATCCCACACTTCAGGGATAAAAACAGGGATTAGGCTAAAAACTGCCTGTTAACTACCTGTTAACAGGCAGTTAATTGGCACTAATCCCCTTCCCGCCTTGGGGAGGCGGGTCCCAGTACAGGTCGGGTACCCGCCTCCTTTGAAACTGGCATGGAGGCGGGTTGGGGGCGGGATGGGTTCATGCCCCCCGATTTCGGGATTTTAACCCCCCACACGCCTCCAATCCCGCCTCCACGGCCCAATGAAAATCCTGCCCATTGTATGGGCCAGATTGCTTCATATTTTCCCAGTTCTAGACAGAACCTGTAGGTACATAGGAACATAAGGCAAAGATGGACAGGAAAAGACCATTCAAGCTGTCCCATACAACTGCAATGCCTTGTGCATCACAATATATACACTCCCCACCCCACCTGAAAGCCATGTGATCTCCTGGGAGAGGCAAAATAACAGATAAAAACCCAGGCCAATTAGGGAACAAAAATCTGGAAAATTCCTCTCCAGCCTCTTTAGGCGATCAAAACTGATCCAAAAGACCACTTGCTAGCTTTTGTACATGGTGATCTCTGCCCCAGCCAGAAACAGGTCCAGCTCTCGCTTGAAGGGATTCAGCAAATCAGTGCTCACTGCATAAGCCAGCAGCCTGTTCCACAGGTCCACTATTCTCTGATAAAAAAAACCCACCTCCTAACATCTAACTTAGTTTTGGCCTTACATAACTTGAGAATGTGAACTCTGATTCTCTCTAACCTATTTAGTTGAAATAAACTGTCTACACAAACACAATCTATTCCCTTCATCATCTTATAAACCTTGATTAAATTACCTCAAAGTCTACGCTGCTCTAAAGTCCCTGCTCTTTGAGTCTATCTTCCTAACTAAGATGCTTTTAACTGGGTATTAATCTTGTGGCCCTCTTCTGCACCCTCAACATCATCACGCAGTCTTAACCGGCATAATTGGGTGCTTTATCCATATTTGTGGTTGGTGGGGCAGCTTGACCAGCTTCTTCACAAGTGTACGGTCTTGTCCTTTCAGCAATTAATGAACATATTCCACCTCACTTAGTGGGATATGTTCGGGTGCTACCAAAGCAAATACTTCCTCTGAGAAACAGTCAAGCTCCACAAGCTTCAGTGAGAGCTATCCCTTCTGGAGTTGCACGTTCTTAAACTCCAGGATATCCACAAACACATCTCTGCCCTGTACACTGTGCTCGCCTGTACAATGGCAGAATTCACAGAAAGTCTAAAATGAGCCAGAGCTATGTTACCAAAGAAGAGGAAGAAAATTTGAAAACAAACCCTAACAAACACCACTTGCAGTAAAAGGCATGAAGCTCAACTCAAACTCAAATGTACCATTGCCCACATTAGTTTCATGGATTCCACCCTTCCATGTTAGATGAATATTGGTGAGGATGTGGTCAAAGGGGCCTGGTGATATGCATCTTTTGATTCTGTTCCCAAATCCAACCATTTTGGGAAACAATCCAGGATTCCATCCTGACATTTCCTCAGACCCACTCTGCTAGGGCCAAACACTTCTTCATGAAGGCAATGCTCCTTTTACAGCTATCACAGTAGGAATAGCCAAGACCTTGCTCTGTCAAGCCCATGTGGTAGCTGGTGTGCAACGGCCACCCCACGTTAAAAGAATTCACGCACAGGCATCTTCCACCCTTTAAAATGAAGTTCGGCACCTGGAACATCAGCACGGTGGCATAGTGGTTAGCACTGTTGCCTCACAGCGCCAGGGATCCAGGTTCGAATCTGGCCTCGGGTGACTGTCTGTGTGGAATTTGCACATTCTCCCCGTGTTTGCGTGGGTTTCCTCCGGGTGCTCCGGTTTCCTCCCACAGTCCAAAGATGTGCGGGTTAGGTTGATTGGCTATGATAAATTGACCCTTAGTGTTAGGGGGATTAAATACGGGGATAGAGTGGGATATGTGTTGGTGTAGGGGTTACGGGGATCGGGTGGGATATGTGTCGGTGCAGGCTCGATGGGCCGAAATGGCCTCTATCTGCACTGTGGGGTTTCTGTGATTCTGTGGCCCTCATGGACAACCCCAACAGCGACAGACCAGAACGCCGTACTGCAACCACCGTCTGCCCCACCTGTGACAGAGACTGTAGGTTCCGCATTGGACTCATCAATCACCCGAGAACTCATTTTTAATGTGGAAGCAAGTCATCCTCAGTTCCAAGGGACTGCCTAAGAAGAAGAAGAATAGCCAATTGATTCTTAACTCTTGCAAATCATTGTAATGCCAAAATTCCACTAGGTGGTGCAATTTGATAATGTTATTGCAGAAAAAGATTTCTACTGGGCCGCAAAACAGACCAAACTATGAATATTTGTGTGTGTGTTGCACATAATTAGATGAGCTTTACATCCAAATCAGTGTGTTTCAATGAAATGCATTGACTGAATGTCTGTGAGGCATGCAGGGAATCAAGACATACAGCAAACTCCTGAAAACAAAGAAATGAACTCATCTGTGACATACCTAGGATGTAATAAACTACAAAGGATTATAGAAAGCTATAACGCATGCTTTCAAAAATCAGTAACCATTTAATACATGTATTATCATCTCACATCTTCATTGATTATAAACAATAATAAACTATATGTCCTTTTAAAAATTATTTTTAGCATAAACTGAAGAATTCTCACCTCAGTATTTTTTCAGGCAGTTACAATTGTGCCACAGTTAAATACTATTTTATGATAATCATTATTTTTTTAAGTTTTTATTTTACCTATATTTGGGACATGGGCAACACTGGCAGGGCAGTATTTACTGCCCATGCCCTGAGGAACATTTAGAGTCAACCACATTGTGATGGATTTTTTTTAATCTGCTTTTGCACCAGCTGGGACACCCAAAGGAAAGAGCAAGTTATAACTAGATTAGTCCACCATGTTCTACAACCACCTACCTCTAGGAATCTCCCTCATACATTTTCTCAGGTCTTGACCCCCAACTGTGAAACACTTTAGGATATCTTGCTATGTTAAAGGCACTATAAAAATGTAACTCATTGTACACATTGGGTGGGGGGGGCAGATTTAAATAGTTAGCCCCCGAAAACGGGCGCGGGGACCGCGATGTGCGATTAACTCACGCCCGTTGAATAGAATGCAGGCAGCATGCCAACTTCCTGTTACCTACTCATTATAAAGATTTCTGCATGCAGCCAGCATTCCCCACGCTGTTCATTGGCTGCACAGATCAGCAGGGGGTCCCAGCACATATGGCAGCCACAATGCACCTCTTAAAGCGGAGGTGCATTGTGGCTGCCATATGTGCTGGGAAAGAGTCTGATCTATGAAAGAGTGAAGACTGGCTGACCATGGGAGAGAGCAGGCACCAAGGTTTTCGAACACTGCACTGGATGTCTTGGCTGAAGAGGTGGAAAGAAGGAGAGATGTTCTGTACCCTCATGGGGCCAGAGGCCCTCCAGACACATGCTCAGAAGGCAGTGGCAAGAGATAGCGGAGGAGGTCAATGCCAAGAACATGGATGCAGTGCAGGTTGAAGTTTAATGATCTCACACAAGTGGTCAAGGTCAGTGAATCAAATCTTCAAATGCCATATCCTACCAACTGCACAACTAGCCTCAGCCACTGCTCAATTCACCACACCTCCATCGCTCACCTACCAACAATCTGTGTCAATTAGGACTCAACCCTTACATTCATAGCTTCACCTCACCCTCACACACTTAATACTGTTCCAAGCCTCAGACCCACATCTCACAGTGATGCGCCTCAATGACTTCAAGACTCAAAGTTAACTGAATAAAACAAGGCTTTTATTAGCAAAGAAAAGATGCCTGTGGCTTCACCTAGCATGCTGCTGTTCTGCTGCAAGACAAGCCTGGACTTGTCTTAAGTAGGGCCAGGTATGGGCGGAGCCGACACACAAAGGGGGCGGTGCACTATACACAATACAAGGTAAAGCACCGGAGCAGGCAATACAATATATGTAGTTAACTACAGAGTCTGATGAATGACATATTTCATCACATTCACCCCTTCTACAGATTTAGTCTGTCCAGGGGTGTGATAGTCCTCTGTGACCGATGTAACGGTTGCGGTGCCGCGGGTGCCGGCTGGGTGTCCCGGGTGGTCTCCTGGGTCTTTGCCGGGGGCGCCACCGGGGTTGTTGAAGGAGTAGGTGGTGGGGGTACCGTTGGCTGGTGTTCTTCCGGGGGTGATGAAAGAATAGTGGGTGGAGTGGGTGGGTAATAGTTGTTGTGGTTGTTGTGGTTGTTGTTGTTGTTGTTGTAGTCGTTGTTGCTGTTGTTACCGGCTGGGGCGAGGTCTTTTATGGACACAGTGTCCTCCCGTCCGTCGGCGTGCCGGACATACGTATATTGTGGGTTGGCGTGGAGCAGGTGCACTGGCTCCACGAGAGGGTCCGTCTTGTGGCCCCTCACATGCTTCCGCAAAAGTACCGGACCTGGGGTGGAGAGCCATGACGGTATGGATACGCCTGAGGTGGATTTCCGGGGAAACACAAACATTAGCTCATGAGGCGTGGCATTAGTGGCGGTACACAATAGTGACCGTATTGAGTGGAGCACATCTGGGAGGACTTCCTGCCAGCGGGAGATAGGGAGGCCCTTGGTCCTTAGAGTTAGGGTGACTGCCCTCCATACTGTCCCGTTCTCTCGCTCCACCTGACCATTACCCCGGGGGTTGTAGCTGGTGGTACGGCTCGTGGCAATCCCCTTGGACAGCATGTAGTGGCGTAGCTCTTCACTCATGAAGGACGCCCCCCTATCCGTGTGGATATAGCTTGGCATATCGAACAGGCAGAACAGGCTGTTGAGGCATTTAATGACCGTGGCGCTGGTCATGTCTGGGCAGGGGAAGGCGAATGGGAAACGGGAGTATTCGTCCACAATGTTCAGGAAGTAAACACTGCGGTCGACGGACGGGAGGGGGCCCTTGAAATCTAAGCTAAGCCGCTCGAAGGGCCGTGTAGCTTTGATTAGGTGGGCTCTATCAGGGCGGTAGAACCGAGGCTTGCACTCAGCGCAAGTGCGGCAGTTCCTGGTCAGGGACCGAACTTCCTCAATCGAGTAGGGTAAGTTGCGGGACTTTATGAAGTGGAACAGCCGTGTGACCCCTGGGTGGCAGAGGTCGTTGTGGAGGGTCTGTAGCCGATCCCCGGTGGCGTTGGCACACATCCCTCGTGAGAGGGCGTCGGGGGATTCGTTAAGGGCCCCCGGCCGGTACATGATGTCGTACTCGAAGGTGGAGAGCTCGATCCGCCACCTAAGAATCTTATCATTTTTAATCTTCCCCCTCTGTTTATTATTGAACATAAACGCTACCGACCGCTGGTCGGTAAGTAGGGTGAAGCGTTTGCCGGCTAGGTAGTGCCGCCAGTGGCGCACTGCCTCCACGATGGCTTGGGCCTCCTTTTCCACGGAGGAGTGTCTGATCTCGGGCCCCTGGAGGGTCCTCGAAAAGAAAGCTACGGGCCGCCCCGCCTGGTTGAGGGTGGCCGCCAGGGCAAAGTCAGGCGCATCACTTTCCACTTGAAAGGGAGTGTTCTCGTCCACTGCCTGTAGCGTGGCCCGCTCAATATCCTGCTTAATGCTTTTGAAGGCAGCATGGGCCTCAGCAGAGAGCGGGAAAGAGGATGCTTTCAAGAGGGGGCGGGCTTTATCGGAGTAGTTGGGGACCCATTGGGCATAATACGAGAATAACCCCAGGCACCTTTTCAGGGCTTTGGGAGTGTTGGGCAGGGGCAGCTCCCGTAGGGGGCGCAATCGGTCGGGGTCTGGTCCGATTTCCCCATTCTCCACCACGCTGCCTAGTATGCAGAGGCGCGTGGTGTTGAAAATGCACTTGTCCTCATTGTAGGTGAGGTTGAGTTTTTGTGCGGTTTTCAGAAACCTCGCGAGGTTTGAGTCGTGGTCCTGTTGGTTGTGGCCGCAGATGGTGATGTTGTCGAGATAGGGGAAGGTTGCCTGCAAGTGGTGGTCATCGACCATGCGGTCCATCTCCCTCTGAAAGACCGAGACCCCATTCGTCACCCCAAAGGGGACTCTGAGGAACTGGTAGAGGCGTCCGTTTGCCTTGAAGGCGGTGTACGAACGGTCCTCTGGTCTGATAGGGAGCTGGTGATACGCTGACTTGAGGTCGATGGTGGAGAACACCCGGTATTGGGCGATTTGGTTCACCATCTCGGATATGCGGGGTAGCGGGTGGGCGTCTAGTTGGGTATAGATGTTGACTGTTTGACTATAGTCAATCACCATCCGCTTCTTCTCGCTACCCCTCACCACCACCACTTGGGCGCGCCACGGGCTGTTGCTGCGTTCAATAATGTGCTCCCTCAGGAGCCTGTCTACCTCGGTCGCGATAAACCGCCTGTCCTCCCAGCTGTACCTCCTGCTTTTGGTCGCTATTGGCCGGCAGTTAGGGGTAAGGTTCGCGAATAGCGAAGGCGGCTTTACCTTCAGGGTGGCCAGACCGCACACTGTGAGGGGCGGCTGGGTCCCACCGAAATTGAGCGTGATGCTTTGGTGGTGGCACTGAAAATCCAGGCCCAAGATCACGCTCACACATAAATCCTTCATAATTAACAGTTTAAAATTATTATATACAGTGCCTTTAACGGACAATCGTACCGCGCAGTAACCCGCAATAGTCGATATCTGGGTTTTGTCGGCCATAGAGATCCTGCCCTGAGTAGGGACTATAGTTAGAGCGAGTCGTTGTACCAGATCAGGGTGAATGAAGCTCTCCGTGCTCCCGCTGTTAATTAAACATTTAACCTTGCATCCGTTTACCTCGATGTCCACCATCGATTTGGATAGTGGGTGCGGTCTGGACTGGTCCACTGTGATCGACACCACTGTAGGGCCCTGATCGGGACAAGATGGTGGGCCACACGAGGCCGGGTAAGATGGCGTCCACGATGTCTGCTCGCGAGATGGCGGACCCCACGAGGTCGGACAAGATGGCGTCCAAGATGGCCGCTCCCACGGCGCGCACGCGGCGGTGGCAGTTTTGCCTGCGGGGTTCCCTCTGCACACCTTCCCAAAGTGCCCCTTCTTACCGCACTTACAGCAGGTGCTGCCTTTCGCCGGGCACAGGTTCCTGGTGTGCTTCGGCTGCCCGCAGAAGTAGCATTTGGGGCCCCGATGCGTCGCGGCGGTCGTAGGGCTTCTAGGGGGAGAGCAGGGCCCCGACGGTGTTGGGCTACCGGGCGGGGAAGCAGAGGCGGCGTGGGCCGCGCGGCCTGACGAGTAGGAGTCAGAGTTCTTCTGAGCCACATCCAGCGATCGCGCTGTGTCCACAGCCTGTGTCAGGTCTAGGCCCGTTTTCTCTAGCAGTCTCTGCCGGATGTAATTCGAGCTAAGGCCTGCGATAAAGGCATCCCGAATAAGCTCGTCTGTGTATACCGTGGCTTTCACGTCTTTGCATTTGCAGTCTTTGCCAAGCACTTTTAGGATGACTAGAAAGTCCTCTAGCAACTCTCCGGGTCGCTATGTGCAGGTAGCAAGCAGGTGCCTGGCGTACACCTCGTTGGTAGGCCGCTGATAGTGGGCCTTTAGAATGTTGCAGGCATCCAGGTAGGTGGCGGCGTCTTGGATGAGTGGAAAAACCCGGTGGCTTACCCAATTCTGCAGGATCCCGAGTTTCACATCTCTGGTGGCTTTAGAAGCTGTGACGGCTTCGGAGTTGGCCATAAAGAATTCCAAGCACTGGAACCAGTGTCCAAACCGTGCCGATGCATCCGAAGCATGCGGGTCCAAATCCAAGCGTTCTGGTTTCAAAAGTTGATCCATCGTTAAAAGTTTGCTAATAAAATTGATGCGCCTCAATGACTTCAAGACTCAAAGTTAACTGAATAAAACAAGGCTTTTATTAGCAAAGAAAAGATGCCTGTGGCTTCACCTAGCATGCTGCTGTTCTGCTGCAAGACAAGCCTGGGCTTGTCTTAAGTAGGGCCAGGTATGGGCGGAGCCGACACACAAAGGGGGCGGTGCACTATACACAATACAAGGTAAAGCAATACAATATATGTAGTTAACTACAGAGTCTGATGAATGACATATTTCATCACACACAGCTTGCATACACTGGAAACTATTCAACCATGACAGCTACATCACCAAAACAGATTGCACAACACTCACTGACACACTTCCCTCTCTCTTGCAGGAGAGGGTGGCACACAACCGGAGGCAGTGGGAACTAATCGGTGCACTGGGAAGCCTGCCAGAAAGCCTGCGTTCAATGTCAAGGAGCATGGAGGAGTCTGGCACCAACTTGGCACAGGGCTTTGCACAGAGCTTGGAGCCCATCCTTTCCAAAATGGAACGGGTGGCTACCTCCATCAGCACACCTGTGGAACCAACTATGATACAGCATCTGATGGCCGATACCTCAGCTTCCATTGCAACATAAGCAGCAGCCATCCAACATCTGAGTGCTGTAGTGGAAACTCAGACTGGCATCATGCCATGTCAGCTTGCTGCCCTGGAATCTCAGACTCCTGTCATGCACTCTAAGCTTGTTGGCATGGGAGCTCAATCTGCTGCCATGCAAGCTCAGACTGCTGCCATCATGGCTGCGGAAACCACTGTTCAAAGGGGCTTCCAGGGCTTCACAGCACTCCAGTAATCTGCTCTCCAACAGAGTACTAGGATTGCTGTGGTGCCACCCCAGAAGAGTGGCAGTGGCTCCATGCAATACGAACCTGCTGTCCTTTCTCCAGATGACAGCATTCGTGCTCCCACCCCTGCCATTACGCCAATACCTGGCTGTTGCCTGTCAGCCAGCCAGCCCAGACTGCTGCAGCCCAGGCTGAGATGGTGCAGTCTGCAGCCGGGCCATCTCGGCTCAGAGCTGCTGGAGGTCGCCCTCCAAGGCCATCTGTAGTCCTCCCCACCGAAAGTCAGCAGCTTGCCACCAGCCATGCTGTAGCCACTGCGGAAACGCCTCATAGGAGCACTGGGACAGGCAAAGGCACAGGGAAGAGGCACTAAGGGAATGCACAAGGGTGATTACTTTGGCCCAAAATTCGTGATCGGAGGATTCCCACGGGCGGATGGGTGATTGGGCAGAAACATGGCAAATGCACTATAATGTGGATAAATGTGAAGTTATCCACTTTGGTGGCAAAAACAGGAAGGCAGATTATTATTTGAATGGCAATAGATTGGGAGAAGAGGAAGTGCAAAGAGACCTGGGTGTTCTTGTGCACCAGTCGCTGAAGGTAAGCATGCAGGTGCAGCAGGTGGTTAAGAAGGCAAATGGTATGTTGGCCTTCATAGCAAGAGGGTTCGAGTACAGGAACAAGGATGTCTTGCTGCAGTTGTACAGGGCCTTGGTGAGACCGCACCTTGAGTATTGTGTGCAGTTTTGGTCGCCTTATCTGAGGAAGGATGTTCTTGCCATGGAAGGAGTGCAGCGAAGATTCACGAGGGTAATACCTGGGATGGCAGGAATGACGTACGAGGAGAGATTGGGTCGATTGGGCTTGTACTCACTGGAGTTTAGAAGATTGAGAGGGGATCTCATCGAAACCTATAAAATTCTGTCAGGCCTGGACAGACTAGATGCAGGAAGGATGTTCCCGATGGCCGGGGAGTCCAGAACTAGGGGTCATAGTCTAAGGATAAGGGGTAAGTCATTTAGGACTGAGATGAGGAGTAATTTCTTCACCCAGAGAGTGGTGAACCTGTGGAATTCTCTACCACAGAAGGCAGTGGAGGCCAATTCATTAAATATATTCAAGAAGGAGTTGGGTATATTTCTTAAGGCTAAAGGGATCAAGGGAAATGGGGAGAAGGCAGGAATGGGGTACTGCATTTGGATGATCAGCTATGATCTCATTGAATGGCGGAGCAGGCTCGAGGAGCCGAATGGCCTACTCCTGCTCCTATCTTCTATGTTTCTATGACATGTAAAAAATCTACGAATTTACTTGGTGGTCCAGGAGGTAAGGAGACTTGCGATCCTGGGCACTCCGGGTACGCGCAGGCAGAGGCCCACGTATCCCAGGGGCGCATGCAGTTCGGATTGGAATGTATATTTCGTGTTGGCTTTTATTTTTGCATTGTGGGAAAGAGGATGATGTGATGGTGAGTGACAGAGGGAAGGTAACATAGAAACATAGAAGATAGGAGCAGGAGTAGGCCATTCAGCTCCTCGAGCCTGCTCCGCCATTCAATGCGATCATGGCTGATCATCCAAATTCAGTACCCTGTCCCTGCCTTCTCCCCATATCCCTTGATCCCCTTAGCCTTAAGAAATATATCTAACTCCTTCTTGAATATATTTAATGAATTGGCCTCAACTGTCTTCTGTGGTAGAGAATTCCACAGGTTCACCACTCTCTGGGTGAAGAAATTCCTCCTCATCTCAGTCCTAAATGGCTTACCCCTTATCCTTAGACTGTGACCCCTGGTTCTGGACTCCCCCGCCATCAGGAACAGCCTTCCTGCATCTAGTCTGTCTAGTCCTGTTAGAATTTTATAAGTTTCAATGAGATCCCCTCTCATTCTTCTAAACTCTAGCGAATATAAGCCTAATCGACCCAATCTCTCTTCATACGTCATTCCTGCCATCCCAGGTATCAGTCTGGTGAATCTTCGCTGCACTCCCTCCATGACAAGAACATCCTTCCTCAGATAAGGTGACTAAAACTGCACACAATACTCAAGGTGTGGTCTCACCAATGCCCTGTACAACTGCAGCAAGACATCCTTGCTCCTGTACTCGAATCCTCTCACTATGAAGGCCAGCATACCATTTGCCTTCTTAAGGAGTGTAGGAATGTGGGACAGTTGGGGAATTGGGGTTGAGGTTATTGGTATCGCTTATTAATTATTTGTTGATGTAGAGCCCGGGCAGAAAGGGGCTGTCTAGGTTGTGGACGCCCTTCCTCTTCCTCCTATTTCACCTCCTCCTCCACCTCCTACTCCTAATGCTCCTGCTCCATAGCTTCTCACCTGAAAGGTGATGGCAAGGCCCCATCCCTCATGATGGCAAGGTTGTGCAGCATGCAGCTTACCGCGACAAATCTTGAGTCCCACTCAGCCGGGTACTGCAGGGTTCCTCCAGAGCAGTCCAGGCAGCGGAATCGTTGCTTCAGAACGCCAATGGTCTGCTCTATCGATTTCTTGTGGCAGCATGGCTCTTGTAGTATGCCTGCTGTGCACATGTGCATGGGTTGCGAACCGGACTCATGAGCCATGTCGTCAGCGGATAACCCTTGTCACCCAATAGCCACCCTTAGGTTTGCCGTGGTGGCTGAAATACAGCTGGCACAGAGGACTGCCAAAGAAAGAATGCATCGTGATTGCTGCCAGGATACTGGGCATTGACCGGCATGATGCACTGCTGTGTTACACACCAGCTGCACGTTGAGGGAGTGGAATTCCTTATGGTTCAGGTACATGTCAGAGTTGACATGAGGAGCATCCAAAGCAATGTGTGTGCAGTCAATGGCACCCTGCACCATGGGGAAGCCTGCAATCATCGCGAAGCCGTGTGCTCACTCTGCCTGCTTGTCTCTGGCAAGAGAGAATGAAATGTAATTAGCCCTCTTTGAATAGAGGGCCTCAGTGACATCCCTTACACAATAGTGCACTGTAAACTGAGAGATGGTGTTTATATCTCCAGCAGCAGCTTGGGAAGAGCCAGACATATAAAGGTTCCGAGCCACAGTCACTTTTTCACGTTGCACGCTGATTGACGTCATGATCTGCCTGCTCTGCATGCTGCCGGCGGATGTTAGGTGAGCGCACGCTAACCCCTTTACAAATATGGTGTCCAGCACTCTTTGCGTCGGAAGTGCACGCGAGTCGTGGATGTCATTTTGGAACCTTAAGGGGCCTAGCAGCACCCAAAAAACAGGCACTACTCAGCCCAATTTTGCCCCCTCGGCCTTTTCTTTGGCTGCTGCTGAGAAAACACCAAGTAGCAGTCCACAAGGTGGCAGAGTGGCTGTCTCCCTGGTACCAAAAGTGATGCATACTTTTTTTAAACAAAAGTTGTTTTATTTAAGTTATCAATTAAGTGCCATAGCAGGAGGGCTTCACCAATATTTCAGAAGAATATTTCAGGGAACAGCTGAGCTATGCGGACCAAGGAGATCCCACCAGGTTCTTTCTCCGGTCACTTGCTGTGGTAGCTGATCTCAGGCAGGACAGCACCACGGGCACTACAATTGACCTCAGCACCTCTGGGTTAGGGAGAGGAAAATCACGCTGGGTTCCAGCTCCTGATCTCTATGCAGCAACCCGTACTGGAAGTGCACGTGCATGAAAGTCAGGCGAGAACAGGATTTGGCTCAGCTACGATGCCCCCTGCCAACACACCCTATCAAGACTCACACATCAACAATGTCCACTTGAGTGAGGTATAAGAGAGTGACTGCCACCTGTGGAACCATATCCCGAAAGGACTCAATGTCTTCAGGAGAAGAAGAGAAAATTGGTGCAGAAAAGCAGCAAATTCAGCTAAACTGGAAATTCTTCTCTAAATGTTATCTCTAAAGGTCCTATGTAAAAACAGCTTGCCAGTCTCAACTCAGTTAAAATCATAGAAAGTTACAGCACGGAAGTAGGCCATTTTGGCCCATCGTGTCCGCGCCGGCCAACAAAGAGCTATCCAGCCTAAGCCCACTTCCCAGCTCTTGGTCCGTAGCCCTGCAGGTTACCGCATCCCAAGTGCACATCCAAGTACTTTTTAAATGTGGTTAGGGTTTCTGCCTCTAGCACCCTTTCAGGCAGTGAGTTCCAGACCCCCACAACCCTCTGGGTGAAGAAATTTCCCCTCAAATCCCCTCTACACCTTCCACCAATTACTTTAAATCTGTGCCCCCTGGTTTTTGACCCCTGTGCTAAGGGAAATAGGTCCTTTCTATCCACTTTATCTAGGCCCCTCATAATTTTATACACCTCAATAAGGTCTCCCCTCAGCCTCCGCTGTTCCAAGGAAAACAAACCCAGCCTATCCAGTCTTTCCTCATAGCTAAGATTCTCTACTCCCGGCAACATCCTTGTAAATCTCCTCTGTACCCTCTCTAGTGCAATCACATCTTTCCTGTAATGTGGTGACCAGAACTGCACGCAGTACTCTAGCTGAGGCCTAACTAGTGTTTTATAGTTGAAGCATAACCTCCCTGCTCTTGTATTCTATACCACGGCTAATAAAGGCAAGCATTCCATATGCCTTCTTAACCGCCTTAACTACCTGGCCTGCTACCTTCAGGGATCTGTGGACATGCACACCAAGGTCCCTTTGTTCCTCTACACTACTCAGTAACCTACCATTTAATGTGTATTCCCTTTCCTTGTTAGCCCACCCCAAATGCATTATCTCACACTTCTCTGGATTGAATTCCATTTGCCACTGTTCTGCCCACCTGACTAATGTATTGATGTCTTCCTGCAGTCTACAGCCTCCTTCTTCAGTATCAACCACACAGCCGATTTTAGTATCATCTGCAAACTTCTTAATCATACCCACTATATTCAAGTCTAGATCATTGATATATACCAGAAAAAGCAAGGGACCTAGTACTGAGACCTGCAGAACCCCACTGGAAACAGCCTTCCAGTCACAAAAACACCCATCAACCATTACTCTCTGTTTCCTTGACACTTTGCCCTGGATCCCATGGGCTTTTAACTTCATGACCAGTCTGCCATGTGGAACCTTATCAAAAGCCTTGCTAAAGTCTATATACACTACATCAAATGCACTACCCTCATCTACCCTCCTTGTTACCTCAAAAAATTCAATTAAGTTTGTCAGACACGACCTTCCCTTAAGAAATCCATGCTGACTATCCTTGATTAATCTGTGTCTTTCTAAATGAAATCCTGTCCTTCAGAATTGTTTCCAATAACTTTCCAACCACCGAGGTTAGGCTGACTGGCCTGTAATTACTCGGTCTATCCTTTTCTCCCTTTTTAAACAAGGGTACCACATTAGCAGTCCTCCAGTACCACACCTGAAGCCAGAGAGGATTGGAAAATGATGGTCAGGGCCTCTGCTATTTCCTCTTCTGCTTCGCTTAACAGCCTGGGATACATTTCATCTGAGCCTGGGGATTTATCCACTTTTAAAGATGCTAAACCCCTTAATACTTTCTCTCTCACTATGTTTATTTCATCTAATATTTCACACTCCTCCTCCCTGATAGCAATGTCTGCTTCGCCCTTCTTCTTTGTGAAAACAGACGTAAAGTATTCATTAAGAATCCTACCGACATCTCCCGCCTCCACACACAGATTACCCTCATGATCTCTAATAGGCCCTACCCTTTCTTTAGTTATCCTCTTACTCTTAATATACTTATAAAACATCTTTGGGTTTTCCTTGATTTTACTTGCCAAGAATTTTTCATGCTCTCTCTTTGCTTTCCTAATATCCTTTCTAATTGCACACCTGCACTTTCTGTGCTCCTTTAAAGATTCTGGAGTATTTAGCCCTCGGTATCCGTCATATGCCTCCCTTTTTTCTTTATTCTACCCTGTATGTCCCTAGGCATCCAGGGGGCTCTAGACTTGTTAGTCCCACCTTTTTTCTTTAAGGGCACATGTTTGGTCTGAACCCTCCGGATCTCCTCCTTGAATGCCTCCCACTGCTCTGACACTGATTTGCCTTCAAGTAGCTGTTTCCAGTCCACTATGGCTAAATCCCCTCTGAGCTTAGCAAAAATTGCTTTTCCCCACTTAGAATTTTTATTCCTGGTCTATCCTCATGATGATAAACCTACAGCATAACACTGCCCCCATTTGTTAAAAATTGGTAGTCCTGTTCAAAGAGACCATAGTACGGTTGCTGTGGGAAGTGGATAACTTTGCATTGATGTAGTAGTGGTGCTCTTCGAAAGAGTAGAGGTTACAACACAATTGTTGGGATAGCACAATCTGAAACACTTTATCTCGATTGACATTGGGTGCACAAATTTGTAAAGGTATTCTATTTCCCAGCAATGCTACCCCACAGTATGAACAGCACAAAAGTCCACACAAAGAAAAAGAAAAGAAAAAAGTTGTGTAAGTATATTAAGTATTTTCCCCAAAATGTAATTCTGTCAATGTTAACTATGCACTTTTTAAAGCTTTAATTTACAGAGGATCTGCTCTATGATGCATTGTGCACTGCTTTCAATCCATTTCAGCAGACATATTGGAGCAAACAGGGTAAAGAAATTCCCTTGCAGGCCATCCATTCAGAATCATCGTTAAGTTAGTTTGGTTCCTTAAGACCTGGCTGGATTTAATAAATATTAAATTAAAAACTGTCTGGCTCAGTCCTGGAAATTATTTCAAATGTACGCATATTGAAGAGCAACTGCACAACATAATTCATTGAATGTGAAACACTTTGGGATGTTTCTGAGAGACATGATAAGCCAGTAGATCAATGCAAATTCTTTCTTTTGATAAAAGTCTTATTTCATGGGCAATACCTAGGGATCATTAAAGTTGTTTTTTTGCTGATTTCCATCAATAAAATCCCATCTGTTTTGGGTTGGTGGATTGGTAAAAAAAATGATTCTCATCTGCAAAATCCTGAACTCTCTGGTCCATGTAGGTCCCAACATGTGTATGAATCGCATTAGTTATGTCATTCTGCATGTTACATTAAGCCATATATACATGATGTGTGAAATGTGCAGCATGTACATCACATAACATGCATAATGATGTCAGCAACATGATGCAGGATCCACTTTTCAGTTCTGGTAGCAACTTAACTTTGCTGCCATATAACTCCGCCTTCTGGAGAGCGCTGGCCATTCTGTGCCTGAAAATGGGCCTAAACAATTTTTTAGCACTGCGTTCCTTGGCTTTTCAGGCACATAGGCCATCATGTATATAACAGCATTGCATCCAAAGGCTGCCTCTGGAGCTAGTACTGCAATTTAAATGGTTAAATGATTCTAGTCAAATTTGATCAGTGCTCCAGAGGGACCAACCTGTAGAAGAGATGTATTGCATGGCGGGGGGGGGGGGGGGTGGGCGAGGGGGGTGGAAGTGGAAACATTCTTGCAGGGAGTCACGTATTGAGATAATTTTAGCAATTGGAAGAAATGTAAGAGCTGACAGTATGAAGTTTATATATAAAGTAAATAATTAAATGTTACAGGGAGGCAAAAAAAAGTGAATTGTACATTTTAAAGTAGAACATTTAGCTGTTAATGGCTAGGCACAACACTATCCTTGTACAATTTCCTCCTTGCCTGCACCTGGCTGTGTAATGCATGATACATGTATTAATGTCACAGTGAATACAAATTTAAAACAAAATATTGGTGCCCTGTAAAGACATAGGAACGGGAGTAGGCTATTCAGCCCCTCAATTCTGCTCTGCCATTCAAATAGATCATGCTAATCTGTACCTCAACTCTATTTAACTGCCTTTGCTCCATATTCCCTGAATACCCTTACCTAACAAAAATCTATTGATCTCAGTCTTGAATGTTTCAATTGACCCAGCGTCCACAGCCTTTTGGGGAGACAATTACAGATTTCTATTAACTTTTGTGTGAAGAAGTGCTTCCTGATTTCACTCCTAAATGACCTGGCTCTAATTTTAAGGTTATGCCCCCTTGTTCTGGATTCACCCACCTGAGGAAATAGTGTCTCTGGATCTACCCTATTGAATCCTTTTATCATTTTAATCTGCCTATATCCCTTTCTGCTCCCATCTGCTCTACTTACTGTGCCTCCCAACTTAGCATTATCTGAAATTTGGATATACAACATTCTATTCCTTCATTCAGTTCATTGATAAATATGGTGAATAGCTGAGGCTCCAGTACAGATCCCCGGGAACACAACAAAAACAACAACAACTTGTATTTATATAGCGTCTTTAACGTCCCAAGGCGTTTACAAGTTTACACCACTTGTCACATCCTGTCAATCAGAGTATGTACCCTTTATTCTGTCTCTCCTACTTCCCAGCCAATTTTCAACTCATGTCGCAAGGTATGTGTGTGGTTCCGCGCACTTTTATTTTTGCTAATAATATCTCCTGGGTGCCTCTACACACATGCTTGTTACTACTCTCAAATTTTTTATCAAATGCCTTCTGGAAATCCATATAGATAACATCCCTAGATACTCCCTTCCCACCATGTTAGTGACAATGTTCCCTGTAATTTTTTTTCGTGTGCAGTCCCATTAACTGGCTGCGCATCCCATTCATATTTTCATGCATGCGCGGTTATTTCCATTGAAAAGCAGGTGAGTGGCTTGTGTGGGACCTCCAGACTGCTGTGCAGCCTTGCAGCTTAGGTCAGTGACCTCCTCAAAAAATGTAACTTGCTTAGTCGGGCATGACTTACCCTTCACAAATCCATGCTGACTCTCTCTGATCATCTCATATTTGTCCAAGTGCTCAGTCATTCTGTCCCTACTGACAGATTCTAGTAAGATCTCCTTATTGGAAGGATGGCCTCCTTTTTTGCCCGCAATAATCCCTACTGTAAAGATTTAATTTTTTAAATTACAGAATTGAGTAAACTCGAATACCTTTCTGTTACCTTTTCTTCCTCTGAATGAGCCTTGGCTCAGTGGTAGCACTCTCACATCAGGGTTTTTTAAGTTCAAGACCTACTCCAGAAACTTGATCGCATAATCTAGGTTGATGTTTCAGTGCAGTACTGAAAGTGTGCTACACTGATGAAAGTACTGTCTTTTGGATGAGATGTTAATCCAAGGCCCTGGCTGCTCTTTCAGGTGCATGTAAAAGATCCCATGGCACTATTTGAAGCAGAGACTGGGAGTTCAACATTTATCTCTCTCATTATCCCATTGTTGTTTGTGGAAGCTAACTGTGTACAAATTGGCTGTTGCATTTCCCAAATTATAACAGTGACTACACTTGAAAAATACTTCATTGGTGGTGAAGAGTTTTAGGACATCCTGAGGTTGTGAAAGGTGCTATATAAATGCAAGTTATCTCTTTCTTCGTTCTGAATTTCTTGCACTACCACGTCCTAACTCTTTACCTCAAACTTGGTGCTTGTGGCAGTCTTGTGTACTTGGTGGGTGGCTTACCTGTGCTACTGCTGGAACTAATTTGGAACTGCCATTTAAGCTGGTAAAAGTGCTTCTCTGAACTCTGTAAATAATTGTGGGTTGTCACTTAGCTTCACAAATGTAGAATCTTCCATGAACCAGTGTAATTGGGCAGCATAATAGAATGTAATTGATTCATTTTTTTTCTTTCCATTAAAAAGTATTCCTTGATGTATTTAAGAGTGGTAACCTGGTACAATTTTATTAGTACAGCTGAAAATGGGTTTATCACCAAAAATAAGCTATTTTAATAAGGATGTCTAGTCTTCCATCTGTGAGTAACCTGCTTTAAATTCACTGAAAATGACTTAAAAAATACTGAACCATTGAACAGTTTCATTGGCATACACTAGTCAGCTTCTTAGTAAATTAAATACTTTTTGATATGAAAAAACTTTAAAAACATGCCCGCTAGTGCCTGTGCGCCTAAGAAAATAAGTGCAATTTGAACAGCCTTCCCAAACCAGCTCAATTGGCTGAATCTCCCAATTTTGACCTGGGGCATGGTCAGTTTTGTGGGCGGTATCTGATCCGGGCGAATTGGATCTTGAACCAGCTAAAAGATCGCGGAAAGCATGAACGTAAGTGGTTTTGAGCATAATTCACATGTTTAAAATTACCCGATCTTTTGTGCTGGTTCGGTCGATTCTGCCCCGATTGTGCTGATATTACTAACGGAAACAAGTGGAAACTCGACCCCCTGATATTTACTGATTTTCTCTGAATTTTCCGGCTCGAATTTCTTCCTGGATTTTCTCCTTTTTTTGCTGCTAAAAATAAAAATAGAAAAACACCTGAAAAACCTACTTTAAATCGTCAATGAAACTGATTTTAATGATCCTTAGCCACATCCATTTGGCTGAACAATGCAAGTCAATGGCCCGGAATTTGTGGTCAGCTGCAAAGCAAAGGCATTCGCTGCTGTCCCCGAAGTAAGCTTCGCACAAGGATCTCGCGATCTCTGTGTCGAGAACTTCGGGTTTTCTGACCTTCAATTCAAACCAACGGAATATAGTGGGGATCCCCTTCTGCCAAGTGTTGTGATGTCAAACAGGGAACATAAAAACTGACTGTAAAAGCTTCTATAGATATGTGAAGAGAAAAAGATTGGTGAAGTCAAGCGTAGGTCCCTTGCAGTCAGAATCAGGGGATTTTATAATGGGGAACAAAGAAATGGCTGACCAATTACAGGAAACTCTTTTTTATCTGGCACCGACGGGACCGGCGTGGTGCCGGTTGATCAAAAAGTCCGGATTACAGAGAGGTATACTTACCAATGTACGAGAGCCCCGTACACGGCCACAGGTGCAGGAGCCCCGGTTACAAGGCACTTGTGCAGGAGTCCTAGGTACACGGCCACAGGTGCAGGAACCCCGGTTACACGGCCACAGATCCAGGAACCCCGGTTACACGGCCACTAATATATAGTAAAACTTACCTGAACCTACTCCTGAATTTTGCCGGTTAAGAGAGATTTCCGGATATTTAGGTGCCGGTAAAAAGAGTTTCCTGTAAATACATACTTTGGTTCTGTCTTCACAAAGGAGGACACAAATAACCTCCCAGAGATGTCGGGGAACATAGGGTCTAATGAGAGGGAGGAACTGAATGAAATCACTGTTTGTAGGGAAATTGTGTTAGGGAAATTGACGGGATTGAAGGCCGATAAATCCCCAGGGCCTGATAATCTACATCCTAGGGTACTTAAGGAAGTGGCCCTCGAAATAGTAGATGCATTGCTGGTCATCTTCCAAAATTCTATAGACTCGGGCACAGTTCCCATGGATTGGAGGGTAGCTAATCTTACCCCACTATTTAAAAAAGGTGGTAGAGAGAAAATGGGGAATTATAGACCGGTAAGCCTGACATCGGTAGTGGGGAAAATGCTAGAGTCCATTATAAAAGATGTAATAGCAGAGCACTTGGAAAACAGTGACAGGATCGGACAAAGTCAACATGGATTTCCAAAAGGTAAATCGTGCTTGACTAATCTACTGGAATTTTTTGAGGATGTAACTAGAATAGATAAGGGAGAACCAGTGGATGTGGTGTATTTGGACGTTCAGAGGCTTTCGATAAGGTCCCACATAAGAGATTAGTGTGCAAAGTTAAATCACATGGGATTGGGGGTAAGGTACTGACTTGGATAGGGAACTGGTTGGCAGACAGGAAGCAAAGAATTGGAATAAATGGGTCTTTTTCCGAGTGGCAGGCAGTGGCTAGTGGGGTACCGCAGGGATTGGTGCTAGGACCCCAGCTATTCACAATATATATTAATGATCTAGACGAGGGAACTAGATGTAATATCTCCAAGTTTGCAGATGACACAAAGCTGGGTGGCGTGTGTGCTGAGAGGAGGATGCAGAGAAACTCCAGTATGATTTGGACAGGTTGGGTGATTGGGCAGATGCATGGCAGATGCAGTAAAATGTGGATAAATGCGAGCTTATCCACTTTGGTGGCAAAAACAGGAAGGCAGATTATTATCTGAATGGCAATAGATTGGGAGAAGGGGAAGTGCAACGAGACCTGGGTGTCCTTGTGCACCAGTCACTGAAGGTAAGCATGCAGGTGCAGCAGGCGGTTAAAGAAGGCAAATGGTATGTTGGCCTTCATAGCGAGAGGGTTCAGGTGTAGAAGCAAGGATGTCTTGCTGTAGTTGTACAGGGCCTTGGTGAGACCACACCTTGAGTATTGTGTGCAGTTTTGGTCACCTTATCTGAGGAAGGATGTTCTTGCCATGGAGGGAGTGCAGCGAAGATTCACCAGACTGATACCTGGGATGGCAGGAATGACATATGAGGAGAGATTGGGTCGATTGGGCTTATATTCACTGGAGTTTAGAAGAATGAGAGGGGATCTCATTGAAACTTATAAAATTCTAACAGGACTAGACAGACTAGATGCAGGAAGGCTGTTCCCGATGGTCAGGGAGTCCAGAACCAGGGGTCACAGTCTAAGGATAAGGGGTAAGCCATTTAGGACTGAGATGGGGAGGAATTTCTTCACCCAGAGAGTGGTGAACCTGTGGAATTCTCTACCACAGAAGGCAGTTGAGGCCAATTCATTAAATATATTCAAGAAGGAGTTAGATATATTTCTTAAGGCTAACGGGATCAAGGGATATGGGGAGAAAGCAGGGACTGAATTTGGATGATCAGCCATGATCTCATTAAATGGCGGAGCAGGCTCGAGGGGCCGAATGGCCTACTCCTGCTCCTATCTTCTATGTTTCTATGTTTCTATGTCAACAATCTGTCTAAACAGACAGTCAAAATGCAGAATTTTTACGAACAGCAAACAAGGAAGTGAGTAAGTTCTTAAAATTCTAATTTTTTAAAAATGTTAGAGAAAGCAAAACAAAGATTGGGGCTCTCAAACTGGGAAAAAAGACAAACAAAGATGGACAAACTTTTTAAAACACTTAAAAACATTTTTGAAAAGTTCCTTAAAAAAATTAATTTTTTATTAAAATGTGCAATTTTCACACTGCACAAAAAAATTAAATTAGTTTTCCTGGCCCTTAATATTTGTTAAGCAGTAATAACGCTGTCACAACCCCAGTTACACCTAAGATAGCAAAATATTGCGGATGCTGGAAATCCAAAATAACAACAGGAAACGCTGGAAAAACTCAGCAGGCCAGGCAGCATCGGTGGAGAGAGAAACAGAGTTAACATAGAAACATAGAAGATAGGAGCAGGGGTAGGCCATTCGGCCCCTCGAGCCTGCTCCGCCATTCAATGAGATCATGGCTGATCATCCAAATTCAATACCCTGTTCCTGCCTTCTCTCCATATCCCTTGATCCCTTTAGCCTTAAGAAATATATCTAACTCCTTCTTGAATATATTTAATGAATTGGCCTCAACTGCCTTCTGTGGTAGAGAATTCCACAGGTTCACCACTCTCTGGGTGAAGAAATTCCTCCTCATCTCTGTCCTAAATGGCTTACACCTTATCTTTAGACTGTGACACCTGGTTCTGGACTCCCCGACCATCGGGAACATCCTTCCTGCATCTAGTCTGTCCAGTCCTTTTAGAATTTTATAAGTTTCAATGAGATCCCCTCTCATTCTTCTAAACTCCAGCGAGTATAAGCCCAATCGACCCAATCTCTCCTCATACGTCATTCCTGCCATCCCAGGTATCAGCCTGGTGAATCTTCGCTGCACTCCCTCCATGCCAAGAACATCCTTCCTCAGGTAAGGCGACCAAAACTGCACACAATACTCAAGATGTGGTCTCACCAAGGCCCTGTACAACTGCAGCAAGACATCCTTGTTCCTGTACTCAAACCCTCTCGCTACGAAGGCCAACATACCATTTGCCTTCTTAGCCGCCTGCTGCACCTGCATGCTTACCTTCAGCGACTGGTGCACAAGGACACCCAGGTCTCGTTGCACTTCCCCTTCTCCCAATCTATTGCCATTCAGACAATAATCTGCCTTCCTGTTTTTGACACCAAAGTGGATAACCTCGCATTTATCCACGTTATATTGCATCTGCCATGCTTCTGCCCAATCACCCAACCTGTCCAAATTGTACTGGAGTTTCTCGGCATCCTCCTCACAGCACACACGCCCACCCAGCTTTGTGTCGTCTGCAAACTTGGAGATATTACATCTAGTTCCCTCGTCTAGATCATTAACATATATTGTGAATAGCTGGGGTCCAAGGGCCGATCCCTGCGGTACCCCACTAGTCAATGCCTGCCACTCGAAAAAAGACCCATTTATTCCAACTCTTTGCTTTCTGTCTGCCAACCAGTTCTCTATCCAAGTCAATCCCATGTACCTGAACTTTACACGCTAATCTCTTATGCGGGACCTTATCGAACGTCTTTTAAAAGTCCAAATACACCACATCCACTGGTTCTCCCTTATCTATTTTACCAGTTACATGCTCAAAAAATTCCAGTAGATTAGTCAAGCACGATTTACCCTTTGCAAATCCATGTTGACTTTGTCTGATCCAGTCATTGTTTTCCAAGTGCTCTGCTATTACATCTTTTATAATGGACTCTAGCATTGTCCCCACTACCGATGTCAGGCTTACCGGTCTGTAATTCCCCATTTTCTCTCTACCACCTTTTTTGAATAGTGGGGTAAGATTAGCTACCCTCCAATCCATGGGTACTGTTCCAGAGTCTATCGAATTTTGGAAGATGACCAGCAATGCATCTACTATTTCTAGGGCCACTTCCTTAAGTACCCTAGGATGTAGATTATCAGGCCCTGGGGATTTATCGGCCTTCAATCCCGTCAATTTCCCTAACACCATTTCCCTACAAATACTGATTTCCTTCAGTTCTTCCCTTTCATTAGACCCTATGTTCCCCGACGTCTCTGGGAGGTTATTTGTGTCCTCCTTTGTGAAGACAGAACCAAAGCATGTATTTAATTGGTCTGCCATTTCTTTGTTCCCCATTATAGATTCCCCTGATTCTGGCTGCAAGGGACCTATGCTTGACTTCACCAATCTTTTTCTCTTCACATATCTATAAATGCTTTTACAGTCAGTTTTTATGTTCCCAGCAAGCTTACTCTCATACTCTATTTTCCCCCTCTCAATTAATCCCTTTGTCCTCCTTTGTTGAATCCTAAACTGCTCCCAATCCTCAGGTTTACTGCTTTTTCTGGCCAATTTATATGTCCTCTCCTTGGATCTTGCTATCCCTGATTTACCTTGTTAGCCATGGTTGAATCACCTTTTTTGTTTTATTTTTATGCCAAACTGGGATGAACAAATTCTGTAGTTCATCGATGCGATCTTTGAATGTTTGCCATTGCCTATCCACCGTCAACCCTTTGAGTGACATTCCCCAATCAATTCTACCCAACTCGAGCCTCATACCATTGTAGTTTCCTTTATTTAAATTCAGGACCCTAGTCTCTGAGTCAACTACTTCACTCTCCATCTTAATGAAGAATTCTATCATATTATGATCGCTCCGACCCAAGGGGCCTCGCACAACAAGATTGCTAATTAATCCTTTCTCATTACATAATACCCAGTCCAAGATGGCCTGATCTCTAGTTGGTTCCTCGACATATTGGTCCAGGAAACCATCCCGTATACACTCCAGGCATTCCTCCTCCACATTATTGTTACTAATTTGGTTAGCCCAATCTATATGTAGATTAAAGTCACCCATGATAACTGCAGTGCCCTTGTTGCACGCTTCTCTAATTTCCCTTTTAATGACATCCCCAACCTCTGCATTACTGTTTGGAGGTCTATATACCACTCCCACTAACGTTTTCTGCCCGTTGGTATTTCTCAGTTCTACCCATACAGATTTCACATCATCAGAGCTAATATCCTTCCTTACTATTGTGTTAATCCCCTCTTTAACCAGCAGTGCTACCCCACCTCCTTTTCCTTTTTGCCTATTTTTCCTGAATATTGAATACCCCTGGATGTTGAGTTCCCAGCCTTGGCCACCCTGGAGCCATGTTTCCGTAATCCCAATCATATCATATTCCTTTACCTCTATTTGCGCAGTTAATTCATCCACCTTATTACGAATGCTCCTCGCATTAAGACACAAAGCCTTCTTTCGTCAGTTCTGATGAAAGGTCATCGACCTGAAACATTAACTCTGTTTCTCTCTCCACCGATGCTGCCTGGCCTGCTGAGTTTTTCCAGCGTTTCCTGTTGTTATCCCAGTTACACCTAATCCCTTTGGGTCTAACTTTTAGTGGGGAATTTAACAGCGTACTTACTGCGGAAGAGCCAAAGTTTTCCTGATTTGGCTGATTACACAGATTGCCTTCTCTGGGGGGAGGGAGGGCACAGCGCACGCAGCCTGTTTCGGAGCTGTCAATGACTGACCGCAACTTCAGGATTTCCGCCTATGCCAAATCCCAAAGTTGCGGTCAATTTCAAAGGCGGAATGACCGCGAACGCTGCCAGTTCGCCGCCATCCCGGCCGCAAATTCCAGGCCATTAGTATAAAGTATTAAATTCAAGGCACTAACTAAAGGTCATTTAATCAGTATGTGGAACATAGCATCTTGATGAAGATTTGTATTTAATCTATAAATGTTATTTTTTCATGCATGGGCTCCTTGTAATAATCAGTAAACATAGATTTGTTTTGATGATTATGCTAATGTCTGTAGTAGTGCACAGTAGCAAAAGTTTGAAAAAGATTTCCCTAAGACTAGAGCGCATGATAAGATCTTGCGCTGGCTGTATTCAGAGTTTGAGCGCAGGCGCCTACTTGTGATACCTGCTGTTAAGCGCATTTCCAACAACGCCCTAGCAACGCCTCGAACCTCTGGGATGGGCTGTCAACCGCCGTCGGGAGCGCGTGCATTCAAAGTGCGCGAGGGCGAGATCGGTGAGACAATCGAGCGCGAGCGCTGGCTCGCGCATTGGCCGACACGCGGGCACGAGGCGATGCAGGGGGCGCGCGCTCACAGGTGAAAGCGAGGCTGGGTTTCCGGGGAGGGTGACGTCAGGTGGTAACAAAGTCCGGAGTTTGCAGGTCGTCAGGAGCGTGAGCCGCTGTGGGAGAGCTCGAGACGCGCAGCCGCCGCCACCACCACTACCAGCCCGGGCTGGATACTCGGTGATTGGCTGCAAGGCCGCGCAGCAGCAGCAGGAGGAGGAGAAGGAAGAAGAAGAGGGGGGCCAGAGGAGTTTGGCGCAGCTCCGACATCCATCCTGGACTTTTCGTACCACCACCCCCCCCTCCCCGCACCCACCACTCTCACTCAGGCTGAGTCGTTGCCCTTGGGAACGAACGAACGAGCAGCCGGCGCCGAAACGGCCGCGAAAGCTCTCTCCGAAAATGATCAAGACTCACCACCGTACGTCGTCCAAAAGCTTGGAGACCGTGGAGGTGAAGAGCAAGGTGTGTGCGTGTGGGGGGCCACGGTGTCTGGAGCAAAGAGGGAGGGAGCTTCGGGCTTTGCCACTTTGTGAAGTCGTCGCCGCCGGAGGGGAATTAGACCCAGCGTCCCGGCGAATGCTCCCCGTGTTGGCACAGGATCTGTCAGCAAGGCTGCTGGGGCCAGGGTTCAATCATCTGGTCAGACGCAGGCCTGTTTCAATTACAGGGATTTAGGGCATTATGTTGTGTTTCACTTGTGGTAGGTTGTTTCTTAGTTCAGGTTTTGCTGGGGGTTGGAACAGGTGGCAGCGCAGGGCAATGAAGTTATTAGGGCAGAGAAAAAACGCCGCCTGTAACAACTTTTTGGTTATGCAGTTCATTACGTTAAATGTCAATTTTTGTGCTAAGTGCTTTATAAGAAACTTTTCATAGTACTGTGGCTTGTAAATGCCACCACAAAGCAATTAGTGAGGCAGTTCAGATTCATTATACCGAGAGCGTTCCCATAAGAATTTGTCTGGAAGTTCATCTGAAATGGAAAGGGAATTTTAACTTTTCTGGGTGTGTAAGTTAAGAGCTAGCCAAAAAAATAAGTGATCTGTACCTGTAACATGAAATTGCATAATTTTGGGGGATTATTATCAGCTCGTCACAAGTTGGTTACATGCCACATTTCACACTTTATTGTTAACTTGCTTCTGAATCTCCACTTGTGAATGAATGTAATCTAAAAAATGTAATTTAACATTTAAGTTGTAATCAGTTTGAAAATTCTCAATGGGTAGTGTTTTTATAGGAGGGTGAGAAGACACGATGAGCAATTTGGCTGCTTTAAAATGCGATGATCACATGCCTAATTACAATGTATATTACACAATACTGTAATTTGGGCTGCGTCCAAAACCTTTTTCTTGTGAATGGCTTGATGACAACTTCCTTAAATATACCATGTATCCTATGCAATGAAATCTGTCTCTTATCTGCTGGTGCCCAGAGTGAGTTTAGCCCCGGCCTCATGATTAACCCCAATCACATTACTTGAGGACATATAAAATGCCCACTCTTGTCACGTTGAAGGTAGAAAATATCTTAATGCTGCATCAGCTACTGATGAAATGTCTTTACTATTATTAAGTAACTTGGCAAAAGTGCAAGGATAAGAGAACTGGAAACAGTCCACGAGGGGTTAATCTGCCCTCTTCAGGGTGCTACTTTTAGCTTTTCTTAATTTCTGTTCTATCCCCAGCTTCTTTGGATGAGCCAGATGAGCTGCCTTTTGCCCTTTGCTAAGCCTCATTGTCTTGAAATGCATGAGGTACTATACATGAGCTTCAAATATCCAGGAGCTTACAGCAGAACTGGGATGTTTATCTCTCCTTTTCAATTAAAACCATTTCTTTTGAAGAGGCCAAGCAAACAACATTTTAATTTTTGGTAGATAATGAAATAATGGTCTGTAACAGTTGTAATCTACATTTCAACCAGATTGTGTTAGTGCAGGATGACAATTGGATATTATATACTAATCTTCAAAAAAAATCCCATAGGTTAACATTTTAATCTCCCTGCCTCAATCAGAGACAACCCTTGATTTACTAAGGCACTGTGGTACAGGATGCCGTTCAAGTGGGGTGAGTAAAAAGGAAGGTGGTTGTAGTAGGCGACAGTATAGTTGGGGGGGATCGACACTTCGCTGCAGCCAGGAGCATGAGGCCCGAAGGCTATGTTGCCTACCCGGTGCCAGGACACCACCTCCGGGCTGGAGAAGAACTTGAAGGGGGAGGATCCAGTTGTCATGGTCCACGTAGGTACCAACGACATGGGTAGGACAAAGAAAGAGGTTCTGCTGAGAGAATTTGAGCAGCTAGGGACTAAATTAAAAAGCAGAGCTACAAAGGTCATAATCTCTGGATTATTACCGGAGCCACAAGCAAATTGGCATAGGGTCAATAGGATCAGGGAGATGAATGCCTGGCTCAAAGATTGGTGTGGGAGAAGTGGGTTTCGATTCGTGGGGCACTGGCACCAGTACTGGGGAAAGAGAGCTGTTCTGTTGGGACGGACTACACCTGAACCATGCTGGGACCAGAGTTTGTGAATCGAATAACTAGGGAGGTAGATAGCGCTTTAAACTAAAGAAGGGGGGTGGGGGGGAAGGGTCCTGGTGGAGAGAAATCTAGAATGCTAAAGAGAAAAGACAAGGAAGCAGTGCAGGAAAGTGATTGGAGTAAGGATAACCAAATTGTGTCAGGAAGGGACAGAGCGTACAAACAAAGGAGTGCACTAACAAATGGGGTCTGGGTAAGAAAAAATGGTAAGATAAATAGGGCCATAGTACAAAAATGTCAATGTCTAAAAATGTTAAGACAAATCTAAAGGCACTGTATCTGAATGCACGAAGCATTCGTAATAAGGTAGACGAATTAATAGCACAATTAGATGTAAACGGATACGATATAATTGCGATTACGGAGACATGGCTGCAGGGTGACTGAGGCTGGGAGCTGAATATCCAAGGATATTCGATATTTAGGAAGGACGGACAAAAAGGAAAAGGAGGTGGGGTGGCGTTGTTAGTAAAGGATGAAATCGGAGCAATAGTGAGAGGATATTGGCTCAGAAAATCAGTCTGGGTGGAGCTAAGAAGCACCAAGGGGCATAAAACATTGGTGGGAGTTGTCTATAGGCCTCCAAACAGTAGTGGTAATGTAGGTGACAGCATCAAACAGGAAATTAGAGATGCATGTAACAAGGGTACTACAGTAATCATGACTTTAATCTACATATAGACTGGCCAAACCAAATTAGCAATAATACAGTGGAGGATGAATTCCTGGAGTGTGTACGAGATGGTTTTTTTAGACCAGTACGGTGAGGAGCCAACTAGGGAACAGGTTATCCTCAATTGGGTATTGTGCAATGAGAAGGTGTTAATTAATAATCTTGTGCGGGGTCCTTTAGGGAAGAGTGACCATAACATGATAGAATTCTTCATTTAAGATAGAAAGTGAAGAAGTCCAATCTGAAACTAGGGTCCTAAATCTAAACAAAAGAAACTACGAAGGTATGAGGAGTGAGTTGGCTATGATAGATTGGGGAGCTTCATTAAAAGGCATGACGGTGGATAAGCAATGGCTGACATTTAAGGAACGAATGCATGAATTGCAACAGTTATACATTCCTTTCTGGTGCAAAAACACAAAAGGAAAAGCGGCCCAATCATGGCTAACAAAAGAAATTAAGGATAGTATTAGATCCAAAGAGGAGTCATATAAATTTACCAGAAAAAGTAGCAAGCCTGAGGATTGGGAGCAGTTTAGAGTTCAGCAAAAAAGGACCGAGGGTGATTTAAGGGGAAAAATAGAGTATGAGAGTAAACTTGCAAGGAACATAAAAGTGGACTGTAAAAGCTTCTACAAGTATGTAAAAAGAAAAAGATTAGTGAAGACAAATGTAGGTCCCTTAGTCAGAAATGGGAGAATTTATAATGGGAAACAAGGAAATGACAGAGCAATTAAACAAATACTTTGGTTCTGTCTTCACGGAAGAGGACACAAATAACTTCCCAGAAATGCTAGGGAACCAAGGGTCTAGTGAGAAGGAGGAACTAAAGGAAATTAGTATCAGTAAAAAAATAGCGCTGGAGAAATTAATGGGACTGAAAGCTGATAAATCTCATGGACCTGATAATCTACATCCCAGAGTACAAAGAGGTAGCCATGGAAATAGTGGATGCATTTGTTGTCATCATCCAAAATTCTATAGATTATGGAACAGTTCCTGCAGATTGGAGGGTGGCAAATGTAACCCCACTATTTAAAAAAGGAGAGAGAAAACTGGGAACTACAGACCAGTTAGCCTAACATCAGTATGCTAGAGTCTATTATAAAGGATGTGATAACAAGACACTTAGAAAATATCAACGGGATTAGACAAAGTCAACATGGATTAATGAAAGGGAAATTATGTTTGACAAACTTACTGGAGTTTTTTGAGTATGTAACTGGTAGAATAGATAAAGGAGTACCAGTGGATGTGGTGTATTTGGATTTTCAGACGGCCTTTGATAAAGTCCCATATAAGAGGTTAGTGTGCAAAATTAAAGCACATGGGATTGGGGGTAATATACTGGCATGGATTGAATATTGGTTAACAGACAAGAAACAGAGTAGGAATAAATGGGTCTTTTTCGGGGTGGCAGGCGGTGACTAGTGGGGTACCGCAGGGATCAGTGCTTGGGCCCCAGCTATTCACAATATATATCAATGATTTGGATGAGGGAACCAAATGTAATATTTCCAAGTTTGCTGATGACACGAAATTAGATGGGATTGAGTTGTGAGGAGGATGCGAAGAGGCCTCAAGGCGATTTAGATAAGTTGAGTGAGTGGGCAAATATGGCAGATGCTGTATAACGTGGATAAATGTGAAGTTATCCACTTCAGTAGGAAAGACAGAAAGGCAGAGTATTCTTTAAATGGTGATAGATTGGGAAATGCTGATGTACAAAGGGACCTGGGTGTCCTTGTACACCAGTCACTGAAAGCAAACATGCAGGTGCAGCAAGCAGTTAAGAAGGCAAATGATATGTTGGCCTTTATTGCAAGAGGATTTGAGTACAGGAGCAAGGATGCCTTACTATAGTTAAACAGGGCCTTGGTGAGACCACACCTGGAGTACTGTGTGCAGTTTTGGTCTCCTTACCTAAGAAAGGATATACTTGCCATAGAGGGAGTGCAGCGAAGGTTCACCAGACTGATTCCTGGGATGGCAGGACTGTCGTATGAGGAGAGATTGGGTTGACTAGGCCTGTATTCACTAGAGTTCAGAAGAATGAGGGGGGATATCATTGAAACGTATAAAATTCTGTCGGGGCTAGACCGACTGGATGCAGGGAGGATGTTTCTCCTGGCTGTGGGGGGGGGGGGGGGTGTCTAGAATGAGGGGTCACAGTCTCAGGATACGGGGTAGGACATTTAGAACTGAAATGAGGAAAAATTTCTTCACTCAGAGGGTGGTGAACCCGTGGAATTCTCTACCACAGAAGGCTGTGGAGGCCAAGTCACTGAATATATTTAAGTAGATAGATAGATAGATTTCTCGACACAAAAGGCATCAAGGGGTATGGGGAGAGCGGGAATATTGGTACAGGAAACTGTGCTATCCGGCAATCTGGAGCCACCGGCAAAAATCAGCAGCCGTTTTTTATTCTCTTTTTTTTGCTTTGTTTGAACAGTCAAGGTGTGCAAGGTCTGTAGCTACAGAGCTTTAGGGCCACACCCGAATGTTTAGAAGCTGTTGCTAAGTGATGCGCTATCAATTACTCATAAAAGACTGAGAGTTAGAAGAGTAACAAGGCTTTTATTAACAACAGAATGGAGGTCTGCCTCGAGTGGTCGACCGGTCCAGGATACAAAGGGCTGGGGAGCAGTCACCTTTATACTAGGACCTGTGGGAGGAGTCAGCCGAGGCATGTCCAGGCATGTACACAGTGGAATACAAACAGGACAAACAGGAATACAAACAGTGGTTTACCACACTAAGCAACAGTGTTTGTTGTCAAATACGGCGATAAGAATCTCCGTATCTCTCAACATTAACTCTGGAGAGTACGGCAGTTTTGAGGCAACGGCAGCAGCTCGGTCCCGTGGGTGCCGGATAGCACAAAGTTTCCTGTATTGAGATAGAGGATCAACCATGATATTGAATGGCAGAGCAGGCTCGAAGGGCCAAATGGCCTATTCCTGCTCCTATTTTTCTATGTTTTCTAATGTGATCAGCAACCATACCTAGTTCTCAGATGGAGTTTCTGCATCCACCTTTTTGTGCATATTAAAAGAACAACCTTCATTTTTAGAGCCTAGCTATTTAATCTAAAGGCAGAAGTTACTATTTGTGTTAAGTGTTCTCTTAATTCTCCATCAATCAAAATTTGTCAAATACTTCTACCACTTTTGCCACTGTGAGTAAAGAATAGTTATACTTAAAGGAGATGTCTTTGCTATTGTGGCCATCTTCCCAGTAACATAGTTACTTGAAATTGGCGTGGGGAGAAAGAAAGGGCTTCAGTAACAAAAATTGTTTGGCTGATAGTTTTCAAAGAAATCTGGTGGTCCTAATTACAGCTTCCCTGTATATCGGAACTTCGAGGGGTTGTGATTGTTGATGTACAGTAAATGTGGGCACAGAATAATTTTCTATAGTATGCTAACATAAAAGGGAATCCAAAGGTCTTCTATAGACATATAAATAATACACGGGTAGTAAGAGGAGGGGTGGGGCCGATTAGGGACCAAAAAGTGGCCTATGCATGGAGGCAGAGAGCATGGCTGAGGTACTAAATGAGTACGTCGCATCTGTCTTTTAGAGGAGGTAGTTGAGATACTGGATGGGATAAAAATTGATAAAGACAAGGTATTAGAAAGGCTGGCTGTACTTAAAGTAGATAAGTCACCAGGACTGGATGAGATGCATCCTGGGATGCTGAGGGAGGCAAGGGTGGAAATTGCGGAGGTACTGGCCATAATCTTTCAATCCTCCTTGGATATGGGGGTGGTGCCAGAGGACTGGAGAATTGCAAATGTTACACCCTTGTTCAAAAAAGGGTGTAAGGATAAACCCAGCAACTACGGGCCAGTTAGTTTAACCTCAGTAGTGGGGAAGCTTTTAGAAACAATAATCCGGGACAAAATTAACAGTCACTTGGACAAATGTGGAATAATTAAGGAAAGCCAGCACGGATTTGTCAAAGGCAAATCATGTTTAGCTAACTTGATTGAGTTTTTTGATGAGGTAACGGAGATGATTGATTAGGGCAATGCAGTTGATGTGGTGTACATGGACTGCAAAAAGGTGTTTGATAAAGTGCCACATAACAGGCTTGCCAGCAGAGTTAAAGCCCATGGAATAAAAGGGACAGCGGCAGCATGGATATGAAATTGGCTGAATGACCGGAAACCGAGAGTAGTGGTGAACGGTTGTTTTTTGGACTGGAGGAAGGTATACAGTGGTGTTCCCTAGGGGTCGCTACTAGGACCACTGCTTTTCTTGATATATATTAATGACCTGGACTTGAGTGTACAGGGCACAATTTAAAAATTTGCAGATGACACAAAACTTGGAAGTATAGTGAACAGTGAGGAGGATCGTAATAGACTTCAAGAGGACATAGACAGGCTGGTGGAATGGGTGACATGTGGCAGATGAAATTTAACGCAGAGAAGTGATACATTTTGGTAGAAAGACTGAGGAGAGGCAATATAAACTAAAGGGGGTGCATGAACAGAGACCTGGGGGTATATGTGCACAAATCTTGAAGGTGGCAGGGCAGGTTGAGAAAGTGGTTAAAAAAGCATATGGGATCCTGGGCATAGAGTACAGAAGCAAGGAAGTTATGATGAACCTTGGTTCGGCCTGAACTGGAGTATTGTGTCCAATTCTGGGCGCCGCACTTTAGGAAGGATGTGAAGGCCTTGGAGAGGGTGCAGAAAAGATTTATAAGAATGGTTCCAGAGATGAGGGACTTTAGTTACGTGGATGGATTGGAGAAGCTGGGGTTGTTCTCCTTCGAGTAGAGAAGGTTGAGAGGAGATTTGATAGCGGTGTTCAAAATCATGAGGGGTCTGGACAGAGTAGATGGAGAGAAACTGTTCCCATTGGCGAAAGGGTCAAGAACCAGAGGACACAGATTTAAGGTGATTGGCAGAAGAACCAAAGGCGACATGAGGAAAAACTTTTTACGCAGCGAGTGGTTAGAATCTGGAATGTACTGCCTGAAAGGGTGGTGGAGGCAGATTCAATCGTGGCTTTCAAAAGGGAATTGGATAAGTACCTGAAGGAAAAATATTTGCAGGGCTACAAGGAAAGGGGGTGGGAGTGGGACTAGCTTAAATGCTCTTGGAGAGAGTCGTCACGGGCTCGATGGGCCGAATGGCAGCCTCCTGTGCTGTAACCATTCTATGATATGCATATCCTCTTTTACAGGATAGGATAATATCTGTACAGTAGCACTCCTGTAGTGGCAGAGCATCACTTACTGTGTTCCCAAATGAACTATATCAACATTATTTGCATATAGAAAATCCAGCTCATCTTGTACTGGGTAGAGGGAAGTATGACACCAGAAGCTGTCTCTTTAAAAGCTTTGCTATAGTTGCATTATGTACTCTTTACACCCTTGAGGTGCATCCATGTTTCTCATTTTCTATCAACTGTACTGTTAAAATAGTTCCCATTATCATCTATACTTTCTAAAATAGTTTCTTCATTTCTCATAGTTGTGTAAATATTTTACTGATGGGTAAGGAGCATGGGACGAAGTGGGTATGCTGTTTTTTTTATCTCCGAGTGTTATCAGGGATGGGATAGCAAATTTTCTCTCTCGTTTAAGGCTCGATCCACCAATATATTTTCATTTCAGTATAATTTGTGCATAGTCTGTCATTTTGGGGCATCTATTCCAGAGCCTGGCAGAGAAAATTATAGGTTTTCTGGATTTATTCACTTCCATGATTAACTAGACTTTCTTCTCTCTGACTTTCCACAAGGAAAGTATAAGAATGCTTGGATCCACTCAATCTAGTCCTATGCAGGCTGGATAGCATAGTGCGTTCCTGTGACTACTAAAGAACCCCTGTTTACAGTGTAGGTCAGTGTACCCCAGTGGATTAATACTACAAATTTTAGTTTTGAAAACACCATTAGAGTGTTTTACTCAACACTTATTTTTTCTTGTGTAAACCACGTGATCATTTCCATAAGCAGATTGTGTCTTTTATGAGCAAAAATCTGCTATCCAAAATATGAGCCTACCACACACAATCTTAGAAGAATATACTTGAGGTAATACTGGTTTGACAGGTAAAGCCAAGTTGCTGATGTATGCTTTTAACTAAACATATGTTCCAGTAAATTCCTTGGGGGGGTTCTCCTGATCTCCCACTGTAACTTTGATGGGAAGTCACTGGAAATGGCTGATCTTTCTTTCACCAAAGTTATGGTGGGAGATTAGGGAACCCCTGTGGAGATTGTATCCCCTAGATTATGTTCTTTGTAGCGTGACCTAAAAGATTTGTAACGGCATTCATTTTAGTATTCTGTCTGAATTCCAAAGATTGTTTTCTTAAAATGATCCAAAATTACACAACTGCTTCAGTGTTGGCTTTTTTTTCCCCTTTTACTAATTTAGTTTGGGGCTGAATTTCGACGATTTTCCCTGGATCGATCCAAACCTGGAAAGTTTGAAGAGTTTTATGGATTATTGCAGCATGTCCACAGAATTCCAAACATTGATGTTTTAGTGGGTTATGCCGACATTCATGGAGACTTGTTGCCAATAAATAATGACGACAACTATCTGAAGGCAATTAAGACAGCCAACCCACTGCTCAGAGTTTTTCTACAAAGAAAAGGTAAGAGAATTAACACACCGGATTGATTAACCATCATAAAAGGGCTCTTGAGGTACAGTGGCTGCTTTGTATTAGCTGTACTAGAAGTGAACTAGTATGACCAGAACAGATTTGAGGTCAAGGGAAAAATTGATGCTCCTAGACTGAAATAAAGCTAGTTGAATGAATAATTTTGACATTGGGTGCAATATCCTGATCTATCAGTGTTTAACCTTTAATGATCTCTGTTTAATAAGAGAAAATTATTGCTTGTGGTTTCTATATAGCTATTGTAATGCCAGTACATATTTTATGTGCCAGTCTCTTACTGTTATATTTTCAATGTCTACACCATTCTTCCACTTTCCTTGACACTTTGGAAAGAACATATTAATTATCTGCCACTCATTTTCATTTTTAAATTTCAGACAAGGCTTGTCTAATGGCTTAGTGGGTAAATGCATGAATGCTGATTGGTATTTTGATAGCTGAAATCAGCTGAGACCACCATGTTATCCTTGCTGTCGCCAGGCTAGATTTTTGGGGGGGGGGGGGGAAATCGGCCATACCTTCTGACTCAATCTATAGAGGCACATTGGCAACACGCAGGACTTTGCTAGCCTCTGCAGTAAGGGCAAAAAGCAAAATTATGAAATAAGCAGAGTCAAACATGCACATTGTGACAAGGCAGAAGGTATGTACATAGAGTATGATTTTACCCTAATGTCTTTGGAAATGGGCATACTAAATCTGTGTCAACTCTGGTTAACAGTTGCAGTGACGAGCACGTTTAAAGGTTAAATTTAGTTAGCACCTCAAGAACGTGCCGGTTTCCTGCAGTACTTTAACATGGTTAGTATATAAATTAGTTTCTGTACAGTACAGCAGACTGCAACATTTGCAAGGCATTATAGACAGGAAAAAACATCAGTGGGAGGATGTGAAATCTGTTTAAAACAACCATTAGGAATTTGAATCCTTTAAGATATTTAATGGTCACAAGGGAAAGTTCCATGAGAAACCAAAGCCACTGTTTTAAAATCTCTTATTTTAGATGGTGTATATTTCAAGCTAGTGTCCTTTAATTTCCAAGTTACTATGGTCTGTGCACCTGTTTTAAGAGTTTGTGTGTGCTATGTTGCACTGGTAGAACATGACACCATTTGATATAACAACAGAAAATGCTGGAAAAACTCAGCAGGTCAGGCAACATCCGTGGAGAGAAATTTGAGTTGACGTTTCGGGTTGGGCCCTTCTTCAAAACTGGAAAGAAAAGAAACTAGATCGGAGGCAGGGCTGCGATCGGACAAAAGAATAAAAGAAACAAAAGAAGTAAGAGATTAGAAGCTAGAGGAGATGGTAATAGGCTGGGATTAGGTGTAAAGTGTACTGGCAGGGCAAAAGATAGCTGCCAGGTGTGAGAGAGAAACAAAAGGAAAGGGGGGGGGGGGGGGGGGGGGAAAGGAGTGGAACAATTACAAGAGAAAATGAAATGGGGGCCGAGCTTATGATCTGAAATTGTTGAACTCGATATTGAGTCCGGAAGGCTGCAGACTGCCTAATCGGAAGATGAGGTGCTGTTCCTCGAGTTTACGTTGAGCTTCCGTGGAACAATACAAGAGGCCAAGGACGGTGACACCATTTGATATCTGGCTTGCTGTTTGGCAGCTTCTGTTCATAGTGATTTGTTACTTGACACATTCTTTGTAATAGCGCTAAATTGCATTTGTGGATTTTGTTTCTATCTTTGTTACAGCTGAAGCTTGATTAAAGGTATAACTAGTTTGTCAAAATAGATTTTTGTTTGGAATCAAGATTTCTATAAACTGATAAATGTTCAATTTATAAATCTTGATTGATATCATTCAATCTAAACATAATTAATAGCACTAAAAGATTTTATTACAAAATTAAATTTCCAAAATGTACTGGTATAATGAAGCATGGCAGGTTGTTTATATTTTATAACAATCTTGCACCTGCATGCACTTCTTGTATACAAAATCTTACTTCCTGTTGTCAACCTTTCGCATTATAAATTCTTCTCACATTTATAATGGAAACTGCCTATTTAAACCTTTGCTGTAATTACACTCCAGCACCTCGGGTTTGCATCTCCTAGCCCCATAGCATGTACTGCAGAGAAACTCCTAAACTCCAACCAACTCTACTTCTCTCAAATTACTGTGTGTCTTTCTATTTGGCTATAATATAAAATCGAAGCATTTTATAAAAATAAGGACACAATGTCTGACTTTAAAATGACAATTGATGCATCTGTGTGCCCTGGTCCAATTTTCCCCTGTCCTCTAACCCTGAAGACCATACTTGGTCTTGACTCACTGGGGTTAAGGGGAAATCGGGCGGGTTGTATAATAAGCGGCCAATTTGATAATTGACCACTTTACACTATCGGCCAAAGTTAAAGTTAACCTCCCTGTGTGCAATGTTACTGGAGAGGGACAAGTATTACATTAAAAAACAGAGAATTGAGAAATACTGTGCCACCTCATCATTTCTGGTACATTCTTAAGATTGGTTCTTAGTTATTCTGTGCAATTTAAAGCTCTTACTCCTTTGATAACCGACTCAACATTATAATACATATTAAATCATAGAAACTTGCTGCACAGAAGGAGGCCATTCAGCCTACTGTGCCTATGCTGGCTCTTTGAAAGAGCAGTTGTGCTTAGTCCCACACCCCTGCTTTTTGCCCATAACCCTGCAAGTTCCTCATCAAGTACTTGTCCAACTCCCTTTTTAAAATTCTTTATGGAATCTGCTTCCGACACCTTTTTCAGGTTCCTATTTCAGAGCGTTCCAGATCCCAACAACTCGAGAGAGAAATAATTTTCTTCATCTCCCGTCTACATCTTTTGCTAATGATTTTTAATTATGTGACCTCTAGTTATTGACCCACTCGCCAGAGGGAATACTTTTTCCCTATTTACTCTATCAAAGCTTATCATCTTGAAAACCTCTGTTAGATCACCTCTTAACAATCTCTGTGTTCCAAAGAGCACAGTCCTAACTTTTCCAACCTCTCCTCATAACAGAAGTCCCTCATCCCTGGTACATTCTGGTAAACCGCCTCTTTACCCTTTCCATGGCCTTTATATCTTTCCTGGAGTGTGGTGCTCCGAATTCTCCACAATACTCCAGCTGAGGCCTAACCAGTGATCAAGTTCGAGCATGATCTCTTTGCTTTTACATTCTATACCTCTATTTATAAACCCAAGTAACCATATGCTTTTTTTAACCATCTTATAAACTTGCCGTGCCATCTTTTAAGGATTTGTGTATATGGACACCAAGGTCTTTCTGTTCACCTGCACTTTTCAAAATTGTGACATCTGGTATACTGTCTTTCCATATGAGTCCTCCCAAAGTGCATCACTTCATACTTCTCTGCCTTGAACTCCACCTGCCATATTTATGTCATCCTGAAGTCTACAACTATCCTCATCACTATCTACTAAGTTGCCACGTTTCGTATCATCTGCAAACTTTATAATGCTGCTCCCTACACCAGAGTCTAGGTCGTTCATAAAAATCAAAGTGTAATGGACATGCATGGCCAAACTTAGCCACTTTTTAAACTTGCTTTGTATACACTTTTTTTGTAAAATGTGTTGTGTATTAGTGGATCACTCAATGGTGCAATAGTGTTTTTAAAAAGTTGTAAACTTATGATGATTATTAGTGAACATAAGCATTTAACTGCATTTTGTGGAACAGGATCTGTTGGTACTGATCAGGGTGTTCCAACAGTTCGGGACAGGATCTGTAGGTACTGATCAGGGTGTTCCAACAGTTCGGGACAGGATCTGTAGGTACAGGTAGACTACCCTTTTATCCGGACTTCCGAAAACCGAAACCCTCTAAAAACCGAAGGTTTTTTCGTTCAGCGTAAGTCGTGCGTACGAACGAAAAAACCTTCGGTTTTTAGAGGGTTCCGGTTTCGGAAGTTCGGATAAAGGGTAAGTCGTGCGCACGACCCCCCCCGCCGACCCCCCCCCCGCGGACCCCGCCGGCCCCGACAACCGCCGACCCCCCCCCCGCGGGCCCCGACAACCGCCAGCCCCGACAACCGCCGACCCCCCCCCGCGGGCCCCGACAACCGCCGACCCCCCCGCGGACCCCGCCGGCCCCGCCCCCCCCGCGGACCCCGCCGGCCCCGACTGACTTACGCTGAGCGTCAGCGTAAGTCGTGCGCACGACCCCCCGCCGACCCACCTTCCGAAATCCGAAATTCTCCTTTATCCGAAACTTGGCTGGTCCTGAGGTTTTCGGATAAAGGATAGTCTACCTGTACTGATCAGGGTGTTCCAACAGTTCAGGACAGGATCTGTTGGTACTGATCAGGGTGTTCCAACAGTTCAGGAATTCCAGATGACTTTACAAGAGTGATAATGTTACAGATCTGTGGTGTTGACAGCTGAAACTTTGCCACAATTTGTAGATCTTGGCAAAAATTTTGATCAGTGAAGTAAATAGACCATTGCATTAAGAATGTACAATTATTCCTACATTAAGGATCATTCTTGATTTTATGCTTTGCTTTAAAAATTGAAATATAGTGGGAATTGCCATTTAGATTGCAGCAGTACAATATTATCTCCTCAGCTGTGCTGCATAGTTCTCCCCAACTGAGAGAGCAAGTGTTTTGTTCCCAGACATTGTATCTTGTGATCTGCAACTGGCTGATGTGTGGTTGGGCTGTGTTAATGAGCAACTAATGCTGAAGTTTCTTAGCTCAGATATACCCTAATTGGTCTCCAGTACATCTCCGTTCTAGAAGACCCTGGCCTGTTTATGTATATAAATACTGTAGTGAGCTGCTAATGCAAACTGAGTCATCAGCCACCTGTCTTAATCCCTTTTTGAAATGAGCCATTTCAATTCAGTGTGAAAGATAAATATTTATGTGATACAATAATGTACATTAGACAAATATTGTATATTTGAGTAGATAATTGTCAAGTCAAGGTATGCTGGGAGGGTGCAGTACTTAGCATGAAAATATATGTTTACGAAATCTCCCTAGGTTCTCTTCAGGTTGTACAAATCTTTTACTTGTGCTGGAAACTTTGTATAAATGATGGCCAGTTAACTGCAGGAATGGGCTAGGCTTTGAAGTAGTCCATGGTTGAATATAATCTACAAATACTTAGTCCAGGCTCTCCCAAAGAATGGTCACTGCGGGTTAGGTTTTGACAACCTGTTGGCCCCAATGGAACGGTATTCCAGCAATAGGTATCAGCTTGGAGAGAGGGAAACAAAAAGAGAAAACTGGATAACAGAATAAATTCTCTAAGCATTTACTACTATTGCAAGCATTCTGCAAGAGCTACCAAGGTTGAGAACAGATTTATCATTAATCAGCTCAGCAGCCTTATGACCTGCAGTATTTAAGCCACCTTGTTCAGCAGTGAGAATTACAGGGATAATAAGTGGTGTGCAGAGTCTTGTATCTTGTTTTGGTCTGTAGTTATTCATATGAATTGTTGCTGTAAAAACAAATTTTACAATAGTGATCCTATTCATTTAAGAGTTCTGTATTCAACACATGTAATAGGCCAAATGATTTGCAATATGATTTTTTTTAAAAGCATCTGCTGTGAAGCATGTAACCGTGGGAACTACAGGCTGGTGTGCCTGATATCTGTAGTAGGTAAAACATTATTCAAGCAAGGCTGTGTCATCGCACCAACGCTCTTCTCGATCTTCCTTGCTGCAATGCTCCATCTCACCCTCAGTAAGCTCCCCGCTGGAGTGGAGCTAATTTACAGAACAAACGGGAAACTCTTCAACCTCCGTCGCCTCCAGTCCAGATCCAAGGTCGTCCCATCCTCTGTCAACATCCCCACCGACACCTGGGAATCCCTGGCCCAAGACCGCACAAAGTGGAGGAGAAGCACCCAGGAAGGCGCCGAACACCTAGAGTCTCTTCGCCGGGAGTAAGCGCAGGCAGCGCAAGGAGCGCACGTCAACCCAAGCACCCCACCAACCCGCCCCTTCAACCACCGCCTGCCCCACCTGTGACAGAGACTGTAGGTCCCGCATTGGACTCATCAGTCACCTGCGAACTCATTTTTAATGTGGAAGCAAGTCATCCTCAGTTCTGAGGGACTGCCTAAGAAGCAGAGAATTCTCTCCTTTTTAGAGTGTCCTCTAATGAAGTTCTGAGCGTGAGGTAATACAGTTTTTAAAAAAAACTCAGCTCATGGACAACTCGATGGACTCTATGTACTTGGATTTTAGTAGTGCCACAAAGAAGATTGCTGCACAGGGTTGAAAGGTATGGAAAGGGGTAGCTTCTGAAGTGGATCAGAAGTTGCAGAATCAGACAAACTGAAAGAGAATCGTGCTGTGGGATTAATGGAATGGAAATCCCTTTTCCAGCTTTAACTTGGCTCCTGTATCTGCCAAGAGGATGCAAGCCAGACTGCACTTATTACCCTGGTAGAAATGTTTGCTTTTTGAAGTGGTCTCCCTTCCCTCCAGGTTAAGCAGTTTTTGATATGTCTCAAATATCACACCTATCCATAGGAAGTCTTGGGGCTTTTAACATTTTTATTTGCTTTGTGCTTTTTTAAATGTATTTTTAATGTATTTTAAAGAAACTGTTAAACTTCTTTAATCTCTTTCTTAGGCAGTCCCTCAGAACCGAGGATGACTTGCTTCCACATTAAAAATGAGTTCGCAGGTGACTGACGAGTCCAGTGCAGGACCTACAGTCTCTGTCACAGGTGGGGCAGACGGTGGTTGAAGGGGCGGGTTGGTGGGGTGCTTGGGTTGACGTGCGCTGCCTGCGCTTGGCTTCCGCTTGCTCCTGGCGAAGAGACTGTGTTCGGTGCCGTCCCGGATGCTTCTCCTCCACTTTGTGCGGTCTTGGGCCAGGGATTCCCAGGTGTCGGTGGGGATGTTGCACTTTTTCAAGGAGGCTTTGAGGGTGTCCTTGAAGCGTTTCCTCTGCCCACCTGGGGCTCTCTTGCCGTGCCGGAGCTCCGAGTAGAGCGCTTGTTTTGGGAGTCTCGTATCGGGCATGCGGACAGTGTGACCCGTCCATCGGAGCTGAATGAGCGTGGTCAGAGCTTCGACGCTGGGGATGTTGGCCTGAGCAAGAACACTGATGTTGGTGTGCCTATCCTGCCAATGGATTTGTAGGATCTTGCGGAGGCAGCGTTGGTGGTACCTCTCCAGTGCTTTGAGGTGCCTGCTGTACATGGTCCATGTCTCTGAGGCATACAGCAGAGCAGGTATCACTGCTGCCCTGTAGACCATGAGCTTAGTGCCGGGTTTGAGATCCTGGTCTTCAAACACACTCTTCCTCAGGCGACCGAAGGCTGCACTGGCACACTGAAGGCGGTGTTGGACTTCGTCGTCGACATCTGCCCTTGTTGACAGTAGGCTCCCGAGGTATGGAAAGTGGTCCATGTTTCCAAGGCCTTGTCGTGGATTTTGATAATCGGGGGCAGCACTGTGTGGCGGGGGCAGGTTGGTAGAGACCTTTGTCTTACGGATGTTTAGTGTAAGGCCCATGCTCTCGTATGCTTCGGTGAAGGTGTTTACGATGGTTTGGAGTTTGACCTCCGAGTGAGCGCAGATACAAGCATCGTCTGCACACTGTAATTTGATGACGGAGGATGGGACGACCTTGGATCTGGACTGGAGGCGACGGAGGTTGAACAGTTTCCCGTTTGTGCCACCACAGTTTGTATACTACTTTGGTAGTCTTGTGCTTTTGACAGTATACAGGGGCATGTTTTGTTAAGATTGAACAGTATCTGGGAGTGCTGTGGTGGCATACTTTGCATGGCAATCAGAATATTGAAAGGTGATATTTTGTGATGTGATCGGTTTAATTTAAAAGGGTACTGGGTAACATGGAATGTTGGGACTTGGATTTATGGTCAGTTTTTGATCTTTAATCATGTTGCATGAGTTAGCGGGTAGTCATCAGTCATTCACAATTTCCATTTGGTTTCAGGGTAAGCTATGCAAGTTTTTCTTTTGCAAGTTTTCTCCGCTTTCTTCTCCCGTTGAATACTGGTGGGGTATGGATGCCCTTCGGTTCCTTGCTGATGCTTCATATGTGAGCCTAGCTAGTGAGTGTGGCACACTATTTCACTATGGAGGGCATCACACCTGTGTCTAATCCTATCTTCACCAGCACCCACATATGCACACTGAACAGCAAGGTCACGGGATAGTATTCTGCAGTGGAAACACTGGCTGACTTTCTTTTTCCACCTCCCTACCTCGGGGCCACTAACTCTGCAGTCCTACTGCAACCCTGACTGAGATCAGCTAGCTCAGCACAGGCTATTAATGAAAGCTTCTCATTTGTATGTTCACTCCCTTTACCAACTCATCCGTTGGAGAAGCTTGTTGTGAAATCTCATTACCTATAATGAGCAACATAACTTTAGAACTTAGTTGAAAATAGTTTTATGGTCCTTTTTTGCTTTTCCAAGTAGTGCATATTAAGAGATTGATTTAAATGTCTGCAGTGTACCCAGGCTATTTCAGGCCAGGTTAAGCAATATTGATTTTGCTACTCACTGTAGGAAACACTGAAATTGAGTAAAAGAGCAGCAAAACCCAAGCAAACTACATTGCGTAGAACAGCAGCCAAAAATCTATTGATCAATATTCATATTCAGTGGAGGAGCAGTAAAGCTTAACGAATGGCAAATACTGTGATCAGCTGATCTAAGAATTGTGTAGAAGTAAACGGGGAAATTTGATCTTCGAACTGTGCAGATAAATCATTGAAGACTGCAATGCTGAAGTTATTGACAATTTAATTATTTATTCATCTAGATTGGCTGGAAAATAACTTGTATTTTGAGGTTCTTGTATCAAAAGTACTAAATTTATTTTCAGCTATAATCTTGATCCTTTTAAAATCTGTTTTTCTGAGTTCTGTTACAACCTCCTGTAGCACTGAGTGCAGTGAAAAAGAAAGAACTTGCATTTAGTTAGCACCTTTCACCTTCCCTGGACTTTGCAGAGTGCTTTACAGCCAATTAATTACTTCTGAAGAGTAGGCATTTGTTGTTTAGGCAAACACAGCAGCCAATTTGTGCACGGGAAGGTCTCGCAAACAGCATTGAGATGAGTAATTAGTTAATTTTGTGTTTTTTTGGTGGTAGCTAAGGATAAAATTTAGCCAGGACACTGAGCACTCCCTTGTTCTTCAAACAGTGCTACGGGATCTCTTGCATCCACCTGAGAAGGCAGCCGGAGCTGCAGTTGGACAGCATTTCCAACAATACTGTACTCCCGCGGTGCTTAAATGAAGTCTCCGCTTGGATTATGTGCTGTAGTCCTGGAGTAGGGTCTCAGCCTACAAGACTCCAACCAGAAAGTCAAGGCTGACGACCAATAATAATAAATAACCAATGTAATTAATTACTGAATCTAAGCACCAGGACCTGTTACAAGTTTAGGGCCTACCTTTGTTATGCTCTTTGGTACGCTGGTGACTAAGCGGTATGGCCATCTTACGTTTAGGGATGTGCCCATACTGTCCAATATATAACTCTATATGATAATGTAACCCAGGATGTACTTGTGATCCAAACTGGATATCGTACCTTTCACATGTTCCCTCACATGCAATTCTCCACTTTTTCAAAGGCAGACCGAAATGCTTTACTGCCATATATGAATCGTTTAAATGTTTTATTTCAAATGAACATAGATTAACAATCAAAGCAAATTCCACTTACTTAGTTCAATTTCTCCTCTTCTCAAACATGGGGGGATAAATGATAAACCAGCCACCCTGTCCCTTTCCTGGATTGATGTGTTTTTGGTATTTTTCTTTCAGACTACTACAGTATCTGTAAAAACTGATCTACATTTTTGGCCTCCAGCTCCTGGCTGTGTTTTACAAAAGCAATTTGGGATGGGCAATAATTACTAATTGCCTTGGAGAAGGTGGTGGTGAGCTGCCTTCTTGACAACTGAGTGGCTTGCTAGGCCATTTCAGAGGGCAGTTAGGAGTCAACCACATTGCTGTGGGTCTGAAGTCACATGTAGGCCAGACCGGGTAAGGACAGCAGGTTTCCTTCCCTGAAGGACATTTGTGAACCAGATGGGTTTTTAATGACAATCCGGTGGTTATATAGTCACCATTACTAGCTTTTTATTCCAGATTTATTTAACTGAATTTAAATTCCCCAGCTGCCATGGTGGGATTTGAACTCTTGTCTCCGGATCATGAGTCCAGGCCTCCGGATTACTCGTCCAGTAACATTGCCACTATACTATTGTTCCTGTTGGCTAATTCTCCTCTTCCCTCACCCCCTTTAGGTGTGAGTTTTAAAGGAACCTTTTCTTATTTTCAAGCTGAATGGGGGACCATCCTGTCTAATGGACCTGGGATGAGCCAATTTACTTAAGTTTGAAGCAGACTGAGCACTGCGATATTTCACAAACTGGCCCATCTAGCTTCAGTGCTTGTGGCATCGCCCTTTATTAACCATGTGCGAATTCAGTTTGTTTCACATCACAATTCAATCCCAAAACCCTTCCCATAAAGAGTAATCAGAAATCGTGAAACATGGTAACCTGCTGGAAAAATTGACTGCAACTTGGGAGATGAATGAGGACAAAGTGTCTGCAGAATTGAGGGTATTCACTACTTCAAAGAAGGAAGGATAATTGGTTCAATGGGATCAAGGGATATGGGGAGAAGGCAGGGACAGGGTACTGAATTTGGATGATCAGCCATGATCTCATTGAATGGCGGAGCAGGCTCGAAGGGCCGAATGGCCTACTCCTGCTCCTATCTTCTATGTTTCTATATATTGGACTTGAATGGATTCATGTTGGTGAGCAAATATTTGAATCTAGAAAATGAGGGGCAGTTCAGCTTGGAGATGACTGCGAAGGAAAAGAAAAGAACAGTGTCAATAAAATTCAATGAAGTAGCATGCAGGAAGAGAGATCTATTCAGTAAAATGGAAAGCTCGATACATTTCTATATATTATGGTGTGGGACCCTTTCCTTTAAGTGGGGGGGAGGAGGGGAAAGCAATGTTCAATAAGAATGACTTTTGGAGGGGGAAAAAATAAGGGCACAACTTTGCATTGTTTACAAGTTTTAAAGTACTTTGGGAGTGTTATAATTGCGTATTACCCATTCTGACTACTTTTATATATGTACTAACAGCATTTAAATATTCACTGCATATTATCCAGTCCTTTTTTAATGTAACATGGATCGTTGTTCACCTGAAAATTTCCACGTTTTGCAATGTGACTTGAGTGTGCATAACGTACAGTTCAAAATATCAGCATTTATGGATGCTGCAGATTAGTTCCACTTGCGCGGAAGAGCAAAATTAGAGGCCATTAATATAAAATAGTCGCCAAGAAATCAAATGGGGAATTCAGAAGAAACTTCTTTACTCAGTGGTGAGAATGTGGAACTTCCTACCACAGAGCGTGGTTGAGGCGAATAGCATAAATGCATTTAAAGGGAGGCTAGATAACCATATGAGTGATAAGGGAATAGAGAGAGGGTTATGCTGATAGTTAGATGAGGAAGGATGGGAGGAGGCTCTAGTGGAGCATAAATGCTGGCATGCACTGGTTGGACCGAATGGCCTACTTCTGTGCTGTATATTCTAAATCAAATCAAATCAACTTTTATTGTCATTGTTAGTGCACAAGTGCAGTACAACGAAATGTAGGCTTGCGGCTCCCGAGAGTGTACGTTTAGATTAAGACATTTAAACATTCAACATACATTTGGCTTGTAATACATTAACATAAACATAACCATAATAAAGTGCATTGGCAGATGTGCAGGCTTGAGAGTTTATTTGTGGAGTTCAGTAGGATGACAGCCCTGGGAAAGAAGCTGTTCCTAAATCTGGTCGTACGGGTGCGACTGCATCTGTAGCGTCTCCCAGATGGCAGGAGGGCGAACAGACTGTGGCTGGGGTGGGTAGGGTCTTTGATGATGGTCCGTGACCTCCGTAAACAGCGTTTCTGGTATATGTGCTCTATGGTCGGTAGCCGGGTGCCGGTAATGCGTTGGGCAGTTTTGACTACTCGCTGCAGGGCTTTCCGGTCATAGTAGCTACAGCTGCCATACCATACTGTGATACAGTTCGTCAGGATGCTCTCTATTGTGCAGCGGTAAAAGTTAGAGAGGATCAGGGGTGACAGGTTACATCCCTTCAGCCTCCTTAGGAAATATAGGCGCTGCTGGGCCTTCTTCACCAGAGAGGAGGTATTGAGGGACCAGGAGAGGTCTTCCGTGATGTGGACTCCGAGGAACTTAAAGCTGTCCACCCTTTCCACCACAGCCCCATTGATGTGGATGGGGGTGTGACTTCCGCCTTTAGACTTCCTGAAGTCCACAATGATTTCTTTGGTTTTCTTGATGTTAAGGGCCAGGTTGTTATCGGCGCACCACTTCACGAGATGCTGGACCTCCTCCCTGTAGGCTGACTCATTGTTGTTATCCTATGTAATTCTATGTAGTTACATAGACATAGCATGCCAGTAAAGTTGATTAGTGACCAGTTGGTAAGGAAATAATTTAGTTCCTACCTTCTCTCCATAAGAACATAAGAATTAAGAGCAGCATAAGAATTAAGAGCAGGAGTAGGCCATACAATAAGATCATGGCTGATCTTCGACCGCAACTCCACTTTCTTGTCCAATCCCCATATCCCATGATTCCCCATAGAGTCCAAAGATCGATCTGTTTCAGTCTTGAATATACACCAATGTTTCAACATCCACAACCCTTTGGAATAGAGAATTCAAAAGGATCACAACCATCTGAGTGAAGAGATTTCTCCTTACTTCAGTCTTAAATGGCCGACCCCTTATCCTGAGACTATACGCCCGAGTTCTAGACTCTCCAGCCAGGGGAAACCACCTCTTGGCATCTATCCTGTCAATCCCCCTCTGAATCTTCTGTTTTAATGAGATCACCTCTCATTCTTCTAAATTTCAGGGAATATAGGCCCAATCTACTCAATCTCTCCTCATAAGAACATAATGGGCGCAAGAGTAGGCCATTCGGCCCCTCGAGCCTACTTTGCCATTAAATAAGATCATGGCTCATCTTCTACCTCAACTCCACTTTTCTGCACTATCCCCATATCTCTTGATTCCGTTAACATCCAAAAATTTATCGATCTCTATCTTGAATGTACTCGCGATTGAGCTACCACAGCCCTCCGGGGTAGAGAATTCCAAAGATTCACCACCCTCTAAGTGAAGAAATTTCTCCTCCTCTCAGTCCTAAATGGCTGACCCCTTATTCTGAGACTGATCTCTGGTTCTAGACTCCTCGGCCAGGGGAAACATCCTCCCTGCATCTACCCTGTCAAGCCCTGTAAGAATTTTGTATGTTTCAATGAGATCACCTCTCATTCTTCTAAACTCTGGAGAATATAAGCCTAGTCTACTCGATCTCTCCTCGTAGGACAATCCCCCCATCCCAGGAATCAGTCTGGTGAACCTTCGTTGCATTACTTCTATGGCAAATATATCCTTCCTTAGGTTCCAAAGCTGTACACAATACTCCAGGTGTGGTCTCACCAGGGCCCTACATAATTGCAATAAGAAGTCTTTACTCTTCTACTCAAATTCTCTTGTAATAAAGACCAACATACCATTTGCTTTCTTAATCACTTGGTGTACCTGCATGTTAACTTTGTGATTTGTTTACAAGGACACCTAGGTTCCACTGAACACCAACATTTCCCAGTCTCTCACCATTTTAAAAAATACTCTGCTTTTCTATTTTTCCTACCAAAGTGGATAACTTCACATTTCTCCACATTATATTCCAGTTGCCAGGTTCTTGCCCACTCACTTACCCTGTTTATATCCTCTTGAAGCTTCTTTGCATCCTCCTCACAACTTGCATTTCCACCTAGTTTTGTATCATCAGCAAACTTGGATATACAGGTAGACTACCCTTTATCCGGACTTCCGAAAACCGAAACCCTCTAAAAACCGAAGGTTTTTTCGTTCAGCGTAAGTCGTGCGTACGAACGAAAAAACCTTCGGTTTTTAGAGGGTTCCGGTTTCGGAAGTTCGGATAAAGGGTAAGTCGTGCGCACGACCCCCCCCCCCCCGCCGGCCCCGACAACCGCCGACCCCCCCCCCCCCCGCGGACCCCGCCGGCCCCGACAACCGCCGACCCCCCCGCGGACCCCGCCGGCCCTGACAACCGCCGGCCCCGACAACCGCCGACCCCCCCAACCGCCGACCCCCCCCCCCCCCCCCCGACAACCGCCGGCCCCGACAACCGCCGAGCCCCCCCAACCGCCGACCCCCCCCCCGCGGGCCCCGACAACCGCCGACCCCCCCGCGGACCCCCGCCGGCCCCGACAACCGCCGACCCCCCCCCGCCGACCCCGACTGACTTACGCTGAGCGTCAGCGTAAGTCGTGCGCACGACCCCCCGCGGACCCCTGCCGACCCACCTTCCGAAATCCGAAATTCTCCTTTATCCGAAACTCGGCTGGTCCCGAGGTTTTCGGATAAAGGATAGTCTACCTGTATTACATTTGGTCCCCTCATCCAAATCATTGACACAGATTGTGAATAGCTGAGGCCCAAGCACTGATCCTTGTGGTACCCCACCAGTTACAGCCTGCCAACCCGAAAATGACCTGTTTATTCCTACTCTGTTTTCTGTCCGTTAACCAATCCTCAATCCATGTTAGTATATTGCCCCCAATCCCATGAGCCCTAATTTTGTTTAATAACCTTGTGTGGCACCTTATCAAATGCCTTCAGACAATCCAAATACACCACATCCACTGGTTCCCCCTTATCTATTCTGCTAGTTACAACCTCAAAAAACTCAACAGATTTGTTGAACATGATTTCCCTTTCATAAATCCATGTTGACTCTGCCCAATTTATTTATTTATTTTTTTTTTTATTTTTTTAAAGTGCCCTGTTACCATGTCCTTAATAAATTCTAGCATTTTCCCTACTACTGATGTCAGGCTAACTGGACTGCAGTTCCCCGTTTTCTTTCTCCCTTAAATAGTGGGGTTACATTTGCTACCTTCCAATCCGCAGGAACTGTTCTAGAATCTATGGAAATTTGGAAGATGACAACCAATGCATCCACTATCTCTATCGGCACCTCTTTCAAAACCCTAGGATGTAGGCCATCAGGTCTAGAGGATTTATCGGCTTTCAGTCCTATTAATTTCTCCAGTACTATTTTTTTACTAATACTTATTTCTTTCAGTTCCTCATTCTTGCTAGGTTAGTTCTCTACTATTTTTGGGAGGTTTTTGCGTCATCTTCTGTGAAGAAGGACACTAAGTATTTGTTTAATTTCTCTGCCATTTCCTTATTCCCCATTTATAATTTCACCTGTCTCAGCCTGTAAGGGACCCACATTTACTTTCCCTAATCTTTTCCTTTTTACATACCTATAGAAGCTTCTCCAGTCTGTTTTTGTGTCTCTCGCTAGTTTGCTCTCATTCTATTTTTCCTTTCTTTATCAATTTCTTGGTCCTCCTTTGCTGAATTCTAAAATCCTTCCAATCCTCAGGCTTACTGCTCTTTTTGGCAACATTATAAGCCTCTTCCTTTGATCCAATACTATCTTTAACTTCTCGTTAGCCACGGTTGGACCACTTTTCCTGTGGGGGTTTTGTGCCTTAAAGGAATGTAAATTATGTATTCATTCTTTAAATGCTAGTCATTGCTTGTCTACCATTATACCTTTTAATGTAGTTTCCCAATCTACCTTGGCCAACTCGCCCCCATACCTACGTAGTTTGCTTTGTTTAGATTTAAGACCCTAGTTTCAAATTTAACTAAATCACTTTTGGACTTTTATATAAAGTCCAATCATATTATGGTCACTCTTCCCTAAAGGCCCCTTTACTACAAGGTTATTAATTAACCCTTTCTCATTGCACAATACTAGATCTAAAATAGCCTGTTCCCTAATTGGTTCTTCAACATACTGATCTAGAAAACTATCTTGTCTACATTCCATGAATTTGTCCTCCATGCTATTACTGCAAATTTGGTTTGCCCAGTCTATATGTAGATTAAAGACCCCCATGATTACTGTTTTACCCTAATTTTCTGATTTATACTCTGCCCTACATTACAACTACTGTTTGGGGGCCTATAAACAACTCCCACCAATGTTTTCTGCCCTTTGCTATTTCTTAGTTCCACCCAAACTGATTCTACTTGATTTTCAGAGCCAAGATCCTTTCTCTCTACTGTCTTTATCCCATCCTTTATTATCGCTACCCCTTTTCCATTTTGCCTATCTCTTCTAAAAGTTAAATATCCTGGAATATTTTGTTCCCAACCTTGGTCACTTTGCAATCACATCTCCATAATGGCTATTAGATGAAACCTATTAATTTCTATCTCCGCTATTAATTCCACTATTTTGTTGCGACTGCTTCGTGCATTCCGATATAGTGCCTTTAGCTTTGACTTTTTTCTATTTTTCCCTGATGCCATCTTATTCTCTGCCCTATTACCTTTGTTACTCATGTCCCTTCCTGATGCACTCTGCTTATTTTTACCCAAAACTCTACTCTGCTGTAGAGCCTTGACATTTCTTTAGCTGCTTTTAAATTTACTCTTTCCTGAATCCTCCCATCCCCTCTTCATCATTAGTTTAAAGCCCTGTCTACTGCCCTAATTATTCGATTCGCCAGGACACTGGTTCCAGCCTGTTTTAAGTGGCGCCCATCCCAAAGTAACAGCTCCCTCTTTCCCCAGTACTGGTGCCAGTGCCCCATGAAGCAAAACCCCTGCCTCCCACGCCACTCTTTGAGCCACGCACTTAATCTTCTAATCTGCTTATCCCTATGCCAATTGGCACGTGGCTCAGGTACCAATCCAGAGATTTTTTACTGTTGAGGTTCTGCTTTTTTAATTTGGACCCCAACTCCTCAAACCCTCTCAGGTAGAACTTGGAATGAGGTTCTGCCATGTCGTAGGTTCCTACGTGGACCACGACAATTGGAGCCTCCCCTTCCCATTCCAAGTTCTTCTCCAGGAAATGTCTTTAACCCTGCCACCGGGCAGGCAACACAACCTTCGGAACTCCCGGTCGCGGCTGCAGAGAACAGTATCTGTCTCCTACCACAACTACATTCCCTTTCACTCCTCCCACTTGAATGGCCTCCTGCACCACGGTGCCATGGTCAGGTTGCTCATCCATCCTGCAGGCTTTTCCCTCATCCACACAGGCAGCAAGAACCTCATACCTGTTGGATAAGGACAAATGCTGAGGCTCCTCCAGCACTTCACCTGGGGTCCCCTTACCTGCTTAAGACCCTCCTGTCCCTGACCACTAACCAGACCTGTACCACTACCTAACCTAAGGGGTGTGACTGCCTCCTGGATCAAAGTGTCCAGGTAACTCTCCCCCTCCCTGATGCCCTGCAATGTTTGCACCTCAGACTCCAGCTCAACAACTGAGTTGAAGTTCCTCAAGATGCAGGCACTTACTGCAAATGTGGTTGTCTGGGATATCCATACACTCCACAAACTCCCACATGCTGCAGTTGAGGCACACCACCTGCATTGCCATCCCTGTATGACCTTGTTCTATTTAATTAAATTTAATTAAACTTGTATTTAAGTAACTTAGTTTACAGTTTAGTTTCTTGACTACTTAATTGATCTAGATTAAGTTATGGGTAATGAAATTAAATATCTACCTGTAACACACAGCACTACAAGTAGTGTAGGCAAAAAGCAGTAACTCCTTCCTCCTCTTCTCCAAATTCCCAAATGAAACCCTCTGTTTAAGTGCACTCTGTTTAATTCCACTCTGTGCAGACAACCCTCTCATCCCAAGAATCGATCTAGTGAACTTTTGTTCCACCCCCTCTAAGACAAGTATATCCTTCCTCAATAATCAAAGTTTTACTTCATGAACTACTTTAACAGAGAGGATGCTTTATTTTGTACTGTACCTGAACAATTACAGAGAGTTGAAGCAGAATAAAAGCTAGTAAATCATATAATCTGTGATGCCATTGGACTGAATTTTACAATGCTTCTGAATCGAGTATATTAACTAGTTGATCTCTACAGGGAAGGAGGCAAATGGGGGATGGGAAAGGGGAACGATAGGTGATACTCAGGGCTGATTATCATTTTGGTGAAATGAGCCACGGTTAATTTTCTTTGCAGAGGAAGTGGAGGGGAAGGGACAATGGCAGATGGGGGAAGCTTGAGTTTCACTGCGCCAGAGCTGAATTGCATCTTGGGGAGAGGAGTGATTGGCCTGGATTTTGCAGTGGGTAATGATGGCGAATTGTCAAACTTCGCCGTCATTACCCCTCTGAAACTGACCGCAACTTCAGGATGTAGCGCATATAAGTGCGGAAATCCTGAATTGCAGTCATTCACTGCGCCCCCCCCCCCCCCAAAAAAAAGCCTGCAATCAGTGAAACTGACAAAAACTTGGGCTTTTCCACGCCAATATTGCTGTTAAATACCCCATTAAATGTTGAGCCTTGTTGGAATAGGTGTAGGTGGGGCTTTAACAGTGTATTGATTGCTCTGGCTCTGAAAAACTAATTTTTATATTTGTGGAGTGTCAAAGTTGTCCATTATGATAAATTAATTTTAAAGTTCATGATATTTCAGCTTTTAACTTATCGCCATGTGAATGTCCCAATCTTTATTTCACTCTCTAACTTTTGCAGATAAAAGCTGCTTTTCATTTCCTGGTTTGCTGTCTGAGAATTCTTCAATGTGATTGGCTGCTTAGATAGCTTGCTGATGTCACTGCAGCTCTTTGCTGGGGATTCCCATTACACTGCGCTACAATCAATTGTACGTTGAGAAAGGCAAACTTCTCGCCACAGAGATCGCGTGATCTTTGTGGGCAGCTTTCTTCGAGGTCAGCGGCGTGCGCCATAGCTTCCCCGCTGACTGCAAATTCCGGGCCTTTGTCTTGTTGGGGAGGGGGGTGTTTGTAGAGGATAGGTTTTGGGATCATTTTGAGTGGGAACACAGGCTCAATACCACCTTTTGTGTGGGGAGGGAGGTTTGACCCTAGGGAAGTTTCTTCTGGGGGCCAGCTGGAATAGGGCTGAGTTGTTTCTCAACAAGTGCAGCTTGAGCTACTTCACACAGGGGTGTGTGTAATAGGCCTGAATTTCTTCTGGGGTGGGGGAGTGTATATATTGTAATACTCAAGATATCAATTGTGTGGGACAGGCTGAATGAACCAGAATTCTTTCTTAGCAGGGTGTGAAAACGCATGTGAATACATGCATGCTTCTCAAAATAAAAATCATTTTGTGAATTGGTAAATGTTGCTGTTCTTGCTGTTTGTTTAAATAGTCTTTCTATTGTATCCCTTGGGGTTTGTGAGATTGATTGATTACATGGCGTATGACCTCATTGTTACAAATGGGCTGTCAGCTGGGATGCTGATTCTGTCAGAGTTGGCCAATTGGAAAGGACTTGTCCTTCACAGTTTGCCAGATTTGGGAATAAAATAAGATTTCCAGAAAAGGGGGAAAGGTGATTTTACTGTGGGAATAGATCTCTCAGAATATCTGTTTTCGGTTGTGACTGGCCTAATTTATTTTTGAAGAATTCAGGGGAAAACTAAGAGGCTATGAGGCATTAAAGTATATCTGAATCCTTTGAAGTAGTGGAAGGCCACTTTTTGAAGCCTGAGTTTACGGCAAGTTAATTTCTACCAGACTTTTGGGAGCCAGTTTGTCAGAAATTTGACCTGTGGATCACTGGGCCTCCTTAAGTCTGAGTGTTGCCTGAGTAACATAGTTGCTTGCAGGCCCTTGACATTATTATGGTGTCAGCAAATCTTGGCAGTGGTTTAAGGGATGAGATTATTTGGTATATTAGGTTGTATTGTAGCTTAGATCAACACCATCAAATCAAATGGTTTAAATATTCTTGATAGTTTTTAAAAAATATTATATAATAAAGTTTGCTTCAAACTCCATTAAAGAGGCAGCCTTATTTATTGCAATGTCTTTGCAGGGAGGTAAAGCATTAGAGATAAATGAAAACACAAAAGAGCCTATGAAAACAAGCCAACACAGAATTAAAGCAGTCCCTTGCTGACATTTCCTGATCCGTGCCCTCAGCGGTTTTCAGGTTGAGAAGGTCCCGATCCCCCCAGTGCTTAAATCACCCTCACCATATATTTTCTTTCAAATAGGAGGGCAAATATCCCATTATTGGAAACTGATCTTCTATTTAGGATATTGCATTCATTATTGGGTTTACCTTGAGCATTAGACCAATAATGCACTACTGTAGACATTTTTGCATTGATTTTAAATATAGTGAGAGATTAGTGTCTCCAGTTGCCTTGTGGCCCAAGAATGTAGTATTTCATAAGTTGCCCAAGTGCCATATTTCACCAGAGCAAAATGCACTTCATTGTAAATAAGTATTGCATGTAAATGTAGGCGATTGGAGATTCTGAAACCCATAGGATTCTTTGAACAACATTCTCACATGTACAAAAAGAAAATACTGCAGATGCTGGAAATCTGAAATAAAAACAAAATGCTGGAGATACTCAGGTCAGGCAGCATCTGTGAAGAGAGAAACAGAGTTAACGTTTCAGGTCGATGACCGTTTGTCAGAACTGGAGAAAAGCAGGAAATGGAACAGATTTTTAAGCAAGTGTAGGGGCTGGAAAAGTGGGGAGGGGATGAAGGAACAAAAGGGAAGGTCTGTGATAGGATAGAAGGCAGGAGAGGTTAAGAGACATTGAGATATTCAAGGCAAAAGGAGATGGTAATGGGACAGGTTAAGAAACAGGATGGCTCTAAATGAAGTGCAAACTGCGCTGGCAGAATGAAGGATAGCTGCCATGTGGGAGAGAAGAAAAGACACAAACAAAAAGTGTGGATAAAAAATATATGTGAGTGATAGGGGCCGAGGTTATGATCTGAAATTGTTGAACTCCAGAAGGCTGTAAAGTGCCTAATTGAAAAATGAGGTGCTGTTCCTCGAGCTTACGCTGAGCTTCAGTGGAACAATGCAAGAGGCCGAGGACGGTAAGGTCTGAGTGGGAGTGGAGTGGAGAATTAAAGTGACAGGCGACCGGAAGCTCGGGGTCCCCCTTACGGACTGAACGGAGGTGTTCCGCAAAGCGGTCACCCAATCTGCGTTTGGTCTCCCCAATGTAGAGGAGACCGCATTGTGAGCAGCGAATACGATCTACTAAATTGCAAGTACAGGAAACTCTCGTTTAAACGGCACCTAAAATATCCGGAATTCTCTTAACCGACAAAATTCTCACTCCGAAAACAACACCTCAATAACCGGCAACGTTGCCGAGTCCGAGTCTTCCGCGGTGGCAGAGTTAGCCAGTGGGGGTAGTTCTCCAAACTACCACTACTCGGCTTCTTGGCGCTGTCGGAAGTCGGAACACCTCAATACCCCTGTAACAGGAGTCTGACTCTCTCCCGTGCTGCCAGTAGTCTCTTCTGATCCGCCATTTTACAGGGGTACTGTGTGTCTCCCACGCTGCTGGTAGTCACTGCATTGCATTACCCTCAACTGGCAGTACTGTACTTAATCAAGCATCTTCCACCATCCATTTAACACAATATTTTGTAGGTGAGTACCCAATTACTGTATACTGCACATTTCTTGATTTTAAAAAAAAAAAAAAAAAAAAAAAATTTCTTTGTTTAAAAATAGCCTCGGTAGATAACCCTCTCCGTCATCTGGAATTTTTGATCAACCAGCAACACGCTGGTCCCGTCGGTGCCAGTTACCAAAGAGTTTCCTGTACTACGAGTAAATCACTGTTTCACCTGGATGGGGTGTTTGGGGCCCTGGACAGTGAGAAGGGGGGAGGTATAAGGGCATGTGTTGCATCTCCTGCGCTTGCACGGGAAGGTGCCGGGTGAAGGGGTGTTGGGGGTGATAGAGGAGTGGACCAGGGTGTCGCGGAGGGAGCGGTCCCTTCGGAATGCTGAAAGGGGAGGTGAGGGGAAGATGTATTTGGTGGTGGGATCACGCCGGAAATGGTGGAGGATGATCCGTTGAATGTGGAGGCTGGTGGGGTGAAAGGTGAGGACAAGGGGAACTCTATCGTGGTTCCGGGAGGGAGGGGCAGGGGTGAGGGTAGAAGTGCGGGAGATAGAATGGACACGGTCGAGGGCCGTGTCAACCACAATAGAAGGGAATCCTCGATTTGAGGAAAAAGGAAGATATGTCGGAAGCACTGGTATGGAAGGTGACATCATCAGAGTAGATGCGGCGGAGACGGAGAAACTGGGAGAATGGAATAGAGTCCTTACAGGAGGCGGGGTGGGAGGAAGTGTAGTCCAGGTAGCTGTGGGAGTCGCATGTAGTTCCTTGAATTATGAATCGTCACCGTGTTTTATTTTGCCTTTTCCTTATGGTTATAGCACTGGAATGGGGCAGAAAACTGCATTCAAGCAATTCTGTTCCACAACAAACTCTGAATCTTACTACTATAATCAGGTATGAACACGAGAAAGATGATGGACAGGAAAAGACTGACTGGTCCATTCAGCCTGTCCCACACAATTGTGATGTTTTGTCTTGTGCGTCACAATACGTACACTCCCCACCTCACCCAGAGGCCATGTAATCTCCTGGGAGAGGAAAAAAAAAAACAGATTTAAAGACCCAGGCCAATTGGGGAAATCTGTAAAATTCCTCTCTGACCTCCATTGATGATCGAAACTAGTCCAGGGGACCAATCTGGCCCTGATTAATGTGATACATCACCTATCTCTTGTATGGGGTTATCTCCACCCCAGTTAGAAGCAGATCCAGATCTTGCTTGAAGGAATTCAGCAAAGGTGTTCACACAAGCCAGCAGTCTGTTCCACAGGTCCACCATTCTCTGGTAAAATCGCCACCTAACATCTAACCTAGTTCTACCTTTTACATAACTTGAGATTGTGATAATCGCAATCTAATCCCTTCATTTTATAAATCTCAATCAAATTTCCCCTAAGCCTATGCTTAAATGTAGAAACCCACCTCTTTGAGCCTAGCTTGGTAACTGAGATGCTCTAAACTGGAAATTAATCTTGTAGCCCTCCGCTTCAGTATCACCCACCATGTGAAACAAGCAAAACTTGACACCATATTCTTACTGAGGCCTAACCAAGGTCTTGTACAAGGACAAAATAGTATACTTTGTTTTATATTGAATTGTCCTGTAAATACACCCTAGTATCCTATTTGCTCTAGTTATTGTTTCATGGCATTGGTTATGAATCTTTAGAGATCTATACATTGGAAGCCCAGATCTCTCTTTCTCCATAGGTGTAGTTCTCTTCCTGAAAGATGTATGTATATTCAGCATTTGCCCTACCTAAATGCATATGCCCTACCTAAATGCATAACGCTGCACTTTCCTAAGTTAAACATCATCTGCCAGTCACGGGCCCAATCGGCCAGCGCATCAAGATCTTATAGTAGTCGAGCATTGTCAGTAATCCTGACTCTCGCACCTGTCTTAGTATCATCTGCAAATTTGCAGAACATTCATCCAACAACTACGTCTAGATAATTAATGAAAATAATAAATAGCAACGGTCCTATCGCCGATCCCTGCGGGACACCACTGGTGACCAGTCTCCAATCCGATCCAAATCCATCTACAACCACTTTCTCCCCGCAGGCTTTCAGCCAGTTCTCAATCCAGCGTAGTAAACTGCCACTAATACCGGAGACTTTAATCTTGTAGAAAAGCCTCTTGTGTGGTACCTTTACCAAAAGATTTTTGAAGTCTTGGTGGACAATGGCAGCACGGTGGCATAGTGGTTAGCACTGTTGCCTCACAGCGCCAGAGACCCGGGTTCGAATCCGGCCTCGGGCGACTGTCTGTGTGGAGTTTGCACATTCTCCCCGTGTTTGCGTGGGTTTTCTCCGGGTGCTCCGGTTTCCTCCCACAGTCCAAAGATGTGCGGGTTAGGTTGATTGGCTATGATAAATTGACCCTTAGTGTTAGGGGGATTAAATACGTGGGGTTACAGGGATAGGGTGGGATATGTGGCTCGATGGGCCGAAATGGCCTCTATCTGCACTGGGGTTTCTGTGATTCTGTGAATGTCTACCGGGTTGCCCTCATCCACTATCTTGGTGACGTCGTCATAAAAGTACAATAAAATTAGAAAGACCGGACCGGACCTCCTTTTGCTGAAGCTATATATAGTGGAGCCACATCTCTGGAAGCTGTTTCTACCCAGGTTGGTGGTTTTCTTTTGAGCACCTCAAATTCAGTCAGACTTGATGAAAGTGGGAACACAATCTTCTCCTTTTAAAATCTACATAGAGAGAATTTTTTTAATGCAGTTTTATTTGCTTTGGGGTATTTAGAATGGTAAACAGGTCAATCAGCTTTCTAGTTTGTAACTCTTCTCAAAGAGATCATGAGCGTAAAATGCCAGCCTTGACTTTTGGTGTTCTATTTCTTGAAATGTAGCCAGAATAACTTTAGTAGGTGGGCCTGCTATCTTTTCATAAATTTATCATTGCATGCAGCAAGGTCAAAATATAAAGTCTGCTGCCTCAGTGTTAATATGTAACGTACTGTCCTCAGTTGGACACATGCCAGAGCAATGCCTGTTGATTTTTGCAGATTAAGAGGTGCTTTTCTTACATTTTCTGCTGCATAACTTCATGGGACTAGGAACTTTTTTTCCAGTTGAAAGTTTAAAATTTTTCACTTGTGGTTTTATTTGATCTGCATGAGGTGAACTTGAATTTCATAGACACCAATGACACCAATTTATTAACTTATTATATGTACACTAGCTTTTTCCTAAAGTCTGAGTTATCAAGTTTATTGAGTCTAACTACAATGGGTAGTGATGGTGGCTAATTTAATACACCCATATTACTTAAAGGCGTTTGATATGGTTGTCCACATCATCCTCCTCCATCGCTTCTCCTTTGTCTGGCTCCATGGGACTGTCCTTGCATGATTTCACACTACCTATCTGAATGCATATAACACATTTCCGACAATGGCTTCTCCTGCCACCCTGCAACATAATTTCCTGGAGTCTGCCAAGAATGCATTCTTGGCCCCCTCCTCTTTCTCAGTTTTCTTATTTGTTCTTGAAATATGGATGACGTGGGAAAAGTCATTTATTGCCCATCCTTAGTTGCCTTAAGAAGGTGGTGGTGGGCCTATCCCTTGAACTGCTGCAGTCCCTGTGGTACTTCCACATTGGCTTTAGGTAGGGAATTCCAAGATTCTGACCCAGCGACGAACAGCAATATGTCCCAGTCAGGATGGTGTTTGACGGAGGGGAACTTTGAGGTGATGGTCCTACAACATTGCTGCTTTTGTTCTTGGTGGTAGATGTTGCAGGAGACAAAGGTCCTGTTGAAGTAACTTTAGCGAGTTGCTGCAGTGCATCCTGTAGGTCATCCATACTGTAGCTACAGAGCACCGGTGATGGAGATTGGTGCCCCGGCACTGGATTCAGTCAGACAAACTGCTCTAACCTGGATGGTGAGCTTCCTGACTGTTACTGTGGCTGCACCTATCCAGGCAAGTGGTGAGTATTCCAACCACGCTTCTGACTTGAGACTTGTAGATGATGAGGCTTTGTGGTGTCAGGAGGTGAACCACTTGTTGCAGAGCACCCAGCCTCTGTCCTGCTGTTATAGTCATGAAGTTGATATGGCTGGTCCAGTTCAGCTTCTGGTTGGTGCAGACCCCAAGATGTTGATGGTCGGGAACTCTGATGAGGTTGCCATTTGAAGGTCATGGGGAGGTGGCTGGGCTTTCTCTTGTTCAAAATGGCCATTACTAGGCTTTTGTGTGACACAAATGTTACCTGCCAGTTGTCTGGATGGGCAGCTTCATTATCAGGAGTTGTGAATGGAGCTGAACACTGGAATCTTCAGTAAACAGCCCTACTCTTAACTTCTTGATAGAGGGAAGCTTATTAATGAAGCAGCTGAAAATGGTTCAACCAAGGATAATTCCCTGAGGAGCTCCTGTGGTAATGTCCTAGGGCTGTGTGATGACTGATCGCAACGTCTTTCTTTGGGTTAGGTATGACTCCAGCTATTGGAGAATTTTCCCGTTTGGCCTCCAATGATTTCACCTTTGCTCCTTGGTGCCATACTCTGTCAAGTGTTGTCTTGGTGTGGAGATGCCGGAGTTGGACTGGGGTGGACAAATGTAAGAAGTCACACAACACCAGGTTATAGTCCAACAGCTTTATTTGAAATCACAAGCTTTCGGAGCGCTGCTCCTTCTTCAGGTGAAGTGGAGAAATGCATAAAGACACAGCTTATATAGTCAGAGAATCATGTCAGATGTTTACAGGTAACCTTTCCAACTGCCATTTATCACACCTCGGCAGAGAGATAATCACAGCAGTCAAAGGTGTGAATGGTGTCCAAACAGGTCAGTCAGGGAAACATTACATCAAAGAACAATGAGGTGGGGTCACAAGGGGTCAAATATTGCAGATGCTGGGGTCTGTATGAAAAACAAAAAAAAGACAAAAAACATTTTTTTTGGCTGGAAATCACAGCAGGTCCGGCCGCATCTGTGTAGAGAGAACAAGCCAATGTCGACTCGAGTCTGGATGACCCTGCGTCAGGTGGGGTTACATGTAGCGTGACATGAACCCAAGATCTCTGTTGAGGCCGTCCTCATGGGTGCGGAACTTGGCTATCAGTTTCTGCTCGACGATTTTGCGTTGTCGTGTGTCTCGAAGGCCGCCTTGGAGAATGCTTACCCGAAGATCGGAGGCTGAATGTCCTTGACTGCTGAAGTGTTCCCCGACTGGGAGGGAACACTCCTGCCTGGTGATTGTTGCGCGGTGTCCGTTCATCCGTTGTCGCAGTGTCTGCATGGTCTCGCCGATGTACCATGCTCCGGGGCATCCTTTCCTGCAACGTATGAGGTAGACAACGTTGGCCGAGTCACATGAGTATGTACCATGTACCTGGTGGGTGGTGTCCTCACGTGTGATGGTATCTGTGTTGATGATCTGGCATGTCTTGCAGAGGTTGCTGTGGCAGGGTTGTGTGGTGTCGTGGTCGCTGTTCTCCTGAAAGCTGGGTAATTTGCTGCGAACGATGGTCTGTTTGAGGTTAGGCGGCTGTTTGAAAGCGAGTAGTGGAGGCGTGGGGATGGCCTTAGCGAGGTGTTCGTCGTCATTGATGACATGTTGAAGGCTGCGAAGAACATGGCGTAGTTTCTCCGCTCCGGGGAAGTACTGGACGACGAAGGGTACTCTGTTGGTTGTGTCCCGTGTTTGTCTTCTGAGGAGGTCTATGCGATTTTTCGCTGTGGCCCGTCGGAACTGTCGATCGACGAGTCGAGCGTCATATCCCGTTCTTACAAGGGCGTCTTTCAGTGTCTGTAGGTGTCCATCGCGTTCCTCCTCGTCTGAGCAGATCCTGTGTATTCGCAGGGCTTGTCCATAGGGGATGGCTTCTTTAACGTGGTTAGGGTGGAAGCTGGAGAAGTGAAGCATCGTGAGGTTGTCCGTGGGCTTGCGGTAGAGTGAAGTGCTGAGGTGTCCGTCTTTGATGGAGATTCGTGTGTCCAGGAATGAGACCGATTCTGAGGAGTAGTCCATGGTGAGTTTGATGGTGGGATGAAACTTGTTGATAGAATCACTGAAAAGACTACACAATAACATCAACAAGTTTCATCCCACCATCAAACTCACCATGGACTACTCCTCAGAATCGGTCTCATTCCTGGACACACGAATCTCCATCAAAGACGGACACCTCAGCACTTCACTCTACCGCAAGCCCACGGACAACCTCACGATGCTTCACTTCTCCAGCTTCCACCCTAACCACGTTAAAGAAGCCATCCCCTATGGACAAGCCCTGCGAATACACAGGATCTGCTCAGACGAGGAGGAACGCGATGGACACCTACAGACACTGAAAGACGCCCTTGTAAGAACGGGATATGACGCTCGACTCGTCGATCGACAGTTCCGACGGGCCACAGCGAAAAATCGCATAGACCTCCTCAGAAGACAAACACGGGACACAACCAACAGAGTACCCTTCGTCGTCCAGTACTTCCCCGGAGCGGAGAAACTACGCCATGTTCTTCGCAGCCTTCAACATGTCATCAATGACGACGAACACCTCGCTAAGGCCATCCCCACGCCTCCACTACTCGCTTTCAAACAGCCGCCTAACCTCAAACAGACCATCGTTCGCAGCAAATTACCCAGCTTTCAGGAGAACAGCGACCACGACACCACACAACCCTGCCACAGCAACCTCTGCAAGACATGCCAGATCATCAACACAGATACCATCACACGTGAGGACACCACCCACCAGGTACATGGTACATACTCATGTGACTCGGCCAACGTTGTCTACCTCATACGTTGCAGGAAAGGATGCCCCGGAGCATGGTACATCGGCGAGACCATGCAGACACTGCGACAACGGATGAACGGACACCGCGCAACAATCACCAGGCAGGAGTGTTCCCTCCCAGTCGGGGAACACTTCAGCAGTCAAGGACATTCAGCCTCCGATCTTCGGGTAAGCATTCTCCAAGGCGGCCTTCGAGACACACGACAACGCAAAATCGTCGAGCAGAAACTGATAGCCAAGTTCCGCACCCATGAGGACGGCCTCAACAGAGATCTTGGGTTCATGTCACGCTACATGTAACCCCACCTGACGCAGGGTCATCCAGACTCGAGTCGACATTGGCTTGTTCTCTCTACACAGATGCGGCCGGACCTGCTGTGATTTCCAGCCAAAAAAAATGTTTTTTGTCTTTTTTTTGTTTTTCATACAGACCCCAGCATCTGCAATATTTGACCCCTTGTGACCCCACCTCATTGTTCTTTGATGTAATGTTTCCCTGACTGACCTGTTTGGACACCATTCACACCTTTGACTGCTGTGATTATCTCTCTGCCGAGGTGTGATAAATGGCAGTTGGAAAGGTTACCTGTAAACATCTGACATGATTCTCTGACTATATAAGCTGTGTCTTTATGCATTTCTCCACTTCACCTGAAGAAGGAGCAGCGCTCCGAAAGCTTGTGATTTCAAATAAAGCTGTTGGACTATAACCTGGTGTTGTGTGACTTCTTACAAGTGTTGTCTTGATGTTGAGGGCAGCTATTGTCACCTCCTTTGGCATTTTTTACGTACACTTGGGAGAGCAGATGGGACCTTGGTTTAACGACTCTTCTGAAAGATGGCACCTCTGACAGTGTAGCACTCCTTCGGTACTGCACTGAAGCCTCAGCCTAGCTTATGTGCTTAAGTCTCTGAAATGAGGCTTGAACCCGTGACCATTTGTCTGAGGCGAGAGTGGTACCACTGAGCCAAAACTAACACCTTGGCTACAGGTGTTGGGCTACAGAGCTTTGTTCTGATCTGTTGATTGTGGGTACGCTGACAGCTCTGTAGTGATTGTTTACAACTTTGCCACTTCAGAGTATTAAGAGTCAACCACATCTGCTCCTCAGTGACTCATTTGTAGGCACTGCATTCTTATGGAGCTCTAACGCACCACCTCTTCACTTGATCACCTCCTCACTGTCCGACTGCTCGTCTGATGTCAAATAATGGATTAGCCAAAACTTCCTTCAAAGCCATCAATCTTTCCCCCAATGGCTTAACGTCCTTTTTATTTATTTAGTTTTTCCTTTCTCCTTTCAAGTGCCTTGGGACATTTTTTACTTTTAAAAGTGCTAGATCAATTAGGTGATGTGTCCATCAGAGGTATCACCTTAGAAGTAGCATCTTGGATTTTAACAAACCTGATGAAATTGTGCATTTTTTAATTTATATCCATAAAATACAGTGGGGTTTCAATTTGTAAGAAATTAAAGTGCCTGCAGTTAGGATGTCAAGAGAATGTGGCCACCTGCCAAATAATATGCAAATACTTAATGTTGTAGCTGACCATCCATCCATTTCCTAATTCCAGATTATAGTGCAAGCAGACAGTAGGATTTCAGGACATTTTGTCGAGTGTTAAATTTACATTTCATTTGCTAACTAGACTGAAATAATTATTATTGTAATAATGAGATGATCCCTGTCCTAATTGGCTACAATGTTGAAGGTAAATGTAAAATTCATGATGCTATTCTAGTATGAGAATACTTAAAGATATTTGAACTAGTACTGTAATTTTGCATAAATGATGGAGAATAGTTATAAAAAATTTGAAAGATTAAATTTATATCCCAAACTCTTGCAAAGGATTGATCAGTTGACATTTCTCTACATTTAAAGGGTTAACCCTTGTGGGAACAAATTATTAGGACTTTCTAAATAGTTGAGTAAATGTGTGCTTTTTGCAGGTTGAAACTACAACACATTTGGGTAGAATGGAGCAACTTCACCGTCAGCCATGTTGGGATCGAGTGATTTCAACCCCAACCACCCCAATTCAGAGTATGAATTTGTACAATTAAAAACAGAAAATGCTGGAAATACTCAGCAGGTCAGGCAGCATCTGTGGAAAGAAACAGTTACTGTTTCAGGTCAATTACCTTTTTTTTGTCAGAACTGGAAGAAGTTATAGATGTAACAGTTTTTAAGCATCTGCAGGGGAAAGGGAAGGAAAAAACTAAAGGAAAGGTCTGTGATAGGCTGGAAGGCAGGAGTGATTAAATGACCACCCTTCTAGCATCCGCAGTATTTTGCTTATGAATTTGTACACGGTTGTAACCCAAACTCTGCCTCTCTTTAGTGAGAGGTTTCATGCTCTTTTAGACCAGCTAGTCTGCTTATTTTCAGTATTATGGGGGTTTTAGATATATTTTAGATTTATTGAATTGATTAAGAATTTCTTGTTGGATTACAATTATCAATTGTTTGACAAGTTTTAAAAACTGTTAAATGTATTTTAGACTCTGTTTTCCATTAGAATAACCTGACTACATTTTCACTTTCCTACTTTTGTAGGCATTGAAGGAACAAATAACGCTGAGCCTTTCTGGAGGTTAGGGCAAAGGATATACTACAGATTCACTGGTAGCTGTAGAAATGTGACCGAGAAATGAGTCAGCAAGCAAGGAACATACTTTGAGTTCTATTGATGCTGTGTAGCTCAGCAAAGCAAGTGACTGCCTGCAGCTAAGTTCAGAAAGAACAGATCAGGGAATCTTAGTGGCAGAAGATATTTGAAGAAAACTCTTCAGAACCAGGTGTTCAGAATGCAAGAGCAAATGGACATGTTACTATACAGGAGAAATGTACAGCACAAGGCATGTTTGATGGAGGATCAATCGTTAAAAATACAGTTCATTGCTGCACTGGTTACTGAAAAAGCTTACTAAATACATTTTGGTCTTTATAATGGGGCAAGGCACCGATACTAAGTTTAACTAAATATGCAAGGTTACCCCTTGCTTGAAAAGTGTGCTTATATGCTTCATATGAGAGGACAGGTACATGCTCAGCTTTAGTGTGGGCACACTGACACTGGCTGTCCAGGTTCACATGAAAATTGGCCCATTGGATGAGGTTCAGAAGGTTGCTTTTGCCAGTGCACAAGCCAGTGCCTTCAGGAAAGGAGGTGAGAAAATTGGGTAGAATAATAGATTTTGATTAAGGATAAACCAGAATGTCCTGAATTGTTAAGCCCCAGGGTTGAATAACAACTGGATTGGGTGAAATATAATAGCCATTCATTCTCTACAGTAACTGGGGCAGAAGGAGAGAGAAAAGAAGTAGCTTACTATACCATCCTTTAGCTTGAAAAGTGATTGATCAGGAAACGGACACTCATCGCGGAGAAAAATAGTAATTGCTGATTTTTAAGGTACAAACAGTAAATTTAGTAGTATTTGTGCATTGCAGACTTGTACATATTATTATGTAATAACTGGGTTTATTCATAATGCATGTTTGTAGCTGCCCTCTTCCAGCTGTATATAAATTTGAAATGATTAGATCATTCGGCATTTAAATTGTTAGTTAACATTCCTAAAGTGTAGCACACTTGAAAAATGTGCTGGTAAATGACCTGATGAAATGATTGTTTTACACTGTACATCTTGGCATGCTGGAAGATAATGTTGGGAGTGTAGGAAGTCTAGTGGTTAACTTGTGTGTGCCTCATTGCTTCACATTTTATCTGATACATTTGTATCAATCACGGGAATGAAATGAAATGTTAGACTGATGGCTGGTCAGTGACTGCATACTGTAAGTTAAATTGGAATGTTCAAGAAAAACACCTTATTGGAATCAGTCATGGTCTGTTTACCCATTGGCACTTGATTTGGGTTCTTGGTGACTAAAATCCTTAAAGCTGAAGCAAAGTTTGCATTAAAGTTGACTTCTAGAAAATCTAATTGTAAACCAAAGTATATATGTACACACAGTATTAAAATGCATCTAATCTCGTGCACCCGAGAACATGACTCGATTCATTTCTCACCAGAAAATGCTAGGACAGTTCTCGCAGCATGGTGTTCCAGTGTAGTTGGCGCTTTTAATATAATTCTAAACACTAACTTCACATCTAGATAGAATTAACTTAATTGTTTGTGAAAGGTTTAACGTGATTGCAGCTCCGTGGCAGAAAGACTTTGCATCTCTACAGTAATTGTAATAACTCTGCAGTGAACTTTGAGTTCTACGAATTCAGATTTGCAAAACTATCTCTGCTTCCTGATTGGAAACTGTCGTCAGAGTGTTGAGTCTTTGATTACCTTCCAATTAAATGTTTTTTAAAAAAAATTATAAAAATTGGATGACATTCATTTGGGGTAGTACTCTGAAACAAAATAAACTATGGGAAAGGATGATCAATAAATTTGGCTTGAATTTTGGTTTCAGTTACCTTTATCAGTCCCTCAAACGTAGTAACTAGTTTGCATTTCAGTAAAAACAAATTATTTTGCGTTTTTCTGAATTTCTTGCAGTCACTTTCACTGCATGGTCTTGTAGAAAGTGATGTCAGTAATTATACATATCATTCTCACTAATCCATTTTAACCTGCACCGAGTCAGCCAGCATAGCTCAAAAATATCTCTAATTGCAGCATAACTATAACTTCATGTTGCCTTTCTATTCTGCAAGTTTTAAATATGCTGGCAGGAAACAACTGACTTGCATTGCAAACCTAAACTTAATTTCCCCTTTGAATGCTTTGCATTTTGGAAATGAACCTGTTCTTTTTAACTGCTATAAATCAAAGATTTTTTGAATCTCAATGATCAAGGAAGAATAGAAAAGCCTTCAGAATAAGGCTACTTGATGAACTGTATTGAATAAATTATGTTGCCTTGTTTATGCAGAAATGTTGATTCAGCTCTTGCTTCACATTCTACAAATGGCAAAGTCCACCTAACATTAATTTTTATAAGTCAGTATTATTTTCTACAGTTGAGACTTAAGTCATACCAGTTGAGCTCTCGTGGCATTGCAGATGGTAAGTCAGAGAATACGGTCTCCCTTGCCTATCTGTTCTCTTCCTGTTGCTGTTTCTCTCTCTTTCTCTCAGTGGGTGGCCAGAGGTCCCCTTACCCTCGATGGTTCTTCCCTCGCCCTGTCCCCCTACCTTCTCTCCTTTTCACCTCCCTCCTGTTACCCTTGGAGGTTTTGATTTGAAAATTCGACTTTTTTTAGAAAGATTACAATGAAGAAAGACTCCCTCTTGTTAGCAATTACAATCTGTCTCGCATGTAAATAATTAGTAGTGCCTGTTTACCCTTCAACAATACATGGGTGGCATCAAAGTTCAACGCTTCAAAAATAAGTTGAACTAATATGAAGGTTGTCTGAAGCATAAGCTTGTTACCATGTGTGTTCTTCTCCGCCCCCCCTGCGCCCCCGCCGCTACTAGAGTGTAAATGTCTGAGTGTGCAAGAGAAGAGGGTCACTTATCAGACAGTAAGCTGCTTTGATGGAGCTTCAACAGTTTAATATAAATGTAACTGGCAAGGAAATGATCAATGCTAAGTATTTTATGTTTCACTGTTTAATCTGATTTAGAATATGGTTGGTGACTTTTAGTGGCATTTTGGATGTATGCGAAACTGCCGCTAGCATTTGGAGGTATTGGGCCGTATATTCCGATGCCTACAGATGTGTACGTGCTGTGTACACACCCATAGGGACATCGGAAATGCTGGTTTCAGGCATGCACAGCCCATGCGCTTGAAAACCGGCATTTCCGATCTGTCAAGAATGCTCTTGACAGATCGGACACCTGCCTTGGAGAAGGGCCTCTGCGGTCGGGTAGTTCTGCTTTATGGAGACCCTCCGCCCGCAGAAAACCCTTAGAAATCTTACGCCTGGTAAAAGCAGGTGTAAGGCCTGGTTTTACCAGCATAAGATTTGAAGAGTAAAAAAAAAATATTTTTTTCACTCCTTTTATCGTTTAAAAATACTTTAAAAATAAATAAATAAATAAAAGAAAAGAAAAGAAAATAAAAGGTAAGTTTCTTTTTAGCCCTGTTTTTAAAAAAAAACTTTGAAAAAGAAAAGATTAAATTTTTGTTTAAAATATTTAATTTATTGTAATTTCAACTAATTTTAAACATTATTTTTTAATTTATTTAATGTTTGTGTTTTTGGGGTGATCTCCATTCATATATTTGACAGGTCTATCTGTTAAGTGTATGAAGGGAGATTCCTTTCTTTGATTGGCTCCCCATGGCCCACGTGATCCCAGGGATGCTTGCGAACCGCATGCACCTCTGGAATACGTGGGCCCTGCGCACTTGGAGTTGGAGAGACCCAGGAATAGAAGTGTCCGGACCGCGGGAGCCCTCGGGTAAGTGCGTAGATTTTTTTCCAGATCGGAGGCCTCCGCACGCGGGAAGCCTCTGATCGGAAAATACGGCCCATTGTATTAATGATCACAAAAGCAAAAATTTTCAGGAATGTTCCATCTGATTAATAATGGGACCCCTGAGTTCTTGCTGTTTCGTAAGTAACAGGAAATGAGCAACCAGAAACTCCGGTTTATACAGGTGGTGAGATCCTGTATTGTGACACATTTCCATTGTAATTTTTAACTAATTACTCCAGTAGCTTGTAATAGTGTTAAAACCTACAAATGGAAAACTTACTGAAATGACCATCAACTATACAGTACTGGGTGGATATTTATCCTTCATCACTTCAGTTTGCATAAAGTCTTTGGAATTGTTAACTACTGGTGGTGGTATTCTTGAACATAATGCCATTCACGACAAGCTAGTTTGGCCTATTCTCAACAGTCTGTACACTATTCATTGCAGCAGACACCTAGCTAATGTAGAAGTACTGTGTGATTTTCCTATAATTTTGTAGAACAATCCTGTATTGATACGGGTTCAATCATGCTACTCCTTGAAATAAGTGACTTGAGTTGGGTTGGTTTAGACGAATGAATAGCTTGGTTGTGACTTTATTCTTGTCCCCTCAAACCCTGAAAAATTCTAAATGGATAACCAGCTTACAAGCACAATAAATATTTGTAAAACTTTCTATTAATTGATTGAAGGAAATAGTCTGTGTATTTTTAAAAGAAATCTTTCGGTAAGGATGGAACATTTTATTTTAAAATTGTTCAATTTCAGAATAGTGGCATTTTCCAAAAATGCACCATTCAGTATAAGTGGAGTTCTGCCTTGCATATTGCATCATCTGGCGGAAGACTGAAAGTTGCCAGTGGATTAAGTGTTAACCAGAGAATTTTGGGCTATTCTATCTGTCTAAAGTGAAACTGATGCAGTAGCTAAAAATTCAGAATTTTTCTAATATAATGAAGTAGATTTATGATTTTTTAATGCATTCTGTTTAACATTCAATTAACAACCCTTCCTTGCTTGATCACAGAACTGAGATCCATGCAACTGATGCTAAATGTCAGCTGTGGCTTAGTGGGCACATTAACCTGAGTCAAAAGACTATTGGTTCAAATCCCACTAGAGACCTGAGTGCACAATCTAGGCTGACACTTCGTATTGAGGCAGCTAAACATTGTGAAGCCCAAAGCCATTGTCTTTGGCCCCTGCCATTAACTCCATACCCTTGCCACCAATTCTATCCCTCTCCCTGGGCATTGTCTCCAGCTGAACCAAACTGTTCATAATCTTGACAACCTATTCAACCATGAGTTAAGCTTCCAACCCCATATGCTCTCCTTCTCAAAGACTGCCTACTTCTACCTCCGAAACATCACGCCCTCCGCCCCTTCTGATTAATCCCTTATCTATGCCTTTTTCACCTCCAGACTTGACTATACCAATGCTCTGCCAACCTCCCATCTTCCATTCTCAGTACTGTAAACCTCACCTCATCCAAAACTCCACTGTGTCCTAACCCGCTGACGTACATTGGCCCAGTGCCTCAAATGTTGGATATTTTTCTACATTAAAGGCCCTATATTAATGCAAGCTATTGTTGTATTCATTATGATACTATAATTGTCTGAAAATAGATGTTTTTAAAAATCTGTCTACAAATGTATAATAAAGGGGATGGGGCAGAATGTAGACCTGCATAGAATCTTGACTTTCTGTCTACTTGTGACTGTCTGTCTAAAAGCAGCAAATCCAATGCTATCATAGAAACTTGCTGATTTGGTCTCGTTTCTGGAATTTAATCTCTCTGCCTTTTGGGAATTGTCATGTTTAATGGATGCATCCAGTCTGTATCTTTTGAAAAGAATACATCTTCCAAGAATTTTGTAAGATGTAAGAGTAGATAATCTGACGGATCACGTGGTTCATTTGGTTTATAGTGAAACTAATTTGTATGACGAATGCAAGAAATTCACTAACACCAGAGTAGGCTCTTGGAATTCCCATTGTTAATGACTGATGAATAAATGTTGGCAATGGGACAACTTGTGCATTGCAGATTGAAGGAGTTGCCCGTACTTGGCACAGCCCAGCATTTTGTGTGTATGGATAATGTCAAATGCATTGGTTATGGAAGCTTAAAGGCCAGCACTATACTTGTTGCTGAACTTGGCTGATATATATATACACACACACACGTTTAATTTCGACTGAAGTGCCTCCAATATTAGTTGATTTTATTATAAGTTTTATTGGCTGATGCGTCAGAGCTAGGTGGATTTTTAACCAATCCAGAGTGATATTTAAACTAGTTGGGGCCAGAGTCCATTCTTGGTGAATGATCTGGCTTGCCACAAAATGTCAGATATCAGAGAACTGTCTTTGTACAATTTCTTTTCAAAATGGCACTTTTTATGTCTTGTAAGATAAGAAAGTAACACTTACACTGCAATTTTGTAGGATTTTTACTAAATATAAACGAAACAGTGGAGTGGCTCATACATAGCACCATATTACAGTATATGGTTATACAACATCTTATAAAAGTAGAATAAGTTTGGGGTTGTGAAAAATTGTGTCTGGGAAGACTAGTATTAATAGATTTACGGATGCTTTTCCACTGTACTAAATTGATTATAGTGGATGTAGATGAAAGTAGTATCTGTTCCCTTGGTTACTTGCTTCAGTGAATCAGACTTAGATTTTTTTTTAATCCAATATTTTATGTTTTTGCAAAATCTCAAAACAAAAATGCACTTTGCGCTTCTATTGGGGAACTTTAAAAAAACTTAATGAACCTTTTGTGGCCTTGCTCATGGTTAGTTGGAGGATATTGTACATCCTTTAGCTATGTTTGTTGTAATGAGCCAAAATGGCAGGCAGACCTGGGCAGCTTGCACCACAGCATGCAGTGGGAGGGCTAAGTAACAGGCATTAGTGTTACCTAATAAAAGTTAGTGTTAAATGATGGGGATTACATCTGGATGTTAACAGTAACTTAAATGTTGCTACATAGTATTTACAGCACATAAACAGACCATTCGGTCCAACAGGTCCATGCTGGTGTTTATGCTCCACAAGAGCCTCCTCCAACCCCATCAACATAACCTTCTATTCCTGCGCGCCTCCCCCCCCCCCCCCCCCAACCCCACATGCATTTAACTAGCTTGCCCTTAAATGCATCTATGCTAGTCGCCTCAACTACTCCTTGTGTTGGCAAGTTCCACATTCTGGGTAAAGAAGTTTCTCTTGAATTCCAAATTAGATGTATTGAATTCCAAATTAGATGTACAGGAAACTTTGATATCCGGCACCGACGGGACCAAGCTGTTGCCGTTGTTAAGTCTGTGTGTTCTAGTTGTAATTACTAACACAGACTACAAGATTAAAGTTCAACAGGTCTTTACTGGTTGGAGGTCAGGACTATACTAAATACAATATTACTACACAGTGCTTATATACTGGTGGTCACCACCGGTATTACGTATACAGCAGCCAGAGAAAGTAGTACATCTCTTAAGGTGGAACAGGCTTAAGTTCTCAAGGTGGAACAGGTTACATACACCACAATCCTCCCTTTTTAGCTTAACAGTCATATCCCCATTTAACATAACATAATAACATATATAACTTCAGGTATAAACAGTTCAAAGGTTCAGTCTCTCAGGAGGCCTTCTGATTCGGTTTGGATAACGCCTTTCAGTGGTCTCTGATTCCTGTTGCTGAGGTGACTCCTCTAGTTGGTCTCCCATGCATTGGGTGTTATCATCATCAGGTACATTCCCTGCCGAGGTGGATGCTTCAAGTTCATTAACGTCTTCCACAGTTGTCTCTGTCGCAACCATGGGTTCGACCCTTGCTCTCGATTCTACCAGTTGACCCGCATGACGCCTTATCACATTGTTACCAATATCTACTGTGTACATCAGAGGTCCTTGTCTGGCCCGAATTGTTCCGGACTGCCATTTTTCGTTTCCATAGCCCCTTGCCAACACTGGTTGTCCTACGTCGAAACTTCGAGTGGTCTTGTTATTAATATGCCGGAACTGTTTGTTTTCCACTTCCCTCCGCACATTTGGTTTTAACAAGTCCAACCTGGACCGCAACCTCCTGTTATAAAACATCATGGCAGGACTTTGGTTAGTCACTGCATGAGCGGCGTTTCGATATGCCATTAGGAAATTGTCCACCTTGTGCTGTAGCGGAATCTGATCATCGTTCATGGCCTTTATTGCCTTTTTGAATGTTTGGACAAATCTCTCGGCCAACCCGTTTGTCGCCGGATGATATGGGGCAGAGGTATAATGTTTCACCCCATTCTTCTTTCAGAATTTTTGGAATTCTTCCGACACGAACTGTGGTCCGTTGTCCAAACAGATCTGTTCTGGCAATCCGTTCCTTGCGAATATTGTTCTTAACACCGCAATTGTCTTTTCTGAAGTAGTGGTATTCATCTTGATCACTTCTGGCCATTTGGAATGTGCGTCCACCGCAATTAGGAACATGGAGTCCATGAATGGACCAGCAAAGTCAATATGTACGCGTTGCCATGGGGCTGAAGGCCATTCCCATGGGTGTAGTGGTGCGATCGGAGGTGCATTTTGCACTTTTTGGCACCCAGCGCAGCTTTTCGTCAACTCCTCTCTCTGTTGGTCAATACCCGGCCACCATACGTAAGCCCTAGCAAGACTTTTCATCTTAACTCCCCCCAGATGACCTTCATGCAGTTCTTTGAGAACTCTTTCCCTTAACTTGGGAGGAATAATCACTCTTGTCCCGTACATCAAAGTACCATGGCAGACGGACAGCTGGTCTCGCCTTGCCGAGAATGCCGGTAACAGAGGATCACCACGTGTTGGCCATCCTTTCACTGTCACCTCGTAGACTGGACAGTGTCGGGTCGTTCCTGGTTTCTCTTTCAATACTTGCATTGGTGACTGGTAAACACTCGATGATGGTCGAATGAAATAACTCAACAGGGTCAACTTTCGTCGTTCCTTCTTCTTCAGGTAGTGGCAGGCGCGACAGCCCATCAGCATTGCCATGCTGCTTCGTACCTTTGAATTCTATTTGATATTGATGTGCCCCTAGGAAAAGGGACCATCTCTGGAGACGCTGTGCTGTCATCACTGAAACACCCTTCTTAGGGTTAAAAATGGATACCAATGGCTGATGGTCTGTCAGAAGTGTGAATTTTTGGCCCTGCAGGTAATGATTAAACTTCTTCACTCCCCATACAAGGCTGAGAGCCTCCCTATCGATCTGCGCATAGTTGCGCTCAGCGGAGGTCAATGATCTGGATGCAAACGCGACTGGCCTTTCCGTGCCATTTGGCAACTTGTGTGAGAGTACTGCCCCATACCATATGGAGAAGCATCACAAGCCAACCGAATAGGCAGTGTTGGGTTGAAGTGAGCCAACACTTCCTCTGAGGTGATCAATTCTTTGCTTTTGCGAAATGCCTTCTTACAGTTTTCGCTCCATTCCCATGGTACCCCCTTCTGTAAAAGAGCGTTTAGCGGGTGCAGTACCGTGTATAGATTTGGTAGAAATTTATGGTAATAGTTAATCCTAGAAACGACCTCAACTGAGAGACATTATCCGGAGCGGGAGCCTTTACAACTGCCTCTATCTTGTCAGGAGACTTATGAAGCCCCTCCCGGTCAATGACATGACCACAGTACGAGATCCGCTTCTGGAAGAACTCACATTTCTGCCGATTAACTCGAAGTCCATACTCTCTCTCAGTCTGTTGAGCACCAGTTCCAAGTTTGCGAGGTGTTCTTCATCACCATCACCTGTAATCAGAATATCGTCCAGGTAACATTGTGTGCCTGGAATTCCCTGTAATACCTGCTCCATGGCCCTCTGCCAAATTGCTGGAGCCGATGCCACTCCAAAAACCAGCCTATTGTACCGGTACAAACCTCGATGCGTGTTGATCGTGAGGTATTGGCGTGACTTTTCTTCAACCTCCATCTGCAAGTATGCCTGCGCCAGGTCTATCTTGGTGCAGTGTTTCCCGCCAGACAACGAAGCAAAAATATCCTCAATCCGCGGAAGCGGATACTGCACCGTGTGAAGCACCGGATTAACGGTGATTTTGAAATCTCCACAGATGCGAACCTTCCCTGGTTCTCCTGGCTTGTTGCTCGAAGGACGTTTCATAACGGGAACAATGGGCGTAGCCCACTCACTCCAATCTACCTTGGACAGTACACCTGAACGTTCTAGCACTTCCAGTTCCGCTTCTGCAGTAGGTCGTATTGCATAGGGTACCGGTCTGGCTTTAAAAAATTTTGGGTGTGCATGTTCATCAATCTTGATGTTTGCCGTAATTCCTCTCTGTTCCCAGTCCCTGCTGGAACACCTCTTTAGCATCATCCAATATTTTGGACAATCGTTTAGGTTTGACATCTGTTTCCCCGGAATCCACCGTTAGTGCCTTCAAGGAGTGCCAGTCCATATTCATTTTCCTAATCCACTCCCGTCCCAGTAGTGGTGGACCTCCTTCAGGTAGCACATATGTCCATTACTTGGCTTTCTTCGCCCTTGTGGACCACTTTTACCTCTATCTTTCCGATGGGGTACACTCTTTGCCCTGTGTATGTTTTCAATATAATCTCCGTATCCCGTAGGGGAATATGTTGGAATAACCTTTTGTAATCTTTCTTATTCATGACCGTCAATGCCGATCCAGTGTCCAATTCCATCTTTACTTGGACTCCTGCTATCTGAAGGGTGACCCAAATTGTCTGGAGATCGGCATCCTTACCAACGTTGTGTACTCTTAAGCTACCCAGTTCATTACTGCTAGCATCTGAATCTGACTTCTGTTCGGTCGAACTGTTCTTTGTCACCTTGTGTACCTTTATGTATTTTCCTTGCGGTGACTTTTTGTTGCTGGTCTTCTTTCCTGACCGGCATACTTTAGCTATGTGGCCAAGCCTGCCACACGTTCTGCATTCTTGGTTTTTAAACCAACACTGGTTCTGATCGTGCGTTGTCTTTCCACAATGATAACATTTTACAGTACTCAAACCCAATTTATTTGTACTGAGTTCCGGTGACTGTAGCTGCATTACTGCCGTGCCTCTCGCTGCGGCTTCGTGTGCTGCTGCCATAGTGACCACTTTCTCAAGCGTCAGCTCATTCTCCTCGAGCAGTCGCTTTTGTGTATCTTCTTTTAATAAACCACACACAAATTTATCTCTCAGCGCCTCTGTCAGTCTCGTTCCAAACTGACAGTACTTTGCTAGCTTACGCAATTCCATTAAATATTCAGCATTGCTTTCATCCTTCAGCTGCCTTCTGCTGTAAAATTTAAATCGTTCCGCTAGCATCAGCGGCATGGGGTTTAGATGATTTTTCAGGACAGTAACAATCTCCTCGAACGTCTTATCCGCCGGTTCATCTGGTGATAAAAGGTGTTTCAATTGCCCGTATGTCTTCGCACCCATTAAGTTTAATAATGTTAGTGCTTTCTCTTCATCTGGGATTTTATTTGCTTTACAATAATTTTGTATGCGTTCTACATACATGGCCCAATCTTCGATGTCGCTATCAAAGGTATTAATGTTCCCATGTTTAGGCATCGTTGCAATTTAATTTATTTTAATTTTTATCCAAGATGGCGGCTTCCCGCTCTTGTCTTCGTCCTCCGCCTACAAAATGGCGGTTTTCCCGCGCTTGGCGGTCTTCACCCGTCCCCCGACGCTTTCACCGCGACTCTCGCGCCTTCAGTTGCCCCAGACGCTGCGCCTTTTTAGCCCGAATGTGGCCCGGCCCTTATCACCAGCCGCGATCGATGTCCCCGCGCTGCGCCTTTCGGCCCGAATGCGGCCCGGCCCTTATCTCCGGTCACGATCGATCTCGCCGCCCTTATTCCTCAGTCTTCCCTCCCCGTCTGTACAGCCAACGCGGCCGACTTTCTGGTCGCGTCGCTGCCCGGCTTACCCACCACCGAGGTAGAAAGAAGATAGCTGACAGCCGCTGATGGAGGCTTCGAGTTCAGGATGTCTTCTGCACTCTGGTTTCTCGATGTCTGCCGCGCGACGTGTCTTCCAGCAGGGTGATGAGGGTGGAAGCCTCTCTTCGACGTCCGTTCTGTGGATGAAGCCGCCGTGGATATAAACTGCCGCAGGGTAAGAATCGGACTCGTCGCCACTGTTAAGTCTGTGTGTTCTAGTTGTAATTACTAACACAGACTACAAGATTAAAGTTCAACAGGTCTTTACTGGTTGGCGGTCAGGACTATACTAAATACAATATTACTACACAGTGCTTATATACCGGTGGTCACCACCGGTATTACGTATACAGCAGCCAGAGAAAGTAGTACATCTCAAGGTGGAACAGGCTTAAGTTCTCTTAAGGTGGAACAGGTTACATACACCACAGCCGTCCCATCAAAACTGCCGGACAAACCAGCGCTAATGTTAAAACATACGGAAGCTTTTGAGCTCCATATCTAGCAACAAACCTTGTGCTTCTAAACAGTCGGCCGTAGCTTGCAAGCGTCTCTGTAGCTAAGCAACAGCTTTAGCTAGACCTTGCAGAGCCTGACTAGTGGAATAAAAGCAACGAAAAGAAAAAAAACTTACTGAACCGACTCCTGAATTTTGCTGGTGGCTCGAGCATTCTGGACAGTTAACCTCCGGATAAACCAAAGTTTCCTGTATTGGTGATTATCATATAAGTTCTGGTGGTCTCCGCAAGTGGGAACATTTTCTCTACGTCTACCCCATCAAACCCTTTCATAATCTTAAAGACCTCTATCGGGTCACTCCTCGGCATTCTCTTTTCTAGAGGAAAGAGCCCCAGCCTGTTCAATCTTTCCTGATGGGTATCATCTCTCAGTTCTGGTATCATCCTAGTAAATCCTTTTTTGCACCTTCTCCAGTGCTTCTATATCTCTTTTTTATAATGTGGAGACCAGAACTGTTCACAGTACTCCAAGTGTGATCTAACAAAGGTTCCATACAAGTTTAGCATAACTTATCTGCTTTCAATTCTATCCCTCTACAAATGAACCCCAGTGCTTTTTTTTAATGGCTTTATTAACCTGTGTCGCTACTTTTAGTGATGAGTGTATCTGTATCCCCAGGTCCTTATGCTCCTCTACCTCATTTAGACACTTGTTTTCTAAGGAGTATGTGACCTCCTTATTCTTCCTACCAAAATGCACCACCTCACACTTGCCTATATTGAAGTTCATTTGCCAATTACATGCCCACTCCAAGCTTATTAATGTCTTGTATTTTATTGGCGTCACCTGCAAATTTTGAAATTGTACTTTCAATTCCAGAGTCCAAATCCAAATCATTTATGTAAATGATGAGCAACAGTAGTCTCAGCATCGATCCTTGTGGCACACCCCTTCCCACCTTTTGCCAGTCTGAGTAGCTACCTTGTATCCCCTACTGTTTTCTGTTTTGTGGCCAGCTTGCTATCTATTCTCATCTCTTTCTTTTTAAAAAAAAAAAAAAAAATGGGAATTGTTAAATATATAGTGAATCCCTAGAAAAATTCTTTTAACCTTTTTGATTTGAAATCCTGTAATTTCCCACGTTGTTTGAACTCCTGAAGAGTGATATTAAGATTGTATCGGTGTTTTTCTTTAAACTAAATTGCAAAAAATTTATTCTACACCATGCAACTTACAACTTGATTGTTCAATTTGGTTGAAGAAAGTATAATGGCCCAGAAACCCCGGTCGGAGGCTTTCTGCAGGCGTAAGCCCCCGACCTGCACAAATGAACCGTGCTGACCATAATGCTCTGGGCCGGCATAGAATTCCGTTGATGTGCCTCCTCAAACAGCCGGTGTCGTATCCCAGGGGCGCAGGTAGTTCGTAGCATCCCTGGGATCACGTGGGCCCATGGGGAGCCAATCGGAGCAGGGAATCTCCATTCATAGATTTGACAGGAAGACCTGTCAAATCTATGAATAGAGATCCCCCTCAAAACATAAATAAAACTTAAAATAAATTTAAAAATTTTTTTTTTTTTTAATGACTATAAATTACATAAATTAAAATTTTTGTTTAATAGTTAATTTTTGAAAAGTTTTTAATGGGGCTAAAAATAAACTTGCCTTTCAAGTATTTTAAAATGATAAATCAGTGTTTTTAAAAAAAAAAAAAAAAAAAAAATTCTTTTACTGATGTCACCTCTTACCTTGTTAAAAGCAGGCCTTGCGCCTGCCTTTCCAGGCGCAGCTGCTACCAACTTACACGGACTGCAGCAACCTAAAAAAAAAACGGAAGTTCCAGGCGGTATACGCGCTGCCTCTCCGGCGCAGGCGTTTGACCTGTGAACCCCTTCAGAGAACAGAAGTTCCGGTTTCCAGCGCATGCATGAAACCGGCACTTCCGTTGGCCCTACGGGTGAGTACACACCCGTAGGGAACGGAATTTATGGGCCAGTATATTCTTAAATGTGGTTGTTTAAGCCTATACAGTTTTATTGTCAATTAGAGTGTAGACAAAATGTTATTGAACTCCGAATAAGTAACTTATATGGATGTGTATTTGATTTGCTAACATGCCTCTTCATTTTCATGTAATCTGCTCAAGTACCCTCCTGGATTATTAATGTTTTAGTGAGGCTAGTTATATGCCAACAGGTTGTAGCATTTACATTGCACATGGTTTGCTTAATCAATTTAAAAAAAATCTATCTGGAAACTGGTTGTACAGTTTTTAGAAAGTTTATGCTGTTGAACTTGTGCAAAGAGCATGGATACTAAATGATACTAAAAAATCTCAGCAACATATTTATTTTTCAGCTGACATTTTATAGGTACCCGTTTGCCGTAAATTTACATTATATTGTAAGCTACAGCATTTTGTAATGGACTCATTTAAGACACCGGAGAACAAGTTCTGAAGGATTGTTCGGAGTGAATAGCTATACAAACTGGAATGAGGTACCTGTAATAGGGAACAAGAACTGATGAACATTGTATACAAATTAGAATGTCTAATTCCAAATTTGGGATTCTGCCTACACTTTACATCATGATATTGTTGGAAACCAAACAACTCCATTTATATAAATTGTTTCCTGGACATCATTTGGATAAAAAGGCTTGTTTGCCTGAGGATTTCTGTGAAACTCAGTCTGGCCACAAATAGCAAGTGTTCCCAAAGAAATTAACTGCCTACCTGAAACCCTCTAAATTTGTGCGTACAAATTCTCCAGTGTCTGTAAGCTCTATGTTCATGTTATGGAGGGTTCTCTTCCTCTCTCTCTTTTTCTTTCTTTCTTTCTTTCTTTCTTTCTTTCTTTCTTTCTTTCTTCCCCCCCAAACCCAGTAGGGTCAAATAGCTGCTGTTCTGTATGAATGGAGATAATCGATGGAGGTGGTGGAAATTTTCAGTCTATAGTACCTTGACGAACAAGATATTGGCATACTGGGCTGAGTTCTAGTATGCTTGGTGCAGTGAAATGGCAAAACCTTCTACTTTAGTTTTTAATCTAAAATAAACGTTGTGCAAATGTTCAAGGCATTACTTCAGCTTAAAACAGTCACTGCCAATTTGGGGTAGCTGGTGAGAGAAGGATAAAGAATTGAGTGACCGTATGAATGGAAGCTTCACATGAATAAAGTCCATGGTTTGATGTAAACAGATTCTAATTTTTTAATGCAAAACTTTGGAAATGGTTCAAGGTCAGAATGCTGTAAAAATAAGATTTTTTCCCCTCTCCTCTCCAATTTTTCTCTCCCCATTTAATTTTATGGTTCTGTTTTACGCTAATAAAAGGAAAGGAATAATGAGAAATCTCCAATTAAACCAGTAAATGCTGGAAATACACAAGATCTATCGGCACCTGTAAAGACGAAACGCGTATTAATATTTTGGATATAACCCTTCATCAGAACGTGTTCTTACATGTTTCCAGTATTTTGCCTAGCGAATGTATTGGCCCATTTGAGTGCTTAACTCATTGCTGAGTCTGAATTCTGTACTGCCCAATGCTGATCCAAGAGGGTGAGAATAGTGAAGAAAGGAGGAGGATGTCTCTTTGGGTAACAGCACCCTTTCTGTTCCTAATGGTTTTTTTTTCAAATCCCTTCCTGACCCTAGGACATTGAACCTAACTGTAGCTTTTCCATCACTTGTTGAGGTAATATTGATTGAACTCGCGACCTTCCTAACTTGTCCGAGTCAGCACCTGCATCACTAGTGTTCATGCCATGAGTAGGGAGGGGGCTTGGCAGAGAGTCCTGACAACTTTTAAAACTCCTTATTGTACATTGTTCATGTTCTACCTTTTTTAATATCGAGATTAAAATTTGACACAATTATATTTGCAGCTGTCACATCAGCAAATGTGGGCTATTGAAAGCTGCAAAAGGGATGAAAGTGACCTTGAATAGCTTGATCACAAGTGTGAGGTGCCTGCACAAAATTAACTTTGAATTAACCATTTGTTGAATCTACCATGTGTCCCGGAGAGTTATAGGGGCAAAAATTGGATTGCTTTGCGCTTCCGGGGGCGCTAACAGGGCGCAAAGCACCTAGTGCCCGGGCACGGCGCCACTCTCCTCCCGTGAAATTCAGCAGGAGGGTAGTGGTTTGCGGTGCTGCGCCACCGGCGATGATGTCATCGACGTGCGCAGCACCCCGGCTGCAAACTTTGGTAGCACCCCCATACCTATCGCCGGACGATATGTCCGACAGGGTCAGGGTGGCGTTTTTGCAGCTGCGGCGGCGCAAGTTAAAGGGCAGGTGTCGGGTGGCCATTTCTTTTTAGGCCGACTGCCAGCACCTGCCCCCTTCCCCTTTGTTTATTCGGGGTGCCGGCTGCGATTGCTCAGCCTGGCACGCCTCTTGAGTGTCGGGCTGCTTTCCCGGCACGCTGCTCCCCGGTGGTCCAGCAGGGGAGAGAGGCCTGCAATACTGCGGCGCTACGTGCCGACACTCGTGGCGCTGTTGCACATAGCGCTGCGATATTGAGTTGTAGCGCCCCAGGAAGGAGGTGGATCGCTTCCAGTAGTGCCCTGCCTCCTGCTTGGGGCACCACCACTGAATTTACGGCGCCGGGACGCTAACTTTTTCGGGGCGGTAAAAGTAGCACCTCGACGAAGTTAGTGCCTCAAAAGGGGCGCCACTGAATTTCTCCCCCATAATGTTTTACTCTTTCCTCCCCTCCCAACATGTTACAAAATCTGAAATAACAACAAAGTTCATTCATCTAACATCCATTATAGAGAAAAAAACTTAATTTACTGTAAATTAATATATTGTGGCAGAACCACTGAATGACTCTGGCTAACTGTATATAATTCTCTAACAATGTTCTAACACCAGCTTAAACCTGTACCATTGTGTTAGGCATTACTGTGTTTTGTATATAGAGTTTGCATGTACGGGGCGTGGCCCCTTTAAGAGCGCGGGAAAATGCAGGCAAATGCTATGACGTCACGTCGCAAACCACGGGGCTGCCCAGGCAGTCTTCATGGCATCTCCGTTGAGTAAAGACCTGTTTAGTTGTTCTCTTGTGTCGATCTCAGTTATTCGTAGGAATTCGTTAATTCCTACATTGGTGACCCCGTTTTTGTGAACGTTTTCACATCAGAAGAGCACAGCATGGAAGCAAATGCTGTTTCGCTAAAGCTACCGCAGTTCTGGGAGCAGCAAGCGCCCTCGTGGTTTATTCAGGTCGAGGCCCAGTTTGCCCTGAGGAACACTGATGCGGATCAGACCAAGTACCTTTTATGTGGTCCCCGCACTCGACAGCTCTACCGCCTCTCGGATCGTCGGCCTCCTCGAAAACCCCCCAATGGAGCGCAAGTATGAAACCCTCAAAGCGAGGTTACTGCAGGTTTTCGGGCTCACAAAATCGGAGCGCGCCTGTCGATTACTCGCTATGCCTGGGCTCGGGGACTCCAAGCCTTCAGAGTTGATGAGCCAAATGCTCTCATTCCTGGGCTCCGAATGGGAAGGTTTCCTATTCCGCGAGATTTTCCTCAGCCAACTGCGTGAACAGGTACAAGCTGCCCTGGCCACATCTGAAATTGAAGACTGCAACACTCGCTGCGGAGGCTGACACAATTTTTGCTGTAACGCGGCAGTAATGCGCAGCCACGAGGCACCCATCCCCCGCAGATGCCGCCCCAGCTCATCAGCCTGCTGGGCTGTGTTTCTACCACGCGCAGTTCGGCGCGAAGGCGAAGCGTTGCCGCCCTCCCTGCAGTTTTTCCCCCAAAAAAACAACCACCGAGGAACAGCTCTAACGGGCACCCCGCGGCCGCGATGGTGATCGGCAATGCGGGAAAATTGCTGTTCATCACTGATACTCTCTCCGGTTGTCGTTTTCTGTGCGACACCGGGGCGCAGTGCAGCATTTTACCCGCGTCCGCCCTCTATGTGCAGATGGGGAATCACGGCCCCACCCTTGAAGCGGCCAATGGCGGAACAATTTGGACCTTCGGCAGACGGTGAGTGGAGGTATCGACGACTCAACGACGCCACCACTCCTGATCGGTACCCGATCCCCCACATTCAGGATTTCTCTGCCCATTTGGCAGGGAACACCGTGTTCTCAAAAGTCGACTTCGTCCGGGGCTACCACCAGGTCCCAGTTCATCCACAAGACGTCCAGAAGACCGCAGTCATCGCCCCATTCGGCCTCTTCGAGTTTTTACGAATGCCGCTTGGGCTAAAGAACACCGCCCAGGCTTTCCAACGCCTGATGGACTCCATGCTGCGGGACCTCAAGTTCTTCTTCATCTACCTGGATGATATTCTAATTGCCAGTCCTACTAAGGAAGAACATACCTGTCACCTACGCACCCTTTTTCGACGCCTCCGCCAACACGGCATGATTATCAACCCGGCCAAGTGTCAGTTTGGCCTGCACCAAATTGACTTCCTGGGGCATCGCATCACCTCAGAGGGAGCGGTTCCTTTACCTTCGAAAGTAGAGGCGGTGACATCCTTTCCACGCCCGCAGAACGTAAAGGCCCTGCAGGAATTCCTAGACATGGTAAACTTTTACCACCGTTTTGTGCCTAAGGCAGCACTACTCATGCAGCCCCTGTAGGAGGCCCTCAAGGGCAAGACTGGCAAGAACCCGGTAGACTGGGCGGATGATATGGCCCGAGCGTTCACCGACACAAAAAGCGCCTTAGCCAACGCGACTATGCTGGCGCACCCGCTGCCAGGAGCCACCATCACCCTCACCACCAACGCGTCTGACTACGCAGTCGGTGCCGTGCAACAGCAGTGGGTGAACGGGACGTGGTAGCCGTTGGCATTCTTCAGCCGTCAACTACAGCAGAACGAGAGAGCATACAGCACGTTCGACCAGGAGTTGCTTGCCCTTTTTCTGGCCAGCCGCCATTTTCGGTTCCTACTGGAAGGACGTCCTTTCACTGCCTTTTTGTGGACCATAAGCTGCTAACCTTTGCAATGGCCAAGACCACCGAACTGTGGTCAGCCCGACAGCAGCGTCAACTGACCTACATATCCGAATTCACCACGGATATACAGCACGTGGCGGGTAAGGACAACCTGGTGGCAGACTGCCTCTCCCGCGCAATCGTCAATACGGTTAATTTGGGCATCGACTACGCCCTCATGGCAGCGGACCAAGCCTCAGACCTGGAAGTCCAAGCTTACAGAACGGCCATCACTGGCCTCCAGTTGGCCGACGTCCAGTTCCATTCGGCAGGTACCACGCTGTTGTGTGACGTCTCCGTACAGGATCCTCACCCTGTCGTGCCGGTCGTCTGGCGCCGCAAAGTGTTCGATGCCATACACGGGTTGTCACACCCAGGAATGAAGGCCTCTCAGAAACTGATGTCAGTGAAATTTGTATGGCATGGCATGCATAAAGATGACCGCGACTGGGCCAACACCTGCGTGGTCTGCCAAAAGGCCAAGGTACAGCGCCACATCAAAGCTCCGTTGGCCGCCTTCACAGTTCCGGAGCGACGTTTTGACCATGTCAACGTGGACCTGGTAGGACCACTCCCACCCTCCCATGGTTTTTCTCACATCCTGACCATGGTTAACCGCACCACCAGATCGCCGGAGGCGGTCCCCCTGTCATCCACTACTTCGGCAGACGTGGCCAGGGCGTTCATTTCCTCCTGGATCGCCCGTTTCGGAGTGCCTGCAGATATTTCGTCAGACAGGGGACCGCAGTTTTCCTCTGAACTCTGGAATGCAGTGGCCCAAGGACTCTGTCAAATTACACCGCACCACAGCCTACCACCCACAGGCGAATGGCCTCTGCGAACGCTTCCACCGATCAGTGAAAGCCGTCCTGAGGGCCAGCCTCCAGGACGCTGGATGGGCAGACAAGCTACCGTGGGTCCTGTTGGGCCTTCACACGGCCCCCAAAGAAGACCTTCACTCTTCATCAGCGGAGCTTGTGTATGGTCAGCCGCTGCGAGTCCCGGGGACTTCCTACCAACATCGACGGAGCCATGGTCCGCGGCGGCCAGATGTTTCACACCGGTGCCCACTTCGCACCACGGGCTGCAGAGGTCGCACGTTCCCACGGAGCTTCACAAGGCTGAATACGTTTTTATTCGCCATGACGCACATAGGGATCCACTCAAGGCCCCATATACCGGTCCCTTCCGCGTGTTGGAAGCAGGGGACAAAACCTTCACGGTAGATGTCGGTGGTAAACCGGACCACATTTCGGTCGACCGCTTAAAGCCAGCACATTTAGACCTCGACCGCCCTGTCGAGACAGCACAACCGCCGAGACGGGGTCGGCCACCCATCGTCGTTACGGCAGACCGAGTGCGACCACCCGCCTCGAGAGTACAGGAGTCGTTCTGACAGGCTTGTCAGACCCCCTCACCGTTTGACTTTGTCCGTTAAAGCGAATTCTGGGGGGGGGTGCATGTGGCAGAACCACTGACTCTGGCTAACTGTATATAATTCTCTTCAACGATGTTGTAACACCAGCCTAAACCTGTACCATTGTGTTAGGCATTACTGTGTTTTGTATATAGAGTTTGCATGTACGGGGTGTGGCCCCTTTAAGAGCGCGGGAAAACGCGGGCAAACGCGATGACGTCACGTCGCAAACCACGGGGCTGCCCAGGCAGTCTTCGTGGTATCTCCGTTGAGTAAAGACCTGTTTAGTTCTCTTGTGTCAATCTCCGTTATTCGTAGGAATTTGTTAATTCCTACAATATTGCAATTTGGTTGTTTCATCTGAGATGGAGTGCTTGCATTTCACAAAGAAACGCTTGAAATCAGCTTTGGATTTGAGATAGCAACCAACCTACTTATTCAAATGAATGGAATTATTGTTGAATGTTAAACTAGACACCAGTGGGATGGCACCATAATCGGTTTGTAACATTGTTTGTAAATTAAGGACAGACCTCGTGTATTAATGTTCAGAATGATACTTTGGGCACTGACTATATTTGGCTGCAGGTTTTAACATGAGGATTGTGCTTCGGTGCATTAATTTAGGACAAAATGGTTGTTCCTCCTACTTACTTTCTTTTCCTGCCACCCACAATAAAAATCAATTATTTTTGTTAAATGACCAGAGCTTTTCAAAGGATTATTTGATCTGAATAAATCAAACTACAGAAATATTCCTATTATAACTTATTTTATACTATAGGCTACATTATTGGGGCCTTGAACACCTAGAATCATAGAATGATACAGCACAGAAGGAGGCCATTCAGCCCATCGTGTTTGTGCCAACTCTTTGAAAGAGCTGTCCAATTAGTCCCACTTCCCTGCCCTTTCTCAATAGCCCTGCAAATTTTCCCCCTTCAAGTATTTATCCAGTTCCCTTTTGAAAGTCATTTTTGAATCTGCTTCCACCACCCTTTTTCAGGCAGTGCATTCCAGATCACAACTCGCTGCGTACATTTTTTTTTTCCTCGTGTCACCTCTGATTCTTTTACCAATTACTTTAAATCTGTTTCCTGTGGTTACCAACCTTTCTGACACTGGAAACAGTTTCTCATTTACTCTATCAAAACCCTTCATGATTTTGAACACCTGTCAAATCTCCCCTTAAACTTCTCTGCTCTAAGGAGAACAGCCCCAGTTTCTCTAGTCTCTCCACGTAACTGAACTTTCAAAACTGAGATGAGGAGAAACTTCTTCACTCAGAGGGTGGTGAATCTATGGAATTTGCTACCTCAGAGAGCTGTGGAAGCTGCGACATTAAATAAATTTAAAACTGAGATAGACAGTTTCCTAGCTGATAAGGGAATTAGGGGTTACGGGGAACGGGCAGGGAAGTGGACGTGAGTCTAGGTTCGGATCAGCCATGATCCTATTAAATGACGGAGCAGGCCCGAGGGGCCATATGGCCTACTCCTGCTCCTACTTCTTATGTTCTTATGTAAGTCTTTCACCCTTGGTACTATTCTAGTGAATCTCTGCACCCTCTCCAAGGCCTTGACATCCTTCCTAAAGTGTGATGTGCAGCATTGGCTACAATACTCCAGCTAGGGTCTAACCAGTGTTTTATAAAAGTTTAACACAACTTCCTTGCTTTTGTACTCTATTTGTAAAGCCAAGGACCCCGTATGCTTTTTAACAGCTTTCTCAACTTGTCCTGCCACCGTCACAGATTTGTGTACATCTCTCTCAGGGTGCTCTGTTCCCTATAAAATTGTACTATTTCGTTTATATTGCGCCGCCTCTTGAATCACTTCACACTTTTGTGTCAAATTTCATCTGCCATGTGTCTGCCTATTTCACCAATCTGTCTATATCCTCTTGAAGTCTTAATATTCTCACCGTTTACTACATTTCTGAGTTTCGTGTCATCTGCAAACTTTGAAATTATGCCCTGTATACCCAATTCCAGGTCGTCATTAATATGTATCAAAGAGCAGTGGTCCTAATACTGACCCCTAGGGGACACAACTGCACACCTCCCTCCAGTCTGAAAAACAACCGCACACCGCTACACTGCTTTCTGTACCCTAGCCAATTTCATAACCACTCAGCTACTGACCTTTTAATCCCATGGGCTTCAATTTTTCTAAAGTCTATTATGTGGTACTTTATCAAACGCCTTTTGAAAGTCCATATACACATCAACTGCACTACCCTCATTAACCCTCTCCATTACATCATCAAAGAATTAGTCAAATACGATTTGACTTTAACGTCATATGGCTTTCATTTGTAAACTCATATTTTTCCAAGTGCCAATTAATTTTGTCCCGGATTATTGTCTCAAAGTTTCCCCACCACTGACGTTTGGCTGACTGGCCTGTTGTAACCTACAAGGCTACGGACCAAGAGCTGAAAAGTGGGATTAGGCTGGATAGCTCTTTCGGCCAGCACAGATATGATGGGCCGAATGGCCTATTTCTGTGATTCTATAAGATTGTGGCCAGAGCCTCTGCAAATTCCACCCTTACTTCTCTTGGCTATCTACAATGCATCCCATCTGGACTGGGTGACTTTACTTTGAGCACTGCCAACATTTTAAGTACTTCTTTATCTATTTTTATCCTATCCCATTTCCTACCTCCTCCTTTACTGTGACATGGGTAGCATCCTCCTCTTTAGTGAAGACGGATGCACAGTACTCATTTAGTACCTCAGCCATGTCCTCTGCCTTCACAAGAAGATCTCCTTTTTGGTCCCTAATCAGCCACATCCTTCCTTTGACTACTGTTTTACTATTTACATGTTTATAAAAGACTTTTGGGTTCCCTTTTGTTACCTGTTAATCTATTCTCATACACTCTCTTCGCTCTTATTCCCTTTTCTGATTCTCCTGTACTTTTTGTATTCAGCTTGGTTCTCTATTAAGAACCTGACATTTATCATAAACCTTTTTTTCTGTCTCATTTTAGCCTCTATATCTTTAGCCATCCAGGGAGCTCTACCTTTGGCTGGCCTTTCTTTCCCCCTCATGGGAATGTGTCTAGTCTGTACCCAAACTATCTCCTCTTTGAAGGCCCCCCCATTGCTCATTTACTGTTTTACCTGCCAATCTTTGATTCCAGTCCATCTGGGCCAGATCCCTTTTCAATTCACTGAAATTAGCTCTCCTCCTCCAGTTGAGTATTTTCACATTTGATATTTCCATGTCTTTTTCCATGACTACTCTAAACCTAATATTGTGATCACTGTTTCCCAAATGCTATCCCACTGAAAATGCTCCACTTGCCCCACTTCATTCCCTAGAACTAGATCCAGCACTGCTTCCTTCCTGTTGGGCTTCCTCTCTGCTCCTTTACACTGTTATTTTCCAGCCTATTTCAGGATAATTGAAGTCCCCCCATTATCGCTACTCTAAAGTTCTTGCATCTTTCTGCAATTTGCTTGCAAATTTGTTCCTCTATCTCCTTCCCACTATTTGGTGGCCTATAATGTACACCCAGCAGTGTAATAGCTCCTCTATTGTTAATTCTAACCAAATAGATTCTGTCTTTGAACCTTCAACATCATCTCTTTCTAGTGCTGTAACAGTATCTTTGATCAAGACCGCCACCCGCCCTTTTTTTTCCTGTCCCGACCTTTCCTGAATATATTGTACCAGGAATATTAAGTGTCCATCCCTCCGTCTCTCCCAGTCCTCTGTGCACCTTGTATCTCTAATGCTTCATCCCTGCGGGGTGCCCCTCTGAATAAATGTCTCTTTTTTTGTCTATTATCTACGTACTTGAAATGATTGTCAATACATCTACTTTTTCCTGATAAATTTAACCGGGTTCTTGATCAGAACTGTCACAGAAAATACTATTCATGCATCAGGTGGACGTAAAGCAATTATGAATGCATTATACTGTATTTATAATCTTTTTGGATTATAGAATGGTTACAGCCCAGAAGGAGGCCATTCGGCCCATCAAGCCCGTGCCGGCTCTCTGCAAGAGCACCTCAGCTCGTCCCACTCCCCTGCCCTATCTCCGTAGCCCTGCAATTTTTTTCCTTTAGGTACTTATCCAATTTCCTTTTGAAAGCCACGATCGAGTCTGCCTCCATCACCCTTGCGGGCATTGCATTCCAGATCATAACCACTCACTGCGTAAAAAAGTTCTTCCTCATGTCGCCTTTGGTTTGGATGCAACATGTATCTTTTCCTTTGTAAATTAATTGTTAGGTTTGGGATGCAAATTTATGTAACCGATTAAATTAGCAATTTGTAAATAAAGTTGCTCATCTGGTTCCACTTGAGAACCAGTATGTAAGCCTACTGATCACTGGACAGCGATGTGCCACACCCATCAACAAAGATGAAGCAATGACATCATCGCCTGGTATGCCTATCACTGACATTGCAATGCAGAATGGAAGGATGTTAGTTATTCCCAATCTTTTCAGTTTTTGCTCGGTCAATAAGGGAGACATACTCAGGGAGTCTAGGCCTTTTCCAACTGAGAATGAAAGCTGGCAGATGAGTACCCTGGACTACTCGCACAATAGTACTCCAGTTAAAAAGTGTTAGAATCAAAGGCCTGGGAGGAGGTTGCTTGCCTGCTCTTTCTCCAAAGAACAGTTGTGTGGCTTCAAACTGTTTAACTTTTCTGCAAGAGTCAGTGTGGGTCTCTGCTACAGGCTCAGCACTATATACTGAGTTCATATATGTTGTATATACAGCAAACCTTCCAAGTGAATTTTATTTTTCTCCACCTTGTCAGTCTTTAGAATATTTAATTCCATTAATCTGCATAGCTTATGCTGTTGAAGTGGTTGGTACTGTACAACAGGTTTGTGCCAAATAGAATTCCACAGCGGTTGCTAAGATGCAAGAATCTTGCAAATCCTCTAGGATTAGCTGCAGCTGTCTGGCAATGTTGAAATACTGTAACTGGTGATTTGAAATGGAAGTTCATGATGTATAATGTTCTTCTGCTGAAAAAAGCCTCCTCAAGGCTTTACATTTATTTTTAAGAAAAGTACCTACTGAGACTTTTTGATAAACTTCTAACATTTGAAAAAACTTTGTTAACTTGGAGTTAAGTTGGCCAGTACGCACACAGTATGTCGGTGTTTTCAGAAATCACCTGTTTTATGGCAAGCTGCTAACTTCATTGCAGTAACAGAACAAGTACCAAAGTTCAGTCATTATTTCATTACCATAGTTAGGCAATTTAACACGGTTGGGGGAAAAAACTGGATTATTCAAATGACCTAAGGCTTGGTCCACATAGTATTATCAAATGTTGTCTATTGAATCCAAATATTTGTTTTATATCTTTTCAGAAGTTTATTTGCCTAATCCATGGCAGTGCCCAGGACCTATGCAAAATGTGTGATGATAAAGGCATGTTATAGAAGAGGTGTTTGATCTCTGTTTCCTGTAACTGAAAAACTGAAATACAAACTTAATCATCTTCTTTCTACTCCCTTCTCTCTTGGTTTATCTTACTTCCTTTCCATTACTCTCTTCTCCCTGCCCTTCACCCCCACAAATTATAAACTAGCCCTGTGCTGGTTTTAATTGAGACTCATTTCCTGCTCCCTCGACCCTATTCCCACCAAACTGCTGACCACTCGACTTCAGTAGTAGGGAAAATGCTAGCTTCTATTATTAAGGACGTGGCAACAGGGCACTTAGAAAATAATAGGATTGGGCAGAGTCAACATGGATTTATGAAAGGGAAATCGTGTTTGACAAATCTGTTGGGAGTTTTTTGAGGTTGTAACTAGCAGAATAGATAAGGGGGAACCAGTGGATGTGTATTTGGATTTTCAGAAGGCATTCGATAATGTGCCACACAAGAGGTTATTAAACAAAATTAGGGCTCGTGGGATTGGGGGTAATATACTAGCATGGATTGAGGGTTGGTTAACTGACAGAAAACAGAGTAGGAATAAATGTCATTTTCAGGTGGCAGGCTGTGACTAATGGGGTACTGCAAGGATCAGGGCTTGGGCCTCAGCTGTTCATAATCTGCATCAATGATTTAGATGAGGGGACCAAATGTAATATATCCAAGTTTGCTGATGATACAAAGCTGGGTGGGGATGTAAGTTATGAGGAGGCTTCAAGGGGATAGAGACAGGCTAAGTGAGTGGGTAAGAACATGGCAAATGGAATATAATGTGGAGAAATGTGAAGTTATCCACTTTGGTAGGAAAAATAGAAAAGCAGAGTATTTTTTAAATGGTGGTGGTCAGAGGGATCTGGGTGTCCTTGTACACGAATCACTGAAAGTTAACTTGCAGGTACAGCAAGAAATTAGGAAAGCAAATGATATGTTGGCCTTTATTACAAGAGGATTTGAGTATAAGAGTGAAGATGTCTTGCTGCAATTATATAGGGCCCTGGTGAGACCACACCTGGAGCATTGTGTACAGCTTTGGTCTCCTTACCTAAGAGAGGATATACTTGCCATAGAGGGAGTGAAACAAAGGTTCACCAGACTGATTCCTGGGATGGGGGGATTGTCCTAATGAGGAGAGATTGAGTAGACTAGGCCTATATTCTCTGGAGTTTAGAAGAATGAGGTGTAATCTCATTGAAACATAAAAAATTCTTACAGGGCTTGACCAGGTAGATACAGGGAGGATGTTTTCCCTGGCTGGGGAGTCTAGAACCAGGGGTCACAGTCTCCGAATAAGGGGTCGGCCATTTAGGACTGAGATGAGGAGAAATTTCTTCACTCAGAAGGTGGTGAATCTTTGGAATTCTCTACCCGAGAGCTGTGGCTGCTCAGCCATTGAGTATATTCAAGACCGATGTCAATAGATTTTTGAATATTAAGGGAATCGAGGGATATGGGGATAGTGCAGGAAAGTGGAGATGAGGTAGAAGATCAGCCATGATCTTGTTGCATGGTGGAGCAGGCTCAAGGGGCCAAATGGCCTACTCCAGCTCCTATTTTTTATGTTCTTACATTCTTCCTTTTCTGGATCCCATGTTCGCTGACATTGTTAATGGTTCGTTCTTTCCTCCGGTACTGTCCCCCTCTCCCTCAAATCTGCCATCATCACCCCTCTCAAAAAAACAAAAAAAAACAACAAAAAAAAACAGCCCCTCCGTCCTTGCAAACTACCGCCCCATCTCCAACCTCCCTTTCCCCTCAAGTCCTTGAACGTGTTGTCACCTCCCAAACCCATGCCCATCTTTCCTGCAACTCCATGTTTGAATCCCTCCAATCGGGTTTCCGTCCCTGCCACAGTAATGAAACAGCTCTCATCAAAGTCACAAATGACGTCCTTTGTGACTGTGACAAAGGTAAATTATCCCTCCTCGTCCTTGACTTGTCTACAGCCTTTGACACGGTTGACCACTCCATCCTTCTCCAATGCCTCTCCACTGGCATCCAGCTGGGTGAGACTGACCTCGCCTGGTTCCATTCTTATCTATCTAATCGTAGCCAGAGAATCACCTGCAACAGCTTCTCTTCCCGCTCCTGCATCGTTACCTCTGGTGTCCCCCAAGGATCTATTCTTGGCCCCCCTCTTATTTCTCATCTACATGCTGCCCCTCGGCAACATCATCCAAAAACAGTCAGTTTCCACATGTACGCTGATGACACCCAGCTCTACCTCACCACCACCTCTCTCAACCCCTCCACGGTCTCTAAATTGTCAGACTGCCTGTCCGACATCCAGTTCTGGATGAGCAGAAACTTGCTCCAATTAAATATTGGGAAGACCGAAGCCATTGTTTTCAGACCCCGCCACAAACTCCGTTCCCTAGCCACTGACTCCATCCCTCTCCCTAACATCTGTGAGGCTGAACCACACTGTCCGCAACCTTGGTGTCATATTTGATCCTGAAATGATCTTCCAACCACACATCCACGGTGTAACAAAGACCGCCTATTTCCACCTCCATATCATCGCCCATCTCTGCCCTTGCCTCAGCTCATCCGCTGCCGAAACCCTCATCTATGCCTTTGTTACCTCTAGACTTGACTATTTCAACACACTCCTGACTGGCCTCCCACATTCTACCCTTCGTAAACTTGAGGCCTAACTCGCACCAAGTCCCGTTCACACATCACCCCTGTGCTCGCTGACCTACATTGGCTCCTGGTTAAGCAACGCCTCAATTTCAAAATTCTCATCCTTGTTTTCAAATCCCTCCATGACCTCGCCCCTCCCTACCTCTGTAAACTCCTTCAGCCCCACAACTCTTTCTCCCCCACCCCCCCCCCCCCCCCGAGACATCTGTGCTCCTCTAATTCTGCCCTCTTGAGCATCCCTGATTATAATCGCTAGCTATTGGTGGCTGTGCCTTCTGTTACCTAGACCCTAAGCTCTAGAGTTCCCTGCTTAACCCTCTCTGCCTCGCGCTATCTCTTTCCTCCTTTTAAGATGCTCCTTTAAAACCTACCTCTGACCAAGCTTTTGGTTACCTGCCCTAATTTCTCCTCCTGCGGCTCAGTGTCAAATATTTTGTTGTCTTATACTCCTGTGAAGCGCCTTTGGATGTTTTACTACGTTAAAGGCGCTATATAAATACAAGTTCTTGTTCAAGTGACTGACTACTAACGGACATGTGAGCATTGTGTGGATTGGTTAGCTAACCCTACCTAATTTGGTGCAAATCTTTTGTATGGTAGTACAGGGGGAGCAAAAAACAAATTAAATATCAATATCTAAGTCAGATAGCCAGGCCAAAACTTCTGGTGTAACAGCATGGATATCTTCTAGGCTGCCTGCGAATTTCCTGAAGGCAGTGCTCAGTGATGTACTCCAGTGTCTGATTAGGAGCTCTACAGTCACTTGAAGGGGATGCTTTAATCTTCCATTTATGAAGAAGGTGGCAGCATCTACCATGACTGGTTCTGAGGTGGTTGATGGTTGTCCACGGTTTGTGAGGAAGGTTTGATCCTTCAGGTTGTACTGTGGGGTCCTCTATCCGGAATCTATTTGGTATGTCGCAGTTCTTACAAGCATTTCACCATCGCTCATCGAGGCTGAGGGGAGATCGCTGAAGGGCTTCGGCGACGGTCCAAAATGCGCTTCTAGGTTTGAGACCGGTTGGTCAAGTCGGCCTGGATCAGCATGTCTTCGCTGGTGTAGCGGTTGTATTCCCTGGAGACTGGTGTAAATAAAATTGCACTGTAGCCAGTAGTGTAGATGAAGCAGATGAGTGAACAGTAGTTTTTGCTGAGTATTTGTAACATTGAATATTAAAAGAAATCCCCCAAATGTCCAGGAATTTTTTTTTTTTTTTTTTTTTAAAGGAGTGATAGCTAGCTGATAGCTTAGTAAAATGTTGTTCTTTATCTCCGTTTGTGCTTGAGACATATTTTCTGTATTAATACTGACATTACTAAACATGCTATGTTCCAGAGGAGTCCTCTTCCTTTAGAAAGTGTCAAACCCCTATAATCAGAGACACTGTTTTACAATGACTGAATAAATCAAATCCCATTTTCCAGAATCCACATTCTTTGAACTCCTTCAGCCGTAAGTTTCTTTGCGCAACCTCCGTCGTTCTGGCACCAGTCTGTTTCTTGGCCTCTGCATTACCGTTGCCTGCTGTTTCTTCAATCACTACACCCCTGCTGCCTATGTAACGCCCTCCCTCAGCACCTCCGCTTGGTCACCCCTCCTTCCCTGCTTCAAAACTGTGCTTTGCAAACTGCTAACTCCTTTTCCCTTTCGCCATACTGGCCAGTGTCCACAGCCCTGTAAAATACTCTAACATCTCTACATCATAAGCACTATAGAAAGATCATTCATTCTGGGATCTTTGCAGGTGTTTTGGGGACATTCATCCACATCTATCCCTGTTTAAAAGAACAAAGACCAAAGTGGTCTTAGTCATGGGCTATATTTTCTTTTCGCTAATTTTAATAAAAAGGTAGATGCAAGTATTGTATCTTTTTTTTGTTGCAAAACTGTAACTATAAGGACAATGATGCCCTGTGAGCGTTATTGGAAATCTTATGTACACTACAGTAGAGCCTTTTTAACCAGACTAAACCTGCTGGATGAGTAATGCCTGTTAACTATGACTTTGCTTTATGCAATGTAAACAGTTTTTCGTTGTCTATTACAACTGGTGCTGTTTATCAGTTCAATTGTGAAATTACACAATAATGCAGAAAATTGTACTTTTTAGAAAAAACATCTTGTGTCCTCAGTAGGCAGTGGTTTTAGAATGGGTGGTGAAGGAATATAAGGATGTAGGGCAGAGATGGCCTTGTCTGATCAAAAAGTGGGCAGAAGTTTCAAAAAAGCTAATGCACGCCTTTAAAAGCTGACCACTTGAGAACCGTACTGAGGTCTGTGATATGTAAATAAGTTCTTACTGGGGGGGTTGGGCTATATTCCCTGCAAAAATAATAGAATTTTTTGTTTTTTGGTTCATTTCAAGCACTTTAATTTCACAATTCAGAGATTGTTTACCTTTTTTAAAAAGGAAAAACCATTATATTTGGATTTTCAGCAGAACAACCAGACCACCACTTCCCCAAAGATTACCTCAGCAATCACTCTCCCATATCCAACTCACCACCCCCCCCCCCCCCCCAAACTCTAATCAGAGACACTGTACTCCACTCCATCCAACTGCCCCCTTTTGTAGAGATGGTTCCTCCAACCCCACCAATTCATCTCTCGTCCCCTCATTGGCCCTGAACTTGCGGTCGGGAGGCTACCTGGGGGTCTGGGAGGTACGGAGATTCGCAGTCTTGGGCCTCCTCTGGATACCCACGGGTAGAGGCCCACGTATCCCGGGGCACAGGGCCCCTGGGATCACGTGGACCGACCCAACCAATAAAAGAAGGGGGGCTCCCCATTCATGCTTATGGGGATTCCATATGAATGGGAATACCCCCAAAATACATCTACACATCAAATAAATAAAGTTACATATTTAAAATGCCATTTAATTAAATATTAAGCATTGGTGGCTCGGGTAGAATTCTCACCTGCCACGCAAGAAACCCGGGTTCAATTCCCAGCCAATGCAGAGCTAAACTTCTTCCGGCGTGGGCACGATGGGCCGAAATGGCCTCCTTCCATGCGGTATGATTTAAAACACTTATTTTTTTGAAAAATAAATTTAAATGTTTTAAAGAGACTAAAAATAAACTTGCATTATTGTACAGGTTTTAATGTATAAATGATTTATTTTATATTTTTTAAACTCTTGCGCTGGTAAAAGCAGGCCTTACGCCTGGTTCTGGGTTTTCTCACATGCACTTTGTGCACGAAAACCCGGAACTTGCGCGGCCCTTACGGGCGCGTATGCACCCGTAGGGGGCGCAAATTACGACCCGTTCATTTCACCTCGACCCAGTTCAAGCTGATGCTCTGCTTCCACCATGTGTTTAGGCTGACGCTATTTTTATCCTTTCTTCTCTTTCTCTAAACCAATTCAAGATGGTATTCATCATCTCTCTCCCCCTCCCCCTCCCCCCCCTCTCTCTTCCTTCATTTCTCCCCTCAGTTCCACTCCTACCTGAATGCTATTGCTTTAAAACAAAAGGGATTTTGGCCTTTGCACACTGGATGGAAACTCCTGTTCTGATGAGCAATTAAGGGCCTGAGTTTCATCAGCAAGTGCGGACTGGAATCCTCCCCTCCACAAATATTGAGAAGTCTTTCTGATACCTGGGATGGCAGGAATGACGTATGAAGAGAGATTAGGCTTATATTCGCTAGAGTTTAGGAAAATGAGGGGATCTCATTGAAACTTATAAAATTCTAACGGGACTAGACAGACTAGATGCAGGAAGGATGTTCCCGATGGCGGGGGAGTCCAGAACCAGGGGTCACAGTCTAAGGATAAGGGGTAAGCCATTTAGGACAGAGATGAGGAGGAATTTCTTCACCCAGAGAGTGGTGAACCTGTGGAATTCTCTACCACAGAAGGCAGTTGAGGCCAATTCATTAAATATATTCAAGAAGGAATTAGATATATTTCTTAAGGCTAAAGGGATATGGGGAGAAAGCAGGAACAGGGTACTGAATTTGGATGATCAGCCATGATCTCATTAAATGGCGGAACAGGCTCGAGGGGCTGAATGGCCTACTCCTGCTCCTATCTTCTATGTTTCTTTCATTGCCTTGGCCTAGTAGCCATCCTTCATGTTAACCTCGATAGTGAGTGTTTACAAGCTACTGCCCGAGAGCCATTGCCACCTGATCTGTCCTAAGTCGATGTTCACATACGTACATTTACCAGCAAGGGTCACTAGTGCACAGTCAGGATTCTTCCCTAGTGCAGGGGCTTTTGGGCTAATTGAATAGCCTCCTGGTTCAGATCAGCTAATGCAGGACAGCTTAGGGGTGGAACTTTCCTTATCAGCTTGAGATAAAACTGCATTTCCCCACAGTTTGGGGAGCTTGATTTGCCTTGTGATAGGGCATTAAATGGATATTTCTGCCCAAATGTTTTAATTTATCTGCAATGTGTAAAAGGACATTATGCATGAATCCAAGGTAATATTAATGAAAACAAGATTGTTAAAATATTCAAATGGGCCCTTTCTTCATAGCTGTAAGAAGGAAATGAATCAAAGCTTATCTTTATAAGCATTCCAGCACAGTGACTCATTCAGTGGAATGTGGATAAGCGTGTACCTGACCGACACACACAACCAGTATAACATTCCTTTCCACACCCACTTGCGCAACCAAGCTGTAACAAGCTAGGTGGCTTGTTCAGTTAATATGTTGAGTAAGTGTAACCATTTAAACTGAGCAACCATTCTGTTACTGCTCATTATTCAGCAGTTGCTGTTGCACTTGGTAAGTGCCACACCCATTATCTTATTCTAAAGCTTGGGTAAGTGAGAATGCCTCTCTTCATTTATCCTGCACATGCCTTCAGGATATGTTCACTGTTGAACTGAGATGATCACTCTGCCAAATACTTATTTTCATCAATTGTCTCCAGTCGCTGTTCCCTCTCCTCTCCTCTCTTGGCTCTTGCTGTTATATGGTTCATATATGTACGAGTGCATACGTCTTCTAGTACCTCACCCAAGCGGCCATCCTTCATGTATGAGGCTTGATTGACTAAGTGTTACCAAGCTATTTGACCATAGAGGCATCAGAGCCCAGCCCAATAATATCCTCAGCCAGTGCCCCCCCCCCCCCCCCCCAAACTTGCATTTGCAGTAAGGCTTTCTAGGCGGAAAAACCCTAAGCAATTTACTCTTCACTAACTCAGCACCGAGGCTCGCTCTAGTTCACCCACTGTGACCATGACTGAAATCAGCTAACTGCACCGTCCATGGATTGAACGGAGATCTTCCTGGTTTGTATGATTCAGGACTTTGCCCTTGAATCATGTGATATTCCCCAATCCTATACTGCATTAAAGCTTTGCCTGCAGTCTGCCCTCAATAGCCTACAAACAACAATAAGGTTACATATTGCTTTCCCCATCGTTCTAGTATAGGTTACTTTTAACTTGTGAAGCTTCCACATTATTATCTTTCCCTAATGTAAATTTGACAAAGTACCTGCATTCAAGACCCAGCCCCTCGACCACTGATGCGCTTTGGCTGCATTGCATACTGTCTACAGGATGGACTGCAGCAACTCGCCAAGCTTGCTTTGATGGCATCTCTCAGCCCTGTGACCGCCACAGGACAAACAGCAATGTCATTGGAATGCCATGACCTCCAAATGTACACCATCACGACTTGGACATGTATTGCCATTCCTTCATCATGCCTGGGTCAAAGTCCTGGAATTCCCTACCTAATACCATTGTGTAAGCACCATCAACACAAGACCTCCCATCACCTTAGGATAACTAAGATAGGCAATAAATGCAGTTTTCTGAACGTCTTGCACGTTCCAAGAACAAATTTAAAAAGAAAGAGCTGGTCAAAAAAAAGTTGCTATTAAGCTCGGTCAGACATGTTTCCTGAAATGCACAAGCACCAAACCAACCAAAAGGAGCAATACTATTGGCTAAAGCAGCAGGCCATACAGTGTAAAAGCCAGCATTGATAAAACCGAGTCTCTGTGCATTATTTTATCATGTATGCCTGTTTTACCCTGTTCTCAAGAGTAAATCATGTAAAGGAATGGTTTCACAGGTCCTCTGCTACTTCATGTAAGTGGCTACTCGTATGAGCCTGGACAGTAAATGTTGGCAGGCTATTGGACTGTAGGAGGCCCAATCTTATTTTCATAAAATATACACACGTGCACTTTTTTCATTTTGACGTTAATTCTGCTGCTGCTGCTGCTACCCTGACAGATCATCTAATTTGGCACAGACCAGGGACATAGAAGGAGCTTTCCTACTCCTATCGGCTCAGTGCCACGCCAGGTGGAGCAACTGAAGCATCAGGGCAGTCTGTTCCAACTTTTTTGACTGAGGTTTATATAATCATAGAAATTCCATTCAGGAGAAATTCAGTTCAGGAGGAAACCACAATCCATTGTGCCAGTGTTCGTACTGAGTTATCTACTCCAGGCACATTTCCTGACTCCCCTCGTGTATATTTTTAAAATTGTTTTATCTAATTGCCTCTTAAATTTGACTGAATTTCAATAGACACGCAAGGTATTCCATATTCTAATAACTTTGTATGAAAATTATTTAGATTTTTTTCTCTTTCTTCCCCCCCCACCCCCCCCTTCCCCACCCCAATTCTTGTACTCGTGATGTTTGTACCCTCTTGTTACTGATTCACACAAATAGAAATAATCTTTCACTGCTTAGATTTTCAAATCATTCCAATTGGTCTTCCTTCCACCAAACTTTTTCTACTGCAGTGATGCTTTCTAGTTTTCATAATCTTTCATAACTGTATCATCTCATTGAAACTTTTAAAATTCTAACTGGACTAGACAGACTAGATGCAGGAAGGATGTTCCCGATGGTCGGGGAGTCCAGAACCAGGGGTCACAGTCTAAGGATAAGGGGTAAGCCATTTAGGACAGAGATGAGGAGGAATTTCTTCACCCAGAGAGTGGTGAACCTGTGGAATTCTCTACCACAGAAGGCAGTTGAGGTCAATTCATTAAATATATTCAAGAAGGAGTTAGATATATTTCTTAAGGCTAAAGGGATCAAGGGATATGGGGCGAAGGCAGGGACAGGGTACCGAGTTTGGATGATCAGCCATGATCGCATTGAATGGTGGAACAGGCTCGAGGGGCCGAATGGCCTACTCCTGCTCCTATCTTCTATGTTTCTATCCATTTCTGATATCATGCTAGTTAATCTGTGTTGCACCTCGGGGGCCCAAATCTACACACACCACTCCCATTGTGTCACCAGTTCCTCATTTTTCTATTCAATGCAACTATGTTTAAATCCAGAAACCTATTTGTTCTTTTATGCTTTATTTAATGTCAACAAGCTGTTTCTATGGAAATTAGCTAGATTAACTTTTTTCAGTGATAATTCATTTTTGTTTTCACTTTTCAAAAAACTCAGTTTAATTCTGCATTTGCATTAGAATCCAAGAGGGGAATTTTAATCCCCCAAAATGGGTGCATTTGGGTCGGCTGGTATGTTAAAAATCTCAAACCCGCCCACTGGTTTTAATGGAGGCGAGACCAGGGGCGAGCGACCAGCCCGCTCCCAGGAGGCGGGTTGGTCATTTGAATATTATAATGAGGCTGCATGCCTCCGATTTAATCTCCATCTTAAATTTAACCCTGGCTGGTAAGTGTCTTTTCACTTACTGCGCTCCCTGGCTGCGGCCTCTGATCTCCCTTTGACCCTTCCAATCTCCCCGCCCTCGCCCTGCCGATCGCTCCTCTTTCCCCCCACCCCCCCCCCCCCCCCCCAAAAAAAAAATGAGGCCTCCGATCTGTTCTCCACCACCCCCCCCCCCCCCCCTTCCGATCCCTCTTTCCCTCCTCTCTCTGCTACCCGGATGTGGCCTCGTGCTGAATGCTTACCTGACTGACAGCCAACCAGCCTCTTAATTTGAAATAACAGAAGATGCTGGAAAAACTCAGCAGGCCAGGCAACATCAGTGGAGAGAGAAATAGTCAACGTTTCGGGTCAGAACCCTTCAGAACTGAGGGGGAAAAAAAGCAGGAAATGAAACGGATTAAAAGGCCAGTATGGGGGCGGGAATGAAAAAGAACAAAAGGGAAGTGAAGAGACATTAAGAGGTATTCGAGATGAGATGGTAACAGGACAGGTAAAGAGACACAAGATGGCTCAAGATGAAGTGTGAAATGCGCTGGCAGAATGAGACAGCTGCCATGTGGGAGAGGAAAAAAGGAAAAGGCACAAACCAAAGGTGTGGATAAAAATATACAGTATGTAGAAATATAATAATATAAGCCTCTTAATCTGGCTGGCTGCGGCCGGGAAATGGAGACAAAAAAATGTTAATCGGGTCCTGCCGTTAAATTTGGCAGGACATCAACATACCCCCCCTCCCTGCCTCTGAGCTAATATCTGGGCCCGAGAGTCTGTGTTCGGTGATCTTTACATTGGGAGGTATATTCCACATCGATGGAATGCCACAAAACCAGCTGGTTTAAAAATTATGATTCGTGACTTTATTTTCTAGCCGGGGTGGGGAGATGAATTGCTGATCTACAGTATATGTGTGGGTTGAATTGAGCTGCCCAGTGTGATTTAGGAGAGAGGCACTTGCTGAAGAATAGCCGACTGCCATGCAGGCAGTAACTACCTGATTGAACTGCAGCAAGTTGAGAGGGGAGGTAAAAGTACTGCATCACGTGTATCACATCATGTCCACCTGTATAGCTAGAGCCTTGTGGTCCCTTGAGCTGAAAGAGTACTGTTTAAATTTTAAGATGTGTACAGTAGTAGGCAATGAGTATAAAATAAATTTGGTTTTGCCAATGTTCCTTTTCAACTTGCGCAAGTGGTTATAATTTTCAGATAAACGACGGGAAGAATGCTTTGAAATGAGACTTGGCTGATAAGAGATTGAATGACAAATGGGAATGGTAGTGAATAAAAGGTTAATGATCTAGGTGTGTTTCCCTTTGTGTGACCTTGGGCACAGCAAGTGCTGAGAATGAAAATGACTCCACCTAGCTGTCTGGCTATGAAACTCCTTCACATCAGAGCATTGAGTAACTTTGTGCGCTGTTTCTTGACCACTTTTGCGTCCTTCAGAAGTCTGCTCTGGCAGATCTTTTTTGTGTGGATGGAGAGAATCTGCCCCAGTTTAAATGAGCAGCACAGCCGTTTCATGAATCCAGAGCGACTTTGGTTTCTAGTCAAATTGTAAATTTGGGCCATTTTGGATTATAGCTTGGATAGTCAAAAAGTAAGTTGTGTCTGTACAGTACACAGTATTTTAGATAAAAACTTAATGAAACACGAGTACTGCTGTGAATGATCTGAAAGCTGTGATGAGACAAACTTTGATATCCTGCAAGCAGTGGTTTTGGACATAATTTATCCATTTTTTATTTTCTCTTTCTATGTTCAATCTCTCCTCCCCTGAAGGCATTAACTCGTTATCCAGCAGCGGTCACTCCCTACAACAAAAAGTGACGTTTACAAAAAGTGTACACGCTTTTCTAACCCGCACAGTGGAAGCAAAATCTGCAGTGTTTTTATTAAGTTGGAATCTTACCATTTCAGTTCACTTGTCAGAATTATCATTTCTTTCCTTCTGGTTTAATTTTCTTTGTTCTCCTGTCTTATTCAGACCTCTTCTCTTGAGGCTTGCTTTCTCTCCCCCAGCCTCTGTTTAAATTGGATTACCTGTCTAGGTTTAAATACACAAGTTCACTGCTTCTCAAGATTCAAGATTATTTTATTGCCATATGTAACTGGTACAATGGAATGCTTACTCCACACTCACTCCCACAATATAAGTATAAATATAAAAAGCAAAAGTGAAAACAAGTATAAATATAGAAACAATAAGCAAATAAGTATAGCAATGACAGTCCAAGTTGCAGGATATGATGAATAGTGCAAAAAGCCTCTATTACCATTGGAAGTAATAGTAATGTAATATTATAATTATATGGTAGTATAAATATAATTTAAAATGCAGTGTGCCATGTACAAATGAGTTATAAGTTAAGGTTGAGGTACAAGAGTCCTATGTGCACACAGTCCAGTGATCAAGAATGTTCTTGTGCGCTCACGGTTCATATGATATACAATTCCAGGGTGGGGGGGGAGAATGTGTCTGATATGTGGGGCAGTGCGGTTAGCAGTTCAGCAGGCACTGCCTGTGGGTAGAAACTGTTCTTGAACCTGCTGGCCCTGGTTTGGATGCTGCGGTACCGACGGCCGGACCGCAGGAGGGAGAACAGTTCGTGCCCAGGGTGATTGGGGTCCTGGATGATGGAGCAGGCCTTGTTCCGACACCTGGTCTGGAAGATCTCCTCGATGGACGGAAGTGCACACCCGATGATCTTTTCTGCCGTCCTCACAACCCTCTGGATGGCTTTCCTGTCCTGTGCAGTGGTGTTACCATACCACACATTGACACCACCCGTCAGGACACTCTATGGTGCCGCGGTAAAAGTTCACAAGCCACTGTGTGCTTATGCCGCATTTCCTCAGGCACCGTAGAGGGTAGAGGCGCTGGTGTGCCTTCTTCAGCATAGCCTCAGTATTGTGGTTCCAGGCCAGGTCATCGGAGATCTGCAGTCCCAGGAATCTGAAGCAACTGACGACTTCCACTGGTGTTCCATCTATGCTGATGGGGCGGTGGTTCCATCGGTGGCTTCTGTTGACTGATTGATTAAATGATTTGTATTTTCCCTTAACTACAGTAGTGTAGATACTAAAACGTAATGTGACTAGGATAGTTTAATTTAATATGATGGCCATAAAAAAAGTGATGTTGGTAAGGCCCAAAGAATGTGGTTACATTTGTACTTTGTATTAGACCATGAACAGCCACACTTGAATGCAGTCCCTTTAGTTTTTTTTTATTCGTTCTTGATATGTAGGTGTCGCTGGCAAGGCCAGCATTTATTGCCCATCCCTAAGTGCCCTTGAGAAGGTGGTGGTGAGCTGCCGCCTTAAACCGCTACAGTCCTTGTGGTGAAGGTACTCCCACAGTGCTGTTAGGGAGGGAGTTCCAGGATTTTGACCCAGTGACAATGAAGGAACGGCGATATATTTCCAAGTCCGGATGGTGTGTGACTTGGAGGTGGTGGTGTTCCCATGCGCCTGCGGCCCTTGTCCTTCTAGTGGAAGAGGTCGCGGGTTTGGGAGGTGCTGCCGAAGAAGCCTTGACGAGTTGCTGCAGTGCATCTTGTAGATGGTACACACTGCAGCCACGGTACGCTGGTGGTGGAGGGAGTGAATGTTTAAGGTGGTGGATGGGATGCCGATCAAGCGGGCTGCTTTGTCCTGGATTGTCGAGCTTCTTGAGTGTTGTTGGAGCTGTACTCATTCAGGCAAGTGGAGAGTATTCCAACACACTCCTTACTTGTGGCTTGTAGATGGTGGAAAGGCTTTGGGGAGTCAGGAGGTGAGACACTCGCTGCAGAATACCCAGCCTCTGACCTGCTCTTGTTGCCACAGTATTTATGTGGCTGGTCCAGTTAAGTTTCTGGTCATTGGCAGCCCCCAGGATGTTGATGGTGGGGGATTTGGCAATGGTAATGCCATTGAATGTCAAGTGGCGGCGGTTAGACTCTTGCTTGTTGGAAATAGTCATTGCCTGGCACTTGTGTGGTGCAAATGTTACTTGCCACTTATCAGCCTAAGCCTGAGTGTCATCCAGATCTTGCTGTATTCGGGCATAGACTGCTTCATTATCTGAGGAGTTGTGAATGGAACTGAACACTGTGCTGTCATCAGTGAACATCCCCACTTCTGACCTTTTATGATGGAGTGAAGTTCATTGATGAAGCAGCTCAAGATGGTTGGGCCCAAGGAACTCGTGCAGCGATGTCCTGGGCCTGTGATGATTTGACCTCCAACAACTACAACCTTCTTCCTTTGTGCTGGTATTACTCCAGCCAGTGGAGAGTTTTCCCCTGATTCCCATTGACTTCAATTTTATTAGGGCTCCTTAATGCCACACTTGGTCATATGTTGCCTTGATGTCGAGGGCAATCACTCTCACCTCACCTCTGGAATTCAGCTCTTTTATCCATGTTTGGACCAAGGCTGTAATGAGGTCTGGAGCCAAGTGGTCCTGGTGGAATCTAAACTGAGCATCGGTGAGTAAGTGCTGCTTGATAGCACTGTCGATGACGCCTTCCATCACTTTGCTGATGACTGATGGGGCGGTAATTGGCCGGATTGGATTTGTCCTGCTTTTTGTGGACAGGACATACCTGGGCAGTTTTCCACATTGTCGGATAGATGCCAGTGTTGTAGCTGTACTGGAACAGCTTGGCTAGAGGCGCGGCTAGTTCTGGGGCACAAGTCTTCAGCGCGTCAGATGTTGTCGGGGCCCATAGTCTTTGCTGTATCCAGTGCACTTAGCCATTTCTTGATATCACGTGGAGTGAATCGAATTGGCTGAAGACTGACTTCTGTGATGGTGGAGACCTCCGGAGGAGGCCGATATGGATCATCCACTCGGCACTCCTGGCTGAAGATGGTTGCAAACGCTTCAGCCTTGTCTTTTGCACTCACGTGCTGGGCTCCACCATCATTGAGGATGGGGATATTCATGGAGCCTCCTACTCCCATTAGTTTAATTGTCCACCACCATTCATGACTGGATGTGGCAGGACTGCAGAGCTTTGATATGATCCATTGATTGTGGGATCGCTTAGCTCTGTCTATAGCATGCTGCTTCTGCTGTTTAGCATGATGTAGTCCTGTGTTGCAGCTTCCCCAGGTTGGCACCTTGTTTTTAGGTACGCCTGGTGCTGTTCCTGGCATGCTCTTCTGCACTCCTCATTGATCCTGGGTTGGTCCCCTGGCTTGATGGTAATGGTAGAGTGAGGGATATGCCGGGCCATGAGGTTCCAGATTGTGGTGGAAGACAATTCTGCTGCTGCTGATGGCCCACAGCGCCTCATGGATGCCCAGTTTTGAGCTGCTAGATCTGTTCTGAATCTATCCCATTTAGCACTGTGCTAGTGCCACACAACACGATGGAGAATGTCCTTAGTGTGAAGACAGGATTTGGTCTCCACAAGGACTGTGCAGTGGTCATTGCCACCAATACTGTCATGGATAGATGCAGCTGTGACCGGTAGATTGGTGAGGACAAGGTCAAGTAGGTTTTTCCCCTCGTGTTGGTTCTCTCTCCACCTGCCGCAGTCCTTTTCTGGCAGCTGTCCTTCAGAACTCGGTCAGTAGTGGTGCTACCGAGCCATTCTTGGGGATGGACATTGAAGTCCCCCACCCAAAGTACATTCTGTGCCCTTGCTACCCTCCATGCTTTTTCCAAGTGTGTTCAACATGGAGGAGTACTGATTCATCAGCTGAGGGAGGGCGATAGGTGGTAATCAGCAGGGGGTTTCCTTGCCCATGCTTGACCTGAAGCCGTGAGACTTCATGGGGTCCGGAGTCGGTGTTGAGAACGCCCAGGGCCACTCCCTCCTGACAGTATACCACTGTGCCACCACCTCTAGTGGGTCTGTCCTGCCGGTGGGACAGAACATACCCAGGGATGGTGATGGAGGAGTTCGGGACATTGGCTGAAAGGTATGATTCTGTGAGTATGACTGTCAGGCTGTTGCTTGACTAGTCTGTGGGACAGCTCTCCCAATTTTGCCACAAGTCCCCAAATGTTTAGTGAGGAGGACTTTGCAGGGGCGACTGGGCTGGTGTCATTGTCGTGTCCGAAACCAGTGCCGGGTGGTCTGTCCGGTTTTATTATTATTATTGTTTTTCGTAGCAATTGAGTGGCTTGCTAGGCTATTTCAGAGTGCAGTTAAGAGTCAATCACATTGCTGTGGGTTTGGAGTCACATATAGGCCAGACCAGGTAAGGACAGTAGATTCCCTTCCCTAAAGGACATTGGTGAACCAGATGGGTTTTTACGACATTTCAATAGTTTCATGGTCACCATTACTGATGCTAGCTTTTTTTCCCCCCCAAGAGTTATTTAATTAACTGAATTTAAATTCCCCAGCTGCCGTGGTGGGATTTGGATAATGGTTATGTTATTGGACAGTCATCAGCGTGGTTGCATTATTTTCTTCAGCGTAAAGTATGAGCCTGCACCAGATGATTTTTGCATTCAAAGCTAAGAATTATTGCATACAAATAACTGGAATAGTATTGTATAGAAATTACAGCACAGACAGACCATTCGCCCAACTGGTTTATGCTCCACACGAGCCTCTTCTCACCCTACTTCATCTGACCCTATCAGCACACCCTTCTATTTCTTTCTTGTGTGTTATTTTTTGGTTCCCCTTAAATGCATCTATACTATTCATCTCAACTACTCCATGTGGTAACAAGTTCCACATTCTAACCACTCTGGGTAAAGAGGTTTCTCCTGAATTCCTTATTGGATTTATTAGTGACTACTTATATTTATGACCTCTAGTTTTGGACTCCCACAAGTGGAAACAACGCGCTCTCTATGCTATCAAACCCTTTCATAATATTTGGGGCACCCCTCAGCCTTTTTTCTAGAGAAGAGCCGCAGCTCGTTCAGTCTTTCCTGTAGGATCTCTCGAGTCCACAGGCAGTTCCTGTTGAGTATAAGGAAATGGAGATGAGTGGCAGCTTGGCACTGCAGCATATTGGGTTCTTGATCTCAGTTGGGCCATCAAGTTGAAATGTTCTGCAGAATTTAAGCAATTTGGCGCAGTAAGAAAAGGAATCGGCTCAACATGCTCTTGCAAACCTAATGGCTGGTTGCACTGTCATTAGTGGATGCCCTGGATTATGCGTTCTGGCCTCCAGTTGGGAAGCAGGATTTGACTTCTCAACTTTTTGAAGAAAGTGTAATTGGATAAGTGCCACATGTTATAATGTGAAACTATTGGCCTCCACTTCAGTGTGGTGCAACTGGGATCTTCACTCCAGTAGAACATTCTGTAATCTTTATTACTAATGCAATATACAAATTTAATCCATAACAACTTTTAAATGCGTTTGTGTCTCCTCTCTAACAGCTTCCAAGTATAGCAGTGACTTATTTGAGCAGCTAATGTCTTGAAGCAGTGCAGTCATACACTATCAATTTGCATTTTCTGTAGCAAGGACTTGATCAGAAAACAAAGGCGCTATCGACATTCTTGGAACTGCTCTAAATGTTCTCAACTGAAGTACTAAAGAGGAGTTTGTGTTTGCAGGAAGATTCTGTTGCCAGCATAAATAGCACTCATTATACCAGCAAATATTTTGGGTAAAAAAATCAGCCAAAAGGATTGCAGTGCCACACTTGCGGGTTGGAAGGGTGCAGTTGTTCCCTCATGTAAAGGGAGGGAGTGAAAATCGGTAAATGAGTCGCTGAGCTACCTTTTTTATGTTTAACCTTCAATTTTAATGTAGAAGAATTTTCCTTGGACACAGTATTACTTGAAGTTGCCACAGATGATTTAGACATTTATAACTTGTCCATTTAATGTGTTGTAAGCATGACAAATATTCATGACTTATTTTGTATTTTGCAGAGGATGCCGACTACAGTGCCTTTGGTACAGACACTTTAACACGGAAAAAGAACGTCTTGTCAAATGTACTGCGTCCTGACATTAACCGAAAGAAACCTCCAATTGCCATCAGCTTGCCACGTGATTTCCGCCCAGTGTCTTCGATCATTGATGTGGACATTCTTCCAGAAACCCATCGACGAGTGCGGCTATACAAACACGGGTCTGATAAACCACTAGGATTCTATATCCGTGATGGCTCCAGTGTCCGGGTAACTCCCCATGGACTTGAAAAGGTCCCTGGAATTTTCATCTCTAGATTGGTGCAAGGGGGATTGGCTGAAAGCACCGGTCTGTTGGCCGTGAATGATGAAGTTCTTGAGGTGAATGGTATTGAGGTGTCGGGGAAAAGCCTCGATCAGGTGACGGATATGATGATTGCAAATAGCCATAATCTCATCATTACTGTGAAGCCAGCGAATCAAAGAAATAATGTTGTGAGGATCAGTCGGACTTCTGGTAGTTCTGGCCAGTCCACTGACAGTGGTACCAGCCATCCCACTTATATGGCATCCCCACATGTTCTGCAGAATTTCCATTCTGAAGAAGTGGACAGTGATGAAGAAACAGACATAGTCATCGAGGGCAGCGGTGAGCCACAGCACATTCCAGAGGCATCGTCTACCAGTGCTAGCATAGCATCCTTAACAAAAAATGACCATAATCATGGTTTAACTCCGAATGGTTCTGTTGCCAGCAGCGAAGGAAACTTGCACATATTAGCAGCTGTCACGAAAGTGGATCCTGTGGAAAAGGAGGATGTGAATAGACGAAGCATGGAGGAGGATGGCACTGTTATTACACTATAGGTTTCTTAACCAGCACTTAAAGGGTGCCAGTGATGCCTGTTTTTTAGGGTTGCCTATGGTGGTTTTTATATGCTATACAGTAGCTTTTTGTCATAATTTGCAAACTGCTGCATGTGTGAAATGAGCAGCAGAATATTTTAACTAGTACATATCTCCAGAAGAAATGCAAGACTTAAAATAGATGGAGTACCTGTAGTGAGATTTTCACTGCTTGGGCCCATTCCTTTCCTTTTTGTGTACATATATTTTTAAATAGGAGTATTTTTCAGAGAACCACAACTTTTAGAAAGGAGAAACATAAAACACCTCCCTCCCAAACAGATATAACTAAGGAAAAAAAATGACCTTGCATTGCCCCTATTTAAATGGTGGTGAATGGTGATCATTTTCTCATTGTAGAAGCAGACTAAGATCTGACTGTTCACAGTACAGTTAGTAGAAGTGATCTATTTTAATTTTCTTTACAAATCATAAATTGTGAGTAATCTGATTAGTATACTTGAAAACCAAAAAAATGCTTTAACATAGCCACAGTTCTTAACTCCTCCTGCATGCTTGTTTTTTTTCCCCCTTTTAGAAGATTTTGTTGCATGTGTGCATGTATTTGGTAAGGTATCATTAGGCACCTTTTTAAAACTTGCACGTTTAACCCACAGTGACTGCACAACAAGATGGGATTAAGTATAAGTGTAAATTTCACCATACTCTTGTAATTGTATAATTACTATTTAATTCCTTATAAAATGCATGTTGCAGAGGTTGATATGCAAAATCCAGCTCTTTCTGGCTTTATTTTGTGGGGTTTTTTAAACTAGTCTAGATTAAGTGTATGGCTCAACTTAAAGGAGCAATAAGTTTTATAATTATGGCTCAAAGCAAACCAACTAAAGTACAAACGATACCTATATGTGACTTTAGCTCATTAAAATTGACTGCTTGTACTGGAATTATATACATTTGCAAAGAACTATTTTGATATTAATTACCAGAGAGTATTCCTAGATGGCTGTTTAATAAAACACAATGCCCACAGAGCTGCTGATTCAAATGTGAACATGGGAATTGAGCCAGGAAATGAAAGTTTAACAGTGCCGGTGCCCATAAACATGCCATAAAATTCACCTGTGTTGTGCAGACTTTATAAAAACTAAATCAAAGAGACTAAATTGTCAGTACTCCTACTAGCTCTAGCAAAGATCTAGCATAGAATGATGGCTAAATGGCTTTCTTCTGTGCTGTAAACGTCTATGGTTAAGAAACTTAGAGTTGGGCAGTTGAAACTCTGACGGGAATTAAGTTTTGCTTAAAACACAAACTGACCAGGCACTCAACAAATCTATTGTATCTATTATAAACATTGTGTTGAAGTTGCCAGTTTTTTCTTCTGGGTACATACTGTAGCATAGCATGGCCCCATCACAGGAAAAAGTAACATTCTTATTTATTACCCTATTTCTCTGAGGGTTTTATTTTCTCGTCTACTTTGCTTATTTTGTTGATTCATGCCTGAGGGATACAGCATTTAAAATATTTGTTCTTATTGGGTTCTCAAAGTACATTTACATTTTATGAAGCCATTATAGGTGTACAATTAAGATTCATTTTTGTGGTTATTGAAGTTATGTTTTCACCCTCCTGGCTTTACAGTTTCTCAGAACTTTCAAATAGATTAACATTTACATCAAATCTGCAGTGCCATTTTATACTGTATTTTGCATACACAGGAGGTCCCCATTTCTAACATAAGCCAGTTCACAATGGAGCAGTAGACACTTCAGGACTGTTAGAGAGATCTGGTGTGGGGGTGGTGTGGGGCAGGGGGTTGTTTGCTGATCTATTACAGGCTTGGGGGTAAATTGGTTGTAATTTTGTGCTTGCTGGTTGTGGTACACTGGTTTGTGTATCGTGCTTTCTGCAGAAGCCTGCTGCAACATGCTCTTAGCTTGCATGATTCCCAGTTACTTCACCCAGCCTTTCCTGTCATCACAAAGAACCAATCTCCTTAAAATTGCAATATATAATTTTTCTTAATTGTATTTTTAGTTACACAGGAAACGTTTTTTTTAAAAAGTCTGCCATTGTGCTTTGTGGCCCACACTTGCGCTCCGTAATGGGGTCAGGATGTGAGCAAACTGAACAGGCTTGTGGCAACAGAAGCTGCTGCAAACTGGCATGGAGGCTGATTTGCCTGAATCTGCTCCAGGAAGCCCATAATATAAGTGTTAGTTGGGTTTGGAAGTACAACCAAGGATTCAAGCAGCATGGCAACAATACAACTATCTTGCACAGAGCCACCTTTCCTCTAAGATTGCAGATTTGATTTTTTTTTTAAGCAGCCCTAGTTAACATTTGAGCATACCTGATTTTTTTTCTACAATATAAATGTGGCATTAACTTTTTTATATAAATACTCTTAGCGAGCATTTTAATCACAATATTAAACCATACATTTATGGCATACTGCTCCTTTTAATTGAATGCACAAGAAAAATATTTTTCTAGGACCGGTTTTATAAATGTCTGAACTCACTACTTTTTGTGGCCCATAAATTGTTAGTGAAGAGCGGCCATTTTGGCCAATCAATCCATGTTGGATTCTAACTGAAGATCCAGAAACTTCCCTGTTAATATTAAACTTCTGGAACTACAGTGGAGTCCTATTGATATCAGTTTCAATTAGCTGGAATTTAAAAGCTTATTGATTTACGTTGCACTCTGCCACAGAGTGATGGATGTGTATTCACACTAGTGTTCTCCTTGCCTATCTCAGCCATTCCATCCATTATAGAGAGGTGCTGAGCTAACACCAGGTCTCCCACAAAGGGATGAAAAGGACATTTTGTCGTAGACTGTGTCTGCCACTCACGTCCAGCTGCTGGGTTTAGAGCACCACTGGCAGAGATCTGGAAGCAGGATGCCCGAGTGTCTTTTTGCTTGGGGATGGCACATGATTTAGGGAGACTAATGCTGTTGTACTCCAGGTACTGGTTCAAAATTGCTATCCGGTTAGAGCAACCCAGAGCTGGCAGTTGAGTTATATTCTACAGTCTACATCAGTTGCTGACAAATTAGACTATTAATGTTCGTAAACTGCTTAAGAACGTTCCTTTGTGATCCAACCAGCTGTCTGAGAATTTAAGTTTGCTTTACACCAGTTGTACTCGTACTGAAGCAAAAGTACCACTTCCTTGAGGTGATCGCACCTGGTTTACGGGAATTCAGTCCAGCCAACTTTACTCCCAAGTTATATGACAGTTTATGTTGGTGAAACTGAAAATTCTTTCTACTGACAACCTGCAATATAACTCGCCTGTCATTATGCCTCACGAAATGAGGATGTAAAACTGGCTCATAAATTCTGCGCTCAAAAAAATAATTGGAGTTGATCTTTTACCAAATTGCATTTGAAGGAATAAGGCTTTATGTGGAATATTTTTTTAATCTCTTGTTCTACCTTTATTTACCTCCACATTAATTATCCTAAACTAAAACCTTTTTGAATTATTGTGACAGATAAATTGACAGATACTTTACAATGTAAAGCTAAGCATAAGCATTTCTAGCAGCCTTAATGCAGCTTTGTATACCGATCGCAAATTTCAATATGTAGCCTTGCCCCAAATTTCAAATCTTCTTTAGAGAGGCTTCTGATTGAATGGAATTTTTTTTTTTTTTAATGTTTTATAGATAAGCCAGCTGACTATGCTTAATAAATTCAAAATTGCATGAATCCATAGCAAACCTATTCATTTTCCTTTGCTACTGGGACAAGTACAAATGTCTCGCTGGACTGATATGTCTTTAACTTGAAATTGGGCATTTGGAATTCTAACTTGTGCATACGTTTATGATGGCCAACCAGGCAACATTAGAATTCATGAGCTGAAAACTCATTTGTATTAAAATACTTGACACTAGCAAAAACCAGTCAATTAAACACAGCATATTAAGTATCATTTTTTTAAACGTGCATATTAAATTGATACGTGCTTGCCTCAATTGGCGGGCTTCCTTGCATGCATGCAATGTTTTAATAATGCTTTAAAACCACCATCATAAAGAAACAAATTATTTACATCATTAGAATCTTTATGATGGTGGTTTTAAAGCATTACTAAACTCTGTAAATTGACCTGCTTAAGAATTAGATTAGTTTTCTCAGTGGCCTAATAGATATAACACAAACTACTGAATGTAACCAAGAGGCTTGAGTTTGAATCTGGACTGATTTGACGTTCTGACTTTCTAGATCGGTAAGGATCCCCTCTAAGTGTGTGTCTCTTGATAAGCTAAGAGCTCCTGTGGTGTCTCCAGGCTGGACCATCAATTGAGGAAGATTACAATGTGGGCAACTTTGAAGGAGGGAGAAATAGGAATTATTTTCTTTAAATCAATAACTGCAAATTGATTGGTATTTGTAAAACTAGCATACTCTCTATACAATGCAGGTATTTAATCCCTGTAGTCTTTCTAGCATTCACATTTGTAACGATGAGGCAATTTTCCCAAATTGTAACGTTAGTGCACACATTGAAAATCCTCCAAGTTATTCACTTTCACTATTCCATGCTTTTTATTTTAAATTTTGATTTTAAAAGTCATCCTTTGCTGTGTAAAACTTAACACCACGAAGGGTCAATCTGTATTGTCCTCACAATGCTACTGAAATATTTAATTGCCTTAATGCAGAAAGACTTTTTTTTGTATTTGGCGGGCGGTTAAATGCTTAGTAACTGTCTGAAATAGAACTACATGGACAAACAAACAAACTGCAATTTTGCTGAACTGAAGTAGTTCATGTTTCAGGTAAATAAGCCTGCTGAATCTACATGGAAAATAATGTGCACACTTTTTCTCCCAGCTAATTAATTGATACCTGCATGATCAGTTGTATTAAAAAGCAAAAACCTTGCTTCGCTGTTTAAAATGAAGGGGACTGTTCCTTTTGCATCCAAAACATGATGGTTGATGCGCCATCAATTACTCAAAAGACTGAAGTTGAGCGAGTAACAATCAGGCTTTTATTAACTAAAGAATGAAGGTCTTGTCTCGAGTGGTCGACCCGTCCAGAATACTAAGGGACTGGGAGGTAGTCACTTATATACCTGGAATAGTGGGAGGAGTCAGCCGAGGCATGTCCAGACCTGTACCTAGTGGAATACACATACAGACACAGACAGGTATGACAGTGGTTTACCACAATGGTGCATGTGACTAAGCAGTACATAAACATCACTTAAATGATAACTGGACTTGAAATACATAAAATGCACTTGCTTTGATCTATTCATAATGACACTGGACAAGTTTCAGATTTCCTGAACCTTAACTTAAAAACCATTATTTTTGGTTGCTCTAATGCAAGTTGTTGCAATGAAGCATACTGTTCCTTTTTACAAACTAAATGCATCTTTTGCACGAGTGCAGACTTGGTTTGTATTATTCAGAACACAGTAATGCTTGCCAATTCATTGAAGAACTGGGTAATGGATCAAATAGTTTATAGTACCTCTGAAGATATGCATTTTGCTTGTGAATATGCCTTCTGCTGGCTACTAGCAGTACTACATATCTTAATATGACAATGCTGCTAAATTCTTTGTGAACCATTTGTTAGCTCTTCCATCTCTAAAATAACCACTACAACTGGAGGAAAATGTATAATTGCATGTTTTGAAATGGTGATTCCAAAATGATCAAGTTATTTTTGTCATCTTGGATTGGATTATATTGTATAAGTAGTTACTAAAATGGGAAAACAAATTGCAGTGACAATACATTTTAAGTCTGTCTTTTTTCTGTGTTTCATTTACTACCTCTTAGAACTATATATATTAAACACTGCACTCTGACTTAAAAAAAAATCTTGACCAGTTACTATCATTCCAAATAGTTTATATTCCATACTGTGAATATATAGCCACAAATTGCTTCACTTTCAAGCAACTGTAGATGAAAAGCATTAATGAAAATGCCTGTGCTGAGTTTTAACTGTTTTCTTGTTTGTGAATAATATGCTATGGCTTCATGATTTTTTTACCACGTGATTTTTTTTATGGATTTGTAAAGAATAGGCACAAATATCAGTATTTTCTTACCACTATACAATGTATGTTTATATGATCACACTAAAGAGAAGCTTTATGTTTTAGAATCAGAGTGTAGCCTCATGCATAATATTAAATGATATATTTGTATGAACTGGAGAAAATGAGTAGAGGCTTCAACTTTTGTAGTCATTTTTGAGGTCGGGTTTCCCTACGCTACATAAAGCATTGTGGTACATTTATTTTCCTTCCCATTGTGGGACTAAGACAGTGGTCATAAATGTGCTTCATACAAATCATGAATTTCTTTTAATAAATATTGCCCATGAGTTGCTGGAACCATCCAACTTTTTGAATGAGACATGTCTGAGCAATTTGGAAGTTCAAAGCAAATTGTATAAAGATGATGTGTAAAAGCTGGTGAGATGATGGCCTTTACCTGTACCAACCTGGTACTTGCAGAGTTTGAGCCATCTTTAACAACATTTTTGTGGCCAGGTTTTTGAGCTTTTAAGTTGCTTGAATTTGTCCAGCAAACTCTTCCTCGGTCCAAATAAAACAAATGAGATATTGCACTTTAAATCCCTTTGCTATACTTTTCACATAGCATGGACTTGGTACCAAATGCATTCTGTAGAAATGGGAACAGAAAACTTGGCATGCATACTGTTGAATATAACAATAAAAGCTGGTGAATAAACACATTATTGTCTTATTTTGTGATGAAAGCAGTTGCTTTACTTGCAGGAGAGAAATAATCTAATCCTTCCAAATTACAGTATACCTTTGTCAATTAAATTGGGAATACTGAGATCCAGAATACCTATAACGTATGCAATTGTGTGGCAATGTGTAATGTACTCTAGGTTCTTAGATGACAAACTGAGATTAATGTCAAATAGTTTACACAATAAACCCAGAGATTAAATTGCAGCCCTGTACTTCTGTATGATCTATAATTAATGCACACTGCATTTCAAAATGAAAACTGATGACTCATTTAAAGTTTGGTTAATTAAAAACTTATCTGATGAAATTCCTCATTTATAGAAAATTGGAAGAATGCCTTTTTCCTGAATTAATGACCTCAAAGAAATTGCGTTCCCAAAATTTGTACATTTCAAAGTTGCACTTTCCCACAATTGGTAATTACAGCATAAGCCAAGCATTTTCCTTTTTTTTTGTTGAGGCATTTTGAGCCCTGATGTGATTGGGGTGAAATTAGAGACGGGGAAATAGATTTATTCTGTTAGCTATATATATGAAATTGCAAATTTATCTATAAAGAACTGGCTACATAGCACACAGAAGAAATCTCCCACCATCACCAATTATTAGAATATACTTCCATGCATTATAGAATTACTTTGCAATTTTGAAAGTGGAATTCTAGAGGAATTAAAAGGCTATTTATATTAGTGTCTGTATGTATAGTAACTTTCTTAATGCACCAAAATATTCTAGACTTGGGTTGCTGGAGAAATCTAGACTTCAAACTTCATGTAGATAATGCTACTCCAATATCTATCTTGTCAATAAATGGAGCATGTTAACTTTAAGTTATAAAAATGAAATAGTCCTGGAACAAGAGTTTAGAGTTTGTGAGATCCTGGTAAAGCTCCTGCCACCAGATAACTGGTGCCTAAAATATATGGCAAACCCATTAATGTCACTTCGAAACCAGTTTTCAACTATTAATTTAAACAGATGTTTAGTTTCTTGTGTATTAGGACTGTGCTGTACTCAAAGAAAATTTTGCAACTAGATTTCCATGTTGCTGTGTTTGCTCCAAACTAAAACATGATCTGAAGGTAAAAGGCCATTAGGCCTTCACCATAATTTAGGCTGTTGTCAGTCAGTGGAAATGCTCATTTGAATTCCCACCCCACCATCAAATTTTAAGAATTTGTATTAGAAATTGAATATTGATAAAAGTATTTTGTGTGTGAGTGCACGGAATTCCTTTTTAAACTTGTCTAAGATAGCCACAGCTCATTGAGAATCCTGATGGGGCCTATATGCAACAGTCACCACAGAATTTGGTTGCACAATCCTATTAAAGTAGCAATAACTGTCAACTGATGCAATGTTGGTTTGGTATCTTACATTTCCTTTGATCCAATACTGTGAGTTTTTGCTGAGATCAACCTCGTGAATCGGTGCACCAAGTTTAGATGATTTTTTCTGAAGTAACAAATGCCAATTAGTGTATCTATTCCCATAGGGGTGGGGAACCAGTTATTCAGAGAGCACTGTGGGGCTAAGCTCATGTCACAAGACATCCTGCTGCAACATTTCTGTTGTATAATCAATTTGGATATATCCTCTAATTTAAAAATATAAAGTTTATTTTGATGGTTCCCAACAAACACAGTAAAGCTAGGAACCATCTTCAAACTAGGCAGTGATTTGAAGGTTGTAAACTAATCTAATAGACCAAATAATCTGTTCTTGTAAGTAAACATTGTCTAAACACTTATAAAACATGATGAACATTCAGTGATCTATTAGAGTAATGGGACACAGCTTAACTAAATTAAAGCCCTTGGCTGTTTGAATACTTTGTCAATTTTTCCCTATTTCAGCATAACATAGCTGGAACCTCATTGTCGCCTGTCATTTTAATTCACCGCCCTATTCCCACTCAGACCTCACTGTACTTGGGCTCTTGCATTGTTCCATGGAAGCCCAGCGTAAACTCAGAACAGCACCTCATCTTCCGATTAGACACTTTACAGCCTTCCGGACTCAATATCGAGTTCAACAATTTCAGATCATAACCTCTGCCTCCATTACAGTTTTACTTTTTTTTTTATCCCCATCTTTGTTTTGGCCCTTTCCCCCCCCCCCCCCCCCCCCCCACCCTGTTTTTTTCCCTCTCTCCCACATGGCTGTGTCTCATTCTGCCAGCACATTTCACACCTAATCTAGAGCCATCTTTTGCCTCCACTAGTCCTATCACCATCTCGTCTTGTTTTGAATACCTCTTAATATCTCTTCACCTCTCTTTTGTTCTCTCCCAGCCTAGCGCCTCAATCTATTTCATTTCCTGTGCCTTTCCAGTCTTGACAAAGAGTTTGACTTGAAACGTTGACTCTATTTTCTCCACGGATGTTGCCTGGCCTGCTGAGTTATTCCAGCATTTTCTGTTATTTTGGAACCTCATTGAGTTGCTGTATTGGGCTACTGTACTGTCACTTGTGCATAATGTCATGGGATTGTGAACATGGAGCAGGCACCAATTCCTGCTCTGCATATTCTTCTCTGTAATATCACTCAATTTAAACTTGCAGTAATTATATGGTGATTACTAATTTCATCAGCCATCAACTACATGGTGTATCCTGACTTGTTCTCCATGTGAGTGTATGTGCCATGAGCTGATGAGGTAATTGTGATTGCACCAGAGTTATTGGACTTTCAAGGGGGTGATGGGGTGGGACAAAAATAGCTCTGGCATTTGTGGAACAGGTATAAATGGCCTGTAATTCTGAGCATTGTGAGGAGATGGTCTGTAACAATGCCATGAGCACATGGAATGTGTCTGCTCTATGGCTATGTCTTGGTATATCATTTCTCCAGCCAAGAGCAGTGCACTATTTGGCATTTCAAACACCTTCAGACATTAATTGTGTTAACAGTAACATTGCTAATTTACGCTCAGACCAAAATCATTACTGGAGGTAGAAATCAAGTTGGAATTCACTGTTGCACACCCACAAAATAAATGTAGTAAATTAGAAAATCTCTTTCAGGAATAACTAACTCCAGTATTGTGAAATGTAGCATCCTTTCTTACCAGTGAATAACGAGTATAGTCACGTGGTATGCTAGCTTATAGGGATAGTAATAATTATGCACCAGAAAACCTAATTACCATTACACTTCAACTAATGGGAAAACTGTTCAACCTCCATCGCCTCCAGTCCAGATCCAAGGTCGTCCCATCCTCTGTCGTTTAATTACAGTATGCAGACGACGCTTGCGTCTGCGCTCACCTGGAGGTCGAACTCCAAACTATCGTCAACACCTTCACCGAAGCGTACGAGAGCATAGGCCTTACACTACACATCTGTAAGACAAAGATCCTCTACCAACCTGCCCCCCTGATTTATCAAAATCCACGACAAGGCCTTGGACAACGTGGACTACTTTCCATACCTCTGGAGCCTACTGTCAACATTGATTAAGTCCAACACTGCCTTCAGTGTGCCAGTGCAGCGTTCGGTCGCCTGAGGAAGAGTGTGTTTGAAGACTAGGACCTCAAACCCGGCACTAAGCTCGTGGTCTACAGAGCAGCAGTGATACCCGCCCTGCTGTATGCCTCAGACATGGACCATGTACAGCAGGCACCTCAAAGCACTGGAGAGGTACCACCAACGCTGCCTCCACAAGATCCTGCAAATCCATTGGCGGGATAGGCGTACCAACGTTTGTGTTCTTGCTCAGGCCAGCATCGAAGCTTCGACCACGCTCGATCAGCTCCGATGGATGGATCACATTGTCCGCATGCCCGATATGAGACTCCCAAAACAAGCGCTCTACTCGGAGCTCCAGCACGGCAAGAGAGCCCCAAGTGGGCAGAGGAAACGCTTCAAGGACACCCTCAAAGCCTCCTTTTGAAAAAGTGTAACATCCCCACCGACACCTGGGAATCCCTGGCCCAAGTCCGCACAAAGTGGAGGAGCAGCATCCGGAAAGGCGCCGAACACCTCGAGTCTCTTTGCCGGGAGCAAGCGCAGGCAGCGCAAGGCGTGCACGTCAACCCTCGCACCCTACCCACCCGCCTGTTCAACCACCATCTGCCCCACCTGTGACAGACTGTAGGTCCCGCATTGGACTCATCAGTCACCTGCGAACTCATTTTTAATGTGGAAGCAAGCCATCCTCGGTTCCGAGGGACTGCCTAAGAAGAAGAGGAGAAGGTTCACACCATGGATTTGTTTTAGACGGCATTTAAAAGCAAACTAATGGAGCCTCATATTACTGAAGGTACATTACTGCTGTGCTTTCAATTATGAAAGAATGCTTTGTGCATGATTGCAGCATCCTCCTGTAATCGCAACTGCCAGAAGGATTAGCCTGCAAAGGAAGAGAAAAGAACATCTCCTTTTCCCCCTACTCTAGAGTTTGAGAGCATAAATGTTAACAAACTTAATGTTGCTGGGTCTTGTAAAGGTTGTTACCAACTGTTAATAGTGTTTTTTCCCCTCATTTCCCACCCCCCCCCCCCCCCCCCCCAAAATCACACTCTTGTATAATTCTATGCACTTTGTAGGGCTTATGTTCAAAATCGGGTGATTTTTTTTTGCATTGATATAATGGGTCTTATGCCTCAGTCAGGTCAAAGAAACAGAATAAAACCACTAGTTGGGGATATCTTTTAGAATCATAGAATGGTTACAGCACAGATGGAGGCCATTTGGCCCGTCAAGCCCGTGCCAGCTCTCTGCAAGAGCACTTAAGCTAGTCCCACTCCCCCACCCTTTCCCTGTAGCCCTGCAATTTTTTTTCCTTCAGATACTTATCCAATTCCCTTTTGAAAGCCACAAGTGAATCTGCCTCCACCACCCCCTCGAGCAGTGCATTTCAGATCCTAACCACTTGCTACGTAAAAAAAGTTTTTCCTCGTGTCGCCTTTGGTTCTTCTGCCAATCACCTTAAATCTGTGTCCTTTGGTTTTTGACCCTTCCGCCAATGGGAATAGTTTCTCTCCATCTACTCTGTCCAGACCCCTCATGATTTTGAACACCGCTATCAAATCTCCTCTCAACCTTCTCTACTCGAAGGAGAACAACCCCAGCTTCTCCAATCCATCCACGTAACTAAAGTCCCTCATCGCTGGAACCATTCTTGTAAATCTTTTCTGCACCCTCTCCAAGGCCTTCACATCCTTCCTAAAGTGTGGTGCTCAGAATGGGACACAATACTCCAGTTGAGGCTGGACAAGTGTTTTATAAAGGTGGTTCATAACTTCCTTGCATTTGTACTCTCTGCCTCTATTTATGAAGCCCAGGATCCCATATGCTTTCTTTTAACCACTTTCTCAACCTGCCCTGCCACCTTCAACATTTTATACAGATGCACCCCCTGACAACAGATAACAACCTGGCCCTTAACATCAAGAAAACCAAAGAAATCATTGTGGACTTCAGGAAGTCTAAAGGCGGAAGTCACACCCCCATCCACATCAATGGGGCTGTGGTGGAAAGGGTGGACAGCTTTAAGTTCCTCGGAGTCCACATCACGGAAGACCTCTCCTGGTCCCTCAATACCTCCTCTCTGGTGAAGAAGGCCCAGCAGCGCCTATATTTCCTAAGGAGGCTGAAGGGATGTAACCTGTCACCCCTGATCCTCTCTAACTTTTACCGCTGCACAATAGAGAGCATCCTGACGAACTGTATCACAGTATGGTATGGCAGCTGTAGCTACTATGACCGGAAAGCCCTGCAGCGAGTAGTCAAAACTGCCCAATGCATTACCGGCACCCGGCTACCGACCATAGAGCACATATACCAGAAACGCTGTTTACGGAGGTCACGGACCATCATCAAAGACCCTACCCACCCCAGCCACAGTCTGTTCGCCCTCCTGCCATCTGGGAGACGCTACAGATGCATTCGCACCCGTACGACCAGATTTAGGAACAGCTTCTTTCCCAGGGCTGTCATCCTACTGAACTCCACAAATAAACACTCAAGCCTGCACATCTGCCAATGCACTTTATTATGGTTATGTTTATGTTAATGTATTACAAGCCAAATGTATGTTGAATGTTTAAATGTCTTAATCTAAATGTACACTCTTTTTCTACATTTCGTTATACTGCACTTGTGCACTAACAATGACAAAGTTGATTATTATGATTATGATTTAGAATTGTACCCTTTAGTTTATATTGCCTCTCCTCGTTCTTCCTACCAAAATGTATCACCGCACTTTTCTACGTTAAATTTCATCTGCCACTTGTCTGCCCATTCCATCTCTTGAAGTTTATCACTATCCTCCTCACTGTTCACTATACTTCCAAGTTTTGTGTCTGCAAATTTTTAAATTGTGCCCTGTACACTCAATTCAAAGTCAATGATTTATATCAAGAAAAGCAGTGGTCCTAGAACCAACCCCTGGGGAACACCACTGTACCCTTCCTCCAGTCCAAAAAACAACTGTTCAGCACCACTCTGTTTCCTGTCACTTAGCCAATTTCATATCCATGCTGCCACTGTCCCTTTTATTCCATGGGCTTCAACTTTGCTGGCAAATCTATTATGTGGCACTTTGAGAGTTCTGATGAAGGGTCATTGACCTGAAACAATGGCCCAGTAATTCGGGTCGGTGGCTTGCCGCGCGTGCAAGCCCCTGATATGCACTTACCCGACGCGCTGACATTTCACCTCCAGGGACGCCTGGAATTCTTGTTTGAAAAAGAAGAATCCCGGGCAGCGTCTGACGTCACGCCGCCCAGGAGTGCAGCCAGCGCGAAGCCTGGAGCGCGCTGTGCAAGTGAGACATGCCCCTTGAGGTCTCAGTTTAATAGGACACGTCCCCAATGTTTCTCACAAGCTGCTAAGCATTTTTACATGCAAAGCAGCATTTTAAATAGGTTTTTGGTATTTTTATGAAGCTTTTGGTAACTTTTATAAACTTTTAAAAACATTTACATTATTTTGAAGAATCTGAAGTAGTTTTAAACAGAATTAAAGCTATTTAAAGACTTTTAAAAGCCCTAAAAAAAAAATTTAATTTTTTTTATTCCATTTATTTATTTACCAATGTCGTCGTCATACGTGTCTTCACACTGTTCCCTTTGGGGAACTGTATGAAGTGGTGGAAGGATTTATGGCCGTGATTAACACTCATTCTGTGACCGTAACCATCTTTGAACCAGCCATTAGGGTGGTTAGTCCTATGGCGGGAGGGTTTTACGGGCTCCCACAAGCTATACAAGGAGGGGGGGGCCACCCACACCCACGGACGCAAATATCCCACTGGATGTCAACCCAGAATTTAGAGCCGGAGCTCCGACTCCACTTGCCGGGACTGTCTGGAGCGGGGTTCGAAACCCTACCCCGTCTGGCCCAGCGGCGGGGATCCTACCGCTACGCCAAAGGCCCAATCCAATTAGCAACGTGAAATGGCTGGAATGAGCACAATTCACGGCATTAAAAGAACTCACAATTGAACTGATGATGACCTCGGCAATCTCCTCAACGAGGTGGAGGCGCAGCGCCTGCTCATCATTGGTAATGAGAAGTCAAAGGCGCCGCAAAAAGGACAGATGATAGCTTGGTCTTTCAAGTGGCAGCATAGGGCTCCAGTCACGGGGAGGGAAAAGGCGCAGGAAACTTATGGGTGTCACCTTTTGCGCGGAGTGGGCCTTTTGCGTAGCGGTAAGCATCCCCGCCGCTGGGCCAGAAGGAGTAGGGTTTCAAACCCCGCTCCAGACAGTCCCGGCAAGTGGAGTCGGAGCTCCAACTATAAATTCTGGGTGGACATCCAGCGGGATACTTGCATCCGCGGGTGTGGGTGGCCCCCCCCCCCCCTCAGATGGGTTGTGGGAGCCCGTAAAACCCTCACGCCATAGGACTAACCACCCTAATGGCTGGTATGAAGATGGTTATGGTCACGGAAGGAGTGTTAACGTGGCCAGAAATCCTTCCACCACTTCATACAGTTCCCGAAAGGGAACAGTGTGAGGATACGTACGACGATGACCTGTTGCGCAATGCACCTCCTTGGACCCTCAGTCGCAGATGCGAGGGGGCAAATCGTGCAATTGTTAAATTTTTCATTTTATTGACATGTAAAATGTTGGCCCAGTAATTCCCTTCCAAACGCGCGAGTACGGTCGGGGTACTTGCGCGTCTGTCCGGAGGAAATGCCGGTTTTCAGCATGCACAGTGCATGCGGGGAAAACCGGCATTTCCTGTCCTCTGAACGAAGGGGTTCAGAGGCAGAACGCGTGCGACTGTACAGGCAGCGCGTGCGCAGTAAAATTTGCCGCTTTCATTCATGCTTTCAGTGAGGTCAAGTCAATACAACTTACACATGAAAAAAGCATGTGTACAGTTGCTCCAGAGGCTGCGGTTGTTTGGGAAAGGGATTAAAGTTATTTTAAGAAATGCTGAGGTAAGTTTTTTAAAGTTTATTTTTGTTTTTTAAAACGGATTTTCAGTACTGTAGGCAGAAGGATCAATTGTGGCTATGTGAATTGAATTTGCTGTGTTTATTAAATGTGAAAATGACTCCAACATTTTTGAGAGAGAAACTTTTCATCAGTAATATATTCTTTTAAGTAATTATGTATGTATGTCTGTATATATTCCTTTGCGTGTATGAATATATTCCTTTACTTATGTGTATGAATGTATGTATTTAATTATGACTTTCAGAGAAAGTAACTTATTGGAAAATCATAATTAAAAACATACATTCATACACATAAGTAAAGGAATATAAACATACATACATATACGTAAAGGAATATATGCGGACATACATACATACATACATACATAATTACTTATTACTGATAAGTTTCTTTCTTAAAAGTGTTGGAAATGTTACATTACTCATTTTAGAACACTCATTCTCACATTCAATTCACACAGCCACAATTGCTCCTTCTACCTACCGTACTGAAAACCCGTTTTTAAAAAAAAAATTTAAACTTTAAAACTAACCTCAGCATTTCTTAAAATAACTTTGCTCCCTTTCCCAAACAAAAATATTGCCTTTCAGAAGCTCCACGATAAAATATACCTTCCTCCGCAGCCTTGGACCAACTTTACACATGCTTTTTTCAAGTGTAACTTGTAAGGACTTACCCTCACTGAATACATGAATGAAATCGACGAAGTTCACTGCGCACGCGCTGCCTGTGCAGTCGCACGCGCTGTGCCTCTGAACCCCTTCGTTCAGAGGACCGGAAATGCCGGCGTTCTCCGCATGCACGGTGTTTCCTGAACGCCGGCATTTCATCCGGCCAGATGCGTGAGTACCCAGACCGTACTCACGCATTTGGACCCGAATTACTGGGCCGTTAACTCTGTTTCTCTCTCCACGGATGCTGCCTGACCTGCTGGTATTTCCAGCATTTTCTGTTTTTTCAGATTTCCAGCATCTGCAATATTTTGCTATTGTATCAGCCTTTATAGTACTTGCTCTAACAATTTTTATCCCGTCCAGTATCTCAACTACCTCCTCTTTCACTAACTTTGGCAGCAGCATCTTCCTTGGTAAAGACAGATGCAAAGTACTAATTTAGTACCTCAGCCATGCCCTCTACCTCCATGCTTAGGGCTCCTTTTGAGTCCTCAATAGGCCCCACCTCTCCTCTTACTACCTGTTTACTATTTATATGCCTATAGAAGACTTTTGGATTCCCTTTTATGTTAGCTGCCAATCTATTCTGATACTCTCTCTTTGCCCCTCTTATTTCCTTTTTCATTTCCCCTCTGAACTTTCCATATTCAACCTGGTTCTCACTTGTATTCTCAACCTGACATCTGTCATACGCCCCCTTTTTCTGCTTCATCTTACTCTCTATCTCTTTCATCATCCAGGGAGCTCTGACTTTGGTTGCCGTACCTTTCCCCCTCGTGGGAACGTACCTAGACTGTACCCGAACCATCTCTTTAAAGGCAGCCCATTGTTTGATTACAATTTTGCTTGCCAATCTTTGATTCCAATTTACCCAGGCCAGATCCATTCTCGACCCACTGAAATTGGCCTTGCTTCAATTAAGTATTTTTACTCTAAATTGCTTCATTTTCATTTGAAGCAAGCTAATTTCAGCATAAATAGTCCTATTTAAAAATACTTTCTGATGGTCGATTTCTTTAAAGAAAAACTTGCATTTATATAGTGCCTTTCACAACTGCTGGACGTCCCAAAGCACTTTACAGCCAATGAAGTACTTTTTGAAGTATAGTCACTGTTGTAATGTAGGAAACGTGAGTCAATTTGCGCTCAGCAAGGTCCCACAAACAGCAATGTGATAATGACCAGATAACCTGTTTTAGTGATGTTGATTGAGGAATAAATATTGGCCAGGACACCTGGGATAACTTTCCTGCTCCTCTTCGAAATAATGCCATGGGATCTTTTACGTCCACCTGAGAGCACAGACAGGGCCTCTGTTTAACATCTCATCTGCAAGACGGCACCACCGACAGTGCAGCACTTCCTCGGCACTGCACTGAGTGTCAGCCTAGATTTTTGTGTTCAAGTCTCTGGAGTGGGACTTGGAACTCTCAACCTTCTGACTCAGAGGCAAGTGTGCTACCAACTGAGACACAGCTGACACCATTTATTACAACATTTGCAAACGTATGCTAGATGTGTGTCTATAACATGTTAAATGCTGCTGAAGACTATTTTTGTCATTAATTTGATTCTAGTCATGTGGTATCTGGAAACACTTGGAGAAATTTTACCATTGGCTAATTCCCTATGCTTCCTGTAAACTATTTTTTGCTCCAGCTGCACTTCATCTCTCATACCATAATGACTATTAAATGTGGCTTCTTCTGTGAGGTAATACTTACCACAGTCCTATCAGTAGGTGTAAAATGGGTATTATTGAGGTAGTTTTGCCTCCGCACAATAAATTGCTTCTATGAAATGAGGACTCCTAATACAATATTCTTTGTTTACTTTGACAATAACCTCTTGATTCCTGTTTATTGTTTATTCAGTTCTTCATGCAATCTTTGAGGAGATACATTGAGAATTGGTGCAGCAATGATGATGCTTTTAGTTAAGAATTAAAATATTTTCAATACTAAGGTTTTGTTCATGGATATAAATAGAATCCACCCGTTGAATTATATTTATGGAATGATCCAATGCTGCACTCATGATTGTGTACTTGTGCTGTTTGGTGTGGCCCATTTCAAGGAATGTTTATTTTAGAAGAGTAATTATGTGCTTATTTAGGTGGCATGTATGCGAGATGAAAAAATAAACTGCTGGAAATCTGCAATAAAAACAGCAAATATTGGAAAGGCACGGTCGATCTTTTGGCAACCATTTAATTTTTACATGGCATAAGCCTCTGGTATAATAACGCACTTGAAAATCTATTTTACGATTCACCCAATGTCGAACTCTGGGAAATCTTTTTCCACTGAACACCAACAATGTGTAATATTCCCAGTCTTAGAACCTGAGCCCTATTTCACCAGTGCAATTTTTTTGGTCTCCATACCAGCCACCATTGTGCCTTACTACCCGTCTTTTCTTGAGAACCTGTTTTTTTTAAAACTGTGAACTAGACCATAAATTGGCTTTTTGGCAATATTTTTCCACTTATTGCAGGATTTACATTAAGGTAGCAATACCAGACCAATTTGAACTGTTCCCACAGCTGCAAAACCACTGGGGCGTCAATGCAGTTCTGTAGCACCACCAAGGAGTGTGGTCAGTCCTTGGAGTCAACAACACTGCATCTAAATAAAGCACCAGCAAACAGGAAAGGAGTCGAAGAGCACAGAGACTTGGCAGTTCTGATACAATCTTTAAAAGGGAGGGACAAGCTGATGAAGCAGTTTAAAAAAAAAAAATTAAATAAATAAAATCCTGGATTTTATAAGTAGTGGTATGGCGTACAAAAGCAAAGAGGTAATGCCAAAAGTACACAAAATCATTGGTCAGTGCATAGTTAGATTGTTGTCTGGTTTTAGGCACCTCTTTTAGAAATGATGTCAAGGCAATGCAGAGGTTACAGAAGGGATTTACTAAAATGATACCAGGGATGAAAAACTTTAGTTATGAGGATAAACTAGAGAAACCAACGCTTTTTTCATTAGAACAGAGAAAGTTAAGAAAAGATCTGAGCATAGTGCTCAAAATTAAGGTAAACAAGGAAAAACTATTTCCACTGGTTGGTGGATTAGTAGAGCATTAATGTGAGGTAATCACCAAAAGAACAAAGGGGAGGTTAGCTTTTTTTACAATCTAGGCTGCATTTTCCTTCCAGGTAGTTTTTCTGCTGGAAGTGAGTTGGGATTGGACCTCTGCCTGATGTCCTAATCCTGCTGTGTACCTAGCTCACATTCCAAGTGTTGAATCTAATTATAAATGAAGGGCAGACTCCCAGTGGAATCTGTCACATGGAGGGAATCCCATGCACAGGTCCAGATGCCTAGGATCGGGGCGGGGAGGGGTGGGATGCTCTGTGTGTCATTCTTCCAATGCCTTGTACTTGCCCGGGAGGTCACCTTGGAATGGAGTGTTCACTGGAAGCTTTTTGTGACCGGTGGGCACCAATGGACACTTGTATTATCAATAATGAAAACCAAATCCTAATTTAACTCTACGCAAGTATTTTTAGTTTGGCTGGGCAACTTAAATTAGTGGTGCCCTCCTTGAGAGGGGCACTTGTTAGCAGTTTGTCCTGGTGACATTGGGATCATGTCTGGTGCCACTTTATTGGCTCAGAAATTAGTCACATAGAAAAAGTCTGCCACTGCAGGGAGGAAAATGCTGTGATGCTGTTGCAAGGCAGTGGCTGAAGGTGAAACAACCACGAGTAAGGAGATCCCTAAAGAGTTTTACAGTTATTTTTATTTATGGGTCTGAGTAAGCTATGGTCTGTTGATGCAGTTATGGGAGCAGAAGAGTGGGAGAGGTGGTCACTTTCACCCCTCTGCTCGCTCGCTCTCTCTCCTTCCCACCACTAGTCCAGCAAGTGCTGCCACAAACGTATCTTCCCCTCCCCTCCCCTCCCCTTTCAGCATTCTGCAGGGACCGCTCTCTCCGAGACACCCTAGTCCACTCCTCTATCACCCCAAACAGCCCTTCCCCTTCGCCTGGCACCTTCCCGTGCAAGCGGAGGAGATGTAACACCTGCCCCTATACCTCCCCCCTCCCCACTGTCCAGGGCCCCAAACACCCCTTCCAGGTGAAACAGCGATTTACTTGTACTTCTCGCAATCTAGTATACTGTATTCGCTGCTCACGATGCGGTCTCCTCTACATTGGGGAGACCAAACGCAGATTGGGTGACCGCTTTGCGGAACACCTCCGTTCAGTCCGTAAGGGTGACCCCGAGCTTCCGGTCGCCTGTCATTTCAATTCACCGCTCCATTCCCACTCGGACCTCACCGTCCTTGGCCTCTTGTACTGTTCCACGGAAGCTCAACGTAAACTCGAGGAACAGCACCTCATCTTCCGATTAGGCAGTCTGCAGCCTTCCGGTCTCAATATCGAGTTCAACAATTTCAGATCATAACCTCGGCCCCTATTTCATTTTCACTTATATTTTTCCACTCCTTTCCTTTCCCCCCCCCTTTCCTTTTGTTTCTCTCTCACACCTGGCAGCTATCTTTTGCCCTGCCAGTACACTTTACACCTAATCACAGCCTATTACCATCTCGTCTAGCTTCTAATCTCTTTTACTTCTTTTGGTTCTTTTATTCTTTTGTCCGATCGCAGCCCTGCCTTCGATCTAGTTCCTTTTCTCTCCAGTTTTGAAGAAGGGTCAAACCCGAAACGTCAACTCAAATTTCTCTCCACGGATGTTGCCTGACTTGCTGAGTTTTTCCAGCATTTTCTGTTGTTATTTCTGATCTTACCTAGGTTTGATACTGCAGTGAAAAGGCAGGAAAATCAGTTGCTTTCCTTAACTGCTGTCCCCTTTTTCTTTCCCCCACCATACCCTCTCTTATCCACCTCCACCCCTCCCAGCATTTAAATGTGTTCTGTGGCTGAGATCCCTTTGTGGGTGAGGGAGAAGGAGAACATTTTCAGTGCCAACTTGAGACCGAGATCTGACAGTAGGCCTCTTTTATTTTCCCTGCTCCTCTGCCATTATCATTTGTTTTTGGGATGTGGGCAACACTGGCAATGCCACATGTATTGCTCATCCCTAGTTGCTCTAAGAAGGTGGTGGTGGGCCTTCTCTTAGAAGTGCTGCAGTCCTTGGTAGTGCCATTCGGTAGGGAATTCCGGGATTTTGACCCAGCAATGATGAAGGAACAGCAATATCTGTTCAAGTCAGGGTGGTGTGTGACTTGGTGTTCCCATGATATTGCTGCTTTTGTCTTTCTTGGTGTTAGAGGTTGCAAAGCAGACAGATGCTATTAGGTAACCTTGGTGAGTTGCTGCAGTGCATCATGTATATTATTCATACTGCAGCCATAATGCGTTGGCAGTGGGGGGTGGGGTGGGTTGGATAGTGAATCCAGTGGCAGGGCACGAATCGAGCAAACTGCTCTGTCCTCTGGTGTTGAGCATCAAGATTTTGAGAAGTCAGGAGGTGAACCACTTGTTGCAGAGTACCCAGCCTCTGCCATGCTCTTGTAGCCATGGTGTTGGTTCGGTTCAGTTCAGTTACTGGTCAAAAGTGACCCCCAAGATGCTGATGGCATAGGCTGTTTCACTAGCTGGGGAGTTGTGAATGGAGTTAACACTGGAATTGTCAGCATACAGCCTCATTCCTGACCTTATGATGGAGGGAAGATCATCGAAGCAGTTACAGATGGTTGGTCGAGGATACGTCCCTGAGGAACTCCTGCAGGAGGCTGTGTCGAGAGGCCTCCAACAACCACAATTTTCCTTTGCGCAGGTATAACTCCAGCCACTGGCGGGTTTTCTCTTTTTGACTCCCGCCGCCATTTACTTCAATTTTGCAGAGCTGCTTGGTGCCATACTTGATCGAATATTTTGTTGAGTCATTCAGCTCTTGTGTCCATATCTGGATCAAAGCTGTACTGAGGATAGGAGCTGAGTGCTTCTGGTGAAACCTGAACTGCGTGTCATTAAGTAGGTTAATGACGGGCAGGTGTTTCTTAATGGTAGTACATATGACTCCTTCCATTTGTTTACTGATGTGTGGGAGGAGGCTAATAGGTTGGTAATTGGTCGTGTTAGATTTATCCAGTGTCTTGACATTCTTCCATGTGGGTGGATATCTGCCACTCTCAGTTGTACTGGAAGTGGTTAGCTCTAGCATAGGTCTTCAGCACTACAGTTGGTCTCTTGTCAGTCCCCATGGGGGAAAAATTGGGTATCACCCATTTTGGAGCACTAATCTCAGCCAGGCGCAAAGTTTAGCACCTGACGCTAATTATCGCCACAGACTGCAAAATTTGCCTCTATCGCCCCTGGAGGTGATTTGAACACTAAATCAGGTGCTACACACCTCAAGGCGCAAACCTCAGGGAACGAGGTGCTACCTCAGAACACGACTGAAGCTCAAGTGATGTCAGTAACCATGGAAGCCAGACAGATTGGCGCCGTCCAGTTCTTAAAGGGGCGGGCCCATCTTGCTGGCCAGCCACACCCTGCTCATTGCAGCCTTGAATCTCGGCCTGGAGAGACCTCAAAAGCAATTGTGTTGGAACCACTAATGGATAGGCCCAGGGAAAGCGCTTGGCTCTTAGGAACCTCAAAAGTGCTGCTGAGGGCCAAAACTCCTCAGGACAGCATTAAATCTCTCCAGACGTGTTTCTCCCCCTCAACCTGCATGTACCAAAAATTTTGCTGATAAAAGGCAGGAAGTGCCCGCCTTTAAATAGCGCTTAAGCTTAACAACTTCTACGCTCGCTTCGACAGGGACAACAGGGAGCCGGCTACCAAAGCCTTGCCATCCCCGGAAGACCAGGTGCTCACTCTGTCGACCTCCGACGTAAGGGGTGTTCTACGCGGAGTGAACACACGAAAGGCTGCTGGACCGGATAGCATCCCTGGACGGGTACTCAAGGAATGTGCTGATCAGCTGGCTGATGTCTTCACCACCATCTTCAATCTGTCATTGGCCCAGGCAGTAGTCCCTACATGCTTCAAGACCGCTACCATTATTCCTGTGCCAAAACAAACAGCTGTGACGTGCCTGAACGACTATCGACCTGTCGCACTCACACCCATCATAATGAAGTGTTTCGAGAGACTGGTCCTGGCTCACATCAAAGCCAGTGTTCCTGCCTCTCTTGACCAACACCAGTTTGCCTATTGTGCAAACAGATCAACGGAGGATGCAATCACAACTGCTCTACGCTCGGCACTGAATCACTTAGATGGTAAGGAGACCTACATCAGAATGCTGTTCATAGTGTTGAATGCTGAGCTGTAGTCTATCGCCCCGAACAAGCTGGCCACCAAACTCCAAACTCTTGGCCTGAACACTTCCCTCTGCAACTGGACCCTGGACTTCCTAACAAACAGACCCCAGTCTGTCAAATTAGGTAACCACACCTCCCACCCCCCCCCCCCCCCGACCCTGAACACGGGGGCCCCACAAGGATGTGTGCTGTGATGCGCCTCAATAACTTCAAGACCAAAGTTAACTGAATAAAACAAGGCTTTTATTAGCAAAGAAAGGTGCCTGTGTCTTCACCTAGCATTCTGCTGCAAGACAAGCCTGGGCTTGTCTTAAGTAGGGCCAGGTATGGGCGGAGCCAACACATCCAATGGGGAGAAAGGGGGCGGTGCACTATATACAATACAAGGTAAAACACCGGAGCAGGCAATACAATATATGTAGTTAAATACAGAGTCTGATGAATGACATATTTCATCACATGCTGAGCCGCCTCCTCTACTCCCTCTTCACCCACGACTGTGTGGCTGTTCATGGTTCCAACACCATCATCAAGTTTGCGGATGATACCACGGTAGTAGGCCAGATCACCAACAACGATGAGTCAGCCTACAGGGAGGAGGTCCAGCATCTCGTGAAGTGGTGCGCCGATAACAACCTGGCCCTTAACATCAAGAAAACCAAAGAAATCATTGTGGACTTCAGGAAGTCTAAAGGCGGAAGTCACACCCCCATCCACATCAATGGGGCTGTGGTGGAAAGGGTGGACAGCTTTAAGTTCCTCGGAGTCCACATCACAGAAGACCTCTCCTGGCCCCTCAATACCTCCTCTCTGGTGAAGAAGGCCCAGCAGCGCCTATATTTCCTAAGGAGGCTGAAGGGATGTAACCTGTCACCCCTGATCCTCTCTAACTTTTACCGCTGCACAATAGAGAGCATCCTGACAAACTGTATCACAGTATGGTATGGCAGCTGTAGCTACTATGACCGGAAAGCCCTGCAGCGGGTAGTCAAAACTGCCCAACGCATTACCGGCACCCGGCTACCGACCATAGAGCACATATACCAGAAACGCTGTTTACGGAGGTCACGGACCATCATCAAAGACCCTACCCACCCCAGCCACAGTCTGTTCGCCCTCCTGCCATCTGGGAGACGCTACAGATGCATTCGCACCCGTACGACCAGATTTAGGAACAGCTTCTTTCCCAGGGCTGTCATCCTACTGAACTCCACAAATAAACTCTCAAGCCTGCACATCTGCCAATGCACTTTATTATGGTTATGTTTATGTTAATGTATTACAAGCCAAATGTATGTTGAATGGTTAAATGTCTTAATCTAAATGTACACTCGGGAGCCGCAAGCCTACATTTCGTTGTACTGCACTTGTGCACTAACAATGACAAAAGTTGATTTGATTTGAACTTGAAAACATTTCCCGCTACCTGTCATTCCTAACGGCAGGCGTTAAGGCGTGACTCAATATCCGGACCAGGGCATTGCACGCTCAACTGATGTTACGATCTGCGGGCGCAGGAGATCGTGGCGGTAGTGTTTAGCACCGCCGCAAAACGACTGGTCAATTTCACGAGCGGCGCTAAAATTGCCGCGCTCGAGCGCTAACTGAATTTTTGCCTCCATAGCTTTTGATGTGTCCACTGCACACAGCTGCTGCTTAATGTTATGTGCAGCGACCCAAATGGGTTGGCAATTGGTATATGTGCTGTTAGTGACTGTCGGAGGAAGTAGAGTACCACTTGACACTTTTGGCTTAACTTGCATGCTGGTTTCCGCCACGGTTGAGGATGGGGATGCCTATGAAGCTGCCTCTTCCTGGTCATTGCTTGGTTGTCTACCCTGCTTCTGGAGTGTATACTTGGGCCTGACGAGAGACCAACTGTAGTGCTGAAGACCTATGCTAGAGCTAACCACTTACATAGACAAGCTAACCCAGTACAACTGAGAGTGGCAGATATCCAGCACTGAAAGTCCTCAACAATCATGGAAGCAAAAATTCATAATAGCTTTTAAAAGGGAAGTGGATAAACAATTTTAAGAGTCCTTTTCAGAGAAGGGGCAATGGGCTACATGGTCTGTACTGTACTGGGCTGTTGCATAGGCCCAAAAATTGTTAAAATAACTGCAAGGCTAATTGCACTCATTGTTATTTATCTGCAAATACCACAGCAACTTCAGGCGGGGGCAGATGCATGATTAAATGCGGAAATACAAAAGTTGCTGTCCGAGATGCGCCACTCCGCCGTTGGCTTCGCGAAAACGGCATCTTGCTGTCTGGCTCCCCATTCAAATACATTGAGTGGCACAAAGTTCCTGTACTTACAAGGTAGACACGAAGATCCTGCCTCTGCTCATCTGCTGAAACCCTCATCCGCGCCCTTGTTATCCCTAGACTTGACTTCCAACACACTCCTGGCCAGCCTCCCACCTCATAGTTTCCCAACCCCGCACAGCCCACTTCTACCTCCTTCCCAAGATCCACAAACAGGACTGCCCTGGTAGACGCATCGTTTCAGCCTGTTCTTGCCCCACCAAACTTATCTCTTCCTATGTCAACTCTATCTTTTCTCCCCTTGTCCAGCCTCTTCCCACCTACATCCGCGACTCTTCGGACGCCCTCCGCCACTTTAACAGTTTCCAGTTTCCTGGCCCCAACCGCCTCCTTTTCACCATGGACGTACAATCCCTCTACACCTCCATCCCCCACCAGGATGGCCTGAAGGTGCTCCGCTTCTTCCTTGAACAGAGGCCCGACCAGTCCCCATCCACCACTACCCTCCTCCGCCTGGCTGAACTTGTTCTCACATTGAACAACTTCTCCTTTGACTCCACTCATTTCCTCCAAATCAAAGGTGTTGCAATGGGTACCCGCATGGGTCCTAGCTATGCCTGCCTTTTTGTGGGATATGTTGAACACTCTTTGTTCCAGTCCTACTCGGGTCCCCTCCCTCACCTCTTCTTCCGGTACATTGATGACTGTATCGGTGCCGTTTCCTGCTCTCGCCCTGAACTAGACAATTTCATTCACTTTGCCTCCAATTTCCACCCTTCCCTCACCTTCACATGGTTCATCTCCAACTCTTCCCTTCCCTTCCTCGACTTCTCCGTCTCCATCTCTGGGGATAGGTTATTGACCAACATTCACTACAAGCCCACTGACTCCCACAGATACCTGGACTACACTTCCTCCCACCCCGCCTCCTGTAAGGACTCTATTCCATTCTCCCAGTTTCTCCGTCTCCGCCGCATCTGCTCCGACAATGCCACCTTCCACACCAGTGCTTCCGACATGTCTTCCTTTTTCCGCAACCGAGGATTCCCCTCTACTGTGGTTGACACAGCCCTCGACCGTGTCCGTTCTATCTCCCGCACGTCTGCCCTCACCCCTGCCCCTCCCTCCCGGAACCACGATAGGGTTCCCCTTGTCCTCACCTTTCACCCCACCAGCCTCCACATTCAACGGATCATCCTTTGCCATTTCCGCCACCTCCAAAGTGATCCCACCACCAAACGCATCTTCCCCTTCCCTCCCCTTTCAGCATTCCGTAGGGACCGCTCCCTCCGAGACACCCTAGTCCACTCCTCTATCACGCCCAGCACCCCTTCCCCTTCGCCCGGCACCTTCCCGTGCAAGTGCAGGAGATGCAACACCTGCCCTTATACCTCCCCTTGCCCTTCCCACTGTCCAGGACCCCAAACATCCCTTCCAGGTGAAACAGCAAATTACTTGTACTTCTTGCAATCTAGTATACTGTATTCGCTGCTCATGTTGTGGTCTCCTCTACATTGGGGAGACCAAACGCAGATTGGGTGACCGCTTTGCAGAACACCTCCGTTCAGTCCATAAGGGGGACCCCGAGCTTCCGGTCACCTGTCACTTTAATTCACCGCTCCATTCCCACTCAGACCTCACTGTACTCGGGCTCTTGCATTGTTCCACGGAAGCTCAACGTAAACTCGAGGAACAGCACCTCCTCTTCCAATTAGGCACTTTACAGGCTTCCGGACTCAACATCGAGTTCAACAATTTCAGATCATAACCTCGGCCCCCTTTACATTTTTGCTTATATTTTATCCACATCTCTGTTTTGGCCCTTTCCCCCCTTTTTTTTTCTCTTTCCCACATGACAGCTGTCTCTCATTCTGCCAGAACACTTCACACCTAATCTACAGCTGTCTTTTGTCTCCACTAGTCCTACCACCATCTCATCTCGTTTTCAATACCTCTTAATGTCTCTTCACTTCTTTTGTTCTCTCCCAGCCCTGCCTTTCGATCTATTTCATTTCCTTTCCAGTTTTGAAAAAGGGTTAGACCTGAAATGTTGACTCTATTTTCTCTCCACGGATGTTGCCTGGCCTGCTGAGTTTTTCCAACATTTTCTGTTGTTTCGGATTTCCAGCATCTGCAGTATTTTGCTATCGTCCCACCTTACAGCCTCCGTTAACTTGAGGTCATCCAAAACTCTGCTGCTTGTGTCCTAAGTCGCACCAAGCCCCCGTCGCCCTGTGTCATTGACCTACATTGGCTCCTGGTTAAGCAACAAAATTCTCATCCTTGTTTCCAAATCCCTTTATGGTCTCGCCCCTCCCTATCTCTGTAACCTCCTCCAGCCCTCTGAGATATCTGCGCTCCTCCAATTCTGGCCTCTTGCTCATCTCTGATTTTAATTGCTCTACCATTGGAGGCTGTGCCTTCAGCTATCAAGGCCCTAAGCTCTGGAATACCCTCCCTAAACCTCTCTTTCCTCCTTAAGACACTCCTTAAAACCTACTTCTTTGACTAAGCTTTTGGTTATCTGCCCTAATATCTCTATGTGGCTTGGTGTCAAGTTTTATATGATAATGTTTGTGAAGCAGCTTGGGACGTTTTATTATGTTAAAGCCACTATAAAAATACAAGTTACTATTATTGTTGTAAACTTGCCACAGAAAGGTGGGGCTTGTCCATTTCAGTCTAAGTACCCTCTTAATGGTGTGATAAGTGTTCATTAGTGCAGTCAACCTTTCTGGAAATTAACTACTACAAGTGTGGTGTGTCATCCGTTCACGTTTTAATTGTTGTTGACGATTTAAAAAACATTTTTTTTTACTTGCGATTTATTTCCCCCCCTCTCTCCTAATCCAATCCATCTTTCCCTCTTTATTTCTCTTGGTGTACTTGATTTGACATTGAATTCATTCTCTCTAATTTACTTGTTTAGATGGTGTGCTGTTCATTTCATGTTCCTTCGATCGGATTGGTTAAGGAGTTACACAGAATCCCAGATGCCCTGGAGAGGGCGCGGTGCCCTTTCTATCCCGCACTTCTAGCAACTTGCATCGTTTACATTAAACGGGCAAGAGCCAGTCTACCAGTAGGCGTCATTTGTTGGCCTGCCACAGTAATTTTGTGGTCATTGTATTCAAGCCGGGGAAGGTGCGAGGTTCGCGGTGCAGAAATGCTGCAGCTTCCACAGGCGCTTTGTACATCATTGATCTCCCTGGAGGAGTACGGTGCAGTTCTGCTCTCCGGCCAGCAGGTGTCGGCCCGCTCCCGGCCACAGCGCCGCCTGCAGGCTGGGAGGGCGCAGCCTCGGAGTTGCGCCGTTGACGCGTTCGTGCCGTCGCCGAGGTAACCGACCGAGAAGCGGGGAGTCTGCGCGGTGACAAACCGCTTCATGGCTGAGGAGATGGAGACGAGCCTGCAGCGAGCGGCCCGAGAGAGCGGGAGCCTGAGCCCGGAGCCGGTGGTCCGGGAGAGCGGGAGCCCGGGCTCGGAACCGGCGGCCCGGGAGAGCGGGAGCCCGGGCTCGGAGCCGGCGGCCCGGGAGAGCGGGAGCCCGGGCTCGGAGCCGGCGGCCCGGGAGAGCGGGAGCCCGGGCTCGGAGCCGGCGGCCCGGGAGAGCGGGAGCCCGGGCTCGGAGCCGGCGGCCCGGGAGAGCGGGAGCCCGGGCTCGGAGCCGGCGGCCCGGGAGAGCGGGAGCCCGGGCTCGGAGCCGGCGGCCCGGGAGAGCGGGAGCCCGAGCTCGGAGCCAGCGGCCCGGGAGAGCGGGAGCCCGAGCCCGGAGCCGGCGGCCCGGGAGAGCGGGAGCCCGGGCTCGGAGCCGGCGGCCCGGGAGAGCGGGAGCCCGGGCTCGGAGCCGGCGGACACGCCGCCCGGCGAGTGTGTGGCTGGGGCGATGCAGAGCTGGGTGATGCGGCAGGGCGCGCAGGAGCTGGCGGCGTGTTTGAGAGCGGATCCGTGCCGAGAGGTAGGCTCGGTCAGAGCCGGCTCAGGTTGGCCTGCTGGAATTAACATCCAGTTTTAAATATTAACAATTAACTTAGCAAAATCCTTCACTTCAATCCTCAGTATAATGACATAAAGACAATATTTGTGGTTTGGTGTAATTTGTGTTGTTTAATTGCATTAAGTTTATAGTTAGAGTAAGGTGTATATAAAATGTTCACATCCCAACATGACAGCTTTATAGTTTAGTTCTTGTAAATTTGATGAGTTCTGTCCATGCACCAGTAATTACAGACCTGAACTGGCATTTATATAACCCTTCTGGTGGAAAAGGTCTCTGGGTGCATTTACACTGCAGCTGTAGCATTGGTGTGGATTTGCAAAAGTGACTATATCTTTAGAGGGAGGTTCTAAACAACCAGCATCACTAATAACAGGTCATCACTGGTCATTTAAAAAAATTCATTCACGGGATGTGGCTTTCGCTGGCAAGGCCAGTATTTATTGCCCATCCCTAATTGCCCTTGAGAAGGTGGCGGTGAGCCACCTTATACAACTGAATGGCTTGCTGGGTCATTTCAGGCCATTTCAAAGGGCAGTTAAGAGCAACCACATTGCTGTGGGTCTGGAGTCACATATAGGCAGATTTCCTTCTCTAAAGGACATTAGTGAACTAAATGTTTTTTTACGACAATCCGGTAGTTTCATGGTCACCATTACTGATGCTAGCTTTTTATGACCGATTTATTTATTTAATTATCTCATTGCTGTTTGTGGGACCTTGTGTATGAATTGGCTGCTGCGTTTCCCTACATTAAAACAGTGACTACACTTCAAAAGTGTATAATGCTTCTAAAACGCTTTGGGATGACCTGAGGTCGAGAAAGGCGCTATATCAATGCAAGTCCTTTCCTTTCCAACCGAACTCCAGAGGGGAGCAATGTCGGACCCCTGGAGAATGCAGTTTCATACTGCTGGAAAACCAAAATTGCTAGAAACATAGCAGGCCAGGCAGCATCTGTGGAAAGAACAGACAAGTCTGCGTTTTGGGTGTGCAGACCCTTTATCAAGACTGGACGATGTTGCAGATAATATCAGTTCATCGGTAATATCTTTTAGTCGGAATAAAGGGTTCATACACCCGAAACGTCGGCTTGTCTTCTGCATTGATGCTGCTTGACCTGCTGCGTGTTTCCAGCATTTTCTGTTTTTGTTTTGGATCTCTAGTGTCGGAGGTATTTTTACTTTCCATAGTGCTTGAGTTTGACAATAAATGTAATGCCAAATCTGGGTTAAGAAGTACTTAGGCAGAAATCCCTTAAACTCCTTGGATTCTTTATAAACTTGCCAGGAGTCTAGTAAACTGTATTGATCTCAAATTTGTAGCTACGGTATAATTCTCTGTTAAGAGAAGCAAGGGAGGAAATAGCAGAGGCTCTGACCATCATTTTCCAATCCTCTCTGGCTACAGGTGTGATGCTAGAGGACTGCTAACATTGTTTAAAAAGGGAGAAATAGATAGATAGTAATTACAGGCCAGTCAGCCTAGCCTCGGTGGTGGGCAAGTTATTGGAAAAATTTCTGAGGGACAGTATTAATAGTCATTTAGAAAGACACGGATTAATCAAGGACATTCAGCATGGATTTGTTAAGGGAAGGGTCATATCTGACTAACTTGATTGTCGATGAGGGTAGCGCATTTGATGTAGTCTACATGGATTTTAGCAAGACCTTTGACAAAGTCCCACATGGCAGATTGGTCAGAAAAATAAAAGCCCATGGGATCCAAACGAAAGTGGCAAGTTGGATCGAAAATTGGCTCAGTGGCAGGAAGCAAAGGTTAATGGTCGATGGGTGTTTTTGTGACTGGAAGACTGTTTCCAGTGGGGGTCCGCAGGGCTCCGCACTAGATCCCTTGCTTTTTGTGGAATATATCAATGATTTAGACTTCAATGTAGGGGGCATGATTAAGAAGTTTGCAGATGATACAAAAATTGCCCGTGTGGTTGATAGTGAGAAAGATAGCTGTAGACTGCAGGAAGATATGAATGGACTGGTTAGGTAGGCAGAAAAGTGGCAAATGGAATTCAATCCAGAGAAATGTGAGGTAATGCAGTTGGGGAGGGCTAACAAGGCAAGGGAATAAACAATAAATGGTAGGATACTGAGAAGTGTAGAGGAACAGAGGGATCTTGGAGTGGCATGTCCACAGATCTCTGAAGGTAGCAGGACAGGTAGGTAAGGTGGTTAAGAAGGCATACTTTTCTTTATTAGCCGAGGCATAGAATATAAGAGCAGAGAGATTATGCTCAAACTGTATAAAACACTAGTTAGGCCACAGCTAGAGCACTGCGTACAGTTCTGGTCACCATATTACAGGAAAGATGTGATCCCACTAGAGAGGGTACAGAGGAGATTTACGAGGATGTTGCCAGGACTGGAGAATTTTAGCTATGAAGAAAGATTGGACAGGCTGGGGTTGTTTTCTTTGGAACGGAGGAGGCTGAGGGGAGATTTAATTGAGGTGTATAAAATTATGAGGGGCCTAGATATAGTGGATAGGAAGGACCTATTTCCCTTAGCAGAGAGGTCAATAACCAGGGGGCATAGATTTAAAGTAATTGGTAGAAGGATTAGAGGGGAGATGAGAACGTTTTCCCCCCAGAGGGTGGTGGGGGTCTGGAACGTACTGCCTGAAAGGGTGCTCGAGGCAGAAACCCTCATCGCATTTAGAAAGTACTTGGATCTGCACTTGAAGTGCCGTAACCTGCAAGGCTACAGGCCAAGAGCTGGAAAGTGGGATTAGGCTGACTAGCTCTTTTTCGGCCGGCGCAGACACGATGGGACGAATGACCTCCTGTGCTGTAAATTCCTATGATTTTATGATTCTACAAAAATATACTCTCCACCACTGTAGTGGAGAAAGGTGGATACTGAGCAGGGGTGGTGGGGTGGGGTAAGGAATTTAAGGGAGGGAATGGGGGAAGACCCAAGCATAGTTATTGATATGTTTTTAGAAGGGTTTTCAAGCAGGGAGAGGGGTAACAAAGCACTGGGACATAATGACTGAAAAATCAGCTGGTGGGGATGGAGCAGTGGAAGCAATAGAACAAGCAGAAATCAGGTATAGAGGTTGTTGACCCCGATATATGACTGGAGGATTCCCAAATCAGATAGGCTGAGGCCATGGATTAATTTGAAAATAAAGATGCAAATCTATGACTTTGGTTACTTGAACACGTTGAGGTGTGTGAGGAGTTGGGTGACTGAGTTGTGGATTAGCTGAAGTTTATGGAGGTGGCGTGGTCACCGAAGAGACCATTTGAGAAATCTGTTGTAGAGGTGATGAAGGCATGAATGTGGGCCGAGGGGGCGAAGTACAGCAAGTGGCACATGTTCCCGAGGTAGAGGAAGCCAATCCTAGTAATGTACTAAGCTCAAGATCAAACAGAACTTTGAGGTTGCACAGCATCTGGGCTCAGCCTCAGCAAACAGCCAGGAAAGTTGGAAGTCGGAGCCAGTGGCGCTTTGGTTCTGGCAAGAGCTGAACTGATGGCTTCAGCTTTGCTAATGTGAGCTGTGGTATCAGAATCCTGCAGATGGGACTGACTACCTGTACCAGCCTGAACTCTGATCCTGTTTAAATACAACATGGACCTAAAAGGCTTGATTTTTAGTGAGAAATTGAAATGTAGTTTATTTCATTTAGTATCCAGTTAATTGTATAATAATAGCGCTGCTGATTCATTTTATTGTCTCGCATTATGAAACTTTTGAAAAATGTAATGGTTGAATAGTAAACATGGGTCAGATGCAGAATTCAAAACCCTGAAGTAAGATTTTAAATTTTGTTAAGATTATGTTGCTTGCCTTTGAAAGAACCATGACATGTTCTTTGTGAAATAGATATGTAGATTTAAATACTGTACTGGAACATACAGCCCCCTTGTCTAGAGCACAAAACATTATTTCAGTAATAGTGTTTGACAACATCACCTACAGGTTACCCTAACCATTATAATTTGTTAACTTTATTATCTACAGTAAAATACAAAAATGAAATATGAAGTGCCTTAACATTAGTCCAAGATACTGTATATTATGCCATTATCATTTAACAGGGACCAAAGCCCAAGATCCATCAAGCTATCAGCAGAACATCCCTCTACGATGCTCTCTACCATAGCGTCTGATTCCTCCAGAGTCAATTTGACGAGATTGTGTATCTGATTTGGCTGCAACAACTGGTATCTGATTCTAGCCTTTGTATGTCTCTTAACACAGCCCCTGAGGGCACACATTCCTAATCATTAGCCACCTATCTACATACTTAAGGTATGGTGGCATTCCTTGTTCTGCTCCCTGGTGCCTTCAGGTTTTCTATGCCTTCCTGACTGCAACTTTAAAAGGCTTATCAACTGCTGTAAGCAATGCTTGAAGATTGTCCGGTTTCAGGTATGAAAAAGGGGGCACCACTTCCGACCAGTTTAGCAGCTTATCTGGAGCCAAAAGCTGGGAAGACATTGTTATCTTAATTTTAATCTGATTTGCTCCCAGGTTTAAAAAAATATACTTTTCTATTCATTTTACAATATTTGTGTAACATTTTGCATTCCAGCCATTTCTATAATCACTGATTATAGCAAGTATGTATGTAAAAGTCTATGTTTCAAAAAATCTAAATTTATGCCAGAAACTGTACAGTCAAAATTCTTATTCCATTAGGAACTACTGAATAATGGATACAGGTATGTGAAAGCATCCAATAATTTTCACACCAATTACTTTTTCTTTTCAATTTGAAGCTTAGTATTGATTTCATATTCTCCATGTGTGCAAAAGTACTTAAAAGGTGTAGATAACTGCGCATGTTCCGGAAGAGTTCTTTGTACAGTGAAACACCATTTTTCTACAGAATGTGGTGATTTTAAATGTGCATTTATAGATAGAAGTTGTCAAGTATATAAATGAAGAAAGGCTGCCTGTCAAAATGTCACTTTAGTTCAGAAAAATCAGATTTTGTTAAGTCTGTGTCTACGACCCATTCTGCACAACGGATAGCAAATTGCTTATTAATCAGACATGAAGTTTTGGCCACATTAGTCTACCTCTTTCTCTCTCTTTCCTTCCCCCCCCCCCCCCCCAAAAAAAAAAACATTTTCAAACATTTGACAAATTAGTAAGAGTACTTCTGAGTTTAAATGCCATTTTTATTGCACTTACTGATTCATTAAAATGGTAATTTTGGCACTTTTGAGAAAAAAATATTGTTGTTGAAGAAAACACTTCAGAAACCAGCATGATGCATACCTAAAACCTTTTGTGTGAAGTAGTGTAGTGCTCTGGAGCACCTGTGTGCAGCACCGTGAAGTTGTGGGCTGTGCTTCGGAGTCTATGATTTCTCCCCATGTGGCTGAGTTTCTGATCTTTGCTGTGTTTCTGTGGGGAAGAGGTTAGGATTTTCCCAGAGTGAATGATGGTTTTTTTCCCAGGCTGTGGTTGCATCTCCCATTAGTTAGTTTCCGAGCAATATTGATGAAGTCCTAGACTGGGTGGACATCTCGCCATCAGCTGATGCGTGCCACAAGGAGATCTAATTATAGAAAGGGGAATTAGATTTAAGAGGGCTTGTTAATACATTTTTGACCTTTTTTACTGAGGCTATCACTGTACAGTTAAAGCTTTAGTTTGCTAGTTACATGTATACAGCATTGCATGCTAACAGTCTTTGATGCCACAAAAGTACCCAGAACTATGTGACTGTGCAAAATGTGTTGATATCTTAAATATTCAATGTATTATACCAAAGTTTTTTCAAAATTTTGTTAACCAGATAGTACTTTACCTTAGTTGGAATCACAAACAAAGCCATGTTAAATTAGAGAATAATGGGTACTTGAAAGTAGTCACAAGGTACGAATCTATTTCAGGAACTCAGATGCCAGCTCTATTGTTTATAATTCATGCACTTCTCTAATGTTATCACTTCCCCTCCTCCCCCGTCTTCTGTAATCAAGCACTGCTTTCATTTTATGTGGAATCTGTATTTGGTTGCAGCTAATTTTTGGGGCAGTAGCAGCAGCTGTCGGTGAGAATTCCAGCTGTCGGTACCTTTTCATGTTGTTAGTTTGCAGAGTCCTCATCAGAGGATTAATTATTGTTACTGCAGGTTTATGGGGACATAATTGGCATTGACTGCTTAAAAAATTACATTCTTTGTATAGTAATATTTCCCTTTAAAGGAGGGATGGGGAAGTCTACAGCAAGAACATTTTGTTCAAAGTATTTTGCCCCTTTTGGTAGAAGAGAATATTACACTCCGGAGAATTTGGATAGATTTTAATCTCTCTACCAACAATTGGGTCACCCTCCCTGCTATGCTGTTCTGGTGGCATCTCCGTAGAGCTCTTCTATAAGAAGCAGAGGGGGAGTGACCTTAAAGTAGGTACAGAGTTGCTCTGGAGCCACAGGACCCCTAGGAAACAATATTGCAGATTTAATGATTTGCTTTCCCACCCTATTGCATGTTTTTCTAATGTCGGGTGGCTCTTGGGTTGGTCTGAAGTTGTGGCCTCTGCTGTTCCTTGTGAAGCTGCTCTAGGCGTGTGAGATGTTTCTACAGTATTAGTGAAGTACCCAGAGTGGTCTAACTGGGAAGGAAACTGGAATTCGGGGTCTCCCAAGCCAGTAAAAAAATGTTTTAAAGGGGCTTTTAAGGAAAGTTGATGAATATTCTCCTTATTCTAATAATTTCTCCTCTCTAAAGAGGGGGAGTAACTTGAATTATCTTTCCCCTTTAAACAAATAGTATTAATTTACAAGATGAAAATGAGAGAACTATTCAGGTATTATGTATTTATATTAATAATCTTGTCTAACATTGTATGTCAGTGAGCCTGTATCATTATTGATTGAACTGTGCTAATCATGTAACACCAGACAAATCAAACCCGTCCATAAGCACACACAAGGCAGACTTCTTTATTTTCTATTTTTATGTTTTATATTCTTTTTATTTCCTTTTAAAAATTATTTCTAGTACATGCCCAGCTCTGAGTTTTTCTGTAAGTAATGCTGCAGCTAATTAACTCAAATAGTCGAAGTTGAATCCATATCATTGCAGCCTAGATTGTAGTATAGATAAATAACTAGTTTGCAAATAAAGTTATTTACAAAGTAGGATTAATACCAGATTCATGCCAACATAACTTCTCCAATATATTTACAGGAAAAAAAACATTGCATTTATATAGCACCGTTCACAACCTCAGGATGTCTCAAAGTGTTTCACAGCCAATTAAGTACTTTTGAAGTGTAGTCACTTGTAATGTCGGGCAGCATATGTATTTATATTGCTTTCTTAAATTTCATACCTATAATCATTGCATTCATGCTAATACCAGAATAGTGTAAACATATGACTTCATGTAAAGCCATTCTGCCTTTGCATTTTATTCATTGCCAGTGTGATGATTTAATGACATTTCACTAGCATCCTTACTGAATACCTGTGTAGTTACATTTTAAAAGGTCATTTGCAGTAGAGTAAATTCTGAACTAATTGCATGTTTATTAAACGTGTATTTTTTCCCAATTGTTTTTCCTTTTTGTGGTCATCAAGATGAGGGATTTTTCTGTTTACATTTCAGGCCCCATCAAACACTCCAGCTCAGGTATAGGACAGCTAGATAGAGTGAAGCTCCCTCTACTCTGCCCCAACAATATGCAAGCAGTGTTGAACTTTTTCCATTTTCCACTTAAGCCATCCTTGGGTCTGCTAAAGTGAGATTGCCCATTACGTCCATGCCCACAAGGAATTAGATTGACTGCTGAAACACATTTCACAATCTTACTGCCAGAGACTTTCATCCCATTACTCTGGGCTAGATTTGAACTCTAATCTCAGAGGTGCGAGACAGTGTCTCTTTCTCCCCCCCCCCCCCCCCCTCACCATCCAATTACCGTACCAGCTTCTTTGCAGGTTTTAGGAATTGGAACATTTCCATCACATACACTAGCTGTTACACAAATTAGCGGCAAGTCAAATCTCTCTTAGATCCAAAAGTGCAATACTGGCCATTTACATAGCTTCTGTGGAGTCTTACTCAGTAGTGGTTTTGAGCAGAGATAAAATGATTCAAGAAAACCTCATTGTTTGTAGCAGCTGCCAAACCAGTTGCTTGCAAATAGCACGCTTAAGATGTTAATGTAGACCTTTAATTAGTAACAGTAAACTGCAGTGATGCTATGCTAGTTATACACAGATGGCGACAAGAACCCTCTTCCTTTTCTTTACCTTGCCTGCTCCCCCACTGCCAGCGCACTAGATATGTGGTGCTAGTATATCAGAAAACAAGCGATGTAATCAAATGGATAACGTACACCAGTTATTTTTGTGGTCATAAACTGACAATTTTTTTCCCGAGTTAGGATCTTGGGTTTAGGGGTAATTAAAATGACAAGACTAGCTGTTTCATATTTTTTAACATAAATCCATGTTGTGTGTGTGTTTTTCTTGCAGCAGTTCTTTAAAAAGAACTTGCATAATTAAGCTGATCTCTTCATTATTGCAAAGTGTCATTTTGAAATTGACGCTCCAAACAGCTGGCCTGTCCAATGACACATTTGGTGAACTAGTATTCTACTAAGCATTTTATTTTTTTTAAGTTGTTGATTGGATGGATCCTGCTGTTGGAGAATGCAAAAGGTAATTAATCCAACCATACCTTTTATTTGTATGAAAAGCCTTATTTACGTGACAACTAAGGCCTCCAAGACCTTGAAAGAGAAATACAATTGATTTCCTGTATAACTACTTCTATCTGCTCAACACTTGTGCAGAAAATGGATTATTGCTGTAATATTGTATTTGACAGGTGCCCTAATACAATATAATAATAAAGTACCATGACAAATCAAGAAACTATTTTATATTACAGATTACACGTGACTGAACAGAGTAGTAAACCCTCAATTTTAACTTGCTCCTTAAAGTTCCTGTAACATATAAAACAACAAAGCACCACACACGATCCCTGTCAGCAAACTAGTACATATGCTTTGAACCAGGACTTTTTCTTTGTAACTGGTTGGGCCCATTCTTCTAGAAAAAACCTTTGTCCCTCTCGGGTTATTTTCCCTTAGGAGGTCTAACAGACAGACTCCCCCAGCCTGTGTGTCTGCCTCATGAATTCTTGGCTTCCAGGAAACCAGCAGCCTGACCCTGTACCGTGGTTGGCCAGTCGGGCTGCTAATAATCCGACTTCCGTTCTCCGTTCTGTTTGCATTTGTATTTCTTGCCTGCCGCTTTGAATTTTGGGAGCCTGATTGTTTGGCATGGGCTGTGGCATCATTAGTGGATAAAACCTAAATCAGGACACCAAGATTTGTTAGTTTCCGCAGATTGAGATGTATGCATTTGTTTAAAGTTTACACACGGGGATCCATGATATGTGGCCCACAAAGACAAAAAGCCTTGGCATTTCTGGTTTAGATTGTGTGGCCGTTATATTTTTAATATATACCTGGAATACTGATGGATTACTTTTGACTACGTATTGTAAATCTGTTTTTGCACTGGACACTTGTACCAATTTATTGTATGGGTAAAATGACCAAAATTGGAGTTTAAATTAAAATTAACGGAAAAAAGGACTTGCATTTATTTAGCATCTTATCACATCCTTAGGATGTCCCAAAGCTCTTTACAGTTAGTAATTACTTTTGAAGTGTAATCACTGAGACAGAGGAAAGGAAAACAAGGATAGAAGCAAAAGACAGAAAGGAGAAAAGCAAAAGTGGCAGTCAGAGTAATCAAGGGTTTAAATCAAACATGGCCACAGTAAATAATAATTCTAAAAGGTCTAAGAGTGTTAAGACACAAAGCCTTCAGGCTTGTTTTTTTGTTAATGCGAGGAGCATTCGTAATAAGGTGGATGAATTAGCTGCGCAAATAGATGTAAACGGATATGATATGATTGGGATTACGGAAACATGGCTCCAGGGTGACCAGGGCTGGGAGCTCAACATCCAGTGGTATTCAATATTCAGGAAAGACAGGCAAAAAGGAAGAGGTGGGGTAGCATTGCTGGTTAAAGAGGAGATTAACACAATTGTAAGGAAGGATATTGGCTCTGATGATGTAGAATCTGTATGGGTAGAGCTGAGAAATACCAAAGGACAGAAAACGTTAGTGGGAGTTGTATACAGACCCCCAAACAGTAATGCCGAGGTTGGGGGTAGCATTAAATGGGAAATTAGGGACGCGTGCAATAAGGGCACAGCACTTATCATGGGTGACTTTAATCTACATATAGATTGGGCTAACCAAATTAGTAACAATACTGTGGAGGAGGAATTCCTGGAGTGTATACGGGATGGTTTCCTGGCCCAATATGTCGAGGAACCAACTAGAGATCAGGCCATCTTAGACTGGGTATTATGTAATGAGAAAGGAATAATTAGCAATCTTGTTGTGCGAGGCCCCTTGGGGCGGACGATCATAATATGATAGAATTCTTCATTAAGATGGAGAGTGAAGTATTTGACTCGGAAACTAGGGTCTTGAATTTAAATAAAGGAAATTACGATGGTATGAGGCGCGAGTTGGGTAGGATTGATTGGGGAATGTTACTCAAAGGGTTGACGGTGGATAGGCAATGGCAAACATTTAAAGATCGCATGGATGAACTACAGAATTTGTTCATCCCTGTTTGGCATAAAAATAAAACAAAAAAGGTGAATCAACCGTGGCTAACAAGGGAAATTAGGGATAGCATAAGATCCAAGGAGAGGACATATAAATTGGCCAGAAAGAGCAGCAAACCTGAGGATTGGGAGCAGTTTAGGAGTCAGCAAAGGAGGACAAAGGGATTAATTAAGAGGGGGAAAACAGAGTATGAGAGTAAGCTTGCAGGCAACATAAAAACTGACTGTAAAAGCTTTTATAGATATGTGAAGAGAAAAAGATTGGCGAAGTCAAGCATAGGTCCCTTGCAGTCAGAAACAGGGGAATTTATAATGGGGAACAAAGTTATGGAAGACCAATTAAATACATACTTTGCTTCCGTCTTCACAAAGGAGGGCACAAATGACCTCCCAGAGATGTCGGGGAACATAGGGTCTAATGAGAGGGAGGAACTGAAAGAAATCAGTATTTGTCGAAAAATGATGTTAGGGAAATTGATGGGATTGAAGGCCGATAAATCCCCAGGGCCTGATAATCTACATCCTAGGTTACTTAAGGAAGTGGCCCTAGAAATAGTAGATGCATTGCTGGTCATCTTCCAAAATTCTATAGACTCTGGAACAGTTCCCATGGATTGGAGGGTAGCTAATGTTACCCCACTATTCAAAAAAGGTGGTAGAGAGAAAACGGGGAATTATAGACCGGTAAGCCTGACATCGGTAGTGGGGAAAATGCTAGAGTCCATTATAAAAGATGTAATAGCAGAGCACTTGGAAAACAGTGACAGGATCGGACAAAGTCAACATGGATTTACAAAAAGGTAAATTGTGCTTGACTACTGGAATTTTTTGAGGATGTAGCTGGTAAAATAGATCAGGGAGAACCAGTGGATGTGGTGTATTTGGACTTTCAGAAGGCTTTTGATAAGGTCCTGCATAAGAGATTAGCATGTAAAGTTAAGGCACATGGGATTGGGGGCAAGGTACTGACTTGGATAGAGAACTGGTTGGCAGACAGGAAGCAAAGAGTTGGAATAAACGGGTCTTTTTCCGAGTGGCGGGCAGTGACTAGTGGGGTACTGCAGGGATCGGTCCTAGGAACCCAGCTATTCACTATATATATTCATGATCTAGACGAGGGAACTAGATGTAATATCTCCAAGTTTGCAGACGACACAAAGCGTGTGTGCTGTGAGGAGGATGCCGAGAAACTCCAGTATGATTTGTACAGGTTGGGTGATTGGGCAGATGCATGGCAGATGCAGTATAATGTGGATAAATGCAAGGTTATCCACTTTGGTGGCAAAAACAGGAAGGCAGATTATTATCTGAACGGCAATAGATTGGGAAAAGGGGAAATGCAATGAGACCTGGGTGTCCTTGTGCACCAGTCGCTGAAGGTAAGCATGCAGGTGCAGCAGGCGGTTAAGAAGGCAAATGGTATGTTGGCCTTCGTAGCGAGAGGGTTTGAGTACAGGAACAAGGATGTCTTGCTGCAGTTGTACAGGGCCTTGGTGAGACCACACCTTGAGTATTGTGTGCAGTTTTGGTTGCCGTATCTGAGGAAGGATGTTCTTGCCATGGAGGGAGTGCAGCGAAGATTCACCAGACTGATACCTGGGATGGCAGGAATGACGTATGAGGAGTGATTGGGTCGATTAGGCTTATACTCGTTGGAGTTTAGAAGAATGAGAGGGGATCTCATTGAAACCTATAAAATTCTAACAGGACTAGACAGACTAAATGCAGGAAGGATGTTCCCGATGGCTGGGGAGTCCAGAACCAGGGGTTACAGTCTAAGGATAAGGGGTAAGCCATTTAGGACAGAGATGAGGAGGAATTTCTTCACCCAAAGAGTGGTGAACCTGTGGAATTCTCTACCACAGAAGGCAGTTGAGGCCAAATCATTAAATATATTCAAGAAGGAGTTAGATATATTTCTTAAGGCTAAAGGGATCAAGGGATATGGGGAGAAGGCAGGGACCGGGTACTGAATTTGGATGATCAGCCATGATCTCATTGAATAGCGGAGCAGGCTCGAGGGGCTGAATGGCCTACTCCTGCTCCTAGTTTCTATGTTTACTTATGCAAGCATAGTAGCCAATTTGCGCACAGCAAGGTTGAGCGAACAGCAAATTAGGTAATTGATCAGTTAATCTGGTTTGGTGATGTTGACTAAAACACAAACAACTTCATGCTCTTCTTCAGTTGTGCCATGGGATCTTTTATGTACACTCAAATATACAGACCAGGTTTTGTGTTAGTGTCTCATTTGAAGGACACCCATCTCCTGACAATACAGCACACCCTCAGTACTGCACTGAAGTGTCAACCTAGATTATGTTCTCAAACCCTGCATTGGGAATTGAATCTACAAGGATCCCCATTATTCATTTGTCTGTTTAAGAAACATGTCTGCCCTTTGTTCCAAATCTAACAGGATGGTTCTTCTGACTAAGAAATGGAAAATATCTTTGTTAGGGAGATGGTCTTTGTTTAAGATCTATGTACTATGCAGGTAGAGTTCTCTTTTAATATCCAGAATATGAAACCATTAATATATTGAGAAAATGACCCTGGACTAGAATGGGAAATGATTAGGATATTGAAAATCTATGGCTGGCTTAGGTATCCATTTATCAATGTTGGCTCATACAGTGTCTTGTGTTTTTCCTTGTGTAGGCTAAGGAACTTGATAAGAGCATTGAAGAAATGTTAATCAGACTGGATGAATTTTGTGGAATGCTTGACATGGTAAATATTACTGTATTTCTTTTTAAACCAAACATAGTGGTGATGCAGTACATAGCCAATTCGTACAGCACACATTTTAAAAAAGGGTGAAAATTAATTCTGATGCATGACAGGGTATGTATTTTGTTCTGCTGTCTGGCAGCTCACAGAACCTAGCATTGTATCGAATTTTCAGCAGTTTTTGCTGACATTCTAAATGGACAGGGCTTCGCGTATCCACCTATATTGCTGAGCTTTGGGTGATGCATAATACTATTCTCATTAGAATGTAGAAAATGGACTATTCAACCAACTGCTTGCATCTAGAAAATTACAGCATATTCCAACTTGTGTGACATCTTGTTTGATATGAAAAATAAATTTGGTTGGTTGATCTGATAAATTTTTGGAACATTGCTATCTGCATAATAAACCAGAGTGTGCACATACCTAGATAGCTGTCCTGCGAAACATCTTGGCATAGAAAAAAATGATTGCCCTGCCTGTTTAGGGTTTATATATGTTAGCCCGGATTTTGCGGTCAGTGGGAACAAACGCTGCTCGCCGTTCATTACACTTGCCCGCGGAATTTCTGTGGGTTTTTACGCTGCGATTTGTGGTTATCAAACAGTCACAACAGTGCTGCGCCCTCTGCAGGACCTGGGACCTATGTGAACAGGGAAAGCAACAGCGTGTCTCCTTAACCAATCAGATTGAATAATCCTTACTAAGACACAGAGTCTAAACCAGGAACGGTAAGTTAGAAAAATTAATTCAATGTAAAATCATATACAGAAAGCAAAATAAAGAGGGAAAGAAAAATGGGATTAAGAGAGAGAGATTAGAGATTTGATGGGTCAAATGGCCTCCTTCTGTGCTGTAACCATTCTATGATTCTATAAAGAGACTGAATGGAAAAAGTAAAAAAAACTTTTTAAAAATCTCCAACAATAACTAAAATCCGAAGGAATGAGACTCCACACTTTTAAAAGTAAATTTTTAGTGCCGGAGAGGTTGTTGAGTGTGTGAATACTGAATCTTTCGGCAAGGTACCGATGTAGCGAAGCTTATGGAGGAGCAGGGCAACTCGGACAGCAACTGCCTGATTCCCACGTTTAACTGCACATGTGCGGACGCCGGAAGTTGCTGTCCGATTTACTTCTCGGTAACGGTGAGCGCTGTTAGCCTCACAGTTCTGCTTAACGTGAAATCTGGGCCGTTGTATCTTTCAGGCTGATGCAAGTAGCCATGTGTGTAAAGGTAAGCATTTCCTTAAATCTCATTAACCTTGTCTGTGGTTCTGTCTTAATTCTGTCAATAACCCTCTTGTGCTTTGCAGAGAATAAAATGACAGCTGGTCTTACTAGTTTTCAGGAACAACTGACTGATCAATTAAGCAGCAAAATCTGGATTGCGTTGTCTGCTTGGAGAGGGTGCCATAATGTTTTCCATTATATTGGAAATGGGGTTCGCTGGGCATGGAGGGGTGTATATTTATCTGTCTAGCAAGGGCTGCTCAGTGCTTGATCGGCCTTTGGGCATTAATTTGAGTGAAGGAGATGACTGCGGAAGCAAAAACTTCAGAGGAATATAATTTTATAATTCCTTACAAATATTCTGATTGGCTAAATTAATTGTATACGGTAACTAAAGTTTTCCATTTCTTACAGATTCGAAATGACTCTTCACAGATTCTGGATGAAAATGTTCCAAAAATAAAGGTCAAGGCACTGGAAATGAAGAAGGTGTATGCAAAGATTGATAAAATGGAGGTTTGTAACATTTTTAATTGCATTTGCTACAACTTATGAAATTAAAGTTCTGAATTTCAAGTGTCTAAATATAAAGTAGACCTCAGGTGGTGGTGCTGTAACATGGTTGAGCTGTGGCATCAAGCTTTTCAAGTTCTTGCGTAGTGGTTCTAGATGGATCATTACACTTCAGTGAGGTGCTCCATACTATTTGGTTACCTCACTTGGATAGCAGATGGTGTGACTCAGTTACAAAATAGTATTGTGGAAAATTCTGCAGTTTACACTGCCTCAGTCACTTGATTCAAGGAGCATGCACAGTGACACATTTGTTGAAGAGAAATGTGGAAGGTTGGGATGAAGAAGAAAATTCAAATGTTAAAAAGCTTACCTTAGAATTCTGACAATGACTTGTCATTTTTATGAAGCCTGTTCTACAGTTTAAGTCCTTTTTAGTGAAACCTTTGTATAATTGCATAATTTGGATAATCATAGTAAGAACTAAAAAGTTTTTAAAAAAAAGGAAAGCTCAACTGCTCTGCTTTGTAACTTCTTTAGCTTGTATTCCTGTCTTCTAATCCTGTACCATAAACTCTTTTACTTCCACCTTACTGAATTATCACAGATCACAGAATCACAGAAACCCCACAGTGCAGATAGAGGCCATTTCGGCCCATCGAGCCTGCACCGACACATATCCCACCCGATCCCCGTAACCCCTACACCAACACATATCCCACCCTATCCCTGTAACCCCACGTATTTAATCCCCCTAACACTAAGGGTCAATTTATCATAGCCAATCAACCTAACCTGCACATCTTTGGACTGTGGGAGGAAACCGGAGCACCCGGAGGAAACCCACGCAAACACGGGGAGAATGTGCAAACTCCACACAGACAGTCGCCCGAGGCCGGATTCGAACCCGGGTCCCTGGCGCTGTGAGGCAACAGTGCTAACCACTATGCCACCGTTAATTAATTCATTATTTTAATACTGTGTTCTCTTTTCACCCTCCTCAGTAGTTTCCCCTTTTCTCCCCAATGAAAACACCCTGGCTGATGTAGGATCTGTCTAGTTTCAAGTTCTAAGAATTTTCATATTTTTATCTTTTGATTTATAATGGTTTCTGTTACTGTTTTCTGACAAATTTAATCTGCCTCTCTGTATACAGATGACTGCACATCTACAAGGATCGCAATGTTAACTCACCTTAAGCATTGACTCCTGACCGAAAACCTTTGATTGCTGATCATGTTATGAATGGGTAGTTTCTTATCAGATGGATATGATCGTTTAGGGCCAAAATGCTTATATTGGCGAACAAGCGTTAGGATATGCAAATCCCACCCAGGTGATAGAACTAATTAACATTGGTCACTGGGCTTTCAGTTCCCCGTTCTTACAATCTGTTGCTTGTGCCTTTGAAATTATTTTGACTATGGTTTTGGTTAAATGTGATGGATACATTTTCATCTTCCTCATGTCAGTTTTGACATCAGAAATAAAAACTGGCATATTGCCAGTCTGATGCCCATGTTTTTCTGTTTCCTATTCTGCTGTGCCATTATATGGGTTGGGGGGCTTAGAGAAGCTCTGAAGTTCAGTTCTCAAAAGCGTTTCATCACGGACCTTTGGTCAAAAGTCACTGAAAAGAGCTGTTAAGACTTTAAACGTGGAACTTTATCTAATCTGCTGATCTGCACTTGGTCCTGTTTAGTATTTCTTAATAAATCTCATTCACAGTTTTTAGCATGAGTTATATGGTCTGTCAGCATGGTGTTTACTGGTAATTCGATAAGATCAAAAGGATATGGTGCAACCTGTACCATTTCCAGTGCATACATCAAATGGTTATTGTTCGCCCCGTGGCACACTATTCCAGTTACTTTACACGTAAGGTCAGGTTTCAGTTCACAGGCATCATAGGCTAACTTTTTATTGATGACTTTTCATCTTAATGATAAAAAGTATCGGGAAGAAGTAACTTTTTAAATTGCTTTCTATGATTTGATCTAGTTGCACTATTTTGACTCCTTTCAAATGCTTCAAGGCCCCAATGTAAGGACCAAAATAGGACACCATTATAGTCTGGATAATAAATTAGGTAGATAATAAGAAATTGAGGATAGTCCTGAGTGGTAATAGGTTTGATTGGGCACTTGTGACCAGTCCTAGGATCCCTGATCTTTGTACTATTAAATGACTTTTGCGGTTTATAATTATATTTTGTTAGTTAAAATCTTGAAAGTAAATGGAATCACGCTCTTGTATGTCCAGTGTGCACTGCTAAATTTTGGCTACAGTACAATCTACATCTACCATTCTAAGTATTGGCTTACTGCTATATATGCTTTCCTTAAAATTATAGGCTGGAATTTTTGGGGGTCCATGCGGGCGTGATTAGAGGCGAGTCGGGTGGGAAATTTGAAATAAGTTGCAGCGGCTCAGGAACCTGCGGTCATCCCGCCCCCGCACGCCTTTCCTTCTGGCCGTTTGCCGGTGCGGCAGCAACCCGACCGGCAGAGGCGGGCGACCGAATTCAAATCATTGGCACCTTGTTGTCGGACCCTTAAGCACCTTTTTCAGCTTACCATTCAAATTTCCCTGGCTGCCCATGGGATTCACGCAGCTTGGGAACCACGTCTGTCAGCCTGAAGCGGGAGTTCAGTGGCCATTGCTCCAGCTGATTAGATGACAGCATGAAATGTACTATAAAAGCTCCCACCTCACAGCTGATCACTTTCCTCGGGCAGAAGCTGTTGCTGACTGCATTCCTAGCACACATTTAGCTTTCTACAGGCTGCAAGTGTTTGCAGCAAAGTCGCCATCCAGTCTCACCTCATTGGTACAACCTATCACTCCATTGACAGATTGCTTCTCTCATCTCTACTTGACTTGCCATCTATTCCATCAGCATGGGTGCCGTTTATACTGTCTCACCTTGGTCCTCAGAATCGGACCACGATGAGCCCCAACACCAGCAGCACCACCAACAACAACACCACCAACCTTCTCCTCAACCACCTGATGCTGCACAGGACAGGGCATCAGCACAGGGCTGCACCGCGCCAGCTGGCTTCCCACGGGTGCAGGGCGTCATCGACTGCACATATGTGGCTATCAGGGCATCCCATCAAAACCCAGGAACCGGGAGTGGAAGCCCTTGCAGTTGACAATGTGCAGCTGGTATGCAACCATAGGAAAATCATGCATGTGTGTGCCAAATTCCCTGGCAGCTGCTATGACTCTTTTGTCCTTCGACACTCCACCATCCCTCAGCTCTTCGCTCAGCCAAACAGACTTTCCGGCTGGCTGCTTGAAGATGAGGGCTATCCACTGAAGACGTGGCTCATGACACCCTTGAGGAGGCCAAGTACTGAGGCCCAGGAAAGATATAATGAAAGTCACATTTCCACCAGATGTGCCATAGAGCAGACAATAGGCATGCTGAAATTGCGCTTCAGATGTCTTGACAGATCTGGAGGAGCCCTTCAGTATGCACCAGCCATAGAAACATAGAGGATAGGAGCAGGAGTAGGTCATTCGGCCCCTCGAGCCTGCTCCGCCAATCAATGCGATCATGGCTGATCACCAAATTCAGTACCCCGTCCCTGCTTTCTCCCCATATCCCTTGATCCCCTTAGCCTTAAGAAATATATCTAACTCCTCCTTGAATATATTTAATGAATTGGCCTCAACTGCCTTCTGTGGTAGAGAATTCCACAGGTTCACCACTCTCTGGGTGAAGAAATTCCTCCTCATCTCAGTCCTAAATGGCTTACCCCTTATCCTTAGACTGTGACCCCTGGTTCTGGACTCCCCCGCCATCGGGAACAGCCTTCCTGCATCTAGTCTGTCTAGTCCTGTTAGAATTTTATAAGTTTCAATGAGATCCCCTCTCATTCTTCTAAACTCTAGCGAATATCAACCCAATCTCTCTTCATACGTCATTCCTGCCATCCCAGGTATCAGTCTGGTGAATCTTTGCTGCACTCTCTCCATGGCAAGAACATCCTTCCTCAGATAAGGCGACCAAAACTGCACACAATACTCGAGGTGTGGTCTCACCAAGGCCCTGTACAACTGCAGCAAGACATCCTTGTTCCTGTACTTGAATCCTCTCACTATGAAGGCCAGCATACCATTTGCCTTCTTAACCGCCTGCTGCACCTGCATGCTTACCTTCAGCGACTGGTGCACAAGGACACCCAGGTCTCGTTGCACTTCCCCTTTTCCCAATCTATTGCCGTTCAGATAATCTGCTTTCCTGTTTTTGCCACCAAAGTGGATAACCTCGCATTTATCCACATTATACTGCATCTGCCCAATTGCCCAACCTGTCCAAATTGTACTGGAGTTTCTCTGCATCCTCCTCACAGCACACACGCCCACCCAGCTTTGTGTCGTCTGCAAACTTGGAGATATTGCATCTAGTTCCCTCGTCTAGATCATTAAGGTATATATTGTGAATAACTGGAGTCCTAGCACCGATCCCTGCGGTACCCCACTAGTCACTGCCTTCCACTCGGAAAACGACCCGTTTATTCCAACTCTTTGCTTCCTGTCTGCCAACCAGTTTTCTATCCAAGTCAGTACCTTACCCCCAATCCCATGAGCTTTAACTTTGCACGCTAGTCTCTTATGCAGGACCTTATCGAAAGCCTTCTGAATGTCCAAATACACCACATCCACTGGTTCTCCCTTATCTATTCTACCAGTTACATCCTCAAAAAATTCCAGTAGATTAGTCAAGCACGATTTACCTTTTGTAAATCCATGTTGATTTTGTCCAATCCTGTCACTGTTTTCCAAGTGCTCTGCTATTACATCTTTTATAATGGACTCTAGCATTTTCCCCACTACCGATGTCAGGATTACCGGTCTATAATTCCCCGTTTTTTCTCTACCACCTTTTTTAAATAGTGGGGTTACATTAGCTACCCTCCAATCCATGGGAACTGTTCCAGAGTCTATAGAATTTTGGAAGATGACCAGCAATGCATCTACTATTTCTAGGGCCACTTCCTTAAGTACCCTAGGATGTAGATTATCAGGCCCTGGGGATTTATCGGCCTTCAATCCCATCAATTTCCCTAACACCATTTCCCTACAAATACTGATTTCATTCAGTTCCTCCCTCTCATTAGACCCTATATTCCCTGACATCTCTGGGAGTTTATTTGTGTCCTCCTTTGTGAAGACAGAATCAAAATATGTATTTAATTGGTCTGCCATGTCTTTGTTCCCCATTATAAATTCCTCTGATTCTGACTGCAAGGGATCTACGCTTGACTTTACCAATCTTTTTCTCTTCACATATCTATAGAAGCTTTTACAGTCAGTTTTTATGTTCCCTGCAAGCTTACTCTCACTCTATTTTCCCCCTCTTAATTAATCCCTTTGTCCTCCTTTGCTGAATCCTAAACTGCTCCCAATCCTCAAGTTTGCTGCTTTTTCTGGCCAATTTATATGTCCTCTCCTTGGATCTTATGCTATCCCTATATTCCCTTGTTGGCCAATGTTGAGTCACCTTTTTTGTTTCATTTTTATGCCAAACAGGGATGAACAAATTCTGTAGTTCATCCATGCGATCTTTAAATGTTTGCCATTGCCTATTCACCGTCAACCCTTTAAGTAACATTCCTCAATCCATCCTAGCCAACTTGCGCCTCATACCATCGTAGTTTCCTTTATTTAAATTCAGTACCCAAGTCTCTGAATCAACTACTTCACTCTCCATTTTAATGAAGAATTCGATCATATTATGATCGCTCCTCCCCAAGGGGCCTCGCACAACAAGATTGCTAATTAATCTCCAGGGTCTGCAGAATCGTTGTGGTCTTCTGTGCCCTGCACAACATAGCGCTTTGTGAGGAGCAAGGCACAGAGCGCACAGCCTCTTCAGAGGAGGAGGAGCAGGAGCATCAGCTGGAAAATGAGGAGCTGGAGGAACCTGTGGGCCAGATCCCACCAGCACCTGAGCATATTGTTGCCCGGGAGGCCAGGGATGGCCTCATCATGGCCAGATTTACTTAACTTTATGCAGAACACCCATATGGCTGCCACATGCTGCAGCAGGTTGGCACCACCCCACAGCAAAACCATAAAGGATCCCTACAATGACTAAGCCATTCCTTTCACACTAACCACCATTGCTGGAGGTAATGTTATGTCTCTCCATTCATTCCAACTCACTAAGCCACTTCCAAAGGTACACACAAATTTGTTCAATGGTGAAAATAAAGATTTTTATGGTTGACATTTCATTAATGGAAACTTGACATTAACATTGAATAAAACACCCAAGTGGCAACCCTTGTGAATCTACTTGTGTGTCATCTTTCTCTTACGCGAGCTTCTACGAGGTACTACTCCTGTGGCTTCAGCAGAGGTAGAGGCAGCCTGCTCACTTCCCTGCTGTGACTGCTTAAACACTTGGCGGACGTCCTCTAGGTTTCGGAGCCTGTGATCGCCCCGCCAAAGCCTGCTCTTCCAGCAACTGAGCAGGGGCAGACTCGGCCATCGCTGTCCAAGGAGGCATCTGGGATTCTGACTGAGGGGAGCGCAATGGGGGAGACGTGTGAGTGCTTTGTGAGGAGCCCACCCATCCATGTCCTCTCTTACCGTCATCCCTCTCATGGGCCACCTGCTAGCAAGGAGCTGGATAGCACCTTGCTGCACATCAGTGGGGCTATGAGGATCCATGTCTACGCTAACATCCCTCCTAGACAGGAGGCCTATGAGCCTCTGCCATCTATGCTCCATTGATAGCCATCTATTCTGCATAGAGACTGTGAGTGGCGCATCAACTGCTCCATGCAGGTGGCCGTCCTATCTATGGAAGAGCGTACAGTCGCCATAGCCTGCGACGTGGTGCTCATGTTGGAGATGGACTTCTCCGTTCTCTGAACATTTGCAAATATCTCAGTCGCAAAACCTGTCGGAGCCCCCTGCACTTCTTGCTGCACCTTCAGGATTGCCCTCTTTCTAGATGGCCCTCCGAGGCTCAGCGTCTGCATGCAGCTGAGTAGAGCTAGGAATGTCTTGCGCCTTCCAGTGAGGAGTCTCCACTGTTGTCCCTGTCTCCACCATCTGCTCTTGCTCACTTGTGACTTGTGACAGACCCGTTGACAACACTAATCTATCTCGCGTGGGACACACCGAGGTGTGCATCTGCGCTGGTGCTGGGTGCGCTTATGTCTGGTGACGGTGCGCCCTCAGAGGCTGGAGGCTCCTCTGAGGAGTCGTCTTCCTCTTCCTCTTGGACAGTGGGGGGCTCTTGATGGACCTGTGGGAGAGTAAAGAGATGAGTTAGATATGCCATATGATGAATGGGTACAGATACCACTATGCACATGATGACCAGTGGCTGATGACATCAGTCCCCATATGAGTGACTCATGTATGCCATGTAGCTGTATGATATGTAATTCTGCCACCAGGTTGCTGAGATGTAGCCCTCTCTCCGTCTCCTACCTCCAGCTGCTCAGTCACTCCCAATACTTCCAATGCAGCCTCCTCTGCTGTTGTGAGGGTGGCAAATGACGGAGGGACACTTCTAATTCTCTCCCTCTCCTTATTGTGCACTCTCTTTTCCTGCAAGAAGGGAAAGAATAGAAGTTTGAGTGAGAGTAATGGAATGAGTGTAAGGAATGGATGGGTTACATATTTAGAGGGAGACTGATGGATTGGGGTGGCAATGCCAAGTGGCCTCCTTGTGTGGTGTTAGTTGGTATGAAGGCGAGTATGAGTGGTGGCTAGTAAGATGGGGATGTGATAATGTAGATAGAGAGAGGGGGATGGGTGGACATGCAAGGTATGCTGGTATGAGTAAGGATGTGCAGGAGTAGGGGTGGGAAGAGAGTGATGGGGATGTGATGAGAGGCACAGCAGGATGAAGTTGAGTATGCCTTTGTACACACCTTTCCTGATCTAATGAGATCACTGAAACATTTCCAGCACTGCACCCAGGTCCTCCTGAATGCATCCCTGCTGTTGACCACCTCTGCAATTTGGAGCCAGGCTCTCTCTCTCACTTGGGGAGGTCTCTTCCGCCCATTGGAAGGAAAGAGGTCCTCCCTGTGTGCTCTGACTCGCTCCACAAGCATATGGAGGGAGTCATCGGAGAATCTGGGTGCAGCCCTCTGCCTCTGTGCAGTCATGTCTCCAAGTGTTTGGAGCAATCAAAGCCTCCAGTGCAGTGAGTGCACACTCCTAGATGAACCTTCAAATGCAATGTGGCCATGGCCCCTTTAAGTATCCCAGCTGAAAACACGCCATCGATGATGTCATCAGACCCACACCATTTAATATGGCCGGGTAACACGCAGGACAGGCTTAATAGGTCTCATTAGCGCAGTGTCGATTTCTGCAGCGTGATGGAAGCAACAAAGGGGTCGCGGCCCGCCCAGGTAAAGAAAATTCCGGCCAAACTGTGTAATCTGCCCATACGTTGGTAATATTTTTCCTTTCCATCTACCCTTTCAATGGTCAGTCACTTTTTTATTCCCCTACCTCCTTCACTTAAATAACATGCCTTTCATTATAGTTTTAGCAGTCACTTTGTATAACTGAATTTGTTAATATTTGCAATTTAATATTCACCTCCCAAGTTGCTAACTTTAAACCTCATTAACCTGTATCCCTTTTCTTAGAACATCTCCTTTTGCCACATAATGTGTCTTCCACAGATGGAACATCCTGCTTATAATACCATCCTTGAAGATGTGTTCTCCTGAAAGCAGATATTTATCTCTGCATTTCTGTGCTCCCAACCCCCAATTCACACAGCATTGCATAAATGAAGTTGTTGATCGCACCTGTAATTCTACAAAAACAGTCATGTTCTGTGAAACTATGGTTGTCAGCCATTTTAATATAAAGCTCTGTCAATCCAATTGCACTGATCTGTAGGAAGGATCTGCAATCCCATTCATTAGGTCATATTTTTCTTTGGACTCAATTCTCTTGAATTGCCTACCTATTGAAAAGGAATGGCTGTTAAGAAAGTGGTAACCTTGTTAGAAGTGGATGCTTTAGTTGCTTCTAGGAAATGTTCTTCTGATAAAACATATAATGCAAAATTGAGCAAATGTGTTTTCTGGTATTCATCCAAAAGATTGAATCTACTATAATGTGAGATTGGTTGAGTTTTGGAATGACTCCAGCATCTGCAGTGCATGATCTGAAACTAAGCTGCTAACACTATTTTCCACCATTCTTCTCTGGAAGGTTGTCTTGGAAAACATTCCCTTATCAATTTGTGGAAGGAACTTGGAAATCTTACCTAACTCATTTTCCTGAAACCTCTCTTTTTAGTTTGAAGCTGATACTTAGTATAACTTATGAACGTTCCTTTGAACCTATGCATTGTTGATGGCATTTCTTTTATAGATGATTCCACTAAATCAAGCAGCCAGGTTTGATATCACATTATCTCGGCCTTCATCCAACGTTCTTGGCTAAGGCAACCTTGGACTTTGGTTATCAGCAGGAGGATGTCATTCCATCCTCGATATCCATTATGTGGATGCTTGAGAGATCTTGGGCTGAATTTTAGCATACAAATACGGGTGGGCTGGGTTTGAGTCGGATGTTAAAATTGTAAAAATGTGAACCCTAACCCCAACCTGCCCACTTCTGGATTTTACGGAGGTGGGTAAGGGGCGGGCAGCTAACCTGCTTCCAGGAGGCGGGTTGGCAATTTTAATATTTTAATGAGGCTGGCAGCCTCTGATTTAACCTGCTTTGCAGTTTTTACAGTGGGTGGTCAGTTTTCCCAGGCCTCTGGGAAACCCGGCAGCTAAAGTGAAGTGCGTACAGTTTCGGGGAGAAAGTAAGTGCCTTCACAGCACTGCTTGGAGCTGGAGTGCTTTCCCCTGATGCCCACCCCACCCCCTGGGGTTGGGGATCGAACCCCCCTCGGGTTTGAAATGCCCCCCCTCTCAGGTCGGGATCAGACGTACCTGGTCCTGCAGCCTGCTCCAGAGTCCTCTTTGCCTGACTGGAAGCCAAGCCTGTCAATCAGGCTGACTTCCAGGTGGGGATCCTGTCAATGACAGAAGACACATGCTGTGCGGGGAAACTCGGACTTTAGGGTTTCCCGTACGAACTCCACTGCCCCCCCACCTACGTAACCCGCCTCACTTAATATCCAAGCTTTTGAATCTATAATAATGGTCAAATGCTTTTCTTCTACAGAACACAGAAACTGGTACTGCCATTGTAAAATAAAGATTGTCAAAATAAGTAGTTGAATGTGTGCTATATTATCATCGCCAGCAGAGTAAGGTTACACATATGGCTTTGGATTGCTTCACTAGTTCCATGTCTGCATGCGCTAACTTATAAAGCTGCTCTGGATTGCATATTCCCAAGAAGGCTCACACAAAATAATTATTTGTGAGCCATCCCTTCCTTATGCAATGGTTGCAAATATATGAATTCAATTTCATTAAGTTACTTTTATGAGGGTGGTGGGAACTAGGTTAGATAGCACACTAGCCTTTCACCTGTGTACATGGATTTGAATCCAGCTCAGACTAATGGTCATCATCTTTGTCTGTTGAAATTAAATAATTATGTGAAATGAAAGAAAACTGCTCTGATTTGGCACGAATTTGCAATCTTGCTCTGGCCACTCCTCTCTGGTTTATGTGGGAAATGGAAAATTCCACAGTGAAGGGGGACAAATATCCTGAGGTTGCAGTAGATTAGAGGGAGTTTCACTCTGGTTACTGCATCTAACTGCTATCTTGCATCTGGCTGTTATGTCTAACCTGGAAGTTCTTGGTGCTAATACAAGGTGCCCACATTGGAAATGTCTCTTTGCCTAGTGCTAACATCCCTCCATGTAGTGAATGCAAATATCATAAATAAAAAATTATTTTTAATAATTCAAATGTTGCCTCACATGTCAGATGACTGCAGATATTCCCCAGTTCCTGCACTTGTGATGTGTAATAACAAAGGAGTGCCTGAATCGGAGTTTGGCCCTCCTAGAATTCAGTGGTAATTCCCTGTAAAATTTTATTTTAGCAATTTACTTCTCTCCCACTGGGAAAGTCATTTAAGATTTTGAAAGGATGAGAAGGCCAAGGGTATCACAGAATCACAGAAACCCCACAATGCAGATAGAGATACAATCATACTGCCCATATGATTGAAGTACACTAATGAAATAAAATGTTATTGGGAGTAGGCACTGAAATGGGGGAGTAATCAACTTGGAGTCATGTAATTAATTTTATGGTGCTTGCTAAGCTCTCTTCATATAAAAAAAAATCCTGGGAGCTGACTGCAGTTGGCCTAAAATGGAGGACAGCCATTGCCTTACTGTAATGTAAACCACACTTTTTAAAGCTAAGCATTGTTAGAGGGCCATTTAATAATAGACAAGAATAGGTATTCTCCTATGTTTTGTTGGGAGGAATTTCGCCTTCCTCTCTCGCCCCCCCCCCCCCACCCCAGTATCTAATGGCAAAAAGTTTTCAGAATTTATTTTACATCTTATTCTCTGTTGCTTTATAAGGCAAAGACACAAGTACACATTTATTTAAGAACTGTAGTAACTCCCCTAGTTTCCTCCTATTGTCTGTTAATGTTCTTGTTAGCATTCAGAAAAGCTTCTAATTTTAAAGTTTGCAAGGCTAAACAGAAACTACCTTTTTGTTGCAAGAATAACTCCTTCAATCTTTTAAGATGTGATATTTTGATGATCCTTTATTTTCAGTCTTTGCTCATTCATCCATCTCTTTCTCTCTACAGAGATGCCATATAATACACACACACACACACACACACACACACACACACACACACACACTCTCGAAACAAATCTATGTCCAGAATCTACCTTAGTAAAGTGGATTGGAGAAACAGCAAATTAATATCATACAGTTAATACACATAGGAAAAATAGTTTCAAGAAGTTAACTAATGAAAAAGTGATTATTTAAAATTAAATTCATTGCGAATCTATCTTTTTCTCACTGAATTTCCCCGCTCTCTTTGGTTCCTGATGTTGTTGGCTCCTTGTTAAGGTACAATTCACTATTGCTATTCCCCCTCTCATTACCCACATCAGTGGCTGTTATTCATATGTGTGACTTGACAGTATGTGCCTGCAGACTACTGAAACATAAAGGGCATTATAGCTGAGTTTGATCCCGCCTTCCCCCACACATGATCTTTCTCACTTTTGCTTTTCCAACCAGGATCACTAAATATTGTGATCGGGATTGAGATCCTGTCCAGAGTTCCCCTCTAGCTTGGGTGCTGAAGCCAGTTGTTGTAGAAACATAGAAGATAGGAGCAGGAGAAGGCCATTCGGCCCCTCGAGCCTGCTCCGCCATTTAATGAGATCATGGCTGATCATCCAAATTCAGTACCCTGTCCCTGCTTTCTCCCCATATCCCTTGATCCCTTTAGCCTTAAGAAATATATCTAACTCCTTTGTGAATATATTTAATGAATTGGCCTCAACTGCCTTCTGTGGTAAAGAATTCCACAGGTTCACCACTCTCTGGGTGAAGAAATTCCTCCTCATCTCTGTCCTAAATGGCTTACCCCTTATCCTTAGACTGTGACCCCTAGTTCTGGACTCCCCCGCCATCGGGAACATCCTTCCTGCATCTAGTCTGTCTAGTCCCGTTAGAATTTTATAAGTTTCAATGAGATCCCCTCATTCTTCTAAACTCCAGCGAATATAAGCCCAATCGATCCAATCTCTCCTCATACATCATTCCTGCCATCCCATGTATCAATCTGGTGAATCCTTGCTGCACTTCCTCCATGGCAAGAATATCCTTCCTCAGAAAGGCGACCAAAACTGCACACAATACTCGAGGTGTGGTCTCACCAAGGCCCTGTACAACTACAGCAAGACACCCTTGTTCCTGTACTCGAACCCTCTCGCTACGAAGGCCAACATACCATTTGCCTTCTTAACCGCCTGCTGCACCTGCATGCTTACCTTCAGCGACTGGTGCACAAGGACACCCAGGTCTCGATGCACCTCCCCTTCTCCCAATCTATTGCCATTCAGATGATAATCTGCCTTCCTGTTTTTGCCACCAAAGTGGATAACCTCGCATTTATCCACATTATACTGCATCTGCCATGCACCTGCCCAATCACTCAACCTGTCCAAATCATACTGGAAGTTCTCGGCGGCATCCTCCTCACAGCACACACACCCACCCAGCTTTGTGTCGTCTGCAAACTTGGAGATATTACATCTAGTTCCCTCGTCCAGATCCTTAATATATATTGTGACTAGCTGGGGTCCTAGGACCGATCCCTGTGGTACCCCACTAGTCACTGCCTGCCACTTGGAAAAAGACTCGTTTATTCCAACTCTTTGCTTCCTGTCTTCCAACCAGTTCTCTCTATCCAAGTCAGTACTTTGCCCCCAATCCCATATGCTTTAACTTTACACACTAATCTCTTATGCGGGCCCTTATCGAAAGCCTTCTGAAAGTCCAAATACACCACATCCACTGGTTCTCCCTTATCTATTCTACCAGTTACATCCTCAAAAAATTCCAGTAGATTAGTCAAGCACGATTTACCTTTTGTAAATCCATGTTGACTTTGTCCGATCCTGTCACTGTTTTCCAAGTGCTCTGCTATTACATCTTTTATAATGGACTCTAGCATTTTCCCCACTACCGATGTCAGGCTTACCGGTCTGTAATTCCCCGTTTTCTCTCTACCACCTTTTTTAAATATGCTGTATTGTATGCTGACTGCTGCCTGGGTGACCTCAATTAACTTAGCACAGACTGGAGATTGAACCTGGGACCTTCCTGGTTTGTGTGGCTTGCATCATTGATTTATTTATAATCCAACAGTTCTTCTTGTATTTTCTGATTTAGTGATATCAGCAAGTTGGTGCCCTGCGCCTATGGTGCAGCCTCAAAGCCCGGCCCCTCTCGTCCCTCCTGCTCTTCCAAGAACAAAGTTAAGGAAGAGAATTCCCAATGGGAAACCCATTTTGTTTTGTCTGTAAAGATGATGGGTGCTAAATGGCAGCCCTTCAACAAATGACACAGTAGGTGGCAACAACAAAAGAAAGAAACAAACAAAAATTATATGGAAATTAGGTTTTTACAACGCATTCAAATGTGTTAACTTGTCCCTCTAACTTCTGCCTTCAGGTTAATGCCCAGCAACCCTAAATGCAAGATTCAGACTGGCATGAATATGAATCAGTGTAAACGAGCTGGAAATGATGGATATTGAGGCATACAAGTCACAACATCATTAGCCTTGTTTACATGTGCCCACCTACTTTTGGGAAAGTAGTTCTGCTGTTTGCCAGAAATGACAGCAAAAAATGGAGTGGGTGTAATGGATCTGCACCCTGTCCACCCAGTCACTGACTCTAAATTGGACAGAACCCCCAGAAAATCTAGGCAGATGAGTGCAATGCAAGATTGTATTAGTTTAGCTTTAAATTTCCTGGCTGATGTGTGTTTTTTAAAAATATCTGTTCTATTGCTGTAGTCGGGCTTTTGTGCTTTCACCATTTACAGATTTTCCAGAATCATTCTAGTGTTGCAAGAAGGATCTTAGTTTTTATGCAACATGAAGTCAGGCACAGCTTTTGGGTGAAAAATGGCAGATTCTTAGTTTTGACATAAAGATAAATATTTTGTGGGTATTCTAATTCTTTATCACAGACTTTTGTGAAGATGGTTGGACAGAATGCAGCTACACTGGAGGAACAAGTGGTTCAGGCAGAAAAGGACTGTGGAAACTTGCCTCACGCTGTTCGCAAACTTCTACATTCAATCAGTGCACCTTCATTTCTAACTGTAAGTAAAGTAAAAGCACAAAGCTGATACATAAAACAGAAAATATAGTTTAAAAATTCTGTTCCTGGATCGCCTGTTCAGTGTCACAGCTGTCAGCATTAGGGGATAAATATCTGGTTCTTTGACTAAGTTTCAGAATGTGTAAAGTATGAAATTGTACCTGGTCCACCCTTAGTAGCACCATTGACTATTTTTTGGTTTCGATTTTGTTTTGTTGGGACTGATCTTTGTCACCGAGGTAGTCGTCTTTTGTAGCAAACCAATACACTGAACAAGACACCAATGTGTTCATATAAAGGCAGCTGTATTCCAGTTATTGCTTCTCTTCAATCACTTTTCTGAACTTTAGCACATTTCGTGGATTTTTTTTTCTGTTGCAGAAGAAACGCAGCTGCCCCAACCAACAGAACTCGACCTATGAGCTGCCCAATCTATACAGAACTGAAGCCTATTTTCCCGAGAGTCCTGATAAGGAGTGCTTCAACAAACCAAACACCTGATTGTAACAATGTTTTCCACAAGCTAGGAGGACACTTTTCATCAGGAATATACCACTTGCATTGACACGAAGAACATAACTGAACATGTTGTTGCAAGTCTTGTACAGTTTGTTTTGTCACCTAGTTCCATCTGGATGAAAAGTGGTATGTAGTTATTGAAATTATGGAGATGTTTTCTGTGAAATATAACACTACTTCTACTAGGAAGAATGGACTTACATGAAGAAACTGGGGCATCAGTTTTTTTGGAATACTGTAGGATAGCATTGGAAGAATATAAAAACCTGTACGGAGCAGTAGTCCCAACCAACGTTCCCATTAAGCTGCGCGGCTGTGCAGCGGTCTGGAGGTCCCCCGCAAGCCGCTCATCGGCTTTTATGTGGGAGAAACCACGCATGTGCGAAAATTTGAATGGGCCGCGCAGCCAGTTAAAGGGACCACGCACGAAAAAAAAATTAGAGGGAAAATTGTTCCCGACTTACCAATGTAGCATGTTTTACACAACCTCAAAGCTGCTGGCCAGCAAGTCCCGATATGGTGCTTTTTTTTTTTTTCCCTTGATAATGCAAAGGACACAAATTAAGTTACCATATTATGAATATCAAAGTACATATTTGAAGTAAATTCAGAAATAAAGTCTAGCATGTTTGACAGTGGTTCTTCTTAATTATGTGAAACAAAGCTACCTTGAAAATAGAGTACAGTTTGGCACAGGTATGCATACCCAGTCCAAGCACAAAATTTTAATATTCTGAATTACCTCTAATTTAGTACCTCTGTTTAGAATTCCTTATGTACCATAACATTTAAACTTACAATCTTGATTCAAGCATGAAATAATCATTAATCAATATACATGAATATTCTAAATACAAGAGTCATGGGAAGAAGATTAGACATTTTATTTTCCAGTAAAGTACTCGAGTCTAACTTCATTTGTCTTTTTCTGAAAACAATGCTTCCTGTCATAGGATGTGAAGCTAAACCGCCCTAATGATGGTGGTAAAGTCAAAATGGGAATATAGTGGAAGGAAACAAAAGGTCAAAGAAAATATAGAAAATTAACTTCAAAAAACAAATGCGTTGACGGCTGTCATGCAGTCAAGGTTCAGATGGCTATACAGATTGTGCAGACTTTGCTCTTGTTTATGATATCCAAACCAGTGGCATACAACTTTTTTTTAGTACAATCCTACCTATCTGAAGAAGTAAGATAAGTTTTATCTCTTTTTTCCACTGGAGTTTGTAATTTTCACTAATAGCAATACAATTGCCCCAGATTTTCCACATGGCTCTGTGTTGTGATAGGAAGAGGAGCTGTTTTACATCATTACAATGCTGGACAAGAATTATCTGTTAAAACACACTTCCTGTCAACTAACCACATTATAATTCTTGTCCAGCGATACAGAGGTGCAAAAAGCACCTCTTCCTATTAAATGATGCAGCCATGGGCAGAAACTTGGCAGCGGTTAAAATGCTATTGATAAAAGATACAAACTCTAGTGAAAAGTTTTGAAAGGATAGTTAAGTATTTATGATATAGCAGATAAATGATGGATAGGTTTGCATTAGTGTATAAAAATGGAGCTCGTGTCCCTTGTTTGCATAAATTCAACTAGAGAGTTAAACTTCACTTGTTGACTGCACTCAGGTTGCTGGAGCATGTATTAGGGCATCTAACCTGTGTAAAATTTCTGTCTGCTTTTGCCAGCATGATCAAATTTGTCTCCGACTACACCAGTATGTCGCTAAATGTGCGCAATTTAAAAAACAGCAAATTGCTCAAACTTTGCACTTGAGGTTCATCCTACCCTTTGCACTTGAGGTTCATGCATTTCCAATCATTTATTTTCTACATAGTATATGCAGAATGTTGGAACTGATATCCTTATTGGAAAGTGTAGATTATTATTTCCTGTAATTTTGCAGAGCAGACATATTTTGTGCTGATGCATCTCTCTATCTCCCACCCATTGTTATTTAGTATCAGTGGCCTTCTCGTCTATGCAAGCTGACTCTTGGCGTAATGCCAATTTTTTTATGCACAGAAATTAGTGGCAGAATGATTGCATGTGTTTGTATAGCATACAAAATGATGTGGTCAAAGTGGAATTACAGGCATATATTGAGTATTGCTTGTGCTTCTCCTTTTTAGGCAGTCCCTCGGAACCGAGGATGACTTCCTTCCACATTAAAAATGAGTTTGCAGGTGACTGATGAGTCCAAAGCAGGACCTACAGTCTCTGTCACAGGTGGGGCAGACGGTGGTTGAACAGGCGGGTGCTTGGGTTGACGTGCGTTCCTTACGCTGCCTGTGCTTGGCTTCTGCTTGCTCCCGGCGAAGAGACCCGAGGTGTTCGGCGCCTTCCCAGATGCTTCTCCTCCACTTTGTGCAGTCTTGGGCCAGGGATTCCCAGGTGTCGGTGGGGATGTTACACTTTTTCAAGGAGGCTTTGAGGGTGTCCTTAAAGCGTTTCCTCTACCCACCTGGGGCTCTCTTGCCGCGCCAGAGCTCCGAGTAGAGCGGTTGTTTTGGGAGTCTCGTATCGGGCATGCAGACAATGTGACCCATCCATCGGAGCTGAGTGTTGAGTCTGTGGTTTCAATTGCAGTTATACTGAATAACAGGACACAGACTACAGAAGTAAGTAAACAGGTCTTTAGTGATTGAGGGTCAGGGCTGAACTGGGATACACTTTGCTCTGCAGGGTTTATATACCGGTGTGGTCACCACCGGTACAACAATGTACAGGAGCCATCAAAAAGTAGTCCATCACTTTAAGGTATCCTCTTAAGGTGGTACAGGTTACATACACTACAATTCCTCCCCTTTTAGCTTAACAGTGTACACCCCAAATTAAACATTACATGGATAACATATATACAATTTACACACAACTGTTCAAAGATTCAGTCTCTGAGGAGGCCTCCTGATCCGGCCCGGATAACGCCTTTCAGGGGTCTCTGGTTCTCGTTGCTGGGGTGACTCATCCACTTGATCTCCTATGGATTGAACATCATCAGGTACGTTCGAGTCTGAGGTAGATGCTACAGGCTCAATAAGTTCTTCAACTGGTGTCTCTGCCGTAGACATGGGGTCGACCCTTGTTCTCGATTCCACAAGTTGGTCAGCATGACGTCGTATTACGTTCTCTCCAACGTCTACCGTGTACATCAAGGGTCCTTGTCGTGCACGAATTGTTCCAGGTTGCCATTTATCATCCCTATAGTCCCCCCTGGCCAACACTGGTTGTCCTATTTCGAAACTACGAGTGGCCTTGTTATTTACATGCTGGAATTGCTTGTTTTCGACTTCCCTTCGCACATTGGGTTTTAACAAATCCAACCGGACCGCAACCTTCTGTTATAGAACATTATGGCAGGGCTTTGATTTGTCACTGAATGCGTGGCGTTTCGATACGCCATCAGGAAATTGTCCACCTTGTGTTGTAGTGGAATATGGTCTTCACTCATGGCCTTTATCGCCTTTTTGAACGTTTGAACAAATCTCTCGGCCAACCCATTTGTAGCCAGATGATATGGGGCAGATGTATAGTGTTTCACCCCATTCTTTTTCATGAATTTCTGGAATTCTTCTGACACGAACTGTGGTCCGTTGTCTGAACATATTTGTTCCGGCAACCCATTCCTTGCAAATATGGTTCTTAGAACTGCGATCGTCTGCTCAGAGGTAGTGGTCGACATCTTAATCACTTCTGGCCATTTAGAATGTGCATCTACTGCTATCAAAAACATGGAATCCATGAATGGACCTGTAAAGTCGATATGCACACGTTGCCATGGGGCTGAAGGCCATTCCCACGGATGCAGCGGTGCAATTGGAGGTGCATTTTGAACTTTTTGGCACCCTGAGCAGCTTTTAGTCAGATCCTCTATTTGTTTGTCGATACCTGGCCACCACACATAAGCCCTAGCAAGGCTTTTCATCTTGACCCCCCCCCCCCCCCCCCAGATGACCTTCGTGCAATTCTTTCAGAACTCTCTCTTAATTTTGGAGGAATAATCACCCTTGTTCCATACATCAATGTTCCTTGACATACGGACAGCTGTTCTTGTCTGGCTGAGAATGCTGGTAACAGTGGTTTGCCATGTGCTGGCCATCCCTTCACTGTCAAGTCGTAGACCCGAGACAGTGTCAGGTCATTTCGGGTCTCTCTCTCAATACCCGCATTGGTGACTGGTAAGCATTCGATGATGGTCGAGTGAAATATCTCTACAGGGTCAACTGCCGGTGCCTCTTCCGCTGTAGGTAGTGGCAGGCGTGACAGCCCATCAGCATTACCATGTTGTTTTGTACCTTTTGAATTCAATATCATATTGATGTGCCCCTAGGAAAAGGGACCATCTCTGAAGCCTCTGTGCTGTCATTACCGGAACACCCTTAGGGTTGAAAATGGAAACCAACGGCTGGTGATCTGTCAGCAGCGTAAACTTTTGGCCTTGCAGGTAATGGTTAAATTTCTTAACTCCCCACACGAGGCTGAGAGCCTCCCTATCTATCTGAGCATAGTTGCGCTCAGCGGAGGTCAATGATCTGGATGCGAAAGCGACTGGCCTTTCCGAGCCATCTGGAAACTTGTGAGAGCACTGCCCTGATACCATATGGAGAAGCATCACAAGCTAAGCGAATAGTAGGCGTTGGGTTAAAGTGAGCCAACACTTCCTTAGAGATGATCATTGCTTTGCTCTTTTGAAAAGCCCGCTTACAATCATCGCTCCACTTCCATGGTATTCCCATTTGCAAAAGAGTGTTTAGCGGGTGGAGCACCGTGGATAAATTTGGAAGAAACTTATGGTAATAGTTAACCAACCCGAGGAACGACCTCAACTGGGATACATTCTCCGGTGCAGGAGCTTTTACAACAGCTTCGATCTTGTCAGGTGACTTATGGAGCCCCTCCCGGTCAATGATGTGGCCGCAGTACGAGATTCACTTTTGAAAGAACTCACATTTCTGGCGATTAACTCTGAGCCCATATTCTTTCAATCTGATGAGCACCTGCTCCAAATTCGCGAGGTGATCGTTATCGTTATCTCCTGTAATCAGGATGTCATCCAGGTAGCATTGTGTGCCTGGAATTCCCTGCAATACCTGCTTCATGGCCCTTTGCCAAATCGCTGGAGCCGATGCCACTCCAAAAACCAGTCTATTATACCGATATAAGCCCTTATGCGTGTTGATCGTGAGATACTGACGTGACGCTTCATCAACTTCCATCTGTAGGTACGCCTGCGCCAGGTCTATCTTAGTGAAGTGTTTCCCGCCAGACAGCGAAGCGAAGATATCTTCAATCCGCGGAAGCGGATATTGCACCGTGTGAAGAACCGGATTAACAGTGATCTTGAAATCGCCACAGATGCGAACCTTCCCAGGTTCCCCCAGCTTGTTGCTCAACGAACGCTTCATGACAGGAACAATGGGTGTGGCCCATTCGCTCCAGTCCACCTTGGACAGTACCCCTGAACGTTCTAGCCCTTCCAGCTCTGCTTCCACAGCAGGTCGTATCTCATAAGGTACCGGTCTGGCTTTGAAAAATTTTGGGTTTGCATGTTCTTCAACCTTGATGGTTGCCGTAATTCCTTTCAGTGTTCCAAGTCCCTGTTGGAACACCTCCTTAGCATCGTCTAAGATTTTGGACAGTCGTTTAGGTTTGCCGTCGTCCTCCTTACAGGCATCCACAGTCAGTGCTTGTATGGAATGCCAGTCCACATTTATTCTCCGGATCCATTCCCGTCCCAGTAGTGGCGGACCTCCATCAGGTAACACATACAAGTCCATTTTCTGAAATTCTTTACCATTGTAGACCACGTTTACTTTTATCTTTCCTTTGGGGTATACTATTTGCCCCGTGTATGTTTTCAATACAATCTCCGTATCCCTCACGGGAATGTGCGAGAATAACCTTTTGTAATCTTGCTTATTCATGACCGTTAATGCCGACCCAGTGTCCAATTCCATCTTCACTTGGACTCCTGCTATCCGAAGCGTGACCCAGATAGTTTGGTGGTCTGCTGTGTTACCCACATTATGTATTTTCAGACAACCCAGTTGCTTACTGCTGGAGTCTGAATCCGTCTTCTGTTCATCCGAACTGTTCTCTGTCACCTTGTGTACTTTTTTGTACTTCTCCTGCGGTGACTTTTTGCTGCTGGTCTTCTTTCCTGACCGGCATACTCTCACTATGTGACCAAGTTTGCCACATTGCCTGCATTCTTTATCTTTGAACCAGCACTGGTTCTGGTCATGCGTTGTCCTTCCACAACGATAGCACTTTACTGTGACCAATGCCATTTCATTGGTGCTGAATTCCAATGGCCTTTGCTGTATCTCTGCAGCGCCTCGTGCTGCTGCCTCGTGGGATGCTGCAATGCTGAAAGCTTTGTCCAGCGTAAGATCCTTTTCCTCCAGCAGTCGCTTCTGGGTTCCTTCCCTTAGGAGCCCACACACAAACTTATCTCTCAGTGCGTCTGCTAGTCCTGTTCCGAACTGGCAGTACTTTGATAACTTGCGCAGTTCTGTTAGGAATTCAGCGTTGCTTTCTTCTTTAAGTTGAATTCTTTTGTAGAATTTAAATTGTTCTGCTATCAGCAGCGGCGTGGGGTTTAAATGCTCCTGCAGGATAGTAACAATATCCGCGAAACTCTTCCCTACCGGTTTGTCTGGTGTTACAAGGTTCCTTAATAACCCGTACGTCGTCGCACCCATTGCGTTTAATAGGGTTAGTGCTTTCTTATCCTCCGGTACCTCATTCGTTGTACAGTAAACTTTGATGAGTTCCACATAAGTGGCCCAATCTTCCACATCGTTATCAAAAGCAGTGATGTTACCCGTTTTTGGCATCCTTGTTGAGTTTCTCCTTCCCCTTTTGGATATTATTATTATTTTTTTCAAAATGGCGGCTTTTCCCGCGCTTGTCTTCCCCCGCCGACTCAAAATGGCGATTCCCACGCTGTTGCCGTCCACGCCTCCCAGCGGTCCTTTATTTTCCCCTGCGTTGCTGCTCTTGTTCCCCCGCCGCTCCCTGTGGCCATAAACGCCTTTCTGGCTGCTGCGCGTCTCTGCCCGATTGCAGTCCGGCCCCTGACACCGGCTGCGGTCATGTTCTCCGCCCTTTTTGTCATTTTCCCTCCCCTTCTCCCCTGACAACTCGGCCGACTTTCCCCCCCCGTGCCGCTCGATCGGGCTTACCCACCGCTGTCGTAGAAGGGATGCTCACTGATGCTTGACTTCGTGGTCAGCAAACCAACCCGGGTTTCCGATGGCCTCCCGTGCGATGCAGGATGTTGAGGGCGGATGCCCTTTTTCGCGCCCGTTCCTGAGGACGAAGCTTCCTTTGATGCAAAACTGCCGCAAGGTAAGATCAGACTCGTCGCCACTGTTGAGTCTGTGGTTTCAATTGCAGTTATACTGAATAACAGGACACAGACTACAGAAGTAAGTAAACAGGTCTTTAGTGATTGAGGGTCAGGGCTGAACTGGGATACACTTTGCCCTGCAGGGTTTATATACCGGTGTGGTCACCACCGGTACTACAATGTACAAGAGCCATCAAAAAGTAGTCCATCACCTTAAGGTATCCTCTTAGGGTGGTACAGGTTACATACACTACAATGAGCATGGTCAAAGCTTCGATGCTGGGGATGTTAACCTGAGCAAGAACACTGACGTTGGTGCGCCTATCCTGCAGGATCTTGCGGAGGCAGCGTTGGTGGTACCTCTCCAGTGCTTTGAGGTGCCTGCTGTACATGGTCCATGTCTGAGGCATACAGCAGGGCGGGTATCACTGCTGCTCTGTAGACCATGAGTTTAGTGCCGGGTTTGAGGTCCTGCTTTTCAAACACTCTCTTCCTCAGGTGACCGAAGGCTGCACTGGCACACTGAAGGCGGTGTTGGACTTCGTCGTCGACGTCTGCCCTTGTTGACAGTAGGCTCCTGAGGTATGGAAAGTGGTCCACGTTGTCCAAGGCCTTGTCGTGGATTTTGATAATCGGGGAGTAGTACTGTGTGGCGGGGGTAGGTTGGTAGAGGACCTTTGTCTTACGGATGTTTAATGTAAGGCCCATACTCGTACGCTTTGGTGAAGGTGTTGACGATGGTTTGGAGTTCGACCTCCGAGTGAGCGCAGACGCAAGCGTCGTCGCTTGTACTTAGTCATGTGACAACTGTTGTGTAATTCATCTCGGATTGCCCCTTTATTCTGCTTGTTTAAATTATCAATCCAACATACTTATTGTTCACTAATTTCTTGGTAAAAATCCCATTTTTTGCATTATTTTAATTAAATTCAGATGCACAATTATTCATTTTAAATGAGTTTAGGTACCGATATTACATTGAATCGAGATAGTTATTTTTAAAACAATCTAATTACTTGTGAACATGCACTTATTATTTATTTAGCTATATATTAACACCCACATGTATTGGTACTGTTTTAATTTTGTCATTTTATAATTCTTGATCTGTAGCTTCAGGGTAGTTTGAACAACTTCCAAATGTTCAGTATGGGAATGTTACTGAATTTTGTGCTGAAGTTAGATATTGCATATTACGTAAATGGCAATTATTTAAATCAGTTAATTTCAGTTAATTTTCTTGTGCTCCTAATTTCACCTGACAAAGATTTGATTAAGAGTGGATAAAAATGTACCATAATTGCATTTTGGATGTATATACATTTTGACTAGAAACAGGCTAAATTATGATGCTGGAGCACTAATCTTTAGATCTTCCACCCAGAGATGATATTTTCTCAACTGATTCATGGACTGTTAGTTTCTGTCATTTAAGGTAAAGGAACACAATAGTACAATTCTATACATAATAATTGTTACAATTTGAATACTACTGCAAGTAAATGTAACCCAATTCTAGCATTTTTGTGTAGTAGTTGCTTGTTCTTTTGTAATATCTGGTATTCCTTATGTTAGCTTTGGTAACCACATAAATGGGAAAGAAACAGCGCCTCTACCACCTAGGACCATGGCAGCTGGTGCATGGGAACACCAGCACCTGCAAGTTCCCCTCCAAGTCACACACCATCCTCACTTGGAAATATATTGCCGTTCCTTCATCGTCGCTGGGACAAAATCTAGGATCTCCCCACATAACAGCACTGTGGGTGTACCTTCACCACACGAACTGCAGCAGTTCAAGAAGGCGGCTCACCACCACCCTCTCGAAGGCAATTAGGGATGGGCAATAAATGCTGGCCTTCCCAGAGTTGCCCACATCCAGTGAATTAATTAAGAAAAAGACACTCATCGGCTAGTTGCTAAGTGTGTGATGTATTAATTTTCTAAATTGGTGCCAGCACAGATATATCCATTAAGTCCTGTAGTACATGGTGTTGGACCCTCCTGGTGTCTGGCCATGATTGTTGCCTTCTTTCAGGATACAACTTCAAAAATTGACGATGTATAAGATTTTGTAAAATTGTCTGAAGACTTCAAAGTCCCTCAAAGACAGGGTGGCCAACTGTACTTCCGTGCAGGCTGTAAGTATAGGAAGCACCACAACTATCCACAAGTGAGGTTATCGGCAACATCCATCCTCAAACAGAGATGACTAATTAATGACTTTGATATATATGAGATGGGAGTCCTAGACAGGTTAAGAAGGCTCAAAATGTAATAAATCTCCAAAGATAGATAATATTTATACCAGCATGCCAAGAGAAACTAGGTAGTGACAATTATTATGAGGGCGTCCCTAGATGCCAGGGAGGTGCTAGTAGATCGATCAATACATGAAATGGATTTCCAGAGTCCTAGATGGCTGGACAATGATCTCACACCAACAACGAGCTGGTGATGGTTTTGATTTGTCACTTGACAGTTGAGAGCAAGCTTTTTTTCTCTCGCAGTGTAAAAAAGCCAGTCTGCTGTGAGTTGCAGTTTAAAACAGTCAGCGAGGCAGAAAATTTGTTGGTGACTAGTTTAAAGAACATTGCCTTGTAAAGTGAATCAAAGCCCATATCAAGGGCTGAGCTTGTGTAATTTTTGTTAAGTGGAGCAATAGGAAATAGAGTTTCACTGAAAACTAGTCTGTTCAGTCATGTATTGTGTGTAATAGAAACCAGTTTTTTGGTTTACAATTGGCCTAATTTTACTAGAGTGCTTATCAGTTGATCTTGCAGAAGAGAGAAATGCATAGGGGGGCACTTGTGAGATGAAGGAATCCACTATACACAATGAGGGGTCTTATTGTTATGGTCCCTGGGTCACACCATCATATGACTAGATATTTGGCAGTAAAGGTAAGCTTCTGATCATAGGGGATGTGGGTCCACTTACAGGAGTGTCCAGTAGCACTGAACCCAAGAGAATATCGAGTGTAAACCTGAAATTTGCAACGGACCTAGGACTTAACCTGTCCAACCAATGCAGAGCAGAAAAATGTAAATAGAATGTTGAAACTATATAGCTAAAAGTAGAGTAAGTCAGAATCAAACTGTAGTGCTCTGGTCATACCATAGATAAGAACATAAGAAATAAGAGCAGGAGTAGGCCATACGGCCCCTCGAGCCTGCTCCGCCATTCAATAAAATCATGGCTCATCATTGACCTCAACTCCACTTTCCTGCCTGATCTCCATATCCCTTGATTACCCAGAGTCCAAAAATCTATCTGAGCCTTGAATATACTCAAAGACTCAGCATCCACAGCCCTCTGGGGCAGAGAATTCCAAAGATTCACAACCCTTTGAGTGAAGAAATTCCTCCTCATCGCAGTCTTAAATGGCCTACCCCTTATCCTGAGACTATGCCCCCTAGTTCTAGACACTCCAGCCAGGGGAAACAACCTCTCAGCATCTACCCCGTCAATCCCCTTGTTTCAATGAGATCACCTCTCATTCTTCTAAACTCCAGAGTATAGGCCCATTCTACACAATCTCTCATCATAGCACAGCCCTCTCATCCCAGGAATCAATCTAGTGAACCTTCATTGCACTGCCTCCAAGGCAAGTATATCCTTTCTTAGATAAGGAGACCAAAATGGTGCACAGTACTCCAGGTGTGGTCTCACCAAGGCCCTGTACAATTGTAGCAAGACTTCCTTATTCTTACACTCCAACCCCTTTGTAATAAAGGCCAACATGCCACTTGCCTGCCTTATTGCTTGCTGTACCTGCATGTTAGCTTTCTGTGTTTCCTGCACGAGGACATCCGAATCTCTTTGAACACCAACATTTGAAAGTTACTCACCATTTAAAAAAATATTGGTTTTCTATTCTTCCTACCAAGGTGAATAACTACACATTTCCCTACATTGTTCTCCATCTGCCACCTTACTGCCCATTCACTTAGTCTATCTACATCCCTTCGCAGACTCTTTGTGTTCTCCTCACAGCTTACTGTCCCACCTAGCTTTGTATCATCAGCAAACTTGGATACATTACTCAGTCCTTTCATCTAGGTCATTAATATAGATTGTAAATAGCTGAGACCCCAACACTGATCCTTGCGGCACCCCACTAGTTGCAGCCTGCCAACCTGAAAAAATCTGTTTATCCCTACTGTTTTCTGTTCGTTAACCAATCCTCTATCCATGCTACGATAGCAAAATACTGCAGATGCTGGAAATCCAAAATAACAACAGAAAATGCTGGAAAAACTCAGCAGGCCAGGCAACATCCGTGGAGAGAAATTGGAGTCGACGTTTCGGGTCTAACCCTTTTTTTCAAAACTGGAAAGGAAATGAAATAGATCGAAAGGCAGGGCTGCGAGAGAACAAAAGAAGTGAAGAGACGTTAAGAGGTATTCAAAACGAGATGAGATGGTGATAGGACTAGTGGAGACAAAAGACGGCTCAGATTAGGTGTGAAATGTTCTGGCAGAGAGACAGCTGCCATGTGGGAGAGAGAGAGAAAAAAAGGAAAGGGGGGGGGGAAATACCAAAACAAAGGGGTGGATAAAAAATATAAGTAAAAATGTAATGGGGTTATGATCTGAAATTGTTGAACTCGATATTGAGTCCTATCCATGCTACTATATTATCCCAACCCCATGAGCCCTAATCTTGTGTAATAACCTTTTATGTGGCACCTTATCGAATGTCTTTTGGAAATCCAAATATAGTACATCCACTGGTTCCCCTTTATCTACCCTGCTAGTTACATCCTCAAAAAACTAATAAATTTGTCAAACACGATTTCCCTTTCATAAAACCACGTTGACTCTGCCTAATCATGTTATGATTTTCTAAGTGACTTGATACCACTTGCTTAACAATGGATTCCAGCATTTTCCCAACGACTCATGTCAGGCTAACTGGCCTGTAGTTCCGTTTTTTCCTCTCCCTCCTTTCTTGAATAGCGGTGTTACATTTGTGACCTTCCAATCCGCTGGGACCATTCCAGAATCTAGGGAATTTTGGAAGATCAAAACCAATGCATCCACTATCTTTTCAGCCACCTCTTTTTTAGAACCCTAAGATGTAGGTCGTCAGGTCCAGGGGATTTGCCGGCTTTTAGTCCCATTAGTTTCTCTAGTACTTTTTCTCTACTTATATTAATTACGTTAAGTTCCTCACCCTCATTAGACCCTTGGTTCCATACCATTTTTGGTATGCTTTTTGTGACTTCTACTGTGAAGACAGAAACAAAATATTTGCTTAACATTTGTGCCATTTCCTTATTCCCTGTAATAATTTCTCCTGTCTCAGCCTCTAACGGACCAACATTTACTTTTGCTACTCTTTTCCTTTTTACATACTTGTAGAAACTCTTACAATCTGCTTTTATATATCTCACTAGTTTTCTCTTCCTTTTTTATCAATTTTTTTGGTCAACCTTTGCTGGTTTCTGAAACTCTTCCAATCCTCAGGTATATTATTATTCTTTGCAACATTATAAGCTGCTTCTTTCAATCTAATGCTATCCTTAACTTCTTTAGTTAGCCACGGTTGGATCACTTTTCCCGTGGAGTTTTTGTTTCTCAATGGAATGTATTTTTGTTGAGAATTATGAAATATTTCTTTAAATGCTAGCCACTGCTTATCTACCGCCATAGCTTTTAATCTATTTTTCCAATCTGCCTTAGCCAACTCACCCCTCATACCTATGTAATTGACTTTATTAAGTTTAAGACTCTAGTTTAGGACTTAGGCAAGTCACTCTCAAAATTAATGTGAAATTCTATCATATTATGATCACTCTGCCCCAGAGGATCCTTTACTATGAGATTGCTAATTAACCCTGTCTCATTACACAATACAAGATCTAAAATAGCCTGTTCCCTGGTTGGTTCCATGACATATTGTTCTAGGAAATTGTCCTGAATGCTTTCCATGAACTCGTCCTCCAGACTACCTTTGCCAATTTGCTTTGTCCAGCCTATATGAAGATTAAAGTCCACCAATATTATTGCATTACCTTTGTTGCAAGCTCCTACTATTTCTTGATTAATATTCTGTCCAACGGTATAGCTACTGTTGGGGGGCCTATTTACTACTCCTACCAGTGTTTTCTGCCCCTAGTTATTCCTTATCTCCACCCATACTGATTCTACTTCCTGATCTTTCGAGCCGAGATCCTTAATGTCCTTATGTCATCCTTTATTATCAGGGCTACTCCCTCCTTTTCCATTCTGCCTGTCTTTTCGAAACGTCAAGTACCCTGGAACTTTGAGTATATCTTGAGTATTGTATCCGGTTCTGGCCAAGATACAAGGGAGACATTCAAGAAGCAGTCTTGAAAAGCCACGTGACTGATCCCTAGTGGTATTGGTTTGAGTTATGATGAAATATTGAAGAAACCAGGGCTTTTCAGCAACAAGAGATGTATAGGATGATGACCGGACAACCATTTAAGAACAAATTGGATGCTGTAGTTGGGACTTTCTGGGTGGATAAACTAAGATGGGTGTAATGGCCTCCCTCATCTGTAACTATCTTGTGACTATTCTCACCGAAAAGTACTCCTATTCAAGTAGGTTCAGACATGAGGACTTTGACCTGAGTCTGAGACCAGTTTATTGAGTTCTTTTGACATCTGTTAGTCAGTTGCCCAGTACTCCGAGCAAAGTTCCTCTGTATGTTCCTATAAGTTGGCTGGTGCCAGGAATAAACTTGAAGTGGAGGCTTTTGCTCCAGCATGGCACAAAGTTTACACAGTGCATGCCAAGGTACAGCTTCTGTTGAAGGTCATTGAGTTTAATTCCACCACAGCAATTCAAACATCTCTATAGACAAATAACTTAAAATTTGCATGCAAGAAAAAGGCACTTTTGGGTGATTCCATTAATCTGTTTACAACAAAGATTTAGCAAGGTAGACAAGGACAAAATTAATTAAGCAGACAATAGTTCTTTCAAGGAGATAGAGTTCAAGCTCTAAATCTTCCTTAAGGAGGCACTTGTTAACAGCACAATTGACAATTAAAATAGTGTTCTCAAACAAGGACATTTGAGAGAAACATCTGTACCTGGAGAAGGGATAGGTATAAGTACCCTCTGTCATTCTTTATTTATTTCTGACATCAGTCTTCTCACAAGCTACATCTACATTGGATTCTGCCCAAGAGATGTGGCCTTGCAATGGCCACTCCTTTTACGTGAGAATGATACTACAGGTACCATAATTCATGACATTTTGCCTTTGGCCTGGTGTATGCAATTCTGGGCTAAGCATATTTTTCAGGCTCCTTTTAAAATTTTCTTTGAGGATACATTTTTTGTAAAATTATATTTTGGTAGAGTACACTGGCATATTTTGTCTTGTTACGGATGTATGCACATTGGAACAACACATTGTTTGGCATTGGCATAATTTGAGTTCCTACGGTTTGGCTGAGTCAGGGATAATTAAAGGTCCTGTCTACTTGCAGCGTAGGGTTATTGTCCTTTGGGAGCTGGGAGTTTGTGGTTCCATGCTGATCTTGGGTGTAGAGGATGGGTGCCTGAGTCATGGACTGCCAGAAAAGAGCTCAATACATCTTTCCAGTTCCAGGCAGAGTCCATGCATTGCTCACTGGCATATATCCCACAGTTGTTTCACCCACATGCTTGTTTTGGGAGGGTCTGCAGAGCAGAGAAATGTATTTTCTTGAGAGTTGTGGTGCACTGCATGTGGGGACTCACCTTAACAGGATGCTGGCCCAGCAGATGTAGGCATGGGTTTGCAGAGATTGTGAGGCCCATTAAGCATAGATTTCCAGAGTAGTTGAAAGTGCAGGCTATAAGCAGAATGTATAGTAATGTGCCCTTCAGGCTCTTTTAAAAAGAAAATTGACATCTCCTGTTACCACCCCACCCACCCACCCAATGTCCAGTGGATCTATTTCTCCCTATTTGGAAAGATGATGTTTCCCCTCTCTGGATCACTGCTGTCACAGATCTCTACCTGTTTTGTATGGCATTGTAGCTTGAAGAGAAAAATAATGATTTTATTTATTTAAAGTTTTTTCTTTATTGCTAACACTTGCTGGTCTGGGGTTCTGTGGCTGCCAGCCCACTCCACAGATGTAGTTATTTTTATGCATCAGCCTAGATGTGAATGTAAGCAAGCTATTTTACTGTGTGGGGCATCACAACAGAGCCTGAATACCTCTCCCCCAACAGATACACTTTGCAGCAAGGACCACTGGATGGTAATCAGGAGTGGGATTCCTGACTGATTGCTCTCTGCCTGTGGACTAGGAGAGGAGGAGGAGGGGGTAAAGGCCAATTTTAGATCTCTTACCACCACCCTAGCTGAAATCAGTTAATGCAGCACAGCTTCTAATATCTCCTCCTTTGGTTTGGTGTCCATTTTTGTCTGCTTACACTTGTCTGAAGCACCTTGGGATGGTTTTCTATATTAAAAAAGCTATATAAATGCAAATTGTTGAGTGATTTCTTTTTATTGGGCTTCATGTATTGGATCTGTTTCAATCATTATGGCACCAATTGGCTTTCACATTTCATAACCCTCCCATATGTGTACAAACCTCCAGGTTTCCTTTGTACACATATGGGAGGGTTATGAAATGTAGATGTAGCCCATGGCCAGGGTCAGGACGGTGTGACTACGAGTGAGGCAGGTACGGGGAACCAGGAGGTAGTGTTGGAGGAGCCGCAGCCCTTGCACTTGACCAACAGGTTCGAGGTTCTTACTCCCTGTGGGGACGGGAGCAGGGGCTGCAGGGAGGATGAGCAACCTGGCCACAGCACCGTGGAACGGGGGGCCATTCAAGAGGGGGGAGTAAATAGAAATGTTGTAGTGGTAGGGGATAGTAGTATTAGGGGGATAGATAGAGTTCTCTGCAGCCAAGAGCGAGAGTCCCGTAGGCTGTGTTGCCTACCCGGTGCCAGGGTTAAGGACATCTCCTCTGGGCTGGAAAGAAACTTGCAGTGAGAGGGGGTGGATCCAGTCGTCGTGGTCCATGTTGGTACAAACGACATAGATAGGACTAAGAAGCCGGTTCTGTTAAAGGAGTATGAGCAGCTAGGGGTCAAATTAAAAAACAGAACCTCAAGGGTAATAATCCTGAGCCACGAGCGAATTTGGCTAGGACAAATAAAATCAGAGAGTTAAATGCGTGGCTCAAAGACTGGTGTGGGAGAAATGGGTTTTGCTTCCTGGGACACTGGCACCAGTACTGGGGCAGGAGGGAGCTGTTCCGTTGGGACGGGCTTCACTTGGCCAGTGCTGGGACTAGGGTCCTGGCGGATCATATAACTAGGGCTGTAGAGAGGGCTTTAAACTAACTAGTGGGGGGAGGTTCCTAGAGAACAAATAATAAAAATGACAACAGAGAAGGTCAGAGACTTAGGTAGCAGTGGGGAAATGAAAAACCAGAGCGTGTCAGGAAGGGGCAGAAGGTATGGAGTAAAAGGTAAAGTAATAAAAAGGGCAAAAGCAGGAACTAAGTGTCAAAAAACACATTTGAAAGTTCTCTATCTGAATGCACGCAGCATTCGTAACAAAATAGATGAGTTAATGGCACAAATAGCTACATATGGGTATGATCTTGTGGCCATTACAGAAACATGGCTGCAGGGTGACAATGCCTGGGAATTAAACATACCAGGTTATTTAACGATCAGGAAGGACAGGCAGGAAGGAAGGGGAGGTGGGGTGGCTATGTTAATAAAGGAAGGAATCACTAATACAGAGAAATGATATTGACTCAAAAGGTCAGGATAATGAAACAGTTTGGGTGGAGATAAGGAATAATAAGGGGAAAAAAACACTAGTGGGCGTAGTCTATAGGCCTCCGAACAGTTGCAACTCGGTTGGACGGAGTATCAATCAGGAAATAGTTGAGGCTTGTAATAAGGGAACATCTATAATTATGGGGGATTTTAACTATCATATTAACTGGACAAATCAAATTGGGCAGGGCTGCCTTGAGGATGAGTTCATTGAGTGTATTAGGGATGGGTTTCTTGAGCAGTATGTAACTGAACCGACCAGGGGGCAAGCAACCTTAGATCTGGTCCTGTGTAACGAGACAGGATTAATTAAAAATGTCCTAGTAAAGGATCCCCTTGGAATGAGTGACCATAACATGGTTGAATTCCATGTTCAATTAGAGGGTGAGGAGGTTGTATCTCAAACAAGCGTGCTAAGCTTGAATAAAGGAGACTATGAAGGTATGAGAGCAGAATTGAGCAAAGTGGATTGGGAAAATAGATTAAAGGGTAAGACGATACATGATCAGTGGTGTACATTTAAGGAGTTATTTTACAACTTCCAAAAAAAGTATATTCCACTGAGAAGAAAAGGGTGTAAAAGAAAAGACAGCCATCCGTGGCTAAGTAAAGAAATTAAGGATAGTATTCGACTAAAAACAAGGGCATATAAGGTAGCCAAATCTAGTGGGAGGATAAAGGATTGGGAAAACTTTAAAAGACAGCAAAAAATAACAAAAAGATTGATTAGGAAAGTAAATTAGCAAAAAATATAAAAACAGATAAAGAGTTTTTATAGTTATATAAAAAGAAAAAGGGTGGCTAAAGTAAATGTTGGTCCCTTAGAGGATGAGACTGGGAAATTAATGGTGGGAAATATGGAGATGGCAAAAACACAATGAATATTTTGTATCAGTCTTTACAGTAGAGGACACCAAGAATATCCCAACGCTGGACAAGCAGGGGGCTATGGGGGGGGGGGGGGGGGGGGAAGGAGATAAACACGATCAAAATCACTAAGGAAGTGGTACTCGGTAAAATAATGGGACTCAAGGCGGATAAATCGCCTGGACCTGATGGCTTACATCCAAGGGTCTTGAGGGAAGTGGCGGTAGGGATTGTGGATGCATTGGTAATAATCTTCCAAAACTCCCTGGACTCAGCAAAGGTCCCAGCAGACTGGAAAACTGCTAATGTAACACCTTTATTTAAAAAGGGCAGTAGACAGAAGGCTGGAAACTATGGACCGGTTAGCCTAACATCTGTGGTAGGTAAAATTTTGGAGTCCATTATTAAGGAGACAGTAACGGGACATTTGGATAATCATAGTTTAATAAGACAAAGTCAGCATGGTTTTATGAAGGGGAAGTCATGTTTGACAAATTTGCTGGCGTTCTTTGAGGAAGTAACATACAGGGTGGATAAAGGTGAACCAGTGGACGTAGTGTATTTAGACTTCCAAAAGGCATTTGACAAGGTGCCACACAAAAGATTATTGCTTAAGATAAAAAATCACGGGATTGGGGGTAATATTCTGGCATGAATAGAGGATTGGCTATCTAACAGAAGGCAGAGAGTTGGGATAAATGGTTCATTCTCAGACTGGCAATCAGTAACCAGTGGTGTTCCGCAGGGGTCAGTGCTGGGTCCCCAACTCTTTACAATCTATATTAACGATTTGGAGGAGGGGACCGAGTGTAACATATCAAAGTTTGCAGATGATACTAAGATGGGAGGGAAAGTAGTGAGTGAGGAGGACATAAAAAACCTGCAAGGGGACATAGACAGGCTAAGTAAGTGGGCAGAGACTTGGCAGATGGAATACAATACTGGAAAGTGTGAGGTTATGCACTTCGGCAGGAAAAATCGTAGAGCAAGTTATTATCTTAATGGCAAGAAACTGGAAAGTACTGAAGTAGAAAGGGATCTGGGGGTCCTGGTGCACGAAACTCAAAAGGTTAGTATGCAGGTGCAGCAAGTGATTAAGAAGGCCAATGGAATGTTGGCTTTCATTGCTAGGGGGATAGAATATAAAAATAGGGAGGTATTGCTTCAGTTGTACAAGGTATTGGTGAGACCGCACCTGGAATACTGCATACAGTTTTGGTGTCCATACTTAAGAAGACATACTTGCTCTCGAGTCAGTACAAAGAAGATTCACTCAGTTAATCGAGGGGATGGACATATGAGGAGAGGTTGAGTAGATTGGGACTCTACTCATTGGAGTTCAGAAGAATGAGAGACGATCTTATTGAAACATATAAGATTGTGAAGGGGTTGGATCGGGTGGATGCGGGGAGGATGTTCCAGATGATGGGTGAAACTAGAACTAGGGGGCATAGTCTTAGAATAAGGGGCTGCTCTTTCAAAACTGAGATGAGGAGGAACTACTTCACTCAGAGGGTGGTAGGTCCATGGAATATGCTGCCCCAAAAAGCTGTCGAAGCTACATCATTGCATAAATTTAAAACAGAAATAGACAGTTTCCTAGAAGAAAAGGGAATTAAGGGTTACGGGGAGCGGGCAGGAATTTGGACATGAGTTTAGGTGCGGATCGGTCATGGCCCTGTGGGTAGCGGAGCGGGCCCAGGGGCCGTGTAGCCTGATCCTGCTCCTGTTTCGTGTGTCTAATTCTGTTAGATTCAGGAGATAGTCCTGTCATAGTGGATTGGCGGCTAGGATCAGATCAGCCATGATCTTATTGAATGGCGGAGCAGGCTCGAGGGGCCAATTGGCCTACTCCTGCTCCTATTTCTTATGTTATGACATTCCAGTGGTAGCCACTTTTTAGTGGGTGGCATGTTGGACATTTCATGTAGCAAAAAGGCCAACTAATAATTTGAAATATTTAAGGTAGTGCTAGGCTAGTGTCGGATGGAATGATATTGAGGCAGAGCTATCTCCAAGATTCTCTCCATAGTATATTTCTAGAATAAGGCTGTTTTGGGCCATTTCTATGCATTCTGCAGTATCTGCTTCATTTCCAGCAATACCACTCAAAATTTACAGAACATTGATTGTGGGTGGTCAACAAATATTTCCCCTTCCTCTCATTTGTAAGTGCCTTTATAAAGTAAAACAGCAAGTGGCATAACTAGGATTAGAGAAAATCTTTGATTTCTGTGAATCTTTAATGTTGATAGATATTTTGAAGTCCCAGGTTTGCTATTTCCACCCCCGTTCCTCACCGCTTTGGAAAGTGTTGACTTCTTGCTAGGGGTACACTTCTACAAATGCTCTCCAATATCTTGCTTAAGTCATCATTGTGACAAAAATGAAGCATTTTTTCCTGTTAGATTAATGATTGGATTCTTGTTGACCACAACACATGTTTAAGGTCAGTCACTACTTGTTTCTGCAAGTTGTATGGAATGCAAGAGGCCAGGAAAAGGCAAACACTGGGGCTATGAAAGGAGGCAAATGTACAAAAAACTTTAGTCTGTGATGTCCCCCCTAGGGCTACACCATTTCCTTTCCGGTCCACTTCATCTTTTCTGAACACTCTATACTCCTACATGTTCTTCATTTTCATAGTAGCAACATGGTTAAGCCCAGAGGATGGAAATGAAGAACATGTAGGAGTATAGAGTGTTCAGAAAAGATGGGAGTGGACCGGAAAGGAAATGGTGTAGCCCTAGGGGGGACATCACAGACTACTAAAGTTTAACATGATCTGGGATTTAGATATACCAGAGACCAGGTATAACTTTAAAATGACTACATTCAAAGAAATGAGGGAATAACAAACAAATAAATGGAAGGAGGATGTTCAACAATACTTCATGGTTGGTTTTATTAATGTAACCTGCTTGGACCTTACTTGCCTTTCTCTTAGTAGACTTCACCGTCTGACGTGGATCTTTGTTCTGTAGTTCTGTTCCACAGGTTGTTGGGATCTTGATACCTGTCAGTCAACCTGTGTTCATGCTGCTGATGCCATTTCCCCCTTTGAAATTAGATTTAAAGCTCAACAGGAGGGATATTCCAACTGCTTAAGGTGGGAAAGTCAGAGATGAGATAACAATTTCCCAATTGTCCCCAATAATCATGAATAACAGTTTCAATAGATGTTTAGTAACATGAAACTCCCCTTATTGTCCCAGTAATTCTATCATGCTATTGTAAGGTGGGTTTTTAATTTTTTTGAATGTACTTTAAAAGCAACACTTCAACATAAATCATATGAATCCTTTCCATAGAAAAATGGTCAAAAATCCTGAACTGAGATGACTCTAACTCAATTTCATGTAAAATAATTGAAGATTATCTATACAATAATTTAGTAACTAGCAGTCAATGTAGCTTCAGAAGGGACAGATTCTGCCTGACTAACCTATACTTCTATTTGAACATAACAGGAGTAGGCCATTTAGTCCCTCGAGCCTGTTCCACCATTCAATGAGACCATGGCTGATCTGTTACCTAACTTCATATTCCTTAATACCTTTGGTTAACAGAAATCTATCAATCTTAGATTTAAAATCAAAAATTGACCCAGCACCAACTGCCGTTTGCTGAAGAGAGTTCCAAACTTCTACCCTGCTCTGCGTGTAGGAGTGATTTCCTAACTTCACTCCTGAAAGGCCTGGCTTTAATTTTTAGGCTCTGTCCACTAGTCCTAGATTCCCCAACCAGCAAAAATAATTTCTCACTATCTTCCCCATCAGTTCCCCTTAATAGCTTAAACTTCAATCAAATCACCCCTTAATCTTCTAAATTCCAGGGAATAGAACACTATGTAATTGCTCCTCGTAATTTAACCCTTGGAGTCCAGGTATCATTCTAGTAAGTCTACGCTGCACTCCCTCCAAGGCCAGTATATCCTTCCCAAGGTGTGGTGCCCAGAACTGAATACAGTACTCCAGGTGTGGTCTAACCAGGGCTTTGTATAGCTGCAGCACAACTTCTAACCCCTTGTATTCTAGTCCTCTAGATATAAAGACCAGCATTCCACAAGCCTTTAGATTTTTTTTTTGTACCTGTCCATGGCATTTTAATTCTCTATGTATGTGGACCCCTAAGTCTCTTTGGAACTCCACTGTTTCTAGCTATTTACCATTTAGAAAGTACTCTGATCTATCCTTTTTAGGTCCAAAGTGGATGACCTCACATTTATGTATATTGAATTCCATTTGCCACAGTTTTGCCCAATCTATTAATATCTTTGTAAGTTTTGCTTCCATCTACACTGCTTACAATGCTGTCTATCATCAGCAAACTTGGATATATGACTTTCTATCCCATCATCTAAGTTATTAATAAATACAGTGAATAGTTGAGGCCCTAACACAGATCCCTGTGGGACACCACTAGTCACAGCCTGCCAATTAGACTACTTGCCCATTATCCCTACTCTCTGTCTCCTGCCGCTCAGCTAATCTCCTAACCAGGTCAATAATTTGCCCTTAATTCCATGAGCTTCAACTTTAGCCAACTGTCTTATAAGGAACTTTATCGAATGCCTTATGGAAATCCATATAAATAACATTCATAGACAGTCCCCTGTCCACTACTATAGTCACCTCTTCAAAAAAAACTCAATCAGGTCTGTCAGGCATGACCCACCTTCTACAAATCCATGCTGGCTCTCTCTCTCATCAGCTGAAAATTTAAAGTGTTCAGTCACTCCATCCTTATTATAGACACTAATAATTTCCCAACAACAGATGTTAGGCTAACCAGATTATTGATGACTGTATCGGTGCCGTTTCCTGCTCTCGCCCTGAACTAGACAATTTCATTCACCCTTCCCTCACCTTCACATGGTCCATCTCTGACTCTGGGGAGGAGCTAAACAGGATCAAAATCACTAAGGAAGTGGTACTCGGTAAAATAATGGGACTCAAGGCGGATAAATCACCTGGACCTGATGGCTTACATCCTAGGGTCTTGAGGGAAGTGGCGGTAGGGATTGTGGATGCATTGGTAATTTTCCAAAACTCCCTGGACTCAGCAAAGGTCCCGGCAGACTGGAAAACTGCTAATGTAACACCCTTATTTAAAAAGGGCAGTAGACAGAAGGCCTAACATCTGCGGTAGGTAAAATTTTGGAGTCCATTATTAAGGAAACAGTAACAGGACATTTGGATAATCATAATTTAATAGGACAAAGTCAGCATGGTTTTATGAAGGGGAAGTCATGTTTGACAAATTTGCTGGCGTTCTTTGAGGAAGTAACATATAGGGTGGATAAAGGGGAACTAGTGGACATAGTGTATTTAGACTTCCAAAAGGCATTTGACAAGGTGCCACACAAAAGATTATTGCTTAAGATAAAAAAATCACGGGATTGGGGGTAATATTTGGCATGGATAGAGGATTGGCTATCTAACAGAAGGCAGAGAGTTGGGATAAATGGTTCATTCTCAGACTGGCAATCAGTAACTAGTGGTGTTCCGCAGGGGTCAGTGCTGGGTCCCCAACTCTTTACAATTTATATTAACGATTTGGAGGAGGGGACCGAGTGTAACATATCAAAGTTTGCAGATGATACTAAGATGGGGGGGAAAGTAGTGAGTGAGGAGGACATAAAAAACCTTCAAGGGGACATAGACAGGCTAAGTAAGTGGGCAGAGATTTGGCAGATGGAATACAATACTGGAAAGTGTGAGGTTATGCACTTTGGCAGGAAAAATTGTAGAGCAAGTTATTATCTTAATGGCAAGAAACTGGAAAGTACTGAAGTAGAAAGGGATCTGGGGGTCCTGGTGCACGAAACTCAAAAGGTTAGTATGCAGGTGCAGCAAGTGATTAAGAAGGCCAATGGAATGTTGGCTTTCATTGCTAGGGGGATAGAATATAAAAATAGGGAGGTATTGCTTCAGTTGTACAAGGTATTGGTGAGACCGCACCTGGAATACTGGGAACAGTTTTGGTGTCCATACTTAAGAAAGGACATACTTGCTCTCGAGTCAGTACAAAGAAGGTTCACTCGGTTAATCCCGGGGATGGACATATGAGGAGAGGTTGAGTAGATTGGGACTCTACTCATTGGAGTTCAGAAGAATGAGAGGCGATCTTATTGAAATATATAAGATTGTGAAGGGGTTGGATCGGGTGGATGCAGGGAAGATGTTCCCGATGATGGGTGAAACTAGAACTAGGGGGCATAGTCTTAGAATAAGGGGCTGCTCTTTCAAAACTGAGATGAGGAGGAACTACTTCACTCAGAGGGTGGTAGGCCCATGGAATATGCTGCCCCAAAAAGCTGTAGAAGCTACATCATTACATAAATTTAAAACAGAAATAGAGAGTTTCCTAGAAGTAAAGGGAATTAAGGGTTACGGGGAGCGGGCAGGAATTTGGACATGAGTCTAGGTTCGGATCGGTCATGGCCCTGTGGGTAGCGGAGCGGGCCCAGGGGCCGTGTAGCCTGATCTTGCTCCTATTTCGTGTGTCTAATTCTGTTAGATTTAGGAGATGGTTCTGCGATAGTAGATTGGCGGTTAGGATCAGCTCAGCCATGATCTTATTGAATGGCGGAGCAGGCTCGAGGGGCCGATTGGCCTACTCCTGCTCCTATTTCTTTTGACTTTTTGGTCAGTCGAGCTCTTGCCCCTCAGGGGTATAAACTGGTTCTGTATCACATTAAATTCTTTTTTAAACATCTCCCACTGATCTTCTGTCATTTTATCTATTAACAGATTTGCCCAGTTTCATCCCGTTGAAGTCGGCCTTACCTAAATCTAGTATCTTAGTAGCTGTTTTGCATTTCACACAACATTGAACTCAATCATATTACGGTCGCTATGAAGAAGTGACAACTCTGATGTGCTGTACCTAGATATGCAAAAGGCACTTGACAAAGTTCTAAAAGGAAAGCTACTAGTAAAGCACAAAGCTATATAGATTCAGGGTAAGTTTGGGAATGGATAAGAAACTGGTTAAAGGGTAGAAAACAACAGGTACTTGTAAGAGGTTATGGTGGGGTGGGCTGTTCTGAACGGGGGTGCTCAGTGTTGCAAAGACTACTGTTTTTAATTTACATAATTTGATTTAGAAACTGAATTCAAATATACAAATTTGCAAATGTTCCCAAACTAGGAGAAGCAGTGGAATTGAAGGAGGTAAGTCAGAATACAGAATGAGTTGAACAAGACATGCATGAAGCCAGAACACTAGCAAAGTGAAATTTAATGCACTGGATCAAGAATCAGCTACTATCATTAACATTGCATTTAAGGAACTATTATTTTGAAACAGATAGGTATCAGATTTACTATGAACATTTACCTTTGAATAATATGGTGTAAATCAGAAAAATTCTCTCAATCTTGGACTGTAGCTTGCTCCAACAGTGACCTGAGGGATAATGTTCTAACTTTGTCCAATGGAAGCTCACATTGGAAATCCAGTTGGGAGTTTCGCAAGAATTTCCAACCATAATGGTGAGAAAATCATGCGTGGCAATGCCTGAATTTTAGATGTGTTCTTTGCAGATGAGGCTCCCACCATAATCTCAAAAGTAGGAAAATTACCTCTTTGGTTTGGTCTCCATGTCATTGTTCCAAATAGCATCTTTCATGATTAAGAAAATGTTCCCTGTGTTTTTTAACCAATAAATAATTAAAACTGTTTTTAACAGGAACATTAATATTTCCTACCCAGGGAAAGCTTTTTCTTGTATGTTCCAATTCAATAGGTGTCTTTTCACAAACCTCCATTTTGAGTCCTTCTCTGGTCAGCTGCCATTACAGCGAACAGAGATACACTGATCCTGATCAGCTGGCACAATACTAACAAAAAGCTTAGTGAATTGCCACAAGATATATCTGGACAGGCACAATTAAGAATATATTATTACAAATTAGATATTTTAAATGATTACTAAAAGCCTTTTTTAGGTTTGGTCGGGGGGGAGGGAGAGAAAAAGGGGTACCTTCCTTTGCTCCTACACGATTATCATTTCCAAGCACCAGATTCAAGGTCTCAAAACAAAAATGCACTTCCATATAGCATCTGCTGATACCACACCCTTTCATATTCCTTTTTAATCAGTTCTAATTGAATTTCCCCATATAAATAGTTGCCATCACTGGTGATGAGCCAATCAAATCACTCAAAATGCTGGATATTTTTTACTTAATTGCACTTGTTCAATACTTTCAACTATATCTGCGCATTTTGAGTGAGCTGTTTGCAGAATGCAATCTGTATCAACATGAGTTCAAGTGTGTGAGGATTTGAGTGCTTGTTCTAAGACTTTGAAAGAAACTAGACATTGAATTGTCAAAGTGTGATTTCAGGCAAGACTGGCATTTATTTAAATTTATAAATATGATTTAAAAAAACACTCCAACAGTAGTATTTGCAAACAGCAGCATCTGTAATCATGGTTTCTGTTTTTTTTCTCTAAACGTTCAACAAAATGGATTGTTTAACAGAATGGATTGCTGTTGAAAATTCAGTTAAAAATTCTTCCTTCTGTATAAAACATTGAAATTGCATCAATAATGAACTTTTGTGCACTTGAGGTAATTTTTATTTATGGTGATTTATGTTTATTAAAGACTGTATACACACTTCTGGCACACCCAAGCCTGTGATTTTCTATCCATTCATTTTAAGAAGCTGATATATTATGTTTAAATGCTTTATGGTAGGAATGCAAAGACAGGAGTGACCTAATGATATAGAGTGTGGGAAGAGGGTGAAAAAAATGGCTGTGAATGGGTTGGGGAGGAACTGGTGGGGAATGATGATTTATAAGGGGCAAAGTGGAAGGGGATGCACAAGAGGCCAGAGTCATAGCAACAGAGTTTAGGGGCAGGGCAGGAGGAGTTTGCAGAGATAGGGAGAGACATTGCCAGGAAACAATTTAAACACAGAGGAGAATTTTAATAATTGGCAGGATTGAGGGAGCTGGAGTCAATGTAAGTCAGCAAGGACAGGGGTGACTTGGTGCCGGATAAGATACAGGCAGCAGAGTTTAGAATGAGTTGAAGTTTAGAGGGGGAGGCCAGCCAGGTTAACATTGGAAGGGTGAAGTCTGGAGGTCACAAAGGTTTGGATGAGGGTTTCAGCAGCTATGTGTTAACAACGGGCAGTACGTAGATGAGAAAGAGATGACAAGGATAAATCCTTTGTCTCATGGACATGATGAGTTGGCGAGAGCATGAAGGGGATACAGAAACTAGAGAAAGATATGCATTTAGAGCTAGGACAGGAGGCTGTTTAGGGGAAGGTTTGTCTTGATGGGCAAGTGGCAGCAGCAGAGGCTTAATCTACATGACAAAAGATGCCAGTGAGCTCCTTGCATTTGTTGGCGAGGGTGGAATGGGTACGGGTACAAAGAGATGTTTAGTAGTGTACGAAAGGAGATGGGAGTTATTTGTTTGCCAGGAAGATCCAGGAGTGGTTTTGGCAGGGGAGAGTCAGTCCTGATGGTGCTTGATGTGGTCCAGCCAGATCTGGCAATGAATGGCTAAACCAGTTGTTTGCTGGATAAGCTCAATTCTGCACCACTCAGTTGAGGAAGCAAAGATGGGGCCATAGCATGGGAAACAACCAGGATGGGAAGAGAGAAAAGGCTTTACTTAGGACAAGGACCTCAGCCAAAGCTCCGTTCCAAAATTGGCTAACTTTATTTCTGCCATGATTTCCCTCCTATGCCTTGATCATTCAGCTGGCATTGCAACCCACTGAAATCAAATAGGGGCTAATTAAATGCAAGCACACACAATTGTGATCCTACACCATGGTTTTGACAGAGTCATGTTGCAGTTTCTGAGCAGTCACGGCTACTTTGTGAGACTTCTATTATGGAAGCAGTAACTCTCGTCACTGCAAAAGGTACAACAGCTCTTGTACCCTTCTCCTGATATCTAGGGACTGCATTGATCTCCTGGGCTGACAAGAGTCGCCAGGGTCTTCCTCATATCATGTCATATACCTCCCGCACGGCAAATGTGGTTTCTGGACTACAATGGTTCTATCTTCAGCGCTATGAGGAGAGACTGATGCTCCTAAATCACAACAGCCTGGACCCCTGAAATCTTGGCCTGTTGCTTATGTCGCTTCCGGGGAATGACAGCTGTCTCTTGAAAGTTGCACCTCAGCTGCTCCTGCTCTGTGGTCCACCCAGTAGTAGTCAGTAACACAACCTCCCTGAGGGGGTGTATCTAGGCTGTTGCTTGAGTAAACAAGGTGCTATGACAGAATGGGTGGATCAGGTGCAGGAAGCATCCTGGCTGCTCAGATGTTTCTTTCTCTAAACATTAAGCACCTGTGAGGGATGCAAAGGACAACCAACTGACTTGTGCATCGAGATGTTACTGTCTAATAGCAGCAGGATTTTCCAATCAAGGAAATCCCCAATTCTGATCAGAGTTGACATTTTGCCCTGACAGACAAAGCTGACAAACTGATACCTCCAGCAGGCACAGTACCCAAATTATCAATGCATCAAAGGCTGTACATGTTCCTAATTTCTGGCCAACTGCCTTTGCTGGCCCTTGTCCAAGAACTACTGACCCAGCTCCCTAAACTGACACCCAAAGTTAAGAGCTGAAAGGTTAGGAGCTGGTTGGAAAATCTCATGTGGGCCACCCACACTCAGTCAAGCCTACTCAATGTGGTTGACTTGCACCCTCTTAACTGGCCGAGCAAGCCATTAGCTGTAAATCACTCTCCTCCACTTTTAATGCCCTCATTCCCACAAACATTCTGCTCATTTATCCTGGTAATGGCTCCCATCTTCACTGCTTCAAGTTCAAGGGCACACAACAGGCGTAACCAGCCATCACATCAGGCTGTACCACATCAAGCACTATCAGGCCACATGCTCTTGTGCCTGTTACTCCAGAAACATCCTGGAGATCAATGATAACCCTCCACTTTATTTCACTACCATTTCCTTAAACTGTACCCCCTCATCTCCAAGTTGTGAGGAACTCATTGTGGCTGTGGTGTGCTATCCCTCCTCGTCCTCACTCACTGACCACTCTTGGATCACCATGCCAGGAGACTAAGCCTGATGCAATGTGCATGGTGGAAGAGCATCTTGGAGCAGCAGCAAGTGTACCTTTGAATTGGCTACAAACTAGTGAAGTTACCATAAAGGACTTAAAGTTACATAAAGGGTCCAACCCGAAACGTCAACTCAAATTTCTCTCCACGGATGTTGCCTGACCTGCTGAGTTTTTCCAGCATTTTCTGTTATTACCATAAAGGACTGCCTGCATGCTAAACACCAAAATGCAACAGGCTTGAAGCAGAACTAAGCTGGTTCACAACCAATGGATCAGAACAAAGCTCTGTGGCCCTGCCACATCGAGAAAGGTGAACACTGAAGTGACGAGGAGGCGGCACCATGATCCTCCAATCCCTGAAACAGGATGGATCCCTGCATTATGTATGCAAGCGTCTTCAGCCAGAGCTGCTGCGTGCCCAATCCTGCTTGGCCTCTAATTGAGGTGTCCGCCCTCACAGGTATCAGTGTAGCCTATTCAGTTAATGCCACATGACATTGGGAAACGGCTCAGTGCACTGGGCAAAGGAACATTCATGGACCGCAAGAACATTCCGGTGCATCAGAGCTTGCTGCTCCAGTTCCATTGAAATCAATGGAAAAGAAAAAAGCGGGACTGGAGTGTAACAAGAGCTGCCAATTCACCATCACTGAGTGGCGGAACAGGCATGAGGGGCTGAATAGCCTTACTCCTATAAAGCAGTAAAATTATACAACTGGAGTAGTTAATCAGTTAATTGCAGCACTACAAATTACAAGCAAACTCACCAAAAGTAGCTATTTTTAGTGGTAGCAATAAAGAAAAGCATAGATACCACAGGTCTTTAAAAGCAGAAACAAAGACAGAAAGGCACTTGCAGGTTTGAACTGCATGGGAGCAAGTGACATCACCAGAGGCCTGGCCCCAGAAGTGACATCATGGAGGGGCTGAAACCATTTAGTGGCTGCATAGTGTTGCTAATCATTCCCATTACCTTTTGAGGTGCAGTGGGTTTGTGGCCAACCACAACTGCTATTTTGTACACAGCAATGAGATGAATGACTAGTTAATCTATTTTCGGTTGTGTTGATTGAGGGAGGCATGTTGTTATTGGTTGAGGAGGAATATTGGCGAGGACGTAAGAACACCCTCCTTTTCGCATAGTGCCATGGGAACATGCACCTGAACAGGCAGACAAGGCTTCAGTTTTAATACCATATCTGAAGAATGGGACTTCAGACAATTCTGCACCCCTCAGTACTGTACAAATGAATATACAGGACTGGAAAAGATTATGATCCACTTAGCCAGTCCCAGTAAATCTCATATTCACCCATCATTTTTTTCTCTAGGTACTTGGGCAACTCTCTTACAATGAGCCCCCCACTCCCTCTCTTGGCAGTCTATTCCATACATTTACTACCATCTCTGTAGATAAAATTGAAATGTCTTTTCATCCTCAAAGTTTATGTGCGCTTCTTGTAGAATGTGACTACATTAAACATAGTGGGCAGGATTTTCCACTGGTTTTTCAGTGCAATTTGCCAGAAATTAGCCAAACCAGCACAAAAGATTGAGCAATTTCAAGTGCAAATTACATTCAGCGCAAATTGAGGTTCTGTGATCTTTTGCGCTGTTTTAAAAAACATTGCGCGAGAAGCCGGCCCCGCCCACAAAACTGGCCACGACCCAGATCGAATTAATCACCATTACGATTTTCTGTTAATTGCGCCCATTTGCGGGTCTTGGAGTAGGCTCTTAAAATTAAGCTTGTTGTTTAGGTGCAAGAACACTAATAGGCATGTTTTAAAAGCTTTAAATATTTTTTTAATTTACTAAAAAATTGACAACTGGACACCAATGTAACTAGTAAATCGTTCTGTATAGTTTTTAAGCCTTTTTCAGTTATTTAAAATCAGGTTACTCACAGGTGGTGACTAGACACTTATAAAAATGCTTATTTTTTGTGATAAATCCATTTTCAGCTGTATAAATAAAACTGCAGCAGGTTACCACTCAAATATATCAAGGAATAAAAATTATCCTCTAACGCTGGCCGATTGTGCTGGTTCATGGAAGATTTTATGTTTGCCGATATGTAAATTGGTTTGAGTGGAAACTTAAGCAAAAAAAACTTAAAACTAGCAGAATTTGCGCCCAGATCACACTCAATGTGGAAACTCTTGGCCAGTTTGTCTTGTCTTTAAACTTCCTCCTCATAACACAACAGCTATACCCCAGCTATCAGTTTAGCTGCTCTTCATTGAATCCTTTCCAATGTCTTGCTGTCTTTTTCATAATTGTAACCAGAATTGAAGAGTACTCCAGAGTCCAGACCCATGCTCTTTACAAACTCTTGATATTTGTACTCTATTCATCTGGTTATGCAGCCCAAGATCCTATTTGCTCTGAAGTCATTGACCTGAAACGTTAACTGTTCTCTCTCCATAGATGATGTCTGACCTGCTGAGTGTTTGCAGCATTTTGTGTTTTTATTTCCTCTTTGCCCTCTTTACTGCTGCCACACTGTGCTGATGGCTTCACCAATCTATACACCAGACCCTCCAATTGTCTGTTGTGTTGTCGGATACCATTCCTCTTACATTGCATTACCAGCTTTCCCAATATCATGACTTTGCACATGTCCACATTAAACAGCATCCGTCACTCATCACTCCAGCCCTGTACTTGTTTAGCCTGTTCCCAGTTGGCAACACCTGAAAACTTGGGGAGTTTTGTTTGTTTCCACTTCCAAGTCATTTATGTAGATTATAAACATCAATGGCCCCAGCACTGATTCTCAAGGCACCCTGCTAGTTTCCTTGTTCCATGCTGATCCAGCTCCACATACAACCATGTATAGCTTCCTCTGCTTCAGCCAATATTTAAATCCATTTCAGAACCACTCTACCTATGCAATGTGAGATTTACTTTCTGTCCAAATTCCAATTTTTGATTTGAATTTATGGCTAGAATCAGCACATAAGGAATTAAAATAGGTCACACAAGAGCAAAGTATGGCTAGTTATTTTCTGCAAGATAACAAACTTGCATGCAGTCAAGTTACATACTGTTTAACGCACCAAGGAATTATTTCAGATGCACTGCTCCGCAAACGCTTTCATAGAATCATACAGCACAGGAGGCCATTCGGCCCATCATGTCTGTGTCGGCTCTTTGGAAGAGCTATTCAATTAGTCCCACTCCCTGCTCTTTCTACATAGCACTGCATATTTCTCCTTTTCAGGTATATATCCAATTCATGACATTTTGCTGCATAAAGTGGCATTCTATTCAGTTAATTAGGCTGCAAGATGTTCCACTGGAAGTCGTGTTGTGTGCGTTTGCGTAGCCCCAAGCCACTTTGACAAACCAAACCTGGCCTGGAGTAGTGGGCTTGACTGATAGCTGTGCCAGACTTTTGAAAAGGGGACATTGATCAGCTCTGGTTGTCTGACAAAGAGCTCGGTGACCAGTCTCCAAATACAGAATTATAGTGCACATCATGTGTAGGTGTACAGTTAAGTTCAATCCTGCAACCCATTGACTAAAAGCTCTGTGTTTTAAAGTTTCAGGCCAGCCCATAGAATAGTTATCAAATGGTAGCCTGCTCTGAGGTTAAGGGTGTCTGTATTTTTCAAGTCTGTTCAGTGTCTTAAGCCTGTCATCACCTCTATATTAGTTATACATACTGTACTGGAGTGTCAACCTGGACTGTATATTGAAGTCCTAAAGTAAAACTTGAAACTAGAACCTTCTGAATCAGAGGGAAAATGTTAGCAACTGAGCCTAACTGACACTTTTGACACTACTTCTTAGGAGTCATACATATTCGTATCTCCTAAGGTAGCTGTAGGCAGCCATCATCAAAGCTTCAGCTCTCCAAGTAGCATTGCTGACTTTGTTAGAAACCAAACATTACAGATGTATTGGTCAAAATGAGCAGTTAATATAAAAGCCAAGAATAACACAAAATATTCCAGTTTTAATGTTTTATAACCAAGGCACTCCATTTGTACTCCAACATGTTACTTTATGCCTCAAAGTATAAGCCACTTAAAATGAATGTCACCAAGAAAGTTTGGGAGAAAACAAACTCTTAGGACCGAACTTGCAGATCTGATGTTGAACAGGCAATTTTTAAAGAGTTATGTACAGTAAGCACTATTGTTAATGTGATCAATTTTTAAAAATACTGTCCCCATCAAATTACAGTAAGCTATTATACACCATCATTAAAAGCACTAAAACCACACATTACTAGTTATTACTTAACAATTTGTTTTTAAAATAAAAAAGTACCTCCTCTTTGGTTAGTAGTTTTTGAAATTGCTCTGATATTACCAGAATCATAATTTTGGAAATCAGGTCTCAGCAACTACCATATTCATTCATGTAGTGTAATCTGCATTTTTATGAATATTTTATTCAAAAATATACCCCCCCCCCCCAATAGAATGCAGCATTCCAGAAATGCCAATTAGGCCAAAATTAAGGTTGTTTCAACCCATTGATTATAATGCACGAGTGGCGTGACATTAAACTGTGAATTTTGTCAAGATCCTTAATAAAATGTATCCGTCACAAACAAAAACTTGCAGTTCAAAAAGAATCAAGCATGGTAAAGTTTATACAAACCAAAGTATCAGTTTGTACCAGTGAAAGGGTTAACTGAAAATAAATCATGATCTCAATGGTGTGAAACAAAGCTGCAGGTCAGCATTCCCTAGTTCCAGAAGATCTGAACCTAAAAATTACAAGGGAAGATTCAGGGACTTGAGCAGATAAAAGCTAGGTTGACACTCCAGTGCAGTGCTGTACTGCACTGCCTAAGGTGCCGTCTTTCGGATTAGACGTTAAACCGAGGCCCCGTCTGCTCTCTCAGGTGGATGTAAAAGATCCCATGGCACTATTTTGAAGAAGAGCAGGGGAGTTATCCTCGGTGTCCTGGCCAGTATTTATCCCTCAACCAACATAACAAAAACAGATTATCTGGTCATTATCACATTGCTGTTTGTGGGAGCTTGCTGTGCACAAATTGGCTGCCACGTTTCTCACATTACAACAGTGACTCCACTTCAAAAGTACGTCATTGGCGGTAAAGCACTTTGGGACTTCTGGTGGTCGTGAAAGGCGCTATATAAATGCAAGTCTCTTTTTTTCCATCAGAGTGGAATTAGTGCCTATTTTCAGTATTAAATGAAGAAAGTGTCAGCATTTATACATGCTAGAATGCACGGCACCCAACTTCACAGAAAATAAATCCGCTGGAGCATTCAATCATACAACTAATTATCTACGAACAGACATTATAACCCAAACCCCTCACATGTGCTTTGAACGTATACAATTCTATAATTCATACAGACTAGGAATGCAGAACTAAAGATGCAAAAAAAATATCAAAAATAAGCAAATAGAATGTCATTCCTGCCCATTTGTTGTTGCGTTAAAATGGCTAAATTTGTAAATTTATTATAAAGCATATCCAAAAAAAGTGTCTAACACTTGAGATGAGAAAACAGCTTTTATTTTGAAGATGTGAAGTTGAAAAAATGCTGTTTAATTAAATTTAACGGATCTTTGTGAAAACATCTGTTAAGGGGAACTGCATTTTTATTTTTAAAACTTCCCACCATCTCAAGTCCATAACGTAAAATGCATGTAAATATCATACACAATTAAGTACGATAAAGCATTTTATTTTCCAGAAGTGTAAATGAAAAGTACAAAGGAAAATAAAGATCACAAAAATGAAATTTACTACAGACACTATTACATAGATGATACAATGTATACAAACACCACAGTGGTGTTTATCCCTAACATGTAACCTCGAAATAGGCAAAACCCAGCATTTCTAAATATTTGCCATGTTTTACCCAATTCACCACGTGTGCTGATCCAAAACATAAGTTAGTGAAATCAGCATATTATGAATTTCATTTCTAGTTCTGTAAGTAATTTAGGTTGAAGGGAGACTTTAAAAATGCATTAACATTTGAAATGCCAGTAACCATCAATATTGGAGCAAAGGATACATTAAACAGCAATTTGCCATATTACAGTAAGGCCAGTTTTTATGTTCAGTAAGCTACTGGCCAAATGCTACCAAAGTTGTATAAGGATATGTGCAATAAAAACTAGTTTATAATAATGTTGACAGACACTACAGCACAACCTCCTTCAAGCAGTTATCAAGTGAACTAAATGCTGCATTTATTTAACAGCAGGGGTATCACTAAAAAAAGGTGAATCATACAGTAAATCTAGAACAAGTACACAAGACCTATACGATAAGCTTCACTTATAATGGCTCTAAAAGACTGTAGAAATATACATTCCAGCTACGCAGACCGAGTAAATGAATAAAACAAACTTAAAGGTCTTATTGAAATCTATAGTACAGTACACTGTTAACCAATAAGTACATGTTGGCCTTTCACTACCATAGGTAAATGAGAAAACATTTAGAAAGTAAATTACAATATGCCACTTTTGTACAACTGTAAAGCAACCCGAAGGCAGAATGCAACTAAACCTGCTGCATTTTAACGCCTCCTCTGCCTGTAATTCTGTACCTCTGAATAGTCCTTCAAATTTTATACACTGGCTCCTTTCATTTTAAGATTCTGCACACATTTCACAGCAAGAGAGACTCCAAAACAAGTCAAACTTCTATGCAGGCTGACTACTTAGCCCAACACCAGATGATGAGCCACAAACCGGTTCTGCCACATTATCTGAAAGACCATCATTTGACTGATCGAGGAGCTGATCAAGCTCCTCAGCTTCACTATCTGCTGTGTTACCTTGCCACTCCAACAGTGGATTAGACAAACTTTCCTCATTCTCTGGCGAAACATTCTTCCATTCAGGCTGTTCTTTGGCCCACTTTTCTTCTTCATTTTGGAAAGGCTCTCCACTCCACTCAGCTGGACCTTCTGTCCAGTTCTGTTCATCACTTTCTAATGCAGCTTTTGTTTCAGAGGACCGTGTGGGCTCCTGCTCCTCTTCACTTTGGGATGCATCATCTGTCCACGGTCGTTTGATCCAAAACTCTTGTTTGAGTTCAGATGAAACATCCTCCTGATCAGATGCTTGTGGAGATGCTAGTCCATCCTCAGTCGGAGAAACACCATCTTTACATTCCGAGAATTCTTCAGAATCCTCACTTTCTGATTCTTTATCTTTTGATTCTGAAGCTGGCTCAGGATATTGCTCCTCTTCCATATTTGATTCATCATCCTTCAGCGCCAATGCAGGTTTTTGCAATTCATTACTCAACATTTCAGAAGTTTCTTCTCTACCCATTTCAGTTGATGGCAAATCTTCACCTGCACAAGTATTTGAAGCATTTTCCTCCACCATCTCAGAGCTCATATTTGAAGCATTTTCCTCTACCATCTCAGAGCTCATATTTGAAGGGCTTCCCTCCACCATCTCAGAGCTCATATTTGAAGGGCTTCCCTCCACCATCTCAGCGCTCTTGATTGAAGGGCTTCCCTCCACCATCTGAGAACTCAAATCTAAAGCAGTTCCCTCCGCCATGTCAGAACTCACATTTGAAGGACTTTCCTCCACCATCTCAGCGCTCTTGATTGAAGGGGTTTCCTCTACCATCTGAGCACTCAAATCTAATGGTGTTCCCTCCACCATCTCAGAGCTCACGTTTGAAGGACTTTCTTCCATCTGAGTGCTCAAATCTAAAGCACTTCCCTCCATTTTTTCTGAGCTCTGGCTCGAAGCACCTCCCTCTACCTTTTCTGAGTTTGGATTTGAATTTTCCTCCATTTGGGAGCTCAAATCCAAAACACTTGCCTCCACCTTTTCTGATCCCAGATTCAAATCTCTTTTCTCTTTCTCGGTCTTCCGATTCACTTTCTCCGAGTTTGGTTTTGAACTGGCGGATTCTTTGCCACCTACTTCTTTGTTATTTAACATATTCCAAGTAGGCCCAAAGTCCATATTGTGCTTTACCTTTCGCAACTCCATCATGTTAAATCCCAGCAATACCTTGGGCCTGTACTTCTCACAATCCCGAACACATTTCTTCCTCTTATTGCTGAAGTGTGAGGCAATGTCCGATTTCCATAACCATAAGCCAGCTGCCAACTTTTCAATTTCCCTTCGATTTGGGTAGGGTTGCTTGTTAAAGTAGTTTGTGAGAAACATTTTTCTGGCCTCGTAGGACTCGTCCTCATAGCCCTTTGGATCAATAGCCAAAACTATTGGCTCCTCCAGTTTTTCCTCTCCCAAGGTAAAACTCTGGACAGTCTCCTCACCATCCAATTTCCTTTTTTTCATTAAAGCAAAGTCCCCATATTCATACTCATATTCACGTTTCATGGGCATTACACTTGGTGAGTGTGTTACCTTGGCATGAGCAAGACTTCGATCTTGACCATTTTGTGCTTTTCCAACACCTCTACAGTGTACCAGATGCAATGTTATAGTAGAGGCGGTCATGTTACTCGTGTAGACTCCCAAACAGTGAATGCATTTATAGGTGAGTTTTTTCTCCACTGGATGAATGGTTTGTATCACCTGATGCCGTTCCCTCAGATGGTGAGCCAAAGCATCCGATATCGGGCCCTTCAAAATAGAGAAACACAACGGGCAAAGGGTTTTTCCAACATCATTTTTATAGGGAATTTGGGTTTGAGGTATAGAATTCAAATCTGGCTTTATTTTAGATTTGACCTGTGGTTTTGGCTGCTGCAACTGCCCTTCTGGCTTTCTGAATGTTAAGTTCTGATTCTGGGGTCGGTAGTTTGCATTCTCCATTGAGGGACTCTCAGAAATACTGTATGTAGTTACAAGGAGTTGTATATTACTGCGACTACCCTTCTGTGTAGACAAATCAAAAGTTAATGTTGACTCAGTCTTGGGTCCCACTTCTTCATCAATGTGAAGGATTCTTACATGTTCAGCCATCTTTTCAACATCATTGAAAGTGGAACGGCAGTAGGGACACGACAGTCCATGTATAAGCATATGGTTAAGCAGTGTTTCACTGGGTAAATAACGGTTGCAGTAGAGACACTTGCTCGTGAAACTGTTGATCTTCTGAATATAATTAGCTACGGCCTGGATCTTTTCAGCTTTATGCTCCTTTTCAAAGTGTATGCTATACACACTTTCTGGGAAAAGCTCATTACACATTGTGCAGATCTTCCATTTCTGAGCAGCAGAACCAGCCAATGCAGAGCTCTGTGTAGCAGAATTAGTGAGGCCTGCTGGAGAAGTTAATGACTTTACCGCTGAACTGGACAATCCTTGCATCCTTTGTGCTTGAGAAATACTGAACTGCGACTGTTTCATTGACAATTGACTGGACGCACTGTTACCGGTCAAGCTTCCTGACTGAACATTATATTGCATCTGAGATGGCCGCCTCTGTTCTCCAGCACTAACTCCATATTGCCTACCATTGCCACTGGAGATTAACTGTTTTACTGTTTGTGATCGCTGCTGAAGGGAAACTGGCAAACCACCTGGCAGTGGGAGTCTAATTTGTTGCCCCAAAGAATAGTTATGCGCCATTGATGAAATGGCATATTTTGGTGGCAGACGACCAGTACTCGACATAAGATTGACTGCAGAATTCTGTGCGCTTTTGGACATGGATACACGATTCATATTCTGCTGCATTGAAGTTTTAATACTCTGATAATTTGCGGCAGCTAGAGAAGGCTTATCGTGTGGCTTTGGTGCTATCAACATCAAGGGCTTTGATCTTGGTACTACCACATTAGTATGCCCTATCATTGCTGTTACTTGGTATCCTATTCGTTCATGGTCTTCAATAACATGCTGCACCAAGGCCTCGTAAGTCTTGGGTATGAAGAGACAACGTTTGCAATGTACAGTCCCATCATCTCGTCCATTAGGGGCAGAAAATGTGCCATTCACCGACTTGTCTCCTGTTCTCGCCACATAAGGCGCTGCCACATGTTGAAAATGTTCCCTGTAAATATGTTTCCTGACAACATCATACAGAGGATCTCGGTAGGTACACTTCTTACAGTAATAGACTGCTTGCTCCACGCTGTCAGCATGTTTCAGTTTAAGATTGCCATCCTGCTTTGACTTTTCATTGTGTGCATTCTTGCCTCCACTGGGTACTTTCCAGAGAGGAACATGAAAAATCTTGATATGGGTCTCCAGGGTCTTTCTGTCAGCATTGTATGGACAATAAGGGCAATTTATCAGGATTTTGTTTTCAAAATCTTCACTATGAACATTTCTGAAGTGGCTCTTGTAGGCAGAAAAAAATTTGGATGCAAAAGGACAAGCACTGCAGCAAAATGGTTTTGTACGATAATCCTGAAAATATAAAACAGCAGCAGTTATTATTGTTCAGTCTACATAGGTACAATTTAAATTAGTCCAATTTTGTTTTCATTGTGATTAAAACAAAGGTACACATAGATTGCCTGCCAGCCATATATTCCTTCACCCAAAAATGCTATGGATAAGAATATTTCTGAATTTTAAATATACTAAAAAGATTGCTCTAAAGTAGATTACACAGTCACTACACTGAGATATGACTGATACTATTTTCACAATGACAAATTGTGCTTATATTCCACTTAGTGTAAAAGGCTGGAAACACCTGAAAAATTATTGCAGGTACATTTTACCGTGTTTCATTTATACATTAAAGGAATCGGCATTAGAATGCCAAGTATGTCACATTCTGTAACAATACTCTAGTTTAAACGAGATCACTTTCTGTACAGATGTACAAAGATTTTTTTAAATGCAAAATATTTATGGCCAATAAAAAAATTGTTTTTTTGGTATATCAAAGTTTTGTACCTATCCTAAATGTGAATTAATTACATTGAAAGTTGACAGTACACCTCTGAACTGGTGTTGCCTTTAGCCTGTGAACAATACATGTTGCTTCAAAATCAGATTCCATAGTTGGGAAAAAAAAATTCATGCCATCACTAAATGTACTTTTAACAACTTATGAAGAGCAGCTGACTCCCTGCCTTAAGTTTATATAAAATCTGGAATCCACCATAGAAACAATCTCAATGTTTTTATCTGCCAGCACTGTAGATTTACTAAACTATGGACTCAAGTTTCAACTCATCAAATCACTAATTATAATAGTTAAAAACAGACATGCACAATGGATTAGTAAAAAAATATTTTAACCAATAAAGCCCACCCTGCTAATTAGATATAACTCTGAATGAAGCGTTAAAGAAATATACAATAATGTAAGAATCAACACTTCCAGTATAGAAATTAAACTAACCTGTAGCTTTGTAGAAGAAGGGTCCCAAAGCGAGACATCGTCCCACGTAGTGTTCTTCAGGTAGAAGTCATTTGGTTCGAACTGTTTGAAATCCTGGAAGAACAGTTTTAGTTGTATATAAATAATATATAAAAAAGATTTTTAATACATTATTTTTTTTATTCTTTGTCATTAAGTAAAAACCTTCCACTGAAACTTTGCATCAGAGCAACAGATTTTAATTTTCTTCTCTCCCAAAGGGAATGCAAAAAGTATAAATTACAATCACTTCAAACAGACCAAGCAGCAACATGTCAACATAAACTTCATATCGTGCAGTATTGCTTTACAGAGTAGCAACTTCTCCAATAGTCAGTAAATTCCTTCAAGTGTGTGTACAAATCAGCAGTGATTGAGTTCAAAACTAGTTTCTTATTCTGGCTCAGAGGACAAAAATTAAAAGTTTAAATCCTTGATTGTGTGGTTATCCTTAAAAAAAACTTCCACACAAAGTTAGTAAAAAACATCCTATGTTTGAAATTAATGGGAGCATAAAAGGAATTGATTTCAAATAAGAATTAGCACGAATTCTCAGAGCTTAATTTGGCTCCCAGTCAAATAGAGGTCAGAGAAAAAACATACATTATGTTAAATTTATCCTCACTCTCAAATCCTGATCGAAACTCTTAACTAAAAGAGCCAAATGCAGTCCCCATCAACTGTTGAGGTACGAATATTTTCACCAGATACCAAATTCAGTTGTGTGGTTATGTGCTCACGCCACTTTCCCAAATTGTTATCCTTGGCCAAGGCGCAATTAGCAATAACACAATTTTTTGAGATTAAAAAAAAAAGACCAGCAACAAGCACACAAACTACACACCCCTAAACAGATCGCAATGTGAAAATTTACCAATAAAAACAGTACTGGAAATTATTTAAAAAAAACATTTATATATGTGTCTAAATTTATTGGGGAAAAGCACTTTAGCTTATTCTGAGAAAAACAAAGTTATGAATTCAACACATCCGTGAGAGGGTATGGTTTCTTGAAAATCTTAAATTTCAATACAAAAATAAAATAAATTTTCAAATGTAACTGGGCCTGTTTTTAGATAAGCTAGAATTAACAGATGCAAAAGCAAATAAGCCATTGCACACTACAATGCAGCAGAGAGTGCTGAGAGTTTGGGTAAGTGCGAGAGTTCTTTAATTGTTATTTCTCTTTAAATCATTCTTGATAAGATTACTTAAGCAGTTTAAGTAAAGGGGAAAAGTTAAATATTTGGGATTCTGTTGGTTTAAGAAGAGTAAAACAAGGTTACACTGCAGTAGGAGTAAATTGGCACAGCAGGCAGTGGAAACCAGTTTTCTAACCAATCAGCAGGGGTGACTCATTTGGCTGTAAACAAACAAACAGTATAAAAAGACCAGTCCTAGTGCGAGTCAGCAGAGAGTGCTGTGAGTTTGGGTAAGTGGGGTGTTAGGTGCTCTTTTCAAACTTTAACTCTGTGGGTTGTAGTTAATAAGGCCTTTCTGGTGCAGAGTGACTGTTGGTAAACCATTTAACTGGTGTAATTAGAGGGATTGATTTAATTTAAATCCAATTAATTAAAGGGGATACCAGCATCTAAAATCGGACAGAGGGTGTCCATAACTAACAATAAAAAATTTAATTAATTACATAGAATGGAGCAGGTGATGTGTTACTGTTGCGAGATGTGGGAGCCGGTGGACCCCATTGAGGCTCACGGTGATTACGTCTGTGACAAGTGTCTGCTGCTACAGGAACTCCAGCTCCGTGTTGATGAGTTGGAGTCTGAGCTTCAGACACTGCTACACATCAGGGAGGGGGAGAAGTACCTGGACTCTGTGTATCAGGAGGTGGTCACACCTATGAAGTTAATTAATTCAGATGTAGCCCATGGTCAGGGACAGGACGGTGTGACTACGAGTGAGGCAGGTATGGGGATCCAGGAGGTAGAGCTGGAGGAGCCGCAGCCCTTGCTCTTGTCCAACAGGTTCGAGGTTCTTACTCCCTGTGGGGACAGGAGCAGGGACTGCAGGGAGGATGAGCAACCTGTCCACAGCACCGTGGAACGGGGGGGCCATTCAAGAGGGGGGAGTAAATAGAAATGTTGTAGTGGTAGGGGATAGTATTATTAGGGGGATAGATAAGAGTTCTCTGCAGCCGAGAGCGAGAGTCCCGAAGGCTGTGTTGCCTACCCGGTACCAGGGTTAAGGACATCTCCTCTGGGCTGGAAAGAAACTTGGTGGGAGGGGGTGGATCCAGTTGTCGTGGTCCATGTTGGTACAAACGACGTAGATAGGACTAGGAAGCCGGTTCTGTTAAAGGAGTATGAGCAGCTAGGGGTCAAATTAAAAAACAGAACCTCAAGGGTAATAATCTCTGGATTATTACCTGAGCCACGAACGAATTTGGCTAGGACAAATAAAATTAGAGAGTTAAATGCGTGGCTCAAAGACCGGTGTGAGAGAAATGGGTTTTGCTTCCTCGGACACTGGCACCAGTACTGGGGCAGGAGGGAGCTGTTCCGTTGGGACATGCTTCACTTGGCCAGTGCTGGGACTAGAGTCCTGGCGGATCATATAACTAGGGCTGTAGAGAGGGCTTTAAACTAACTAGTGGGGGGGGAGGTTCCTAGAGAGCAAATAATAAAAATGACAACAGAGAAGGTCATAGACTTAGGTAGCAGAGGGGAAATTAAAAACCAGAGCGTGTCAGGAAGGGGCAGAAGGTATGGAGTAAAAGGTAAAGTAATAAAAAGGGCAAAAGCAGGAACTAAGTGTCACAAAACATATTTGAAAGTTCTCTATCTGAAAACACGTAGCATTTGTAACAAAATAGACGAGTTAATGGCACAAATAACTACATATGGGTATGATCTTGTGGCCATTACAGAAACATGGCTGCAGGGTGACAATGCCTGGGAATTAAACATACCAGGTTATTTAACGATCAGGAAGGACAGGCAGGAAGGAAGGGGAGGCTATGTTAATAAAGGAAGGAATCACTGTAATAGAGAGAAATGATATTGGGTCAAAAGATCAGGACAATGAAACAGTTTGGGTGGAGATATGGAATAATAAGGGGAAAAAAAACACTAGTGGGCGTAGTCTATAGGCCTCTGAACAGTTGCAACACTGTCGGACGGAGTATCAATCAGGAAATAGTTGAGGCTTGTAATAAGGGAACATCTATAATTATGGGGGATTTTAACTATCATATTAATTGGACAAATCAAATTGGGCAGGGCTGCCTTGAGGATGCGTTCATTGAGTGTATTAGGGATTGGTTTCTTGAGCAGTATGTAACTGAACCGACCAGGGGGCAAGCAACCTTAGATCTGGTCCTGTGTAATGAGACAGGATTAATTAAAAATGTCCTAGTAAAGGATCCCCTTGGAATGAGTGACCATAACATGGTTGAATTCCATATTCAATTAGAGGGTGAGAAGGTTGGATCTCAAACAAGCATGCTAAGCTTGAATAAAGGAGACTATGAAGGTATGAGAGCGGAATTGAGTAGAGTGGATTGGGAAAATAGATTAAAGGGTAAGACGATACATGATCAGTGGTGTACATTTAAGGAGTTATTTTACAACTTCCAAAAAATATATATTCCACTGAGAAGAAAAGGGTGTAAAAGAAAAGACAGCCATCCGTGGCTAAGTAAAGAAATTAAGGATAGTATTCGACTAAAAACAAGGGCATATAAGGTAGCCAAATCTAGTGGGAGGATAGAGGATTGGGAAAACTTTAAAAGACAGCAAAAAATAACAAAAAGATTGATTAAGAAAGGGAAGATAGATTATGAAAGTAAATTAGCAAAAAATACAAAAGCAGATAGTAAGAGTTTTTATAGTTATATAAAAAGAAAAAGGGTGGCTAAAGTAAATGTTGGTCCCTTAGAGGATGAGACCGGGAAATGGTGGGAAATATGGAGATGGCAAAAACACTGAATGAATATTTTGTATCAGTCTTTACAGTAGAGGACACTAAGAATATCCCAACACTGGACAAACAGGGGGCTATGGGGGGGGGGAGGAGCTAAACACGATCAAAATCACTAAGGAAGTGGTACTTGGTAAAATAATGGGACTCAAGGCGGTTAAATCACCTGGACCTGATGGCTTACATCCTAGGGTCTTGAGGGAAGTGGCGGTAGGGATTGTGGATGCTTTAGTAATAATTTTCCAAAACTCCCTGGACTCAGCAAAGGTCCCGGCAGACTGGAAAACTGCTAATGTAACACCCTTATTTAAAAAGGGCAGTAGACAGAAGGCTGGAAACTATAGACCGGTTAGCCTAACATCTGCGGTAGGTAAAATTTTGGAGTCCATTATTAAGGAGACAGTAACAGGACATTTGGATAATCATAATTTAATAGGACAAAGTCAGCATGGTTTTATGAAGGGGAAGTCTGACAAATTTGCTGGAGTTCTTTGAGGAAGTAACATATAGGGTGGATAAAGGGGAACCAGTGGATGTAGTGTATTTAGACTTCCAAAAGGCATTTGACAAGGTGCCACACAAAAGATTATTGCTTAAGATAAAAAATCACAGGATTAGGGGTAATATTCTGGCATGGATAGAGGATTGGCTATCTAACAGAAGGCAGAGAGTTGGGATATATGGTTCATTCTCAGACTGGCAATCAGTAACTAGTGGTGTTCCGCAGGGGTCAGTGCTGGGTCCCCAACTCTTTACAATCTATATTAACGATTTGGAGGAGGGGACAGAGTGTAACATATCAAAGTTTGCAGATGATACTAAGATGGGAGGGAAAGTAGTGAGTGAGGAGGACATAAAAAACCTGCAAGGGGACATAGGCTAAGTAAGTGGGCAGAGATTTGGCAGATGGAATACAATACTGGAAAGTGTGAGGTTATGCACTTTGGCAGGAAAAATCGTAGAGCAAGTTATTATCTTAATGGCAAGAAACTGGAAAGTACTGAAGTATAAAGGGATCTGGGGGTCCTGGTGCACGAAACTCAAAAGGTTAGTATGCAGGTGCAGCAAGTGATTAAGAAGGCCAATGGAATGTTGGCTTTCATTGCTAGGGGGATAGAATATAAAAATAGGGAGGTATTGCTTCAGTTGTACAAGGTATTGGTGAGACCGCACCTGGAATACTGCATACAGTTTTGGTGTCCATACTTAAGAAAAGACATACTTGCTCTCGAGTCAGTACAAAGAAGGTTCACTCGGTTAATCCCGGGGATGAGGAGAGGTTGAGTAGATTGGGACTCTATTCATTGGAGTTCAGAAGAATGAGAGGCGATCTTATTGAAACATATAAGATTGTGAAGGGGTTGGATCGGGTGGATGCGGGGAGGATGTTCCCGATGATGGGTGAAACTAGAACTAGGGGGCATAGTCTTAGAATAAGGGGCTGCTCTTTCAAAACTGAGATGAGGAGGAACTACTTCACTCAAGAGGGTGGTAGGTCCATGGAATATGCTGCCCCAAAAAGATGTAGAAGCTACATCATTACATAAATTTAAAACAGAAATAGACAGTTTCCTAGAAATAAAGGGAATTAAGGGTTACGGGGAGCGGGCAGGAATTTGGACATGAGTCTAGGTTTGGATCGGACATGGCCCTGTGGGTAGCACAGCGGGCCCAGGGGCCGTGTAGCCTGATCCTGCTCCTATTTCGTGTGTTTTATTCTGTTAGATTCAGGAGATGGTTCTGTGATAGTAGATTGGCGGTTAGGATCAGATCAGCCATGATCTTATTGAATGGCGGAGCAGGCTCGAGGGGCCGATTGGCCTACTCCTGCTCCTATTTCTTATATTCTTATGTTCAGATGTGAGTACACGGTAGTTTGCTGACAAGACAGCAAGAATCTTGATCTACTTAGAATTATACAGACAACAGTCATTAAGAAACAACTCTAAGAAAACAATCTCATGACGTTCTGACCAGCACCCCAAGAAGCAATTTCCTCTGTAACCATGTACACAAGGAGCATCAAGCATAAGCAGAGTAAAGCTCTCTCTAATAATCTGATACATCGAACTCAGAAGAGCACCTTTTATTGCAACAATGTAACATTTTCCCCACATCAGCTGCCTGTGTAGCTCCTCTGCGCAAGTCTACAACGTGGAAATGGTAGGTTCTAGATTATTGTGTTATGGACTTAGGGCTCCAATAATTACACAAACTCATTGCCTTTTAAACTCTTAAAGCTAACAAAAGGGAGTTTTATATCAGTATGTGAGGGGATGGGATTTGAATCCAGTTTCACCTCCTCCAAAAACAAAAATTTCTACTTACCTCTATATGATCTTTACAATAATCCAAGCCAATATCTGTAAGGATCTTTTTCACTGTTTTACGAGCCTTTCTTAGATTTGCAAGGTTGTTGACAGGAAGCTGGTACATAGTTTCTGTTTGGGACAAAAGGGCACAGGTAAGCCTCCATGGAAGTATTTTCAATATACAATTAGTGTGATATGACTTAAGTGAGCATGCTTAATTATGAAAAGCAAGTGAAAATACTGTATGGGTAAAGGTAATATTCAGGTAACTTGCAACTTTTTTTTTTTTTTTTATATTTGTTTCTGCTTTCTTCAATTTCCTGACCACTGCCCCACTCCAACATCAGTTGTTTTCAATTTTTTAAGATTTAACTGATTCAAGTACAATGCTGAACTGCACACTGGTGTCAGGTCAGTTCAGTTGCAAACTGACCAATCAAATTCAGTTGCAAGTGGGCAGGTTGGGAGTAGAAAGCTGCACAGAACAGATATGCACTGGCATTGTGGATTTCACTGAGGATGAAGCAAGCTATGATAACACAATGGCATGTCATGGAATGCATTTTTCACTTTTTGGTACATCTGAAGGATAGTGACCACCAATACTTAGTGACACAAAATGATGAGACAGAGTTCCATGCCTGCAATTCAACTACATGGCGAATTTTCCCATTTCAGCTGCATTGCTGTAATGAAATGCTAAGCAGAGGCCAACATCTTTCTCATGAGGAAAATCCAGGAAAGTCATCACTGCTCTGCTCTCCTACACCTTAAGCAGGTGGCTCACAGCAGCACTAGCAGAGGACTTGGAGTAGGTTCCGACACTGTCCAACACACTTGTGTTGTGGCACACAGAGTATTAGATTTGTGGAACAGATTCTCAGCAACAAGTTTGTTTTCAAATAACTCAATTCAAAAAGAATGGGGTAAATAACTGATAGACATCGAGGTTGGAGACCATAGGAATAGCTACAATCTGAAATAATAACAACTCCACAGGAAACAATGGTTCCTAATGCTGCTGTGGCTCAGCTGCTGTTGATTTCAGTGGTGGAGATATATGGATGGATGAATATTCTGGAGTTTTGTTTGATTACCTTTTGGAATGAGGGAATGTTTATGCGGAGCTTTCCTTCAGGAGATTAAATGTGTGGGGTAGAATCCATGATAAGGTAGATTGTGTATGGTCTGTGGAGCAAGCGAGCTTGATGGACCAAATAGCCTTTTCTTGTTCCATGCTTTATGTTCTCATGTACCCTTTCATCAATAATGCTATCTTTGCAAAACAGAGAACACACTTCAAGTGATGTGACCAGGTAGAATCACAATGCAGCATTTAATTAACCTCAATGTCCAGCTTCTTGAATAGAGTTATAAGTAAGCAAAATATTGCAGGCATCAGGGAAATTAAAGACGAGTCAGATTTAAATCTTGCTGTCAGTTTTAACAAAATTGCCGTACTGGCTTGTAAAGTAAAATACAATTCTAGCCATGTACCCGTGTTTTAAAATAACCAAACCAAGGGTAAATAGGTGAAGTCACAAAATGTTATAGCAAATAAAACTTAATACAAACACTAACATAAGCCAGACACTAAATTAGGTGCATTCAAAATATTCTGAATCTAATTTTGATTATTGCTTTATTTCCTCTTCCTTCCTTTCCCTTATTAGCTCTTGACTACCAAGTAATTCAGAGTGCCTGGTTTAGTTTCCCTTAGCACACAACTGTTCAACTTGCAACCTTAGGGCTCCATATGGCACTCAAATCTTCGAAATCCAGCCCTCAAAAACTAGGAAACTCTGTTCTATTTGTGTTTAAATTCTCTATTTCCTAGTTTGTCCCTTTTGAATTTTGTGGACTTTGAGGTTTAGAAATGGCAGTTCTTAGCACTTGTTGCCTTATGGGTGAATAAATCCTCAAAAGACTGGCTAGTACAAGCACCATGAAATATATGCAAATTAAAGGGAACATGGCATTACATTTTATACAGCCTCGGAGGCTTTGTGGTACATACTTGTGGAGCCCACAAAAACTTGGATATCTGTGTTAACACACAGAATGACACCTGAACACACATGGATTAGGGAGGAAGGGAACATCTGACCGACTAAGGACAGCACTAAAAAAGCAATATACTGAATAGGAAAACATTTACAAATTCGAGAGGATTGTGTTTTACAAAGTACAGCTTTTCTGTACAACATATTCTACAGTTCTGTACTTCTAAATCTCCTGCATTAAACAGTTGTGTGATGTTAATACTGAAATGTATTCATTTTCGCAAGATGTCTGTTGGAAATTGAATTACGCTGTTCAGACCTGAATGGGTTTGATTCTGGTTTGTGGTGAGGTAGCGGAGACAACAATGTCCCTGCTGCGAAGTGTGTGTATATATGGATGTTTAGCCAGAATAAAATTGACCTAGTACTGTATGTGGTGGCCTCCAACAACCTGACAAAATTCATTGTCTAGATTCATACATGAAGAATGGTCACTTTTGTGAGGCAGTACAGTACCCACGAAACCAAACCTAACCAAGAGTCAGCACTTTCAGGAGAGGGGAGGACAGAGAAAAGTTGGGAATAATTAAAAACTATTGGGGGCAGGAGGGGGGCGTGTGAACAATGGATTACAGCATGTCTATTTAAAGAAATATTACAAAACATTCCAGGGGTGGATCAAATTGATATAGTAAGAGACAATGAGTTTGTGCCCAAGATCGTCCATAGTTATTAATACCCCTAGGTTAGACAGTAGTAAATGTAGAAGCCTCAGAGCAAGTGATATGATCAACGTTCCCCTCCCTCCTGGGGAAATGTATGGCACATATTCTCTGAACACAAGATAAAGTAGGCTTACGAGCATATGATTAAATTTTGTAAATTTCAAAGTGTCAAATTTTCCTTTAATTAAAATCACTGGTGTACATAGTTCATAATCAGACTTTTAAAAGAGAATCTGTAATGGGTAAAATCACTGCAATGATATGTGCTGACATACAGACCAGAATGGTCCCAGGTTTGATCATTGGTCTGTGATGAGCTATCTGATTTCAGCTGGGGCAGTGTGGGTACTATAATTAGCTTCAATGTCCCAGGCAAGAAAGATGGGGAAAAAAGCCAGCCAGGGTTTCCAATTAGTTTCCGTTGCTGGAAAGCACACATGTGGACAACGTGAGGACAGGTTCAGGCTCCAATGAAATGCTCGCCACACTCAAATAGTCTTCTGACATTCACTGCCCAGGCACTCACATGAAGAACAACCATTAGGCAAGGTACTGGAGGTTGCTAGTGCTTCTGGAACTATACCACACCATGTTCAGAGCACAAACTGGAAAATATTTAACAATACTTCTATGACAGTTATAGACAGCAGCAGAAGTTTGTTTTTACACAAATTTTAAAATCTTGTGAAAAGCATACGGCAGACTCGAGTCTTACATTCAGGACAAGTTTCCTGGAATGAGGCTCAAATTTAAGGGGAACCTGAATGCCAATTGCTTTCAGCTGAGAAGGAAACGTATTTGAATTACTGATTAACGGGAAGTGTCCACATAATCAAAAAAAGTTCCAAATTGCAGCTAGGAGAGACATTTGTCTGCTAGGAAGTTATAGAAGCTTCTTCCACATATACAATGTACTTATTAGAAATCAGTGTGCATGCCCTGGAGGCCGCACACACCAGAAAATGTAATATTTGGAACAACAGATGTAGTCCAAATTTAATGCTGCAATATATTTATATACATTAAATAAAACATCTCACCTGAACTTTTGTCCCCAGATTTAACAGTTTGCTGATGAGGGGATTTCTGTAGGAAATAAAGTACAACTTTTGACTAATACTATTAAACTAAAAAAGATGAAAATACAGATGAGAAACACACTAAGCTTTTAAAAAAAAAGTATCAGAGTTACAATGCCTTAGCCACTAGGGAAATTAAAATGAGTCCATAACAAATCAAAGTTACAGTCAGAGAGGAAACACTGATCGACAAAGTCACTAAACTGCAGGCATGTGAAACTAATTGGAGGCAAATTTGTCTATCGTCCTCAATGATGTGTTGGACATTCATAAAGGATGTCTTCACAGGTCAAAGAATTGTTCCACTCTTTTCAAAGATGCATTTTTGGTGCATTCACCTGGGATCTAGTATGCTACACTTGCCATTTTAAGTGGGATATGATGGGTATCCACAGTGGTACTATGATTCTATATGGCTGAAGAAGAGATTTCAAAAAGGTATTAACTAGAAGATATAAGTATCTAGTCCAATTGTTGATTCATGAGTATATGGGAGTTCTAGTGGATGTCAATTATAGCTTAAATTAAACACTGCTCTTTGGGATTGTGCTTCCACAGAGCATCTGCCTTCATGAGAGCTCTGAGGGATGTAACCAATGGCTTCATTTGTCCCAAATGAATGATTCCAGGACCCCACTTGAGGTAAAGTTGTGGCAAAATAGGTTTCTAGTTGCAGGTAGAGAGCGCTCCAGCCTACACCAATCTATCACAGGGCCTCAGAGGTGCAGTCTGTCTCAACAGGCATGTCTTTACCAAATCCCTTACTACAGGACCTGGACCTGTGATGACTAGTACACAGCACTGCATTTGGACACCAAAAACATGAAGGTGACTAACAATCTATCTTGCATAGATCCTTTTAGCACTCTGAAGGCAGATGAATATCATAAAACTGGTATGGAAATTGAAGCTTGGGACAACAAATGCAGCAAATTGTTACTGGAGGCAGGGTTTGCTCATATTTCAGGTTTCAGTGCCTAATTTCATTGGGTTAGATAAACAAGGAGTTGTTCCTGAAGTCTCCCTCCATCTGATCACCGCTCGATGGGAAATTACATGCATTAGGGTAACAATGCACTCACATTTTGTGATGAGTTATGATGCTCATATCACTCAGGAGGAGCTCCTGGTAATTGCTATCCCAGCTAGGACTCAAAAGCATGGTCATCAGTTGTGTAATGATCAAAGAGTGACTAACCTATTAAAGGTGTAGGGCACGAAGTGTGGTCTCTGCTGGACCTAGTTTAGTAGCTCAGGGCACCTTTCATGATTGATTAGCCAGCTTCTGGATACAACTGGAGCTCCCATTGGGGGCTGGGATTCTTCCCACTTAGCTCCAGATAATTCTGAAAGCCAACATTTTAATGAGCAGAGTGATCCGACCTAAACAAGCAGCAGGAAGCTTACTAGTTTCTGTGCCGGTAAGTTACATAGTCTTAGTTAAACTCCAATTACTAACATTTGGGTGTTACAAACCTAACTGAAGTGCAATGTGTTCTTATGTGAAGAGAATATGTACTCTCAGACAAATGAAAATTCTAATTCTGTGGATTTCCAAGTAGCTTTGTTTGGAGAATTTCTAAGCATGGCGAGAGCTTTCCATGCGTGTCAGACACTTGGCTGACCAAATTTTTTAAATAAAATTGTAACTTAGCCAAGCATGCTATAATTATTATATGCTTCAGCATTTTAAAAATGTAATCAATGTATAATGTAGCAAAAGCAAATTGCATCAATCTGTTGTAAGCTATCTCAGATAGCCTAAGGAATGCCCCAATACCCTAACACAAGACCAATTATGATTTATTAGCAATAGAGAGTAGAACATGAGAAGAGCACATTGCTGCACCTCAGTTTATAGCATAACAAAGGTTCCATACTACACATCTACTCATGGGAAACTAGATGAATAAGTAGATTACCCAATTAATTTATTCATTGTATGTGGATAACCAAAGACAATTTCATACACAGAGTACACCTTCAAGAGATTTGTTACTGCAGTGCACAATTTCTCTTTTCCTTCACCCGCAACAGTACCATGTCATTTATCAGCTTTTTCCAACCAAGGAGGCCAAGTAAATGAGAGTATGGACAGAAATTTATAATTATTCCTAGCCCAAAAAAAGTGAACAATTGGATTAGTAACAAGAGCAATTTTTTTTTTTTTTTTTTTTTACAATGGTATGTAAGCTGCACAATAAAGCCCAACTTAGTAAATTCAGACTCGGGAACCAATTTCACAATATAATGCAGAGAAGGGTGAAATGTTGGGATGATGAGCATAATTTAAATTAAATTGAAATTTAAAAACACTGGATGAAATGGACAGTTAGCAACCTTCATTTGCAATCCGCCATACACTACACCAAAAGAAGCATTTAAAGAGGCAGATTTATTTTGGGATTCATGGAAGGAGTTAAAAGCACCTTGGCCAAGTTACTCTCTCTTTGCAGATAAAGCTAAACATTTGGAATGTACAAGAATTACTTCACATAACAAGAATGCAAATAATATGGAAGTCCTATTTAGAGGCAAATTGAAGCCCAATTCATCATACAACCTAATCCATTTGCCACCACAAATAGCAACAGGTTCGCAAAATTGCACTGCCATAAACAATATCTGTCTCAAAGGCAGGTCACAAAACTAGGCCAATTTGGATGTATGCTAATACTTAACAGTATAAAATGGTGAGCCAGATTTAGATCTGTAAACAGCTACTTGTGCACATTAGAAGATGCATACATAAGCATGCAGATTTAGATGTACTAGTGGAGCTGCTCAGTGGTATAAATAGAATTGCTGTACAAAATCAGAACCAGTGTATTCAAATACTATGCCCAGATTATTGCATCAGGTCTTAGTACCAATATGCTATACACATCTTGATGACATTCTTGTGTACAAGGCCCAAAAACCACATTTTCCTTAAAGAAAATGATACATATGGTCATTGATTAACTAATGTGTAATTTTCCAAGCTATGAAATTAGTCACATACAAGCACAACTTTAAAGAAATTTTGGAATGGCCAACTGATTAAAAAAAAAGGTTCCAAACGATATACTGGTACCCCAGTCAGCACCTATCATCAGTTACCTTCAATGTGTCTCAACACCAAATCAGCACTATCACTACCAAGTCAAGTTTAAACTTTTAATATGCAACAAAACCTATGCATTCATTGACCAATTAAATCGCTTATTCCTCAAGTTGTCAACATTATATGAGCCATTCTCTCATTTACCCAGTAACTTATATCTTTGAAATTAATCAGGATTGCAGAACAAGCGGTATTTTCAAAAAAACAGTACCACCTTCTGCCTGATCTCATATTTTAAAGATGACAGCTGTCATTTTTCTTAAAAATGGTCTCAGAATCTTAGCTGTATAACATGGTGCTCCAAGCACAGAATCACTTTTCTGAGTAGCACCCTCCTTAACAATGTACTCATGTGTGGACACTGGATGAGAACAGGACTTGGTTGCAATACCCTTTGTGGTTAAAAACTCTGCATCATTGCACAATTACATACCAGGTTTAATTGAAAGTCAAATTTAAATCCTAAAAAAGCTAAATACCTACACTGCGTTGATCCCGTTACTCATTACAGTTTGGCCAATCCCACAAGTCGTCTTCTAGGCAGCCCTATTCCGAGACTTTTATCTTTTTGCTATTTCCTTTTCCCTGCTGCAACGTGGGACAACTTCATTTTCTTTTCTCTTATTCCCACATTTCCATTCGCATTGATGCTATGAGGGATGGAACTCTTCCCCTCAGATAACAAATACCTTTTTGGGTGAAATACCAGAGGCTTGGATCATGACTGGAATTAATACTACAGTATCAAGGGCCTGGGGTGTGAAAATTATAGGTGAAAAATACACCAATGTTACTAGCAAATGAAGAAGTTGCTTTGTTTTTCAGCTTGCCAAAGCAATAAAGTAACTTGCCCATGGATGATTGGCAAGTAGGATTTTACATCCTTCCTTCACAGTTAAAGCAGAGAAACCATCACAATTACAAAGTTGATGCCACAAGATAGAGGTGGGGGAACTTAGTAAAAGAACTGCATGCCCAAGAGAAGCTGTGTAAATGCAAATAGCATATCGAGGTAGAACATGCTGAAGCATAATAGTGTGGGCTTCCACCTACTTGAGTTCCAGATATTAGCCACCCCAATGAAGGAGTCCAAGAAAAGTCATATCTAGCTGATCTTGTTCACCTCCCAAAATGACATAAGGCCTCAGAGCAGTCACTTGTCCATTGTGTGACGTGTGGGCAAGAAAAATTAGTGGAAGGGAGAAAACACAAACTTAGCACTTTAGCTTGCAATTCACCATGCTCAATAATGACATCACTGGTCAGCAAGGGAACTGCAAGCAAAGATTAAAAATGTCTAGTCAAAAGCACAAACAAGCACTCTTTAATGATATTCAATGGCAAAATTATTAAAGTTAGTGAACTCATTTTTTTTTTTAAATTGAAGAGTGTAATGGAACCAGAGTGCACCAAAACAAAGAATTGAAGTTCCCCCTCCCCGCAGTTTAATTCCAGAATACCTCGTCTATCTCAAAACGAGAAAAGCTTTCCACTGCCACTACAGCTGGGACTGCTTGCTTTGTAGGACAGTGGCTTGCAGTGTAATCTGGAGCAAATGGCAACAATTTGCACTGCCTTTCCTCAATACTAAGAACTGATATGTAGAAAAGTTTAAAAGTAGCATTGCCTTGTTGAGGTAACTATTTAAAAAATGAGATAGTTGCTTGAAAGGGTACAAGGAAGTGGTTCATTCTGAGGAAAACCACCAGTAGAATTGATGGGACAATTCTGCACAGTAACATTAAAAAAAAAATCAAAATTCATATTATGTGCATATGTCAGACACATCACATTTTTGTTAAAACTCAATCTAAAGGAGTCACAAATACTACTCAAAAACCCATTCAAAACTGCTGCAACAAAAGATTTCCCATGTTCAAGCAGGTCTGTAGTGTCACTAAAGAGCTCAGTTTTCACAAGTCCAGTCAAACTGCTTCAGCAATTTTGTGCGCACAATCTGCTTGTGTTACTTTAGATGTCTTTTTTTTTATAAACGTGCATTCCAATTAGTACAGTTCAGACAATTTTTGAAATGGTGGAAATTGAATGGGTTATCTTAAAAGTCAGACTTCCTCAAGAATCCAGCCTTGACCCCCTCCACCTCTTCATGCTAGTGCTTAGCGACATAATAAAGGCGTGGTGTCAGCTTGCAAGTGTTCACCTCTACCTCTCCAACACCTTTCAATTCCTCCACTGCCAACATCCAGCCTTGGAGGAACCATAAATTCTTCCAGCTAAACAGTGAGAATACCAAAGCCAGTCTTTGGCCACTGCCACAAATTCCTTACCATAGTCACTGACTCTATCCCTTATCCCCAGTCACTATCTCAGACCAAACCAGACTGTTTGCCACCTTGCTTTCACACTGAGAACTGAGCTTCCGATCTGATATCCTCATTTACTTCCACCTCAGTGACAGTGCTCACCTCTGCCCCCAACCAATCCTCATTCATGCCTTTGCCACCTACAGGTTCAATTACTCCAATGCTCTCTTAGCCAACCTCCATCTCCACAAACTTCAGCTGATCGAAAACTGTTACCCATATCATATCCCACGTCAATTCACGCTCGCCTATCATATCTTGCATACATTAGCTCCCATCCTCCCAACTCCTTAAATTTAAAAATCTCTTCCTGTTGTTAAAATGTCTCCATGGACTTGCTCCTCACTATCTCCAACATCCTCTGCTCAACAATTACCCAGCCCATACTCTCCATTCCTCCGACACCAACATCTTGTGTAACATACCCCCACCCCCAGCCACCGACACCTCCCCCCACCCCCAAATTTGAGTTTGGGTCTTTAGCTGCTTAAGTCCCACTCTCTAATTTTCTGTCTCTCCACCTTTAAGAATCCTTCTTCAAACTCCCCTCTTCAACCAAACTTTTGGTCACCCTTCCTAATCTCTTTGGCTTGGTACCCGTTTTCCTTATGCCTCTGTGCAGTAACTTGAGATGTTTTTCTACATGGCATTTACATAATGTATGCAAGTTGTTGCCATTGTTCCCAGCATGCCAATGTATTACAACAAACCTAATACAGGAAACTTTGGTTTATCCGGAGGTTAACTGTCCGGAATGCTCGAGCCACCGGCAAAATTCAGGAGTCGGTTCAGTAAGTTTTTTTTCTTTTTGTTGCTTTTTTTCCCCCACCAGTCAGGCTCTGCAAGGTCTAGCTAAAGCTGTTGCTTAGCTACAGAGACGCTTGCAAGCTACGGCCGACTGTTTAGAAGCTGTTGAGCAACAGGGTTTGTTGCTAGATACGGAGCTCAAAAGCTTCCGTATGCTTTAACATTAGCGCTGGTTTGTCCGGCAGTTTTGATGGGACGGCAACAGCTCGGTCCCGTCGGTGCCGGATATCACAAAGTTTCCTGTATCTGGTAATATTAAGTAATTTACAAGAATGATTAAACTAACTGAGGTCACAAGTCAAACGTTTAAGAGTATAAGTACACAATACCTTTCCTAAGCAAACCAAATCACAATGTCATCCAGCATGAAGTTCAAACCGATCTTCAGAAGTGTAGGCATGTTGCAAATACAGAGAATCTTGAACTGCAATAGTTCACAAAAGATTTGCAAAATTGCAAGCTCAACAGTGTTGTGTAAAGACCAGAACAAAGAACTATCACGTGAAGACTTGAATAAGTGCCTTTTGCTTCCCTCAAAAAGCAGCTGCTGAAATTACCAATATTTGTTTGGAAACATAAGTTATCCCTTCACCAATCTCAAAATTCCACATCACTGTAACCAATTGCCAAAATGCATTGTTCTGACCCAATCGTGTGCATAATCATAGACACATAATAAAGTGTGTGATGGACTGCAAGAACCTTCATTTCACAATATAGCTGCTGTCACAGCAGTGACAATCCTCACATACAGTGTGCATTAATCTTCTTCATACAGTTGCTGGTTTATGCTCAACATATTTGCTCAATGTACTGATCCCATCTATTTTAGAATTATATATGAGAAGTGGTTTTACGACCTTTTTACAATTTTTCATCTTTTAGCCATTCGTACATAACATGAATGAATGAATGAAAATAATTTGAAGTAATTTTGCTAGCATAGTCAAACTTGAATAAATCTATTCCTAAGCCCAAAACAATTTTGTTAAAATTCTAATGCACAAGTCTATTAGAAAACTTTGTTCAAGCAAAGCATTTCTCAAATTTCAGAATTCAGCCCAATAAATGATGGTGGCAGACACTAGCCAAACTGTTCTAGCTAAGACTCCTTAATTTTTTGTGTCATTATATATGCATATAAAAAAATATATACATTTAGATCACAAAACAATACTAAAGTCTCCCAAAAGTTTAATGTTGGCACCACTGTCTGCAATTGAGAAATACAGAAATTATAACTTTAATTTCCTATTGGTTTATTTACTTGAGAGTGTACAATACAACCACATAACTAAGGATTTATTTAGGAACACTTAATACTTCCTTTTTATGCTATATACACACACCAATGCCTTCTCAGGGAGTTGAAACCCTTAGCCAAGGGGCCCAAACAATGCAATGCACATGATGCTATGCTGCACCCACAACTTTCCAGTCTGCACACAAGGCATTTTTGTGGATGATTCCTTGGGTTCTCAAGCCAGCAATGCATAAAGCTTTCTTTTCCATTTGCTTTAAAAGGATTGAAGGGGCCATAACAACCATCTCAAATTAGCCTCATATTTAGGAGGGTGAAAGTCAAGAACAGAGCAATTACAACACATTCCTATCTCAGGTAACAAAGCAGTTTGAGGTTTTGGAAAAGACTTTTTTGGTAGTTTTAGAAACTTGTATACTGCCTCATATAATAACCATGTTGAGGCATTTTTAGAATAGAAAAAAATTATTTTCTCATGAAAGGAAGCAGATTGTTTTCCCTCAAATTAGACATTAATTGATCAAACTGTTGTCCTTTTGCTTTATTATTTTGCCCATATATACACACACAGAGTTTCTTTTCTGCTGACAATGGCAGATTTCAGGAAAAATTATAGATACCGACACACTATCCAATTTCTCACTGAAATCATTTTGTATTATATGTACTGGATGTAAAATATATCTTTTAAGTTGAGCAATTCAAGGATCGGCTCTGCAAGCAACAGTAACACATTGGGAAAATGTCAATTATTAATCACCCTAAAAAGAACCTGTTTAAAATATGAAAAGTTGATTATTTGCATAAATTGGAAACAAAAAATTTAACAAGTACATAAATATCAGCTTTAATGTGTGATCTGCAATCAAATCAGTCCACTAAATTACAAAAAAGCTCCACCCCCTCCCCTGCAGAAAAATGTTTAGATACCTACTCTGAAATTGAAAGGGGAATTGTCAAGAGATTTTTGTCCCAGTTTCTATCATATTATTGCTCAGATCAACATTCCTATGAAAACATTGATGGTCATCAAGTTTGTGATCAGATTGCCAAGTCAGATTTCTGATCATTGGATTTTAGTCTAGAATTGCACATCGAACTAGCTAATTACAGTGCCATTTTTTCCAAATATATAAAGGGTTAAACTGTGACCCAAGTCCAAAATGCAGAAAAGTTAACTCCTTTCACAGTACCCGCTGTCTGATACTCGACACCTTTCACGCTTTCCCCAGTGGCTTTGAAATTACAATTCAACTTAAACCTATCTTTTCATTCAGACTTGTTTTGCCATTCAGTTGGCTGATTTTTTACATCAACTTAGATTATGTCTGCTATCCATGATCTCGCTGTCCCACCTTGTAAGTCTGCAAAAGTGATCAGACTAGGGACAATCTCAACCGCACAACAAGCCAACAAATACAGGTAGACTACCCTTTATCCGAACTTCCGAAAACCGAAACCCCCTAAAAACCTTTGGTTTTTTCGTTCAGCGTAAGTCGTGCGCACGACTTACGCTGAACGAAAAAACCTTTGGTTTTTAGAGGGTTCCGGGTTCGGAAGTTCGGATAAAGGGTAAGTCGTGCGCACGACCCCCCCGCGGACCCACCTTCCGAAATTCTCCGAAAACCGAAACACGGCTGGTCCCGAGGTTTTTGGATAAAGGATAGTCTACCTGTAATTTAGACATATTTTCGTTATATGGCAATTGGGTCATTTTATCTTCTTTATTTTGACACGAGAATTAACGTCAATATATACGGGCAGGCAGAATAACAAACACCAATACTGTAGTTATTTTGCTATTTGCAGGGGTAAATGAAAATTCCCCCAAGTACTGGTACTTCAAAAAAAAATCCAGGACACACAATAATTGCTCCTATCAATGAAACAAAACTGGGTTTTCAATTTAGTGTCAGTACAATCATAAATTTGTTAAAATATATGCAGTTTAATAGAACTTTAATAATAAAATAAAAATTACTTTGTATGACTAACTTTTTTGAAAGTCAGCATAACACTGTTTGACGGTGGAAAAATCATTTAGCTGTTACATTAAAAAAAAACTGTTTGAGGGGTTTACTAAATGAGAATACAAACATGTTAATAATAGATACGTGGGACAACCTCGATGACTATTTGTACATTATTGAATTACCAAGGAAAGGGCTTTTTATAATTAAATCTGTAGTTCCATTAAAAGCCTCTGTATACACTTACATTTGCCACAGTCCAAGTCAACAGGACGTGCTGGCACCATTCCCTATATCTAAACCAATAATATTTCCAAACCTGAGCTTTTAATCATATAGGCTTATGCTGCTTCCAAGTTGCAAACTGTCTCATTCCCACTGTAGGCAATTCCAGCAGCAATTTGAACAAGAAATGAATAAACGCTTCATTTAAATTCCTGCTCCATAGACAAGTACGTGTCAGACACCGTCCAACGTATGCCCCGATTTGGGGCCACAGCACTATACTAAATTCAGTTCAAGAGCGAGCATAATGACTGAACTTCTAAACAATATATTTTATCATGAACCAGAGGTTGCAGGTACAGGGTATTTGAACTGTCAGTCCGTTTGCAATTGCTATTACACCACCCTCATCAATTTCTTCTATTATTTTTGTAATCTTGATATTAGGTTTATGTAATTTTGTAAAAGATGTCCATTTGCAATGCATAGTGGATGTCATTTATTGCTATTGCCACTTTTTCCAATACTCCCCCTCAGTATATTTCCAATTCATTTGATGTCACTGCAAGTTTCTTTCTGCCATTCTTCCTCTTTCTCTCCCCAATACCACACAGATTAGATGCACTCAGTTTCCTCTAATTTATATTCTAACTGCCCCAAAGCATAATGATAGAAAAATTAAGGAGCCTTGCAAGACTTACTCTTGGGCACCATGGCTAGTCAATGGGTCAAGGAATCCACCATGGGAGCATTACAGCCAAGGCTAATCTTACCTCACCAACTTCTACAGGAAACTTTGGTTTATCCGGAGGTTGTATGTCTGGAAACCTCGATCCAACGGCAGAAATCAGCAGCCGTTTTGTTAGGTTTTTTTTCCTTCTCCTAGCATTTTTTTTAAAGTCAGTCAGTCTCTGGAAAGCCTCTCTGAAGCTGTTGTTAAGCTACAGAGACACTTCCAAGGTACGGGCCGACTGTCTACAAGCTGTTGCTAAGCAACAGTGTTTGTTGTCAGATACGAAGATGAAAACCTCCGTATCCTTCAACATTAGCACTGGTCGGTCCGGAAGTTTCCATAGATCGGCATCACGTCGGTGCCGGATATCGCGAAGTTTCCTGTACATACGGGCACTTCCCTTTAGGGTTCACTGGATAGTGATCAAGAGCAGGAACATTAGCCAAGTACAATCTCATCCTCACCAGGCGTGCATGCATACACACACACAAACCAATAAGGAGTTACTGGAAAATGATCGGGGACAGGAACTCTGCCCAATATTTTCCTACCCTTATCTAGAGCAGTTAGGGCAACTGTAAGACACCCGTTGCTGTACCGGATGAGATTAACTTTACAAAGCAAGGATTAAACCTGGGATTTTCGTTCCAATAGAAGAAATTCACATTGGCGCAGAGTTGTCCTATCATTACATCCCACTTGATTTGGTCACTGCAAATCATTATGTTTAAGCTTAGTAGGTTTTCAATCTCTGAGGGAACGTAAATGTACATTAACCACATCCCATCCCCTGAAGCAACTAACTTTCACATTCCAAGTCTGAGCAAAACCAGTATGGCATGCTACCACACAAATGCACATAATTTTAAAAGGTGCATAAGGACATAATGCTAAACACATTTAGACACACCTACTTACAAAGCAATGAAGCAAATTTCCTGTTTGCTAGTTGTACCAAATCATAAATGTGAAGATATTATATAAAATCTCTACTTCCTCCTTACTGTTTAGAGGGTTTTAAATGCTTCCAAGCTCAGTTATACCACAGACTGCAAACTACAGAGTGGTCAGATAGCAACAAACAATGTACACCAACTAATGCATTTCACCTGCATAACTACTTCAAAAATAATTCGTTTTTACTAGCAACTTTTAAAACTTTCATTTTCTAACTACCACCACTCCTGGTTAGGTTTATAACTGAACAACCACCTCACCCCTCCCCCAACACTGCAAATTTTCCACTTTCCCCAATAGAGAACATGGAAAAGCAGTCATTTGTAGCCCATACACATTGCAGACTCCCACTGTACATTAAAAAGTATTCACATTCTAACTTTCGGGACCAGAACCTGTCAATTTTTCAGCTTAATTTAATTAATTCTCAAGCTCCAAGACCCAACACTTTGTTCTTAAAATGCATTTAAACTGCTGGACTTGGTGCTAGATTATATTTATGAAATTATTTTTTCATCTGTAACAGTACAGCCAGTGCAATGAATCCAAGTTGTCCTAGAATAGTTATATTCTACTACAAAAGAGATCAGTCTGAAGTTTACAGATCACTATAGACAATCACTTAAAAAGGAGTTTGACATATACTGCTACTAGGTAAGTAATGCATCAACTGTAATTCCCTTGCCACCAGCAGTCTCTAATCATATATAGAGACACATCTCCATAAGCCAAAGGTATCAGATCTTACATCCATCCCATGAACTCCCCCTTCTATGATGCTGGAAGTACTATTACAGTAATCCCGCCCTGCCACAAGTGAAACGACCACAGCAATACCTCATCTTTTTAAGGTGCATCATTTTTTGATGATTGCGCAATACAGTATTCGAATGTTGGAAGCACAAGCATAGTACAGAACTTCCAATAATCAGAGCTTTTTAATGAAATGGATGTTTTACTTAGAATGGCAACAAAGTTAATATTCAGACCTTCCACTATTAATGAAACACTATCTCTGCACTTAATCTACTCTTTTAATTATCTGAGCCCAAGGTGAAAATTAGAACTTACTTGAGAAGCAGAAATTAACTAGTTACAAGATGAAGGAACATGATGCTAGATTGTGAGCTTAATTTTAATTTTAAGACTTAAAAAAGATAAGGTTAACTATATGTTTTCAATAAGTCCCATCTGTGTAACCCTTGGAGCACTAACAATGAGTTCTCTCGTCATGGTGAAATTCCACTGCTGAGGCCATGAACTCATTTGATGCTTGAAGAACTCATCAAAAGTCAACTGTATCACATCAATGGCAGCAGCAAGTTAGTCCTAAATTGCTGTGCTCAACTGTGTTTTTCTAGCCCATCTCTAGTAGGTTTGCAGCCAAAACCCAATTTTAAATATACCCCTCCAAAATAGCTCAGGAAAACAATTCTTAAATTAGAAAAAATAAAATGCTACTTATTAGAAATAAAGCTGAAAAGAATTTATGGGGAAATGGGCTAAGTAAAGAATTTGAGAAATATTTAAAACTGATTATAGCAGCATAAAGATAATATTACAGCAGTAAAATATATCCCGACACCAGAACAGCTGCTTTATATTGCTATACATTAGCATTTGTTTTGCCACCAAAGTGCGATCGGCAAACAAAGTAACCAGGAACCTTGCAATTCCCTGGAGCTGCCAGTAGCCCAATGGTTAAAAATAATGCATACATGGAATTTAAGAATTAGCTCTTCGGCAATGGTTCAGTTGGTAAAGCAGCGTGACTGAGCTATACAGGCTAGATGTGTCTCAGGTTTGACCACAAATATGTGCCAAGTTAGCTATTCTCAGCCAGGCATTAGTAGAACTATTACAATTATTTCACTCCGAGCTTGTGTGTGTGTGGGGGGAAAGAGAGTCACCAGCTTCCCACTCCGGACTACTTCCCAGTAATCCCTGTTGGAAAGTACACATATCAGGTGTCACTAAGATCAGCCTTAGCTATGAAGCCCCAGTCAAATAACCTGTAAAGTTCATTGTGAAAAATAACCATTTGGTCTAGATACTAAAGGGCAGCCAACCCACCTAGTATCATACCTCAGCACAAGTCAGCATCTTCAAAAAAAGGCAAAAAATAGAGAAAAGGTTTTATAAAAACAGATGCATGTGTACAATAATTTAAAAAGCCATGTAAAATAAAGTCCCCCTCCATATAACCATAGTACACTTCCTTCGTACATTTTCAGAGTACAATTTCCTCTACAATAAACTCTACTGCAAGAATTGAAACAGAGCTCACAATGCATTATGAAACCTTGTGCATTCATACAGGAAGGAAAGGAAGAAAATAACAAAGTACAAAGAAATTGTGCGCATCACTACTGAAAACAGAACTTGTGCTGGAGGCAAATGGTGACTAGTATGTACTTGTGATTCACTTCAAAATCCTAACGTATTTGACCTGAAACAAAATCTACACTTTTTTGTCTTTGTGAAGCTTCCCAAACATAATACGGGATCCATGTCAATGAAGAATTATAAAAATAAAAAACAAGTGGAACCATACCACCTACAGCTTTAACTTAAAATTGTAAGTCTTTACATTTACAAAAGGATTGGCATATCATTCTCTCCTATTAATGCAACCTACATCCACAGCAATGTGAAATATTACAAATTGCTACAACACTGGATTCAAGGCTTTTGATTTGAATCACATCTTGCTGTGCAAAAGGTTATATATCTTGTTAAATCAGATCTAGTGTGCCTTATCCTGTAGTTCTTTATAAAAGTACAGTAAACTATTGTGGACTATGTAGCAACCTAAATTGTTTTTTTTGAAAAAAGTGACCAACTAGTTTAAATTTGCCTAAGCAAATAGAACTAAAATGTGACTAAATACCTGAATCTAAAGATGATTCCCAGCTAAAAGGACATGAGATATTTGTCCTATTCTATTCAAGCTGATGGAGTGGCACAGGGGTGCCATCAGAACAACTTCCCAGTACCCCCTAATTAAGGATTGCACATTAAGAAAATAACCTTATGGCAAACAGCAACAGGTTTGATTACTATGCCAATTATAACTAAACAGGAATTTCTATATCTCACTAAGCCAAGTAATTTTGATGCTCACCTTTTGCAACATCCAACTCAAACCATCATGCTACAAGTCACATATGCTTTACTTGGATGATTGGTTCTAATCAACCAGAACCAATTCCTTGGCTGAGTTGGCTGGTCACTACAAACACAACTTGATTCAGTCATTCTTTAAGTAATGCCCAAATACACTTAATTTCATTTACCATCATTTTTCACTGATGCACATTTTGCCTTGCACTGGTTATCACTAAGCATCTAGTTACACAAAGACTTGGGGTTTCAGTAATATGGATAATTTGTACATGCAGCTTAGTCAGAAGTAATCATTGCATTGCATATTCCTGAAACAGTACCAATGGAAACATACATCTGGTGAAATTTTGGTTTATTAAAGTAATTGCATACATTATGTCAGCCTGTGTTTTGTATGTAACCCTAAGTTTTCAGTCACCGAATTCGGCGCCTAAGCTACAGGTGGCGCTGTACTGGGAGCGCCAGCATTTTCTAATGGAGCACTTCTTTCACTAACAGCTCCTTATCCTGCATCTGAAGCCTCAAAACCAGCCTCTGAAGAGCGCCTCCTGCTGCACCGAATATTGATTTTCATTCTCTGCATGGCTGCACTACAACATGGGTGGGGGCGGCTGTGCACGCAAGAAGTGGAAAAATGTTTTGCCATTAGCTTACTGTATAGAAAATAAGCACCATTCCAACTTAAATTTATTTAAAAAAATAATTTCTAACCCAAGGTCTAGAAAAAATTAAACTATTTCATTTGATGCAAAACATTTCTAAATGCATTTTCCTGCATTTCGGTGCCGTGGTTTGCAACATAAAGGACCTGATAACAGTTGGGTCCCGATAAGATTTCTTCAAAGAACACGTGCCAAATATTTCTACTTAAGCAATTACAAAACTGGGAATCCCTAAATCTATTCATGTCTGCAGTGGAGCAGTACTCGCGCCATTTTACAGCAACGTCACAGCCGGCAACCGGTCCAGAGGTGCACATTTTAACATTATCGCCATCAACTTATACCATCCCTAATATTATCAGCATCATAAAATATCCAGAATTGTCACCGAGTGAACTCACGTGAATCCCTATATGTAAATTACAAATAAATTAAATCACAGTTTCCATCCACCCCGTCTTCTGTCTAGGGCGTTTCTTGCTGTCTGGATTGGTTGAGCATGCTGTCTAAAGACCATAGAGCACTAGAAAAGGTATTGAGCAAATGTGTAAACAAATGTTCGATCAGATTCACCACCGATGGCACACACAGAATAGCCGGTGACAATTACTATTTTACATTTTAGGCATCCGAAACAGCGAAGATTTCGAAGGAGCTCGAAATTAACAGAACTAATTTACCGGTGGCTCAAACAACCCTAAAAACCTCTAGAAAAAAGCCCTAAAATGCCTCGATCCATCTAGTTCGAGACATACTTTTAGGTAATATTGTATTCCGCGATTAGGAAAGGTAACACTAGCATCGATTGGGTGACTTGACCCATCACATATGCATCAAATCGATACATAGTAAATTATACTAATATCTGAACCCGCACCTAGCTTTGAAATACAATAAACACAAATGATCGACTGCAATTACAAATGTTGGGTTAGTACAACTAATTTCTGCTAACAAATTGTGCATTTGTCAAATTAAGCAAAAATCCTGGTGTGTGTGTATTTTTTAATCATGCAAATAGGCAACATACATACAAATAGGATAAAGCAATCGTTGCAGATGGATCTCTGTACCTTAGGTCGATGCATCTTTAGCAATCGGTACTTTATATCTGGACAAAGATAAAGGAGAACTACCTGCATGCATCACACACATTGCTCCAGTTTTTTTTCCACCCAAATTTTTTTTTGCAAAATGCAATCGGTTTGTTTTTTTTTTAAATAATTATTTGCAATCGTAAGATCAGATCTCGGTAATAGACTTTATATATATATTTAAAAAAATGTTCTCACCTTTTGTTTTCTTATTTTGTTTTAATTGTTCAGTTAAGCGCGAGCCGGTCGGCCGAACCGGCAGCAGTGAGAGAAGAGCGCGAGCCGCAAACAAAGGGCCTCCTCCTCCTGCTGCCGCTTCAATCTCCTCACATCAACCCCGAGCGGCGGCCGCGGCGGTGCTTCCAGCGCTCACTGAAAGAGGGAGCTCTTTTTTGAGAGAGAGGAGGGGGGAAGAAAAGACAACTGAACGCCACCGAACGAACGGCTTCTGGATTAAAAAAAAACTTAAACCGACTGAGCAAACTTTTTTTCTGATCGAAAACTTTTGGAGGCGCAAACCTCGAAGGGAAGAAAGGGGGGAAAAATTCAATTGCTTTCGGACAATAATTCACTGAGCCTTCCCTGGCCAAAATGGCGTCCGAGAAAGAACGGAAGTGACGTGTGCACTTTATTTGCATAGGGGACTATTGTCCAATAGAGAGCAGAGTTGAGCATTACTTTGAGGGCAATTCCCCCAAACTTCGAGGTTATTGCCCCCTATTGTTAGTCCCATTTCTGCTAAAAGTGGTTAAAAGGGGCAAAGTTGGTGTAATAATAGGAATAGTTCATGTTGCATAAGCACCCTTGCTGTATTCTCGCGAGAATTGGAGCAAGGCGTGTGAAAACGAGGCTCCTAAGCTTCCAACAGGGGGCGCTACCTATCACCCGCCCTTTAGTTGCTGGCGAGGCACACAACTGCGCAGATGCGAACTAGGGCATCTGGCGCCTCCATCTGCTCGGCGTGCACTCACAGACCGAAGCACACATATGTGCACACCACCTGATTCAGCATTTGGGCTATCACTGCGCCTCACGACTGGTCCAGCACTACTTTCTGAGATGTTGGTGGGAAGTTAGCCATTTTGTCACACCAGAAAGTTGCACTTGACAAACAAGGACCATTATGCAAATGTTCAAACTTTGGGGTGCAGCTACTTTAGACATGTGATATGCCTTATTTAAGCAAGTCATTGGGTCACATAGATCTAAAAACAGTTGCAAACTTAAGTATCTTCAGTTAGCTATGGAAAGATGAAGCATTGTACCATTCAACTCATCATGAACGCCCAATGTTTGAGTAGTTTGAAATGCATGGTAGCCACTTATGAATGGTAAGAAATTAGACTGTCCAACAGTTACATGGTGAGGGATAAGAACATAAGAAAGAGCAGGAATAGGCCACTTGGCCCATCGAGCCTGCTCCGCCATTCAATAAGATCATGGCTGATCTTTGGCTCAAAGCCAGTTCCCTGCCCGCTCCCCATAAACCTTCACTCCTTTATCTTGCAAATGTAATCATGTAATATGCTATTAAAGCTATCCTTTGATGGTCAATGTCTCAAGTTATCATGTATACAAATGACAAGGTAATGGAGGTTCACCACCACACCACAAGTTTTAACATAGCATAGTTTTCAATGAAAAAGCCGTGTTAACTAACTTAACCTTTTCACTCTGAAATATGGACTCATATTCACTATTATATGATACATGGTGAAAGTGATGTGACATTTATTACATCAATATGCAATTCCTTCAAAAGTACGAAGATATTCTTGCAGCTGGAAGCTGAGCATAAGCAATTGTAACAAAACCTGCGCAAGACTTTTTATTTACAAAGAACACTGATTCTTCCGTACCAGCTATTTCAGAATACCTTATCTGAAATTAAATGGATTGTGGATTTTGTAATGGTTCCAATGACAGCTGTAGGTGAAAATGTTTTGTATCTGCTTTAAAATGGTTATGGGAGACACGTAGCTTTTTACTGGTAGAATGCATCTACCAGTGGTTAAGAGATAATTTTGAAAATGTAAAAGGATTTCTACAAATTACAACTTTACCAATAACAATCTACCAGTGCCACCTGTTGTATGAAATAATTGTTTAAAAATATGATGGCATTTGTAAGTCAACATGCAATGTCTTTAATGTTAGCTTATGATATTTTAAAGAGAACACAAATGGGATACATCAATAATGTGAACTTGTCCTAAACTAGCAGAAACTGACTGGTATTTGATGTCTATCTTCCAGCCTGAACTCACCATGTGCATTGAGGAAGTACCTATACTTGAGTAATTGTAAATTATCCCAAGAAAAATAAGTGATTTACATTAAAAAGGGAGTTTCATAAATGTTGTCAGGTTATGCCTCAATTCAAATGATAAGGATCTCTTCTAAAATCCTATGTGAAAATTTCAATATTATGTGGCTTTGAGAGTCTGAAATTTATTTTATTCTCTATAATTTCAAAATGTTGGAATTTTCATACAAAGATTAAGAACAAAGTGATGTGAAAGAAAAACATAGGCAACAAACTTAGAATTGTACACCCTCCTTCTAAATGGTGTCCCTTGCATCCACTCCATCGAGGGAGTCCAGGGACATGTTCCACCAGAAATGTTTGTATTTGTACATTAAAATGGTGGACTCTGGCTAATTTTTAGACAATTAACCACAATTGATAGACTCTTAATCTTAAACATTAAGGGTAAAAAGTGACATTTAGGTTTATTCATATGCAACTGCCAACCAGACCATCACTTCCTCAAAAACTACTTGAACAGTTTCTCTTCCCTTCACAGAAGCCCCTCATGCCTCGGCTCCTCTCCCCACCCTCCTTCTCTCTCCCTTAGTGGTCTTCTCACTGGAGCTGCAACTTCTACCTGACGTTACTGCTTCGTTCCAGGAACAGACACTATGCTGGAGGTGAGAATGGTCTATCACAAGATCAGAAATTCCCACTTGCAGTCCACAGCACAAGTTCCGCTCCTTGGAGCAAAACTGTAGTTCGCATCAGCAGTGAGAAAATCAGGGATTGCAGTCGCCTTGTGGCTAGATTCCTTGGATAGCCAAACTGCCACTGCATATTATTTTTAAAAACGTGCAGACTTGTACCCAGTGGGTATGCCTGCTTATGCCCCAATATGTAACATGCCAAATCTGATTAAAACTTTCCCTTAAAGGAAGAATCAAAATAAAGACATTGGCACTTCTAGTTTTCACTGAAGTTTTGACTGTAAACTAACCTAGAGGAAATTTTTTTTTCAAATGCTCAACAGTCCCTCCTCAATCAAATACCAATTTACCTCCAAATTACATTTAGATGACCCAACTGAGGAGAGCATGTTGAGTTGGCTCAGATGATTAGTTTTATTCATGTCTAAGAAAACAAAAGCAGGTTAAAGATTATTTAAATCTCCAAAATTTGACAACTGTTGGTTTTAATTCTGGTAACTTTCTCCCGATACATACCATCACGGTCTGCAAGTTCTTCTCCTGGTATAGAGTTGATGTAAATAAGTTATAGCATTCACTTTTAAGTGGTGAAAAGTCACTTGAAAAACTCACAAGAATACTGCTTAGTTTTTATGCATACATCAATTGTCATTTAAGTATTTCTGTTTTCATTTTGAACCCTAGTATGATGAGGCCAAAACCATTTTTGATTTTTGATATTTTTTGACTCAATGAAATGATACATTTTGACCAGTATAGACTGGAAATAGACTGCAGCCGGTGTGAAACCACCTCCTGGACCCTTGTCTGCAGTCAGATCTACAACCTGACTGACACCCAAGCTAAATTAAGGATTTTGTGTCAATGCTCATCTCAAACTGCTTTGCATCAAGGCAAAAGTGCTGGTATAACTGGCCTATAAGAATTCAGATACTCAAAGGTTGTACATGCCATTGTAGTGCTTCAGTAAACAAAATACTATTTGTACTTGAACACAAAAAATACAAAGTACTGTACTACACTAGTGTTGACACAAGTAGTGATTATAAAGTAACTGTTATAACTGTAATAATTTCAGTGAGCTAACCAACAATCAGAGCAAACGAGTTTTACTATTTGACAAACCTAGCTTTTTTAGAGGGGGGGGGAGAGAATGGGAAGAAAAGTGAGGCCTCAAAAAATTCTCTATCACCTTTTATTAGTTGGCATCACATATACTTCTGGAGAGAACAAGCAACTTACAGGCTACTCTGGCTCCACCAACAGTGCATAGGTATGACTTTAGACGGCTATTACCATTGTATTGCTCTTTGTTGGAAAGTTTTTGAGTTTGTTGAATGCCTCCCCACAACAGTACAGTGGAAGGTTAGGAACTCAGCTTGGAGGATCGTAAACATATATCCACAGCCTACCATTCATGGCCATTGCATTCGGACTCCAACATTCTTTACCACCACCCAGCCTGTCCATTTCCTATTTTAAAGTCTCTGTAGTGTTGTAGTTTTGTTTAGAATATGACCAGGTGTCTCATTTTCAGTGGATCAGAAACTCTAGGTGTTCTGATACAGATATATTTGTGATCATATCCCTAGCGTGGCCTCCTGTAATTTTTTTGTTTTAAGAACACAGTGCACTCGATTAAATGTTAAGATGGTTTGGACATGTAGTTCCTCGATCTCATTTGAAGAGGTTCTAAGCATTAAGTGGGTACTACTTTATAGGGAGGAAGGAAAAATTGGAAGGCAAGTCACCGTTGCCACTTTAACATGTACCTTCTGTTAGTTTACTGTAATGTTGTCCAGACCACAAAGAACATGCTGAGTGCAGTACTAACAATAATAAACGGGAGAAGAGCACTGAGGCAATTCTGGGGATTGGAGCTGAACTCAAAGTATATTTGGGTGACATGTTTAAAAAATGAAACATGAATTAAATAGAGATTCTTTTTTATATACAAGTCATTTGTTCCTTTTATTGGGCTTCCTGGCCTCTCACTGCAATTCTCCAGTCAAGAGTGAGCAGGTGCCTTGGTCCCAGACCTTTGTCAGCCAAGTTAACCACAACGACATATGCACTTGTCTCCCTGTGGGAAACTTCTAACTCAGACTCAGCACGTGTCTCTCTGAGTCAGAAGGTTATGGGTTCAAGCCCCAGTATGGACTTAAGCATATAATCTATACAGACACTTCAGTGCACAGCTAACGAGTGTTGCATTGTCAGAGGTGCTATCCTTCTGCTGAGACGTTAAACCAAAGCCCCGTCTGACACCTCAGATGCATGTAAAATATCCTATGGCACTATTCAAAAAAGAGCAGGGAGTTCTCCGTCCTGGTCAACATTCTACCATCAAACACCACAACCAAAAAGAGATTATCTAGTCATTTATTTTGTCATTTGTGCATAAATTGCCTGCTACTTTGGTCTACATAACAACAATGACTGCAGTTCAAAAGTAATCCATTGCTTGTAATGCGGATTTATGATGTCCCAAGGATGTGAAAGCTGATATATAAATGCAAGTTCTTTCTTTCTAAAGCTTGTGTTTGAGATGTGAACTCACTAGATTGAGAATATCAGGCACAAACCCATGTTCTAACACACAGCCTTCTCATTAAATTTACACTCTATTAGTAAAACCTTATTTAGGGTAAAATTACAAAGCACTATTTCTTGAAGTCTTCACATAGAAGCTTGTAAATAAACAGTGCTCTTTTTATAGTCTTCAAAAATGAGGTTATTGGAAAGATTTAAAGTGGCCTGCAGTCTGCCAAGCATTGTGGCTGAAAGTGGAGGTTATCTTGGCTGATACGATAATTGCTCACTTACCCCACTGGAACAACAATGTCATTTCACATTTCAGACACATGGTCAGTGCAAAGACAGTACCTAGAGTAGCCATTCTGCATAAGCACCTGCAATATCATGATAGTCAGGAATTAAGTTTGGTAAAAATCCAAAAGAGTTTTGTATGTGTGAGCTGTTGAGTTAATAATTTGTTTACTCACCCACAGTCAATGCATATTAACAGGTCCCAGAATGCTTATTTTCAATAGGCAACCAGTATCTGGCCAAATGTGGTAAGAATAAAAAAATCATTTGGTTTAGCCTGTATCAAAAGGAGCTCAGAACTCAATATGAAGGAAGTTTCAGGTCAACCTAACAGAGGTCGAAACAAGTCAGGAATTTAAGTTACAGCATACACAAACACCACTTAAAACCACAGCACAGATCAGTTAAGTGAACATGCAATCTGCTTTTCCAAAGAGACGATGCAGTAAACATACCTGTGCAGTTTTCAATGATAACCTGAAACAATGCAAAATTGAAAGATTAAAATTTATGGACCCTATTTGAAGACAGAATTAACTAGAAAAATATGAAAAAGTGACTGCATACATGAGTTCCAAGCGTGCTCACTTGAAAGTAAAACCCGTACCAATTTTTGACAAATTTGTTAACTCGTGATGCCATCTATTATTCCTGCCAAGATTCTGGTCATGGCCAGATTGGTGGAGGTGCCAAATGGAGTCCAGGAACTTCACCAGTTAGAGGATAAGGTAACAAACCAAATAAAAACACACACAGCATCTCCTACTGTTAGTTCTATGGTGGCACTGGGACAGCCCTGAGAGTAGGTTCCCTGAATGACACTAGGAGATTGAGAGGGGAAAAAATATGGTGGTTGGAATTATTGAGGCAATAAATGTGTTCAAGGACACTAAAATTAAACAGATGAACCTAGATCCTGTTGGGTGTAACAGTATAGAAGAAGAAATTGCATTTGCATGGATGTTTACATGGACATATGCACATTTAAATTTTGTGAAAAATGAAGGATCAGTTATTCTAGGAATGATAATATACAAATTGTCCCAAGTAAATCAAACTCTCATATGTAAATGGAATAAATGAAGTGAAAAAGAGAGAAACCTTCAGAAAACTTGAGCAAAATTGTTATACAACATATTATGTTAATTTGAAATTTTGTATATGGAAATTAAGTTCGTAGAAACCCTTGTAACTCAGTATGTCCTGCCTCTATACATTGTTTCTCAGAACAGAAGAATGAATTGCCAATTATATCCCAATTTACATATGTAAATGTGCACACACCAAAATACCACGGTAATGATGTGTATCTGTTAAAAGGAAATTACTTAGGAAGTTTGATTAAAATCCCATCTGATATGATGAACGTGTTAAATAGCTGTTACCATAGCACATATTTTTCTGGTTTTACTGGGAACTAAAAAGCTAAATATTGGTAATGGCAAGTTGTGTTAGTGATAAATCATAGTAAGGCTGCGCCTGTGTTTTTAACTAGTTAGAAAATGGTTGAAATATTACAGCAACATGATCTATGGAAGGAGTAGAAATATTAGCATTAAATGAGTCAAGCAAAATTAATACTTAACAGCAGACTTACTCAAAGACTGGAATGATTTATTTCAAATTATATTTTACAATTGTTCACTCACAGAGGTGTGCTACAGATTTGTACACATAAAATTAGAGTTTACAATGCGATTGTGAAATAGGGAAATAATACACAAATCTAGTCTTAAAACATTCTAGACATGTAACATTTCAGTGCTAAATATTTGCTTTGATCATGTAGTGGCAAAGAGATGCAGCAGTCCTTTCAAAAATGAAACAATTTCATTTCCTCCCAGTTTAGATTCACCATACACACGGTCCACAAATGTTATAGGAACCTGTAACAATTGGGAGGGGGAGAGAGATGTGTTAATTCAATGTAAACATGAGCATCACAGAACAAAGGGAACTATCAAGAATTAACAAAGTCAATATATTCTAACATATGAATGCCCTATAGCAGTAAGAATTGGGCTACTATTGTATTATCTGCCAGTACTACACAGCTCAGTTTTATCACTGAGAATAAATTTATAATGTATTTAGGACACTGGTAATATAATTTTGAAGGAATTTCTTTGGGCCAATAAAAATCAGTTAAAACTTATTTGTGATGTCAATTTGTCATTTGCGATCAGGATGGCTGTATATATATATTTTTGTTCACACTGCACAATTTATTTTAATTTTAGGAAAAGCACATCTTGCTCAAACTAGAATCACTGTAAACATGCTCTCATGATGTAGGGTATTAATTTTAGGGTAATTCCATCTTCCTTCTTCAATGTTATTGAATGAGAATGAATATTTGGAACATGATACCACAGACAGTGTGCATGCTGAAATAAATTGGCAATACCCTATACTACACTTTCACAACTTGTTCTTTCCAAGTCAATTTTATGTTTAAAAGAAAACACCTATAGCAAATGTAGAAGTATCAGTGAACTCTAACTATATTTTAATTAAAAACTGAGCAAAACTCAATCATAGAACTGAAAACAACTGAATACTACATCTTGGTTCTTATAGCAATAGCATATAAAGGTTGAAGAAACGGCAAATATCTCAATGGGCTCCCTAATGGCCCAGCAGATTTACACAATGAGTAGCTGGACCATACAGACCAGGAAGATCCCAGGCTCAAACTCTGGTTTTTGCAGGATCAGCAGACTTTAGCTGGGGCGGCAATAGAGGTGCTCCATTTGGCCTTAGTGTCCCTGTATGAGAGGAGAAACAAAATAGCCAAGGTTCCTACTCTTTGATGCTATCGAGTGAATCTTGCTGAAATTACATTGACTGAAGCAGATATATTAAGCTTACAAATAGTAATAAACAATGGACATAAGACGCCCTTAATGTATTGGTGTAAAGTCATGATAGAATCAACTGCAGCTGTGGTGACCCCCACCCCACATTCAAATAATTTGTAAACACTCACCATCAAAGTCTACAGGGGCTAAATTCGGTTGATTTGCACCTCCCTAAGAGGGCGCTAACGGGGCGCAAATCAACCAGCGCCTGGGCGCGGTGCCACTAACACCTCCCGCAAAATTCAGTGGGAGGTTAGCGGCGGCACTAACCGTTAGTGCTGCTCCGCCAGCGATGATGTCATCGCTGTGTGCAGTGCCCCGCTCGCGCCTCGGCTGTAATATTGGGTGGCCCCCCCCCCGACTTACCGCCGGACGCTATGTCCGCTGGGGTCAGGGGGGGCCTACCTGTGGCCGGGGCGGCCAGCCATTTTTGTTGCTGGCCACCTGCCAGCACCTGCCCCCATTGCTGTCCCCAGCCCCCGTGAAGCCCCCCCCCCCCCCGCGGGGTGCCAGCTGCTCTCCGTGAGCCGGGCACTCCTCGAGTGCCAGGTTCGTTTGCCGGCACTCCCGATCCCTGGTAGCCCAGCTGGGCGCTGGGACGTGCTGCGCCAGGCCCCTCCCCTTTAATAAGGGGAGGAAGGCCTGCAGTACCGCGGAATGAAGCTGCGGCACATAGCACCGTGATGTTGGCTCGCAGCGCCCCAAGAGGTATGCGGGGCGCTTCCAGTAGCGCCCCTCCTCCCTCTCGGGGTACTACCTGGGAAAATCGGCCGCGAGGGCGCTAACTTTTTCAGGGCGCTAATCGAAGGCTGCGCCACCCAATTTTTACCCCTACATATAAATAATGGCTTCTTGAGTGAGATACGAGAAAACTGGCTGGTGTGGAATCATACCCAGCAAGAAGCAAATGCTTTTGATAAATTATCAATTAGTATATTTTATGATTGAAAGAAACACAAGCCACAGGTGTTTGTATATTTTGAGATAAAAAAGCTCATTGTCCAAGGGAGTTTTGCATCCATTCTTTATTACAGATTGTAAACTTCATATATCTGCTTCTGTCATTGTGATTTAGAGTTAATGGCTCAAAGTATGAATTGTGGAGAACACTAGCAGTTTACTATCAATTTTAGGACTATCTTAATATATACTGTATATAATACACCTATTTTATAAGTCATAAAAATGTATGTCCCTTTTGAGTTAATGGTGTTCATAATTTTTCCAACAGGATGACAATATCATAATGACAAGGTGACACAACTGATTTTTTTTGGACTGCAAAAATATAAATAAAAATTCCCATCAAAATGTGAAAATAAATTTTGAGGAGAGATTTCAACATTTTCTTCCATATTATTAGAAACTTAATAGAGATATATAGTACAGCCAGGCAATCAAAATAGAAGATATAAATATACAAAGTCCAAAAATAATAGTAAGTAGGAACAGGAGTAGGCCATTCAGTCCCTTGAGCCTGTTCCACCATTCAGTTAGATCATGGCTGATTTCTACCTCAAATCCATTTATTCACCTATGCTCTATATCCCTTGATACCCATACCCAACAAAAATTTAGCATCCACAGCTTTTTCAGAGTGTTCCAGATTTCCACTACCATTTGTGTGAAAAAGTGCTTTCTGATTTTACTCCTAAATGACCTAGCCCTAATTTTAAGATGATGCCCTCATGTTCTGGATTCTCCACCAGAGGAAATAGTTTCTCTGTATCTACACTATTGAATCCCTTTATCATTTTAAACACCACAATTAGATCACCCCTGAACCTTCTATACTCAAGGTAACACAAGCCAAATTTATGCAACCTGCCCTCTAAGCTCCGGTATCATTCTGATGAAACTGCGCAATACCCCCTCCAAGGCTAATATATCCTTCCAGAGGTCTGGTGCCCAGACCAGAAAGAAATACTCCAGATGTGATCTGGCCAAGGCTCTGTGCAACTGAAGCACAATTTACTCGCTTTTGAATTCCAATCCCCTTGAGATAAAGGCCAACATGCCATTAGCCTTGTTGATTACCTTTTGTACCGGTGTGCTAGCTTTTAGGTACATGGATACCTAAATCTCTTTGCTCCTTTAAAGTTCTTAGGGGGAAAAATTCGGTCGCACCCCATTTGGGGCGCTAACTTCGCCAGGGCGCTAGAAGTAGCACCCCGAAAAAGTTAGCACCCCGCGTCATAAATTGAGTGGTAGCGCCCCAAGAAGGAGGGGGAGCGCTTCCAGTAGCACCCCGCCTCCTGCTACCATTCAATATCGCAGCGCTACGTGCAACAGCGCCACGTGCGTCGGCACATAGCGCCGTGGTATTACAGGCCACCCTCCCCTGATTAAAGGGGAGGGGCCTAGCGCAGCGCTTACCGGGGCCCAGCTGGACCACCGGGGAGCGGGGTGCCGGGAAAACAGCCTGGCACTCAAGAGGAGTGCTGGGCTGACCGATCGCAGCCGGCACCTCGCAGGAGGGGGCAAAAGGGGGTAGGTGCTGGCAGGCGGCCCCCAGAAAAATGGCCGCCCGGCACCTGCCCTTTAATTTGCGCGGCCGCAAAAACATCACCCTGATCCTGTCGGACATAGCGTCCGGCGGTAGGTCAGGGCGTGCAACTGAAGTTTGCGGCCGGGGCACTGCGCACGGTGATGACGTCATCGCCGCTAAGCTCCCGCTGAATTTCACAGGAGTCGTTAGCGGCACCACACCCAGGCGCTAGGGGCTTTGTGCCGCAAACGGGAGGCGCAAAACAACCCAATCTTTCCCCCTTAATCTCTTACCATTAAGAAAATATTCTGATTTGTCTTTCTCAGATCCAAAGTGGATGACCTCGCACTTCCCCACATTGAACGCCATCTGCCATAGTTTTGCCCACTCACTTAGGCTGTCTATCTCCCTTTGTAACTTCCTGCTCCCATCTACACAATTTACTGTGCCTCCATCAGTGTCATCTTCAAACTTGTATATACATTTTTCTATCCCTTAATCCAAGCCATTAATATATATGGTGAAAAGCTGAGGCCCCAGTACAGATCCCTGGGTAACACCACTTAATTACATCCTGCCAATCAGAGAATACACTTTTCTATTGTTGCTTGTAAGCAATGTCATGGAACATCAACTAGTGAAGTAAAAAACTGCAGCAACACCGGGATTAGGAGCAGCTACATCTGTGACATCACAGAAATGGGAGCTTTTTTGGCCTACAGATCTTGGACAGCAAGGCAGAAAACCATATAAATTGAGGCATGTACATAAAGGGGAAAAGGTCATAAAAGAATAAAATTATACACTGTGAAAGATTTTGTTTTCTTCATAGGCAGAAGAGAGAGAGAAATGGGATCCAGAAATACAGGTTCAGTTTCTATAAACACATGTATAAAACACATTTACAGTTTCACTATAGTGAATAGTGGAATCTTCCACTTAGTTACTAAACAGTGATAACTAAAAAACAAGAGAAATAGCTTTATATTTTTTGCAGGATACCCCAGCCACCGTTTGCTTTTCCCTCTTGTTTTGCCTACTCCAATATGCTCACATATTAGGCAATAATAACACATGCTGGTGTGATCATGTGCACTCTATGGCCAGAATTTCCCTACCTGGGCAGGTCCGATGCGGGTACTGGCCATGGCAGGTCGCGACCCCGTTGCTGGCTCCATCCCGCTCCATCGAACGACTTTACGTTAATAAGGCCTATTAAACCCTCCCTGCGCATTTCCTGGCCAATTAAATGGTGCGGGACTGGTGATGTCATCCATGACGCGTTTTCAGCCGAGATCTTTAAAGGGGCCATAGCCACATTAGATTTGACGGTTAATGTAACATAGTGCTGTCAGAGCATTGGAGTGCTGCAAACACTGACAATGCCTGCACAGAGGCAGAGGGCTGCACCCAGGTTCTCCGATGACTCCCTCCAGTCAGAGCACGCAGGGAGGTCCTTTTCCCTTCCAATGGGCGGAAGAGACCTCCCCAGAAGACCAAAACAGCTGGGTTGGAGATTGCAGAGGTCACCAGCAGTGATGTTGTCAGGAGGACCTGGACTCAGTGCCGCAAACATTTCAATGATCTCATTAGATCATGAAACGCAAGTACAAAGCCACACTCAGCTTCATCCTGCTGTACCTCTCATCACATCCCCATCACTCTGCCTTCCCAACCCTACTCCTGAACATCCTTACTCACACCAACATACCTTGCACCTCCACCCATCCCTCTCTCTATTTACATTATCACATCCCCATCTCACTAGCCACCCTTCACCCTCATCCTAGTGCAATCATACCAACTAACAACACACAAGGAAGCCATTTTGCTTTGGCACCCCACTGCATCATAGTCACTCTCTAAAGATCTAACCCATCCATTCCCTACACTCATTCCATCACTCTCACTCAACCTTCTCTTCTTTCCCACCTTGCAGGAAAAGAGAGCCCAAAATAAGAGGGAGAAGGGGAGAACCGGCAGTGGCCCTCCATCATTTGTAAACAACAGCAGAGGAGGCTGCTTTAGAAATATCTGGAGTTGCCGAGCAGCTGGAGGTGGGAGACGGAGAGAGGGGGACATCTCAGCAACCTGGTGACAAAATTACATATCATACAGCTACATGGCATACATCAGTCACTCATATGGGGACTGATGTCATCAGCCACTGTGTATCTGTAGCCATTCTTCATATGACATATCTAACTCATCTCTTTACTCTCCCTCAAGAGGCCCCCACCCCCCCACTGTCCAGGAGGAAGAGGACTCCTCAGGGGAGTCTCCAACCTGAGGGTGCACCATCACCAGACATAAGCGCACCCAGCACCAGCACAGATATGCATACATGGGTGGGTCCCACACGAGATAGAGTAGTGTTGTCACCTGGTGCCTCACAACTCACAAGTGAGCAGGAGCAGATGGTGGAGACAGGGACAGCAGTGGTGAGCCCTCTCCGGCGGGTGCAGGATGCACCTAGCTTTGCTCAGCTGCATGCAAACGCTGAGCCTCGGGGGCCATCCTGGAGATGTAGGAAGAAGTGCAGGGTGCTCTGACAGGTTTTGCGAGCGCGATGTCTGCAAATGTTCAGAGAATGGAGAAGTCCATCTCCAACATGAACACTACTGTGTCGCAGACTATGGCGACTTTAGGCTCCTCCATGGATAGGACGGCCACCTACATGGAGCAGCTAATGCGCCACTCATAGGAGCACATGGTCTTTATGGAGAATAGATGGCTATCTATGGAGGATAGGTGGCTATGTATGCAGAATAGATGGCAGAGGCTCATACACCTTCTCTCTAGGAGGGATGTCTAGCGTAGACATGGGTCCTCATGGCCCCACTAATGTGCAGCAAGGTGCTATCCAGCTCCTTGGCAGCAGCGAAGTGAGTGGGCTGCCTCGACCTCTGCTAAAGCCACAGGGGCAGCACCTCGTAGAAGCACATGGAAGAGAAAGATGACACACAGGTAGATTCACAAGGGTAGCCACTTGGGTGTTTTATCCAATGTTTATGTAAAGTTTCCAATGTTTATGTAAAGTTTCCGTTAATGTGCTGTCAAACATTAAAATCTTTATTTTCACCATTTTCCCGTCTTGGCCACATTTGTGTGCAACTTTGGAAGTGGCTTCATGAGTTGCAGTGAATGGCGAGACATAACGGTACCTCGAGCAATGGTGGCGAGTGTGAAAGGAATGGCTTGGTTATTGCAGGAATGGTTTATGGTACTGGTGTGGGGTGGTGCCAACCTGGTGCTTCATGTGGAAGCCATATGGGTGTACAGCGTCAAGTGAAGTAAATCTGGCCAGGATGAGGCCATCCCTGGTCTCCCGGGCAGCAATGTGCTCGGGTACTGATGCCCTCTGTCCTGTGCAGCATCAGATGATTGCAGAGAAGGTTGGTGGTGGTGGTGTTGTTGGTGCTGCTGGTGTACCTGGTGCTGGGCCTCATCGTGGTCAGATTCTGAGGACCAAGGTGAGGCAGTATAAATGGCACCCATGTTGATGGAATAGATGACAGGTGAAATAGAGATGAGAGAAGCAATCTGACAATGGGGAGAGAGGTTCTTCCAATGAGGTGACACTGGATGGAGACTTTGCTGGAAAGACTTGCAGCCTGCAGAATCTGTGCTGGGAATGCATTGAGCAACAGCTTCTGCCTGAGGAAAGTGATCAGCTGTCCAGTATGAGCTTTTATAGTACATTTCATGCTGTCCACTAATCAGCTGGAGCAATGGCCACTCAACTCCCGCCTCAGGTTGACAGACGTGGTTCCCGAGCAGCGTGGTTCCCGTGGCCGTCCAGGTAAATTTAAAATGTAGGGGGAAAAAGGCGCTTAACTGTCTGAAAACAAGGTTATAATGATTACAATTTGGTCGCCCGCCTCTGCCGGTCGGGTCGCTGCTGCACTGGAAAACACGCCTGAGGGAAAGACGCGTGGGGGTGGGATGACGGCGGGTTCCTGACCCGCTCCTAAAAATATCAACTTTCCCACCCGACCCACCTCCGATCGTGTCTGCAACCACCCCAGAAAATTCCAGCCAATGTGTATTTAATTTACAGTTTAATTATTCCCGCAAAACAAACCGATTTTATTATACAATATGTACTGTGAGAGGCAGTATTAAAATCAAATCTGTAATAGAATGGAAGAATTGCAATTTCCCCACTGTTTTATCTTTTGAAGACTGTGCAGCAGCCATACATTGAAACATTAAATGTATTTCACCAAGCTTTACCCAAAAGGCAGTTTACCTAAGTCAATACATTATGTTCCATAGCACTGATACATTTATGCAAGACATTTTATAATGGAGAACAGCTGATTCTCAGAAGTTCATATTTAGACCTATTTTATGGTGCTTATTTCATACCTCCCCAATATTGTAGTCCAGCTGGCGAGCCCTAACGATCATCTCCATTTGAAAGACATAGCCTTTCGATACACACTTTTCAACCAGTTTCTGCAGTACTTCTTTTCTGTATAATCTGCGGATACAAACACTTGTAAACTATATTTAAATGCACCACTCTGAACAGAAACTGGAGAGGAAAGAACTGGACAAACACCTTGCTTCCTCCAGTTTCTAACCGAAAACTGGAAGCACCATCACTTCAACTAGAGAAGTGCTATTCTGTAGTGTGTATACTTTTCATCTCTGGAAACAAAGGTACTGAGAAAATGATTAATGGCCAAATGTATTGCACCAAGCCACACCCCATCCACCACCTTAAACATTCACTCCCTCCACCACCGGCGTACCGTGGCTGCAGTGTGTACCAGCTACAAGATGCACTGCAGCAACTTGCCAAGGCTTCTTCGGTAGCACCTCCCAAACCCGCAACCTCGCCACCTGGAAGGACAAGGGCAGCAGGCGCATGGGAACACTACCACCTCTAAGTTCCCCTCCAAATCACACACCATCCTCACTTGGAAGTATATCGCCGTTCCTTCATTGTCACTGGGTCAAAATCCTGGAACTCCCTCCCTAACAGCACTGTGGGAGTACCTTCACCACACGGACTGCAGCAGTTCAAGAAGATAGCTCACCACCACCTTCTCAAGGGCAACTAGGGATGGGCAACAAATGGTGGCCTTGCCAGAGACGCCCACATCCCATGAATGAAGTTAAAAAAAGAGCAGGAAGCTCAACATTTTGATCCATATTTGATACTGAGTTAGTTGGTCTCAGCCTAGGACAGTGCAGTTTGCACCGGCTAGAAAATGGAGAGAGAGAAATCAGTCAGGGTTCAACTCCTCTGATCCTTTTGCACTGACCTCCTGCTGGAAAGTGCTTCGTGCTTATGTGATATTGGCGAAGGGAAGGATCAGGTTCAGCTATGATGCTTCACTGTTTTCAAATAGCACAGCGAGGATAAAAGGAGCGGGAGCAGAGGAGAGAGAGCACAGCCAGAGCGGCGGGGATAAAAGGAGCGGGAGCAGGAGAGAGCACAGCGAGAGCGGCGGGGATAAAAGGAGCAGCGACCCGAGAGCACAGCGAGAGCGGCGGGGATAAAAGGAGCAGCGACCCGAGAGCACAGCGAGAGCGGTGGGGATAAAAGGAGCGGTGACCCGAGGCCCAAGAACACAGCGAGAGCGGCGGGGATAAAAGGAGCGGCGACCCGAGAGCACAGCGAGAGCGGCGGGGATAAAAGGAGCGGCGACCCGAGAGCACAGCGAGAGCGGCGGGGATAAAAGGAGCAGCGACCCGAGAACACAGCGAGAGCGGCGGGGATAAAAGGAGCAGCGACCCAAGGCCCGAGAGCACAGCGAGAGCGGCGGGGATAAAAGGAGCAGCGACCCAAGGCCCGAGAGCACAGCGAGAGCGGCGGGGATAAAAGGAGCGGTGACCCGAGAGCACAGTGAGAGTGGCGGGGATAAAAGGAGCAGCGACCCGAGAGCACAGCCAGAGCGGCGGGGATAAAAGGAGCGGCGACCCGAGGCCCGAGAGCACAGCGAGAGCGGCGGGGATAAAAGGAGCGGTGACCCGAGGCCCGAGAACACAGCCAGAGCGGCGGGGATAAAAGGAGCGGCGACCCGAGGCCCGAGAGCACAGTGAGAGCGGCGGGGATAAAAGGAGCAGCGACCCGAGGCCCGAGAACACAGCCAGAGCGGCGGGGATAAAAGGAGCGGCGACCCGAGGCCCGAGAGCACAGCGAGAGCGGCGGGGATAAAAGGAGCAGCGACCCGAGGCCCGAGAGCACAGCGAGAGCGGCGGGGATAAAAGGAGCAGCGACCCGAGAGCACAGCGAGAGCGGCGGGGATAAAAGGAGCGGCGACCCGAGAGCACAGTGAGAGCGGCGGGGATAAAAGGAGCGGCGACCCGAGGCCCGAGAGAACAGCGAGAGCGGCGGGGATAAAAGGAGCAGCGACCCGAGGCCCGAGAGAACAGCGAGAGCGGCGGGGATAAAAGGAGCGGCGATCCGAGGCCCGAGAACACAGCGAGGGCGGCGGGGGTAAAAGGAGCGGCGACCCGAGGCCCGAGAGCACAGCGAGAGCGGCGGGGATAAAAGGAGCAGCGACCCGAGGCCCGAGAGCACAGCGAGAGCGGCGGGGATAAAAGGAGCGGTGACCCGAGACCCGAGAGCACAGCGAGAGCGGCGGGGATAAAATGAGCGGCGACCCGAGAGCGGTGGGGATAAAAGGAGCGGCGATCCGAGGCCCGAGAACACAGCGAGAGCGGCGGGGATAAAAGGAGCGGCGACCCAAGGCCCGAGAGCACAGCGAGAGCTGCGGGGATAAAAGGAGCAGCGACCCGAGGCCCGAGAGCACAGCGAGAGCGGCGGGGATAAAAGGAGCGGCGACCCAAGGCCCGAGAGCACAGCGAGAGCGGCGGGGATAAAAGGAGCAGCGACCCGAGGCCCGAGAGCACAGCGAGAGCGGCGGGGATAAAAGGAGCAGCGACCCGAGACCCGAGAGCACAGCCAGAGCGGCGGGGATAAAAGGAGCGGCGACCCGAGGCCCGAGAGCACAGCGAGAGCGGCGGGGATAAAAGGAACGGCGACCCGAGAGCACAGCCAGAGCGGCGGGGATAAAAGGAGCGGCGACCCGAGAGCACAGCCAGAGCGGCGGGGACAAAAGGAGCGGCGACCCGAGGCCCGAGAGCACAGCGAGAGCAGCGGGGATAAAAGGAGCAGCGACCCGAGAGCACAGCGAGAGCAGCGGGAATAAAAGGAGCGGTGACCCGAGGCCCGAGAGCACAGCAAGAGCACCGGGAATAAAAGAAGCGGGACTGGAGGGGAGCAAAAGAAATTCAAGGGGGGAAAAATTCAGTATCGCCCCGTTTGGGGCGCGATTATCGGCCGTGCGCAAAGTTTAGCGCCTGGCGCTAACTATCGCCTCCAACTGCAAACTTGGCTTTTATCGCCCCTGGAGGTGATTGGAGCGCTAAATCAGGCGCTACACACCTCTCTTAAGGCGCAAAGGCCGAGGAGCGAGGCGCTACCTCAGAGCGCTGGCAAAGCTCATGTGTTGTCAGTCAGCAATGGAACAGAGACACAATGGCGCCGGCCAGTTCTTAAAGGTGAGGGTCGATCTTGCTCTCCATCCACACCCTGCTCATTGCAGCCTTGAATCTCAGCCTGGAGAGACCTGTACATCAAATCTGCTGGAAAGAACAATGGAGGCGCCCAGGGAAAGAGCTCAGAGTGCAGCCCCCACAGTCTCTTCTAAATCGATACAAGGAAGGGCAAATCAAAATGAACCTGCAAAGTGCTGCTCAGTACCCAAAATTCCTTCACACAGCGTTGAATCCAGAAGTCTCTCTCTCTCTTTCTCAGACTGCATGGTGCAAAAATGTCACCAACAAAAAAAGGCAGGAAGCGGTCGCCTTTAAATAGCGCTCCCCCAGTCCCTTCCTGACTGCAAAATGCTCCCCTCAACCTGTCGTTGCTAGCGGCAGGCAGTAAGGCAGGGGGCACCACTCAATATCTGGTCCGGGGCGTTGCACACTCGACTGACGTCACGATCTGCCGGCGCAGGAGATCATGGCGGTAGTGTTTAGCGCCGCCGCAAAATGTCTAGTTAATTTCGTGAGCGGCACAAACATTGCCGCGCACGGGCGCTAGTTGCTTTGTGCCCCATTAGCGCCCTCTTAAGGCGCTAACGGGAGGCGCAAACCAACTGAATTCTTCTCCCAAGGAGTGACATCACAGGACAGCAGGTAGATGATTGGTGGGTGAGAAGTACAGCTGTTTTTGTCATTAAACTAAGAGCCAGGGAACTATAACTATTATACATTATTAAATATTAACTTAACTAGATCAACTAAATAATTAATATAACTATAAATAATCATTTGATTAAAAACTTTAACTAACTAAATAAGCAAACAAATAAAGTCTAGAGATGGCAGGGCAGGCTATGTGTCGGGACTGTAGTATGTGGGACTTTGTGGACAGCGAGATTGTCCCAGATTCCCACATCTGCAGGAAATGTCTCTGCCTTCAGTCACTTTGGCTCAGAGTCACTGAGCTGGAGTGAGAGTTAGAGACACCCCGAAACATAAGGGAGGGAGAGGAATTTCTGAATAGTTTTATGCAGAATACAGTCACACCCCAGAGGAAAGCACAGGTTCAGGAAAAGGAGGGTGTGACTGTTAGGGAGCCGGGTAGCGGGGACTTAGTAGAGGTTGAGAAGGAAGTCCCGCAGACACTGGTCCTGTCCAACAGGTACGATGTACTCGCTACCTGTGAGGACAAGGAGAAAGACTGCGGGGAGGACAGCCACAATGCAGACCAAGGTACCGTGGCTCAGAAGGCTGTCCAAGAGGGGGGTAGAGCAGAATAGAAATGTGGTAGTGATAGGGGATTCTATAATTAGGGGGACAGATAGCCTCCTCTGCAGCCAAGAATGAGAATCCAGAAGGGTGTGTTGCCTACCCTGCCAGGGTAAAGGATATCTCGAGGCGGCTGGAGAGGAATTTGGAAAGGGAGGGGGTAAATCCAGTTGTCATGGTCCATGTCGGAACAAATGACTTGGGCAGAAAGAGGGAGGAGGTCCTGCTGAAGGAGTATCAGGAGTTGGGAGCGAAATTAAAAAGCAAGACCTCGAGGGTAATAATCTCTGGACTACTGCCCGAGCCACATGCAATTGGCATAGAAACAGTCAGATCAGGAAAATTAACACGTGGCTAAAGGGTTGGTGTGGGAAAGAGGGGTTCCTTTTCATGGGACATTGGCACCAGTACTGGGACAGGAAGGAGCTGTACCGATGGGAAGCACTCCACCTGAACAGGATGGGACTCGTGTCCTAGTGGAAAGGGTAAATAGGGAGGTGGCAAAGACTTTAAACTCATAAGATGGGGGGATGGATCTACAAGAAATTAAACCAGACTAAATATAAACAAAACAGGAAAGGAGAGCATAGGAAAGAGTAAAGTAAGGGAGGACATTGATGGCCAGGGAATAAATAGAGTTATAGAACAGGAGTTTAAAAAGATGGTTTAAAATAAAGTGAGAGGAACTGCTATTAAAAATGAGTTACTCTGTCTGTTCATCAATGCACACAGTGTCCGTAATAAAACAGGGGAGCTGGAGACAATCATGCGTTGCGAGGAACCAGACATAGTAGGGATTACTGAGACATGGCTATAGAAAAATCAGGACTGGGAATTAAACATTGCAGGGTATAACATATTTAGAAAAGATAGAGTGGGGAAAAGGGCAGGAGGAGTAGCTGTACTTATTAGGGATAACATAATGGCAGTAGAAAAAAGTGATGCAGCTATCAGCAAGACAGAAATAGAATCCATGTGGATAGAGATAAAAGATAATAAAGGATTAATCACACTAATAGGGGTAGTCTTCAGCCCACCTAATAGTGGAAGGGAGGTGGAGGAAGAAATATGCAGACAAATTAGGGAAATGAGTAAAAACATAGAATAATAATCATGGGGGATTTCAACTATCCAGATATTAATTGGACAGAAGAGGTAGGTAAAAGGGATAAGGGAATGGAGTTGCTACAATGTGTACAGGACTCCTTTCTAACCCAATATGCAAAAAGCCCAGCAAGGGAGGATTTGCTATTGGATCTAGTAATGGGGAATGAACCAGAGCAGATAAGAGAAGTAAAAGTAGGAGAACATCTAGGCAATAGTGACCATAATACAGGAAACTTTGTTATATCCGGCACCGACGGGACCGAGCTGTTGCCGATCTATCAAAACTGCCGGACATACAAAGTTAATGTTGAAGCATACGGAGGTTTTCATCTCCGTATCTGACAACAAACACTGTTGCTTAGCAACAGCTTGTAAACAGTCGGCCCGTACCTTGGAAGCGAGTCTGTAGCTTAGCAACAGCTTCAGAGAGACTTTCCAGAGCCCGACTGTTGAAAACAAAGCCACGAGAAGAAAAAAAACCTAACAAAACGGCTCCTGATTTCTGCCGGTAGATCAAGGTTTCCGGACATACAACCTCCGGATAAACCAAAGTTTCCTGTATAACACGCTTTAAGATAATAATTGAGAAGGACATAGGTTTGACAAAGACCAGGTTACTAGATTGGAGAAAAGCTGATTTTGAGGGGCTGAGAATAGAACTTGGGAAAATAAAATGGACAACAGTATTGGCAAACAATGATGTAGAACAGCAATGGGAAACATTTAAAACGACGTTCAACAGAGTCCAGGAAAAATATATTCCGCTAATAAACAAGAACAAGCTAAATACTAATGGAACACCGTGGATGAATAAAGCCATAAGGGAAAAATTATGGGCAAGAAAAGAGACATACATTAAGTACATGGCCAGCAGGGGAGTGCATGATTAGGGGGAATATGAAGGGATTAGGAGAGAAGTCAAAAAAAATTAGGAAGGCAAAGAGGAACTATGAAATTAAATTATCAAGGAACATAAAACAAAATAGTAAAATATTTTACAGGCACATAAATAAAAAGAGGAAGGTCGGGATGGGAATAGGGCCACTAAGGGATGGAAAGAATAATACCACAGGCAGCAATAGAAAGATGGCAGAGATATTAAATAATTACTTTGCTTCAGTATTTACCAGGGAGATAGAACAGGTGGAGATGACATCGGATGATGAGATTAGCAATGAGTTAACTGCATTTAAAATAAAACGAGGAGATATACTAAATAAACTAATGAAACTCAGAGGATAAAACCCCTGGTCTGTACGGATTACATCCGTGCATTTTAAAAGAATCTATGGAAGAAATAGCAGAAGCATTACTACACATATTTAGTAATTTGTTAGAAAAAGGTGTAGTGCCAGAGGACTGAGGGATAGCTAACGTAATACCTATATTTAAGAAGGGAGATAGAACATGTCCAGAAAACTATAGAACCATGGCTGCAGTGTGTACCATCTACAAGCTGCTCTGCAGCAACTCAGCAAGGCTTCTTCAGCAGCACCTCCCAAACCCGCAACCTCTACCACCTAGAAGAACAAGGGCAACAGGCGCATGGGAACACCACCACCTCCAAGTTCCCTTCCAAGTCACACACCATCCTGACTTGGAAGTATATCGCCGTTCCTTCATCGTCGCTGGGTCAAAATCCTGAACCTCCCTCCCCAACGGCGCTGTGGGAGTACCTTCACCACACGGACTGCAGCGGTTCAAGAAGGCGGTTCACTATCATCTTCTCAAGGGCAACTAGGGATGGGCAATAAATGCTGGCCTTGCCAGCGACACCCACATTCCATGAACGAATATATTAAAAAAAAAAGTCAGCTTAACATCGGTGGTAGGAAAAATAATGGAATCCTTGCTAAAGGAGAAAATAGAAGAACATCTAGAAATGAAAAATATAATAGTCAGCATGGATTTCAAAAGGGAAAGTCTTGCTTGACCAACCTAATTGAATTTTTTGAAGAGGTAACAGAGAGAGTAGTTGTAATTTATTTAGATTTTCAAAAGGCCTTCGATAAGGTACCCCATAATAGACTAATGAATAAGGTCAGGGAATGTGGAGTCAGGGGACAAGTAGCAGAATGGATTGCTAGCTGGCATCAAGACAGAAAGCAGAGAGTAGGGGTAAAGGGTAGCTATTCAGAGTGGCAGAAGGTAGGAAGTGGTGTTCCACAAGGATCAGTGCTAGGACCACTGTTGTTCACAATTTATATTAACGATTTAGATCTTGGAATCAAAAACACAATTTCTAAATTTGCAGACAACACCAAATTGCGGGGGGGGGGTGGGGGGAAGCCAATACTGAGGGCGGCAACAAATTACAAGACGACATTAAGAAAATTGCAGAATGGGCATATAATTGTCAAATGAAATTCAACACAGATAAATGTGAGGTATTACATTCGGATAAGAAAAATAGGGAGCTCACATTAATTGGAAAATAAGAATCTAAATGAAGTAGAGGAACAAAGGGATCTAGGAGTACAAATCACTAAAAGTATCGACACAGATTAACAAGGCCATAAAAAAAGCAAACCAAGCACTAGGGTTTATTTCTAGAGGGATAGAATTGAAAAGTAGTGAAGTTATGCTAAACTTGTATCGCACCCTGGTTAGACCACACTTGGAGTACTGCGTGCAATTCTGGTCGCCATATTATAAAAAGGATGTGGGGGCACTGGAGAGGGTGCAGAGAAGATTTACAAGGATGATACCAGAAATGCGAGGGTATACCTATCAGGAAAGGATGAACAGGCTGGGTCTCTTTTCTCTTGAAAAGAGAAGGCTGAGAGGTGACCTAATAGAGGTCTTTAAAATTATGAAAGGTTTTGATAGAGTAGATACAGAGAGAGTGTTTCCACTTGTGGGGAAGAGCAAAACTAGAGGCCATCAATATAAGATAGTCACCAAGAAATCCAATAGGGAATTCAGAAGAAACTTCTTTACCCAGAGAGTGGTGGGAATGTGGAACTCACTACCACAGGGAGTGGTTGAAGCGAATAGTATAGATGATTAAGGGGCGATGAGATAAGTATATGAGGGAGAAGGGAATAGAGGGCTATACTGATAGGGTTAGATGAGGAAGGACACAGGAGGAGGCTCGAGTGGAGCATAAACACCGGCAAGGACTGGTTGGGCTGAATATCCTATGTAACTTATGTAAAATAAAACAATTTCAACGAAAATAGTTTTACGAGGGGGAAGTGGAGGAAAAAAATCCAAACTGTTTGCTTATCTTTACAAATAGTATAATATTCATGTATCGAGATGTAGAATCAAATGGTTCAGGTTTGAGTTGCTAACTAGTGGATCATAACTGCAGCACAATAAAACATAAAAGTGCTGATACAAAGATCTTCTGTCATTCCATTCTACCCACACCAGAAACCTACGGCTATACACAAAGAAGTGTCAGATGTATGTCAGCGAACTGTTCTGCAAGATCAGTGGGGCATAAAATTAACTTTGGGCTAATCTTCTTATACTTTTTATTATGCTTATTAAAAAAGTTATGTTTTCTTCTTTACCACTCTCCCAATACAATGTACTTGATGTAAAAATGGAACTTAGAAAGACTGTCGGCTGAAAATTCAGTAGCCTTAGCGCCTCATTTGAGGCGCTAGAGGGCCTTGCGCCGGAGTTATGGCCAGTAGTGAAATTCCCTGGGGCCCTAAATCGGCGTTGCTCCGGTAGCGCTGCGCCGGCACCGATGACGTCATCGGTGTGCGCAGCGTCCCGGTTGCCGTGGTAACCCGCCCGAACTCCGAAATTGAGTTGCGGCCGCCTCGCCCGTGGCAGCCGCAACCAGCGTTTTGTCAGAGGTGCCTTACTGCAGTTAGCGCCGGCGCATTAAAGGCCCCGCGGCGGCCGGCCGCTTTCCCGCCGGCCGCCTGCCCGCAGCTCCCTCCCCGGACTTCTCTCCCCCCCCCCGAACAGATGCAAGCCCGGCACTTGTCCGAGGTGCCGGGCTCATTTTTAAGCAGATTTGCGCGGGCCGCGGCCGGGTGCAGGCAGCTCCTCCTTAACGGAAGGAGGAGGCCTGCACTTCCCCAGCCTGCCGCACCGCATCGGGTGCCGCAGCGCCGGAATTGCGGCGCGAAACGGCAGTTAGCGCCCTTTTCCAGGCGCTAAGACCCTTCAGTAGCGCCGGCAGCCGTTTGGGCGCGGCGCCACTGAATTTTTGGCGCGCGCAGGGGACTTAGCGCCGGCACTAATTTACGGCGCTAAAGCCCTGGCTAAGCCAAAACCCAATTTCTAGGCCTGTATTTTTGGCTATGGTTTGCTCACTATATGTAATCCTGAACATGCCCTGAAGTTATGTAGTTACACCCACACAAATGTAGATAGATGCAAGATATTAAACCACACTCTTACCTGAAGCTACCGGTCAAGTCTGAAGCACCTGGTCTCAATAATACCTGAGTGACAAAATTTGCTCCTCGGCTACATTAAAAAAGAGCAGCGAATAAATACAAACTGAAAGCAAACTTTGAGAGAATTTAGAGCCCCCATGCTTGTTTAAATTCCACACTTAGTTGCTGAGTAAATTAATCGGATTTAAACATAAAACAGTGAAATAGATTAACCCATTGTAAAATATGTATGCATACATCCGAATTAGTATTTTCTTGGAAGGTGACAAAAAAAGGGAGACAAAGTATAAAACCTATAAAATTAAACCACAGGTAAATTTGTACCTTATTTTAAGCATGGATTTACTTAGCTATTACGCTAGTTTGCATTTGATATTTTAAAGAGTGACTGCAGCACTAATAACAAGTCTGTGATTTTTTTACTTTAATTTTTTTGTTGAAATAAAATTCAATCATTTCTACCAAATGACCTTGACTGCAGGTAATGGGGATGAGAAAGTTCATTCAGCCCATCCAGTTTATTTTACCATTGAGATTTTTGTCCATCATCTTCACAAGATCATTACAGACGAGGATAGCCATTCAGCCCATCTTAGTTCATAGAATCATACAGCACAGAAGAAAAAGGCCTAAAGTGCTCCCGCCCCTCCCCCCTCAATTGCAGTATCCAATTTATTTTGAAATGATTGTAGTGTTCTTGCCTCAACTACTCTAGCCTACTTTTCTGGAAGTCTATGTATTAATACCAGTCCTAAATTGACCTTTCGTTGGTTTGAACACGTGTTCTTTTGTCTTGCTCCCACAATTCAGTTAAAGCATTTTCCAGATTTACCTTTTCCATACCCTTAGCTAGCTTATAAACCTCTATAATTACTTTGAATATGCAATGCTGAAAAGCCCAAGTATTTCCTCATAACTCAGGTCTTTGACACTAGGGATCAGCCTTGTGACTCTTCTCTGCACTGCCTCCAGAACGTCACAGTGACCAGAATTAGACACAGTACTCAAAGTGCGTCCTGAGCAACGCACTTTTGTCTGATCATAACTTCTACTGTTTTGGCTACAGAGTTCAACGTTCTACTGCCTTTGTTGATTGCTGCTCTGCTTTGGTTGGACCCATTAAGCATTGAGTCTACGAAGACAAAGGACTCTTTCATCTTCAGAAACAAATTAGTCTCTCTTCTGTGCCCCAATGCTGAGCATTACAATTAAGGGGGAGGGTGTAAAAAAAGAGGCAAAGCAAGTTAGCTTTGAACAATGGGGTTAGGAGTTGATTTAGTGAAAATCTGAGCAGAAGGGGAAAAAATGTGATACTTCCTTCTCACTGATGATTGGGAATTCCTACAGACTTGAAAAACAAGTGGTCAACCAGTTATAACAAGGACGTCTCTCAAATATGATCCTAGTTGAGAATACATTAAGCTCCCATTGCTTCCCTTCATAACTCATCTCTAGACTTCAAACCACTCTTGCTCAAGGTGTAGTTTCATAAGCACAGTATACAAAACTGAATACAATAATCTATTTCACTGCTTCAAAATAATGTCAACTACCAAACCCAAATCTTTTTCCTACCTCACATATACTTATATATTCTACTTTTAGCAACAATATGCATTGCCTTAAACTTTTTAAATATTAAATGGCTCCCAATATCAGTTTAGGCATTTGCCAAGCCTAAATCTCTGAACTGCATTTTCTCACAGCATCCTGCTTTCTCACACAACTTTGTATCATTACATTCATTCTACTTACAATATCCTCATTAAGGTTGTTAATATTATTCACAGCATCCTTGGTGGACTCTTGATGGTTGCAGCTGCCAAGCTTGAACGGCTGCCATTGACAACTACCCATGGTTTTTATTTTCACTTTACAACCACCTTCTTGATTTTACAAGCTTTCACTATAGGCACAATTTAATCGCACACTTTCTGAAAGTGAAGATGTATAGTAACAACTGCATTATCATCCACTGACCCAATTAAATCAATGAAGAATTTCAATGCATTTGTTGGACACAATCTATTTTTTAAATCCATTCTGGCTTGGATTTACTAGCTGTATTATCATTTGTTGTTTTTGAATAGTTTTTGATTGTAATAAAACACAATGGCCTAGAAATTCAGTATAGCCACGCTTGGGGCGCTACAGCCGGGCGGCCGCTAAAGTTTGCGCCCGGCGCAACTTCACGCCACCTTCGCCAATATTCAGTGGCATCGCCCCAAGAGGTTGCTGCTGCGCTAAGACAGGCGATGCACGACTATCATTAGGCGCTAAGCCGGCGGCCCGGGGCGATACCCCCGAGGGCGGGCACATCGCAGGTTCGGCGAGTTGCTGATTGACAGCAGACACTCTGGCTCTTAAAGGGGGAGGGTGGATTTGTTTGCCTGCCACGCCCTGCACACTGCAGCCCTGAAGCAAGGCCTGACCACTACTGCTTGATCTGTACAACGCCCAGGACTATGGAGAAGGCCAACGTTTGCACCCATTGCAGCCCCCATTATATGTTTCCAATCAATGCTATGGCTCTGAAGTTAAAGACAAGTGCAAAGCTGTGGCCTGAAGCCACAAGTACCTGTGCGAGTGTTGAGCCAAACCAGAAAGCTCTCTACCTTTGTCTCTCTGCAAAGATCCGTCTCTCACAAAGAAGGAGTGTTGCAAAATGGCTGCCATTTCTACTGCAGGAGGAGTGCCCTTTAATTTGCGCCCCCTCGCCCCACAGCGACTGGGAACCGTTCCCCTCTACCAGTTGCTAGGGGCGCCAGGCGCACAATAGGCCGGCGCCACTGAATTTCCGGTTTGGGGCGCACAAAGGGCGTTGCACGATGAAATGACGTCAGGATCTGCGCACGCAGCTGAGCACGCGCAAAGGCTTTGCGCCGCCGCTAAATCTTTACTGAAGTTGGGGAGAGGCACAGATCGCGCTGCGCCCGGCCGCTAGCCGCCTAGCACCCCACATCTCCTCCTCCTAAGGCGCTAGCGGCTGGCGCAAACAACTGAATTTCTAGGCCAATGTTTCTTCCACTATAGATATCAAGCTAAAAGGCCTTCAAGTTTTAGCATTGTATTTCTGATCCTTTCTAAAGGTCTGGAAAAATAGTTATTTTCCACCGTGTGCCAATGAGTTGCTATAATTTCCCACAGCAGTTATCTTTATTTCTGACGGACTATAAAAAGTATATTCTGAAGTGTTGTTTCTAGGTTGAGGAGCAGAGGTCCAGGAACAAGTGGAAGAGCAAGTCCAAGGTACAGAAACAGTGAGGCTTGGAGAAGAAGTGAAAACATTATAACTAAGACAATACTGACGATGAAATATTCGGGAAGGTGCAGGGCTCGAGAGGGAGAGTGTAGGTAGTTCAGCTGTGGAGGTAACTATGACCTACATCTTTTTAACACTGAAGTATAAACCATTATGATGGCTGAACAGGAGCTGGAACTTTCCTTTTCCTAGTATCTGGCTGGTTAAAACAAACAAACAATCAGAAAGCTGGGAGTGTGATCTGATAGATATGATAAAGTTATTATATATAATATTCTCTTGGATGCATTCCATCTGGTACTTTTTGGGGGGCACAGAAACACTAATGTATCAATGTTTTTCTCATTTCAGTCTTCCATACAATACAGTAGAGCAACTCCACGGAGTAATTAGACAAAAATTTACGCCGAGCCAAAGGAGGAGCTTTTAGGGCAGGTGACTAAAAGCTTGGTCAAAGAGATAGGTTTTAAGGAGGGTCTTAAAGGACCAGGGAGAGGCGGAGAGATGGAGAGATTCAGTTTAGGGCCTAGACGGCTGAAGGCACAGCCACCAATGGGGGGGGGGGGGGGGAGGGTGGTGAAGGGAGTGGGGGATTCACAAGAGGCCAGAGCTGGAAGAACACAAAGATCTTGTAGGGCTGGAGGAGGTTAGTGATAGGGAGAGGCCATGGAGGGGTTTGAATACGAGGATGAGAATTTTAAAATCAAGCTGTTTGTGGGCCGGGAGCCAATGTAGGTCAACAAACACAGGGGTGATGGATGAGCGGGACCTGGTGCGAGTTAAGATACGGGCAGCAGAGTTTTAAATTAGTTCAAGTTTATGGAGGCTGGAAAATGGGAGGCTGGACAGAAGAGTATTAGAATCATCAAGCATAGAGGTAACAAAAGCATGGATGAGAGTTTCAGCAGCAGATGAGTTGAGGCAGGGGCGGAGATGGGTAATGTTAGAGGTGGAAATAGGTGGTCTTTAAGATGGAGTGGATACAGGGTCGGACGCTCAGCTCAGGGTTAAATAGGATGCCGAGGTTGCGAACAGTCTGGTTCAGCCTTAGACAGTTGCCAAGGAGTGGTACAGAATCGGTGGTAAATGAACAAAGTTTGTGGTGGGTGCCGAAGACAGTGGCTTCGGTCTTCCCAATGTTTAACTGTGCACAGTTCTGGTCTCCATATTATAAAAAGGAAATAGAGGCACTGGAGAAGGTGCAAAAAGGATGATACCAGAACTGAGAACTTATAACTATCAGGAAAGACTGAACAGGCTCGGGCTCTTTTCGCTAAAGAAGAGAAGGCTGATGGGTGACCTGATAGAGGTCTTTAAAATTATGAAAGGGTTTGATAGGATAAGCGTAGAGAAGATGTCTTCACTTGTGGGGAGACCAAAATTAAGGATCATAAATATAAGATAATCACTAATAAATTCAATAGGGAATTCCAGGAGAAACCTCTTTACCCAGAGAGCGGTTAGAATGCAGAACTCGCTACCACAATGAGTAGTTGAGGGGACTAGCATAGATGCATTTAAGGAGAAGCTAGATAAGCATAGGAGGGAGTAAGAATAGAAGATTATGCAGATAGGGTTAGATGAAGACAGGTGGGAGGAGGCTCGTGTGGAGCCAAATCACAGGCATGACCAATTGGATCAAATGGCCTGTTTCTGTGCTGCACATTCTATGTAATTCTATGTAAAACCCATCTGAGACAACCACCACTGTGGTAATCTTGATTAAAGAGGGTTGGAGGGGGGCACCTTCCAGTAACTGATAATCCTAACAGAACTTCAGAAAATTGTAATTGTAACAACTCAGAAGGATAAATATCAGCATTGTTACACACATATTCAGGATTACTACATTGATATAGACATATACGATACCGTTTAGCCAGAAGACTTCCCCTGACCTATGTCACTTCCAGTTTTGGGTAGCTGAGGTTGATCAAAAGCAGAACTGAAACAGAAGACTCCACAACTATTTTCTGTGGAAACTGCTAGGATCAAAAAATAAAATAAAGTCCAATCCAATTAAGTGAATGATCTTCTAATTAAATTACAATGTTGTTTTACTACTGCTGCAATCACTCTTTTAGGTAGGAGTCCATAATATTTATGATGTGTTGCTTCATACCTGATAAGTTTTCTTCTCAGATCCCAGCCAAATACTCCTCCGTCCCCTCTATAGCGGGTGCCAGACACTACATCATAATTTCCTTCCTTTTGTTTTCTGTAATGTTTATGTATTACAAAACCATAATTACACCTACATTTACTGAATAACCTGAGGTTTCTGAAACAGAAAGCTAGTAACAAAGTCATTCTTTGAAAAATACACTTGTAGCTTTTCATTTCCAAACTTCTCATTTGCTATGCTCTTCACTTCCCCAAAAAAGTACTGTCTCAAATTGCACTGAAAAACAATTAAAGTATTTCAGTGTTTTAGATCAGAAAAGATTCATTTAAAATGTATTTTCAGTGTATCTCATGTAAATTTATAACTAAATAGAAGATGAAGAATTTAACTTAAAGTGGATTTTCAACTTAAAGTGGAAGGGCAACCATATTTTTCTAATTTGTCGACAGCGCTCGACTTAATTTGAAAAGTATGTGACTACACCTACTTCCAGATATTATCAAGTTATAGCATGATAAAACAAAGTCATAAATCCAAAGCAATCCATTAAATCACTCCGCACAAAAAAAGACAAGCATTTGATGATCTAGGAAACTCAACTAAGATAACATCTAAATAAATCAATGTATCGAAATGTATGGCAATTAATCCAAATCGATTGAAAAATATAACTTTCAATGTATTATAAAGCTGTCATCTTACACATATGACTCTAACCCACCCACACTGCATGCCAAAATACCACGACGGCACAGGTAACTCATCCAGAAAGCTATTAAAAGCAAATCTCTTCTGATTTTAGTATTAATTCATTGAAACATGTAGCATCTGAGAAGTTAACAAGCAATCACTCCACAATGATAACACATCATACCACAGACTCACCTACTTTTGCAAGCAAGCCAACAAGTTAGTTGGTGCAATCAGTGGCAGGTGGCCCACTGTGCCTAAGGCTCCCTATTTAACAGATCAGTCAAAATTATGTTCTCACTAAAGGTTTTTTTTCCAATGGCTGTCTGGGCAAGCAGGTGAAGTTTTTTCAGTCCCACTTTTTAAAGATTTCATTTACTTTGGTAAATTATACCAACTTTTTTCTGCTATTGTTTAGATTCACAGCGGGCCCTCAGACACATGAGCAGGATGTCGCCGGTCGCGGTGGGGGAGAGAGGAGAGAGGCCGCGATCGGCGAGGGCAGGCCGAAGGTGTCCTTGAGGGGCTGGGGGTGGGGGCACTCCTGCTCCTTCTCGACCACAAGGAGTGCTGTAAAAGGCACTTACCTTCTTGAGCTAGTAGCTTCCGCCTCCCTTTTACTGCCGGACTTCCTGAGCCCTAGAAAACCCACGTGGCGACTGTTAAATTTAAATCCAGCTCCCCATTGCACTGTGGGAGCCTGGTTTAAATATATTAATGAAGTGTCCCGCGCATGACACACTATCTGTAAAACTGGAAACGGGTGCATACGCGGCTGGCAGGGATGCGTTGCCCATTATAAAATATTTACCCACCCCACTCCAACTCTCTCCTGCCTGTCGTGGGGTAGGGAGGGTAATATCAAGGCCACTATTTCTGTACTTAAAAGGAATTTGGAGGCAGATTTGGGGGAAAAGTACTTTCCAATTAAGGAATGCAAACTGTGTAGTCACATGACTTTAAATTTAACAAGAACAATTTACTAAGAAAAATTAAGTTGTAAGTATATAAAGTACACAAGGTACAGTACCGTGTTAGATGCAACATTTACAGTATCACAATTTTAGTAGATTAGTAAAGTTCAGAAGGTACTAACTTTGTTCCACAGATTGAATAAGCAGAAGTAGTTTCATATCTTGTAACCTTCCGAACTCTAGTGCAGTCAATATCATTTTGAATACTGTTTTACCATATTAAACTATTGAGAGATAGCTGAAATGCAACACACTATCATGATGGTGATTTTTTTGTGCTGAAGATGGATGTGAGGGCAGTTTTGAATTAATCAGTGTAAATAGTTTTGTGGCACCCAGGATTGGTTTATTTCATGTCTTAAAAGAGGAAAAAGAGCAGGAGAGCTATAGTAATAGGGGATTCTATTGTAAGGGGAATAGATAGGCGTTTCTGCGGCCGCAAACGAGACTCCAGGATGGTGTGTTGCCTCCCTGGTGCAAGGGTCAAGGATGTCTCAGAGCGGCTGCAGAACATTTTGGAAGGGGAGGGTGAACAGCCAGTTGTCGTGGTGCATATAGGCACTAACGATATAGGTAAAAAACGGGATGAGGTCCTAAAAGCTGAATATAGGGAGTTAGGAGGTAAATTAAAAAATAGGACCTCAAAAGGTAGTAATCTCAGGATTGCTACCAGTGCCACGTGCTAGTCAGAGTAGAAATAGAAGGATATTTCAGATGAATGCGTGGCTAGAGGAATGGTGCAGGGGGGAGGGATTCAAATTCCTGGGACATTGGAACCGGTTCTGGGGGAGGTGGGACCAGTTCAAACTGGACGGTTTGCACCTGGGCAGGGCCAGGACCGATGTCCTAGGGGGAGTGTTTGCTAGTGCTCTGGGGGAGGGTTTAAACTAAAATGGCAGGGGGTTGGGAACCTGAACAGGGGGACAGAGGAAAGGGAAACAAGGATAAAAGCAAAAGATAGGAAGGAGAAAAACAAAAGTGGCAGTCAGAGAAATCAACAAGCCTGAAGACTTTGGCCTAGAAATTGGGTACAGCCCCGCTTGAGGCGTTAGAACTGGCGCTGCGCAAAGTTTATAGCCAGACGAAACTTATCGCCGCCTGGCGCGATATTGGGTTGCATCGCCCCCAAAGGGGATTGTGGCGCGAATTCAGGCGTTGCACGGGCCTCCTCAGGCGCAAAACTTCCGGCGCTACCCAATATCGGCACGGACGGGCGCAGCGCAGGTGATCTCAATTACCGATAACCACGAGACTTCCAGGCCCCGGCCGGCTCTTAAAGGGGTGGGTCAGTCAGCCTCAGCTTCCACACTCATCGCCCTGTAGGCCTCAGAATCGGCGCTCGCCCTTCTCTGGCACAAAAAACTTGGTCAGGATGGAGAAGGTGAGACAGAGAGCAGAGCGCTTCAGCACTGAGGCTCTGGAGGAGTTGGTGTCCGCAGTGGAGCGCCGTCGAGATGTTCTGTATCCTGACAATGGCAGGAGGCCGAATCAAAAGGATTACTGCCGAGCTTGGAGGGATGTTTCTCAGAGGGTCAACTCCAGCAGCATGGCGACCAGGAGCCCTGTTCAGTGCAGGAAGAAATTCAACGACCTCACTCGGGTCGTTAGGGTGAGTGTTGTTTATGCAAACTTCTGATTCCGTCCATCTGCACCTGACTTCGCGCACCCTGTTGCCATGATGCCCCAATGGCCATCTGTCAGCAAGCACCCATGGCCCTTTCTGGGCACACACATGGACATTTGACTCAAGGCATCATGTAAGGGCTCTTGCACCATGGGGGGCATGAGATGATCTCTCAAGGCATCATGTAAGGGCTCTTGCACCAAGGGGGGCATGAGATGATCACTCAGGGCATCATGTAACAGAACTTCCCCTTCTTTCCCCTGCAGTCCAAGCTGGCGACGATCCGCAAGGACCAGCGTCGAACCGGTGGCGGACCTCCACAAGTGGTCACTCTCACGGATCTCGAGGAGAGAGTGCACCAGATTCTTGGAGGACGACTGAGTGGTCCTGTTACCACTGCAGCTGCCGACCCCATTGTCGACAGCGAGGGTAAGGCTCTCACCTTTTTCAGCTGTCTCCTTCCACTTGGTCCCCCTGCCAGCATGCTTTCTCAGTGTGCAGCCATGTCAGAGCCTTGCCGCAATCTGGCATGCCTTGCCGCCAACCTGTCCTTTTGCTAAAGCCACTCTTCCACCTCCCTGCTTTCAGATGCTGCATCACCAACTCGGGATCTGCGCCCTGAAGCTGCCAGTGCCAGTGCCTCCGGAGGCGAGGATCAGGAGGAAGCTGGAGCATCCGTTCCAACCTCAGGGGAGCCTACACATCTGCAGACTGGGGATAGTAGTTCCCTGGAGGGGAGGGGGGGTCTCTGCTGATGAGCCAGTTGCCAGAACAAGCGGCTTGCAGCAACGCGAGGGGGGTAGGCAAGTTCGGCCACTGGCTCCCCGGAGGGCAAGGCAGGGAGTGATGACTGTTGCACAGAGTGCAGAGGAGGTGCGTAGCCTGGCTGAAATGAGCACCCAGGCCCGGCTCAGGCACACTGAGCTGATGGCTGCAGTGGGGAGGATGCCTCAGTCGATAGAAACACTGGCAAAGAGTGTGTTGGACTTTGGAGCAGCAATGGAGAGGACTATCCAGGGCTTCGGGGCAGCAATGGAGAGGACTGTCCAGGGCTTCGAGGCTGCTATGGAAAGGACTGTTCAGAGCTTCGGACAATCCCTGGAAAGGTCTGTCCAGGGCTTGTCCGAGGCAGTGGAACAGACTGCTCCGGCCTTGTCCGAAGCAATGGAAAGAACTGTCCAGGGCTTCTCCAAAGCACTGGCACCTGCCACACAGGTCCTCACTGCTGCCACGCAGTCACTTGCTGGCCTCGTCCACACCCAGATTGAGGCAACGCGAACTCTCACTGCAACCACCCTATCTGCATCAGCTAGGATCACCCCGGGCCCTTCCAGTACCATACAAGGCCAGGAATCAGTGGAGTAGGCGATTGTGGTGGATGAGCCGAACCGGTCCCCTCAGAGAGCCAGTGTGTCGTCCGACCATGGTGCAGGTGTCCTCTCTCGGCAGGTGACCAGTGCTCATGCCACCGCTGGTACGTCTGCAGTGCAGCTGCCACCACCTGCAGGGCACACTGCTTCCAGCCATGCTCAGATCAAGCAACCTGCATCCGCACCCTCCAAGACCAGAGGTCGGCCAGGCCGTCCCTCAGGGGCTTCTGTGCTTCCACACAATCAGCAGGCGTCCCCCAGCCTTGACCCCGCCACTGGGGTTAAATTACGTAGGAGCAGCAGGGAGGGAAGGGGCCGACCGCGAAAGAGAAGTCGTTCTCCATCAAGGGGCCAGCAGTAGAGGGAGGTGCTGAGACGTTTCTTTGGCCAAATTCAAGGACTCCCTCACCTGTTGTGATTGTTGGAAATGGTTTGTTTAGTTTTGTGGCTTTGCCGAAGAGTTAACTGTTATTTTGTTAGTTATGGTTTCTGTTGACATGACGTTGTTATGCTGGAAGGAAGGACTTTTGTGACAATAAAGAAAAGTTTTAATTTGCAATGGTACACGTTACTATTTACAGTCATGCTGGCCTTCAGAGCCTTTCAAAGATCCGAAGTGCGCAGGACGAATGACACCCATCATTCCGCCAGAGGGGCCTCGAACCGAGTCCTGATGAGCCTCTGACGGATGGCCCTTCCACTTTCAGGAGCCCTCCCATCTTCCTCCTCCTCCTCCGCCTGCTCGTCCTCCTCCTCCTCCTCCTCCTCCTCGTCCGCCTGCTCTGCTGGACCTTGAGGGACAGCTGGCATTGGCTGGGTGCGTCGAATCGGCAAGTTGTGGAGCATGCAGCAGACGACGACGATGTGACCCACTTGCTCCGGCGAGTACTGCAGGGCTCCCCCCGAATGGTCCAGACAGCGGAAACGCTGTTTGAGCACACCAATAGTGTGCTCTACAATGTTCCTGGTCGCCTGATGGCTGCTGTTGTACAGCTCTTCTGCTGGGGTGGCGGCCACACAGAGTGGTGTCATGAGCCATGGGCAGAGAGGATAGCCCTTGTCCCCAAGAGGCCAGCCTCGTGGGCGAGCCGGCCCCTCAAAAAGGTCACAAACTGAGGTCTGCCGCAGGATGAAGGCATCGTGGCTGCTCCCTGGGAATTGGGCGTTGACTGCCATGATCATTTGGCGGTGGTCACAGACCAGCTGCACATTGAGGGAGTGGAACCCCTTGCGGTTGCGGAAGTCCTCAGGATTCAGTAATGGCGCCCGCAAAGCCACGTGTGTGCAATCAATCGCCCCCTGCACCATGGGGAAGTCCGCAATAGCAGCGAAGCCCTGCGCGCGCTCCGCCTGCTTCTCCAGGCTCAGAGGGAAGATGATGAATTGACGCCTTCTTTTATAAAGGGCAGCTGTAACTTGCCGGATGCAACAATGGACTGCAAACTGAGAGATATTCGCAATGTCCCCAGTGGCTGACTGAAAGGATCCGGTGGCATAGAAATTGAGGGCAACAGTCACTTTAACGGACACCGACAGAGAGGTCCTGCACCGTAGACGCGGCTGCAGATCCTGAGCAAGCAGGTGGCACAGCTCAGTTACAACCTCCTTCCCGAATCGGAGCCTTCGCACACACTGCTCCTTCGACATTGCAAGGTATGACACCTGCTGCCTGAATACCCTCGCAGCGTACCCTTGGATTGGCCGACCTCCATTGCCCCTCCTTCTGGCCAATCCCGGCCCTCTCTCCCGCCGTCGCTCTGCCCCTTCACAGTGTCCGGCCATGAGGACGTGGCCCTCCAAAGCAGCTCCCATTCCGATGCCAGTCGGTCAAAACGCTGTTAGGTGTAGCGCTCCAACTGCTCCGGACAGGTTTGAAGGTCCCAAGTATTCTAAGGCTAAATTCCAAAAAATCTGCTCCACAGTAGCTCACCAACTCTCTCCAGCAACGATCACAATGAACAGGCCAAGTGGCTGCAGCTTTTATACTAGAGCTGTCCCCTTTAAATAGCGCCCCCCGACTACGAGAAGGGCCTGGTAACGTTCCATCGAACTGTCACTAACAGCGCTAGGCGCAAAGGTTCCGGGCGTCACTGAATATCCGGTCAGGGGCGCCTAAAAGGCGTTGCACACTGAAATGACGTCATGATCTGCCTGTGCACGCGGGCGCGCGCTAACACTTAGCGCAGGCGTTAAATGTAGAGTCAATATGGGAGGTGTCGCTATCTTCATTGCGCCCGCCCGAACATTGGGTAATGCCCCAATTCTCTGGCTCTTTAGGCGCTAATCGCTGGCGCTACCAACCGAATTTCTAGGCCTTTGTGTCTTAATGCAAAGAGCATTCGGAATAAGGTGGATGAATTAGATGCACAAATAGAGGTAAACGAATATGATTTGATTGGGATTACGGAAACATGGCTCCAGGGCGGCCAAGGCTGGGAACTCAACATCCAGGGGTATTCAATATTCAGGAAAGATAGGCAAAAAGAAAAGGGAGGTGGGGTAGCATTGCTGGTTAAAGAAGGGATTAACACAGTTGTAAGGAAGGCTATTAGCTCTGATGATGTGGAATCTGTATGGGTAGAACTGAGAAATACGAAGGGGTAGAAAACGTTAGTGGGAGTGGTGTATAGACCTCCAAACAGTAATGCGGAGGTTGGGGATGGCATTAAAAGGGAAATTAGAGAAGCGTGCAATAAGGGCACAGCAGTCATCATGGGTGACTTTAACCTACATATAGATTGGGCTAACCAAATTAATAACAATACTGTGGAGGAGGAATTCCTGGAGTGTTTACAGGATGGTTTCCTGGACCAATATGTCGAGGAACCAACCAGAGATCAGGCCATCTTAGACTGGGTATTATGTAATGAGAAAGAATTAATTAGCAATCTTGTTGTACGAGGCCCCTTGGGTCGGAGCGATCATAATATGATAGAATTCTTCATTAAGATGGAGAATGAAGTAGTTGACTCAGAGACTAGGGTCCTGAATTTAAATAAAGGAAACTATGATGGTCTGAGGCGTGAGTTGGGTAGGATTGATTGGGGAATGTGACTCAAAGGGTTGACGGTGGATAGGCAATGGCAAGCATTCAAAGACTGCATGGATGAACTACAGAAATTGTTCATCCCAGTATGACATAAAAATAAAACAAAAAAGGTGACTCAACCGTGGCTAACAAGGGAAATTAGGGCTAGCATAAGATCCAAGGAGAGGACATATAAATTGGCCAGAAAAAGCAGTAAACCTGAGGATTGGGAGCAGTTTAGGATTCAACAAAGGAGGACAAAGGGATTAATTAAGAAGGGGAAAATAGAATATGAGAGTAAGCTTTCAGGGAACATAAAAACTGACTGTAAAAGCTTTTATAGATATGTGAAGAGAAAAAGATTGGTGAAGTCAAACGTAGGTCCCTTGCAGTCAGAATCAGGGGAATTAATAATGAGTAACAAAGAAATGGCTGACCAATTAAATACATATTTTGGTTCTGTCTTCACAAAGGAGGACACAAATAACCTCCCAGAGATGTTGGGGAACATAAGGTCTGATGAAGGGGAAGAACTGAAAGAAATCAGTATTTGTAAGGAAATGGTGTTAAGGAAATTGATGGGACTGAAGGCCGATAAATCCCCAGGGCCTGATAATCTACATCCTAGGGTACTTAAGGAAGTGGCCCTAGAAATAGTAGATGCATTGCTGATCATCTTCCAACATTCGATGGAATCTGGAACAGTACCCATGGATTGGAGGGTAGCTAATGTTACCCCACTGTTCAAAAAAGGTGGTAGTGAGAAAACGGGGAATTACAGACCGGTAAGCCTGACATCGGTAGTGGGGAAAATGCTAGAGTCCATTATAAAAGATGTAATAGCTGAGCACTTGGAAAACAATGACAGGATCGGACAAAGTCAACATGGATTTACAAAAGGTAAATCGTGCTTGACTAATCTACTGGAATTTTTTGAGGATGTAACTGGTAAAATAGATAAGGGAGAACCAGTGGATGTGGTATATTTGGACTTTCAGAAGGCTTTCGATAAGGTCCCGTATAAGAGGTTAGCGTGTAAAGTTAAGGCACATGGGATTGGGGGCAAGGTATTGACTTGGATAGAAAACTGGTTGGCAGACAGAAAGCAAAGAGTTGGAATAAATGGGTCTTTTTCCGAGTGGCAGGCAGTGACTAGTGGGTTACCACAGGGATCGGTCCTTGGACCCCAGCTATTCACAATATATATTAATGATCTAGACGAGGGAACTAGATGTAATATCTCCAAATTTGCAGACGACACAAAGCTGGGTGGGCGTGTGTGCTGTGAGGAGGATGCCGAGAAACTCCAGGATGATTTCGACAGGTTGGGTAATTGGGCAGAAGCATGGCAGATGCAATATAACGTGGATAAATGTGAGGTTATCCACTTTGGTGGCAAAAACAGGAAGGCAGATTATTATCTGAATGGCAATAGATTGGGCGAAGGGGAAGTGCAACGAGATCTGAGTGTCCCTGTGCACCAGTCGCTGAAGGTAAGCATGCAGGTGCAGCAGGTGGTTAAGAAGGCAAATGGTATGTTGGCCTTCGTAGCGAGAGGCTTTGAGTACAGGAACAAGGATGTCTTGCTGCAGTTGTACAGGGCCTTGGTGAGACCACATCTTGAGTATTGTGTGCAGTTTTGGTCGCCTTATCTGTGGAAGGATGTTCTTGTCATGGAAGGAGTTCAACGAAGATTCACCAGGCTGATACCTGGGACGGCAGGAATGACGTATGAGGAGAGATTGGGTCGATTGGGCTTGTACTCGCTGGAGTTTAGAAGAATGAGAGGGGATCTCATTGAAACTTATAAAATTCTGACAGGACTGGACAGATTAGATGCAGGAAGGATGTTCCTGATGGTTGGGGAGTCCAGAACCAGGGGTCACAGTCTAAGGATAAGGGGTAAGCCATTTAGGACAGAAATGAGGAGGAATATCTTCACCCAGAGAGTGGTGAACCTGTGGAATTCTCTACCACAGAAGGCAGTAGAGGCCAATTCATTAAATATATTCAAGAAGGAGTTGGATATATTTCTTAAGGCTAAAGGGATCAAGGGATATGGGGAGAAGGCAGGGACAGGGTACTGAATTTGGATGATCAGCCATGATCGCATTGAATGGCGGAGCAGGCTCGAGGGGCCGAATGGCCTACTCCTGCTCCTATTCTTCTATGTTTCTATGTATCTCTTTTTTGTGGTTGGCTCACAGCAATTATTTAAAAAAGTAATATAAAATCACAGGCACAAAATCACACTGACGCAACTGGAAACATATTGATGTCGTCACAAACTGATTTATTCATCAATTATGCTATGTCCAAGAACCACCAAATATTTGAGAAGATAACCTTATCACCTGTTGTATAACCGATATAAGTAATACTAAGTTGGTTATAAAAGAAGAAAAATACTCACTTTATGAATTCAGGGATAAATTTTGGCTAAAATTAAAGGAAAGAGAAATTGGTTACTTAAATATATTAAATGTAAAAATCCACTAATAAAGTGAAAATAAACTTACATGATGCGAAAGATCAGCATCCATTATGAAGACAAAGTTCCCAGTGGCATGTTGTATTCCATGGATGTATGCTGTTCCTAAAGTAAAAGCAAACACGCAGAATAAATAGGTTGAGCACTATTCATTTGTTGACTTCCCAGGACACATTTAAAAATGGTTACAACCAAATGTTTCTTTATAAAAAGAGTTTAATATACAAATCAGATTTTATCAACCAGGTTTACAGAATAGCCCACCAAAAAGGAGATATATTTACAAACTTTGTTGATGTTTTTCAGTCTGAATATTTTATGTTAATAATTGTAGTTCTTTATTAGGGAAAATAAACTGATTGCTTGCCAACATTCCCAGGACCACCATTTTGAAGTCAGATCTCCAAATACCTGTGCTCCTCCATTGAACATTAAGGGGGGAATTTTCATGGTGGTCAGCGGGCGTAATTGGTGGCGGGTCGGGTGGGAAAATTAATTTTTTTTGACAGCGGGTCAGGAGGTCAACCCGCCGCCACACGCCTTTCCAAAATGTCGGGTCAGTCAGTGCTGAGCAGACCCGACAAGCAGCGGCAGGGGAAGCAATTAAGGTCATTATGACCTTGTTAACAGAGCATTAAGAACTATTTTCAGCTCACCTTCAGAGTTTACCAGGGCGCCCGCAGAGTCCACGCTGCTCGGGGATCATGCCAGATAAGCAGGGCAGGAGTTGAATGGTCATGGAATCATCTCATTGCTTGACAGCTGCAAATGTGCTATAAAAGCTCCCATCTCACAGCTGTTCACTTTCCAAGCTCAGAAGCTGTTGCTTACTGCATTTGGAAGACAGATTGAGCTTTATGCAGGTTGCAAGTGTTTGGAGCAAACTCTCTAGCCAGTGTCATCTAATTGGAACAACCTCTCTCACCATTGACAGATCGCTTCTGTCATCTCAAGTTCACCTGCCATCTATTACATCAGAATGGGTACGGTTTATACTGTCTCACCTTGGTCCTCAGAATCTGACCACGATCAGCCGCAACACCAGCAGCATCAGGCACACCCCACCAACAATAACACCAACCTTCTCCACAACTGATGCTGCACAGGACACAGGGCATCAGCACCCGAGCAAATTGCTGCCCGGGAGGCCAGGGATGGCTTCACCATGGCCAGCTTTACTTCACTTGACGCTGTACACCTTAGCTGCCACATGATGCGCCAGGTTGGCACCACCTCCCACCAACAACATAAAGCATCCCTACAATGCCCAAGCCATTCCTTTCACACTCATCACCATTGTGGGGGGTACCATTATGTCTCACCATTCACTGCAATTCACTAAGCCACTTCCAAAGGTGCACACAAATCTGTCCAAGAACGCAAAGTGTTGAAAATAAAGGTTTAAGGTGGGGGCAGGGAATGGCCTTATAAGCATCTACAATGCTCGTGTAGACTTGATCCAGTGTGTTCTCCCCTCTTGTGGGGCAGGAAACATTCTGGTGGAATTTCGGGAGTACAGATTTTAACCGCCTGCTGCACCTGCATGCTTACCTTCAGCGACTGGTGCACAAGGACACCCAGGTCTCGTTGCACTTCCCCATTTCCCAATCTATTGCCATTCAGATAATAATCTGCCTTCCTGTTTTTGCCACCAAAGTGGATAACCTTGCATTTATCCACATTATACTGCATCTGCCCAATCACCCAACCTGTCCAAATCATACTGGAGTTTCTCGGCATCCTCCTCACAGCACACATGCCCACCCAGCTTTGTGTCGTCTGCAAACTTGGCGATATTACATCTAGTTCCCTCGTCTAGATCATTAATATATATTGTGAATAGCTGGGGTCCTAGGACCGATCCCTGCGGTACCCCACTAGTCACTGCCTGCCACTCGGAAAAAGACCCGTTTATTCCAACTCTTTGCTTTCTGTCTGCCAACCAGTTCTCTATCCAAGTCAGTACCGTGCCCCCAATCCCATGTGCCTTAACTTTACACGCTAATCTCTTATGCGGGACCTTATCAAAAGCCTTCTGAAAGTCGAAATACACCACATCCACTGGTTATCTATTCTATCAGTTACATCCTCAAAAAATTCCAGTAGATTAGTCAAGCACGATTTACCTTTTGTAAATCCATGTTGACTTTGTCTGATCCTGTCACTGTTTTCCAAGTGCTCTGCTATTACATCTTTTATAATGGACTCTAGCATTTTCCCCACTACTGATGTCAGGCTTACCGGTCTATAATTCCCCGTTTTCTCTCTACCACCTTTTTTGAATAGTGGGGTAACATTAGCTACCCTCCAATCCATGGGAACTGTTCCAGAATCAATAGGATGCAGGGACAGTAACAAATGTGTAACCGAAGAGTTGGGACAGATTATAGGATAGTATAAACCAGGAGCAAAAACCCCAGATAGAGAGTGACAACCTGAAAGCGAGAATCTGGCAGCAAGAAACCTAGGAGCAACACTCGACAGCAGGGACCGGGGGACAAAACCCTACGTAGAGGTTTGGGCAGAGATTGATGACCTCAGACCAATAAGTTGTGAGTCTTATATTTTGGAATTGTACTCTAAACTGCAAACGGTGTTTGTTAAGCATTTATTAAAGATACAGGAAACTTTCGATTTACCGGCACCTAAATAACCGGAAATCTCGGTTAACCGGCAAAATTCAGGAGTAGGTTCAGGTAAGTTTTACTTCATATTCTACTTGCCTTCCTCCATCTGTTGCTGTGCAAGGGTGTGGCTGCAGCTGTTGCTAAGCTGCAGAGACGCTTGGAACTTGTGGCCATTGTTTTGCACTTGTTGCTAAGCAACAGGGTTTGTTGCTTTATACGGAGCTGTCAGATCTCCGTATCTTTTACTATAGCTTTCGGTTATCCGGAATTTTTGATGAACCGGCACCACGTCGGTCCCGTCGGTGCCGGATAAAAAAAAAGTTTCCTGTAAATCTTTGTACGCAAAATCTGTTGCCTGTGTGTTTGTTCAGACCAAACTTACATTTGAACCCTAAAAGGAAAATTGCGAACCTATTTGTTCAATCTTTCGAACATCTAGCAAAATCTGAGCAACAATTGCAAAAAACCTTATTGTGCACACCTCTGAATGGCAGCATTTATTGCTCGTCCCTAATGGAGTGGTTTGCTGTGCAGTTAAGAGTCACATATAGGCCAGACAGTCTCCAAAGGACATTATCGAACCAGTTGGGTTTTTAAAGATAATCTGATAGTTTCTCTGGATTATTAGTCTAGGCCTCTGGATTACTAGTCCAGTAACGTAACCTCTACTCTACAGTACCCGAGATACAAAAAAAACACTAAGCCCTGCTTAAACTGATTTAAAAGATTCTACAATACAGCAGTGTTGTCCGATTTTGAGTATTAGCAATGATCAGAACATTTAGAATATCGAAATTAGTAAATGAGAAGTTCCATTTTCAAGAAGTTATTTTCATTACAGACCACTATATATAAATCAAGTAATTGAATATACAAACTGCTGATTAAAATAGCTTTTGAATGTTCATACAGGAGGACAACAAAGCTCTTACCTAATCCCAGCTTCTTTGCTCTCGGTCTCAGCAGCTGCAAAAACATTAAACAGTAATTACAGCAAAATCTCTAAGAATTCTACTTGAAAGCCACATGTTACAGTAAGGCACAGTTTATAGAGAGGCCATTGTTCTTAATCAACTAGAAAGTTATAGGCAACTTTGTGTATTGCACAGAGATTACACTCATTATTTTCATTACTGGCAGATCCACTATGGCATTGCTCAAAATGAGTTGGTGGTTACACTGTCAGAAGGGAAGGGGATTTCTGTGGTGTGGAAATGACAATTCACATCTCCACTATACGGGTTTAGAAAGAAATTAGTAATAGATCAGCTCCAAAACAGTGAAGAAAATTTTTATTTTCCAGGAACCAATTTAAAATAAATAGTGCTTTCCTTACCCAGTGCAAGTAGATAAAGTAAACAGGCTTTTTTTTTTCCTTCTCTGTACACTCCTCTCAAAATGATCTCACCAATTCTCTTTCCCTCCCATTAACAAAGGTGACACTCCTCCTCACCTCCCCCCCACTCCCTCCCCAACAGGGTCTTCCTCCTATCTCCATCTTTTCCTCTCTCTACACCCCCTCTCTCAACAAAGTCTCTCTTGCTCCTCCAAACAAGGTCTCTCAACACATTTGCTCTGTCACCCTTCATCCCCAAGCAACAGGATCTCTCTTTATGCTGTTCTCCCTCCACACAAATCTTTCACTCTAACCTAACAATTTCTCTTTCAATCTTCTTCCCCTCAACAGAATTTCTCTCTCCTCCTCCAAACACAAAAACCCCGATTTCACTCCTGACTGCGAGTCCTGTAGGTGGGGGCTAAGGCAAACGTCAAATCGCCCTCCCCTTCGCAGTGCGAGGCCTGGAAGATTTTAACTCCCGGGCCTCATCTGCATAGGCTCTGTCAGTCTTCCACTCTAACCTGGCGAGAAGTGGTAGCAGAATGTCGCGTGGCAAACACCAGGGACAGAATGGTCATGAGAACCGATCTGCATATTTTAAAAAGGACCCCACTGCCTTCTGGCGGCTATCCATCCCGCCTGCTCAGACGCTAAGATCACAACCACCAGGAAGTCAGCGGGATCAGTGCAGGTAAGTCGGCCATTTTAACTGCCCACCAGGCAGGGCAGGGTTAAAATCAGTCCTAATGTCTCTCTCCTCTTTCTGAACAGTCTCAATCTCTCGCTCACCTTCAACAGAGTTTCTTTCACTTGCTCTCCCCAACACCTTTTTTCTTACTCTCTATGTTCCCCCAACAGTTTTTCTCTTTCTCGTCCTACCAATCCACAATGGACCACAGGTTGCACACACGAGAACAGATCAAAGCAAGGATACTGACGTCTACTTTGATAACCACATCCAAACTGACAGGAGAAGATATAAAAAAATGGCCAACACAGCATTGTATCAGAGTGCAATGACTCCATCCTCCTCTTGCCTGTCTTCATTTGTTACTCTCTAAACTTTTCAGTATTTGTTAAAAAAAACTTTCAATTTTTGTTAAAAAAGAAAATCATGGTTGGTCATTTGCAATAATGATATTAATGTTCAAGAGGCTAAGAAGGAACAGACAACCATCAATTCACTGAAGTTTGCCATGCGCTTCTAATGAGAGAGCTGGTCCACAGATAAAGACACAGCTGGAAAGCATGCAGACACTATGGGCTCGATTTTGCCAGGCCCAAGGAGGCGGGATTGGAGGCGTGAGAGTTGTTAAAATCGCCAAAAATGGCAGGCGGGCCCGATCCCACCTCCATCCTGCCTCCGAGCAATTTTCCCAAATGCGTGTTTTCTGACCCCCTTTCCATCCCGCCTCCAAGAGGCAGGACAGGCCCTTAAGGCTCTTAACAACCACTTAATAGCCTCTCTAATCCCATTTTGAGAGGCCTTTCTGATTTTTAGACATTCCCCCCATTCTACACGCCTCCTCTGGAACACGCCAGGTAATGCTGGCGGCCTCACAAGTGGATTGCTTACTCACAGCTGCAGCACCACCATTACAAAGGAGTTTTCACCAATGATCGTTTGCAAGTGGCAGAACTTTGCTGTTTCAGGTCTGGGGGAACTTTTAGCAGGCATACTCATTGTTGTGGAAGTTTGGAGCCTGACACCCATCTCCAGTGTGACCGCTTGGGAAACCCCTCTCCCCACCTTGACTGAGCGTTTCCTCAACTGAGGCATATTCCAGAAGCATGGCGACCATTTAATTCCTTTCCTCCTGGATATCAGATTCGGACGCAGACCAGCCGCGGCAGCAGAACCATGAGCAACAGCAGCATCAACAGCAGGAGCATCAACAGGAGCGCCAAGCTCCTACTCACCCACCTGAAGATGCACAGGCCAGAAGGCTCCAGCACGCGACAACATTGTTGTCCGGGATGCAAGGGACGCACTTATCCTGGCCAGATCTGCTTAGCCTGCACAATCAAACACTTTAGTCTCGTTCCTTCTTACCAGATCATCGACAATGGACAAGAACCTGCGGAATCCTATCACTCTGACCACCATTCTGACAATCGCAAGGCGCCCTAAGCCCTCAATGTGAAAGTCCCATTTGCGAAATGACACAGGCCACAACTTCAACAGTTTGCCATCTAAACACTTTACAATACAATCACAATGATGGCTGGTCCAAAAACAAAACACAGCACCCAAGTGACTACTCTTGTGACTACTTGTGTTTTATCTTCCTCTATGCGTGCTCCTACGTGGTGCTTCCCCTGTGGCTTCAGCAGATGTGGAGGTCCCTTGCTCACTCTCTTGCTGCTCCTGTCTCGACGCCTTTGGCGGGCGTCCTCTGGGGTGGTGAACCTGTGTGGGCTCGCCAACAGTCTGCTGCTCCTGCGGCTGTGCAGGGGCTGAGACGCCCATCTCAGTTGGGTGAGGACTCTGGTGGGGCTTTGCTGTGGCATGGTCGTGTGAGCGCTTGGAGAGGAGCCCCCACTTCCTTGTTGTCTTGTTGTGCTGCCACCAACATCCCACTCATGGGTCAGCCCCACTTCAGAGCTAGCAAGTGGCTTGACAGCACCTTGCTGCACTGCAGGGGGGCCGTGAGGACCCGTTTCTGCACTGGGAGTCCTACTCCAGAGGACTTGCATGACAGTCTGGTTTGTTTGCTCAATAGCTGATCATCACTCCTCAAGAGATGTCGTTCTATTCTGAACAATCACCATGTTTTCAATACCCTGGCGACTAAGCTCCTCCATGGACGTAGCCATCCTCTCCTCAACCGTAGCCATCCTCTCCTCTACGGTAGCCAGCCTTACCATGGGAGGTAGCCATCCTTCCCACGTAGGTTGCCATACTTTCCACGGTGACGCGTTCATGCCTCCACAAAGGCTCTGCTCATGTTCGCAATGGACTCCTCCATTCGCTCCATACTCACAGCGACCCTGGAGACAAAAGCTGCCAGAGACTCCTGCACCTGTTCCTGGAGTTCCAGCACCGCTCTCCTTCTGGATGGACCCGGAGGCACAGGGTCGACATGCAGCGGAGCCGAGCTGGCAGAGTCCTGCGCCCTCCGACGAGGACTCTCCACTGCTGTCCCTGTCACCACCATCTGCTGATGCTCACTTGTGAGCTGTGATACACCAGGTGCCAACACTACTCTATCTCGCGAAGGTCCCACCAAGGTGTGAATGTCTGCGTTGGTGCTGGGTGCGCTGAATTCTGCTGACACAGCGCCCTCAGAGGTTGCAGCTTCCTCTGAGGAGTCTGGAGGCTCAGGCTGTTCCTCCTGGATAGTGGGGACGGGGGCTTTCGATAGTCCTGTGGGGGAGTAAAGGAAAGAGTTAGAGATTTGAGGCCAAGGTTACATGCACATTGAATATTGCAGATGATCATAAGTCAATCTGTTAGAGCATCAGAATCATTATCAGTGACTCATGCTATGTCAATGAGAGAGATTCCAAACTATTCTGTCACCAGCTTGCTGTGATGCACCCATCTGTTCATCCCCCACTTGGGTATCCTCCTCGATCCCAGCAATTTCCAGCACCGCCTCCTCCCAGGGGGTGAGCTGGGCTACTGAGGGTGCCCCTCCTCCTGTCATGGCTCTTTCCCTCTTATTGTGGGCTCTCTTTTCCTGCAATGAGGGACACAAGTGGAGTTTGAGTGAGAATGAAGGAGTGTAGAGAATCCATAGCATAGATGCTTAAAAGGATACAAAGGACCCTCCCTGTGTTGAAAGTTGTTGTTGTCATGGCATCACAGTGATAGGGAGTGTGAGGGCTGCATGGTCGAATAGTTAAGTGAATGTGACCATAGAGAGAGAGGGAATGGGTAAGGGTGCAGGGATGTAAGTGTCAAGTGGGATGTGGAGGAAGAGGTTGGCAAAGCAGAGTGCTGGTGAGGAGAGGCGATGGGGATGAGATTGAGGGTGATGGGAAAGTCATACTCACTTTTCCGGTGCGGAGAAGGTCATGAAACCTCTTCCTGCATTGCAACCAGGTTCTGCGGCTCAGCGAAATGGAGTTGACCTCCTGGGCCACTTGTAGCCACACAGCTTTTGTCTGCTGGGATGGCTTTTTTCTCCCTGAGGAAGGGAACAGCACCTCCTTATTACAGCTGGCTCCGTGTACCAGAGCCTGGAGGGAGGGCTCATCAAATCGAGGAGCACACTTTTGCTTGATTGTTGACATTTTCCACAATTCAACTCCTTCATATAAATTGCAGCGCCTTTGCAGTCTCCAGAAGAATCAAGGCTGCTTGCAGGCCTTAAATCCAACAGCATTGATGACGTCATCAGAGGCGACTTTCTGTATGAAAAGACTCATTGGACCAGTGGTTCCCACACACAGGAAATCAATTGCCCAATTAGGGGAAAATCCCATTTTTTCAACACATCACTTAGGAGTTGGGCTCCTGACACGATTTCCACCTGACACGCCCCAGCCCGCCCACACTGACAAAATCCAGCCCTAACTGTCTAAATATGCCTTCTTCAAATAAAAGGATTGATTTCAGAAAGGCTGGTTTAATAAACATATGTTACAAGAGATTTATTTTAATGGTACGACTGTGGATATGGCTGAAAGGAAGTATACTGCAAAAGCACAGGCAACTACAGAAAATGGATTTCATGTGCCACTCTTATTTTATTTATGGTGTTGGGGTATAATAGGATGCCCTCATTTTTAAAGGGATAATTTATTTCATTTTTAAGGATTGCAGAAGTCAGTTTAACAATGGTTAGTGTACTTCCTTATTTTTTTGAATGCTGGGGGAACTCCATGATGCCATGTTCCCAGCAGGGAGCAACACTTGGAAGATGCATGGGTCAGAGATGGAGTTACAACACTGTAGCTCTAATTCTCCCATCTGTGCACCGAGTGTTTGGCTCCCTGCTGGCAGATAAGGATCTCTCATGATGTCTTCTTTTGAAATTACTGTGCTCCACCAACACTAGTTCTGTCAAGGTAAAAAAATAAAGTTGATTATGAAAGTCAAGATGCTGTGGCATTTTTTTGTGGGGAAAGGAAGGATAAACATGAATCCTGAAAGCTCCACTGATTTTATGTAAAACAGGAATGCTTTTTGGGGATTACGGTCCAGATTCCAACCTCGTGTATGTAGACCTATCAAGGTCAAAGGACAAAGCTGGGAAAAAGAACATTTTTTCCCTCTCTGAAATCAGTGTCAAGATTAAGTACTTCCATATCAGGCACTGCTTAAGCTAGATGTTACTCAGAGAACTTGGTACACTCCTCCAGCGGTGCACCTTAATCACAGACTCAAAAGTCAACCCGCTAATTAGGTGCATGTCGTAGGTTTTAGAATGCTCAGAAAGGATTAATGGAATGGCAAAGGATATCCTTATTGTTCTGGTCGGTTGAGTTGATAGTGTATGAAAGAGATAGCCTCTCCCTGGAAAGTAAACCAATCAGGCTCGGTGTAACTCAGGGCTAACAATGGTAGAAATAGTGTTACAGATACCATAAGATCAAGTGCATCACTCAGACGTGTAAGGATAAAAGGTGTGATTTTTACATTAGCTGCCAAAATTCACATAAAATGCATTGCTCTGCTCAAGTCACATCCTTGGTTTACAGATGTGACTAAAACACTGAATTTGAAGTTAATCATTCTACAACTGTGAGGCCAAAGTGAACAAGTTAGCATGGAACAACTTGGACAAGTAGAAGATGCTACTAACAGACAGAGGGCAGGGATCATGGGCAATTTCAATCATCCATAAAGTAGTTGGACTGGGGAGGAATTAAATTAATTCAGGCAGTTTAGGGCTGCTGTTGCATATACCATTGTGAATCACTGGACCAGGGCAGATGCATCAGATTTAATGGTGAACAGGGAATCTGGAGGCAGAAGGACATTTAGTCGTAAGCAATCATAATATTATTAGATTAGACATACTAATGATTAGTGGAAAATTTAATGTGGCAAGTGACATATCAGGAAAGATTGAGACTGCAAAGGAAAGGGCAATCACAAAGAAACAAATGGAATATTTTCAAAGGAAAGTTAGGTGATGATCAGCTAAGTGTATACTGCTGCAAAGCAAAAGGATAAGTACAATACCAGAGCTAAATTGAATAAGGATGCAATCCAAAGAATGGTCTATTTATATTCATGTTTTGTGGCTGTGTGCCTGTAATACAACAGTGAGTGTGTAAAGCTGCTGATTGGTCCACGCTGGCATTTTCTATGCTAACTATGTTATACCACAAATCAATCAGATTATAATTTCTGTTCCCCCATCCAGTAATCCTCCATCTCGGCATTTTGCCCATCTGCACAGCCTCTGCCCCACTTCCTCCCTGACTAATTCTAAGTGTTCCAGCTCTGCTTCCACTGCCATCCTCCGAGGAAGCCTGCCTGAAGGGCTGCAGCTCTGCCCTCTGCTCCTTCCCTCTCGGAATCTCCTGGCTGTTCCAGATTCCCCCCTTTTAACACCTAAGAGTGTTAAAAAAACAAGCCTGAAGGCTTTGTGTCTTAATGTGAGGAGCATTCGTAATAAGGTGGATGAATTAGCTGCGCAAATAGATGTAAACGGATATGATATGATTGGGATTACGAAAACATGGCTCCAGGGTGACCAAGGCTGGGAACTCAACATCCAGGGGTATTCAATATTCAGGAAAGACAGGCAAAAAGGAAAAGGAGGTGGGGTAGCATTGCTGGTTAAAGAGGAGATTAACACAATTGTAAGGAAGGATATTAGCTCTGATGATGTGGAATCTGTATGGGTACAGGGGAGAAATACCAAGGGGCAGAAAACGTTAGTGGGAGTTGTATACAGACCCCCAAACAATAATGCGGAGGTTGGGGGTGGCATTAAACGGGAAATTAGAGACATATGCAATAAGGGCTAACAAGGAAAATTAGGGATAGCATAAGGTCCAAGGAGAGGACATATAAATTGGCCAGAAAAAGCAGTAAACCTGAGGATTGGGAGCAGTTTCGGATTCAGCAAAGGAGGACAAAGGGATTAATTAAGAGGGGGGAAATAGAGTATGAGAGTAAGCTTGCAGGGAACATAAAAACTGACTGTAAAAGCTTCTATAGATATGTGAAGAGAAAAAGATTGGTGAAGTCAAGCGTAGATCCCTCGCAGTCAGAATCAGAGGAATTTATAATGGGGAACAAAGAAATGGCAGACCAATTAAATACATACTTTGGTTCTGTCTTCACAAAGGAGGACACAAATAACCTCCCAGAGATGTCGGGGAATATAGGGTCTAATGAGAGGGAGGAACTGAATGAAATCAGTATTTGTAGGGAAATGGTGTTTGGGAAATTGACGGGATTGAAGGCCGATAAATCTCCAGGGCCTGATAATCTACATCCTAGGGTACTTAAGGAAGTGGTCAGCATTGCTGGTCATCTTCCAAAATTCTACAGATTCTGGAACAGTTCCCATGGATTGGAGGGTAGCTAATGTTACCCCACTATTCAAAAAAGGTGGTAGAGAGAAAACAGGGAATCGGTAGTGGGGAAAATGCTAGAGTCCATTATAAAAGATGTAATAGCAGAGCACTTGGAAAACAGTGACAGGATCGGACAAAGTCAACATGGATTTACAAAAGGTAAATCGTGCTTGACTAATCTACTGGAATTTTTTGAGGATGTAACTGGTAGAATAGGTAAGGGAGAACCACTGGATGTGGTGTATTTGGACTTTCAGAAGGCTTTCGATAAGGTCCCGCATAAGAGATTAGCGTGTAAAGTTAAGGCGCGTGGGATTGGGGGCAAGGTACTGACTTGGATAAAGAACTGGTTGGCAGACAGGGAGCAAAGAGTTGGAATAAACGGGTCTTTTTCCGAGTGGCAGGCAGTGACTAGTGGGGTACCGCAGGGATCGGTCCTAGGACCCCAGCTATTCACAATACAGGTAGACGATCCTTTATCCGAACTTCCGAAAACTGAAAACCTCTAAAAGCCGAAAGTTTTTTCGTTCAGCGTAAGTCGTGCGCACGACATGACCAGAGTGGCACACGACTTACGCGGAGCAGGGCAGAGGGTCACAGAGTTCCCTCCTGGGTAGGAGATTGCAGGCCGAGCCGGGCAGTGTGAAGGAGGTACCGGGAGAGTGAACCCAACAATACAGCGGCCGGTCCGATAGCTGCAGCAGCCCGTCCGATATTCTTTTCTCCCCCCGACCCGACCCGCGGCCCGTCCGATATTCTTTTCTCCACCCCCCCCCGACCCGACCCACGACCCGTCCGATATTCTTTTCTCCCGACCCGACCCGAACCACGGCCCGTCCGATATTCTTTTCTCCCCCCTGACCCCCCCCCCGGACACCGACCCCCCACAACCCCAGACCCCCACCGACCCCAGACCCACCCCCCCGACCCCGACCTGAACCGCGGCCCATCCAATATTCTTTTCTCCCCCCCCACCCGACCTGATTTGCGGGCCAGCTTAGTAGGAGTCAGCCGATATCCGGCTTTCCAGAGAAGCAGGAAGGGGAATGAGACACGGAACAGTCGCAAGAGGTAGCCTGAACTTTTAAAATTTATATTAAATACAAATTTCCCAGTCTTATAATAATACCTTCTGAAATCCGAAAAATTCCGAAAACCGAAACTCAGCTGGTCCCAAGGCTTTCGGATAAGGGATAGTGTACCTGTATATATTAAAATGATCTAGACGAGGGAACTAGATGTAATATCTCCAAGTTTGCAGATGACACAAAGCTGGGTGGGCGTGTGTGCTATGAGGAGGATGCCGAGAAACTCCAGTATGATTTGGACAGGTGGGGCGATTGGGTAGATGCATGGCAGATGCAGTATAATGTGGATAAATGCAAGGTTATCCACTTTGGTGTCAAAAACAAGAAGGCAGATTATTATCTGAATGGCAATAGATTGGGAGAAGGGGAAGTGCAACGAGACCTGGGTGTCCTTGTGCACCAGTCACTGAAGGTAAGCATGCAGGTGCAGCAGGCGGTTAAGAAGGCAAATGGTATGTTGGCCTTCGTAGCGAGAGAGTTTGAGTACAGGAACAAGGATGTCTTGCTGCAGTTGTACAGGGCCTTGGTGAGACCACACCTTGAGTATTGTGTGCAGTTTTGGTCGCCTTATCTGAGGAAGGATGTTCTTGCCATGGAGGGAGTGCAGCGAAGATTCACCAGACTGATACCTGGGATGGCAGGAATGATGTATGAGGAGAGATTGGGTCGATTGGGCTTATACTCGCTGGAGTTTAGAAGAATGAGAGGGGATCTCATTGAAACTTATAAAATTCTAACAGGACTAGACAGACTAGATGCAGGAAGGATGCTTCCGATGGCAGGGGAGTCCAGAACCAGGGGTCACAGTCTAAGGATAAGTGGTAAGCCATTTAGGACAGAGATGAGGAGGAATTTCTTCACCCAGAGAGTGGTGAACCTGTGGAATTCTCTACCACAGAAGGCAGTTGAGGCCAATTCATTAAATATATTTAAGAAGGAGTTAGATATATTTCTTAAGGCTAAAGGGATCAAGGGATATGGGGAGAAGGCAGGGACAGGGTACTGAGTTTGGATGATCAGCCATGATCTCATTGAATGGCAGAGCAGGCTCGAGGGGCCGGATGGCCTACTCCTGCTCCTATCTTCTGTGTCTATGTTTTCTATGTTCCTTGTAGTAGTTTTCAGATTTGCTCTGTTCCCCACCGTCTTCCCCAGCTCCACATCCCCAAACCCCCCTCCCCTGCTCTTTCAGCTTTAAGCCTCACTCCTTATATCAGAGAGAGGGCGAGCACAGCACAATTCTGCTGCAGACAGGCAGCACAACCTTTAACCAGATCTACTTCAGGCCCAGCAGATCTGATGATCCGACTAGTATTGCTCCTGCTAATTTTAGAAGTTAAAGTGGAGCAGCAGAGGGATCAGCCCATGTAAAAATCAGCCAATCTGCTGGTCCCAATGCTGATGTAGTTAGTATGCCTTCTGAAAACTTCCGCTGCTGGTCTGCAGCAGTATTTATTGTACCGTCAATACAGCAACGCTTCCCAGTCTCAAAGAAAGAGACCAGCATTACAACATCTTCCCACCTTCCTTATACTTTTGGCCGTCGGGCCCTGGTGCACCGTCCCCCACCCAGCTTCAGTCAAAACTGCACTCTCTCCCTCTTCTAGCTTTGGGTCTCGGGCTTCAGCTGCAGGATTCCCCCACTCCCCACTTTCGCAAATCCAAGCTCTGCTTTCTCCCTGCTGTAGCCTCAGATCTCACAACCCAAGTGCTTCAGACCCCAGCCCCCTCTTTCACCTACATGGGTTGCAAGCAATGTACCTGGCCTCACCGGTCACCGATACCATTAAATGTCATGGTTCCAGATCCACCAGGACTAGGCCACATCTCCAGATGCACCATTCCCTTGCAGACCAGACCTCCGGTGCCTGCCTCTCTCTTCCAAGTTAGACAATAGCGTACCATGCTCCCTCTCAGCCCCGGCTCTAGTCTCCTGCTGCCCCCACCCCTCAGTTTCTGTTGCGCCTCTGCATGTTGTATTACCTCCCATCACCCCTCCCTAAGACAAGTGCATTTTGGCTGTCATCTTGCTGCATTTCCAAGTCTTTAAAAAGGGTGAAAGATACAGATTTAGTAACTCAGAAACATACAGAAGACAGAGAAGATTGAGGGACGGACAGATTTACAAGAAGAGTGAAAAAAAGTCAGAAGACAGATACAAAATGACAATGAGTGGCATCCGAGAACCATGGAGGAAGGGGGAGTGAGAAAGAAAGACATAGATAGTGACGCAGTTAGAAAATGGGAGAGAAAGGGAGGCAGTTATAAGAAAGGCCTTTTCTAAGTTTTTGTCCTTGAGCAATGCCATAGCAGAAGTGCAGTGATCAAAATGCAAGAAATGAGGAAAGATAGAAGTGAAACTTCAAAAGGCAAATGAAGAATTACGAAAATAAATATTACAGCAAACAAGAAAAATACACTATATTCCAAAGTGATTTAACCCACATTGGCTGGGTGAGGTTGCATCTACCTGTTGTCACTTCAATGGGAATCACTCCCAGGGTGCAATGACGAGGAAGCCCCAGAAGTCTACTTGTGGTTGGGTCCAGGGGGAAATCACTAAAGAAAGCCACCCGTGCCTGGAAACCCCCTGAAGTGACAGCAGTAACTAACCTGCTGATGTTAGTGTGTGGTCAGGTGGCTCAAGATCAACTCCTGGACTGGTTTGAAGTGCTAATCCCATCGAAATGATGGGCAGCTGTGAGACACAGACAACCATCCATATCAGAAACATTACTGGAGTATTTTAATAACATAACACAAGAGTGTACATATAATTGTTTTCAGATCTAGCTAAGTTAGTACTTTAAGCATCCCCAGACTTTCCTACCCCATTAATATCTCCCTTTAAGTGAAACTTAGGCTGGAATATTTACCTTCGAGATGGATTGCATGGGTGCGGGCCATGTAGCGGGTCGGGAGCTCAAAAATTTGAACAGCGCGTTCTCCACTGTGACTTTTAGTTAATGGCCCCTATTAAACGTGCGTTTGCCAGTCCTATTAAATAGTGCAGGTCCTATTAAATGGTGCAGGCCCTATTAAGTGGTGTGGGTCTGATGATGTCATCGATGACTCATTTCCAGCGGGGATATTTAAATCAGCCATGGCCACATCGCATTTGATGGTTAATGTAGGTGTGTGGAGGGAGTATTGTAGAGGATTGGGTTATTGCTGCAAGTTATAAAAAATGAGTTCCCAAAGACAGAGGGCTGCACCCCGCTTTTTGCTACATTATCTGGTGGATGGAGTCAGAGCACGCAGGGAGGTCCTCTTCCCTGCTGATGGACGGAAGAGGCCTCCTAAGAGAATGGGCATGGCTCGAAATTGCTGAGGAGGTCAGCAGCAGGGATGTCATCAGGAGTACAGTACAGGAAGAGATTCAATGAGCTGATGAGATCAGGAAAGGCGAGAGCAAAGTCACACTCACCTTCATCCTGCTGTGCCTGTCACCACATCCCCATCACTCTGCCTTCCCAAACCTACTCCTGCACATCATTACTCACACCAACATACCTTGCACCTCCACCCATCCCTCTCTCTCTACGTACATACTCACATCCCCATCTGACTAACCACCCCTCACACTCACCCTCATCCTAATGCAATCATAGCAAGTAACACCACAGAAGGAGGCCATTTGGCAGTGGCACCCCACTCCCTCATAGTCACCCTCTACAGATGTAACCCACACAATCCTTACACTCATTCCATCGCTCTCACTCAAACTTCTCTTCTTTCCCTCCTTGCAGAAGAGAGCCCACAACAAGAGAGAGATAGAGAAACAGAGGTAGCCTTCCCGTCTGCAGCAGAGGAGGTGGCCCTGGAGGTGTCGAGAGTTGCAGAGCTGCTGGCGGTTAGAGACGGAGAGCTGGGGATCTCTCCGCAACCTGGTGACAGAATTACATCTCATACAATCACATGGCATACAGCAGTCACTCATATGGTGACTGATGTCAGCAGCCAGTGAATGTTCATCATGTGCATAATTGTATCATTACCCATTCTTAACATAACATTTCTAATTCATCTCTTTACTCTCCCACAGGTCCATCAAGAGGCCCCCCACCCCCACTGTCCAGCCGGAGGAGAAAGTTGACTCCTCAGAGGAGCCTCCAGCTTCTGAGGGTGCAGCGTCAGCAGACCCAAGCGCACCCAGCACCATCGCAGATACACACACCTCAGTGGGTCCTATGCGAGATAGAGTAGTGTTGTCACCTGGTGTCTTACATTTCACAAGTGAGTAAGAGCAGATGGTGTTGACAGGGACAGTAGCGGAGACTCCTCGCCGGAGGGAGCAGGACGCTCCAAGCTCAGCATCAGCTGTATGCAGATGCTGAGCCTCGGGGGCCATCAGGAAAGAGGGCGAGCCTGGAGGGGCAGCAAGAAATGCAGGAGGCTCTGGCAGGTTTTGCAATTTCGATGTCTGCAAATGTGCAGAGAATGGAGGAGTCCATCTCCGACATGAACACCACTATTTTGCAGGTGATGGCAACGATGTGCTGTTCCATGGTAAGGATGTCCACCTGCATAATGCGCCACTCACATGAGCACACGCTAGCTATGGAGAACAGATGGCAGAGGCTAATCGATCTCCTCTCTAGGAGGGATCTAAACTTAGACTTGGGCCTTCATGGCTCCACTGCTGTGCAGCAACATGCTCTCCAGCTCCTTGCTAGCAGGGAACTGCGGGTGGCCCATGAGAGGGATGATGGCGAGAGGGGACATGGAAGTGGGGGTTGGTCTCAAAGTGCTCCCACTTCTCCTCCTTTGCCTCCCCCTCAGTCAGAGCACCAGATGCTTCCTCCATTCGCTATGGCCGAGTCTGCCCCTGCTGTCACAGGAGGAGTCATCTTTGGCCGGGCCCTCACAGGCTCCAAAATCCAGAGGATGTCCGCCAAAAGTGTCTACGCAGTCGCAGCAGGGAAGTGAGCAGCCTGCCTCTACCTCTGCTGAGGCCACAGGGGTTGCACCTCGTAGAAGCACGCATAAAAGAAAAAAGCCACAATCTTAAGTGCACAAGGGTATGCACATGGGTGTATAAAGAAGTGTTATTGTCAAGGTTCCGTTACTGTTATGACACATACAAATGTATTTATTTTCACCACTTTCCAGTCATGCCCATTTTTGTCTGCTACCTTGGAAGTGGCTTTGTGAGTTGGAGTGAATGGTGTGACATTACGTAAGCTCCAGCAGTGGGGGTTTCAGTGAAAGGAATGGCTTGGTCATTGTCGGGATGCTTAATGGTGTTATTGGTGGTGGTGGGCAGAACTTGGCACAGCATGTGGCAGCCATATGGGTGCATTGCAGGAAGTTAAGTAAATCTGGCTGTGATGAGGTCATCCCTGGCCTCCCGGGCAACAATGTGCTTCGCTGCTGGTGCCAACTGGACCTCAGGTTTCTTGTGCTCCTCCTCCTACTCCTCCTCTGAAGAGGCTCTGGGATGTGCGCCTTGCTCCTCATGGCGCTCTAATCCTCGCTGCTGCGCTATGTTGTGCAGCGAGCAGCATACGACGACAATTCTGGAGACCCTGGCTGGTGCGTACTGAAGGGCTCCTCCAGATCGGTCAAGGCATCTGAAGCACAGCTTGAGCATGCCTATTGTTTGCTCTATAACACATCTGGTGGACGTGTGGCTTTCATTATAACGCTCCCTGGCCTCATTGCTTGGCCTCCTCAAGGGTGTCATGAGCCACGTCTTCAGTGGATAGCCCTGGTCTCCAAGCAGCCAGCCGGTAAGTATGTTTGGTGGTGCAAAGAGCTGAGGGAGGGTGGACTGGCGCAGCAGGAAAGAGTCATGACAGCTGCCAGGGAATTTGCTGCACACATGCATGATGATCTTCCTATGGATGCAGACCAGCTGCACATTGAGGGAGTGGAAGCCCTTGAGGTTCACTAACACTCCTGGGTGATGTGGGGGTGCCCTGATGGCCACATGTGTGCAGTCGATTATACCCTGCACCCGTGGGAAGCCAGCAAGAGCGGTAAAGTCAAGCGCCTGCTCAGTAACACTGGCTTCATCAGTGGCAATGTTCACATAATCGGCTGATTTGTCAAAGAGGGCATCGGTGACCTGTGTGACGCATCTGTGGGCGGCCAGCTGAGAGATCCCCGGAAGGAGCCGGAGGCAAAGAAGTTGAGGGCGGTGGTGACTTTGACAGCCACTGGTAAGACGTGTCCAGCAGATCCTCTGGGTTGCAGGTGTTGCTCCAGTAAGCTGCAAATGTCTGCAATGACCTGGCGTGATAGCCTGAGCCTTCTTTGGTACTGCTGTTCAGCCATGTCCAGGAAGCTCATCCTCTGCCTGTATACCCTGTGTTGGGGGTATCGCCTCCAGCACGGTGCAGCCCTACACTGATGCCCACTTTCCTGTGGAGCATCAGGTCATTGAGAAGAAGGTTGGTGGTGTTGTTACTGCTGCTGCTGGTGGTGGGGCCCATCTTGGTCTGATTCCGAGGACCAAGGTGAGACTGTATAAGCGGCACCCATGCTGATATAATAGACGGCAGATCAAGTAGCGATCAGAGGACCAATCTGTCAATGTTGTGATAGTGACTAGCAATGTGGTGAGAGTGGCTTCTGAGGTTGCAGAAAGGACCTGCAAACTCTAGACACCTAAATCTGTGCACAAAATGGAGTCAGCAAGAGCCTTTCCCTTAGGCAAGTAATGAGGTGCAATGTGGGAGCATTTATGTGAATTTCCATGCTCTCCATTAAATGACCTCGTTCAATGGCCACTGAGCTTCCGCCTCACGTTGACAGACGAGGTTCCTGAGCTGCATGATTCCTGTGGTCATCCAGTGAAATTCAAAAACTCTGGTTAAAAACCCTGTTACGGGTCTCACAACAAGCACTAATGACTTCTATTAGATCTCCCGCCTCTGCCGTTTGGCTAGGAAACGTGCATGAGTTAAATACGCAAGGCGGTGGGATGACGGTGGATTCCCGATGCGCTCACAATTTCTACTGCTGACCCGCCCCCCAAATCCACACGCCCGGCAGCGGGAAAATACCGGCCTTAGAATTTAATGCCAATTTGTTCCAAATTACAGATCATTATGAATTTTCACCCAACAGTAAGTGATTTGTCAGAACCCTTACAGCTGGCAGAGGGGAGAGATTTTCAGCCTCTCTAAGTGGGTTGAACTTAAAACCAAGTCCCAGAGATAAGAAGACAACATTCTAATCTACTGCAGCGTCTGTCCCCTTTGAATCTCTCCTGGTCACAATCTAAGGAACTTACTTAGATGTTGAGACTAAAAGCAATGTTTCTAAGTTTCTTGTGGCACAAAAATGTGGACAGCAAAATGCTGATATTATTCAAAACACTCAGGAGAATTCCAACACCAGAGATTTAGGGGGAAAAATTGAGTCGCGGCCCCTTTGGGGCGCTAACTTTGCCGGGGCGCTACTTTTAGTGCCCCGAAAAAATTAGCAGCCCCCGTGACCGAAATTCATCGGTAGTGCCCAAGAGGGAAGCGGGGCGCTACTTTAAGTGCCCCGCCTCCCTCTTGGGGTGCTGCGAAGGAATATCGCAGTGCTACATGCTGCAATACTGCAGGTCTTCCTCCCCTTCTTAAAGGGGAGGGGCCTTGCGCAGCGCGACCCAGGGCCCAGCTGGGCCACCAGGGATCGGAGTACCGGCAAAAGAGCCCAGCACTCAAGAGAAATGCCAGGCTCACGGAGCGCAGCCGGCACTCCGCGGGGAGGCTGAAGAGGAGGCCAGGGACGGCAACGGGGGCAGGTGCTGGCAGGCAGCCAGCAACAAAAATGGCTGCCTGGCACCTCGCCTATAATTAGCGCTGCCTCGGTCGCAGGTAGGCCCCCCTGACCCCGTCGGACATAGCGTCAAGCAGTAAGTCAGGGGGCGCTACCAATGATCGTGGCCAGGGTGTGAGCGGGGCGTTGCGCACGGCGCTGACATCATCGCTGGCAGCGCAGCGCCGCGAGGCGCTAACGGTTACCGCTGCCGTTAACCTCCCGCTGAATTTCACGGGAGGCGTTGGCGGTGCCACGCCCGGACGCTAGTTGCTTTGCGCCCCATTAGCGCCCTCTTAGGGCACTAACGGGAGGCGCAAAGCAACCGAATATTTCCCCCTTAATCTGGGAAAGATAGTGTGGATATCATTAATTTTGACTACATGCATGAAGAATTGATGAAGTCCTGCAAGAAATACAGGGTAACTTTTAAACATGTTTCTGCAGTAGATGATTATACGGCAAAACGCAGGCACAGTCAGAAGCATTAACGTTATACTAAACTTTAGTTTACTTAAAATATTGAATTTAATTTTGGTCCTCATACTTTGAATCAGACATCTATGTACAGGAAACTTTGTGATATCCGGCACCGACGGGACCGGCGTGTTGCCGATCTATCAAAACTGCCGGACATACAAAGTTAATGTTGAAGCATACGGAGGTTTTCATCTCCGTATCTGACAACACTGTTGCTTAGCAACAGCTTCTAAAGAGTCGTCTGCAGCTGCAAGCGTCTCTAGCTGAAGCTGTTGCTATAGCTACAGACCTTGCAGTGGCTGACTGGGGAAAAAAAAAGAACGAGATCTAAAAAAGCTTACAGAAAACGGCTCCTGATTTTTGCCGTTAGATCGAGTATTCCGGACATACAACCTCCGGATAAACCAAAGTTTCCTGTACTAGGAAGGATATAATATCCTGACTTGGAACACTATTACGAGGCTAAGTTTAGGGAATTAGTCTCAGGATAAGGGGTCAACCATTTAGGACTGAGATGAGGAGAAATTTCTTCCTTCAAAGGATTGCACATCTTTGGAATTCCCTACCTCAGAGGACTGTGGATACTCAGTCGTTGAGTATATTAAAGGTTGAGATCGCTAGGTTTTTGGACTCTAAGGGAAACAAGGGATATGGGATCAGCAGGAAAGTGGAGTGGAGGTCGAAGATCAGCCATGATCTTATTGAATGGCGGAGCAGGCTCTAGGAGCCGTATGGCCTACTCCTGCTCCTATTTCTTATGTTCTTATGAATTAAGATGATTCTTTATAGAATACAAACAATGAACCAAGACAAGATTCAAGATTTGAACTAATGAAGGAAGTATATAGTCTATTCCCTGATAACTCAAGTCATTTTTTGTTCTAAAAAAATTAATTACAGGAAACTCTCTTTTAACCGGCACCTAAATATCTGGAAATCTCTCTTAACCGGCAAAATTCAGGAGTAGGTTCAGGTAAGTTTTACTATATATTAGTGGCCGTATAACCGGGGTTCCTGGATCTGTGGCCGTGTAACCGGGGTTCCTGCACCTGTGGCCGTGCAACAGGGACTCCTGCACCTGTGGCCGTGTACGGGGCTCTTGTACCTTGGTAAGTATACCTCTCTGTAATCCGGACTTTTTGATCAACCGGTACCACGCCGGTCCCGTCGGTGCCGGATAAAAAAGAGTTTCCTGTATCTGGTCATTTGAATTAAGCAACATAAATAACATAGAAAAGTAGGAATGTAGGCCGCGATTTTGCCGGCGCTCAGAGTGTGGGTTTGGAGGCGGGTCAAAGGGTAAAATCGTTTTAATTGACAGCGGGTTGCGATCCCGCCTCCAAACAATTTTCCCAAGTGTCAGGTCCCCGATTTGCGCATGGACCCGACACCTAGCGGCGGGGAGAGGATTAAAGGCAATTATCTGCTTATTAACAGATAGTTGCTAGTAGTTGACAGGCTATTTTGGAATTTTACCACTTCTGCCTCGGGTTTCCCGATGTCCGGACACCATGCCAGGTAAGTGTGGCGTGTTGTGAGTCTGCTGTAATGATTCTGAATTGATGACAGCTGCAGAAGTGATGTGAAGGATCCAATGTTGCACTGGTGAGTCTCAGAGGTAAGAAAATGTTGGGAAATGCATTTTTAATACATTTACACATTTCTTTAGGTTACAAGTTTTGAAATCCATGTCCAGTGCCACCTCATTGGGAGAACCTCTCTCACCAGTGACGTATCGCTTCTGTCACCTCACCTGCAGCTGCCATCTATTCCAGCCTATGGAGGGAGTCATTGGAGAGCCTGGGTGCAAGAGGTCACCTTTGTGCAGTGATTGTCAGTGTTTGCAGCACCTCAATGCTGTCAAACACTGAGAAATCAACTGTTAAAAAAATTTGTGCATGGTCCCTTTAAGGAAACTGGCAGGTGACGCATCATCAAATGACGTCATCTGACCGGCTTCCTCTTAATTGGCCGGCAAGCCCACAGGGCGGGCTTAACAAGGTCATTCAACGTAAAATCACGTCTGTGGGCCGGATGCAGTTGGGGGCGGGACGGGAAGCCGGAAACCACCTGACCCGCGCCCAACCCGCCTCCACTGATAAAATCACGGCCGTAGTGTTTAAAAATGAATGGTCAGATAATTCAAATTAAGTAACTTTGAATTAATAGACTGTAATAGCAAAAAGTAGCCAATTCTTTCCAGTAATTCAGGTTTGTGTAAGAGGGTAAGCCTTCGAAAAATCAGTTCAGAATTTACCAGTTAAATGAAAGTTCAGAAGGAACTGCTTATATTGAATTAACGTGTGGAAAAAGCTGTAATTTTGTCCAGTAAATGATGAAGCAGTAGATTCTTTCAAAAGAGAACTAGACAGATTTTAGTTATGAAAGCACAGATTAAATCTAGGAGAGAATGGAGATAGAGCTGTGGTTTAGGGTTGAGGGATTCAGAGGGAATTGCAGATGGAGACTAACTACAGCACCACAAAAACACCAGATGGAACTACAGTAGCTTGATGGCCTTGAATGGCCGAGTGGCCTTGTTTCATTCCTTAGATTCTTATGTTCTTACTGCTACAGGATAACATTTATATTTCCCATAAGAGCCAACCTTATGGCATGTCTCAGTGAAACTGCTAGTCACTGCCAAATTATGGGGCGGTCTGTTCTAGCGACTTTGGTCACAAACTCCGTTCCCTTAGAACCTTTAGCAGCTGTCAGAGAGAGGTGATTTTTATCCCATCAGTTTAAGTTTGCACTAATTTCAGAAAAGTCCCAGAGGTGAAAGGATTGTACCACCCAACAGATCACCCAATTCCCCGTAGAAAAAGACTCAGCATATATGGCTACTTTACAGATACTGCCCAAATACTTACAATTTTATCAGATCCATAAATATGTTCCAATTGTTTGGCAACCTCAAGTGTCCCATCAGGACTTCCGTCATCAATCACTATAATTTCATAGTCTAAACCACTGCAAGCAAGAACAAAACACACATCACTATTATTGTAGTACATAGTATTGCACGGTAAAAAAATCACTTTTATTGATCAGCCATACAAAACGAGACCTTTTCAATTGTAAAAAGCTGGCGGCGTCACTCTTTACATATGCATGTCTGGTCTTGATGACATAATTGGGACCCAACTGCAATTTTAACTTAAGGCCGAGCAGGGAAGCTACTGTGGCTTTCCCGCCAGGTTAAACGGAGCAGATCAGCTGCAGACGAGTCAAAAAAAAGGTACTTTTTCACCTTTATTTTGTGGGGCCAGATGAAGCAGGGATGTTCCTCTGTGACCCACAAAAATAGCTTAGGCCACCCCTGCCCCGGACTCCCCCTTCCCAAAAACGAGAACCAACCCCCTATCCCCGTTAAAAAAATTAAAATAGTCCTTGCCTCATTTTATTGAGCAGCGGGTGAGTTTCCAACTCACCTCGCCACCCACAAACCTGCCTCAAGTTATCACTGGGGCCTATGTATTGTTTCAAATGGTCATGAAATTAAAACTTAGGTTTCATTAAAATCAAAATAAACTATTTTTAAAAAGTGGAATTGCAATAATTATAGTTATATGTATTTTTCAGATTAAAGCATTATATACACTCAACATTTATACAATAAAAAAAAGACTACCTGGCCCATCAAGCTCACTCCAACCAGACAAGGTGCCGTCACTTCATTTATCCACCCCCCTCGTCATGCAATCTCCTGGGAGAGGCAATAAACCTGAGGCCAATTTAGGAAAACCTCTCGAAAATTCCTCTCCAACTCCCTAAGACAATCAAGCAAAGCTCCAGGAAATTGAGATAATTCAGAAATCCTACTATTCCCAACCAACCTGCAACTTATTTTCTTTATTTGAAAATGTCCTCCTCTTTCAGGAACATGTCTGGCTCCTTTTTGAAGGACTGTGGAGAATCATACTCACCATATGCTCTGGTAATCTATTCCAGCGGGCACTAACTCTGGAAAAGAAATACTTCCTAATGTCTAACCTAACTCATTGTCTACGTGTTTAATACATATGTCCCTATTTCACCCGTCATCTCAAAAGAATGCATCTAATCCCTTTCTAGTTATTAAAACCTCAATCATATCTTCTCCATAACTATGTTCCTCTATGAAAATAGCCCTAGCTCTTTGAACCTATCCTGATAAGCAAGCCTCAAAACGGGATCATTTTGGTTGCTCTCTTCGATACTTTCTCCACAGCCTCAATATTGCCCACCATGTGTGGGGACCAAAACAGGACACAATACTCCAATGGTTGCTGTAGCAAGGCCTTGTACAGGCTAATTTTATATTGTATTGTCCTAGCAATACAACCCAAAATCTCATTTTCTTTCCCAATGGCCTCGTCACACTGTTTATGGACCTTCAATGGTGTATGAACTATGACCTCCATATGCCTCTCCCGTTTTGTAGTTTTTAGCGAGTACCCCTGCATTGTGTGCACATGCCTGGAGTATCCCAGACCCAGGTGCATAACATTGTACTTAGCCACACTGAAGAACATCTGTCACACATTGGCCTATTCCCTTACCTTAACTAAATTGGCCTTTTTATTTGGTCTAATATCCCAACTCCTGTGCCTATTATTTGTGGATGATTCCATTAATTTGCTTATCCAAATCATTAATAAAAGTTTATAAACAACAATGGCCCCCCAACGAAAACCCTTATGGAACTCTGTTCTTGACCTGGTTCATGCAGTTCTACTCCCATTGATAATGACTTTCTGCTTACAAGTTTGCAACCATTTTCCTATCTCACATAATGGCCCCGATTTTCAGCTTGTGTAGTAAATGGTCAGGTTTCCCCGAATGTGGGGTTTCTGACACACAAAAAAATGTCAGCCAGCTCCACGCAATTTTCCCTCAAGTGGCCAATTAATTCCCAGCATGTGGGCAGCCTTGCTAATTGTCCAATTCATGTCAGAAAGCCCCACAGTATGATGTCATCATTCGTGGTGCTTTCAAGGTTCATGCATCCAAGTGCTTGCATCCTCTGAAGGCTTCCAAACGAACCATACAGGATGGCAGAGGAGCCTGCAGCAGCTGTGGCCAGTGCCAGACCCCGAGCTGCCTCCAAATTCGACGAAGCTTCACTGCAGGCATTATTGGATTGGGTTAGGGCCCACAGGGAGGTCCTCTTCCCTAGGTCAGGCAGGAAGAGGCCTCCTACTGAGACCAAGGCTGCATGGATGCAGGTGTCAGCAGATGTCAACTCGAATGTGCATGTAACCTTGGCATCACATCTCTAGCTCCTTCCTCTACTCCCCCACAGGACCATCCAGAGCCCCCATCCCCACTGTGGAGCAGGAAGAGGCTGTGCAGCCAGACTCCTCAGAGGAAGCTCCAACCTCTGAGGGCGCAGCGTCAGCAGAAGTAAGCGCACCCAGCACCAGCGCAGACACTCAAACCTCGGGGGGACCTTCGGGACATAGAGTAGTGTTGTCACCTGGTGCTTCACAGCTCACAAGTGAGCCTCAGCAGATTCTGGAGACAGGGACAGCAGTGGAGAGTCCTCGTCGTAGGGCGCAGGACTCTGCCAGCTCAGCTCAGCTGCGCTGCATGTCGACCCTCTGCCTCTGGGTCCATCCGCAAGAGAAGAGGTGATGGATCTCCATGCACAGATGCAGGAGTCTCTGGCAGGTTTTGTCTCCAGGGTCGCTGCAAGTGTGGAGCGAATGGAGGAGTCCATAGCGACCATGAGCAGAGCCTTTGTAGAGTCATTGGCGCATGAACGCATCACCATGGAAAGGTTGGCAACCTCCATGGAGGAGATAACTCACCAGGGTACGGAAAACATGGCGAGTGCTCATAAGAGAATGACATCTCTTGAGGAGCGTTGGCCATCTATTGAACAGAGAAACCAGACCTTCATGGAAGTCCTTCTGAGTAGGACTGCCAGTGCAGAAACGGGTCCCCATGGCCCCCTAAAGTGCAGCAAGGTGCTCTCAAGCCACTTCCAAGCGCTGGCCCCTTCTGGCCTGTGCAGCTTCAGGTGAGTGAGCAGCAGCCTGGTGCTCATCCTGCTGTTCCTGGTTCTGCTGCTGCCGCCTCTGCTGCTGGAGATCCTCTAATGGCAAGAAGGGAAGGAAAAAAAGGCGTCCCATGCTTCTCGTAGATGCCTCCGCTGAGGAAGCGCTGAGTGAGGGTGGCGAGAGGGGCTTCCCAGGAGATCGCATTGGAGAAGTGTGTGAGGCTCCAACCTTCCACAGCTGTGCCCAAGCCTTGAAGAAGTAGCCCCAAACCTGCAACAAGGTCCTTCAACATACAAATGCTGTCCCTTTAAATCGCAGCTTTCCCTGACCTGCAGCTGACAGCTAGCAAGCCAGCAAGCTTCACGCCAGGTTTCATCAGCGGGGTTCCCCGCAGGCGTGTTTAGCGTGGGGAACCCCTGAAAGTCGCAAGGGCACCCTAAAATCGGCTTAAACAAGGTGATAATTGATCATTACTGTTCCGACGGCCAGTCCCGCCAGCAGCGGGTGGGACTGAAGCGGGTCGGAGAGAAACGGCGGTCCGAAAGTCGGACGGGGAGGGGAATCAGGCGGGGGGGGGGGGGGGTCACGACCCGCTTTTTCAGCAATTTTCGGCCCCCCGCCGCATGAAAAGCTGCCCGACGGCTGCCAGAAAATCGAGGCCAATATCTGACCACCAATCCAAATCAAGTCAGGAGTGTGATTGCCTGGATGGGTGCAGCCACAACAGCACTCAAGAAATCAACACCATCCAGAACAGAGCAGATCATTTGATCAGCATCCCTGCCACTAATACTGACCCTCTCCATCGCCAGGGAACTAAAGCTGCAGTAAGTACTATTTACAGGAAGCACTGCAGCAACTCACTACCGTTACTTTGACAGCTCCTCTTTTACTCACAGCCGCTATCAAGAACAGCTATATCGTGGGAACACCATCTCCTCCAAGTCATGCACCATCCTGACATGAACATATAATGCCATTCCTTCATCATTACTGGTCAATATCCTGGAATTCCCTACCTAACACCATCACAGGAGCACGGTTACCCCAAGGACTGCCGTGGTTCAAGGAGAAAGCCCACCACCATCTTCTCAGTGCAACTAGGGGTGGACAATAAATGCTGCTTTGGCCACATTGCCCATATCTCCACAATAAGTAAAACGTTCTAGAAATCAAGGTATACCTCATCGACTGGACTGGCATCAACCATTAATTTGATCACTTCCTCAAAAAATTCAATCGGGTTGGTGAGGCAGGATCTCCAGTTTTGAAAACCATGCTGAGGTTCCTTAGTAACTACCAAACTTTCCTAGTGATCATAAGTAACAACCCTTAAAATGCCTTCCAGCATCTACCCTACAATCAGCATTAATGACGAGCTAACAGGTCTATAATTCCCGGATTCTTTGGAACTAGCCTAGACCACAAGGAGCTATATATATGAACCATTGGCTCACATGATATCTCTCCCTTTCCTTCAGCACCCTGGGCTAAATGGCATCATGTCCATCAACCCAATTAGCCTTGAATGTCTTAACTGTAGCTAAGGCCATTTCTAAGAGGTCAAAAATAGAGAGATCAAAAATGGAGATCCTGCCTCACTAACCAGATAGAGTGGATAGGAAGCATCTATTTCCCTTAGCAGAGAGGTCAATAACCAGGGGGCATAGATTTAAAGTAATTGGTAGAAGGAGTTGAGAATTCTTTTCACCCAGAGGGCAGTGGGGGTCTGGAACACACTGCCTGAAAGGGTGGTAGAGACAGAAACCCTCATCACATTTAAAAAGTACTTGGATATGCACCTGAAGTGCCATAACCTGCAAGGCTACGGACCAAGAGCTGGAAAGTGGGATTAGGCTGGATAGATCTTTTTCAACCGGCGCAGACACGATGGGCCGAATGGCCCCCTTCTGTGCCGTAAATTTCTATGATTCTATGATACACCTATCTCTATGGAGTCACTTATGGCATCACTCCTCTCCAACACCACTCACACCTTTAATAGTGAAAACAGATGCAAAGTAACAGTCATCATTTCAACCATATCCTGCCCTGCTAAAATTCTCAAAAGGACCCAAGTGGCCCTTAATCATTTTCTGCTGCTGACAGAACTGAAAAAAGCTTTACCATTGCTACTACATCTACTACAGATGCCAAGGATCAACTTTGGACCAGCTGCACCAGAACCTATTGACGAATATCCTCCCTCTCTATTTCAACTATATGGGGGGAAAAATTCAGTATCGCTCCGTTTGGGGCGCCATTATCGGCCGTGCGCAAAGTTTAGCGCCTGGCGCTAATTATCGCCTCCGACAGCAAACTTGTCTTTTATCGCTCCTGGAGGTGACTGGAGTGCTAAATCAGGCGCTTCACATCTGTCTTAAGGCGCAAAGGCCAAGGAGCGAGGCGCTAACTCACAGCGCTGGCGAAGCTCATGTGATGTCAGTCAGCAATGGAACACAGACACACTGGCGCCGGCCAATTCTTAAAGGGGAGTTCTGATAGAATGGTCATCGACCTGAAACGTTAACTCTGTTTCTCTCTTCACAGATGCTGCTTGACCTGCTGAGTTTCTCCAGCATTTTCTGTTTTTATCTTAAAGGGGAGGGTTGATCTTGGTCTCCATCCACATCCTGTTCATTGCAGCCTTGAATCTTGGCCTGGAGAGACCTGTACATCAAATCTGCTGGAAAGAACAATGGAGAGACCCAGGGAAAGAGCTCAGAGTGCAGCCCCCACAGTCTCTTCTAAATAGATACAAGGGCAAATCAAAATGAACCTGCAAAGTGCTGCTCAGTATGCAAAACTCCTTCACACAGTGTAGAATCTCTCCAGAAGTCTCTCTCTCTCTCAGAATGCGTGGTGCAAAAACGTCACCAACAAAAAAAGGCAGGAAGCGGTCACCTTTAAATAGCGCTCCCTCAGTCCCTTCCTGACTGCAAAACGCTCCCCTCAACCTGTCGTTGCTAGCAGCAGGCGGTAAGGCAGGGGGGCGCCACTCAATATCCAGTCCGGGGCGCTACCGGGGCGTTGCGCACTCGACTGACGTCACGATCTGCCGGCGCAGGAGATCGTGGCGGTAGTGTTTAGCGCCGCCGCAAAATGTCTAGTTAATTTTGCGAGCGGCGCAAACATCGCCGCGCCCGGGCGCTATTTGGTTTGCGCCCCACTTAGCGCCCTCTTAAGGTGCTAACGGGTGGCGCTACCAACTGAATTTTTCCCCCCATGATCTTTACAAATACAGCTTCACTCTTCCTCTTTGACCTATCCTTTCCTTTCGGAACCACCTGAACCCTTTCAACTAAACTTCAGAACCACCATTAGGATCCAACCATATTTCAGAGATACTTCTATCTAACTTCTCCATTGAAGCATGTGTTTTTAATACTTCTATCATTTACACAGAAGCATTTTAAGAACTTCTTTGCATCCCTCACATGGATTCCCTTACATAAATTGCCTTGTTCCCTGTGATTAGAACTAGTTAGGACTTGTTTACAAACATTTTGGTCAGACCACTAAAATACAGTATTTCAGTAGGCTGAATACTACATATTTAAACACAGTTGAAAATAACTTACAACATTTAAAATATCCTCTCCCATACAATACACTATGCACCTTAGCTTCGCTCTCCCCTTAAGGTCTTTGAACACATTGTTGCCACCCAGTTCCGTGCTCACATCTTCCAATACCTTCAGTCCAATTTCTATGCACTGACAGCACAGAGGCCACTCTGGTTATTGTCACCAATTATATCCTTCATTGCTGCACTGTGGTGCACTATTCTTGCCCCCTCAGCCTCACCGTGTTGACCACTCCAGCCTCTTTCATGGTCCACCTCAGTGGACCTCCAACCTGTCCTGATGTGGCCAACGCGTCACTGCTTTGCCTCTCAGCAACATCATCTATAGGCATGGGGTCAGGTTCCACACGCATGTTGACAACACCCAGTTTTAACTCTATGGCAAACCTCAACTCCACAGCCACCATTGTGCTATCAGACTGCCTGTCCAACATCAGGTCATGGATGAACCAACTTAACATCAGCAATAGTCAAGCCACTCCTGTTTGGCTCTCGCCAAAAACTCTATCTTTTCCACTGCTTCATCCTCCATCCTGGCTGTTCAATCAAGCTGAACCCAATAGCGGGCAACCTTGATGTCCTGTTCAACCCCGAACTGAACTTCAAACCCCATATCCTAGACATTATCAAGGCTACTTACTTCTACATCTGCAATGTTTCTAATTCAATGCACTTCTACTTCATTCCCACTGACATTGGAAATCTTATCTATGTTTTTCTTATCTTCAGGCTCAATTTCTCAGACATTTTTTGTTAGGCTCTCGAGCTCCACCCTACATAAAGTAAAACTCATTTAAAAGTCTGCTGTCCACATTCTGTTGCACACTAAATCCCACTCGTCCATCATTTGTCAACCTCCACTCGCTCCCTATTCCCCAATGCATTGAAATCAAAATACTCGTCTTCCTTTACAATTCACCCCACGGCCTTGCCCCATTCTACCTCTGCAACCTAAACTCCTACAGCCCAGCCAATGCCTTTCAGTCTTCTGGTGCATCCCTCCACTCCATCAATCTGAGAGCTTTCAACCATCATGGCCCAACTCTCCCTGTCCAAACACCTGCAGTTTGCTATCTCTCTCCCCATCTTTAAAAGCCTCCTCAAAAACTCTCTGACCAAACTTGCGGTCATCTCCCCACATTCTATCACTAATAGACATCCGCTTCTTTTCTGTGTAGCACCTTGGGGTATTTACTACGTTAAAGGAGCTAAATAAATGATGATAGTTTTACTGTGGCACATATCATTGAGATACAATTGGGAGGATATTGTGAAAGTTTACAAAAAATGTTTGATCATAATGAATGGACTTTGTGTACTGTATCAGGAAGCTGAACAAGTGCATCCGAATGAACCTATTCACAACTATCTCCAGTACATTTGTCAACTCATTACTCCTGACTTACAAGTTGAATTCAAAGTGCTCCCTTTTGCTAAATTTCTTTATAAAAAGCAACACAGTACTTGATTTTACCCAAGTGTTAGCTTTGTTCATTTGGTACCTCTCTTGCCTCAGAATCAGAAGGTTGTGGATTCATGTTCCACTTTGGACTTCAGCATATAATCTAGGCTGACACTCTAGGACAGTAGAGAATGCTGCATTGCTGGAAGTGCCATCTTTCAGAACAGATGCTAAATCAATCTGTTCCTTGAACAGAGGCCCAACCAGTCCCCATCCACCACCACCCTCCTCCGCCTGGCTGAACTTGTTCTCGCATTGAATAACTTCTCCTTTGACTCCACTCACTTCCTCCAAATTAAAGGTGTTGCTATGGGAACCTGCATGGGTCCTAGCTATGCCTGCCTTTTCGTGGGATATGTGGAACACTCTTTGTTCCAGTCCTACTCGGGTCCCCTCCCTCACCTCTTTTTCCGGTACATTGATGACTGTATCGGTGCTGTTTCCTGTTCTCGCCCTGGACTAGAAAATTTCATTCACTTTGCTTCCAATTTCCACCCTTCCCTCACCTTTACATGGTCCATCTCCGACTCTTCCCTTCCCTTCCTCGACTTCTCTGTCTCCATCTCTGGGGATAGGCTATTGACAAACATTCACTACAAGCCCACTGACTCCCACAGCTACCACGACTACATTTCCTCCCACCCAGCTTCCTGTAAGGACTCTATTCCATTCTCCCAGTTTCTCCATCTCCGCCGCATCTACTCTGACGATGCCACCTTCTGTACTAGTGCTTCCAACATGGCTTCCTTTTTCCTCAACCGAGGATTCCCCTCTACTGTGGTTGACACAGCCCTTAACCGTGTCCATTCCATTTCCCACACTTCTGCTCTCACCCCTTTCCCTCCCTCCCGGAACCAAGATAGGGTTTTCCTTGTCCTCACCTTTTACCCCACCAGCCTCCACATTCAACGGATTATCCTCCGCCATTTCCGTCACCTCCAGCGTGATCCCACCACCAAACACATCATCCCCTCCCCTCCCAGCATTCCGAAGGGACCGCTCCCTCCGTGACACCCTGGTCCACTCCGCTATCACCCCCAACACCCCTTCACCCGGCACCTTCCCATGCAAGCGCAGGAGATGCAACACATGCCCTTTTACCTCCTCCCTACCCACTGTCCAGGGCCCCAAACACCCCTTCCAGGTGAAACGGCAATTTACTTGTACTTCTTGCAATCTAGTATACTGTATTCGTTGCTCACGATGCGGTCTCCTCTACATTGGGGAGACCAAACGCAGATTAGGTGACCGGTTTGTGGAGCACCTCTGTTCAGTCCGTAAGGGTGACCCTGAGCTTCCGGTCACCTGTTACTTTAATTCTCCGCTCCACTCCCACTCTGACCTCACCGTCCTCGGCCTCCTACACTGTTCCACTGAAGCTCAGCGTAAGCTCGAGGAACAGCACCTCCTCTTTCGATTAGGCACTTTACAGCCTTCTGGAATCAACATTGAGTTCAACAATTTCAGACTATAACCTCTGCCCCTATCTTTTCTTTCCATTTTTTTCTCTCTCTCACATGGCAGCTGTTGATCTTTCAGCCATTGCTATTTACACTTCATCTAGAGCCATCTTTTGTTGCTTAATTTGTCCCATTACCATCTCCTTTTGCCTCGCACCATCATCCCTTTTGTCTCTTAATCTCTCCTGCCTTCCATCCCATCACAGACCTTCCCTTTTGTTCTTTCCTCCCCTCCCCCCTTTCCCTGCCCCTCCATTTGCTTAAAAACCTGTTCCATCTCCAGCTCTTTCCCAGTTCTGACGAAGGGGCATCAACCTGAAACGTTAACTCTGTTTCTCTCTCCACAGATGCTGCCTGACCTGCTGAGTATTTCCAGCATTTTCTGTTTTTATTTTATGCTAAATCAAGGCCCTGTCTGCAAGCTCGGATGTATGTAAAATAATCACTCTTCGAAAAGCAGGGAGTTCTGCTGGTGTCCTCAAACAACTCTGCTAAACACGGATTATCTGGTCATTCATTCATTTGCTGTTTGCAAGACTTGGCTGTGCATAAATTGGCTTATGTGTTTTCCAAACCAACAACAGTGACTGCACTTCAAAAAAATCCAATGGCTATGAAGTACTTTGGGATATCCTGAACACAATATTCAAGTTCCTTCTTTTTTGGTTTTGTTGAGTCCAACTCTCCCCATTGTAAATCCTTCATTTTAAAAAGGCAGTATTACCTTTGCTTGGTCTATACAGGGCCTGCTTTACGCCAGTCCACCCACCCAAGGCAGAGTGAAACTTTTACACAGTCACCAAGTGGTTGCCAATTCTACATTCTAGTTAACTTTTACTTTTATTTTAACTGGGGAAATAAATATTTTAAGATAGAGAAGTTTTATGCCAAAGGGCATACAGTCTTAAAGTCTAACTGTCAGTTTACACTGTTGGGTGGGAATGTTAAGTTGTGAAGAGGATGCAAAGAGGCTTCAAGGGGATATAGACAAGCTAAGTGAGTGGGCAAGAACATGGCAAATGGAATATAATGTGGAGAAATGTGAAGTTATCCACTTTGGTAGGAAAAATAGAAAAGCAGAGTATTTTTTAAATGGTGAGTAATTGGGAAATGTTGGTGTTCAGAGGGACCTGGGTGTCCTTGTACACGAATCACTGAAAGTTAACATGCGGGTACAGCAAGCAATTAGGAAAGCAAATTGTATGTTGGCCTTTATTACAAGGGGATTTGTGTACAAAAGGCATCTTACTGCAGTTATACAGGGCCCTGGTGAGACCACACCTGGAGTATTGTGTACAGTTTTGGTCTCCTTACCTAAGGAAGGATATACTTGCCATAGAGGGAGTGCAACATTCGATGGAATCTGGAACAGTACCCATGGACTGGAGGGTAGCTAATGTTACCCCACTATTCAAAAAAGGTGGTAGAGAGAAAACGGGGAATTACAGACCGGTAAGCCTGACATCGGTAGTGGGGAAAATGCTAGAGTCCATTATAAAAGATGTAATAGCAGAGCACTTGGAAAACAGTGACAGGATCGGACAAAGTCAACATGGATTTACAAAGGGTAAATCGTGCTTGACTAATCTACTGGAATTTTTTGAGGATGTAACTGGTAAAATAGATATGGGAGAACCAGTGGATGTGGTGTATTTGGACTTTCAGAAGGCTTTCGATAAGGTCCCGCATAAGAGATTAGCGTGTAAAGTTAAGGCACATGGGATTGGGGGCAAGGTACTGACTTGGATAGAGAACTGGTTGGCAGACAGAAAGCAAAGAGTTGGAATAAACGGGTCTTTTTCCGAGTGGCAGGCAGTGACTAGTGGGGTACCGCAGGGATCGGTCCTTGGACCCCAGCTATTCACAATATATATTAATGATCTAGACAAGGGAACTAGATGTAATATCTCCAAATTTGCAGACGACACAAAGCTGGGTGGGCGTGTGTGCTGTGAGGAGGATGCCGAGAAACTCCAGGATGATTTGGAGAGGTTGGGTGATTGGGCAGAAGCATGGCAGATGCAGTATAATGTGGATAAATGCAAGGTTATCCACTTTGGTAGCAAAAACAGGAAGGCAGATTATTATCTGAATGGCAATTGATTGGGAGAAGGGGAAGTGCAACGAGACCTGGGTGTCCTTATGCACCAGTCGCTGAAGGTAAGCATGCAGGTGCAGCAGGCGGTTAAGAAGGCAAATGGTATGTTGGCCTTCGTAGCGAGAGGGTTTGAGTACAGGAACAAGGATGTCTTGCTGCAGTTGTACAGGGCCTTGGTGAGACCACATCTTGAGTATTGTGTGCAGTTTTGGTCGCCTTATCTGAGGAAGGATGTTCTTGCCATGGAAGGAGTTCAGCAAAGATTCACCAGGCTGATACCTGGGATGGCAGGAATGACATATGAGGAGAGATTGGATCAATTGGGCTTGTACTCACTGGAGTTTAGAAGAATGAGAGGGAATCTCATTGAAACTTATAAAATTCTAACAGGACTAGACAGACTAGATGCAGGAAGAATGTTCCCGATGGTCGGGGAGTCAAGAACCAGGGGACACAGTCTAAGGATAAGGGGTAAGCCATTTAGGACAGAAATGAGGAGGAATATCTTCACCCAGAGAGTGGTGAATGTGTGGAATTCTCTACCACAGAAGGCAGTAGAGGCCAATTCATTAAATATATTCAAGAAGGAGTTGGATATGTTTCTCAAGGCTAAAGGGATCAAGGGGTATGGGGAGAAAGCAGGGACCGGGTACTGAATTTGGATGATCAGCCATGATCGCATTGAATGGCGGAGCAGGCTCGAGGGGCCGAATGGCCTACTCCTGCTCCTATCTTCTATGTTTCTATGGTTCACCAGACTGATTCCTGGGATGGGGGGATTGTCCTATGAGGAGAGATTGAGTAGACTAGGCCTATATTCTTTAGAGTTTAGAAGAATTAGGTGATCGCATTGAAACATACAAAATTCTTACAGGGCTTGACAGGGTAGATTCAGGGAGGATGTTTTCCCTGGCTGGGGAGTCTAGAACCAGGGGCCACAGTCTCAGAATAAGAGGTCGGCCATTTAGGACTGAGATGAGGAGAAATTTCTTCACTCAGAGGGTGGTGAATCTTTGGAATTCTCTACCCCAGAGGGCTATGGAGGCTCAGTCATTGAGTATATTCAAGACAGAGATCGATAGATTTTTGAATATTAAGGGAATCAAGGGATATGGGGATAGTGTAGGAAAGTGGATTTGAGGTAGAAGATCAGCCATGATCTTATTGAATGGCGGAGCAGGCTCAAGGGGCCAAATAGCCTACTCCTGCTCCTATTTCTTATGTTCTTTCTACTTATTATAGATTACAAATTTGAGACACATGAATTAAGCTCAGTAACCTGACAATTATACCAGTTTCAATTACTAAAATTCACCACTGTAATAACTGAGTGCGTAAATGCAACACTGGTGTTACCGAGCCTTGTAGACCATTAAAGTCATGGGTTAGTTGACCTCAGTAGAAAGGGGGGGGTGGGGGGTTACAACAAACTTCAGTGTTCCTCGTTTGGGAGGAGGGAGGGAAGGAGAAATAAAATACAGTTGCTAGTCCTAATTGCTTGCCAGAGACTGCCTGCTGGAAAGTATGTGTGTCGACATCAGTTGATGGCATTTTGACTGCAGTACTCTCCACAGTACAATAGTCTGTTGGTACTTTCTGTCTAGGCTTACAAACAAATAATGGCTACTTGAGTGAGTAGAAGACTTTTGGTGCCTGTGAAACTGTACCCCATCACCATCTTCAAGATGTCATAAATTTATTTTTAAAAAGAAATACAGCTACGAAGACTTATGAATGCAAAAATGTAAACAATTACATAAATGTAACATACAGTGAATCTTATCACCGTTTAGGTCTCTATTTTTAATTAATCTTTCTTTCTACCGCCACATTATATATTCTCATAGTGCTACATGTTTACCTAATCTACAAGAAACTAAACAATTAGACCTGAACACAACTGAGATTCACACCCTATCCAGTTTATTTAAAAAAAAACAATTTTCCTCCTATGGTTTTCCTTCCTCCATTTTAGGTCTCACAATTTCTGACTGAGATGGCAGGCAGCCAAGTTGCTCTCGGGGCTTGGTCAATCTTGCCCTGTAACTAAAAGCTGGAATACGCATCAGAGTTGCTGGGTTAACTCCCCTTCAATTTTCTCTAGCTCACTTTGAACAAAGTGTGGCAGCTCCAGTCACTGCCTCTACCAATGCTAAGTTGCAGCCAAAGCTCCTCCTGTGGGGAGTTGTGCATTTCAAAGATGCTATATTCAAAGGCTAAATAGACATGATAATCAAAGAGAAGAAACAGTGTAATTTGTATCAATTCGAACATTAAAACTTTTAAAGTTCCATGTTTACAGTTGTGCAGCAATTTCAAGTCAAGTTTTATTGAACTGGAACATTGCATTTAAAAAAAGTGACAGAGACATTGCACTGTATTGTACTAACATACTCCATATAAAAACCGGTTAAATACAATGAAATTTACAGTTCGCCTATCTGTGTGGCTCTGATGTGAATCAATTTTGTCTGCGGACTCCATCTTTCTGACTGCCCACATCGTATACTATCATTCCTCTCTGTGCAGCTCACTTTCACTACAAAGATAATTAATTGAGAGTTTGGTAGGAGATGTGCATCTGTCACTTTTTAGAAAGCAAAAGCATACAGTTTTAAAGACTTATGCCACGGCTTTCAATATTTCAGCTTCCAGAAAACAAAGGCAGCAAAACTATAGTTTGTGGGTTAATGCTGTCAGATTACAAAGCTATCCGTTAACTGCTAATATATTTGCCTTAATACAAACAAGCTGCTTTTCAAAATGCTGAAAGCTACTCTGAATTTCAGGTAGAATGACTTTTTTTGGGATGTATACTATTTCTAATGTAGGTTTTTAGCATGTGTTAGCAATAGAAGGAATTGGGCTCAAACAATCAGGTGATCTAACTGTTCGTGTAACTAAATACAGTAGACTCCTGCTAGAACATGCTATTTCGGAACCAGTCAAATGGCATGTTCAAACAAAGTGCATCTTACAGAGAGGGTGGTTGAAAAGAAACAGGAGTCAGTTAAGGAAAATTGAGTGAATCCTGTGTAGTACTGCAAGGCAATGTTAAATATTTATTCAGTACATTATTATAATATTAACAGTCTGCCGCCAGCAATGCTAAATTAAGGAATATAGTTCCTTTAAGTTGCAACTTTTCAGGTTTTAACAAATTGGACATCAAAAATAATTCAGAAATGGAGACTTTTGGTGGAGACTTGTACATATTTAGTTCAGTAGATTGGTATTCTACACTGCACCACAAATGTGCAGGTTCCAGGTGTTTTATTTGGGTTCACGATTTCAAACCATTGTGTACTAGCAGAGGTTTTGCATGTATATACGTTAGTGACAGAAAATCAAGTTGAAGGGAGGAGTTTCAATGGATTTGCTGACATTGTGTGTGGCAGGATGTTAAGTAAATTGTCTGGAGGTCTACATAATATATAAGGAAGAGTCAGGAGCTATGCAATTAACAACCCTAAGTCGATCCCTCACTTTTACCTGCTTACAGTACTTAAAATTTGCCAATGACTACAATTTTAGGGCAAAATTGTATTGCATTTTTCAGTAGGCATGTTTCATTGACCCTGAAGCTAATACATTACCCTGGGCTCAAACTCAGAATCAAGATCAAATTTCACATACTGCAGATTAATATAGTACATGTTTAAACTTTGTCATTACACAATTTTTCAGATGTTGTGTTCCGGATCTCTCAAAGGTACCACCTTTTTACCACATCAAGATTTGATTTGTATCACTGTAATTTGATGACATGAATTAGGGTTCTGAAAGCACAGTAATTAGTACAGTAGAACACAGAATGGACATAGGAGGAAGGAACACTATGAAAATTCTATAATGAGCAACAATTGTATTTTCTAATTTATTTTATTTATGCTGTGGTGCCAATCAGAATTTTGATCTATTGACACATCACATTGCCTCAGGCTGGAACTTTGTGTTGATTTGCAATTCAGACTTAACTTTTTAATCTTATCTATAGTCCTATTTCCAGCATTTGCATTTGTACAAGAAAATTGGACGGGGGGGGGGACATCAAAAGAGGGAGAGAAAGGAACAGGATTGAAGAGTATAGCTGCCCCCAGCATCTGACAGTATAAAGGAGGCAAACTTTACCCATCCAGGACCTGACTTTTCCTGAGTTCCAAGCAGCCATCAAAAGTAGCGGCAAACCTGCAGTACTTCCTTCCTGTTGAAGGACTTTTGATATAAAAGCCTCTAAAGAATGTCACTGGTCTCCACTGGAATTATAGAATGTTACAGCATAGGAGGCCATTCAGCCCATCGTGCCTGTGCCGGCTATTTGAAAGAGCTATCCAATTAGTCACATTCCCCTGCTCTTTCTCCATAGCCCTGCAAATGTTTCCTTTTCAAGTATTTATCCAATTGCCTTTTGAAAGTTACTATTGAATCTGCTTCCACCATCCTTTCAGGCAGTGCTTTCCAGATCATAACCACGCCTTCATCTACCCCATGGTTCTTTTACCAATTATCTTAAATCTGTGTCCTCTGGTTATTGACCCTCCTACCAGTGGAAAGTTTCTCCCGATCTACTCTAGTAAAACACTTAATAATTTGAACACCTCTATTAAACCTCCCCTTAACTTTCTCTGCTCTAAGGAGAACAATCCCAGCTTCTCTAGTCTCTCCACATAACCGAAGTCCCTCATCCCCGGTAACATTCTAATAAATCTCCTTTGCACGCTCTCCAAGGTGACAGAATCAAAACACTGAATTTTGCAACTAAAATAAAACTCAACAATAAAAGCAATTATCATTTATTTTTTCATAAGAGAACCCAGCTGGATTAAACTTCCCTTATCTACTTGCATGGCAAATGTGGGAAATATTCTGCCCATCTATCAGTACCCAGCCAAAGAAAATCAGAGGTACATAACTGATCTTTGTCACAAAATGGTTTAATATTGTCAATCTAGTGGAATAAGTTCAAACAACTTTTATGATGAAACTAGGCATTGCAGTCCAAGACAGAAAACACACAGCTGGACAGCTACATAAAAGGACATTTAAAAAATCTGTCGACCAACTGAATCTGAAGTCATTTTAATCGACTGGATTGTTCCAATACCATATTTCTATATAAGTAGCAAACCTCAGCTCCTCCTATCAGTATAATAGTTCTGCAAATTAGGATCAAGTAAAACTGGTGTCATCTTAATTAATGCCCTAAGACTAATAGTCTACTCTTAATTTGAATAAAAATCACACATATATTCCTTCTATTGAAGCTTATAATTTAATTTGTGCCTTTTAATTTGAATTATTGGTTAATTCAAATTAAACTTCCCAATTCAAATAGGACCTCATCAGTCAAATGCACTGCTTAATTCAAATTCAACCCCATGATCAATATTAGGTGTCTAAGATTGGCAGCACTCCCCACGAAGTGCATCATCAAGTGAAGAGAGCAATTTAAGATGGTTAGCTAAACTACAACACCCATACCACTGAGGAAAAATACAAGATCAGATATGTGGAGGAGCAACTGGATAAATGAAGAAAGTTGTGGCACAAAAATGTAATATCCCTCCCATCGCACTCTCCATTTACCTGGAAAACAAGAGAATTGCCGCTGATTACCAGCAGAATTTTTCGACCAAAGGAAGAGGATGCGCACTTCAACTTGTCCTGAAGCCAAAGGCGAATTGAATGAGCAAAGAATTTAGAACTGGCCCTGTTCCTGCATTGTGGATCAGCTGCTTCAAAAACCATTGCACGATCAAGACCAGGTCTACTCTTGGGGAGGACGTTCCCATAGAAAGCATCAACAACTGGGTGCGTAATAAAATTCCTGAAATTGTATTTCATCAGAAGCCTGAAGACATACTTGCTGCTGGTGAACCACACCCTTTTTGCAAGCTTCATTAATGAAAATTGCTCAGGTGGGGGAAAAAAAAGGTAAGCAGCAAAGTACAGTTATGGTTTGAGTTAGTATAACTGAGAAATAAAGAACACGGCTGTTGATCAGGGATGTAACCAATCCCCTCTCCATGTTTTTGTGGTGCTGTTGCTCTGCCTGTAACTTACTTAAACTATAAAAAGGCTAAGATGACTGGTGCTGTTTGACAGGTGTGGCTGCGAAGCATGGCATCACAAGGCAAAAAAGGCATCTTTTCGACAGCTGATAAATGTGCGATTCGCGTGCAAATGCACCAGAGCTAATACTTTTCATGCTAACATGATATCCGTGATCCAGCCAACGGATGCTGTTGTGATTCAAAATATGAAACAGAACTGAAAAAACTGTTTGGTGCAAAAAGTGATTGCCATGCATGATGCTAGTTTGCCATTTTCATTGGATATTCTGCAGGCACACATGAGCCATTTAGCTTGAGAGGAGTTGAAAGTAGAATCATTGCAAATTGTTTTTAGTACTGTAAGTTCATCCCAGCAGCAGTTCAGGCAGCTGCACACGACAGCTGAGGATCCCACACAGGCACCAACGACCGACTGAAGCAGAGAACCTTTTGAGTGCATGAATTTGCTGTTGCGACTACCGGCAGACACAAGTTTTGAATCCATTTCGGTACTGATAACGAAATTCTGAGGGCTGGATTGCTGATCAACATGGGAAATTATTGATGCTGTACGGGAGCATATTGTTGCTCGTGGAAGCGGGATTGAGAGTGAGGAAGAAGACCAAACAACTGAATCCAGTAAGCAGATAAAGGAAGAGAAACCAGCCCTCACCACAACAATGCCTTCCAATTGAGGAGTGAATGCTTGACGGTTAGGGCTGGAGGCTGAAATTAAGCCAAATATCCAGATGGAGCTTTTCCGGGCACTAAGTGGAAAATTTTGTGGATGAATGTGCTGTCGGCAGGAAATAAACCACAAACACAGAACTTTTATGAAACAACTGAATTGTTACTGTGCATCTTGTAGAGTACTCAAGTTCTAATTGTGTGAGTTTAAATATAGTTGCTTTGTTGTTTTATGGTATTTCTTAGTTACTTGATGTGCTGTTTCATTAAAATTGGTTCATTTGTACTATGGCTAATACAAATTTTTTTGTGAGGAAAAAAAACTTTGAATTAAGAGTTGACTGTATCTCAGAAAAATTGAAGCACAGTAGTGACAAACTTCAGACATGTATTATTCCAATTTCCAGAATGTGCATTTAATTGGATAATTTGAGCATCCATCTACTACTTGATCATCAGGGATTTCAGGCAAAGAAGGGAATCGGTGTAAAAGTCGATTCAAGCTTGTTGAAAACAGCACAACTCAATGACACAGTGCTCTAAGACCTGGTATTAAAGTTTTTTTCCCCCTTCTATAATGTGTCTGTCTCTCTGCCCCGCCCCCTCCCCGAATTTATCCACTGAATTAGGGTAATCCACGTGGGCCCACAATTGGACTAACTGGCAGCCTCATTCAGAAACACCACAAAGATGTCAGGGGTGTGAAGTGGAAATAACACACTGGTGCAGTTGGGGTGGTCTTCTGAGGTTGTGGAAGAGTTTGGGGAGTTTTGCTCTGCATCTAACCTGTGCTGTATCAGAGCAGGGAGCACTTGATGTGGATAATGGGTGGCCAAAGTGGAATAGCATTCCATTTTGCAGCACTTTACATCTGTCACTTTGATAAAGTCACCCCAAAAAATAAGATTTTAAAAACTGATTTTTAAAGTGATTAACTTTTAAAAAGCATAACTTCAAAGCATTATTAGATAGGATTTAAAATGTTTAAATAAACGTCTATGCATAGAGGAATACAGTTCATAGGTCTGAAACAGAATATTCAAAAGGATTTTTTAAAACAACAAGAAAACTGAAAATGATGTCTGGAGAAACTGGTTCATAGATATATGATACCTGTGCCTGGACCCATTTAGTCATTTTTTTGTTTAAACAGACTTAGTGCTTGCTATTATTCAGCTTTACCACATCTGGAGATGTGTATGCTCTAATTGGTTGCTATGTTGGGACCATAGCAACACAACAACCAATGCCTGCCGTTTTTATTACACAACTAAAAAGTACTGCTGGCTGTTGTCCACTAGCATGATTGTGCTGCATCAATGCAAGAAAAGCGAAGGTATCAGTAGTTAAAGACAGCGAACTGATGTGGAAAAAAGTGTTGGTAATAAGAGTCAGACCTATGTTTCAGAAAAAAAACAACAGGATAGCAGTATGGAAACCAATCAAAAGTCTTTTTGTCAATCGCTATAATCAATCTGTAACAATAAGCTCAGAAAAATGGTGTCTAAACTGGGTTTTCCACCACATTAGTTTGTAGGTGTTCATCAACCTTCTAATTGCTAGGAATTTACCTTCAAAGCAAAACCCAATATCTATCTGTGAAAGACATCCACTGTCTGATAAGAGGAAGTCAATTATGAAGTTTGACTATAATCTTTCTATCTTATATATTAAAGGTCTTGTTATATTTGTGTGCACTTCCTGTCTGCACCACTTGACATTCTGTTGTCACATTTAATCATAACTGTTTTTTGTCATATATAGCTTACATATTTGGCACTGTGCGTATTTTCGTGGTTTCAAAAAGTACAGGTTTAGTCTGTCATGCACCCCCTCCTCCCCGCCTATGTACAGTAAACTCTTGTTTAAATGGCACTTTATCATCCGGAATACTTTAATAACCGGTAAAATAGATATATCTCAATAAAAAACACCTCAATAACCGGTAATCTTGTCGATTCTACCATACATTTAACGGAACATTCTGTAGGTGAGTACCCAATTATACAGTACATTTCTTGATTTTTTATTTTTGTTTGTGTTAAAAATTGCCTTGGTAGGTATACCTCTCTGTTATCCAGAATTGTTCATCAACCGGCGCCATCCTAGTCCCATAGGTGCCGGATAAGAAAGAGTTTACTGCATTCATATTTTTGCTAGAAAGCCAAATATGACTTTAAATTTTAACACCCAGAACAATTGTGCGTCATTTAATTTAATAGATATTTACATCACTTTGTTTCCATTTAAAAAGGCATTATGGTGAGAGAGGGGAAATTTACAACAACAACAACTTATATTTATATAGCGCCTTTAACGTAGTAAAACTTCCCAAGGTGCTTCACAGGAGTATTATAAGACAAAAAAAATTACACCAAGCCACATAAGGAGGAATTAGGAGAAGTTACAACTTTCATCTTCCCTGATTTTAAATTTTAGGTGAGCAGTTAGTGTTTGGAATGAAGCCAATTTTCTGAAAAGGTTGCAATATGGGAATCATGATTGGTGTTTTATTTAGTAGTGGATCAGCAGTACACCGAATCGCATTTTATTTGTTTGCCTTTCTTGTTGCCGATGTACGGGAGTAGAATCAGGCCTGATTTTGTTTCACTTATGTTTGACGCAAACAGATAATGTACAGCTGTCAGTAACTGTACAATACAAGGAGTGAATCAGATTGGGGTCAATAAGCATGGAAGTATCAGGTGTCCAATATAGAATATGCTATGTCAGACATCTCAAATCAGCTGGGATCCTGGAGTAATGGAGAATAGCCCATCCCAAAAGCTCTACTGAAAGTTTTCCAATTGAATACTAATGGTAACGATGCCTTGCAGGAGATGTCTATCTGCTCTGTTGTGAATTGGTGCAACACTTTGCTGTTCTTAAAGATAGTCAATTCAGCTGGGTGGAAGAGATCAGTGAAAGTGGCATCAGAACAACATGGCGTGCTTTCCGATGTTTACAGATCTGGCAAAATAACGTGCAAGATGTTTTTTGTTTTTACTAATTTAAACAGGTCTGAAAAGCATACCCATGTGTTCTTTCCCTTATTAGTACTATTTTGTTTTATCTTACATACATAGTATTTACAACACAGAAACAGCTACACATATGATGCATCACAAGTATTCATGCTCACGGAACAAGCTGTTTTGAAGATGATGAGGGAGGTTGTAGGCTAGTTAGGAGGAGATGGTATTTTCAGCCCAGGTAAGAAACAAATCCTGCCATGATTTGTATTAGTTTAACTCTACTGCTATTAGTTCCCTGTCACTAACACCTCCAAGGCACACAATTACTATTGTCTGTTTAACCTTTGGGATGGCAAATTGGATTTGCAGCCTTATGATCAATATCACCTGTTTGCTGTGCTTAGTGTAATGTTGCATTGTGGGAATGTGTGCAGTCCCTAGCAGCAGCTGTGTTCAGTCAGGAAGAGTTTCTTAGCATGATGGGACTCTTTGGATATTTTACATTAAAATTCAGCTCATCCTGAAGTAGCCTCATAACTCTTAAAGTTTCCCAACCAGAGTTATTGACTGTCATTTGAACTAATTCTGTTCTTAGTGGGCAAGTTTTATCCAAATTTGGGCAGTTTTATCATTTTGCTGAGAGACTGTAGTTGCACTAGAGTACGTCATCTCCTGCAGGAGGATTGGAAAGAAAAACTGTCAGGATCAGTCTCGTGTAATTGTGGAATGGAGTTAATAATAGTTCTTGAGAAATTATGGTCCAGATCATTCAGCCAGCAGCCTAAGGGGGGAAAATTTGGAATTTGAATCCTAACTAAACAGAGATATATTGAAAAAACAAAGCCCTTTCTGACCTTCATAAACTCATTCTTTCCAAGGAATCAGCAATTTACAAATTCCTGTGAATCTAAAGGTAAGCCAACAGCAATTAGCTTCTAATTAACCTTAGATTGTGCCTAGTTAATCCTATTGGATTTTGTGGCCTTAAATGGGCAGATCATTTCCACATCATCAAAATAATATCTTATGTATTATAATATTCCTGTCATTATAAAATAGTATATTCTCTGACTTACCATGAGCAATGCCACAGGAAACTGAATAATATAAAATATAATTTTAAAAATCTTATGTTTGCATGGATTTCCTGTTAGTTTTTTCCATTCTATATTCTTATGTCCACTTTTATGATGGAAACTGCCTATGTCAACTTTTGGCACGGTGTAATTGGTGTGACCATTTTACATAGGCAGTTTTCATTATAATTGTCGACATAGGAATTTATAATGGAAGAAAAGAAATGAAGAGAGAATGCATGTATTTTAAATGTGGACTGCATGCCCTCATCCCAATATTGCCATCTAACCCCGCTTCACCTGAAGCATTCTTGTAAGAAAGAACTTGCATTTATATATGCCTTTCATGTCATCAGGACATCCCAAGCTAAAGAAGTGTAGTCACTGTTGTCATGTAGGCAACAACAATGAGGTGAATGACCAGGTAATGTTTTGGTGGTGTGGATTGGGGGATTAATGTTGGCCAAAACACTGGGAGAACTCCACTGCTCTTCTTAAAATAGCCCCGTGGGATTCACCCGAGATGGTTTAACATCTCATCTGAAATACAACCTTGCTGTATTCCCTCAATACTGTACTGAAATATCAGCCTAGGTTATGTACTACAAGTCTCTGAAGTGAGGCTTGAACCCACAACCTTCTGAATCAGAGGCAAGAGTGCTACCACTGAGCCAAGACTGACATGTACAAATGATAAAATACTAAAAATTATTGACATGATCAAGTGACAGAATGTTAACAAGGGAGTGGGAGAAAAAGAGAAAAACCCATATGTAAACAACCACATTGATAATGATTAACATTTGGAATAATAGTTTGAATAACCATTCTATTTACACAAAAAAAAACATGAATGGTGCTACTTCAATCACTGTTGCAGTTCTTCATAAGCACATAAATTTAGGATTTAATGATTTTTTTTTGCATGTGTACACTGAATTTTCAGATTTTTAAGAAAAAAAATTTGCATTTATATTCCTTTATGATGTCTCTGAAGCTATCAAAGCCATGACATAATGAATTACTTTGAGTCTAATGAATATTATGTAGGCAAATGTGGAAACTATTTTCATAGATTTTCAACTGGGGACTATAGACCTTAGGGAATCTGTAAGGTTATGATTTCTCTGTCTGGGACTGGGCATATCATGTGCACATTGTAGTGAAACTTCTGTATTTTTCCTGTATTCATCGACTTATTTCTGTTGCTATTTACTAAGAATACCATATAATGATAGCATTGTTTTCCTTTGAGTAGCAAACAATGTCTTTCACAAGTTAGGGCAAAGGCACCCAGAAGTGTGTCAATAATTCCAGGGGTCCCTCATATACTAACTTTGAAAACCACTGATGTACAGCAAAATCCCGTAAATAGCAATGAGATAATTACCCAGTGAATCTGTTTTGGGTGGCGTTCATTTAGGGCAAAGTGTTGCTCAGGACAATGGATAAACTCCCATCTCTTCTTGAAATAGTGCCATGAGATCTTTAATATACATATTGAACCAACAGAATAAGTAGATGGGGCCTCTGTTTAACATCTCATCTGAAGGACTGCATCTCCAACAATGTAGCTCTTCCTCAGTCCTATACCGAGGTCTCTGTCGAGATTAGATGAAGTGCTCAAATCCTGGAGTGGGACTTGGACCCATAACTTTTTACTTCAGTGGTTAGGTTCTTACCAACCAAGCCAAGCTGACATTTTTGTACATTTTGAGCACAGCCTTTGGACAAAGGATACATTTAGCCATAACTTGTTATGTGTTTATAGAAAAACAATTTATAGCCACCCGCTGATTTCACTAGTACAAAACCAGTAGGAAGCCACTTTAAAGCCAAATCTTGACAGATTAAATTTATAAATTTTATTTGTGGGCGGTTTTCATTGGCAATATCATACAAGCAAAGGCTTTTTTCACATGAAATTGCAAATATAAAAGAGTGCATTTTAGGAAGTGGGTAGTGGTGCAGTGGGTTAGTCACTAGCTTTTCATCATTGGGACCTGGGTTCAAAGCCAGCCACTGACTAAGGAGGTGAAAGCATCTATTGGCTGTCAATGTGCACATAGGCCAAACCTCCCAAATAGTGCTAACTCAGACTGTGGAAAATTAAAAACTGTAGCACTAGAGGTTTCGCCTGCAACACATTGTTGAGCCAGAGCACAGGAAGGCATTACTGGCACTGAGAGTGCTCAATGTTACCACAACTTGCATTTATACAGTGCCTTTATTGTAGGGAAACATCCCAAGGTTATTTGACAGGATCACTGACAAAATTGAAGATTTTCATCTTATTGAGTACAAAAAAAAATTAAAAAGCCAGTAGACTTTAATGTTGTGCCAATACCTTTATTCTGTGATACAGCTCTCACTGCAAGGGACAGACCTGCAGTCTCCCACCTTAATTTTATTCAGCTCAAAATGCTCTCTTCAAACACAAACCATATTTGAAAAGGAAAAATCTAGACATCAAGGGGTATGGAGGAAAGGCAGAAAAATTAAGCTGAGGTACAGATCATCCACGATCTAGCGGGACAGACTCGGGGGCATTATGGCCTACTCCTGTTTCTATGGTATTTTGCAGTTCAAGTATAGAAATGTCATACAGCAGCCATTGCACTTTATTAAAAGTCCTAGTGACAACACTATACAGAGAAACCACTGGACATCATAAATTCTTTTGAAAATACGAAGGGAGGACTTTCTGATTGTTTATATACAAATATTTTTAAATATTACTGAAGAAAATCAAAATACAAGTCATGTACACATATGTTGAGGTCATACAGTTTCAACAATTTTTTTAAGTCCTCCATTTCTTTCACAACAGTCCTGTTAAACAACTCTGGGGGAACAATCCAAAAACCGACTCACTATGCTTACTTTCACAACTAGAGAGAAAAGATATATCACGTGGCACTGTTGCTGGGAAGTTTGTTCTTTGCATCTTCTCGGTCCAGAAAACATTTTATGGATTTAGAGCAGACTCTCAAATTAAAAATGCAACCTATTTTGATGTATACCAGTCTGAGAAATAAACACTGCTTCATGCGTTTAAATGGGCTTGCAATCGGTCAACCTTTCTGATCACATAAGAAAACGGAATAAAGAAACCCAATTAACCCACTAAGTCTGTTTCTTCCAAACACCATGTACAATCCACTCTGTCATGGATCCTACCAACCCATGTATGGGACATTTTCCAATCGCGATCTTTTGGGATGAGCATTTAAGGCACAGAAAATTTACCGAAAGGTTCTGCAAATCATCTCTCTGCCTCGCACCAGAAGTAAATCAACCAATGCTTTGCGGTAGATTACTTGACTAACCTTACAGCATATATCTTCCACTCATGACAACTTGACTTCCTTGACATGACATTTCCAAGATCCCATAAAAAATAAATACCATTAATATCAGTCAGCGTCCAAAAGAGAAAAATAGTTGAATATTTTTCTGAACCCATCTCAGAAAGATCTTGGTTGAAGGATTCCCCCAACATTAAAAGGGCATTTATCTCCCAATCGGCCTGTTGTCCATTTGCAGCATCTTCTGATTTTATGTTGAGGAGGGCAGCTGTCCTTCTCCCTCTCCTACTGGACGCTCTCTATCTACATTTACCCTCAGAGCCCGCCAGCTCTGATCTCTCACCGCCCTGACAGGTAGGCCAAGGTCGGCGGCTCTGTCAGACGCCAGGGTCGCTCCCCCCTCTCTCTCTCTCTCCCTTCCCCATTCGCATGCCCCCCCGCTGTCACCCGCAGCCTGTTTCCCGGGGCCTGTCGCCCTGCCGGGCCGCGGGATTGGTTAAAGCTCGCCGTCCGCTTACTGCGCAGCCGGGTACCTTTCATCGAAGTAGCGGACCAGCAGCCAGACGATGAGCGGCAGGTTGTCCCTCTCGTTGTAGGTGGGCAGCAGCACCGAGTACTTGTCGCTCCGCCGCCGTTGCTGCTCGGCGCCCTCCCCGCTTGCCATGTTGGAGGTTCCGGCAGGAAGCTGGTGCCTCGCCTGAAACAAACCCTCCAGCAGCTGGGGGAGGGATTAAAGTGTCCCGCCTGGCAGCCCGAGCTTGGACAGGGTGCAAATGTGTTCAGCTTCACAACAGACTGAACGTCAAGTTGCAGGAAATGGAAAAACTTGCATTTAAAATCGCATCGTAGCACAGGTCTCAGAAACTTCCAGTAGCACAAATAGAAAGAAAAACAAAACTGCTTTGCAGACAACCATCAGCTTTTGACTGACAAAAAAATCCACTGTACTCGGGGAGGCTCTCCTCTCGAGAATCCTGCACTAATGGGAGCGTTTTCAGCCGCTGCTACTGTGGTCAGGAATGCTCACAGGCCTGACTGCAAATATGCAGCTACCACAATCACTTCCATTACCTGCAACAGCACTGGGTAGAAGCAGTGCTGAGGGGAGAGGGAGGAAACAAAGAATATACATTTACATAGAACTTACAGCACAGAAACAATTCGGCCTAACTGGTGTTTATGCTCTGCATGAGTCTCCTCCCACCCTACTTCATCTCACCCTGTCAGCATATCCTTCTATTCCTTTCTGCCTCATTTCCTTATCTAACTTCCCCTTAAATGCATCTATGCTATTCGCCTGAACTACTCCATGTGGTAGCAAGTTCCACATTCTAACCACTCTCTGGGTAAACAAACTTCTCCTGAATTCGTTATTGGATTTATTGGTGATTATCTTATATTTATGATCCTTAGTTTTGGACACCCTCACAAGTGGAAACATCTTCTCTATGTCTACCCTATCATATGTAAGAAATCACACAACACCAGGTTATAGTCCAACAGCTTTATTTGAAATCACAAGCTTTCGGAGCGCTGCTCCTTCTTCAGGTGAAGTGGAGAAATGCATAAAGACAGAGCTTATATAGTCAGAGAATCATGTCAGACGTTTACAGGTGACCTTTCCAACTGCCATTTATCGCACCTCGGCAGAGAGATAATCACAGCAGTCAAAGGTGTGAATGGTGTCCAAACAGGTCAGTCAGGGATTTGTGGAAGAATTCCCGGAGCCTCATTCTCCTGATGAATTCCTCTGTGTCTGCCGCGAGACCGATGGGGTCCATTTTGGTGGTGGGGCAGAAATTGAGACCTCGGCTGAGAACTTCAATTTCGTCTGGTTGAAGGGTGTGGTCGGACAGGTTGACGATGGATTTCCCTGTGGTTTCAACCGTGGTACTGGGGGAGGCTTGGTTGCTGCTGCTGGTGATGCCAAGTTTCTCAAGCTTCCTGTTCTTGGTGTGCATGTAGGTAGCGTAGTTCCGTTGCCTTGTTTGTTTGGCGGTGTCTCGTAGCTGGTCTGCTGCGTCCTGAGCACAGGCTGAGAACATGGACTCCATCTCGGTTTCGAGGTTGCGGCGTCTGCTGTAGAGCTGGTGTACGAGATGGTTGAGGAGTGTGCGAGAGGTACGACGGCAGAGTCTCTCAGCGTAGTCTGTGTTGTAGGTCGACTTGAGTGGGTTAGTGATCTGTAGTCCTTTCGGGATCTTGTCTGCTTTCTTGCATCTCTGTAGAAACTTGATGTCTGTGTCGATATGCACGATCCTCTTGGAGATCCTCTCCACTTTGAGCCGGCAGTTTGTACTCAACACCAACAACAGCCAATCTCCAGATGCCATCCTACAACTCATCCGCTTCATCCTTGACCACAATGTCTTCACCTTCGACAACCAGTTCTTTACCCAAACACACGGAACAGCCATGGGGACCAAATTCGCACCCCAATACGCAAACATCTTCATGCACAAGTTCGAGCAAGACTTCTTCGCTGCACAGGATCTCCAACCAACGCTATACACCAGATACATCGACGACATTTTCTTCCTATGGACCCACGGCGAAGAATCACTGAAAAGACTACACGATAACATCAACAAGTTCCATCCCACCATCAAACTCACCATGGACTACTCCTCAGAATCAGTCTCATTCCTGGACACACGAATCTCCATCAAAGACGGACACCTCAGCACTTCACTCTACCGCAAGCCCACGGACAACCTCACGATGCTTCACTTCTCCAGCTTCCACCCTAACCACGTTAAAGAAGCCATCCCCTATGGACAAGCCCTGCGAATACACAGGATCTGCTCAGACGAGGAGGAACGCGATGGACACCTACAGACACTGAAAGACGCCCTTGTAAGAACGGGATATGACGCTCGACTCGTTGATCGACAGTTCCGACGGGCCACAGCGAAAAATCGCATAGACCTCCTCAGAAGACAAACACGGGACACAACCAACAGAGTACCCTTCGTCGTCCAGTACTTCCCCGGAGCGGAGAAACTACGCCATGTTCTTCGCAGCCTTCAACATGTCATCGATGACGACGAACACCTCGCTAAGGCCATCCCCACGCCTCCACTACTCGCTTTCAAACAGCCGCCTAACCTCAAACAGACCATCGTTCGCAGCAAATTACCCAGCTTCCAGGAGAACAGCGACCACGACACCACACAACCCTGCCACAGCAACCTCTGCAAGACATGCCAGATCATCAACACAGATACCATCATCACACGTGAGGACACCACCCACCAGGTACATGGTACATACTCATGTGACTCGGCCAACGTTGTCTACCTCATACGTTGCAGGAAAGGATGCCCCGGAGCATGGTACATCGGCGAGACCATGCAGACACTGCGACAACGGATGAACGGACACCGCGCAACAATCACCAGGCAGGAGTGTTCCCTCCCAGTCGGGGAACACTTCAGCAGTCAAGGACATTCAGCCTCCGATCTTCGGGTAAGCATTCTCCAAGGTGGCCTTCGAGACACACGACAACGCAAAATCGTCGAGCAGAAACTGATAGCCAAGTTCCGCACCCATGAGGACGGCCTTAACCGAGATCTTGGGTTCATGTCACGCTACATGTAACCCCACCTGATGCAGGGTCATCCAGACTCGAGTCGACATTGGCTTGTTCTCTCTACACAGATGCGGCTGAACCTGCTGTGATTTCCAGCCAAAAAAAATGTTTTTTGTCTGTTTTTTTGTTTTTCATACAGACCCCAGCATCTGCAATATTTGACCCCTTGTGACCCCACCTCATTGTTCTTTGATGTAATGTTTCCCTGACTGACCTGTTTGGACACCATTCACACCTTTGACTGCTGTGATTATCTCTCTGCCGAGGTGCGATAAATGGCAGTTGGAAAGGTCACCTGTAAACGTCTGACATGATTCTCTGACTATATAAGCTGTGTCTTTATGCATTTCTCCACTTCACCTGAAGAAGGAGCAGCGCTCCGAAAGCTTGTGATTTCAAATAAAGCTGTTGGACTATAACCTGGTGTTGTGTGATTTCTTACATTTGTCCACCCCAGTCCAACTCCGGCATCTCCACACCATGGCTACCCTATCATAATTTAAAGGCTTCTATTAGGTCACCCCTCTGGCTTCTCTTTTCTAGAGAAAAGAGCCCCAGTTGGTTCAATCTTTCCTGACAGTTATATCCTCTCAGTTCTGACATCATCTTTGTAAATCATTTTTGCACCTTCTCCAGTGCCTCTATATCCTTTTTTAAAATGGAGACCAGAACTGTACACAGTATAAGTGCAGTCTATTTATATACACCTTTCACAAGCAAAGTACTTCATAGCTTCTCCTATCCTTCACAAGAGCCAGCACAGAAACCGGCACCCTGGGTTAGAAGGATTTGCACAGCGTGAATCGGAGCGTAAGTAAGCAGGAGCAAGGTTTAGTGGAAAGGACAGAGGTGTCCAATTAGGATCCCAGCCTTCTGAAAACTCTTCCATTAATGTGGGATTCTCAGAGGAGAGGAGAAGGACCTGATTTGCATAGAACCATAGAATGGTTGCAGCACAGAAGGAGGCCATTCAGCCCATGCCGGCTCTCTGCAAGAGCCCTTCAGCTAGTCCCACTCCCACCCCCTTTCTCTGTAGCCCTGCAATTTATTTTCCTTCATGTACTTATCCGATTCCCTTTTAAAAGCCACAATTGAATCTGCCTCCACCACCCTTTCAGGCAGTGCATTCCAGACCCTAACCACTCGCTGCATAAAAAAGTTTTCCCTCATGTTGCCTTTGGTTCTTCTGCCAATCACCTTAAATCTGTGTCCTCTGGTTCTCGGTCCTTCCGCCAATGGGAACAGTTTCTCTCTATCTACTCTGTCTAGATCCCTCATGATTTTGAACACTTCTATCAAATCTCCTCTCAACCTTCACTGCTCTCAGGAGAACAACCCCAGCTTCTCCAGTCTATCCACATAACTAAAGTCCCTCATCCCTGGAACCATTCTTGTAAATCTTTTCTGCACCCTCTCTAAGGCTTTCACATCCTTTCTAAAGTGTGCTGTCCAGAATTGGACACAATAATCCAGTTGAGGCCAAACGAGTGTTTTATAAAGGTTCATCATAACTTCCTTGCTTTTGTACTCTTATGCCTCTATTTATGAAGCCCAGGGTCCCAATGCTTTTTTAACCGCTTTCTCAATCTGCCCTGCCACCTTCAACGATTTGTGCACATATACCCCCAGGTCTCTCTGTTCATGCACCCACTTTAGAACTGTACCCTTTAATTTATATTGCCACTCCTCATTCTTCCTACCAAAATGTATCACTTCGCACATTTCTGCATTAAATTTCATCTGCCATGTGTCCGGCTATTCCACCAGCCTGTCTATATCCTCTTGAAGTCTATCACTATCCTCCTCACTTTTCACCATACTTCCAAGTTTTGTGTCATCTGCAAATTTTGAAATTGTGCCCAGTACACCCAAGTCCAAGTCATTAATATATAATCAAGAAAAGCAGTGGTCCTAGTACTGACGCCTGGGGAACACCACTGTATACCTTCCTCCAGTCCGATGAACAACCGTTCACCACTACTCTCTGTTTCCTGTCACTTAGCTAATTTTGTATCCAGGCTGCCACTGTTCCTTTTATTCCATGGGCTTCAACTTTGCTGGCAAGCCTGTTATTTAGCACTTTATCAAATGCCTTTTTGAAGTTCATGTACTCCACATCAACTGCATTGCCCTCATCAACCCTCTCTGTTACCTCATCAAAAAACTCAATCAAGTTAGTTAAGCATGAAATAAAAACAGAAAATGCTGGAGATACTCAGCAGGTCAGGCAGCATCTGTGAAGAGAGAAACAGAGTTAACGGGGTCGATTTTCAGTGTGCCGTGAGGCGGGCTTTTAGGCGTGCGGGGGTCTAAAATCCCGAATTCGGGGGTCCCGACACCATCCCACCCAAAACCCGCCTCCACGTAAGTTTTAAAGGAGGCGGGTACCCGCCCCGCACTGGGACCTGCCGACCCGAGGCGGGAAGGGATTAGTGCCAATTAACTGCCTGTTAACAGGTAGTTAACAGGCAGTTTTTAGCCTAATCCCTATTTTGAAGGGTGTCGTGTGGGATTCCCGACGGCTCCAAACCACGCCAGGTTAGAGTCGTCGGGCCGTCGGGTTGAAGGACTTGGAGGGGTCGAGATGTCAGTGTTCAGGTGAGTGATGGGCGCATGAGTACAAAGGTAAGTGTGTTTGGTGTGTCTAAAGTGTGAAAAGAAGTTTAAATTACCTGTACTTACCTTTACAGCCTTCCTTCCTCTCGGCTTCGGGAGTCCATCATTCAGCCGGCACTGAAAGCAGAACGGCCGCGAGCTGTCAAAAGTGACAGGCTGCAGCTTTCAGTGCCAGCGAGATTTCTAACTGAGTCTGTGGAGAAGGACTCAGGTTAGAAGTAAGAATGTCAGTGTTTGACGGCTTCAAACAGCTGTGAAACCCTAATATTTCATCTGTCATACCCGTCTTGACAGATGAAATTTCAGTCTGTGACGTCACCTGTTGCCGGGTGACCCTTAATTGGCCTGCTGAGCCCGCTGGGCGTGCTCAACAAGGTCAATCAAGGAAAAATTGCGTGGATTGGCTTCATCTCGATGGAGGCGGGACTAAAACCCGCAAGTTGTAGTCCCGCCTCCTTCCCGACTTCTGAATGAAAACCCAGCCCAACGTTTCAGGTCGATGACCTTTTGTCAGAACTGGAAAAAAGCAGGAAATGAAATAGATTTTTAAGCAAGTGCAGGGGCTGGGAAAGGGGGGAGGGGATGAAAGAACAAAAGGGAAGGTCTGTGATAGGATAGAAGGCAGGAGAAGTTAAGAGACATTCAAGGCAGAAGGAGATGGTAATGGGACAGGTTAAGAAACAAAGGATGGCTCTAGATGAAGTGTGAATTGCGCTGGCAGAATGAAAGACAGCTGCCATGTGGGAGAGAAGAAAAAAAGACACAGACAAAAAGTGTGGTTGAAAAATATATATATGATAGGGGCCGAGATTATGATCTGAAATTGTTGAACTCTATGTTGAGTCCAGAAGGCTGTAAAGTGCCTAATCGAAAGCTGAGCTTCAGTGGAACAATGCAAGAGGCCGAGGACGGTGAGGTCTGAGTGGGAGTGGTGCGAAGAATTGTGACAGGCGACCAGAAGCTCGGGGGTCCACCTTACGGACTGAACGGAGGTGTTCCGCAAAGCGGTCACCCAATCTGAGTTTGGTCTCCCCAATGTAGAGGAGACCGCATCGTGAGCAGCGAATACAGTATACTAAATTGCAAGAAGTACAAGTAAATCGCTGTTTCACCTGGAAGGGGTGTTTGGGGCCCTGGACAGTGGGAAGGGGGGTGGTATAAGGGCATGTGTTGCATCTCCTGCGCTTGCACAGGAAGGTGCCGGACGAAGGGGAAGAGGTGTTGGGGGTGATAGAGGAGTGGACCAGGGTGTCGTGGAGGGAGTGGTCCCTTTGGAATGTTGAAAGGGGAGGTGAGGGGAAGATGTGTTTGGTGGTGGGATCTCGCTGGAGGTGGCGGAAATGGCAGAGGATGATCCGTTGAATGTGGAGGCTGGTGGGGTGAAAGGTGAGGACAAGGGGAACTCTATCGTGGTTCCGGGAGGGAGGGGCAGGGGTGAGGGCAGAAGTGCGGGAGATAGAACGGACATGGTCAAGGGCCATGTCAACCACAGTTGAGGGGAATCCTCGGTTGAGGAAAAAGGAAGACATGTCGGAAGCACTGGTATGGAAGGTGGCATCGTCAGAGCAGACACGGCGGAGATGGAGAAACTGGGAGAATGGAATAGAGTCCTTGCAGGAGGCAGGGTGGGAGGAAGTGTTGTCCAGGCAGCTGTGGGAGTCAGTGGGCTTGTAGTGAATGTTTGTCAATAACCTATCCCCAGAGATGGAGACGGAGAAGTCGAGAAAGGGAAGGGAAGAGTCGGAGATGGACCATGTGAAGGTGAGGGAAGGGTGGAAATTGGAAGCAAAGTGAATGAATTTATCTATTTCAGGGCGAGAGCAGGAAACGGCACCGATGCAGTCATCAATGTATCGGAAAAAGAGGGGAGGGAGGGGACCTGAGTAGGACTGGAACAAAGAGTGTTCCACATATCCCACGAAAAGGCAGGCATAGCTAGAACCCATGCGGGTTCCCATAGCAACACCTTTGATTTGGAGGAAGTGAGTGGAGTCAAAGGAGAAGTTGTTCAATGTGAGAACAAGTTCAGCCAGGTGGAGGAGGGTGGTGGTGGATGGGGACTGGTCGGGCCTCTGTTCAAGGAAGAAACGGAGCGCCCTCAGGCCATCCTGGTGGGGGATGGAGGCATAGAGGGATTGTACGTCCATAATGAAAAGGCGGCGGTTGGGGCCAGGAAACTAGAAACTGTTAAAGTGGCGGAGGGCGTCGGAAGAGTCGCGGATGTAGGTGGGAAGAGACTGGACAAGGGGAGAAAAAATAGAGTCGAGATAGGAAGAGATAAGTTAAGCACGATTTGCCTTTAACAAATCCGTGGTGGCTTTCCTTAATTAATCCACACTTGTCCAAGTGACTGTTAATTTTGTCCTGGATTATTGTTTCTAAAAGCTTCTCCACTACCGAGGTTAAACTGACTGGCCTGTAGTTGCTAGGTTTATCCTTACACCCTTTTTTGAACAAGGGTGTAACATTTGCAATTCTCCAGTCCTCTGGCACCACCCCTGTATCTAAAGAGGATTGGAAGATTATGGCCAGTGCCTCTGCAATTTCCACCTTTACTTCCCTTAGCTTCCTAGGATGCATCCCATCCAGTCCTGATGACTTATCTACTTAAAGTACAGCCAGCCTTTCTAGTACCTCATTTTTATCAATTTTTATCCCATCCAGTATCTCAATTACCTCCTCTTTCACTATGACTTTGGCAACATCTTCTTCCTTGGTAAAGGCAGATGCAAAGTACTCATTTAGTACCTCAGCCATGTCCTCTGCCTCCATGTGTAGGTCTCCATTTTTGTCCCTAATCAGCCCCACCCCTCCTCTTACTACCTGTTTACATTTTATATGCCTATAGAAGACTTTTGGAATCCCTTTTATGTTAGCTGCCAATCTATTCTGATACTCTCTCTTTGCCCCTTTTATTTCCATTTTCACTTCCCCTCTGAACTTTCTATATTCAGCCTGGTTCTCGCTTGTATTCTCAACCTGACATCTGTCATACGCCTCCTTTTTCTGCTTCATCTTACTCTCTATCTCTTTAGTCATCCAGGGAGCTCTGACTTTGGTTGCCCTACCTTTCCAATTTGTGGGAATGTACCTCGATTATACCCGAACTACCTCCTCTTTAAAGGGAGCCCATTGTTCAATTACAGTTTTGCCTGCCAATCTTTGATTCCAATTTACCCGGACCAAATCCATTCTCAACCCACTGAAATTAGCCTTCCTGCAATTAAGTACTTTTACTCTAGATTGCTCCCTGTCCTTTTCCATAGCTAATCTAAACCTTATGTTACTATGATCACTGTTCCCTAAATGTTCCCCTACTGACACTTGTTCCACTTGACCCATCTCATTCCCCAGAACCAGATCCAGCAATGCCTCATTCCTCGTTGGGCCAGAAACATACTGTAGGGGGTTTTACACAGGCATGTTCAGGTCAGTCAGCTTTGCCTCTGACTACCTTCCTTGAGCGGTTCGAATCGCTCGCCCCCTGGGTTCTGGACACCGGACTTAGATACAGGCAGCGATACAGAGAAGACTCGAGTAGACAGGTGGTTGGATGCAAACAAAACCAAGATTTTTATTGAAGAGGAAAACTTGATACAATCTTATGGAAAATTAACTAGTGTACACTTCTACAGGCAAAAATTACAAGAGATTCATAATAATACTATACTTATACTTATACAGGGAAATGGGGAACACACGGCACATCAAGGGAAAACAATTATCTTAACAATCCCCTTATCCTTATCCAACCCCCTATACCTAACTAGGCTAAGCTATGAGGGGTCAGAATTCATGCTCACCAATCAAAAAGGGTTTGTTAGACTCAAAACAGCGGTGCGGTTCGGGGTTTGCTCTTGGTGCTCTCTGGAGCCTGCCGTCGTCACGTGGGCTCCGGGTGCTGCAAGGGCATTGTCCAGGTTCGAGTACCCCAAAGTTAAAGTCCCTGCTTGGGTACTTTACCTTGCAGGGATGGTCCTTCGTCGACAGCTTGAGTTTGCATGAAGGTAGTCGCAGGTCAGCTGGGGCTGAAGGCCCGATGATTCGAAGCCTACCCTCAGTTGACCTTCCCTCCAGTGGTCTTCCCTCCTCATCACGTCCCGCTTCGCCTGGCCTGAACTGCCCGTGTTCGCCCGACCCAGTGCCGGGGCGAATCCAGATAGAGTGGGAGAGGGCACGGGCAAAGGCCAGGGGGTAAGCGCGGGACGGGGGAAGAGCGGCAGCCACGAGGGCGAGGGGCCGAAGAGCCGGGGAGCGGCAGCACCAGCACCAGCACAGCAGCGGAGCAGCAGGAGAGCAGAGCAGGAGTTCACCGATTGCTACCTGGGGGCCTTCAATTATACTTTCGTCGAAAAACCCTTATCTGCGAGCCAGATCAGGTTAGTTCTTTGTTTTAATTTTGGCGGGCTAGTTAAAATAATGGTAGCAATCTATACTGACGGTTTTTAAATGGCCGGTAATTGCATCTACCGGCCCGATAATTGACTCGTATTGTCCTGAAAGTCCTTGATGGGCTTGTCCAGCCTCGATGGATGTGCTTAATCTGTTTCCGATTATGTATGCAGACTGTTTGATGGCTTTAACTGTAGGCATCATTCGGTCTAATACATAATTCACAGTTCTGTCTGGGTCCCAAAACACAAAGTTCTTTTCACAAAAAGCCTGCAGCCTTAGTTTCGATTTCCCCAAGCTGTTTGCGCTGCAGAATCCATTTTGGAGACCCGTAAGTTTTCTGCCACGAGGCACGGACGCCATCTTGGGTACCCTTTTTAATTAAAAAATGTCCACGCAGGGTCCCTTTTATCGATAATAACCTTCGGGGAGATGCACAAATTTTGCAAGTCTTACAATACTAATCAAGAAAGTTCTCCTGAACACACTTCAGAAATTCTTCCTCCTCTCTGCCCTTTACACTATTACTATCCCAGTCTATATTAGGATAGTTGAAGTCCCCCCATTATCACTACTCTATAGTTCTTGCACCTCTCTGTAATTTCCCTGCAAATTTGCTCCTCTATATCCTTCCCACTAGTTGGTGGCCGATAGAATACACCTAGTAGTGTAATGGCACCTCTATTGTTTCTTAACTCAAACCAAAAAGCTTCTGCCCTTGACCCCTCCAGGACATTCTCTCTTTCCAGCACTGCAATATTCTCCTTAATCAATACTGCCACCCCACCTCCTTTCTTTCGTTCCCTATCTTTCCTGAACACCTTATATCCAGGAATATTTAGTACCCAATCTGCCCTTTTTGAGCCAGGTCTCTGTTATCGCCACAAAATCATATCCCCATGTGGCTATATGTGCTTGCAGCTCACCAACCTTATTTAGCATGCTTCATGCATTTACACACATGCACTGTAAACATATCTTAGACCTTCTTGTATTCTCTCTTAGTCTGACTCCACCTAATACCATATTATTTCTTACTCTAGTGCTATCTCTTACTCTAGTGCTATCTGACTCTCCTGAAGAGATCACAAAGTCTCTGTTTGAAGAATGGACTCAGTCGAGAATATTTTGTGGACTTTATGGGATTTTTCTGAGGGTATTTTCCCTGTGATGGGATCGCCCTGTGCAGATACGTGAAAAAAACTGGTTTGTTAAAACTCCAGAGAACGCATGGCAGTTGGCTATAAAAAAGGACTGTCAGTCATCCAGAATGTATGGGTTCGCCTGACAATCCTGGAAAAAGGAAGGGGGGGGCCATTGACGAAGGGGCTGAGGACCCTGAGGCACCTGTTAAACTTGAACCTATTAGAAAGCCACTCTAATATGCAAAAGCACTTCTCAGTTCCATCTCAAATGAGAAGCAGAACAATTTATAGATATATGAAGAGAAAAAGATTGGTGAAGTCAAGCGTAGGTCCCTTGCAGTCAGAATCAGGGGAATTTATAATGGGGAACAAAGAAATGGCAGACCAATTAAATACATATTTTGGTTCTGTCTTCACAAAGGAGGACACAAATAACCTCCCAGAGATGTCGGGGAACATAGGGACTAATTACGGGGAGGAACTGAAAGAAATCAGTATTTGTAGGGAAATGGTGTTGGGGAAGTTGACGGGATTGAAGGCCGATAAATCCCCAGGGCCTGATAATCTACATCCTAGGGTACTTAAGGAAGTGGCCCTGGAGATAGTAGATGCATTGCTGGTCATCTTCCAGAACTCGATAGACTCTGGAATAGTACCCATGGATTGGAGGGTAGCTAATGTTACCCCACTATTCAAAAAAGGTGGTAGAGAAAAAGCAGGGAATTATAGACCGGTAAGCCTGACATCGGTAGTGGGGAAAATGCTAGAGTCCATTATAAAAGATGTAATAGCAGAGCACTTGGTAAGCAGTGACAGGATCGGACAAAGTCAACATGGATTTACAAAAGGTAAATCGTGCTTGACTAATCTACTGGAATTTTTTGAGGATGTAACTGGTAAAATAGATAAGGGAGAACCAGTGGATGTGGTGTATTTGGACTTTCAGAAGGCTTTCGATAAGGTCCCGCATAAGAGATTAGCTTGTAAAATTAAGGCACATGGGATTGGGGGCAAGGTATTGACTTATATAGAGAACTGGTTGGCAGATAGAAAGCAAAGAGTTGGAATAAATGGGTCGTTTTCCGAGTGGCAGGCAGTGACTAGTGGGGTACCGCAAGGATCGGTCCTTGGACCCCAGCTGTTCACAATATATATTAATGATCTGGACGAGGGAATTGGATGTAGTATCTCCAAATTTGCAGACGACACAAGGCTGGGTGGGAGGGTATGCTGTGAGGAGGATGTTGTGAAACTCCAGTATGATTTGGACAGGTTGGGTGATTGGGCAGAAACATGGCAAATGCACTATAATGTGGATAAATGTGAGGTTATCCACTTTGGTGGCAAAAACAGGAAGGCAGATTATTATTTGAATGGCAATAGATTGGGAGAAGGGGAAGTGCAAAGAGACCTGGGTGTTCTTGTGCACCCGTCGCTGAAGGTAAGCATGCAGGTGCATCAGGCGGTTAAGAAGGCAAATGGTATGTTGGCCTTCGTAGCAAGAGGGTTCGAGTACAGGAACAAGGATGTCTTGCTGCAGTTGTACAGGGCCTTGGTGAGACTGTACCTTGAGTATTGTGTGCAGTTTTGGTTGCCTTATCTGAGGAAGGATGTTCTTGCCATGGAAGGAGTGCAGCGAAGATTCACCAGTCTAATACCTGGGATGGCAGGAATGACGTACGAGGAGAGATTGGGTCGATTGGGTTTGTACTCACTGGAGTTTAGAAGATTGAGAGGGGATCTCATCGAAACCTATAAAATTCTGTCAGGCCTGGACAGACTAGATGCAGGAAGGATGTTCCCGATGGCTGGGGAGTCCAGAACTAGGGGTCATAGTCTAAGGATAAGGGGTAGGCCATTTAGGACTGAGATCAGGAGTAATTTCTTCACCCAGAGAGTGGTGAACCTGTGGAATTCTCTACCACAGAAGGCAGTGGAGGCCAATTCATTAAATATATTCAAGAAGGAGTTGGATATATTTCTTAAGGCTAAAGGGATCAAGGGATATGGGGAGAAGGCAGGAACGGGGTACTGAATTTGGATGATCAGCCATGATCTCATTGAATGGCGGAGCAGGCTCGAGGGGCCGAATGGCCTACTCCTGCTCCTATCTTCTATGTTTCTATGTTTCTATGAACCCACTAGCCTAGCCAGCCGAAGAGGAGCCAGTTTTTTCCCAACACAAAGACCGAAGATATGTCCCAGACTTAGGGCCATTAGTCCAATCACGGAATACTCATGGGTCTGATGATGGCCCATCATTGACTAAAGCACCGGAGTGCTTAGAAACAAAAGAATTTTAAAGATTGGCGGGAAAAATAGGGGTAGCAAGACTCCTATAAAGATAGATCCTTTTCCACCATTCTCTCTCTCTCTCTCTCTCTCTCTCTCTCTCTCTCTCGCTCCACCAAGATCGACCTAACAAGAAGAAGTACCAGAGGAAGAAGCCGCTGAGACTGAGAACCGCATACCCCTCACAGGGAACGGCCTCCGGGCAGTGACTGCCCACAGCTGAGTGGAGCGATCGAGACCGACTATGTGTGGTGGTAAGCATGGTCTCGAGTGTCCCAAGCCAGTAACCAGATATCCCAGGTAAGCTGGGTGAGATGTAAGGGGCTCAGGGTTTTTCTCAGAAGTGAAGTTTTGGGTTATTCCGGGGTGGAAGCTTTGTTTGGTTCAGCCAAGTGAAGGGGCTTATGCGACTGGGTAATTCGTTGGTAGGGGTGGAGTTAGAATCCACCATAGCAACAAGGGAATTACTGCATGTTATAGTCCCCAGTTGTGTACTGTATGTATGTTGTTTGTAACCTGGATCTTATTCTCCACAGAGACAGTGATTTCGTTTAATAGTGCATGTTTTAGCCAGTGTATGTTGGACCAAATAAATATAAGTATAATTTTTCACCAAAGCATTCCTGTCTGTGACTTATTCCATTTACACTCCGAATAATAATTCCTGGGTATAGAACTTTCGTAAGGCGGAGGCGATTCGAACCGCCCGTCTAGCAATTGGGCTAGGATCAAAACCGCTTACACTCCCAATCCTTTGTGCACCTTGTTTCTCCTTTCTAATGCTACATCCTGGTGCCCATCCCCCTGCCAAATTAGATTAAACCCTCCCCAACAGCACTAGTAACCCCCCCCCCCCCACGAGGACATTGGTCCCGGCTCTGTTGAGGTGCAACCTGCCCGGCTTGTACAGGTCCCACCTCCCCCAGAACCGGTCCCAATGTCCCAGGAATCTAAAACCCTCCCCCCTGCACCATCTCTCCAGCCATGCATTCATCTGCTCTGTCCTCCTAGTTCTATACTCACTAGCTCGTGGCACTGGGAGTAATCCGGAGATTACTACCTTTGAGGTCCTGCTTTTTAATCTCTTTCCTAGCTCCCTAAAATCTGCTTGCAGGACCTCATCCCTCTTTCTACCTATGCCATTGATACCGATATGGACCACGATCTCTGGCTGTTCACCCTCCCCCCATAGAATGTTCTGCAGCCGCTCAGTGATATCCTTGACCCTGGCACCAGAGAGGCAACATACCATCCTGGAATCACGCCTGTGGCCGCAGAAACACCTGTCTGTTCCCCTAACTATTGAATCTCCTATCACTATTGCTTTCCCAATCTTTTTCCTTCCCCCTGTACAGCTGAGCCACCTGTGGTGCCGTGGACTTGGCTCTGGCAGTACTCCTCAACGGAACCATCACCCTCACCAGTATTCAGTACAGGGAGTGAGATGCACTCAGGGAACCCCTGCACTACCTGCCTGGTTCTCCTTGTCTGTCGGAAGGTCACCCATTCCCTCTTTACTGCCACAGACAAATCATGGCCAGCTGGGAGAGTGGGATGCAGGTCTTGCTGTAAGAGACTGTTATAGTCTGTGGCAGCCTCGCTGGAGAAACACAGCCTCTTGGCACACTGCTCCTTAGAAAACAAAAGGCAGGTGATTCTGGTACTATAGACCCAATGGGCAGCCCATGAGATCAACAACTGCGACTCCCTGAAGTTGCCCAAAGCTGTTTCTGCTGTTGCTGCTCTTCTTCTTCCAACCAGAGTGGCTTGGGTGATGGTGTTGCGTAGTGTGCAGTCACCCCCCTACCCCCATCCCATTGAGCTTCTTGAAGGCTTTTAAACAGAACAAAGCAATTTCCAAGGCTCAAACTTCTGAAAAGGTCCAGCCAGATGAATTGCAAATGATCTGAGTACTTGCAGGTGAGTTCCCCTTTAAATAAGACTTCCAAATAATGTTTCCAGCGTGTACCACCCAGTAGTACTGGGTGAGTCCAGCGGTGTGCATTATTACCGGTTATTAAACTTAGTGACGTCAGGTTACAATTGACATCAAAGGACTCTGATTCAAATACATTAATGAGGTGTCCGCCTAAGAAAGCCCTCCATCAAAATGGCGGCAGGTGACTCGGGAGTGGAAGTATGTCCAGCACCATGAATTATGGAGAACTGCCGCCCTATTCCTGGTGCAGGCAGTTAAAATCAGCTTCGAAGAGAGGTTCAGAATTCCAAAATTTTGGGCTAAAATTTTTTAATTGACAATGGAAATTTTTGATTTTTGCCAGCTGCCAGGAATTTTTAGTATAAGCTATTGTTTTATAACTCATAGGAACTATTTCCATTGGCTAATTATGAGATCGACCAGCAATTCCAGACTTCTAAAAAGACATTACATTTGCACAGTTCCATTCATAACAATCTGTCTGTTGGAGACTGAAAACATGCTTGCAATTCCAGTAAAACAGGTTCAGCCAGTTTAATCTGCTATAAATTCTCAAATAACTTGCAAGGAGAAGTAAAAGATGCCTTTATGTTGCAAATAGTGGTGTCTAGGGGCCACTGCTTCCCAAAGTGCAGGTCTTACACAGTCAGTGGCAACCCAGATGAAATTTCCTGGATTTGCTGCGGCTGGGCAATAAAATGGATCTTCATGACATAATGTAGGATTCACAAAATTCCGGGACCCCCTACTCAATGGACATGTGTCTGGAATTTAAAAAGGGACTGTGTTGGACCTTTTGGAGGAGAAATTTGGACAGTAATATCTCACTATTAGGCGCCTTTGGACTAAACTAGAGCCTATTGGATTGAGTTTGGACATTTTAAAGTGTATGCTGGGTCTGCACAGGGATATGGGATCCTTATAGGGCTGCTAACCCACCTGGGAGGCAGGCCCCCCAGGGAGACATTAGCAGTCTAACAAAAGCCTACTTACCAGGGACCCAGATACATACATATTTTAATAGTTCTTAAAACGGCTATACAGAAAAACCCTGGCATCAGCAAAACACACAATGGACAGTATCAAGACCTGATTACATTCTAACAGCACCATTCAAAAACCCCATCAACACCTTTGGGAATCTTGTATCATGCTAATGCTCAATCAGCCCACCAAAATTCTCACAAAGGGATCACATTAGAGTTGATCAGCCTGCCAAAATCGCACAAAAGGGAGTCATCTAAAATCAATTGTGCACCCGAGTTTTGGCGCATAAGTTTAAGCAGCCTCTCAGGTATAACTGGGGGCTTGCTAGTAGCTAAAGGGAACTCAGCAGACGGGCTGAAGAGAGAGAGTGCCATCGGGCAGCAGCAGCAGCACACCGGAGCAGAAGAAACGTACCCGAGAACACGCTGGAAAAGCACTTGGACTCTGGGCTCTTTGACTCTGGCTTTGAAACATCTAACTTGCCACATGAGGTTACAGCAACGCAACAAGATAACCTAACAAGAAGCCTTGGAGTCACTGAAAGATCAACCATCATCCAGCGCTGACTCTAAGAAAAACTTGTTTACCATCAAAACGTCGACCAGTGCTAATACCGAAGACACCGCAACCAGCCAAGGAGTCCGCAAGATTGAGGAGAGAGAAAGCAGTGTGCAACTGATCTAAACTGTGGAGAAATCCTTTGGTGAGCATAGTCCCTGTAATTTCAGAGCCTAACTTAGTTAGTGTAGTGGTGGGAGGTGGTTTTATTTTGTTTTGTTTTCTCTTACTGCATAACCTCTGTACCCGTTGCGTATACGTTTTTGTTTAGTTAATTCGTGTGGTGTGCAATTTCTAAATAAAATATTTGTTCTTGCACCAAACAGTTGTCTGCCTACATCTATCACATCCCCTAAATAATTCCAAGCCCCAGAACCAGGGAGTGGGATGATTCAAACCGTCAAGGTCAATTTAAAAGGCCGACAAACCCACCACCCCCTACAATAGAAACATAGAAAAATAGGAGCAGGAGTAGGCCATTTGGCCCTCCGAGCTTGCTCTGCCATTCAGTATGACTATGGCTGATCCTCTATCTCAATGCCATATTCCCACTCTCTCTCCATACCCCTTGATGCCTTTTGTGCCTAGAAATCTATCCATCTCCTTCTTAAATATATTCAGTGACTTGGCTTCCACAGCCTTCTGTGGTAGAGAATTCCACAGGTTCACCACCCTCTGAGTGAAGAAATTTCTCCTCATCTCAGTCCTAAATGTCCTACCCTGTATCCTGAGACTGTGATCCCTCGTTCTAGACCCACCAGCCAGGGGAAACATTCTCCCTGCATCCAGTCTGTCTAGCTCTGTCAGAATTTTATAAGTTTCAATGAGATCCCCTCTCATTCTTCTAAACTCTAGAGAATACAGGCCTAGTCGGCCCAATCTCTCCTCATACGACTGTCCTGCCATCCCAGGAATCAGTCTGGTGAACCTTTGCTACACTGCTCAATGACCATTGGCTTTAGTGAATCTAGAAATATTTTTTTGGAGTTGTCACTGGCTGCCTGCACAAGACCTGCACATTGGGAGCCGATGACCCACACCCCACTAAACCCAAATAAAAGCAACTTTTGATTTGTAATCTATCCCTCTGCTGATGCAATTCAGTATCATCATAGAATCCTACAGCACAGAACGAGGCCATTCGGCCCATCGTCCCTGTCCTGGCTCTTTGAAAGAGTCCCACTCCTTTCCCCTTACCCCATAGCCCTGCAACTTTTCCTTTTCCAGTCTATATTCACTTTTCTTTTGAAAGTTACTATTGAATCTGCTTCCACCATCCTTTCAGGCAGTGCATTCCTGATCACAACATCTCACAGCGTAAAAATATTGTTTACATTAGTCATATATTGGGCTGATAATTCTAGAGATTCATGTAGGGTCAGCTTCTACATTCATGTTGTGTACACCCAGCTCCACCTCTCCACCACCTCGCTTGACACCGCCACTGCCTTTGTGCTGTCAGACTGCTTGTACGACATCCAGTCTTGGATGAGCCACAATTTCCTTCACATTGGGAAAACTGAAGCCATCATCTTTAGCCCCCACCACACACTCCATAATCTTTGCTATCAATTCCATCCCCCTCCCCAACTACTGCCTCAGGTTGAATCAGACTGTTCACAACCTTGGTGTCCTATAAGACCCCGAGCTGAGTTTCCAACCCCATATCCTCTCCATCACAAAGTCCGCCTACTTCCATCACCCATCTTTGCCCCTGCCTCAGCCCATCTGCTGCTGCAACTCTCTTGCTTCATCTTCTCCTTAAGACCCACCTCTTTGACCAAGCTTATGGTCACCTTCTGATATCTCTTTCTTTCGCTCCTTCTGTCTGATTGTGCCTCTGTGATGTGCCTTGGGATGTTTTTCTACATTAATGATATCATATAAATGCTTGTTGTTATACTAGTAGTAGTAATAGTAGTGGCATTAGTAGTAATGCATTGCATCACTTATCCATTCAACACATTTTTGGTCATTTTTTATGCCGTGTAGTTATATGTGCTGCTAGTGTTTCTGTGCAAATCTACAAAATTTCCACGTTCAAAGATTTTGTGGATGTTTTCAAAATGATCTCTGTTGCAGGCCAGCCAGATGTTTTAGTGATAAGATTATAATTCTGCATTTGGCATAACACGAGTCAAATGAATCATGAAAGATAAACATGAATAGTCCTGGTGCATTATGAAAGTGAAAAAAGTGAATCTAAGAGGAGAGGTTTTTTTTTAAAGTGAAGAAATCAAAAATTGGCTTTCAGAATTGAAGCCTACTTATGACTGGCCTTATCTATGGCAACAATTTAACACTAGAAAATGAGCATGCAATGGTGATGCAGGTAACTCTTCCCTCAATAACCCTAATTTACATTTGCCTTTTATTGGTAATCCATTACTGAATTTTATTGGTAATCCAAAGGGGGGAGAATGAGTCATTTTACATAATGGTGGTCATTAATACCAGCTGAATATCTCAGGGTGGTGAACCTACTGCCTAGAAGCTCCCACAGTGGCTGCGTTTGTCAAGTGAATAGTTAAGCTACACAGAGCAGAAAAGCTGCAGATTTGATAAGGTGAATCAGGAAAAACTTTTCACTAGTCAGTGAGTTGATAAGTACAGGGCATAAATTTAAAACCTTCATCAAAGAACAAAGGGAGAGGTCTGGGAGATTTTATTTTGCACCCATGGTTGTTAGGACTTAGAATACCCTACTGTAAACAGTGTTAGAAGCACATCTATTAAAAAAGAAATAGATAAATATTTGAAAAAGAAAAAATTAATTGGAAAGGGCAAGGAAATTTGAGATCCAGCACAGCCATGATGGGCTGAATAACCTGCTTCTGTGCTCTAAAATTCTGTGATTCTGTTCTCTGATCTACAGCAAGATAGCTGGTGGAAGTGCAACAGCTGACATTCACCTGGGTTCGGTTCCTGATCTGACTTCTGTCCAGTGACCCCTGCTGGTAGTGTGCGTATGTGCATTTCAGGTAAGAACAGGATTGAACTTGGCTGCGATGCTGCTCATGGTTCGATAGCCTGTTGATATTCATTGACATCTTTCAGATGAGACGTTAAACCAATATATATCTGCCCTCTCAGGTGGATGTAAAAGATCCCATGGCAGTATTCGAAGAAGCGCAGGGGAGTTCCTCCAGTGTTCTGGCCAAAATTTATCCCTCAACCAGAGAGATAAATAAACTTAATGGGCCCGATTTTGTGGATTGTGTGGGAAATGGTTGGATTCCCCCGAATGTGGGGTTCTGATGCAATTTTCCCTCAAGTGGCCAATTAATTTCCAGTGTGTGGGCAGCCTTGCTAATTGACCATTTCCAGTCAGGAAGCCCCACAGTATGATGTCATCATTCGTGGTGCTTTCAAGGTCCACAGCAAGCATTGCTTCCTCTGTTGGCTTCCAAACGAACCAAACAGGATGGCAGAGGAGCCTGCAGCAGCTGTGGCCAGTGCCAGACCCCGAGCTTCACTGCAGGCATTATTGGATGGGGTTAGGGCCCACAGGGAGGTCCTCTTCCCTAGGTCAGGCAGGAAGAGGCCTCCCACTGAGACCAAGGCTGCATGGATGCAGGTGTCAGCAGATGTCAACTCGAATGTGCATGTAACCTTGGCATCACATCTCTAACTCCTTCCTCCACTCCCCCACAGGACCATCCAGAGCCCCCGTCCCCACTGTGGAGGAGGAAGAGGCTGTGCAGCCAGACTCCTCAGAGGAAGCTCCAACCTCTGAGGGCGCAGCGTCAGCAGAAGTAAGCGCACCCAGTACTAACGCAGACACTCACACTTCGGGCGCACTTTCGGGACATAGAGTAGTGTTGTCACCTGGTGTTTCACAGCTCACAAGCAGATTGTGGAGACAGGGACAGCAGTGGCGAGTCCTCGTCAGAGGGCACAGGACTCTGCCAGCTCAGCTCAGCTGCACTGCATGTCGACCCTCTGCCTCTGGGTCCATCCGCAAGAGAAGAGGTGATGGATCTCCATGCACAGATGCAGGAGTCTCTGGCAGGTTTTGTCTCCAGGGTCACTGTGAGTGTGGAGCGAATGGAGGAGTCCATAGCAACCATGAGCAGAGCCTGTGTGGCGTCATTGGCGCAGGAACGCATCGCCATGGAAAGGTTGGCAACCTCCATGCAGGAGATAACTCGCCAGGGTACGGAAAACATGGTGAGTGCTCATAAGACAATGACATCTCTTGAGGAGCGTTGGCCATCTGTTGAACAGAGAAACCAGACCTTCATGGAAGTCCTTCTGAGTAGGACTGCCAGTGCAGATATGGGTCCCCATGGCCCCCTAAAGCGCAGCAAGGTGCTCTCAAGCCACTTCCAAGCGCTGGCCCCTTCTGGCCTGTGCAGCTTCAGGTGAGTGAGCAGCAGCCTGGTGCTCCTGGTGCTCATCCTGCTGTTCCTGGTTCTGCTGCTGCCGCCTCTGCTGCTGGAGATCCTCTAATGGCAAGAAGGGAAGGAAAAAAAGGCGTCCCATGCTTCTCGTAGATGCCTCCGCTGAGGAAGCGCTGAGTGAGGGTGCCGAGCGGTGCTTCCCAGGAGATCACATTGGAGAAGTGTGTGAGGCTCCAACCTTCCACAGCTGTGTCTAAGCCTTGAAGAAGTAGCCCCAAGCCTACAACAACAAGGTCCTTCAACATACAAATGCTGTCCCTTTAAATTGCAGCTTTCCCGAATGACCTGCAGCTGAGAGCAAGCAAGCCAGCAAGCTTCACGCCAGGTTTCATCAGCGGGGTTCCCCGCAGGCGTGTTTAGCGCGGGGAACCCCTGAAAATATAAGGGCACCCTAAAATGGCATTAAACATGCCAATAATTGGTGATCAGGGTCCCGACGGCCAGTCCCGCCAGTGGCGGGCGGGACTGATTCGGGTTGGGGAGAAACGGCGGTCCGAAAGTCGGACGGGGCGGGGAATCAGGCGGGGGGGGAGGTCGCGACCCCCTATTTCGGCGATTTTCGGCCCCCGCCCGCATGAAAACCTGCCCGACGGCTGGCAGAAAATCGGGGCCCATGTCTCAAGCAAAGTCCAGATCATTACATTTTTTGGTAGACAACAGTAACTAACTATGTTAGCAGATTTAAATTTTCTTTAGATTTCAGCGCAGAGTGCTTTTATATACCAAGTGTTAGCTAACAGTAATTTTTTTGAAGGTAAATGGAAGAATGCCATAACATGGTATGATACTGTAGATGGCACCATAATTGCACCTTATCTTTGAAGTGCAGATAAATATATTACAGTAGAGGGCAGCATTGTTTAACTGTTTGTTAAATAAATGAAAGCAGAAATTTATGTGGACATGTACTTTGTCACTTTATTGTAAATCTGTAGTATTTATTACTGCACGTTTATACATTCTGAAAACAAAATAAAGAAAATGTCGTTTTTGTTAAAGGAGTAGTAATCTGATATAATATATTTCCAAAGCAGATCACAAAGACTAGGAGCTGTGGAGGTGCAAAGGGATTTAGGTGTCCAAGTACACAAATCACTAAAAGTTAGTGCACAAGTACAAAAAGTAATTAAAAAGGTTAATGAAATGTTGGCTATTATCTCAACGGGATTTGAATTCAAAAGTGAGGAAGTGCTGCTTTGGTCAGACCACATCTGGAGTACTGTGTTCAATTTTGGGTACCAAACCTCAGGAAATATATATTGGCCTTGGAAGGGGTACAGCGCAGATTCACCAGAATGATGCCAGGTCTTATGTGGATAAATTATGAGGCATACATTGTGTTTTTATTCCTTTGAGTTTAGAAGGTTGACTGGTGATCGAATCGAAGTATTTAAAATAATTAAGGGATTCGATAGGGTAGATGCAGAGAAATTATTTCCTCTGGTGGAGGAATCTGGAACAAGAGGGCATAATCTTAAAATTAGAGCTAGACCATTTAGGAGTGAAATTAGGAAGCACCTTTTCACACAAACTGTAGTGGAAATCTAGAACTCACTCCTCCAAAAGGCTGTGGATGTTGGGTTAATTGAAATTTTCAAGACTGAGACCTAAGGCCATCAAGGGATATGGAACAATGGAATTGAGGTACAGATCAGCCATGACCTAACTGAATGGCAGAACAGGCTTGAGGGGTTGAATGGCCTGCTCCTGTATGTCTCAGATTGTTTTTAGACTAAAAGAATTTACAGCCTCCGCTTCTAACTAATAAAAAGCCTAGATGTTGAAGCCTAGATTCCCTGATAATGTGTCATAGATGTGACCTGGTCAATTTTTGACACATACAAATTCATCACAGCTGCATGTATACTTGTTAAAGATTCTGCAGCATGACAATGTCCAATGAGTCAAACTCATCAACAGTGCTCAAAGAGAAAGGTGCAATCCAGTGTTGTTCTATAGGTGATGTTCTTTCACTTTTTAAAAATGTTTCGCCTACTTTCTGTCTTTAGCAAAGTAATAAAATAGCCACAGATCCTATGACCATTGGCAGTCATCATACTGAGCACTAATTTATATTTGTGTGGATGTAGTGTACATACAAATTAGTAACTATTATTGTAAAGATGTAGCTATATTTTAAGATCAGAAAGGTAGTAAGAAAGATACTATTATTTTCTAAGATGAGGCAACATTCCTCAATGTTGGACTGAGCTGGAAAATATATGTGGCATCCTGAACACCAACAACAGACTGCAAAATACTACAATTCATACCAGCTCTGATGAAAAGTAGGTTGTAAAAAACAATCTTTCTCTAGTGTTGATTATGCTGGAGTCAGTTAGGAACAGCAGGAATTGAAAAAAAGAAGAGACCTGGGCCTTAAGAAAGTAGCAAACTACAGTAGTTGGTGCCAGCAACAGTTGAAATAGTTAGAAGTGAATAAAATGTATTTCAGATCTATAAAATTAACATAGACGAGCAGAGTTATGGTTACAGAGCACTTATATCATCACAGATTGAAAGCAGAACAGAGGAAAACCTTTATCAAAGAACTTGCTGTTCTAATTTTTTTTTAAATTATAAATTAAGTATGACAGAAAAAGAAAAAAATGTATACAGCTAAAATTGGATCACTAAACTAGATGCTTGCTTTTCTGATTGACTGGTAAATGCCACAATATTACTAAAACATTAAAAATAAACTGGCTATGTTGTTGTATTAGACTTAATTTAATTGGCATCCTAAATCTCACTGTATTAAATTATTTCAGCCATTCCTTGTGAAAGTGAGTGTGTGGTAAAAAACGAACTGGATTATAGTATCAGAAAATTCACTTTATTTTGGTTTACAATTGTTATGGGGTCATAATCCTCTGTTTAAAAGCTGCTTCTAATTTTATTTATTTTACAGTATTTTGTCAGAATTTGAATAAGATCACAGGGTTCAAATCAACCCAATATTTTTCTAAAATCTTTGTCAAAGGTTCTAAACTAAAACATATAACCTAATGTCGATATGTTTACTGCTTCCTGCCAAATCTGTCTATTTCTATTATAATTGTCTTGAGATCTTCTTTTAAATGTTGCATACATGCCAACTGTCAAAGTTTTAACCCATGTGACAGTTTATCAGCTTTTCACATGGAAAATCAGAGCCCCGATTTTAACTCATGGCAGACTCGGGCGGGTGAGCGGGTGGGCGGGGGCTGAGACGGGCAGCAAACTGTCCCGACCTCGGCAGCGTGGGGGCCAGGGGATTTTAACGGCCGGACCTCATCTGCATAGTTTTAGTCAGCCTCTCGCCCGAAACCAGCAGGACTCCCAGCATGTGGGAACAGAAGGTCAGGCATCAGGAGGCCTGGAAACGCACCGCCGTGAAAACGGCAACAGGCGTGTACACGTCGGGTTAAGGACGCGCACCCTATTTTAAAATTTTTAACTCGACCCTCTCCTGCCCATCATGGGAGGATAAAAGATAACCAAAACCCGCTAGACTCCATTATAACAGAAAAAGAACTTTTTGAAAAACTCAAGGACCTGCGACCAGGAAAAGCTTGCGGGGCAGACGGCATACTAAGCGAGATGATTAAACACACAGACGATAAAATGAAACTGGCTATCCTAAAACTCTTCAACTTGGTTCTGAGTGTCGGTTACTTCCCTGATATCTGGAACAAAGGACTCATAACGCCCATATACAAAAGTGGGGACAAAGTCGACCCAAATAACTATCGAGGCATCTGTGTAAACAGTAACCTGGGGAAGGTATTCTGTAGTATCATAAACAAAAGACTTATAAACTTCCTTGAGGAGCACAATGTCTTGAGCAAAAGCCAAATTGGATTCCTGCCAAACTATAGAACATCAGATCATATCTTCACCCTACAGACCCTAATTGACAAACACGTTCATCAAAACAAAAGCAAAATCTACGCATGCTTTATAGATTTCCAGAAGGCTTTCGATTCCATCTGGCATGACGGTTTATTCCTGAAACTTATCGAAAGCGGGGTAGGGGGAAAAACATATGATGTAATTAAATCAATGTATACAAACAACAAATGTGCAGTTAAAATTGGAGACAAACAAACAAAATACTTCCCACAGGGGCGGGGGGTGACGCGGGGCTCGCCAATCTCACTGACACTCTTTAATATTTACATAAATGAATTGGCAAAACTACTTGAACAATCGACAGCACCCGACCTCACCCTATATGAATCCAAGGTTAAATTCCTCCTCTATGCAGACGACCTGGTTCTGCTGTCACCAACTAAGGAGGGTCTACAGCAGAACCTGGATCTGCTGGAGTCGTACTGCCAGACTTGGGCCCTGACAATAAATCCCCAAAAAACCAAAGTCCTTGTGTTCCAGCAAAGATCCAGACATCAGGGACCCAAAATAAATTTCACACTAGGAACAACCAAAATTGAACAAACCACTAACTACACATACTTGGGCTTAAAAATCAGTTCTACGGGAAATTTCAAACTGGCTGTGAATGAACTGAAAGAGAAAGCAAGAAGGGCTTTCTATGCCATTAAAAAATCAATCCAAATTGATGGCACGGTGGCATAGTGGTTAGCACTGTTGCCTCACAGCGCCAGAGACCCGGGTTCGAATCCGGCCTCGGGCGACTGTCTGTGTGGAGTTTGCACATTCTCCCCGTGTTTGCGTGGGTTTTCTCCGGGTGCTCCGGTTTCCTCCCACAGTCCAAAGATGTGCGGGTTAGGTTGATTGGCTATGATAAATTGACCCTTAGTGTTAGGGGGATTAAATACGTGGGGTTACAGGGATAGGGTGGGATATGTGTTGGTGTAGGGGTTACGGGGATCGGGTGGGATATGTGTCGGTGCAGGCTCGATGGGCCGAAATGGCCTCTATCTGCACTGTGGGGTTTCTGTGATTCTGTGAAATAGAAATCCCAATTAGCATTTGGCTCAAAATTTTCAAATCAGTAATTGAACCAATTGCACTCTATGGCAGTGAGGTGTGGGGATCGCTAACACAACAAGAATTTGCAAAATGGGACAAACACCCAATTGAGATCCTACATGCAGAATTCTGTAAAAGTATCCTCCGGACTCAAAGGAAAACCGTAAACAATGCATGCAGGGCAGAACTAGGCCAATATCCATTAATAATCACTATCCAAAAAAGAGCCATCAAATTTTGGAAACACCTAGAAATGAGCAACCCCCAATGCTATCATTACGAAGCCCTGAAATGCCAAGAGAGGACCATAAAGAAGAATACCCTCAGTCAACTAGTCCTGGGACTCAGTGAAGTAACTACTAACACTACTAACAATAACCAGCCCCAGGACAGTGACAGCGTAACACAAAGAATTCGACCCAACACAATCGTCGCTAAGCAAAAGGAAAAATATCTGTCATATTGGGCAGAAACAACAAAAACCCAAAGCAAATTCAATTGCTACTTGGCCCTAAACAGACAATACAACATGGCTGATTACCTGACCATGGTAAAGGATAGCAAACTGAGAAAAACTTTGACAATGTACAGACTTAGTGAACATAACCTGGCGATCGAAAAAGGTAGACACAGGCAGACCCGGCTACCAAGAGAGAACAGGATATGCTCTCACTGCAGTCAGGGAGTGGTGGAGACAGAGATGCACTTCCTCACAGCTTGTAGAAAATATCAGGGCATAAGGGAGAATTTCTACCCAAAATTCACAAAAATATGCCTGGAATTCAGAAATTTGAATGACGACCAAAAACTCCCATACCTACTAGGGGAAGAGAGAAATTGTGTAACACTAGCGGCACACTATGTTACAGCTTGCCATAAACAGAGGGACAACCACTAAATATATGAAAAGAGTATATATAAATTATATGAAAGTATATTTATACACTCAGGGATATATCTGTTTATACACTGTATGGATAGATCTGTATTTTTGTGAACAAACATGAATGTTTTTCAATGCTTTGGCAACATAAGATGTAACTTGTCATGCCAATAAAGCGATTTGAATTGAATTGAATTGAATTGAATTGAATATCAAGGCCTAAATGTGTGAGGAACCTTAGACATGAACTCATGTCCTACTGTGTCATGTGTTACATATCAATTTGCCTATCACAATGTAAGTTCACTATACATCTTCAATATATGTAATATCCTACTGTAGCTGAATGTTGTACTTTGCATACTAGCTGAAGATTAAAATTTTTTCTAGTGGTTGAGATTTGTTTCATTCTGCATTTATTGTGTGACTGCTCCCTTATCATAGTCCCACCAGTATGATGTATTAACATATAATTTCTGAGGCCATTATGAAGCTCAGTAGAAATGAGAGACAGTAATGAAAATCTCTGGGCAGTCAATGACCATAATGCCTGAACCAAATTATGTTGTCACTACATTACCAATCTGCATGGCCTCTTTCACATTCCTGATGCTCTATTATAATTTACTGTGCTCCCTCATTGCTTAGTTTAAAATTGAGAAATAATGGACATGTGGGAGAACGCTCCAGCAGGTCAAGTCCTTGCCTATCCTCGGTGATAACTTTCCCTCTGACCTGTTAGTGCTATTCAATTATATTTTTATGAGAAAATATAAATTCATTTTAATGTGATTTTTTTTCTACTCTGTATGTTTCTGGTCTGGGATTCAGAGTGGATTGCAGCCCACTAAGGACACAGGAATCTGTAAAATGGTAATCTGATTAACCTTTCTTAAATCTGCTGTTTCATGTCTCTTATATGTCTATTATTACCTTCTGACTCTTGCACAGGCACATAAGCAGAAGAATACAGAAGAAAGAAAATTGAAATGTCCGTGACGAAAGTTCGGTACTAAAATATTAATTTAAATATGGGACATTTATTAAAAAGTTATAGGCTCAAAAATTTGTGCCCGTACGTCTCCAAAATCAAGCACTACTCTGGAGTTGTTCTTTTCTATGAAGAATAATCTGGATATAGATTGTAATGCAGTATTAACTGTGTGTCAGCCATGGCTCAGTGGGTAGCACTCTTGCCTCTGAGTCAGAAGGTTGTGTGGTTCACAGTCCCCCTCCAGAGGCTCGAGCACAAAAATCTAGGCTGACACTCGAGTGCAGTACTGAGGGAGAGCTGCACTGTCGGAGGTGCCGTCTTTCGGATGAGCCATTAAACCGAGGCCTCGTCTGCTCTCTCAGGTGGACATAAAAGATCCTATGGCACTATTTCGAAGAAGAGCAGGGGAGTTATCCCCGGTGTCCTGGCCAATATTTGTCCCTCAACCAACATCCCGGTGGTCATGAAAGGTGCTATATAAATGCAAGACTTTTTTCTCTTTTAACATTTACGTTCTAATGTGTAGTGGTTTGCAGACTTAAGTGCTAGCATAAAATGTGCTGTTTACTCCATCCAGTTCACTTTTTATTTCAGAAGGTTCTTGGAGGAAAATGTTTTTCGCAAGAGTAATTTCTTTAATGCATCCTGCTGCCTGCCTCTCAGTGTTCAGGTCAACTAGAGGCCAGCAAAAAGATTACAGAGGGGGTCAATAAGCAAAATACTGTGCATGCTGATGATCTGAAACCAGAACAGAATGTGCTGGAAAGACTCAGTAGGTTAGTCAGTATTTGTGGAGAGAACACACGAGTTAGTGGCCCGGATTTTGCGGTGGTAATGATGGCGGAACTGACAGCGTCCACCACCTGTTATACGCCTCTCCCGATTTTAATTTCCATTGAAGTCAATCTCAGGAGAAATGTAAAACAGGCCGTCGATTCACTGTCGTCAAAAGTATAAATTACCCCCACTGTCTTTTTTTTCAAGTTCTTTTCACTTTCCTGGCTTCCCATTGTGCTAAATGTGAATGCGGGTCCCTGACTCATGTCTCTGATACACTCTCACTCCATCTAATTACTTAGAGAAGAATTCAAAGACCTAATGCTGCCCTTTACATAGCATTCATTTGTTCTGCAATAATCATAATAATATAAACAATAGGCCAAATTCTTTGACGATTTTTCTGCCTGCCTTATGAACTCAGAACTCTTCTACTAGGTAAATACTTTTTCATTGGGGAAAGACTCAAGGAAGTAGTATTGCAATTAGATTGAATGATGAAATAACAGGGTTCTCCCAAATACCTTGTGGAATTATTCAGGATATTCCTTGTGCCTTGCCCTGTTCCATCAAACCACAGGCATATTGCAGTATTCTTTCATTGGAAAGTATTTGCTGCCAACTTCTGATCCCATGTGTGGTGTTTCCAACCATGTGCAAGAGTCATTTTTGGAAGAGTGTTATGTTCTGCTTGAATAAATTGGAAGTGAAATTGCGTAAGGTTGCATACTGCTGATTTGATAACATCAGCGCTGTAGCCAAGTCCCAGACTGCTATAACTGTTGGTACAACCATATTGCACCTTTCCTAATTTCTTAAAATGTTTGCTAAGACTCCTTTATAGTGGGTTACACTTTGATTCTCGCTTCCTGTAGAACTAGGTGTGAAAAATGTTACACGAGCAAATTTAATTCATTTTTTTAAGGGAAGATGTTTTTTTTAGGTAATTCTACAAACAGTATGGGCTGAATTTTGATGGGGAAGGTAGGTCCAAGGCAGATGGGAAACCCGGGAGAACGGGGGAAGTGGAGGGAAGATCCCAAGGATTGGTGGCTGGGAGCAGGGGGAGGGGAGGTTTCGTGGTGGGGATCAGAGGCCTGGGTGGGGTGGGGGGAATGAGAGGCCTCGTGAGGGAGTCTCTGATTGCCGGGGGTGGATTAGGGAGGGTCACTGGATCCAGGAGGTAAGTGTAAAGGCATTTACCTCCTGAATCCAACAGTCCTTGCTTCAGCTGGCAGGTTCCACGAGACATGCAAAACCCATCCAGCCAAAGTTCAATACAAAATCGAGGTTAAAGCAAAGGCTTCCATCCTCATTATAATATTAAAATAGACCACCTGCCTCCTGGCAGCGGATTAGCTGCCCCCCTCCATCCCGAGGTCGAGGTTCAGATTTTTAACACTTTAACTACCCCCAAGCCCCCGACCCACCCATTGTTTTTAGGTAAAATTCTCCCCTATGTTCAGCTTTCCTTCTATTTATTTGTTCTACTAACTTTAAAAATAAATTAGGCCATACCACTTCAAGACAGTTACAATTAGATGTCACAATCAAACTTAACAAAATTCAGCCTTCCTCTTGTGTTTAAAGTTGTGTTTCTTTATAGTACTAAATTTGTGTAAAGACGGTTCTGCTTTTACAGGAATTAAACACAAACACGAACTTGGCAGTGTGAAGAACACTGCTGAATTACACGCTACATAAAAAAAACACCTTAATTGAGAAAGTTTCTTGCCCAGCAGGAATAATGGCCATGTGTGTCGCCAAATAAACCTTTTATGAATCAAGACCAATATCACAGTGCCATCCATGTGACACATGAGTCTCCATTCTGTACAACACACATTTGCAGATTCTCCACTGCAAATTGTGGCATAAAAGGCAACAATAAATGTGGGGTGCAAAGTAGATTAGCAGAATGAAGATGATATTCATTTACTCTTTGTCACCATAAAATGTGAAATTATTTTATTTTTTGGCTTAACTGTCTTAACACCACCACCATCCAAGTTCTCCTCCAAGTCACACACCATCCTGACTTGGAAATATATCACTGTTCCTTCATTGTCACTGTGTCAAAATACTGGAACTTCCTCCCTAACAGCACTGTGGGAGTACCTTCACCACACGGACTGCAGCGGTTCAAGAAGGTGGCTCACCGCCACCTTCTCAAGGGCAATTAGGATTGGGCAATAAATGCTGGCCTTGCCAGAGACACCCACATCCCAGGAATGAATTTTTTAAAAGTTGAACCTATTCCTGCATAAATAAATCCATCAAGTTACTGTAGTTCTTTGTTGTTCTACACAAGCCATCCCTCAATTAAATTTGATTCTGTGAGAAACTCTCTCCGATAGCCTACATGAGTGAATTGGAAAAACATAAAGAAATATGTCCTAGCGGTACATTTTTAGGGATTCAAGTATTTGCAGTAGTTTCTCATTATAATGCTCCCTATTACACATAACCTCTGTGTAACAGAATGTGAAAGGGACGACATGTAAGCCATAGGATGTTGAGAGTTCTGTATCCGAGATAGGGGTATAACTTTAAGAAGTTATATAAAAGGCAGTACAGCTTTAAGAAATCATTGACCTTAATTGCCTTTAATCAGGAACAACTTCCAGCCTGTAAGAATACAAGGCAGGGAAATGGTTCAGTTATGGAGAGGAGTTTGTAGAGGAAGGAATTGAGAGTGAGAAGGTGTAGGCTGGAACGGAATCCTTGTTACTGTTTTGTTTATCTCTGCACTTAAAGCAACAACTGCCTAGGGGAATAAACTTCACTTGTTTTAAGCTCTAGTCTGCGAGCCTAATTGACCACTGGGTCCTGGGCCTGCTTCAGCTTGTTACACTCTGACATATGTTTATATATTCCTTATGAATAGATGAATTATTATGACACAACTCTAAACAATGAGGTACTTTCTGCAGTTCTCCAATGGCTCAGTAGCTCAACACAGTCAGTATGTGAGCCAGTTTCAATTCCTGGTCTGTAGTTTGTTAGCTGATGTGTTTATGGACATCTTATGAGGACAGGAGTAGATTCAGCTGTGATACCTTTGATGGCTGAATAACCAACTTGCCAATACAACATCAAGAATGGCCACTTGGGCAGAGCATGTGAAGGCTACTGGTGCCTATGGAACTTCCCCCAGCAATAATGAATGCCTTGGGGAAAGGAGGAGAATAAAACAGAAAAAATATGGTTGACTCTGAATGTACTGTACATGGAAATGCTATTTACAATACACTTTAGGAATTGGCAAAGGGACACTGGCAAAACATCAGACAAGATATGTTAACAAAGATACTTTAGAGTTACAATTAATTCCCAGCACAGCCCATAAAATATTCCTATACTAAACAAATCTCCTTTTAAAACAATGTAACAGAACACATACACATCAGTACTTTGGCATCAATTATTAACTATATGCAAGTATGGTAAAGACGGCAAATGACAAATACTGAAATCATACGTAATTAAATGTACTAACTGGTTAAAAAACACTTTAAGGGGCATATTTTCCACTGTTACATTTTAGCAATAAAAATAGACATGAGTACAAAGCAATGTTCCCCACTTGATAATCAGGTCAACTTTTTGTTAAAATTCATAAACAGAGGAAAATATAGATTCAAGCTGATCATTTCGAAATGAGCAACTTGACATTTTCTTTTGTTTAACACTTTAGCTATGTACTGATCTATAGTGTAATGGTGCTGGAAATAGCATGTGTACGGACACACATAAATCAGACAGTATTTATTAAATAAAGATAAAAGTACTGAATGATAGATTAAGGCATGAATCACAAAGCACACTTTGATACAACTGAAGGAGGAAACAAAGCCTAAAATAAATATTTTATCATGTGTTACAGGCCAAGGTAAACTGCGCATGCATACATGCTGGAGCTATTGTTGCAATGGTTTCTTTTATGCTCCTATGAATCATTACTGGTAAAACCCTATTTAGAGACTCCAAAAGGTGTGGCCTTAATGAATAAATGATTGTTGAGCAGTGGTGCACTTGCAGGATAACAGCAGAAATCTGTGGTTTTCTGAAAAATAAACCATTAAGTGATTTTTGGGCCACAGATCTCATGAGAAGTTATGCCGACTGGTTCAATTCAGTACATTTTTGGTTAACTCGTGATGGGGAAATAAACTATGCAGTACAGGGCATTCTACAGAGTCGACCTTTGTTGTTGGAAATGAATATGGAGTCTGAAAGGCAAAATATTATGTAAATAACTGGGGTAAGAACAAATGTCAGGTGCTAGATTGCCTGTAAATCACCATGAAGCAAGTTGGTTTCACAGAAGAAATAATAGGAGACAAATTGGTATTCTAGCTTTCGCACAACTAAACAATGCCATTAAGTAAGATATGGTAAACCAGAAACCATTTAACTTCATTATGGCATCAATTGTGTACTGTAAATGATGTAAATAATTTGTGATTTACTAGCACTTAGGGCTGGATTTTCTCAATGGGAAGCTTTTGGAGGCGGGACTGCTGCTTGCCAGCTTTCAATCCGGCCTCCATCAGCTTCTGGCCTACCAGCGGGATTTTCCTCTGATTGACCTTGTTAAGCCCGTCCAGTGGGCTCAGCAGGCCAATTAGGGGGAAGTCACTGACAGAGTATGTCAATGTATGACGTGCCATCTGTCAAGAACTTTTGAAAGAAGCAATGTCATCATTTGACAGCTCTGTGAAGCTGTCAAACACTGACATTTTGTGTAGTTTGATGAGTCCTTGGGCAGGATTTTCATTGGGCCGTGGAGGCGAGATTGGAGGCGTGTGGGGGGGTTAAAATCCCGAAATCAGGGGGCACGAACCCATCCCGCCCCCAACCTGCCTCCATGCCAGTTTCAAAGGAAACGGGTACCCGACCCGCACTGGGACCCGCCTCCCCGAGGCAGGAAGGGGATTAGTGCCAATTTTAGCCTAATCCCTATTTTCATTGGTGAAATGTGGGATTCCCGACGGCTCCAAACCACACCAAGTTAGCGAGGCGGGCCGATGGGATGAAGGGCTTGGAGGGGTCGAGATGTCCGGTGTTCAGGTGAATGATGGGTGCATGAGTGCAAAGGTAAGTGTGTTTGGTGTGTGTAAAGTGTTTAAATAAGTTTTACTTACATGTACTTACCTTTACAGCCTTCCTTCCTTCAGGTCTCGGGAGTCCCTCATCTCACTGGCACAGAAAGCAGAATGGCCGCGATCTATCAAAAATTGCAGCATTCAGCTTTCTGTTCCGGAGAGATCTCTAAATCATCCTGAGAGGAAGGAATTAACCTGGAGTACAGATTGTCAGTGTTTGACAGCTTCAAACAGCTGTGAAACACTGATATTTCATCTGTCAAAAGCTCTTGACAGATGAAATATCAATCTGTGACGTCACCTGTTGCCGGGTGGCCCTTAATTGGTCTGCTGAGCCCGCTGGGCGGGCTCAACAAGGTCAATCAAGTCAAAATCGCGTGGGTTGGCTAGAACTCGATGGAGGTGGGACGACAACCCTGAAAGTTGTAGTCCCGCCTCCTACCCGCCTCCTCAATGAAAATCCAGCCCCTTGTGTTTAGAACTCATCAAACCTTTCAACTTTGCAGAAATCACCTGGCTGTTGGTTCGGAAGATCCAGTCTGTGATATCTACAATGGAGATGTCGGGACTCCGGCTCCACAACGGCTGAAGGCTGTCGGCAGAAACAAAGGTAAGTGAACATTTTATAACATTTAACACTCACCTTACATACTTACCACTCCACACTTGCACCGATCACTCACCTCTACATCGCACTTTCAGACCCCTCCGACCCCTGCAGACCTCCTTCTCGTCTCCTGCATCCTGGCGGGATTCCCCGAGGTTGGGAAGCCTGCACTTCGGAGCTAAAAATGGGGATAATCCTATTTTCTGCCTGTTAACTACTTGTTTACAGGCAGTTAATAGGCTTTAATCCCTTTCCCGCCTCGAGGAGACGGGACCCGGGGCAGGACGGCTTCCCACCTCCTGGCAAGAAGGCACGGAGGTGGGTTGGGGGTGGGTTTGCCAGCCGCCCCCAAATTCTGCAACTTTACCGGCAGTCCCGCCTCCATACCCGCCTCCTCGGGGCTGACAAAATCCAACCCTTATTGTTGCCATTTGCTCCTTTTTGGACGATGCAGTCAGTTTTTATGTGGAACTTCTAGAAAATTATAAAATGAAAACTATATACCAAAAGTTTGATTTCCCCCCATTTACTTCTGTATCTTATAAGGTGTTTTTAAGATTACTAAGATTTTCAATGAAATTTCATCATCAGCAAAGCAAACAATCAAAACTCAAGCCATCATGATTCCATCTCCCCTACCCCCTGCTCCCTGCACCATCCCCCGCTTCTTGTCTGGTTTTGGGCTTGGCAAAAGGTGACAGGGAATGTTACCTTGCAGTAGGTGATCCATGCACCTTACTTCCATCTACCAGGCCACTGACAGTCGATTTTGCCAATAGGGACACGTTGGGGGCGGGACTGATGGTTGTCGGATTTCAGTTCCACTCCCAATGACGTCCGGCCAACCCTCGCTATTTTCCCTTGATTGACCTTGTTAAGCCCACCCTGCGGGCTTAGCCGGCCGATTAAGGGAAAGCCGGTGACAGAGGATGTCAGCATATGACGTTTCATCTGTTGAAAATTTTTGACAGATGAATTGTTAGCGTTTGACAGCTTTGAGAAGGATTCAAACACTGACAATTTGTGTTCTATGGTGAGCCCTTGCACTGAAGGTGCACCAAAACCTCTTTCCTCAGCAGAAATCAGATGGCTGCTGCATCAGAAAATGCAGCAGCCATTCTGTCATCTCTGCCGTTGAGATGAGGCACATCTGGATCCCCAAGGGTTGAAGCCTGCAGGAAGAAGCAAAGGTAAGTAAACTTTTTCTAACACTTTACACTCACCTCTCATACTTACCTCTCCACACTTGCACCCATCACTCACCTCCACAGCGGACTTTTCGATCCCTCTCACCCCCGCAGACCCAATGCTCGCCTCGCTGACCCTGGCGGGGTTTCCCGACGTCGGGAAGCCCGCACTTAGAGGGGTAAAATGGGGATAAGCCTCTTAACTGTCTGTTAACTACCTGTTAACAGGCAGTTAATTGGCTGTAATCCCCTTTCTGCCTCGAGGAGATGGGTCACTGCACGAGTCGGGGACCCGCCTCCTGGGAAGATGGCATGGAGGCAGGTTGGGAGCGAGTTCAGTACCCGCTCCCAGTTTCTGCCATTTTCCCGGCAGTCCCGCCTCCATACCCGCCTCCCCAGGGCTGGCAAAATTCCCCAGGCCAGTAACTGAGAATATGGATTAATAGCCCAGCTGAGTTGAGTTTAGGTCTATATTTGAGTCATGAAATTGCAAAGCTCTGCTGTCAATGTCAATCCCTCACTGTAGGCAAGCTTGGCTTGTAATTTTGGATGCATGGGCGCAATTAATTCACTGTGTGCTGCAATTTGTGGCAATCAAAAAAGGGAACCAGTCAGAAATTGCTCTGACAGTCTCCTTGCAAAGGGGGGTTTATGATAATAAGTTCCCACTGTTCCCAAAATTCACTGGCATACTCAAACATAGATTTGCTCTCTGGACCACTCAGGCTTCTCTACAGCTGTGTAAAAATGTCCAGAATAATTACGCCTTTGGCATGTTGTATAACTTTGCAATTCATTGTGGACTCATCATGCAACAGGAGGGTAAGGAGGCCGCTGGTGCAGTAGCAGCAATGACGATGAAGAAGACAAGGAGGAGGAAATTAAGAAAGCAGATGTTCCCCTTTAGAAGATTGGTGCAGCAGGCACTCATAGATAACTGTTTCCCAGTACAGCCTCCACTGTAGCTTAACTGATGCCTTCCACTATCCCATCAGTCAAAATCTTAACAAGGCCCATCTCGACAGAAGCAGTCATCACTAATGAGAAATAAAGTGCTCCAAATTTATTAGGTGATACTTAAATAATGATATGCTGTTACTGCCTGCCACTATGTTTCCCCTCATGATTCTACAAATTATGATTCTTCTGCTGCCTATCTTACTACTGCTTCTAAGTGCTCCCTGAGTAGAAGGAGTCAGTGTGGTGCCAGGCTGCTGTTCCTCAGTGTGGGTCTCAAGGAAAGGAGATAACCCTGCACCTCTGCGTGCAGGCCATGAGATGGCACTGCTGCAGCTGGAGCCACATCTAAGAAGGCAGTCAGTGGTTGCGAGTGCCTGCCTATTAAATGACAATGGCCCAAAAATGACTGTGGCAGGCCAACGAACGGCGCCCGTTGTTGGTTAGATTTGCCCTTGCCCGTTTAATGTTGACATTGGCCCAGAAATTCGGGACGGGGGCTTCCTGTGGGTGCAAGCCCCGATCTGCACTTACCTTGCGCGCCAGCCGTTGAGCTGTGGGCCCCCGTGGAATTCCATTCCGGGGCCTGGTCCAGCTGCCGGCACGCAGTGCTTGCGTATCCCAGGGGCGCAGTTAGTTCGATGCATCCCCTGGGATCATGTGGGCCATGGGAAGCCAATCGGAGCAGGGAATGCTCCATTCGTAAGTCTGACAGGAAGTGCTGTCAAGACTTATAAATACTACGGCCCCAAAATAGCACTAAATCTTCAAATAATTTTTTTTTTAAATCACATTTTTTAAATAAACTATAAATTACATGAAATAACTATTTTAAACAATAATTTAAATTTTTGAAAAAAAGTTTTATTTTCTAACGGGGCTAAAAATAAACTTACCTTGCTTTAAAGTATTTAAAAATAATAAACCTGTGGAAAAAATGTTTTAATTTTAATTAATTCACCACTTACCTTGTAAAAAGCAGGCCTTACGCCTGCTTTTTACATTTCTAAATTCTGCAGGCTTACGTTCCCGGGAAAACCTGTAAAAAAGACCGAAGTTCGATGCGCACGCGCAGCCCCTCCTGCACACGCGTTCGACCTCTGAACCCCTTTGTTCAGAGGAACGGAAGTGCCGGTTTCCCATGCATGCGCAGTGCATGCAGGAAACCGGCACTTCCATTGGGCTTACAGGTGAGTACCCCGTGCGTACTCACCCGTGGCGACCTGAATTTCTGGGCCAATATTTTGCCTTGCAAGTTGCTGGAAGCGCAAGATGGAAACGGCGTGGCACCCTCTACAGGGCCACTGGGATCTGTGTGAACAGGGAAAGCAACTGTGTATCTCCTTAACCAATCAGATTGAAGGATTGAGAAATGAACAGCACACGGTTTGAACAAGTAAGTGTAAATTAGAGTGGGTAACTTCATTGTCAAATCAGGTACAGAAAAAGAAAAAAAGAGAAGGAAAGAAATGTTGGATTAAGAAAGAGAGAAAAGAGACAGAAAGAAAAGTAAAAAAAATGTAATTTATTTTTAAATATCAACCAACAATTTAAATCTGAAAGAAGAGACGCCACACTTGTAATAGTTAATTTGCTGTGCCAGATAGGTTGACTGGCAGTAGTTAACACTTAGCATGTTGTTAAAAGGGTACTTGGGCTTGAAATGACTTGATTTAACTTTCTGTGGTGAGTTTAGTACGTATCTACCGCGCAAATACAGCAACTTCACGCCTTTTAATGCATTTGAATGGTGAGCCAGACAGTAAGATGCTGTTTTTGCAAAGCTAATGGCGGAACGGCACATCTCTGACAGCAACTTTTCGGTTTCCGCATTTAATCACACATCTACCTCTCGCCTGAAGTTACTGTGGCATTTGCACATATATAACGGCGAGCGCTATTAGTCCAACTGTTATTTTGGCACCAAATTTTGGACCAATACTTCAATTCTTTGAGGAGGCAGCCTGTCAAACCCAGCATTGGCACACTCCTGTAGGTTGAAACCAAAGAACATAAGAACATAAGAAATTAAGAACATAAGAAATAGGAGCAGGTGTAGGCCAATCGGCCCCTCGAGCCTGCACCGCCATTCAATAAGATCATGGCTGATCTGATCCTAACCGCCAATCCACTATCACAGAACCATCTCCTGAATCTAACAGAATTAGACACACGAAATAGGAGCAGGATCAGGCTACACGGCCCCTGGGCCCGCTCCGCTACCCACAGGGCCATGACCGATCCGAACCTAGACTCATGTCCAAATTCCTGTCCGCTCCCCATAACCCTTAATTCCCTTTACTTCTAGGAAACTGTCTATTTCTGTTTTAAATTTATGTAATGATGTAGCTTCTACAGCTTTTTGGGGCAGCATATTCCATGGGCCTACCACCCTCTGAGTGAAGTAGTTCCTCCTCATCTCAGTTTTGAAAGAGCAGCCCCTTATTCTAAGACTATGCCCCCTAGTTCTAGTTTCACCCATCATCGGGAACATCCTCCCCGCATCCACCCGATCCAACCCCTTCACAATCTTATATGTTTCAATAAGATCGCCTCTCATTCTTCTGAATTCCAATGAGTAGAGTCCCAATCTATTCAACCTCTCCTCATATGTCCATCCCCTCATCCCTGGGATTAACCGAGTGAACCTTCTTTGTACTGACTCGAGAGCAAGTATGTCCTTTCTTAAGTATGGACACCAAAACTGTACGCAGTATTCTAGGTGCGGTCTCACCAATACCTTGTACAACTGAAGCAATACCTCCCTATTTTTATATTCTATCCCCCTAACAATGAAAGCCAACATTCCATTGGCCTTCTTAATCACTTGCTGCACCTGCATACTAACCTTTTGAGTTTCGTGCACCAGGACCCCCAGATCCCTTTGTACTTCAGTACTTTCCAGTTTCTTGCCATTAAGATAATAACTTGCTCTACGATTTTTCCTGCCAAAGTGCATAACCTCACACTTTCCAGTATTGTATTCCATCTGCCAAATCTCTGCCCACTTACTTAGCCTGTCTATGTCCCCTTGCAGGTTTTTTATGTCCTCCTCACTCACTACTTTCCCTCCCATCTTAGTATCATCTGCAAACTTTGATATGTTACACTCGGTCCCCTCCTCCAAATCGTTAATATAGAGTGTAAAGAGTTGGGGACCCAGCACTGACCCCTGTGGAACACCACTAATTACTGATTGCCAGTCTGAGAATGAACCATTTATCCCAACTCTCTGCCTTCTGTTAGATAGCCAATCCTCTATCCATGCCAGAATATTACCCCCAATCCCGTGATTTTTTATCTTAAGCAATAATCTTTTGTGTGGCACCTTGTCAAATGCCTTTTGGAAGTCTAAATACACTACGTCCACTGGTTCCCCTTTATCCACCCTAATATGTTACTTCCTCAAAGAACTCCAGCAAATTTGTCAAACATGACTTCCCCTTCATAAAACCATGCTGACTTTGTCTTTTAAATTATGATTATCCAAAGGACTTCATAGTCGACTCACAGCGTTCGTGAGAGAAACTGTGTCTGGACTTAATCCCTCTGTCACCTGGGGGTACCCTGAAGATGCTATTGAAGTAGCCACTCACTTCACGGTGCACTGCAGTAGTGAAAATCCTTCACACATCACTGCAGAGAGATTGATAGTGCACTCTGCTCATTCGCTGACTATCTTTGCAGGGTGTTCAGGATTCCTTCAAAGGGTGCCATCAAGGTCCTTTGATTCTTGAGCAACTTTCTTGTGAAGGCAGGCCCAGCAGGGCAGCAATCCCTTGGCCATGGAACTGCTCAGGCTGAAAACTTGGCAGCTGCTTTCTGTTCCTTCACTTCCTCCTCCTCCTCACTTGTGATCTTCCTCCCTGGTGCTCACTAACTAAATGACTGAGGGTACTAGGATCTCTACTGGTGCTTGCAGCAGGTGAAGTGTGCGATGCATCCTGCTGTGAAAGCTTCTATTCCTGGCTTTCACCAGCTGGTTTCACCTCATCCTGGGAAGACCTTACAGGAGTAAAGGAGGATATGTTACTATGGTTTCAGGGTGGAATGCCTTATAATAGAGGTAAGATGCCAATGTATCGTGTGTGCCTGTTGTGCAATGTATGCCTTTGTGTTACTGAAAGAATGAGAAAATGTAACTTACAATTTTTGGGTCTGCACTAAATGTTCTCTCAGGTACAGCCCCCTGGGTCATTCCCATAAACAGATCTTGCATTCCTAATAAGCTGGAGAACACATTTACTGCCCAATATCTAGTTAGATGATAATGTGACACGGCAACGGTAATAACAAGACCACGTGCTGTTTGTACTGGATGCTATATTCCCGCAAGTGCCGCCACATGTATACTCCTATGTTTTCGCAAGAGGGACAGAGGAGCACTCTGGTGAGATGAGACCAATTGTAAACACACAAACAGGTTTTGTTTTACGTGTCATAGACAGAATACAGTTTTCACAGCAAGATTCAATCAATTTCATATTACTCCTCGTACCATAAAAATAATGAAATGTGATTTTTCCCTTTTTATGTAAACTCACTTTACAAGTCTGCAATCTCTGAACTGACAGATTGCAGCAAGACCTCCACGTGTCACTCTGATTGTTCTAGGCACAGATTAACCAAGAATGCCCTATCATGAGAGAGAGAGATAAAGAGAGAGATTGACCTCTCACCCCTCCCTTCTTTATCTGCATTGACGATTGGCTCACTGAGCTGCCACAATAAAAGATGCCACCTTGAATAAGAACTCCCCCCCCTCCCCCGCACCCACCTCCCCCCGCACCCCCACACCCCGCCCCCCTGCCCGCCCTGGTGTGTGAGCTAGAGGAACATGTTGGTCCCGATTTTAACTCTGGGCCAGTTTTGGTGTCAGTTCAAAACTCACCCACTGCAGCAAAAATCAGGCTTGGTGTAGTTTATCTCCCAGACCTCAGTATAATCTCACCGGCTGGTGGGTCTCCCACCCAATTCTCCGACCCACTAGGAAACCCACCCACTTCTGGAGCTCAATTTCCGACCGGTCAGCCGGATTTCAGATAAGGGGATTGAAGTCACCAAAAGTGCTGCACTATCAACTGCTTCCTGGCCTGTCTAGCTGCACTGTGTTCTGCTAGCTCTCCTTCTTGTTGATTTCCCGCATCTTCATCCAATTTTTCCTCATCTGATGATACCTCTTGTTGCTGTGCCTACTCCAACTCCAGTCCACTTTGCATTGCCAGGTTGTGCAAAAAGGAGTAAAGTACAACGATGAAGCCCACTTTGTCTGGGCCATATTGTAGGGAACCACCAGGGCGATCAAAGCACCTAGGGCAGCCAGTGAGTTTCCAGCGAGAACACGACGGTACATCGATTTTCACAATTATAACCGCTTACTTGCCCCATTCCTGCCGCGCAGATTGGGCTAAAATCGGGGCAGTGGTCTGTTTAGCTAGGTCCCCTGATGGCTGCATTGAATGAAACCCATTCTAACATTGAAGCTATATAGTGCCCTTAATGGAAAAAATTTCCCACGGCATTTCACAGAAGTGTAAGGAAAAATGTACACCGAACCAAAGAAAGAATAAAGAACTGAAGTTTAAGAAGGTGGAGGATAGGATGCTGGCTGAAAAAACATTGGAATTAGTGGGGGGAATTTTAACCCTCAAGAACGGGTGGATTGGGGGCAGGAAGGGAGTTCAAATAATTGATATTTGGATCGTGACCGTAACCCTGCTCCAATGCGCCCACTTCTGTGTTTAACGAAGGCATGTTTGGATGCCTGCGAGTAACTTACTCGCTAAAGTCGGGGCTTTAACTAGTGCAGGTGCTTATTCCTGCAATTAACATTCTTAGAAGATGTCCTGAACCAAACTGTTCGCAACCTTGGTGTCATATTTGTTACTGAGATGAGCTTCCGACCACATAGCCGCTTCATCACCAAGACCGTCTACTTCCACCTCCGTAACACCTTCCGACTCTGCCCCTGCCTCAGTACATGTGCTGCTGAAACCATCATCCATGCCTTTGTTACCTCTAGACTTGACTATTCCAATGCTCTCATGCCTGGCCACCCATCTTCCACCTTACTCAAACTTGAGGTCATCCAAAACTCTACTGCCCGTATCCTAACTCGCACCAAGTTCCGTTCACCCATCTCCCTTGTGCTTGCTGACCTACATTGGCTCCCTGTCTGGCAATGCCTTGATTTTAAAATTCTCATCCTTGTTTTCAAATCCCTCCATGGCCTCACCCCTCACCCCTCCGTATCTCTGTAACCTCCTCCAGCCCTGCAACCCTCTGAGATCTCTGCACTCCTCCAATTCAATCTCTTGCACATCCACAATTTTCATCGCTCCATCATTGGCAGCCTTGCCTTCAGTTGCTGAGGCCCTAAGCTCTGGAACTCCCTCCCTAAACCTCTACGCCTCTCTACCTCTCTTTCCTCCTTTAAGATGCACCTTAAAACCTACCTCTTTGACCAAGCTTTAATTCATCTATCCTAATATCTCATGTGGCTCGGTGTCAAATATTTGTTTGATAACGTTCCTGTGAAGCGCCTTGGGACGTTTTACTATGTTAAAGGCGCTATATAAATGCAAGTTGTTGTTACTGTTGTTTTAGGAGTCAAGGGATACCCCCTTCAAACTCGGATCATGACACCTATGAGGAACCCCACAAATGAGACGCAGGAGTGCTATAATGAGAGCCGCATGACCACCAGGTGTGTCATAGAGTAAGTCATTGGAATGTTGAAGATGCGCTTCAGGTGCCTAGATAGTTCTGGAGGTGTCTTTCAGTATTCACCATTGAGGATGTCCAGAACAATACTGATTTGCTGTGTCCTGTACAACATTGTGCAGCAGAGAGGATTGTAGGTGGAGGAGGACGAAGTAGCTCATCACTCATCTTCAGAAGAGGAGAACATAGAGGAGAAGGAGGATGAAGGTGGAGCACCCATCATCAGACCAGCTGCCAACATTGCTGCCCAGGGATGCCCTAATATCGTGAACGTTCAGCTAGTACTGATTAACACAACAAAACATAAGAAATGAAATCCTGTGGTCTGCTCCCACTGCCAGGACCAGCCTATGTCCCCGTCCTTTGCACTAAAGAGTCCTTCAACCATTCATCCACGCATTGTACCTCCGCCCAACAGGTCCCGTCATGTATTGACATTCATCATGAAACAAGTAAAAGGGCGAGTTGACACTCGAGACACAATAATGGGCAAGATGTGGAAGTGGTGCTAATCAATAAGTTTTATATGGCATTATAAAAAAAGGAAACTTAACAGCATAACATTTTGTCAAACACCCATGTGCATGTTGGCTACTAGCTAGGGTGGGGGGGGGGCACAGGTGAGAAGTGGGAGTGCTTTGAGTGGAGGTCCCACTACCATGTCCCCTTTCACCATTATCCCTCTCCTGGGCCAGTGCTACATCACTACTACCACTCTGCTGCAGACCAGCTTGGTGGAGATGCGTTGTAAGGCCACGGATAAGGTAACTAACACCCCGTTTAAAGTGGCAGACATCTCTTGCTTGGCCAAGGTCATAGCCTGCATGGTTTCATTTGAGAGCCGTGCTTGAAGCTCCGTGGAGGTGGCCACTCTCTCCATGGCAGATATTCTCGCAATTCCCTGCGCCACCAATCCACCAGCGATCGAGTTGAACTCCTCCATCCTCTCTGCTATTCTGGAGAGTACCTGGCTCAGTTGCTGATGCACCTCGAGCATTCTCCTTCTCAACGATAACCCCCGGTTCAGCATCTGTGTTCAGATGAGCAGAGCTTGGAGAGGAATGCACGCCCCAACGCGGACGCTACACAGCTGTCCCTACCACCAGTGTCTGCTTGTGCTTACTTGTGAGTTGTGAATCACCAGGTAAAAACCCAGCTAACTGTCTAAGTGGACCCACTGAAGCGTGAGTATCTGCAGTAGTGCATGGCTGTATGTCCTGTAACGGTGCATCCTCACAAGGAATGAGGTTCTCTGAGGAATTGTCCTCATGGATGTCCTGCAACACTTGCTGTATGCGTTAACGGCCCTAGAAAACAAAAGAAAATGACATGATTTAGTCATGTCAAAGTCACAATCTTGACAATCACCATACTCAATCTTCTCATAGTTCAGTCAGCATATGTGTGTCAGAAATATTTGTAATTCCGTCACCAGCTATCTGCGAGTTCCCTGTCTCTCCATCTCCGATTGAATGGGAAACAGATGTGCCATTTATCTCTAGGGCCTCCTCCTCTGCATCTTTGTTAGCTGGACTATTTGTGGCAGGCCACCTCCAGTCCTTTCCTGATCCCTTGTGTCCTGTGCTCTCTTCTCCTACAAGGGGTGAAAAAGCAGACCTGTGAGTGAGTGAAGGTCACATATTCACCCGATGGATGCAGTGCATTCGGTGAGAGTGACTATAAGACAGATGCATCACATTGTATAAGGATTGGGTTGAGTGGCATCAGTGGGTGGATAAATAGGGAGGTGATGAAGTGCATAGAAAGTGAAGGCTGGGTGCTGCTGAAAATTGAGTGGGTGTGAGGAGTGATGTGATAGAGAACGCTTGGCAAGACAGAGTGAAAGGAGGGGTGTCTTAAACCACAGGATGTAGATGAATCTGCAAATGTACTCACTTTTCCTGACCTGGTTAGGTCACTAAACCACTTCCTACATTGCATCTAAGACTGAGACACAATTAGAGGAATTTTAACATGAAAAAATGGCTGGGTTAACAGCATGCGGGTAGTTAAAGTTTAAAAAATCTAAATCCTGACCCCAACTTGCCTCCAACCTGCCCACTTTCAACTTTTACTCAGGCAGGACGGGGGCGGGCAGCCAGCCCACTGCCAGGAGGCGGGTTGGCATTTTAAATATGATAACGAGGCCCTGAAGCCTCTGCTTTAACCTGCTGTGCCGGTTTTACTGCAGCCGGTAGCTGCAACAAGGCGCGCACAGCCTCGGGGAGCACTCCTTGTGGGCCGGGAGCAACAGAAGTGCTTCCTCCCGGACCCCAAGCTCACCCACCATCAGTCCGCTCCATATAAACAATCAGGCTGGCTTCTGGGCGGGGAACCTGCCCATAACATCACCCACGCACCATGGAGTTAAAACTCCACAGTGTGGTTTCCTGCGGTCTACCGCCCCCACCCCCCACCGCTCCGGGTGGGTCGGAAACTGGAAAATCCAGCCCAATGCTGCTGTTGCTGCTGCTCACCTCCTCAGCTACCTCCAACCATGCCTTCTTGGTGAGAGCTGCATTTCCATTGCTGGGAAAAGTATGTCCTTCCTGTTCCTGAGTGCACCCAGCAGTAATTCCAGTCATACATCATTGAATCTGGGTGCTGCCCTTGCTCTTTGTGCACCATCTATTGTGAGCACCTCCAATTGCCATCTGTGCATTCCACACCCCTGCTCAGAGCCCGTCTTCAGATTAATATCGGGGCCATTGAGTCTAGCAGTAACAAAGGCAAGAATGAGAGTTTCAGTGGCAAATGGGCTGAGGTAAGGCTGAAGGTGGGCAGTGTTACAGAGGTAGAATTAGGCAGTCTGTGATGGACAGGATATGAGGTCGGCATTTCAGCTCAGGGCCAGACAGGATGTGAAGATTGCAAACAACCTGGTTCAGGCAGAGGTAGTGGTCAGGGAGGAGGAATTGAGTCAGTAGTGAGGGTAGGGAATTTATGACAGGAGCCAAAGGCAATAGCTTTGGTCTTCACAATGTTTAGCAGGTGGAAGTTACAGCTCATTCAAGACTGGAGGTTGGATAAGCATTCTGACAGCATAGAGGCAGTGAAAGGGTCAAGGGTGACGCTGATGTGGTATAGCTGTGCATCATCATCCTACTTATTGAACTGATCCCATGATGTTGCCAAAGGGATGGATATAGATGAGGAAGAAGAGGCGGTCAAGGTTGGCTCCTTGGATGGTTTCAGAATTGACTGTGTGGAGGGGGAAGCTATTGCTCGAGATTCTGTGGTTACAATCGGATTGGTAAGAGTGGAACTAAGGCAGTTCCATCAAGCTGGAAGCTGTATTTAAAAAATGATCAAAAATCCCGAAACATAATAAGGAACTTTAAATAATCATGGCCCTGAATTTGCGGTCGGAGGCTTCCCGCGGGGAAATGCAGTAAGTGTAAATGGGATTCTTTTGCACTGTGTCTACTCCACAACACTGGGAACTGTGTGATCATTGTGATTATGCTCTGTTTACAGTAAATCCATGAGAATAATTTGACTCACTTGTAGCCTAATATTCAACTAGGACTGGAAAGAGAAAGACCTGGGAACTGATATTTAGTGGGATAAACGAGCAAAGCCAATTTCTACTACAAGTCCTTAACATTGACTCTGGGCCCTATGAAGTTTTGTGGCTTCAGGTCAAATATGGGCAAGGAGACCTCCTGTTGATTACCACCTAACATCCTCTCATAGCTGTTAAATCAGTGTCATGTGTCAGTTGTGGCTCAGTTGGTAGCACACTCGCCTCTGAGTCAGAAGGTTGTGGGTTCAAATTCCAATCCAGGGACTTGAGCACATAAAAAAGCTAGGCCGACACTCCAGTGCAGTGTTGAGGGAGTGCTGCACTGTCAGAGGTGCCGTCTTTTGGATGTGACGTTAAACCGAGGCCCCGTCTGCTCTCTCAGGTGGACGTAAAAGATCCCATGGCACTATTTCGAAGAAGAGCAGGGGAGTTATCCCCGGTGTCCTGGCCAATATTTAACTAACATAACAAAAACAGATTATCTGGTCATTATCGCATTGCTGTTTGCTGTGTGCAAATTGGCTGCTGTGTTTCCCACATTACAACAGTGACTCCACTTCAAAAGTACTTCATTGGCTGTAAAGTGCTTTGAGACATCAGGTGGTCGTGAAAGGTGGCATCGGCAGCGGGTGGAGGCGGAGCAGCGCGGCAGAGTGACTACAAGAGGCTCCAGAGGCTCAGGTAGGCCTCAGTGTGGCATCGGCAGCGGGTGGAGGCAGAGTAGTGCGGCAGAGCGACCACAAGAGGCTCCAGAGGCTCAGGTAGGCCTCAGTGTGGCATCGGCAGTGGGTGGAGGCGGAGCAGCGCGGCAGAGCGACTACAAGAGGCCCCAGAGGCTCAGGTAGGCCTCAGTGCGGCATCGGCAGCGGGTGGAGGCGGAGTAGCGCGGCAGAGCGACTACAAGCGGCCCCAGAGGCTCAGGTAGGCCTCAGTGCGACATCGGCAGTGGGTGGAGGCGGAGCAGCGCGGCAGAGCGACTACAAGAGGCCCCAGAGGCTCAGGTAGGCCTCAGTGCGGCATCGGCAGCGGGTGGAGGCGGAGCAGCACGGCAGAGCGACTACAAGCGGCCCCAGAGGCTCAGGTAGGCCTCAGTGCAGCATCGGCAGCGGGTGGAGGCGGAGCAGCGCGGCAGAGCGACTACAAAAGGCCCCAGAGGCTCAGGTAGGCCCCACCAATCTCCAATCTCAGGCAAGGAGAGAGGTAAAAAGTATTCAAGGTGTGACGTCACCACAAAACAGGTAGGTGATTGGTTGGAGTATTTCTCTCGTTTTAAAACTTTAAGTCTGTGGTTTATAGTTTTTAAGGTTGCTGTGGTGTACCAAGGCCTTTCTGGTGCAGAGTGACTGTTGGTAAACCATTTAACTGGTGTAACTAGAGGGATTGATTTAATTTAAATCCAATTAATTAAAGGGGATACTAGCATCTAAAATCGGGCAGAGGGTGTCCATAACTAACAATAAAAAATTTAATTAATTACATAGAATGGAGCAGGTGATGTGTTACTGTTGCGAGATGTGGGAGCCGGTGGACCCCATTGAGGCTCACGGTGATTACGTCTGTGACAAGTGTCTGCTGCTACAGGAACTCCAGCTCCGTGTTGATGAGCTGGAGTCTGAGCTTCAGACACTGCGACACATCAGGGAGGGGGAGAAGTACCTGGACTCTGTGTATCAGGAGGTGGTCACACCTATGAAGTTAAGTAATTCAGATGTAGCCCATGGTCAGGGACAGGACGGTGTGACTACGAGTGAGGCAGGTATGGGGATCCAGGAGGTAGAGCTGGAGGAGCCGTAGCCCTTGCTCTTGACCAACAGGTTCGAGGTTCTTACTCCCTGTGGGGACGGGAGCAGGGACTGCAGGGAGGATGAGCAACCTGGCCACAGCACCGTGGAACGGGGGGCCATTCAAGAGGGGGGAGTAAATAGAAATGTTGTAGTGGTAGGGGATAGTATTATTAGGGGGATAGATAGAGTTCTCTGCAGCCGAGAGCGAGAGTCCCGAAGGCTGTGTTGCCTGCACAGTGCCAAGGTTAAGGACATCTTCTCTGGGCTGGAAAGAAACTTGCAGTGGGAGGGGGTGGATCCAGTTGTCGTGGTCCATGTTGGTACAAACGACGTAGATAGGACTAGCAAGCCGGTTCTGTTAAAGGAGTATGAGCAGCTAGGGGTCAAATTAAAAAACAGAACCTCAAGGGTAATAATCTCTGGATTATTACCTGAGCCACGAGCGAATTTGGCTAGGACAAATAAAATTAGAGAGTTAAATGCGTGGCTCAAAGACTGGTGTGGGAGAAATGGGTTTTGCTTCCTGGGACACTGGCACCAGTACTGGGGCAGGAGGGAGCTGTTCCGTTGGGACGGGCTTCACTTGGCCAGTGCTGGGACTAGAGTCCTGGCGGATCATATAACCAGGGCTGTAGAGAGGGCTTTAAACTAACTAGTCGGGGGGGGGGAGGTTCCTAGAGAGCAAATAATAAAAATGACAACAGAGAAGGTCATAGACTTAGGTAGCAGTGGGGAAATTAAAAACCAGAGCGTGTCAGGAAGGGGCAGAAGGTATGGAGTAAAAGGTAAAGTAATAAAAAGGGCAAAAGCAGGAACTAAGTGTCACAATACATATTTGAAAGTTCTCTATCTGAATGCACGTAGCATTTGTAACAAAATAGACGAGTTAATGGCACAAATAACTACATATGGGTATGATCTTGTGGCTATTACAGAAACATGGCGGCAGGGTGACAATGCCTGGGAATTAAACATACCAGGTTATTTAACGATCAGGAAGGACAGGCAGGAAGGAAGGGGAGGTGGGGTGGCTATGTTAATAAAGGAAGGAATCACTGTAATAGAGAGAAATGATATTGGGTCAAAAGATCAGGATAATGAAACAGTTTGGGTGGAGATAAGGAATAATAAGGGGAAAAAAACACTAGTGGGCGTAGTCTATAGGCCTCCGAACAGTTGCAACTCTATTGGACGGAGTATCAATCAGGAAATAGTTGAGGCTTGTAATAAGGGAACATCTATAATTATGGGGGATTTTAACTATCATATTAATTGGACAAATCAAATTGGGCAGGGCTGCCTTGAGGATGAGTTCATTGAGTGTATTAGGGATGGGTTTCTTGAGCAGTATGTAACTGAATCGACCAGGGGGCAAGCAACCTTAGATCTGGTCCTGTGTAACGAGACAGGATTAATTAAGAATGTCCTAGTAAAGGATCCCCTTGGAATGAGTGACCATAACATAGTTGAATTCCATATTCAATTAGAGGGTGAGAAGGTTGGATCTCAAACAAGCGTGCTAAGCTTGAATAAAGGAGACTATGAAGGTATGAGAGCGTAATTGAGTAGAGTGGATTGGGAAAATAGATTAAAGGGTAAGACGATACATGATCAGTGGTGTACATTTAAGGAGTTATTTTACAACTTCCAAAAAATATATATTCCACTGAGAAGAAAAGGGTGTAAAAGAAAAGACAGCCATCCGTGGCTAAGTAAAGAAATTAAGGATAGTATTCGATTAAAAACAAGGGCATATAAGGTAGCCAAATCTAGTGGGAGGATAGAGGATTGGGAAAACTTTAAAAGACAGCAAAAAATAACAAAAAGATTGATTAAGAAAGGGAAGATAGATTATGAAAGTAAATTAGCAAAAAATATAAAAACAGATAGTAAGAGTTTTTATAGTTATATAAAAAGAAAAAGGGTGGCTAAAGTAAATGTTGGTCCCTTAGAGGATGAGACCAGGAAATTAATGGTGGGAAATATGGAGATGGCAAAAACACTGAATGAATATTTTGTATCAGTCTTTACAGTAGAAGACACTAAGAATATCCCAACACTGGACAAACAGGGGGCTATAGGGGGGGAGGAGTTAAACACGATCAAAATCACTAAGGAAGTGGTACTCGGTAAAATAATGGGACTCAAGGCGGATAAATCACCTGGATCTGATGGCTTACATCCTAGGGTCTTGAGGGAAGTGGCAGTAGGGATTGTGGATGCATTGTTAATAATTTTCCAAAACTCCCTGGACTCAGCAAAGGTCCCGGCAGACTGGAAAACTGCTAATGTAACGCCCTTATTTAAAAAGGGCAGTAGACAGAAGGCTGGAAACTATAGACCGGTTAGCCTAACATCTGTGGTAGGTAAAATATTGGATTCCATTATTAAGGAGACAGTAACAGGACATTTGGGTAATCATAATTTAATAGGACAAAGTCAGCATGGTTTGATGAAGGGGAAGTCATGTTTGACAAATTTGCTGGAGTTCTTTGAGGAAGTAATGTATAGGGTGGATAAAGGGGAACCAGTGGACGTAGTGTATTTAGACTTCCAAAAGGCATTTGACAAGGTGCCACACAAAAGATTATTGCTTAAGATAAAAAATCACGGGATTGGGGGTAATATTCTGGCATGGATAGAGGATTGGCTATCCAACAGAAGGCAGAGAGTTGGGATAAATGGTTCATTCTCAGACTGGCAATCAGTAACTAGTGGTGTTCCGCAGGGGTCAGTGCTGGGTCCCCAACTCTTTACAATCTATATTAACGATTCGGAGGAGGGGACCGTGTGTAACATATCAAAGTTTGCAGATGATACTAAGATGGGAGGGAAAGTAGTGAGTGAGGAGGACATAAAAAACCTGCAAGGGGACATGGACAGGCTAAGTAAGTGGGCAGAGATTTGGCAGATGGAATACAATACTGGAAAGTGTGAGGTTATGCACTTTGGCAGGAAAAATCGTAGAGCAAGTTATTATCTTAATGGCAAGAAACTGGAAAGTACTGAAGTACAAAGGGATCTGGGGGTCCTGGTGCACGAAACTCAAAAGGTTAGTATGCAGGTGCAGCAAGTGATTAAGGAGGCCAATGGAATGTTGGCTTTCATTGCTAGGGGGATAGAATATAAAAATAGGGAGGTATTTGCTTCAGTTGTACAAGGTATTGGTGAGACCGCACCTGGAATACTGCATACAGTTTTGGTGTCCATACTTAAGAAAAGACATACTTGCTCTCGAGTCAGTACAAAGAAGGTTCACTCGGTTAATCCCGGGGATGAGGGGATGGACATATGAGGAGAGGTTGAGTAGATTGGGACTCTACTCATTGGAGTTCAGAAGAATGAGAGGCGATCTTATTGAAACATATAAGATTGTGAAGGGGTTGGATCGGGTGGATGCGGGGAGGATGTTCCCGATGATGGGTGAAACTAGAACTAGGGGGCATAGTCTTAGAATAAGGGGCTGCTCTTTCAAAACTGAGATGAGGAGGAACTACTTCACTCAGAGGGTGGTAGGTCCATGGAATATGCTGCCCCAAAAAGCTGTAGAAGCTACATCATTACGTAAATTTAAAACAGAAATAGACAGTTTCCTAGAAGTAAAGGGAATAAAAGGTTATGGGGAGCGGGCAGGAATTTGGACATGAATCTAGGTTCGGATCGGTCATGGCCCTGTGGGTAGCGGAGCGGGCCCAGGGGCCGTGTAGCCTGATCCTGCTCCTATTTCGTGTGTCTAATTCTGTTAGATTCAGGAGATGGTTCTGTGATAGTAGATTGGCGGTTAGGATCAGATCAGCCATGATCTTATTGAATGGCGGAGCAGGCTCGAGGGGCCGATTGGCCTACTCCTGCTCCTATTTCTTATGTTCTTATGTTCTTATATAAATGCAAGCCTTTCTTTTGAACACCAGTTGGAGGAAGCACTAAGAGCAGCAAGAGCAGACAATGTACCCTGGTTGAGGGATTTCAATGTCAAGTGCATGATCCTTCTCCTGAGGGCTCCATCATCACAGCTGCTAGTTTTCAGCCAATTCAATTCACTCCACTTGACATCAAGAAATGGTTGAGTGTACTGGACACAACAAAGGCTATGGACATGTGCTCCAGAACTAGCCGCATCTCTAGCTAAGCTGTCCAGTACAGCTACAACACTGGCATCTACCCGGCAATGTGGAAAATTGCCTAGGTTTGTCCTGTCCACAAAAAGCAGGACAAATCCAACTTGGCCTTCTACTGCCCTATTTGTTTACTCTCAATCATAAGCAAAATGATGGAAGGAATCATCAACAAGGCTATTAAATAAAACATACTTACCAATAACCTGTTCACCAAAGCTCAGTTTGGATTCCACCAGCACCACTCAGCTCCAGACCTTGTTACAAGACTTGGTCCAAACATGGACACAAGAGTTTAATTCCAGAAATGAGGTGAGAGTGACTGCCCTTGATATTAAAGTAGCATTCAACTGAGAGTGGCACCAAGGATCTCTAGTAAAACTGAAGTCAATGTGTTGTGTCCGTGTGTTAATAGAGACACTGAAGGCAGGAGTTGGTTTCACAGGTGTTTACTGAACAAAGTCTGGAGGTGAACTAACTGGTACAACACAATATACAGGCTTATATAGCCCGAGTGGCCATTCCCGGCATTACAGCACACAGGGGGCTCTTAAAGGCACATACACTACAATTCCTCCCCTTTTAGCCAACCAGTACATAATATTTTAAGTAATCATTAATTACATGTTACAAGAACAAGAATCTACACATTGCTGCAGTTAATCAATTATAAGTCAGTCTCTCTGGAGGCTTCCTGACTCGGTCCGGATAACGCCTCGGTGGTGTAGTAGTTTCTGGTGGTGTAGTAGGTTCTTTTGGCAAGGCTGATTCGGCTTGAATGCCAGTGTCGGGTTCATCTGGTTCTAGTATCACCGGATCGGAGGTAGATACTATGGGTATCTCTACTTCATCATTAGGCGTATAGAGTTGTGGTGTAGGTTGTCCCTTTTCGGATGACTCCATGATTTGGTCAGCATGGCGCCTTATTATGCTTTTTCCAATGTCCACGGTATACATCAGCGGTCCTAGTCGTGTGCAAATAGTTCCAGGCTGCCATTCCTCGGTACGGTAGTCCCGGGCCAAAACTTGTTGACCTATCTGGAAGGTTCTAGTTGGCCTTTCATTCATGCCTTGAAATTGCCGGTTCTCCACGTCCCTTCTGATGTTTGGCTTGATCAAATCCAGCTGGCATCTTAGGCTTCTATTGAAGAACATCATGGCGGGAGTTTGGTTTGTAACCATATGTGTTGCATTCCTGTATGCAAACAAGAAGTTATCTACCTTATGCTGAAGTTTTATGTCTTCATTACCCATGGCCTTTATGGCCTTCTTGAAGGTCTGGACAAACCTTTCAGCCAATCCATTGGTGGCGGGATGGTATGGGGCGGACGTGTAGTGCTTAACCCCATTGTTTTTTTAAGAACTTCCTGAATTCTTCGGACACAAATTGCAGTTCATTATCAGAACAGATCTGTTCAGGCAGCCCATTCCTGGCAAATATGGTCCTTAATACTGTGATGGTTTTTTCCGTGGTGGTGGAGGACATCTTTATTACCTCCGGCCACTTGGAGTGTGCATCAACCGCGATTAAGAACATTGAGTCCATAAATGGACCAGCAAAGTCGATGTGTACCCTTTACCATGGAGATGAGGGCCACTCCCATGGATGTAGAGGGGCTTGTGGTGGAGCGTTTTGGACCTTCTGGCATCCTAGGCAGCTCTTGGTCATTTCTTCGATGTCTCCATCGATACCTGGCCACCATACAAATGCCCTGGCTTCGTTCTTCATTTTCACTCCACCCAGATGCCCCTCGTGAAGCTCCTTTAGCACTTTATCCTGGAGTTTGGGTGGAATCACCACTCTAGCTCCACACATCAAGGTTCCTCGGCACACTGATAGCTGTTCTCTTCTTTGCGAGAATGCTGGCAACAATGGTTCGCCATGTGCTGGCCATCCCTTCACTGTTAAATCGTAGACTCGTGAGAGAGTCGGGTCATTTCTCGTTTCCCTTTCAATGGCAGAATTTGTTACTGGTAGACATTCGACTATGGTAGAGTGGACCATCTCCACTGGGTCTACTGTAGGTGCCTCTTCTACCGTTGGCAACGGTAGGCGCGATAAACAATCAGCATTCCCATGCTGTTTTGATCCTTTGTATTCTATGTCATGTTGGTGTGCCCCTAGAAAAAGGGACCACCTCTGTAGCCTTTGCGCTGTCATAATGGGAACACCCTTTTTAGGGTTGAATATGGAGATGAGTGGTTGATGGTCAGTCAACAAGGTAAATTTTTGTCCGTGTAGGTAATGGTTGAATTTCTTCACTCCCCATACCAAGCTGAGTGCTTCCCTGTCGATTTGGGCATAGTTACGCTCAGCTGAGTTCAATGAGCGTGACGCAAAAGCTATCGGCCGTTCCGAGCCATCAGGGAATCTATGCGATAATACCGCTCCTACACCGTAAGGGGATGCATCGCACGCCAGTCTGATTGGCAGTGATGGGTTGTAATGAGCCAAAACTTCCTTGGACGTGATTAAGTCTTTGCATTTATGGAAGGCACGTTTACAGGCTTTGCTCCATTTCCAAATTACTCCTGTTTGTAGCAGTTCATTAAGAGGGTGCAGAAGAGTTGATAAGTTCGGTAAAAATTTATGATAGTAATTTATCAATCCCAGGAACGACCTTAATTGTGAAACATTTTCAGGTGCTGGGGCTTTTATGACCGCTTCAATTTTTTCAGGTGACTTATGCAACCCTTCCTTATTAATTATGTGGCCACAATATATTTGATTCTGGAAAAATTCGCATTTGGGGCGATTTGCTCGTAGGCCCCGTTCTCTCAGCCTAGTGAGCACCTGCTCCAAATTGGCAAGGTGCTCGTTGTCGTTTTCTCCTGTTACAAGGATGTCGTCTAGGTAGCATTGAGTCCCCAGAATCCCTTGGAGGACTTGCTCCATAGCTCTTTGCCAGATAGCTGGAGCTGATGCTACTCCGAAAACCAGTCGATTGTACTGATACAGGCCTTTGTGTGTATTTATCGTGAGATACTTTTTAGAGGCCCCTTCAACCTCCATCTGTAGATATGCCTGTGCCAAGTCAATTTTGGTGAAACGTTTTCCTCCGGATAGTGAGGCGAAAATATCTTCTATCCTCGGAAGAGGATACTGTACCATGTGAAGGACCGGGTTTACAGTCACCTTGAAGTCTCCACAGATGCGAATTTTTCTCTGTTCTTCAGATTTATCATTATTCAACGTTTTCTTCATGACCGAGACGATGGGTGTTGCCCACTCGCTCCAATCTATCTTGGATAATACGCCTGCCTTTTCCAAATTCTCCAGCTCTGCCTCGACTGCTGGACGAATTGCGTATGGCACCGGCCTTGCCTTAAAAAACTTGGGAATTGCCGCATCTTCCACTTTTATTGAGGCGGTGATGCCTTTCAAGGTTCCTAGTTTCTCTTGAAACACTTCCTTGGCGTTGGCCAAGATGTCTTTTAATCGTTCAGGTATGACGTCATCATCATTTTTTTCCTTACTGGTCACCGTCAGTGCCTGAATGGAGTGCCAGTCTAAATGCATCTTCCTGATCCATTCACGTCCCAACAGCGGTGGACCACCATCTTGTAGAACGTATAAATACAACTTCTGTATTTCCTTGCCGTTGTATACAACAGGCACCCTTATTTTTCCTTTGGGGTATACTTTCTGCCCCGTATATGTTTTCAAGATAATGGATGTGTCTTTTAAAGGTATATGCGGAAATAGTCGCTCGTAATCCTGTCGATTTATGACGGTCAGAGCTGATCCTGTATCTAGCTCCATTTTAACTGGGGACCCTGCTATCGTGAGGGTAACCCAAATGGTCTGGTAATCTTCTTTGGCAATTACATTATGTAATTTGAGACAGCTTAGTCTCTTGTTTCCGGAGTCGCTATCGCTCTTCTGGTCTTCGGAGCTACTGTCCGTCATCATTTGTACCTTTCTGTACTTTTCTTTATTGATTTTTTTTTCCTGTCCATGGATTTTTTTTGTCCAGATCGGCATACCCGTGCAATGTGTCCAATCTTTCCGCATTGCCTGCATGCTTTGTCCTTTAACCAGCAGCCCCTCTGGTCATGGGTGGATCTGCCGCAGCGATAACATTTCTCGAAACCCTGTGTCATTTCATGGGTGCCGAAGTCCTGTGTCTTTTGCTGTATCTCTACAGCTCCTCTTGCGGCTGCTTCGTATGATACAGCCATACTGAAAGCCTTGTCCAGTGTCAAATCTTTTTCAGAAAGCAGCCTTTTCTGTGTTCCTTCACTTAGGAGACCGCAGACGAATTTGTCTCGAAGAGAATCTGCCAGTCCTGCCCCGAATTGGCAGTGCTTTGATAGCTTTCTTAATTCGGTGAGGTAATCAGCGTTACTTTCATTCTTGTGCTGATTCCTCTTGAAAAATTTGAATCGTTCCGCTATCAGCAGCGGTGTTGGGTTTAAGTGCTCCTGTAGGGTATCAACAATTTCCTTAAAATTCTTGTCCTTTGGTTTGGCTGGAGTGATTAAGTTTCGTAACAGCCCGTATGTCTTTGCGCCCATTAGATTTAGAAATACTGACGCCTTTTTATCATTTTCTATTCCATTTGCTGTGCAATATACCTCCACTCTTTCCACATACGTGGTCCAATCCTCTATATCGTTATCAAAAGCATCAATATTGCCAGCCTTAGGCACCCTGGAAAAAAAATGGCGCTTCCCGCGCTTTTCTTTCTTTCCTGCAGAAAAGATATGGCGCTTCCCACGCTTTCCCGCCGCTGCTGCTGCTGACAACGCTGTTTTCCGCGTTTTTTAAAATTTTTTAAATTTATTTACAGGTGGAGACTCGTTCCCGCCGGACTCTCTGGGACTTTTCCCCCCCTCTGCTAGGTCCGAACGCCGACCTGCTTTGCAGCGCCGGCCGTCTCCTGAGTGCTCCCCCCCGTCTGTGTCTGCTTGGCCTCGCTGCATAGCCAGCCGATGGAGCCCCAGCCCGCTGCCCAGGAAGGATTATTGCAGTACCTGCCACCAGCTCGGCTAGCTGGTGAAACCACAGATTTTTTTTTTTTTCTTGCTTTTCTTCGACTTTGGACGTCTGAGGAATCGATGTCCTTGAGGTGCTGCCGAATTGCAGGTAAGTCCGTTTCCACTTCGTCGCCACTGTTGTGTCCGTGTGTTAATAGAGACACTGAAGGCAGGAGTTGGTTTCACAGGTGTTTACTGAACAAAGTCTGGAGGTGAACTAACTGATACAACACAATATACAGGCTTATATAGCCCGAGTGGCCATTACCGGCATTACAGCACACAGGGGGCTCTTAAAGGCACATACACTACACAATGGGGATCAGGGGGCAAACTCGCCACTGGCTGGAATCATACCTGGCACAAGGGAAAATGGTTGTGGTTTTTGGAGGCCAATCACCTCAGCCCTAGGACATCACTGCAGGAGTTCCTTAGGGCAGTGACCTAGACCCAACTATTTTCAGCTGCTTCATAAATGATCTTTGTTAGATCCGTGTATCTTAATGTTGTGTCCTTCAATAATCAGACAGAAGACTGCAGGGAACGATCAACAGGTGTTTACTGAATGAGGGTTCAAACTGCAACTGACTGTACAGATCACTACTCAGGGTTTATATACAGGTGTGGTCACTGCCGGTACTACAGGATACAGGAGCTGTAAAAAGTTGTTCTCCCCCTTAAAGGTACATACATTACAATTCCTCCCCTTTTAGATTAACAGTACCATAACACTCATTTAACATGCAACATTAACTGAAAATAGACTATTTATAAATTCAGTCTTTGGGGAGGCTTCCTGATTCTTTCTGGATAATGCCTTTCCCGAGTGTCTCGCTCTTGGTGCGGAGACGATTCTAACACCCTGTCGTCAGTTGATTCATCAGCTTCCAATGCTATTGTTTCTGAGGTAGATGCGACCTGTACGTCGGGTTCCTCACCAGGTACGTATGGCCGAGACATGGGGTTGACTCGTTCCTGTGACTCTAGGATCTGGTCAGCATGGCGTCTCACAATGTTCTCCCCAACATCCACTGTGTACATTACTGGCCCCTGCTGTGTGCATATCATTCCTGGTTGCCATTTCTCTGTTCGGTAGTCACGGGCCAAGACTGGTTGCCCTACATTGAAGCTCCTTGTCGGCTTCTCATTGATGTGCTGGAATTGCTTACTCTCAACATCTCTTCGTACATTTGGTCTGAGCAAATCCAGACGAGATCTCAACCTTCGGTTAAAGCACATCATGGCCGGGGCCTGGTTGGTGACTGCATGTGTCGCATTTCTGTAGGCTAACAGGAAATTGTCCACCTTATGCTGCAGTGGAATGTCATCATCGCACATGGCCTTTACTGCTTTTTTAAAGGTTTGTACGAACCTCTCAGCCAATCCATTTGTGGCTGTATGATACGGGGCGGATGTGTAATGCCTTACCCCATTCCTTTTCATAAATCTTCAAAACTCTTCGGACACAAACTGTGGTCCGTTATCAGTAGGACTGCAATAGTTTTCTCCGTGGTGGTGGAGGACATTTTGATCACCTCAGGCCATTTCGAGTGCGCATCCACTGCTATTAAAAACATTGAGTCCATGAATGGACCAGCAAAATCAATATGCACCCATTGCCATGGAGATGAGGGCCACTCCCATGAGTGTAGAGGGGCATGTGGTGGTGCATTTTGGACCTTCTGACATCCTGAGCAGCTCTTTGTCAGGTCCTCGATTTGCTGATCGATCCCCAGCCACCACACATAAGCCCTAGCAAGGCTTTTCATTTTCACCCCTCCCAGATGACCCTCGTGAAGCTCATTGAGCACTCTCTCCCTTAACTTGGGTGGAATTACCACTCGGGATCCACACATCAAGGTCCCCTGGCATACTGACAGCTGTTCTCTTCTGGATGAGAATGCTGGCAACAGTGAGTCGCCATGTACTGGCCATCCCTTCACCGTCAAATCATATACCCGAGACAGTGTCGGGTCATTTCGGGTCTCCTTCTTTATACCAGCGTTAGTTACTGGCAAGCATTCAATTATAGTCGAATGAAATATTTTGACAGGATCCACTGCTGGTGCTTCCTCCGCAGTAGGCAGTGGCAGGCGTGATAGCCCATCAGCGTTTCCATGCTGTTTCGTGCTCTTATACTCGATTTCATATTGGTGCGCCCCTAGAAAAAGGGACCATCTTTGTAGCCGTTGCGCAGTCATCACCGGAATGCCCTTCTTTGGATTAAAGATGGAGACAAGTGGTTGGTTGTCAGTCAGCAAGGTGAACTTCTGCCCGTGCAGATAGTGATTGAACTTTTTCATTCCCCACACTAGGCTAAGGGCCTCCCTGTCAATCTGGGCGTAGTTACGCTCGGCTGAGGTTAGTGACCGAGACGCAAAGGCTACTGGCCTCTCCGAGCCGTCTGGGAATTTGTGCGACAGCACCGCTCCAATGCCATAGGGTGATGCATCACACGTCAACCGAATTGGTAGTGCTGGGTTGAAATGAGCCAACACCTCTTTTGATGTGATCAATGCTTTGCTCTTCTGGAAAGCTCGTTTACATTCGTCACTCCACTTCCATGGTACCCCCGTTTGCAGTAGGGTGTTCAGTGGGTGTAGGACTGTAGACAAATTCGGCAAGAACTTATGGTAGTAGTTCACCAGCCCGAGGAACGACCTCAGTTGTGACACATTTTCCGGTGCTGGAGCCTTGACTACTGCCTCAATCTTTTCAGGGGACTTATGTAACCCCTCTTTATCAATAACGTGGCCACAATACGAGATCTGCTTCTGGAAAAACTCGCATTTGTGGCGATTAGCTCAGAGCCCATATTCCTTCAATCTAGTGAGCACCTGCTCCAGGTTGGCGAGGTGATCACTGTCATTTTCGCCCGTGACCAGGATGTCGTCCAAATAACACTGGGTCCCTGGAATCCCTTGTAGGACTTGTTCCATTGCCCTTTGCCAAATAGCCGGAGCTGATGCTACCCCGAATACCATCCGGTTGTATTGGTAGAGACCTTTATGAGTGTTGATCATGAGGTACTGTTTCGAGGCTTCTTCTACCTCCATTTGCAGGTACACCTGGGCCAGATCAAGCTTAGTGAAGTGTTTCCCTCCAGATAGCGAGGCGAAAATATCTTCAATCCGCGGAAGTGGATATTGTACAGTGTGAAGGACTGGGTTCACTGTCACCTTAAAGTCCCCACAGATGCGAACCTTCTTTGGTTCCCCAGGCGTATTACTCAATGACCTCTTCATTACAGGAACGATGGGTGTAGTCCACTCGCTCCAGTCCACTTTGGACAGTACTCCTGAATGTTCCAAACCTTCCAGCTCTGCTTCGGTGGCTGGGCGGATCGCATATGGTACCAGTCTGGCCTTAAAAAACTTTGGGCTTGCATTTTCCTCTATTTTGATCGTCGCTGTTATGCCTTTTAGTGTTCCGAGTCCCTGCTGGAACACTTCTTGTGCGTCAGTTAGCATTTTTGACAGTCGTCCAGGTGTGACGTCGTCATCCTTTTTGGCATCTACAGTCAGTGCTTGTATGGAATGCCAATCTAGCTGTATCTTCCGGATCCATTCACGTCCTAGTAGTGGTGGTCCTCCATCTGGCAATACATATAGGTCCATTTTTGGTGTTTCCTTGCCGTTATATATAACGTTCACCCTTATTTTTCCTTTGGGGTAGACTTTTTGCCCCGTGTACGTCTTCAAGACAATCTTTGTATCTCTCAAGAGTATATGTGAGAATAGCCGCTTGTAGTCCCTTCGGTTTATGACTGTTAGGGCTGATCCTGTGTCCAATTCCATTTTCACTTGGACTCCTGCTATCTTGAGCGTGACCCAGATAGTTTGGTGATCCTCCATTTTGATCACATTATGTAGTTTCAGACAACCCAGCTCCTTGCTTCCGGAGTCTGTATCACTCTTCTGTTCATCTGAACTACTCTCCCTCACCTTATGTACCTTCTTGTACTTCTCCTGTGGAGATTTCTTGCTGCTGGTTTTCTTTCCTGACCTGCAGACTCTTGCTATGTGTCCTACTTTTCCACACTGTCTGCACACTTTGTCCTTGAACCAGCAATCATTATGGTCGTGTGTTGTTCTGCTGCAGCGATAGCACTTCACTGTTCCGTATGACATTTCATTTGTGCCATATTCTTGCGGTCTTCGTTGTATCTCTGCAGCACCCCGTGCTGCTGCTTTGTGTGATACTGCAATGCTGAAAGCCTTGTCCAGCGTAAGATCCTTTTCTGATAGAAGCCGTTTCTGGGTTCCTTCACTTTGAAGCCCACACACAAACTTGTCCCTTAAAGTATCTGCTAGTCCCGTTCCAAACTGGCAGTGTTTCAATAGCTTGCGCAGTTCCGTTAAATACTCAGCATTACTTTCATCTTTATGCTGGTTCCTTTTGTGAAACTTAAATCTTTCTGCTATCAGCTGCGGTGTGGGGTTTAAGTGGTCCTGTAGGATTGACACTATGTTTTCAAAATCCTTTTCTACTGGCTTCTCTGGGGTTACTAGGTTTCGTAGTAAGCCATATGTTTTTGCACCCATTGAATTCAACAATACCAGCGCTTTCTTGTCATCTGGCACTTCATTCGCCTTGAAGTATACTTCTATGCGTTCGACATATGTCGTCCAATCTTCGACTTCATTGTCAAACGCTGTGATACTGCCACTCTTTGGCATTTTTGGGTGTGGTTAGACTGGCTTAAAATGGCGTCTCCCGCGCTTTCCTTTCTTCCCCGCTGCGGCTTAAAATGGCGTCTCCCGCGCTTTCCTTTCTTCCCCGCTGCGGCTTAAAATGGCGTCTCCCGTGCTGCTGCCAACGCCGCTCTCGGTGGTCCTCGTGGCAAATGGCGACGCCCTGTGGGTTTCGTGCGCTGTTCCTGCGCTGCTGCCAATGCCGCTCTCTGCGGTCCTCATGGCAATGGCAGCGCCTCACATTTTCCTGCGCGCCTCTCTCCCCCATTGACGCTGCTCGGCCCTTGAACACCGGCTGCGCTCTGCTCTCTCTCGTCTCTCTCTCCGTCAACGCCGCTCGGTCCTGAACACTGGCTGCGCCCTGTGCGCTCTGCCCTCTCTCCCCCGTCGACGCTGCTCGGCCTTTTTCTGTGCCGCTCGGTCAGCTCCAGCCGCCGCTGTCCGGGAAGGGTCTGCGCAGTACCTGTTGCCAGCCCGTTTCGCTGGACCACCGTTACTGAAAAGCCAAGCCTGGCTCTCGACAGCCTCCCCTGCGATGCTCAAATCTCCGCTCGATGACTGGGCGGTTGCCCGTGGTCGACGCCCGTGCTTCTGGACTCGACCTCCTTCCACTGTTCTCTAGGAGCGAATCCCTGGGAGGTGATGCAGAGTTGCAGGTAGGTTCGAATCTGCGTCGTCGTCAATGTTAGATCCGTGTATCTTAATGTTGTGTCCTTCAATAATCAGACAAAAGACTGCAGGGAACGATCAACAGGTGTTTACTGAATGAGGGTTCAAACTGCAACTGACTGTACAGATCACTACTCAGGGTTTATATACAGGTGTGGTCACTGCCGGTACTACAGGATACAGGAGCTGTAAAAAGTAGTCCTCCCCCTTAAAGGTACATACATTACAATCTTCCCTCCATCATAAAGTCAGAATTGGCATTGTTTGCTGATGAGTTAACAATGTCCAGGTCCATTGAGAATTCTTTAAATGATGAAGCAGTCCATGCCCACATGCAGCAAAACCTGGACAATATCCAGGCTTGGGCTAATGAATGGCAAGTAATATTTATGCCACGTATGTCCCAGGAAATTACCAACTCCAACAAGAGAGAACCTAACCACCTCCATAATACCATTCAATGGCACTACCATCATCAACTCCCCCCATCAAAATCATGCAGGAGGTCACCATTGACCAGAAACTCAACTGAAATAGCCACATATATGCTGTGGCTACTAGAGCAGTTCAGAAACTTGGAATTCTGTAGCCAGAGACTCACCTCCTGACTCCCCAAAGCCTCTCAGCCACCTATAAGGCATAAGTCAGGAGTGTGATAGAATACTCTCCACTTCCCTGGTTGAGTTCAGCTGGAGTGTGATAGAATACTCTCCACTTCCCTGGTTGGGTTCAGCTATAACAGTACTCAAGAAGCTTGACAACATCCAGGACAAAGCAGCCCACTTGATCGGCACCCCATCCAACAGCTCCAACATCCACTCACTCCAACACCGTCATACCATGGCTGCAGCATATACTAGCTATGGGGTGCATTGCAGTAAATTGCCATTACTTTTTCTACAACGCCTCCCAAACCTGTGATCTCCACCACCTAGAAGGACAAGGGCAGCAGATACATGGAACACCATCACCTCCAAGTTCCCCTCCAAGTCACACACCATCCTGACTTGGACATGTATCGCTGTTCTTTAATCATCGTTGGGTCAAAATCCTGGAACTGTCTGCCTAACAGCATTGTGGGTATACCTTCACCACATGAACTGCAGCAGTTCAAGAAGAAAGATCACCACCACTTTCTCAAGGGCAACTAGAGATGGCCGGCCTTGCCAGCGATGCCCACAACCCAAAGAACTTTAAAAAAAATTGTAAAAATATATTGTATACTTTTAAAGCTTTTTATTTTATTTGACCAATATTTTAAAAATCACAATATTAGCAATTTATACCGCTAATAAAGCAAACTTCAGGAAAACAGCTCCTTTATGTCAGTGGCAATATTCCTTTTTTAAACAATGAAAGCAAAAAAGTATAAATTACAGAAAATGAGATCTGAATGACATTCTGTTTTACATTTTCCTGCCAATTTTTTTTATAAGGATCAGAATATTTTAAGTACAATTCATCAAACAATATGACAGTTGTTATTGTGCTTTTCGGATTTATGATCCCATAAAGAACACTGAGCATTCATGTTTAAAAGATTACAAAATATTTATTTCTGTTGTGCCTTTTTTACTTTTCCTCATTAAACTTGTTCCATAATTTATTACACAAAGACTAACTGCCTACTGAAAGCATAGCTGGTATTATTTAAGTAGTGGAAAATGATCCACATTTGAATGTTCTCGGAAGTAATAGGATCTAAGTGCCCCTGGGTTAATAGAAGGAAAAGTGGCCATGGTTCCCATTCCCAATCACTAGCCAATGACCGTTTTTGGATCTGCATGTATGTAGACATCCCTTGAGTGCTGGATCCAGTTATGCCTCCTATAGACCAATAGCCTGCAACACTCGCTGTTAAGCATCATATGAGTCTGGCAATCCCATAATCCCTGTACCCCAGAAAATTGATTTTATGATCCACATCCTGTTTTTAAATTCTCCACCAGCTTGACCCACCCTACCAGGGGAAATATTCTCCATCATGGCATTCCCAGCTGCCACCCTCTATTTCTCTGACCCTGATTGCTGCCTGTCCAGTCCATTCCACCTCAGAGGTTTATCGTTTCACCATTATCGTCTACTCCTGCTAGTTCAAAGTCACTTTTTGCATAAAAAATGGAATTATCCAATAATTTGAAGCAATGCAATTAACACAGCAAAGTCGGAATTTGGTACTGTAAAATGCTGAATTGTCACATCATTTGAATTTAGCCACTTCAAATTAAGAGCAGTAGATTATGAGGGGGAAATTCTCCCCTTCAGGGTGGAATTCCGGCTCCTGATTCTGACCCAACCCTGACCCATTTTCCTGGTTTGGGGTTCATTCTGTCCGCACAGTGGGCACCTCACAGGATTCCTGCCATCAAGAGGCAGTGCCAGTGAGGAAACTCTGGCAGTGTTGCAGTGGGGATGCTGCTGCAGCACTGAACGTGGCGGCATGCAAACTTAAGGGATGGAAGTGCCTTGGTCTTGACAGTTAAGTGCTGGGGCGAACTTGAAGGGAGAGAACGCTACAAGGCCCTCTCCGTCTATTGGGAAAACTTGGGGCAATATACCGACCCTCCCCAGGGCCTGCTCCCACCTTCCACATAGCGGCCACTTTCTGGAGGGAGTCACTGAATAGTGACCAAAATTCATTACCGATTTTTATTCCCCTCCTAGTCTTAACACAATGGTAGGGCCCTTGTTGCCCTTACTGGGATTAGCTAACTCAACACTGACAATACATTGAATTTGAGATCTTTCCAGTCTGTATGGATTGGTACCACACCAAATCATGTATTTACCCTGTAGGGGGTGGTGGTGTGTGTCAGCTTCACCTCTGACTTATGAGCGGTTCGAATCGTTCCCACTCCCTTGGTTCTAGACGTTGGACTTATTTGGGGATTGTGATGAAAGTGCAGCAGACAACTGGTTTCGGTGCAAGAAACTTTGATGATTATTCAAGAGAGAAAATATAACACAACAATCTTAACACTCTAATAAAATGGGGAACACTTCGATACACACGAGGGAAATTACAGTAGTAAAATACCTCACCCCTCCTAATCCCGCTTTACTAGCTAAGTTGGGCTCTAGAGGACCAGGGATAATGCTCACCAAACGAATCCTTGACAGTTGAGCTGGTTCGGGGTTTCGGGGTTCACTGGATGTGTTGGTTGGTGCCTGCCGTACCCCGGATGCGGTATAGGACTTCGACTGCGTGTCTGGTCAGTCTTCACGAGTCTGATGTGGTAGGGTGCGTATTGGATTTATTGGGTGAGAACCCACTTTTCTTCTGTTAGAGATAGGGTTTAGAGTCTTTTTAGGTAAAAATCTTACCCAGGGGTAAGTCAGGAATAGATTGCAGAGTGGAAAACTTGCGAATCTTCGGTTTTCTCTCGAGTTGGTTTTCTTTGGTCGCAGTGGCCCAATATTACCCGGTTGGTTGGTGGTAATATTCGGTTGGTTGTTTCATAAGGCCCTTGTTGCCGCGAGGTGTCTGATGGTCACTGGAACAGTTGCTCTGGTTTCTTCTTGTGTGTTGACCTGCTTCCAGAACTGTGAACTTCTTCGAACTCGATGAACTCCTGAGAGAACAACTGCTGAACTGTACTTGAGAAAACAGGCCTTCAATTATACTAATTGGGGCCTCCTAATCTGCGTGCCAAATCAGTCCCGGTTTATTGTAAGATTTTGGCGGGCTCGTTAATAGTAACTTGTTTATGAATGTGTGAAGTGGTTTCGGGATGGTTCCATGAGCTGTTGAGCTCTTACTTGATTGTAGTCATTGTGCTCAGGTTTCGAGTTTCCTGACTGGGCCTGAGATTTCTATGGAGTTGGGCAAGGTGATTTGTTTTATGCATGTTTTGGATGGGTCCTGTAATTTGGGTGGGGACTGCTCTTCCATGGGTCTATTGTTAGAATGTAAATTGTCTGATAGGGGCTGAGTGACGTTAGACAGTTCCCCAGACAGTTTGATTAACTCCAATACTCAAACTGTCTATTACAGAGGTTGATCCCATCTCCTGTTGCAGCCTTTTTCCTTTACAAGCTCAAACATGCCTTTTTAAAATACCAAGGCCTAGAAATTCAGTGGGCTGCGCCACCAGTTAGCGCCCAAATAGGGCACTTAGTGGGTTTTGCGCCACTGGCCATGCCTCCCACTAAATTTAGCGGGGCGCTAATGGCGGCGCTAGCCATTAGCACTGCGCCGCCACCGATGACATCATTGGTGTGCGCAGCGCCCTGCTACCGCCCCGATCGTCAAATTTGGTAGCACCCCCTGCTTTAACGCTGGTCGCAATTTGCGACTGGTTCAGGGGGGCCTACCTGCGGCGGTAGAGGCGCTGAGGTGCGGGGCGGCCATTTTTTTTGCTGGCTGCCTGCCAGCACCTCTTCGCACCGCCGTCCCCGGCCTCCTGAGCCCCCCCCCACGTTGTGCCGGCTGTGTCCCAAGAGCCCGGCACTTCTCCTCGGTGCCGGGCTCTTTTGCCGGCACTTGCGATCGCTGATCGCGCTGCAGCAGGCCCCTCCCCTTTAAGAAGGGGAGGAAGGCCTGTAGTACCGCAGCGAGCCGTGCCACAGCGTGTGGCGCTGCGGCGCGTTGCACTGCGATTTTCAGTTGCAGCGCCCCAAGAGAGATGCGGGGCGCCTCCAGTAGCGCCGCGCTTCCGTTTGGGGCGCTGAAACTGAATTTCCGGCGGACGCTCGCGACTCCTTCCGGGGCGGTACTTCCGGCGCCCTGGCGAGACTGGTGCCCCAAATGGGGCGCCAATGAATTTCTAGGCCCAAATCTTGGTTTTTGACCTTGAATCTCCCTCTGTTAGGCCCAATACATTTTATCATCCTGAAATGGTTAGAAAAAAGTCCAAAGTCCTTTTCTTTAGGGTTTTTCTCTGAATTTTGGGGGATCTGTGAATTTTGAGAATCTTACACCCAGTCGGCCAACTTTTTAATATTCTAATTACACATTCTTAACAACTTAGTTAAAACTTCTGATCCATCATTAACTTTCTTTTCCTCTGAATTCCAAACTCTCTTGTTTATACAAAGCAACACACCAGAAAGGTATCATTTTACATAATAGACAACGTTAAACAATGTTACATAATTAACAATGATAAGTACTTTGTTGCAGTGGTGCTGCACGGTGAAAGATTGATCGATATTCATTTTCCTTTAGAGGCGCTTCAATTGCTTCAATTCATATTTAAAAATAGAATGTTACCATTCACATGTTTATAATTGGTTCAATTCAGGCATTGTGACAAACTCCCTGTGTTACAAAATATGAAAGAATACAGAAAAAAGTCTTTTGTCTCCAAGGGCCCATTAAGAGCTTTTTTATGGAAAATTTAAAAGGACAATTGAGTATCTTTTCTCCCTCAACTCCAGTGGCACAGACTTGAGCATATAACTGGTTTAGCCATCCATCATCAGATCTGGTTGGGCCACATCAAGCACTATTGGGCCTCACACTCCTCTTCCAAAACAATCCATTACTTCTGGATCATCCTGGAGAGCAGTGATAACCCCCAGCTTCTGTTCTCCACTACTAACCGTCTCCATAAACCCCATTCCCCAGTCCACTCCATCTTCACCTCCAACAACAACTCAATAAGATTGAGATCATCCTTTCAGCTGCCTCTACTACATCTCACCATTCCCCTTGCCCACAAAGTCAAACCTTCCCCAATCTCACCCCTACCTAGCACTGATCCCACATCCTTCTCTAGTTTCTCTCCTATCTTCCCTCATTCTTTCCAAGCTCATCTTGTCCTTGAGATTCACCTTCTTCCCCTTGACCCGATTCCCATCAAGCTACTGACCATGCAACTTCACTTCCTGCCCCATGCTAGCTGATGTTTTAAATGGTTCCCTCTCTTCAGGTACTGTGCCCCTCCATTTCAAAAATGCCATCAATCCCTCCTCAAAAATCCCACCCTTGACCCCTTTCTCCTTGCAAACTACTGCTCGATCACTAACCTCTCTTGCCTGTCCAAAGTCTTTGAAGTGTTGTGATTTCCTAAATCTGTGCCCATCATTCCCTCCACTCCATGTTTGAATCTCTCCAATAGGTTTCTGCCCCTGCCACAGCACTGAAAAGGCACTACAGTCACAAATAACTCTAACCATGGTGCATTTTCTCTCCTAATTCTCCTAGAACTCTCTGCAGTTTGTGACATAGTTGACCACACCATCATCCTCCACCACATCTGCTTGGTTGTCCAACTCAGTGGGACTCCCCTCATTTGGTTCTACTCTTATCTATCCAATCATAGTCAGAGCATCTCCAGCACTGGCTTCTCTTTGTGCCCCCCACACCATTGCCTCTGGAGTCCCCCAACGATCTATCCTTGGCCCTGTCTTATTCCTCATCTACATACTACCCTTTGGCGACATCATCCAAAGACATGGGGCTTGATTTTCAGTGTGCTGTGGAGTCGGGATTGGAGGCGTGCGGGGGGTTCAATTCCCGAAATCGGGTGTCCCACCCACAACCTGCCTCCATGCCAGTTTCAAAGGAGGCGGGTACCCGCCCCGCACTGGGACCCGCCTCCCCGAGGTGGGAAGGGATTAGTGCCAATTAACTGCCTGTTAACAGGTAGTTAACAGGCAGTTTTTAGCCTAATCCCTATTTTTAAGCTTGAACTGTGGGATTCCCGACGGCTCCAAACCACGCCAAGTTGAAGGAGTCAGGCCGTCAGGTTGAAGGGCTTGGAGGGGTCGAGATGTCGGTGTTCAGGTGAGTGATGTGTGCATGAGTGCAAAGGTAAGTGTATTTGGTGTGTCTAAAGTGATTAAAGGAGTGTAAATTACCTTTTCTTACCTTTTCAGCCTTCCTTCCTTAAGGTTCGGGGAGTCCCTCATCTCACCGGCACAGTAAGCAGAATGGCTGCGATCTGTCAAAAGTGACAGCCTGCAGCTTTCTGTGCCGGAGAGATTTCTAACTGAGTCTGTGGAGAAGGACTCATGTTAGAAGTAAGACTGTCAGTGTTTGACAGCTTCAAACAGCTGTGAAACACTGATAGTTCATTTTCAAAACGTCTTGACAGATGAAATTTCAGTCTGTGACATCACCTGTTGCCGGGTGGCCCTTAATTGGCCTGCTGAGCGTGCTGGGCGGGCTCAACAACGTCAATCAAGTTAAAATCGCATGGATTGGCCGCATCTCGATGGAGGCGGGACTACAACCCCGAAAGTTGTAGTCCTGCCTCCAACCCGACTCCTGAATGAAAATCCAGCCCTTGGGGTCAGTTTCCACATATACGCTGACAACACCCAGATTTCCCTCTCTGTCATCTCTCTTGATCTCTCTGCTGCTCTTGTGCTGCCAGATTGCTTGTCCGACATCTAATTTTGGAAGAGTTGCAATTTTCTCCAGTTAAACATTGGGAAGACTGAAGTCATCAGCCCAAATTTGGTGTCATGGAAGCAGTGAGGCTAACGGTGCTCGCTGTTATTTATACATAAATGGTACAGCAATTTCAAGCGAGGAGCAGATGCCAATATCCAAAAGTTGTTATCCGAGTTGTGTCGTTCCACTGTTAGCTTTGCAAAAACAGCATTTCACTGTCTGTTTCATCATTGAATGTTGTGAAGTTGCTGTATTTGCAGGGTAGATATGAACTAAACTCACCACAGAAAGTTAAGTCTTGTCATTTCAAGTCTAAGTACCCGTTTAACAACGTGTTGAGTGTTAATTACTGCCAATCAACCTCTCTGGAACTGAAAGTTAACTATTACAAGTGTGGAGCCTCATTCCTTCAGGTATTAATTGCAGTTGGAGATTTTTAAAATGTCAAATTTTAAACTTTTCTTTCCTGTCTCTTTTTTTCCCTCTTAATCTTTCTTTCCCCCTCTTAATTTCTCTTTCAATACCTGACTTGACATTGAATTCACCCACTCTATTTTATACTTCCTTCTCAGTCCTTCCACTGTTTATTTCTCAATCCTTCAATCTGATTGGTTAAGGAGATGCACAGTTGCTTGCCCTGTTCGCTTGGGTCCCACATGCCCTGTTTCCCTCACTGAGTCATTATCAGTTTGCACTTTCAGCAACTTAGTGGGCAAAAATGTTTTGAGCCGGTAGGTCAGGGGCAAGTCTAACTAATGCCAGACATCGTTAGATGCCCTGCTACAGCAAAATCTGGCCCATCATCTTCAGTCCAGCCACAAACTACTTACTCCTGCCACTGACTTCATCTACCTCCCAAGCCACAATCTTGGGTTGAACCAGACTGCACACAACCAGAACATCTCATTTGATCTTGAGCTGAGCTTCCAACCCAATATCCTCTCCATCATGACAACCTTCTACTTCTATCTCTGAAACATCGCCCACCTCTGCCCAGCCTCACCCTATCTGCAGCTGAAACTCTCATCTGTGCTTTTGTTACCTCCAGACTTGACTAATCCAATGCTGTCTTGACTGGCCTCCCATCCTCCACGCTCATAAGAACATAAGAAATAGGAGCAGGAGTAGGCCAATCGGCCCCTCGAGCCTGCTCCGCCATTCAATAAGATCATGGCTGATCTGATCCTAACCGCCAATCCACTATCACCGAACCATCTCCTGAATCTAACAGAATTAGACACACGAAATAGGAGCAGGATCAGGCTACACGGCCCCTGGGCTCGCTCCGCTACCCACAGGGCCATGACCGATCCAAACCTAGACTCATGTCCAAATTCCTGCCTGCTCCCCATAACCCTTAATTCCCTTTACTTCTAGGAAACTGTCTATTTCTGTTTTAAATTTATGTAATGATGTAGCTTCTACAGCTTTTTGGGGCAGCATATTCCATGGACCTACCACCCTCTGAGTGAAGTAATTCCTCCTCATCTCAGTTTTGAAAGAGCAGCCCCTTATTCTAAGACTATGCCCCCTAGTTCTAGTTTCACCCATCATCGGGAACATCCTCCCCGCATCCACCCGATCCAACCCCTTCACAATCTTATATGTTTCAATAAGATCGCCTCTCATTCTTCTGAATTCCAATGAGTAGAGTCCCAATCTACTCAACCTCTCCTCATATGTCCATCCCCTCATCCCCGGGATTAACCGACTGAACCTTCTTTGTACTGACTCGAGAGCAAGTATGTCCTTTCTTAAGTATGGACACCAAAACTGTACGCAGTATTCCAGGTGCGGTCTCACCAATACCTTGTACAACTGAAGCAATACCTCCCTATTTTTATATTCTATCCCCCTAGCAATGAAAGCCAACATTCCATTGGCCTTCTTAATCACTTGCTGCACCTGCATACTAACCTTTTGAGTTTCGTGCACCAGGACCCCCAGATCCCTTTGCATTTCAGTACTTTCCAGTTTCTTGCCATTAAGATAATAACTTGCTCTACGATTTTTCCTGCCAAAGTGCATAACCTCACACTTTCCAGTATTGTATTCCATCTGCCAAATCTCTGCCCACTTACTTAGCCTGTCTATGTCCCCTTGCAGGTTTTTTATGTCCTCCTCACTCACTACTTTCCCTCCCATCTTAGTATCATCTGCAAACTTTGATATGTTACACTCGGTCCCCTCCTCCAAATCGTTAATATAGATTGTAAAGAGTTGGGGACCCAGCACTGACCCCTGCGGAACACCACTAGTTACTGATTGCCAGTCTGAGAATGAACCATTTATCCCAACTCTCTGCCTTCTGTTGGATAGCCAATCCTCTATCCATGCCAGAATATTACCCCCAATCCCATGATTTTTTATCTTAAGCAATAATCTTTTGTGTGGCACCTTGTCAAATGCCTTTTGGAAGTCTAAATACACTACGTCCACTGGTTCCCCTTTATCCACCCTATATGTTACTTCCTCAAAGAACTCCAGCAAATTTGTCAAACATGACTTCCCCTTCATAAAACCATGCTGACTTTGTCCTACTAAATTATAATTATCCAAATGTCCTGTTACTGTCTCCTTAATAATGGACTCCAAAATTTTACCTACCACAGATGTTAGGCTAACCGGTCTATAGTTTCCAGCCTTCTGTCTACTGCCCTTTTTAAAGAAGGGTGTTACATTAGCAGTTTTCCAGTCTGCCGGGACCTTTGCTGAGTCCAGGGAGTTTTGGAAAATTATTACCAATGCATCCACAATCCCTACCGCCACTTCCCTCAAGACCCTAGGATGTAAGCCATCAGGTCCAGGTGATTTATCCGCCTTGCGTCCCATTATTTTACCGAGTACCACTTCCTTAGTGATTTTGATCGTGTTTAGCTCCTCCCCCCCTTTAGCCCCCTGTTTGTCCAGTGTTGGGATATTCTTAGTGTCTTCTACTATAAAGACTGATACAAAATATTCATTCAGTGTTTTTGCCATCTCCATATTTCCCACCATTAATTTCCCGGCCTCATCCTCTAAGGGACCAACATTTACTTTAGCCACCCTTTTTCTTTTTATATAACTATAAAAACTCCTACTATCTGTTTTTATATTTTTTGCTAATTTACTTTCATAATCTATCTTCCCTTTCTTAATCAATCTTTTTGTTATTTTTTGCTGTCTTTTAAAGTTTTCCCAATCCTCTATCCTCCCACTAGATTTGGCTCCCTTATATGCCCTTGTTTTTAGTCGAATACTATCCTTAATTTCTTTACTTAGCCACGGATGGCTGTCTTTTCTTTTACACCCTTTTCTTCTCAGTGGAATATATATTTTTTGGAAGTTGTAAAATAACTCCTTAAATGTACACCACTGATCATGTATCGTCTTACTCTTTAATCTATTTTCCCAATCCAGCCTACTCAATTCCGCTCTCATACCTTCATAGTCTCCTTTATTCAAGCTTAGCATGCTTGTTTGAGATCCAACCTTCTCACCCTCTAATTGAATATGGAATTCAACCATGTTATGGTCACTCATTCCAAGGGGATCCTTTACTAGGACATTTTTAATTAATCCTGTCTCGTGACACAGGACCAGATCAAAGGTTGCTTGCCCCCTGGTCGGTTCAGTTACATACTGCTCAAGAAACCCATCCCTAATACAGTCAATGAACTCATCCTCAAGGCAGCCCTGCCCAATTTGATTTGTCCAATTAATATGATAGTTAAAATCCCCCATAATTATAGATGTTCCCTTATTACAAGCCTCAACTATTTCCTGATTGATACTCCGTCCAACAGAGTTGCAACTGTTCGGAGGCCTATAGACTACGCCCACTAGTGTTTTTTTCCCTTATTATTCTTTACCTCCACCCAAACTGTTTCATTATCCTGACCTTTTGACCCAATATCATTTCTCTGTATTACAGTGATTCCTTCCTTTATTAACATAGCCACCCCACCTCCCCTTCCTTCCTGCCTGTCCTTCCTGATCGTTAAATAACCTGGTATGTTTAATTCCCAGGCATTGTCACCCTGCAGCCATGTTTCTGTAATGGCCACAAGATCATACCCATATGTAATTATTTGTGCTATTAACTTGTCTATTTTGTTACGAATGCTACGTGCATTCAGATAGAGAACTTTCAAAGATGTTTTGTGACACTTAGTTCCTGCTTTTGCCCTTTTTATTACTTTACCTTTTACTTCTTACCTTCTGCCCCTTCCTGACACGATCTGGTTTTCAATTTCCCCACTGCTACCTAAGTCTATGACCTTCTCTGTTGTCATTTTTATTATTTGCTCTCTAGGAACCTCCCCCCCACTAGTTAATTTAAAGCCCTCTCTACAGCCCTAGTTATATGATCCGCCAGGAGTCTAGTCCCAGCACTGGCCAAGTGAAGCCCCTCCCAATGGAACAGCTCCCTCCTGCCCCAGTACTGGTGCCAGTGTCCCAGGAAGCAAAACCCATTTCTCCCACACCAGTCTTTGAGCCACGCATTTAACTCTCTAATTTTATTTGTCCTAGCCAAATTCGCTCGTGGCTCAGGTAATAACCCAGAGATTATTACCCTTGTGGTTCTGCTTTTTAATTTGGCCCCTAGCTGCTCAAACTCCCTCAGCAGAACCTCCTTCCTTGTCCTATCTATGTCGCTGGTACCAACATGGACCACGACAACTGGATCCTCCCCCTCCCACTCCAAGTTTCTCTCCAGTCCAGAGGAGATGTCCTTAACCCTGGCACCGGGCAGGCAACACAGCCTTCGGGACTCTCGCTCTCGGCTGCAAAGAACTCTATCTATCCCCCTAACGATACTATCCCCTACCACTACAACATTTCTTTTATCTCCCCCCACTTGAATGGCCCCCCGCTCCACGGTGCTGTGGCCAGGTTGCTCATCCTCCCCGCAGTCCCTGTTCCCAACCTCACAGGGAGTAAGAGCCTCGAACCTGTTGGACAAGTGCAAGGGCTGCGGCTCCTCCAACACTACCTCCTGGATCCCCGTACCTCCCTCACTTCTAGTCACACCATCCTGACCCTGGCCACGGACTGCATCTGAATTAATTAATCTAATTGGTGTGAATACCTCGTGATACACAGAGTCCAGGTAACTCTCCCCCTCCCTGATGTGTCTCAGTGTTTGAAGCTCGGACTCCAGCCCTTCAACACGGAGCCGGAATTCCTCGAGCAGCCAACACTTACTGCAAATGTGATCACCGTGAGCATCAATGGTGTCCACCAGCTCCCACACATTGCAGCAGCAACACATCACCTGATCTCCCATTCTATGTAATTAATTAAATTTATTATTATTCTTAAATACCCTCTGCCCCGATTCTAGGTGGTGAATATCACACCTTAGAAACTATAAACCAAAGAGATTTAAGCTTCAAAAGGGAGAAATACTCACCAACCAATCACTTACCCGCTTTCTGGTGACGTCACACTTGGATTACTTTTTACCTCTCTCCTTCCCTCTCTCCTTCCCAGACTGGAGACTGGTAGGCCTTACCTGGTCTCTGGGACTTTTACAGCCCCGCTCTGCCGCTCAGGTTTCCCGCCGACGCTGTGAGGCCTTACCTGGTCTCTGGGACTTTTATAGCCCCGCTCTGCCGCTCGAGATTCCCGCCGACGCTGTGAGGCCTTACCTGATCTCTGGGACTTTTATAGCCCCGCTCTGCCGCTCAGGATTCCCGCCGACGCTGTGAGGCCTTATCTGGGTCTCTGGGACTTTTATAGCCCCGCTCTGCCGCTCGAGATTCCCGCCGATGCTGTGAGGCCTTACCTGATCTCTGGGACTTTTATAGCCCCGCTCTGCCGCTCAGGATTCCCGCCGACGCTGTGAGGCCTTATCTGGGTCTCTGGGACTTTTATAGCCCCGCTCTGCCGCTCAGGATTCCCGCCGACGCTGTGAGGCCTTACCTGGTCTCTGGGACTTTTATAGCCCCGCTCTGCCGCTCAGGATTCCCGCCGACGCTGTGAGGCCTTACCTGGTCTCTGGGACTTTTATAGCCCCGCTCTGCCGCTCAGGATTCCCGCCGACGCTGTGAGGCCTTACCTGGTCTCTGGGGCTTTTATAGCCCCGCTCTGCCGCTCGAGATTCCCGCCGACGCTGTGAGGCCTTACCTGGTCTCTGGGGCTTTTATAGCCCCGCTCTGCTGCTCAGGATTCCCGCCGACGCTGTGAGGCCTTACCTGGTCTCTGGGACTTTTATAGCCCCGCTCTGCCGCTCAGGATTCCCGCCGACGCTGTGAGGCCTTATCTGGGACTCTGGGACTTTTATAGCCCCGCTCTGCCGCTCAGGATTCCCGCCGACGCTGTGAGGCCTTACCTGGTCTCTGGGACTTTTATAGCCCCGCTCTGCCGCTCAGGATTCCCGCCGACGCTGTGAGGCCTTACCTGGTCTCTGGGACTTTTATAGCCCCGCTCTGCCGCTGAGTTCCCGCCGATGCTGTGAGGCCTTACCTGGTCTCTGGGACTTTTATAGCCCCGCTCTGCTGCTCAGGATTCCCGCCGACGCTGTGAGGCCTTACCTGGTCTCTGGGACTTTTATAGCCCCGCTCTGCCGCTCAGGATTCCCGCCGACGCTGTGTAAACTTCAGCTCATCCAACACTCTGTTGCCCATATCCTATCCTGCAACAAGTACCGCTCATTCATCACTCCTGTCTATGCTGACTTACATTGTCTCCCTGTCCCCTAACACCTCCAATTTAAAATTTGCCTTGTCATGTTACATTCCTCCATGGACTTGCCCCTCCCTATCTCTGTAACCTTTTCCAGCCCCACAGAACTCTCCATTCCTCTTGACACTGGCCTCTTGAGCATCTCCCCTCCCTTAGACCCACTATCACTTTGACCCCTCCACCACCTCCTTTAAGATCCTCCTTAAAACCCACCTCTTTGAGCCCCCCCCCCCCCCCCCCCCCAGTATCTCCTTCTTGGGCTCGGCATCCATTTTTGTCTGATTATGTCTCTGTGAAATTCCTTGGGACATTTTCTATGTTAAAGCTCTCGTACAAGAGTAAGTTATTGTTGTTTTAAATTGCTGTGGATTTACTTAACTCTGCATAGCTATCAGTTTCCAAAAATTAACTTTGAAAATGGCAGAAATATACAGGAAGTAAATGGAAATAAAATGTTCATCTTTCAAATGCTGGCAACCAGCAGCAACCTAAAAATAAATGTACTTATTCAATTCAGTATTAGTGTTACACTGATACTGACTGGGATGTTTTTTCCACTCCATTTCATTTTCACATCATGGATAAACTGCTACTTGATGCATGAGTCAGGCTGCAGGCAGAACCGGAACCTACAGCCTTCCAGTGAAAGGGTAAGGGTACTTCACATGGAGCCACTCACATACTAACTGCAACTTAACATTTAATGTAAAAATGTTCAGCAATTAACTGACTCCCACTCTTGACTCCTTTTCCTTAGGAGCAAGCCTTATTCAAGAGATCCTAAGGGTTAGCATCAAAGTTAGTTCTGTTATAACAGTTATGAAGTTATGGACTGTGCAACCATTCTTTTAAAAGAGTATATAGAAAGCACAATACTAAAGGACTGTTCATTTTAATTTGATTTATTTTAAGCTCAGGTGGAACAATTACAATAACTGATCATTTAGTAGAGTAGGTACACAGCTTATTCAAGCAACTGATTCTAATGCAAGCATCATTTACAGCTTTGTAATAGATTTTCCATCAGCAAAAAAGGATTGTGTGCAAAAACTGATACATTTCATTCTTGTATATTGATTCTACAGTTGATTAGTCATTCTTGAATGATTGTGATTTCCACTTGATCCACTGTTCACATAAAAAATAAGTTTAGCATTTGTGTGATAGATTATTTTGCTTCTCAACTAACTACAAGTACTGTAAATCTGTACTCACCGAATATATAAATGAATGATTCAGATTAAAGCTTTTATATTTTAAATTACCTGTTTATATTCAAGCATACAATGTGCAAATGCAATGGTTGCTCAGCAGTTATGCTATTCAGTTCAAGAATATTCACTCTAACACCAACATCGCTGATTAAAGAGGCAATATCCCTTTTGCTGAAAATATAAAAAGGCTTTACAACATTTGATCAAAGAACAGTACAGGCAAAGGAAAGAAAAATAATCAGCTGCCATTTTATATGTGCGAAAACTGAACTACACCATGTACATGATAAAATATAGAAATAGTGTAAGATTTAGATTTGGTGTGCCTTTAAAAGGATCAGCATGTTTTTATTAACTGTGTTATGTTGGTAACAGTATTACTGGCTGACAGTGTTAATGTTAGGAGGAATATTTTATTTCCAGTGAAGTCCTCCTTTCTGGGAAGTTGAAAATAAATACTGTGGTACTGTTTTAAGTTTAACCATGTTGCTTCAGGGTATGTGTAAAATCATAATAGAAAAAGTGACAGCATTGTATATATAGGAAAGTGGTGAGCCACATGGACCTAGAAACTGCTGGCGTCGAATCTCCATCTTGTAGCATACATGTGTTACATTCTGTGCTCCAAATTCTAGTTTCACGCAACCTCCAGGGTGCATGTCATGCTGAGATCAGTTCAGAGGCAGAATAGTCTGAATGCTTAATTGATTCATGGCTTCATTCTCCTCGACCACTTTACATATTCCCATTGTAGCATTTACTCCACCCATCCAATAATGCCTGTCATTCACTAGGTAAATAAAAAAAATTGTCAGTGCATGTACATAGCGTGCCAGACAAACCGGCATCATTAGAGTTGCTCCTCAGATTGTTTAAACAGGGCATCTCCACTAACTCAGTCCACATACTGAACCAGGATCAAGACTTATGTAAATATAGTACTGTATGCACTTTTGAACATCCCATTATAGAAAGACATTAAATCCATAGAGTGCATAAATGTCAGGTTCATGACAGGGATAGGAAATTATAGTTAGGAGGAAAGTCTTGAGATACTGCGATTATTTCCAGTGGAACAGAGAAGGCTAAGAGGAGATTTAATGAAGGTTTTGATTGAGTGAATAGGGAAAGACTATTTGCTCTGGCTGGGGACCTGGTGACAAGGTGTCATCAACTTAAAATTGTCATTAAGAGAGTGAGGAGAAATGTTAGGAGAAGCGTCTTTATACAGAGGGTTATTGGAGCATGGACTGTTTTGTCATAGAGGGTACTAGCTGCAGAGACCATTGCATCTTTTAAAGGAAAACTGGATAAATATTTGAAGCAGAGGCAGATACAGGAGTATGAGGAAAGTGGGACACTGGGATTAGTTTTGGATTGCCCTACCAAAGAGCCAGCAAAGACACGATGGGCCAAATGGCTTCCTTCAGTGCTGTAAACTTATATGGTTCTAAATATAACCTAGGAAGCCTATTGACATTGACCTCTCAAGGGAGCAAAATAAAGCAAATCCTTTTACTAAGCTAAGACATCATTTAACTTAAACTAGAATTTGGAGCACAGAATGTAACACATGTATGCGAGAATCACTATTGTATTATACATGCATCATAAGCCATGTTTATACTGTCTGGTTTACTATTGATTCTTTACACTATGCACTAAAGTGATCACCAGAGCTTGTTCTGTTTGCTTACTGTGTCACTGTGGAATCCTTCTTCTGTAATGAGTGCACACTAGGGCAGATTATATAGTTGCAATGTACAGCACATGAGTTCAAATACAATTTGGAAAAGCAATGCCAGTTTTGTGTAGCCCTGTATGAAGCTTTGGCTCACCAGGCATTGTTTTATACCAGTTTCATGTGTAGTCTGGGTGGGGTTCACACCAACTTTACAGCAGATTGGATTAAATGGGTTTCAAATTCATTTATAAGGATGATACCAGAACTGAGAGGTAATGCCTATCAGGATAGATTGAACAGGCTGGGGCTCTTTTCTCTAAAAAAGAGAAGGCTGAGGGGTGACCTGATAGAGGTCTATAAGATTATGAAAAGGTTTTATGGGGTAGACATAGAGAAGATATTTCCACTTCTGGGAGAGACCAAAACTAGGGGCCATAAATATAAGATAGTCACTAATAAAGCCAATAGGGAATTCAAGAAAAGATTCTTTACCTAGAGAGTGGTTAGAATGTGGAACTCGCCAACACAAGGAGTAGTTGGGGCGAATATCATAGATGCATTTAAGGGGAAGCTAGATATACATATGATGGAGAAAGGAATAGAAGGTTATGCTGGTAGGGTTAGATGAAGAGGGGTGGGAGAAGGCTTGTGTGGAGCATAAACACCAGCATAGATCAGTTGGGCCAATTGGCCTGTTTCTGTCCTATACATTCTATGTAATTCTATGTAAATTGCTCACTCCTCACAAAAGTTGAATCCCAAGTGCTATTTTTACAACACTTGTAACTTCTGCCTAAAATGGCAAAAGTATATTCAAATTTAACACAGGTAACAATGAAGCAAGAATCACAAGAAGGTGACCTTTACAGGATTATCCCTCCCCACCGCCATCTTAAGGCTGACATCATGTCAGGACAACAAATTGCAAGTTTACAATTCTCCAACTTCATTTTTTATTTTTATGTGGTTCAGCAAAAGGAATCATCCTAGTGAAGAGTTAAGTACATGGCCCGCCCTGAAGAGATTCCTTAGGAATCGCAAAATGCCTTACAACTAGCCAAATGTGTCAACATAAAATGTTCCCATGGTCAAAAGAAAGGTATTTGTCATTTAAACTATTTAGCCACAGTTTGCCAGCCATATCGCACGACTTTTGAAAAATTGATTGTATATATGCGTTCAGGATTTAAATATCCTTCAGATCTCGTTTTTAAAGCTTGATCTTATATAAACTGTTTATAGCACAGGCACTCATTGTACATTCCCTGCCTGCTGATAATACATATTCCATGCAGAATTTTTGAAGCACTGAGTTTCATTTTATTTTAGTCTTTGGACTACATCCAATTTTTTTCCCCTATCAATTAGGTTGCAGGTCAGATAAATTAAATATGCTTGGGAAGTTAAAGGACTTCAAATCTGGAATAAACCTCTTAAAAAGGCCTGTCAAATGGCTACTGCTTCCTTAGATATTTCAGGCAATCCTCATTAATGTCACATTTATGGTACAATGGTGGTAGGTGGTTACTTGTTACCTTTGACAGCACTTGGTGTGATACATTGTAGGTTATTACACACATTAGTTATTGTATAATTATCCATAATGATTTCTGGGTTGCTCAGTGGGACAGCCAATACTGAAACAACTGTTCAGCTTCTTCACTCTAAAACTTGCCTGAATTCTTTCAAATTCCTGACTTGTATACGATCAACACTATTTGTAAATTTCTCCGACTAGTCCCTTATTGGGTAGATTAAAATATACTTAGAAATCACACTTAAATACTTGGAATACTTGGTGTATTCTCCAGACGGTTGTTAGTTGCTACAAAAAAAACATTTCACATTCAGAAGTAATGGCCTAGAAATTGCGGTTGGAGGCGTACCGCTGGAGTACGCCTCCGACCCGCAAAACATTTACAAATTTACCTTCTGGCGTCCAGGCTGCGAAGAGTTGCTGTCTTGGACCTCCAGGCATACGGCAGCGTAAAGGCCCATGGATCCCAGGGACACAGGCAGTTCGGAAGCATCCCTGAGATCACCTGGGCCCGGTCCTCCAATAATCAAGGAGGATTCCATTGCAATCATTTACGAAGGGAATCCCCTAATGATATGCAATGGACTCCCCAAATAATTATACAATGTACAGAATTCTAATAATTACAGAATTACAATTTTTTTCATAAGTTCCTTCATTGCACCAACCTCAATAAAAATTTAATTTTTTATAAGTAATTTTAAACATCATTAAGACTGTAATCCAGGCCAATATTTGCATAAACTCATTTAAAGAGTATGTGCATAATTTTGGATTTTTAAATGTTTTATTTAAGCCTTATATATACCCTTACGCTGAAGCAAGCAGGCCCCACGCCTGCTTTTACCAATCGTAAGAGTTGCGTGGGCAATTGCTGGGCTGTTGTTGGACAAATACTCAGTTTTCAGGCAGTTCGGCTGATCTGCCAAGGCGTACCTTGCCAGATCGCAAGTTCCAGATTTCACACATGCGCAAGCGGAAAGACGGAACTTGTGGGGCCTTTCAAAGGGAATACGACAGCATACTCTGAGAGTATGCCATTGCAGACACTGCAATTTCAGGGCCATTAGTTTTAAATATCAGATTGCTACTGAAATCCCTCCTTCTGCAAAAAAAAATCCACAATGCTTTACAAATGAAAATTGTCTCACATATCTGCTGTACAACTCAAAACAATATAGTTCAGTTCTCTCTGGGTTCTGAAGAGAGACTTGGAAATAAGTTCTTACTATCTTGTGATACATTGTTCATCTGTGATTTAGATTTAGCCATGAACTGTAATCTTCTCTGTTCTCTTTGCTGTTCTTGCTTTAACTCCACATATGAGCGGGAGAAAGTGTGAAAGATGGAGGTTACAGGAAAGGCCATGAGAAGAATGCCACTTAAAATGCTGCTTAGTGCTACCATTTGGCCTGGGATACTTCGTGGCACCATGTCTCCGTAGCCCACTGTTGTCATGGTGATAACTGCCCACCAGTAACATGCTGGTATGCTTGTGAACTCATGCGAGCTAGTCATTTCGTTCTCGGTAAGATAGAGCAACGGGGCGAAGAGTGCAATGGCCACACACAAGAATAAAAGAAGGAGACCAAATTCCCGTGTGCATCTGCGAGCCGTTAGCCCCAGCGTCTGTAGTCCCAAGGAGTGCCTGGCAAGGCGCATGACATACAAAATCCTCAAGGCACGGAGGACTCGCAGAACCAGGCCCACCTTGTCGAGGTAACTGCTTCCTCCAGGTTTTCCATTTTCCACTGAGGTGGTGTCCACCAGCAGGGTAATGTAATAGGGCAAGATGGCGATGATGTCAATGATATTTAGCGGGGTCCTCAGGAAAACAAATTTGCTGCGAGCCTGTATGAAACGCAACGCAAACTCTAGAGAAAACCAACCTACACAGACAGTTTCCACGATGAAAATGTTGTAACACTTCTGTGAGCATTCACCCTGCAGACAGAAAAATATTGAAGAACAATAAATAAATGACTACTGTTTTCAAAAGTATTTTAACACTTTTTAGATGTATAACTGCACAATCTTAAGCTTTTTTTTGGCTAAATACTTAAGGAACCATGGGTGTTTTTTCACTGGATAAATATAAATATACTTTTTTATTCCACTATTGGTTGAAATAATATACTATTTCTTTCTGGTGCTCATTTTCTAATCTTTTGTCCTCTCCTCCTTTTCTGAAAGTGCTGACTCCTCCTGGGATATACTGCCTACAGGCACTGGTCGCTCTTTGTCATATTGGCTGTTTTTCAAGTGTGAATGTTAACAGACTATTTGGTTGTGGTAAGAGGGGGCATCACAGCTAAACCCAGTCCTGTCCTCACTTAATATCTACACAGGTACACTTCCCAAATAAATTATTTCAATTTTTATCCCATTCAGATTGACAAGGTAGGTGTGTGTGTGTGTGTGAGAGGTGGTAAAATGTAACCACTGTACTCCAAAATCAAGCATGTTAAATCAAAATGGAAGCAATTCTTCCCCAAGCTCCTTAGCATTGGTGAAACTGTGAACATCAAGTGCAACAGTATCCATCAAAATAGAGGTGGAAAAACTACATATTCTTTCTCTCTCTCTTCTTTAGTAAATTTCTCTTTGGATAATATCTTCCATGATAGTAGTTCTACAATTCCAATATCCATCTCCTCTGTGAATACCGAGGCAAAATACTTAACTAGTAACTAAGCCATTTTCTTGACTCAACAACAACAACAACTTGTGTTTATATAGCACCTTTAATGTAGCAAAATGTCCCAAGGCGCTTCACAGGAGTATTATAAGACAAAAAAATTTGACATCGAGCCACATAAGGAGAAATTAGGGCAGGTGACCAAAAGCTTGGTCAAAGAGGTAGGTTTAAAGGAGCGTCTTAAAGGAGGAAAGAGAGGCAGAGAGGTTTAGGCAGGGAATTCCAGAGCTTAGGGCCTAGGCAACAGAAGGCACGGCCACCAATGGTTGAGCGATTATAATCAGGGATGCTCAAGAGGGTAGAATTAGAGGAGCACAGATATCTTGGTGGGTTGTGGGGCTGGAGGAGATTACAGAGATAGGGAGGAGCGAGGCCATGGAGGGATTTGAAAACAAGGATGAGAATTTTGAAATCGAGGCATTGCTTAACCGGGAGCCAATGTAGATCAGCGAGCACAGGGGTGCTGGGTGAATGTGACTTGGTGCGAGTTAGGACATGGGCAGCTGAGTTTTGGATGACCTCAAGTTTACATAGGGTAGAATGTGGGAGGCCAGCCAGGAGTGTGTTGGAATAGTCAAATATAGAGGTAGCAAAGGCATGGATGAAGGTTTTAGCAGCAGATGAGCTGAGCCAGGGGCGGAGACAGACGATGTTATGGAGGTGGAAATAGGCAGTCTTAGTTATGCCACGGATATGTGGTCGGAAGTTCATTTCAGGATCAAATATGACATCAAGGCTGCGAACAGTGTGGTTCAGCCTCAGACAAATGTTAGGGAGAGGGATGGACTCTTTGCTGTCTTGGTGGCCCATTCATTACCTGGACTCTTACTGCTCCTATAATCCAACAGTGCCATTTGAATGCATATTAATATAGAGAATGTCTTAATGCCATTTATGAAAGGGGGAGGAGAAAAAGTAGATAAACGGCATAAAGGAATGGACACGAGAGTTAGGAGAGGTGACCGGAAGCTTGGTTAAATAGATATGTTTTGAGAAGATTTTTAAAAGGTTTGTGCAGGGAATTCCAGAAAGTGGGCCTATGGTAGCTGAAGGTTCTGCCACCAACGGCAGGATTAAAGGATAGGGGGGCCACACAAAAGGCCAGAGTCAGGGGATGTAAGGCTGGAGGAGATTGCTGAGATAGTGTGGGGGTGAGGCCATAGAGGGATTTGAAGACCTGCAGGTGAGTCTTGAACAAGTTGGAAGGAGAGCGTTAGAATAGTCGAATATAAAAGTGACAAAATCGTGAATAAGAATTTCAGTTGCAGTGGGGGTGAGGTGGGGGAAGTAAGTGTTCTTGTTAATGGATAGGATGTGGGGTTTGCAGCTTAGCTCTGGATTGAATGGGATGGCAAGTTTTCACACAATTTGGTTCATCTTGAACAGTTGGGTGGGGGGGAATGGAGTCACTGGCAAGAGAAGGGAGTTTATGGTGGGGGCTGAAAATGATGGCTTCAGTCTTTCCAATAGTAAGTTGGAGGAAGTTTTAGCTCACCCGTGACTTGATGTCAGATGGATACGCTGGCAGCACAGAGTTGGATGGGGGGTCAAGAGAAGTGGTGGAAATGTAGGGTGAGATGTGAAAGTTGACCCAGTGTCTGTGGATGATGTCACTGAGGGGTTGCTTGCAGATGAGGAAGGGGCAGGGCTAAGTATCTATTCTAGACTCATTGATGGACGTGAATGAGCCTATAGAAAGCCTCTATATTGCTCTTTATATGTTTTTGTTCATTTCTTCTCATACTCCCTCTTAGTCTTGCTAATTTCACTTTTTATAGTTTTTCTATATGTTCTTTAGATATGCCCTAGCTTTCATTTTTATTATCTGCCTTGTAAGCATTAAATACTTCATTTTTAGTTTCAAATTTATCTAATCACCCTATTCACCCATTGAACCCCAGCTTTTCATATACTTTAGGCCTTACTAGAATATATTTGAATTGTATGCTTTCAATTTTCTTCCTTGAGTTAATAGCAACACATTGATTAAGAAAGTCTTGAACACACTACAAAAAAAAATCCCCTTTTTTACCACATTATCCTTATCTATTTTTCAATAATTAAAATCTCCTTCAATTATAACTCTAGGCTAATAAATGGTTCTCTAAATGGTCTACAAATGCTATCCTCAATTTCCTTTCCACCGTAGTACGGCAGTCTATAATATGCTCCTGATAATGTGACTGATCCCTTGCTATTTCTCAATTCAATCCAATGGGATTCTGTTTAGGCGACTTCTCCATTTAAATCCTGGTGCTTAACTTGTACAGTAAGCATTGTATACCCTCTGTGCAATCTGCTGTTCATTCAGTAAGTTTTCTACTTGTCCTGTACAATATTTAGAAATTGTTTTAAAGCTGTATTGGTTGGTACAATATTAATCATAGAGGTACTTCACACAACTTTTAAAATGCTACTGATAATTGAGAAAACTAAACAAATTGTTTCAAATATATCACCAAATAATTTCTGCCAGACTTTCACAAATAATAAACGTAGCATTTTAACTGAAATGCTGCTAAATTTTTGGATATAGTGAAACTTATGATCATTGCTATCATTCAAAATTCTAAGCTGAATAAATTCAGAAAAAGTTAAAACTTCTTAGCAGTCTTTAAGTATATTAATCTGTGTAACTCAGTGCAGGTACAGCAAAATGTCAACACATGATTTGAAACTGACCTGAAACTGTCCAGAAATTTGAACTGTAGTTCTAGGAAACATACAAGATTCTGAGGGGGCTTGACAGGGTAGATGCAGGGAGGATGTTTCCCCTCGTGGGGGAATCTAGAACTAAGGGGCTTAGTTTCAGGATAAGGGGTCGCCCATTTAAAACAGAGGTGAGAAGGAATTTCTTCTCTCAGAGGGTCATGAATCTTTGGAATTCTCTTCCCCAGAGAGCTGTGGAGGTGGAGTCATTGAATATATTTAAGGCGGAGATAGACATATATTTGAGCTACAGGGGAGTCAAGGGTTATGGGGAGCGGGTGGGAAAGTGGCGTTGAGGCCAAGATCAGATCAGCCATGATCTTATTGAATGGCAGGGCAGGCTCGAGGGTTTGAATGGCCTATTCCTGCTCCTATTTCTTATGTTCTTATGTTCTAGGCTTCCCCACGCATAAAGCTTATGGGGTAAACTTTCACCTTTGCTATCTGGGCAGTAATACCATTAAGTTTCACCTTTCTGTAGAAGGGCTGAGACAGGTTGAGTATTGTAATGAAAACAGGAGTGCTGCGCCTGTGACACTTATGGACAAAATATGTGTTGCAGGCCTTAGCTGTTACAGTGGTGCCATGCAATGTGTTATGTTATTGATTGAAGCAGGAGTCAAGTGTTATTAATGTCACAGAAACATTATTAAATCGTGACAACAGGAAATAGGTGTTCCAATGGGAAGTCTCAAGAATTTTTAATATACAAACTGATCTTGCGTGGTGTTGGACATGACCAAGACCAAGCACAGTTTCCAGCAATAGGGAGTGAGGGAGAGGTCACGAGGTCAAGCACCACAATAAAGGGAGATGGTATGCAAGATGTAACGAGCCAACAACAAGTAGAAAAATGTTACATCCCCATCATATTTAAAGAACCAATAACAAAAATATAAAAATATCACTCATGCGAATATATAAAAATTCTCGGCAATCTCTTGTGGCGTTGCATGTGGGAAGTCAAGATTAAGGGCATTTTTCATATCAGGCAGGATTAGAGGACTTGGGAAGATAACTCAAGGCCCACCTTTGCCCCCATCCCAATCACCTTCCTCCGCTCTGGACTTAGCTCATTGGCGCCTGATTTATTCTGATGAGACCCGAGGAGGAATTTACTTCAGTCCTCAGGGCGTCTCCATTCTGGTGCACTATCGCTGAGCGCCGCTTGAATTGTGCCACGTTTGGGGCACCAAGGAATTTAAGCCCCTCTACTTCTTGCAATATGCTTTAATCTTACCAATTTATATCAATCTCGGACAATGATCTTAACTGTAAATTTATAGTCAGCAAGCAGTTAATGCTACGTTACTGTGACATAACTGAACTGCCTTTGTAACCTCTTATTTATTTCATCAATTAACCCTATCTACTAATTATTTGCCAACTCAGTTTAAGTGCTGCTAACTTTGATTCTAATTTAATAATCGATTCTTAGTTTATGACTTTGTTGTTTGACTTCTTTGATAATTGGCAAGAAAGGGTTAATTAATTCACTCAGCAACTTTTAAGGATCCTGATGGGAGCACGGTAATGTAAATGCTACTATAATTCAAACTGGTTGATGCATGACAGTTCAGCGAGCCAAATTATTAACTCCTAAGCATAGACGGGAGAGGAAAATCCACATTACAAGTCAAAATGTATGAGAAAAAGACCAGCAGGATATATATGGGCTGGGCGGGGACAGTGACCCAGCTAAGAATTCTGTACACGAATCCACATAGCATACAAAATAAAACAAGTAAGGTAGAAGCACAAATTCAGCTTAAAGGGTACGATGTAGTAGACCTGGCATGATTGGGAGCTAAATATTCCAGGCTATAGGATCTTTAGAAAGGACAGGGAAATTTGGAATGCAAGGGGAGTGGTATTGATAAAAGACACAATTATCGCAGTAGAAATAAGGGATTTCAGTAAGGGTGAACGGGCAGTAGAAACACTAAGTTAAGGAACAGCAACGGATGCAAGACTCTGGTAGGAGTTGTCTACAAATCAGACAAGACAGGTGAAGTAATTAACTTTTCAAAGTCCAAGGCTAAATATAAACTCAGTTGACATAATAAGGTTGCTCATCTTAATTGAAAAGTTTTCAGAATTTAATTGTTTGTATTTTAAGAAGAAAATCCCCTCAGAAATAAAAGGCCTGTCTGATGCAAGCGGGCGGTAACAGAGTTAAATTCACTGTGCACCACTTACCGCTCCGCCGCCATAGTTACTGGGGTATTCCGCTGGGCGGACCAGCCAGGAGCCTCATAACTGGATGCAAGTGGTGAAGAGAAAGATACCCAAAAACGTAAGTAAATAATTATTTGTATGGGGTCAGGAGGAGCAGGAGTGTTCTTCCAGGCTTCACAAGAATAATATGGGCCTCATCTGCTCTGGGGTCCCCCCCGCTCCGCAATTGGCACCCCCCCAACACCATGATCGCCCGCCCCCCTGATAGCCCCCTCTGACCACCCCCCACCCCCCGCCACCACCACCACCACCGATCCTGCCTGCCTGCCAGTCAAGTCAGCCTCCGGGCCCCCTGGTAACGTGCCGGCAGCAGCAGAGAGCTGCAGATACATCTGCACTTTCCCACAAAGCTTTGCATCTGAAGCTCAGATTCAAAAAGTTTGTTTTAACCAAAGAAGAAACTGCATCACTGCATCACTGCAGGAGCCAAAAAGAGAGAAAACTTCAAAAGTGCTGGAACCTATTTATGATTGCATTTTAATATAAACGACACTTTTATTTCAAATAAAGCTGTTGGACTATAACCTGGTGTTGTGTGACTTCTTACATTTGACACTTTTATTATAATATAGTGCTAACATAGGCACATACACTGCCAGCAACATCTATTGATTTCAGTGAACCAACTCTAATTTAAAGGCTGCTAATGAAAAAAGTACTTATTATCTGCGGATCAATGCCTGTGGAAACATAGAAACATAGAAGATAGGAGCAGGAGTAGGCCATTCGGCCCCTCATGCCTGTTCCGCCATTTAATGAGATCATGGCTGATCATCTAAATTCAGTACCCTGTTCCTGCTTTCTCCCCATATCCCTTGATCCCTTTAGCCTTAAGAAATATATCTAACTCCTTCTTCAATATATTTAACGAATTGGCCTCAACTGCCTTCTGTGGTAGAGAATTCCACAGGTTCACCACTCTCTGGGTGAAGAAATTCCTCCTCATCTCAGTCCTAAATGGCTTACCCCTTATCCTTAGACTGTGACCCCTAGTTTTGGATTCCCCTGCCATCGGGAACATCCTTCCTGCATCTAGTCTGTCTAGTCCTGTTAGAATTTTATGTTTCAATGAGATTCCCTCTCATTCTTCTAAACTCTAGCGAATGCAAGCCCAATCGCTCTTCATACGTCATTCCTGCCATCCCAGGTATCAGTCTGGTGAATCTTTGCTGCACTCTCTCCATGGCAAGAACATCCTTCCTCAGATAAGGCGACCAAAACTGCACACAATACTCAAGGTGTGGTCTCACCAAGGCCCTGTACAACTGCAGCAAGACATCCTTGCTCCTGTACTCGAATCCTCGCGCTATGAAGGCCAGCATACCATTTGCCTTCTTAACCGCCTGCTGCACCTGCATGCTTACCTTCAGCGACTGGTGCACAAGGACACCTAGGTCTCGTTGCACTTCCCCTTTTCCAAATCTATTGCCGTTCAGATAATAATCTGTCTTCCTGTTTTTTGCCACCAAAGTGGATAACCTCACATTTATCCACATTAGAGGTTCCACCAGTGCAGATTTCAGGCAGCCAGCCAATTGGCTGCCCGATAATCCCAGCAGAAGGTCCGGTCCATTTTGCCATGGGCTGCAGACAGAAAACCAAGTGTACATGAGGCCTAACCGGCAGTCCTTAAAGCCACCATAAAAGTAAGCTTTAAAAAAAATATGGAATGCTTCTCCTGGTTCCGCATTAAAACCAATGGCCAATGCTGGTCACCGCTTGCCCCCCTCCCAATCGCTACCCCTCTGCTTCTCTCTCCTGATTGCTGCCACTCCAGGTTCCCCCTCCTGAGATTGGGCCATCGCGCCGCACCCCCCCGCCCCCCTCCCACATACTGAAGACTGGCCAGGCTACCCAATATTGCAGAGGATTGGAGCCAGTTGGCTGCCCCAGGTTATGGGTTCAAGCCCCACTCCAGAGGGCAAGCAGGAGATCAGAGCTCTGGTCTCTTAATACTGGGTTGACATCCAGTGGGATACTCCCGTCCATCAGGAGTGAAGTGGTGACCCCCCCCCACTCCCATCCCGGCTGCATTCAGGACAAACCAATTAGGTAAAAGGGCATCAAGCAGGTGTTAGGCTCCTTATTTGCATTTGCAATAGACCTTACGCTAGTTTCAGGCTTGGGCCGTGGACGTCTCTTATGATGCCTGCACCAATTTGGCGGGCAGTGCACTTCCGCCTCAGTGCCCTGTGGGTAGTAGTTGAGCACAATGGGTGTGATTTTCCCAATGGAGGCGGGTTTCGGTTTGGGTGCATTCCAAACACACCTCCATTGAGAGGTGGGAAAAATTTGTGATTTTCCCCTAATTGGCCAGTTGATTTCAGAGGTGCGGGTTCCCCTGGGCCAATTAGTGTTTTGGGACTGAAACTCGCCTCTGCTGATGTCACTTATCCAGCTTCATTTAACGGCTGCTTGCTGCCTTGGCTCATTCCACTGGTTTTTGGTCGATGCTGCACCACCTCCAAGCTGTTATCTCCTTGAAGAATGGCCAGCTCCAAGGCAAGGGCCTCCCCGAGGTTCTCAGATAAGGCACTGGGTATGCTGGTTGAGGGGGCGAGAGCTAGCAGGGAGGTGCTGTTCCCCTCATCTGGGAGGAAGAGGCCTCCCAAAGAAACCAAGGCTATGTGGGTCCAGCTGGCAAGGGATATAACCTCCAGATCTGTGTGCAGATTGGGTGATTGTTTCTGTTTATTGATGAAATGCCATTCCTGTGGGAATGTATTAAAATTAGGTGATGGCAAACTGTTGGTGTGATGGCATCTGTTATTTCGGCTTAGGCAGCTCCACATTGCGGGCTCCGCGACACTTATGTGGTCAGGTTGGTGGTCAGAGTGAAAGGAGGCCAGAAAATCATGTCCATTGTCTATCATGTGTTAAGAAGGAACCAAGCACATGTGCCACAATGGGCAACCTATGCAAATCTGGCCAGGATGAGTGCATTCCTTGCACGACATGCTTTCATGTGCTGGCGCCTTCTGCCCTGTGCAGCATCAGGTGGGTGAGCAGGAGGTTGACGCTCCTTCTGCTATTGCTGCTGAGCTGCCTGGTTCTGCTGCTGCCGTGGCTGCTGCTCATCCGAATCTAAGGTCCATGGTGAAAGGAAGTAAATGGTCCCCATGCTGCTGGCAGATACCTCCATTGGGGAAGCGCTCAGTCCAAGCGGGGAGAGGGTCTTCCAAGGAGGTCCCACAGTTGAGAGATAGAAGTTGCATCACCTCTGACTTCGGTAGGCCTGCTAAAAGTGCTGAAGGGCCTTTGGAACAAAAGTTCTGCCACCTGCAACTGCTGAAAGCTCCATTTTAATGGTGGAGCTGCAGTTGTGAGGAGGCCACCCACTTGTCAACCCACCAGGATTAGCTGGTGTGGTTTAGGAGGGTTGTGCAACACGCTGAAAATGTGGTAAAATAACAAAGGCCTGTCAAAATAGGATTATAGAGGCCCTTAACTACTATTTAAGGGCCTTAACTACCTCTCCCGACTGATGGAGGCGGGACCGAATTGCACTCATCAAACCTGCCTCCGGCAAAATTTTTGCTATTTTACCAACTGTCCCATAGAAACATAGAAACATAGAAGATAGGAGCAGGAGTAGGCCATTCGGCCCCTCGAGCCTCCTCCGCCATTCAATGAGATCATGGCTGATCATCCAAATTCAGTACCCTGTTCCTGCCTTTTCCCCATATCCCTTGATCCCTTTAGCCTTAAGAAATATATCCAACTCCTTCTTGAATATATTTAATGAATTGGCCTCCACTGCCTTCTGTGGTAGAGAATTCCACAGGTTCACCACTCTCTGGGTGAAGAAATTCCTCCTCATCTCAGTCCTAAATGGCTTACCCATTATCCTTAGACTATGACCCCTAGTTCTGGACTCCCTGGCCATCGGGAACATCCTTCCTGCATCTAGTCTGTCCAGGCCTGACAGAATTTTATAGGTTTCGATGAGATCCCCTCTCAATCTTCTAAACTCCAGTGAGTACAAGCCCAATCGACCCAATCTCTCCTCATACGTCATTCCTGCCATCCCAGGTATTAGCCTGGTGAATCTTCGCTGCACTCCTTCCATGGCAAGAACATCCTTCCTCAGATAGGGCGACCAAAACTGCACACAATACTCAAGGTGCGGTCTCACCAAGGCCCTGTACAACTGCAGCAAGACATCCTTGTTCCTGTACTCGAACCCTCTTGCTACGAAGGCCAACATACCATTTGCCTTCTTAACCACCTGCTGCACCTGCATGCTTACCTTCAGCGACTGGTGCACAAGAACACCCAGGTCTCTTTGCACTTCCCCTTCTCCCAATCTATTGCCATTCAAATAATAATCTGCCTTCCTGTTTTTGCCACCAAAGTGGATAACCTCACATTTATCCACATTATAGTACATTTGCCATGTTTCTGCCCAATCACCCAACCTGTCCAAATCGTACTGGAGTTTCACAACATCCTCCTCACAGCATACCCTCCCACCCAGCTTTGTGTCATCTGCAAATTTGGAGATACTAAATCCAATTCCCTCATCCAGATCATTAATATATATTGTGAACAGCTGGGGTCCTAGGACCGATCCTTGCGGTACCCCATTAGTCACTGCCTGCCACTCGGAAAGCGACCCGTTTATTCCAACTCTTTGCTTTCTATCTGCCAACCAGTTCTCTATCCAAGTCAATACCTTGCCCCCAATCCCATGTGCCTTAATTTTACAAGCTAATCTCTTATGCGGGACCTTATCGAAAGCCTTCTGAAAGTCCAAATACACCACATCCACTGGTTCTCCCTTATCTATTTTACCAGTTACATCCTCAAAAAATTCCAGTAGATTAGTCAAGCACGATTTACCTTTTGTAAATCCATGTTGACTTTGTCCGATCCTGTCACTGCTTTCCAAGTGCTCTGCTATTACATCTTTTATAATGGACTCTAGCATTTTCCCCACTACCAATGTCAGGCTTACCGGTCTATAATTCCCCGCTTTCTTTCTACCACCTTTTTTGAATAGTGGGGTAACATTAGCTACCCTCCAATCCATGGGTACTGTTCCAGAGTCTATCGAATTCTGGAAGATGACCAGCAATGCATCTACTATCTCCAGGGCCACTTCCTTAAGTACCCTAGGATGTAGATTATCAGGCCCTGGGGATTTATTGGCCTTCAATCCCGTCAACTTCCCCAACACCATTTCCCTACAAATACTGATTTCTTTCAGTTCCTCCCCTCATTAGTCTCTATGTTCCCCGACATCTCTGGGAGGTTATTTGTGTCCTCCTTTGTGAAGACAGAACCAAAGTATGTATTTAATTGGTCTGCCATTTCTTTGTTCCCCATTATAAATTCCCCTGATTCTGACTGCAAGGGACCTACGCTTGACTTCATCAATCTTTTTCTCTTCACATATCTATAAAAGCTTTTACAGTCAGTTTTTATGTTCCCTGAAAGCTTACTTTCATAATCTATTTTCCCCCTCTTAATTAATCCCTTTGTCCTCCTTTGCTGAATCCTAAACTGCTCCCAATCCTCAGGTTTGCTGCTTTTTTTGGCCAATTTATATGCCCTCTCTTTGGATCTTATGTTATCCCTAATTTCCCTCGTTAGCCACAGTTGAGTCACCTTTACTGATTTATTTTTATGCCAAACTGGGATAAACAAATTCTGTAGTTCATCCATGTGATCTTTGAATGTTTGCCATTGCCTATCCACCGTCAACCCTTTGAGTGACATTACCCAATCAATCCTACCCAACTCGCGTCTCATACCATCATAGTTCCCTTTATTTAAATTCAGGACCTTAGTCTCTGAGTCAACTGCTTCCCTCTCCATCTTAATGAAGAATTCGATCATATTATGATCGCTCTGACCCAAGGGGCCTCGCACAACAAGATTGCTAATTAATCCTTTCTCATTGCATAATACCCAGTCTAAGATGGCCTGATCCCTAGTTGGTTCCTCGACATATTGGTCCAGGAAACCATCCCGTATACACTCCAGGAATTCCTCCTCCACAGTATTATTACTAATTTGGTTAGCCCAATCTATATGTAGATTAGTAAAGTCACCCATGATGACTGCTGTGCCCTTATTGCACGCTTCTCTAATTTCCCTTTTAATGCCATCCCCAACCTCTGCATTACTGTTTGGGGGTCTATACACCACTCCCACTAATGTTTTCTGCCCTTTGGTATTTCTCAGTTCTACCCATACAGATTCCACATCATCAGAGCTAATATCTTTTCTTACAATTGTGTTAATCCCCTCTTTAATCAGCAATGCTACCCCACCTCCTTTTCCTTTTTGCCTATCTTTCCTGAATATTGAATACCCCTGGATGTTGATCAAATTGGGCAGGGCTGCCTTGAGGATGAGTTCATTGAGTGTATTAGGGATGGGTTTCTTGAGCAGTATGTAACTGAACCGACCAGGGGGCAAGCAACCTTAGATCTGGTCCTGTGTAACGAGATGGGATTAATTAAAAATGTCCTAGTAAAGGATCCCCTTGGAATGAGTGACCATAACATGGTTGAATTCCATATTCAATTAGAGGGTGAGAAGGTTGGATCTCAAACAAGCGTGCTAAGCTTGAATAAAGGAGACTATGAAGGTATGAGAGCGTAATTGAGTAGAGTGGATTGGGAAAATAGATTAAAGGGTAAGACAATACATGATCAGTGGTGTACATTTAAGGAGTTATTTTACAACTTCCAAAAAAAATATATTCCACTGAGAAGAAAAGGGTGTAAAAGAAAAGACAGCCATCCGTGGCTAAGTAAAGAAATTAAGGATAGTATTCGACTAAAAACAAGGGCATATAAGGTAGCCAAATCTAGTGGGAGGATAGAGGATTGGGAAAACTTTAAAAGACAGCAAAAAATAACAAAAAGATTGATTAAGAAAGGGAAGATAGATTATGAAAGTAAATTAGCAAAAAATATAAAAACAGATAGTAAGAGTTTTTATAGTTATATAAAAAGAAAAAGGGTGGCTAAAGTAAATGTTGGTCCCTTAGAGGATGAGACCAGGAAATTAATGGTGGGAAATATGGAGATGGCAAAAACACTGAATGAATATTTTGTATCAGTCTTTACAGTAGAAGACACTAAGAATATCCCAACACTGGACAAACAGGGGGCTAAAGGGGGGGAGGAGCTAAACACGATCAAAATCACTAAGGAAGTGGTACTCGGTAAAATAATGGGACTCAAGGCGGATAAATCACCTGGACCTGATGGCATACATCCTAGGGTCTTGAGGGAAGTGGCGGTAGGGATTGTGGATGCATTGGTAATAATTTTCCAAAACTCCCTGGACTCGGCAAACGTCCCGGCAGACTGGAAAACTGCTAATGTAACACCCTTCTTTAAAAAGGGCAGTAGACAGAAGGCTGGAAACTATAGACCGGTTAGCTTAACATCTGTGGTAGGTAAAATTTTGGAGTCCATTATTAAGGAGACAGTAACAGGACATTTGGATAATCATAATTTAATAGGACAAAGTCAGCATGGTTTTATGAAGGGGAAGTCATGTTTGACAAATTTGCTGGAGTTCTTTGAGGAAGTAACGTATAGGGTGGATAAAGGGGAACCAGTGGACGTAGTGTATTTAGACTTCCAAAAGGCATTTGACAAGGTGCCACACAAAACATTATTGCTTAAGATAAAAAATCACGGGATTGGGGTAATATTCTGGCATGGATAGAGGATTGGCTATCTAACAGAAGGCAGAGAGTTGGGATAAATGGTTCATTCTCAGACTGGCAATCAGTAACTAGTGGTGTTCCGCAGGGGTCAGTGCTGGGTCCCCAACTCTTTACAATCTATATTAACGATTTGGAGGAGGGGACCGAGTGTAACATATCAAAGTTTGCAGATGATACTAAGATGGGAGGGAACGTAGTGAGTGAGGAGGACATAAAAAACCTGCAAGGGGACATCGACAGGCTAAGTAAGTGGGCAGAGATTTGGCAGATGGAATACAACACTGGAAAGTATGAGGTTATGCACTTTGGCAGGAATAATCGTAGAGCAAGTTATTATCTTAATGGCAAGAAACTGGAAAGTACTGAAGTACAAAGGGATCTGGGGGTCCTGGTGCACGAAACTCAAAAGGTTAGTATGCAGGTGCAGCAAGTGATTAAGAAGGCCAATGGAATGTTGGCTTTCATTGCTAGGGGGATAGAATATAAAAATAGGGAGGTATTGCTTCAGTTGTACAAGGTGAGACCGTACCAGGAATACTGCGTACAGTTTTGGTGTCCATACTTAAGAAAGGACATACTTGCTCTTGAGTCAGTACAAAGAAGGTTCACTCGGTTAATCCCGGGGATGAGGGGATGGACATATGAGGAGAGGTTGAGTAGATTGGGACTCTACTCATTGGAGTTCAGAAGAATGAGAGGCGATCTTATTGAAACATATAAGATTGTGAAGGGGTTGGATCGGGTGGATGCGGGGAAGATGTTCCCGATGATGGGTGAAACTAGAACTAGGGGGCATAGTCTTAGAATAAGGGGCTGCTCTTTCAAAACTGAGATGAGGAGGAATTACTTCACTCAGAGGGTGGTAGGTCCATGGAATATGCTGCCCCAAAAAGCTGTAGAAGCTACATCATTACATAAATTTAAAACAGAAATAGACAGTTTCCTAGAAGTAAGGGGAATTAAGGGTTACGGGGAGCGGGCAGGAATTTGGACATGAGTCTAGGTTCGGATCGGTCATGGCCCTGTGGGTAGCGGAGCGGGCCCAGGGGCCGTGTAGCCTGATCCTGCTCCTATTTCGTGTGTCTAATTCTGTTAGATTCAGGAGATGGTTCTGTGATAGTGGATTGGCGGTTAGGATCAGATCAGCCATGATCTTATTGAATGGCAGAGCAGGCTCGAGGGGCCGATTGGCCTACTCCTGCTCCTATTTCTTATGTTCTTATGTTGAGTTCCCAGCCTTGGTCCCCCTGGAGCCATGTTTCCGTAATTCCAATCATATCATATTCATTTACCTCTATTTGCGCTGCTAATTCATCCACCTTATTGCAAATGCTCCTTCCATTAAGACACAAAGCCTTCAGGCTTGTTTTTTAACGCTCTTAGACCTTTTAGAATTATTATTTACTGTGACCATGTTTGTTTTAAACCCTTGATTTCTCAGATTGCCACCTTTGTTATTCTCCTTCCTGTCTTTTGCTTCTATCCTTGTTTCCCTTTCCTTTGTCTTCCTGCTCAGGTTCCCAACCCCCTGCCATTTTAGTTTAAACCCTCCCCCACAGCACTAGCAAACACTCCCCCAAGTACATCTGTTCCGGTCCTGCCCAGGTGCAGACCGTCCGGTTTGTACTGGTCCCACCTCCCCCAGAACCGGTTCCAAATGTCCCAGGAATTTGAATCCCTCCCCCTTGCACCATTCCTCTAGCCACATATTCATTTGAAGTATCCTTCTATTTCTACTCTAACATGTGGCACTGGTAGCAAACCTTAGATTACTATCTTTGAGGTCCTATTTTTTAATTTACCTCCTAACTCCCTATATTCAGCTTTTCGGACCTCATCCCTTTCTTTACCTATATCGTTGGTGCCTATATGCACCACGACAACTGGGTGTTCACCCTCCCTTTCCAAAATTTTCTGCAGCTTCTCCGAGACATCCTTGACCCTTGCACCAGGGAGGCAACACACCATCCTGGAGTCTTGTTTGCGGCCGCAGAAACGCCTATCTATTCCCCTTACAATAGAGTCCCCTATCACTATAGCTCTCCCAGTCCTTTTCCTCCCGTTCTGTGCAGCAGAACCACCCCTGGTGCCAGGAAGTTGGCAGCTGCTGCCTTCCCCTGGTAAGCCATGCCCCCCATCAGTATCCAAAGCGGTATATCTGTTTGAGAGGGGGATGGCCTCAGGGCACCCCTGCACTACCTGCCTGCGCCTACCTTCAAATCCGCCTCCTCGGGGCTGGGAAAATCGCCCCCAATGAGTTCATGTTAAATTCTAGCAAGGAAAATTAGGCCTGAAATGATAAGATTTCTCTTCCAGGACGTGGCTTGCTTGGCGAGAGCGCAGATTGAAGAATTAAGTGTTGAGGACGGCGTACCTGATCCTCCAATCTACACTCTCATTGAGAAAGGTGCTGAGTCTCACAACTGTAGGGCTACTGTATTTTGAATAAAGCAAATTATATAAAATATCAGGCACAATTTTCATTGAAGTTCCAAATGCATGGATGTTGCAATGGTACTAGTATTAAGGGATTTATAGCTAAGGCAGGTGGATGGAGTTAGGATACAGGTCAGCCATGATCTCATTGAATGGCCTACTCCAGGGGCTGAATGGCCTACTGTTCCTATGTTCCTATGTACTCTAACTTGTGCTATAGAATGGTAAGACAAAAGGTCCAGGCCTCATGTGTCAAGTTCCTGTGCCAAGGACGCAGGCCAGCTGCTTCGTTGGGGGGAATGGGATCGTGGGGGTTGAATGAAGAGTGAGTGGTTTTGGAGAGAAAGACATCTGCAGCAACTCTTGTACATCTTCTAGCAACCTGGTGAGGAGAAATATCGACAAGAAAGCTCTGATCTTAGCAAATCAAAATGATACATAATCCTCACCAGACATCCTAAAGAGAGCAGAGAAAATAAAATAACTGATGATACGTCATGAAACATTTTTATCTGTTAAAGGTTAAGCTTTGTCCTGCAGATTTTGCCCCTTTGGGGCCCTTGATTGCTTTCCCCTTTTTTGTGCCACCTCACAATTCTCTTCCCTTGGATTTCATAGAATCATACAGCCCAGAAGGAGGCCACCTGGCCCATCAAGCCTGTGTAGGCTCTCTGAAAGACCTACCAATTAATCCCACTCCCCAGCTCTTTCCCCATAGCCCTACAAATTATTTCTTTTAAAGTATATATCCAATGTGCTTGCATTTTCTCCAATAAATTCATTAATGCTGCACTGGGAGCCAAAACAATTAATGTCTAACTTACCGCTGAACACAGCAGCAATTGGGAGGAATTAGGTGGTCATGATAGGTGGTCATGAACTTATTGATAGCTATATCAGGAGAGGAGAAAAATTCTGCTTGAGGACATTTGGCAATATTCTCATATCTGCCGATCATATTTTATGCCCTAGGCCAATAGTTGGCAGTAAGCAATAGGCAGCCAAGATGTTCTGTAAGCAGATCCAGTTTAAAGCTTGTTTGTCAGCAATGTTTTCTCTGTGCACATCTGGAGTCCTGCCACACAGCGAGGACAGGACTCGAAGCTGCAGTCATTGCTGCAGGGGCTCTTGGACCCAGTGAGTATTAAACCAGCTTCCATCAGTCTCTCAGATTTATTTTGTAGCTGTCCTGGCATAAACTACAGACATCACTGGTAGTGCAGATTACTTGCTAAAGGATTGAGTGTGTGAATGAATTATGGAAATTTAAATAGGATTCAATTCATCCTTACAACTTTCCCCATGTTCCACAGTCACTTTTACTGAAACTAATGCTTTCATCAGCTGCCTTCAAATCATCTTATGATCGTCTGGCTTTTCTACTTTAACCGCTGTCTGTGAGCATGAATTGAATATTGGGAATTCTGTTCATGTTTAAATCTATCTCATAAAAGATCTGGATCAGTAAAATTTTGTCCTGTAATTTCAAAATGAATTATTGCTCTACTTTATACAGTTGACAATAAACTGAAGAAAGACTGAAGTAGAGCTGCAATCTTGAGAAAAGGAGCAGAAACCAGAATAGAGCTAGGCATCTGAAAAATAATTCTGATGGGGCTTTGGTGCTGGCAAATGGGAATGTATCAATGGACTTAAATGCCTGTAGCTAACAGTATGTAAATATTGGTATAAAATAGTCACTGAGGACTGCAGCTTATTCAGTTATAGCTTACTTAATAACACACACAGCAGAATCAAAGTAATGAAAGAGTTTTTCGAAAAATGCATGATGCCCATATAATACTTTTTCTCCCAATTTTAATTCCAACTAGTGATCCGATTCCTGGCCTCTGCCAATGCAACACTTAAACTGATGAATAGGAGGGAAGCAAAAGTGGCCCAAGGTAACTTGATCTCTGATTTTCACCACATTTTATGGGGTGGCACCTAACCTGCACTTGGTACTTCCCTGATGGCATGTGGGGATTATTGTGAATTCACTGTATATTGTGGCACAAACCCTGGATAAAATTCACACATCACATTTTTTATTTATTAATAATAATAATAATTACAAATTTACATATACTGCCCCATTTGCACCTAAATACAGGGTGATATTGGGACTAAAATGAGTTAGCAAATGGTAATGGATAAAATAATGGGACTTAAGAGAGACAAAACTCCAGGATCTAGTGGTTTTCAACCCAGGGTATTCAAAGAAATAGGTGAGGAAATTGTAGGAGTGTTAGTCCTAATATTTCAAAGTTGTCTAGATTCAGGAATTATGTCTTTGGATTGGCTAATTGCAAATGTCAATCCATTATTTAAGAAGGGAGAGAGGGAGAAACCTAGGCCACGATTTTACTTACCTCAGCGTGTCCGTGGCAGGCAATGTCGGTGGCGGGTCCTGACCCCTCTGCTGGCTCCATCCCACTCTATGAAATGATTTTCCCTTGATAGGGCTTGTTAAGCCCACCCAACGCGTTTTCTGGGCCAATTAGAGGAAGCGGGTCTGGTGATGTCATTTCATGACGCATCATCAGCTGGTTTCCTTAAAGGGACCATGTCCAAATTGATTTTGGCATTTGTGCTGTCAGTGTTCTACAGCACTGAAGTGCAGCAAACACTGACAATCACTGCACAGAACATAAGAACATAAGAAATAGGAGCAGGAGTAGGCCAATCGGCCCCTCGAGCCTGCTCCACCATTCAATAAGATCATGGCTGATCTGATCCTAACCTCAAATCTTCTATCACTCTGCATCCACCCGAACCCATGTGATCTCCCGGGAGAGGTGAAAAACCAGATAAAGACCCAATGGCCAATTTGGGAGAAAAGAATCTGGGAAATTCCTCTCCGACCCATCTAGGCGATCGAAATTCTTCCAGGAGATCACTCTGTCCCTATATTTTCTACAGTACTTACCTTCTGTAAAGGCGATCTCCACCCCAGCCAGGAACAGGAATAAAACCATCTCCTGAAATCTAACACAGAATTAGAACACAGTAGGAGCAGAACCAGGCTACACGGCCCCTGGGCCCACTCCATTACCCACAGGGCCATGACCATTCCGAACCTAGACTCATGTCCAATTTCCTGCCCGCTCCCCGTAACCCTTAATTCGCTTTACTTCTAGGAAACTATCTATTTCTGGTTTAAATTTATTTAATGATGTAACTTCCACAGCTTTCTGGGGCAGCAAATTCCACAAACCTACCACCCTCCGAGTGAAGAAGTTTCTCCTCATCTCAGTTTTGAATGAGCAGCCCCTTATTTTAAGATTATGCCCCCTAGTTCTAGTTTCACCCATCATTGGGAACATCCTCACCGCATCCACCCGATCAAGCCCCTTCACAATCTTATATGTTTCAATAAGATCGCCTCTCATTCTTCTGAACTCCAATGAGTAGAGTCCCAATCTACTCAACCTCTCCTCATATGACCACCCCCTCATCCCCGGGATTAACCGAGTGAACCTTCTTTGTACTGACTCAAGAGCAAGTATGTCTTTTCTTAAGTATGGACACCAAAACTGTATGCAGTATTCCAGGTGCGGTCTCACCAATACCTTGTACAACTGCAGCAATACCTCCCTGTTTTTATATTCCATCCCCCTAGCAATAAAAGCTAACATTCCATTGGCCTTCTTAATCACTTGCTGCACCTGCATACTAACTTTTTGAGTTTCGTGCACCAGGACCCCCAGATCCCTTTGTACTACAGTACCTTCCAGTTTCTTGCCATTAAGATAATAACTTGCTCTATGATTTTTCCTGCCAAAGTGCATAACCTCACACTTTCCAGTATTGTATTCCATCTGCCAAATCTCTGCCCACTTACTTAGCCTGTCTATGTCCCTTTGCAGGTTTTTTATGTCCCCCTCACTCACTACTTTCCGTCCCATCTTTGTATCATCTGCAAACTTTGATATGTTACACTCGGTCCCCTCCTCCAAATCGTTAATATAGATTGTAAAGAGTTGGGGACCCAGCACTGACCCCTGCGGAACACCACTAGTTACTGGTTGCCAATCTGAGAACGAACCATTTATCCCAACTCTCTGCTTTCTGTTAGAGAGCCAATCCTCCACCCACGCCAGAATATTACCCCCAATCCCGTGATTTTTTATCTTGAGCAATAATCTTTTGTGTGGCACCTTGTCAAATGCCTTTTGGAAGTCTAAATACACTACATCCACTGGTTCCCCTTTATCCACCCTGTATGTTACTTCCTCAAAAAACTCAAGTAAATTTGTCAAACATGACTTCCCCTTCATGAAACCATGCTGAGTTTGTCCTATTAAATTATGTTTATCCAAATGTCCTGTTACTGTCTCCTTAATAATGGACTCTAACATTTTACCAACCACAGATGTTAGGCTAACAGGTCTATAGTTTCCAGCCTTCTGCCTACTACCCTTTTTAAATAAGGGTGTTACATTAGCAGTTTTCCAATCTGCCGGGACCTTTGTTGAGTCCAGTGAGTTTTGGAAAATTATTACCAATGCATCCACAATCCCTACCGCTACTTCCCTCAAGACCCTAGGATGCAAGCCATCAGGTCCAGGGGATTTATCCGCCTTGAGTCCCATTATTTTACCAAGTACCACTTCCTTAGTGATTTTAATCGTATTTAGTTCCTCCCCCACTAGAGCCCCCTGTTTGTCCAGTGTTGGGATATTCTTAGTGTCCTCTACTGTAAAGACTGATACAAAATAATTGTTCAGTGTTTTTGCCATCTCCATGTTTCCCACCATTAATTTCCCGGTCTCATCCTCTAAGGGACCAACATTTACTTTAGCCACCCTTTTTCTTTTTATATAACTATAGAAACTTTTACTGTCTGTTTTTATATTTTTTGCTAATTTACTTTCATAATCTATCTTCCCTTTCTTAATCAATCTTTTACTTATGTTTTCCTGTCTTTTAAAGACTTCCCAATCTTCCATCCTCCCACTAGATTTGGCTACCTTATATGCCCTTGTTTTTAGTCGGATACTATCCTTAATTACTTTACTTAGCCACGGATGGCTATCTTTTCTTTTACACCCTTTTTTCCTCAGTGGAATATATATTTTTTGGAAGTTGTAAAATAACTCCTTAAATGTACACCACTGATCATGTACCGTCTTACCCTTTAATCTATTTTCCCAGTCCACTCTAATTAATTCTGCTCTCATACCATCATAGTCTCCTTTATTCAAGCTCAGCACGCTTGTTTGAGATCCAACCTTCTCACCCTCTAATTGAATATGGAACTCAACCATGTTATGGTCACTCATTCCAAGGGGATCCTTTACTAGGACATTTTTAATTAATCCTGTCTCATTACACAGGACCAAATCTAAGGTTGCTTGCCCCCTGGTTGGTTCAGTTACATACTGCTCAAGAAACCCATCCTTAATACACTCAATGAACTCATCCTCAAGGCTGCTCTGCCCAATTTGATTTGTCCAGTTAATATGATAATTAAAATCCCCCATAATTATAGCTGTTCCCTTATTACAGGCCTCAACTATTTCCTGATTAATACTCCGTCCAACAGAGTTGCAACTGTTCGGAGGCCTATAGACTACACCCACTAGTGTTTTTTTTCCCCTTATTATTCCTTATCTCCACCCAAACTGTTTCACTATCCTGCTCCTTTGACCCAATATCATTTCTCTGTATTATAGTGATTCCTTCCTTTATTAACATAGCCTGGGCTGCACCCAGGTTCTCCCATGACTCCCTCCATATGCTTATGGAGGAATTCAGAGCACGCAGGGAGGTCTTCTTCCCTTCCGATGGGTGGAAGAGACCTCCCCAGGAGACCAAGATAGCCTGGTTCCACATTGTACAGGAAGGCACAAGCAGGGATGTCATCAGGAGGACCTGGGTGCAGTGGCGCAAACCTTTCAATGATCTCAGTAGATCACGAAACGTTAGTACAAAGCCACACTCACCTTCATCTTGCTGTGCCTCTCATCACATCCTCATCACTCTGCCTTCCCTACCCTACCCCTGCACATCCTTACTCACACCAACTTAAATACAAAATACAAAAATTAGGAAGTTATGCTTCAGTTGTCAGAACCCATCTGGAGTATAGTGTTCAGCTTTGCACACCGCACTTCAGGAAAGGTATATTGGCCTTGGAGGGGGATACAGCATAAAATCACCAAAATGATACTTAAAGGGTTAAATTACGAGGACAGGTTGCAGAAAGTTGGCTTGTATTCCCTTGAGTTTAGAAGGTTTGGGAGTGATCTAATCAAGGTGTTTAAAATTATAAATGGATTTGATAGGGTAAATATAGAGAAAGTATTTCATCTAGTGGAGGCATGTAGAACAAGGGGGAATAACCTTAAAATTAGAGCTTGGCCATCTAGGAGTGAAATCAGGAAGCACTTTTTCCACACAAAGGATAGTGGGAATCTGGAACTCTCTCCCCAAAAGATGCTGGGTTAATTAAAATTTTCAAGACCGAGATAGATATATTTTTGTTGGCTAAGGGTATCAAGGAATATGGAGCAAAGGCTAGTAAAAGGAGTTGAGGTACAGATCAGCCATAATCTAATAGAATGGCGGAACAGGTTTGAGTGGTTGAATGTATTCCTGTATTCCTATGTTTAAAATACTCCCCCCATTTTATAAATTAAAAATACACCCGCCAGGCTTTTCTGTGATGCTTGTGTAAAAGTGTCCACTTTCCTATCCACATAGAGACATTCAAGTCTTGGGTCTCCATCCATGTTAGCCCACTCTAGGATGTCACTTACAAAAAATGTGTCAGTGTGGTGCAGAAAGAAACCGCGGGGGCCACAACTTCAGAAAAACCTGAGAGTTGCTCCAGACTATGTATCCCCACCTTACAGTGTAGTTTCCCAGGATCACATGGCTCCAGATTGTCTCTGAAGGTGGTTTGAAGTTGCAGGTCTGCCATTTCCTACAGGTCTGCTCACGTACACTCCTTATTGGTGACGTCACTGGAGCAGCCTAGCAGGTAGGGATATCCAAATCAAGGTTCTCCACCTGGGTAATAAAATTGATACTTAAAATCAACAAATAAAATTTTGGAGAGTTTTCTTAATGTAAGATGGGGGAGATCTTTAATTGAGAAGGATTTCCTTCAGACTACCTTTTTTCTTTAAGGGAGATTGTTGTTATTTTCATTAGAAAACAAAAAAATAAACATTTTACAAAATTATTCTTAACTGAAGTGTGAGCAAAGGATATATTGAATTCTAACCAAGCATATGAAATAAATCAAATTTGCAATCTCAAATGACCTGAATTGGATTACTATATATTCCAATGCAAATATTCAAATTTGCAGCAGTTTGGCTTCTGATGCACACTTATTTAAGAAGGCAGCGTGCATGTGCACGAGCACAAAATATTCAGTGAGAGTGTGCGTACGTGTGTGGATTGGGTAATGCCCAGTCCCAGATCATCAAATGATGGCAGTTTATGCCTAATACCTGGTGTCTAGTTTCCAATCCCTTGTGTGTACCCATCCGAGTCTCTGTGGGTCAGTGTTGTCCCTGCTATCCCTCATATTGTTGGCAATTTAGTGAGGGGGAGGCATGCACGTTCCCAGGTGTCTTGTGGAGCATACAGATTTGATCCCTGGTGAGTTAGTGACAATTGCATCCTTCCAAAAATATAAAACAAGCCCAAAACAATCTGCAGTTCTAACCAAGATGGCAGTACAAAGATCATTGTCGGACAGGCTGGATCAGTGGGGCTATTCCTGCCAGTCATTGTTCGTATGATCATATGACTGTTAGAATGATGAGGGAGCATGTTAGTCACACTACAACCTGTTCCTGCACTGTTTCTTTCCCTTATATGTAGATAAACCTATTACTATATAAATGCAGAATATTTTATGAAAAATAAGCTATAACTAAGTATTTGACTTTAGCAGTATGCAATAATTATAAATGTTATCAAATATTTAGCTGAGTTAAGTTTTCATTTGTAAATTCCTAAATTACTGGATAGAATAGTACTATTGAGTGTTGAAACTAAAATGCATCTTACATTTTGAAGGTGACATTTGAAGATGTACCATAGCATAACTGTAAACCTTTATGGCAAGTTTAACTAATTGTGAAGTGTAAAAACTTACTTTATCCTCTTCTGCTCTGAGGTCAGGCATGGTACTGATGGATAGATTAACTACAGTAATGGTCACAAATATAACGGAGAGGCAGGCAAAGATTTTCCCTGGGAGTCCTGACTGAGGGTTTTCCACCATATCCCTGAGTTTTGTCATGAAGCGATTACATCTCGATGGCTCGACAAAATCGCTCAGCTTTTCGCCCTCTGCCAGATCTTCCTCAATAGCATTCATTTCTGCAAATTCTTCGATTTTCTGCAGGTATCGGCGACGACAGCAACGTTCCAGATTGTCATCTTCAATGCCCCAGTACAGCAATTCCTCTTGGAAGGAAAGGGCACACATTTCCCTCAAAAGTCTCAACTTCCCAGCCCTCAGGAAAGTCAAAATCGTCCTAAAGGCACCTGGGTTCCGATCAAAGAAAAACTCATTGCATGTCACGTCATAATCATCACAAATTTTCATTATTTCGTCAAAGTTGTGGCAAAATCGGAGCTGCCCCAGACGTGTTAAAGGAAAGTCATCCAGCATAGTCCATGGCAATAAGTATTTTATCCCCCCAACATTTATTATAACATGGTGTTTGCGATCCTCTGGGAATGCACTGCCAAACAAGTCTTCTTGAGGGTGAAGGAGGTGGGCTCGATTGTAAAACACACCTTTCAGAGTCTGCGTTTCATTATAGATGGTTTGATTAAAGGAGTTGTCAGAGGCACAGCTGAGGGCGCTGTAATCATAGTCCGAACTGTCTCCTGCCAGCAGAGTCATCCTGAATGCAGCTCCTCACATCACTGTAGCCAGACACATGTAGAAAGCACAGCAAACTATAAGAAATTAGATAGAATCCGAAAATGCCAGCTAATCACTCAGGAACATTAATATTTAGCATGTGAGGCCACTATACAGTATACATTACTAACTAAAAGCTGTCCTTATTGTGTCTTAAAGAGCCGTTGAATATGATTTATAACACAAATGGGCTTATCTGATAACTCACAAATTACAGTCATCACCAGTGGAGAATATAAATCATATTCCAATGGTCCTTATCATGTGTCTCCACCATCCACACAACTTAGTTCCAATTTAAAAATTGCAGTTTAAACTTTAACTATTTTAATGCAAACCCAATATGAACTATCATGTCAGCTAAATCCTTGTGGGTTCCATCAGATTATGACATTTTCATTCCAAATGATTACATAAATAGAAGTCTTGTATATGTTTAGGGAATTCTTTTTTGCATTGATTTGTGGAACTATTAATATAAAAAATGGGGGCACTGTTATTAATGCATATTAATGAACACTACATTAATGAAGGTAGTATATTTCTATGGCCCCATTCCATGTACATTTATGTGTATAATAAAAACTTAGAGAAAGGAAACATTTGCAGAAGTGTTCCATTCAGAGGCTTCTGTAGTTTTACTTTTGCACGTTACAATAATCTGCATGACGTTAGGTCCAAAAGATTAGTGGTTTTTTTCACTGTACCTGGCATCAATTGCAATAATTTGTCCAGATGATAGAGCAGGTAGCAGCGAACTACTCTGAAATCTGTACAGACACTTTCCAAGAGGTTTTGTACAATCTTGAGGAAACCAGAGTACAAAAAAATCCAAGTCTGTTTCATTTAAAATTTGTCTCTGTCAGCAGTAGGTTTTATAAACTACAGCAATTGCCTCTCACTGAACCTTTTGGTGGTATTACACTGTACTCTGAAACCCTTTCCATTTTGGAGCTATATGTAATATAGCAGAATATCACTGACACTGCTATCTGGATGCAATATCCAGCTGGTGTGGACCTTCAGTTTGAAACAACTTCTGAGAAATTAATAAATCACAAAGTGTTGTAAACTGCTCAAATGAAAAACCCCGAGTTAGTTTCTAGCTGTTGATTTCTAGTTCTAAATGAATACAAATGGCAGCTTGTAGATCCCGAAGTATAGAGCCTCCTTTAAACAAACATTACAGTATATCCAGATGATTACTGTCACATTACAGTATATCCAGAAGACAGCATTGTGTACCATTGAGCTTTTCAAAAGCATCATCTTGTCAAATTGCTGACTGAACTCAGTGAATTCACGGTGTATCAATGAAAAGAAAAATAATTAATTTAAAATCCAACCCAGACAGATCCTCGTTTGTTGACTCTTGAATTAAATTTGAAATCACATCAGTTTTTTAATGCTTGTGTTTTTATTTCGAGCGATTTGTTTTTATTTGCCAAAACGCATATCCACCTGTTGCACTTGCAGATTGCTGCAGACATTTGTGTTTTTATAAACACTGGACTCGTTAAACACTATTCATTATCATCTGTCACCACAAGCTGCTACGCAGTAACATTCAAAACAAGCATCGCCACCCTATCATGAACTAGCCGTGGTTCTGCTGATTCTGTGATTAGGATAACAAGCTTTAACATCTTAGAGAAACAGGATAAAACGAACCGCATACTCCAAATCACAACTATAATATATAAAAAATCAGATAACAAGACAGATGTTCAGTTAACTTCCTGATGTGGAGCGTTTGTTACTTACTAGAAACTGAACGAAAGAATTGCTAATTAATCAAGTCTGAACCATACTAGAGAATCGCATGCTAGACATTTAAAGAAAGACTTATTTAGCTGGAAATAAATGGCTGTACGCAATGATTACTCTGAATGTGGAGGTGCTTCTCTTGCCCTAATGTTGAGACCGATTTAAAGTTTCAAAAAGGTTCTGCGTTCTCCTCTAAACCCGGGATAATAACATCGTTTACTTTCTAATTTCCTCCTTAACGTCCCATCATCCAGGAAAATTTAAAAAAAGGTTTTAATTCATCCTGAAACACTTGTAGCCACAGCGTGGATACAAATTGTAACTCACTATTAATATTTAACACTTACGCGGTACCACGAAAATAATTTCACGCGGAGAAAGTTCCTCGGGTTTCTGTTTGGTTTGGATTAAAGTTACTTTACACCGCGGTTTTTGTGACTCGACAACTCGCAGCAACTCACACCTTGCGCCCAGCGCCTGTCCATATAAAGTATAAAGAGTGGAAATGGTATGTAAAGTATAAGAGGATCAGAGCCAACAGGCTGCCGGCTAATCGTCTCCAGCAGGCTGTTCTGACGCCACCAGGAGGACGTGCTCGCTCGTTGAGAAGGTTTGAGTGAAATCCATGGCAACCGGCGCTTTCAGAATGGAGGATTTCCCCCCTTAAAATGGAAATGATCAAGCTGAGGGGAAACGATAATTCACACCGCACATACACTCTAATAAAAGAGGCAGCTCTCCCGCATCTTCTAAAGATAGAATAATCCCAGTATATGGCAAATTATATATATATATAGGGCTCTTTGGGTCTCAAAAGATGTGAAACGTGAGCGTTGTTTAACTGTACTGTATATGATTTATGTCAGAATCGTCATGAGATGTGTTGCAAAAAACATCTGCATAACAGTTCATTATCTGAGCTACAGCCTCCACAGTCTGAAGCTGTGTTACCCTGAAAGAACTACTTTTCATCCAGGTACATCCCTTTTCATTCCTTTTATTTTAAAATATTTTTTATGTCAAACTAAAACACAGGATTGCCAATGGCTTGGTGGGCAATGATAAGCAGAGAATTACAAAGGAATTTCAAATAATGGAATATAAAAAAATAAATCACAAATTTACCCTAGTCATACACTCATCATTACTAATAAAACATTTGATCTTGCTGCTCTTTTTTAAGTCTGTATTTTTAATGTATTTAGTTTTATATCTTTATTAATTTTAGTTCAGTTTTATTTATATCTGTCAAGCTTTTGGCATTTCCTTATTTTTGTTCATTGCTTGTTTGGTTAAATCTAAAATTACCCTAAATGATGTTTACAACAGATTGATTTGCAAGTAAACATGAACTTATTGCATCAAATTACTGTTTATTTGTAGCAGAGTCGCACTAAGTGCATCCAATATTGTATATAGATGATTTCCCTCAAAACACTGTTGTATTTTTAGTTACTCTTCTTGCAATTTACTGCACTTGGATGTAGCCCTTAGGCTCTGGATCAGCCAGCAGCAAAGACCCATCAGTGAGGTGAGAGCCTGGGACAGAAAACCTGCTATTTGTTCTTTGCATATGTTTATTTGATCTAACCATCTGGAGCAGAACTGGAAAGTCTTAGCAACCTATGGTTAGCAGGCTGGAGTATCAATCTCTGATTGAACATGCAATAACATTAAGATTTACATAATTATGAGCAAGAATAGCCAGTAATGACAATTGATCTTTTTATTCATTTTAGAAAATCCCTTTTTTTGTTATTTCCCTATATAAATGGCTGATGTCGGAATTCATTTTTAACAATAATTTGTAACAGTCATCCACAGAAAGCTTATGGCTATCAATAAAACAATGCGGTAAATCTATCACCAAGAGCCTTCAGTAAAACAGAAAGGCCTAGAAATTCAGTGCCCTTAGCACCGATTTTGCGGCGCTAGAGGGCCTAGCGCTGCAATTGGCGCCGGTTCCTAAATTGCCTGGGGCCCTTCCGCGGCGGTAGACCGGTAGCGCTGCGCCGGCACCGATGACGTCATCGGTGTGCGCAGCGTCCCGGTTGCCGTGGTAACCCGGCCCCAAGCCGAAATTCAGTTGCGGCCTCCTCGCCAGTGGCAGCCGCAACTAAGACTCCGGCAAACGAGTGTTGCCGGAGTCTGCGCCGGTGCTTTAAGGAGGCGCGGCGGCCGGCCGCTTTCCCGCCGGCTGCCTGCTCGCAGCTCCCTCCCCGGACTTCTCCCCCCCCCTCCCCGGAACAGATGCAAGCCCGGCACTTGTCCGAGGTGCCGGGCTCATTTTTGAAGAGATTTGCGCGGGCCGCGGCCGGGTGCAGGAAGCTCCTCCTTAACGGAAGGAGGAGGCCTGCACTTCCCGAGCCTGCCGCACCGCAGCGGGCGCCGCAGCGCCGGAATAGCGCCGCAATGCGGAGCGTTGCGCCAGTTTTCAGGCGCTAAAACCCTTCAGTAGCACCGGCAGCCGTTTGGGCGCGGCGCTACTGAATTTTTGGCGCGCGCAAAGGGACTTAGCGCCGGCGCTAACTTCCGGTGCTAAAGCCCTGGCGCAGCGCAAACTCAATTTCTAGGCCAAAATGTTGGAAAATGCACAGCAGGCCCATTAATATCTGTAAAGAGAAAAGATGGGATGGGTTAATGCTTTGGGTGTCAATCCTTTATCAGAATATCTCACATGTCCAGTCTGAGAAAGTGCCTGCAGCCTGCAGTCCAAAGATGTGCGGGTTAGGTTGATTGGCTATGATAAATGGACCCTTAGGCCTAGAAATTGAGTTTGCGCTGCGCCAGGGCTTTAGCGCTGGAAGTTAGCGCCGGCGCTAAGTCCCTTTGCGCGCGCCAAAAATTCAGTAGCGCCGTGCCCAAACGGCTGCCGGCGCTACTGAAGGGTTTTAGCGCCTGAAAACTGGTGCAACACGCCGCATTGCGGCGCTATTCCGGCGCTGCGGCGCCCGCTGCGGTGCGGCAGGCTCGGGAAGTGCAGGCCTCCTCCTTCCGTTAAGGAGGAGCTGCCTGCACCCGGCCGCGGCCCGCGCAAATCTCTTCAAAAATGAGCCCGGCACCTCGGACAAGTGCCGGGCTTGCATCTGTTCCGGGTGTGGGGGGGAGAAGTCCAGGGAGGGAGCTGCGGGCAGGCGGCCGGCGGGAAAGCGGCCGGCCGCCGCGCCTCCTTAAAGCACCGGCGCAGACTCCGGCAACACTCGTTTGCCGGAGTCTTAGTTGCGGCTGCCACTGGCGAGGCGGCCGCAACTGAATTTCGGCTTGGGGCCGGGTTACCACGGCAACCGGGATGCTGCGCACACCGATGACGTCATCGGTGCCGGCGCAGCGCTACCGGTCTACCGCCGCGGAAGGGCCCCAGGCAATTTAGGAACCGGCGCCAATTGCAGCGCTAGGCCCTCTAGCGCCGCAAAATCGGTGCTAAGGGCACTGAATTTCTAGGCCTTAGTGTTAGGGGGATTAAATACGTGGGGTTACGGGGATAGGGTGGGATATGTGTTGGTGTAGGGGTTACGGGGATCGGGTGGGATATGTGTCGGTGCAGGCTCGATGGGCCGAAATGGCCTCTATCTGCACTGTGGGGTTTCTGTGATTCTGTGATTCTGTGAATTCTGTTTGGAAATGCTGAGGGACCTGCTGTGTATTTCCAGCATTTTCGATTCAATTTCCACCATTTTCAGGTTTTTCTTTTCATTTCCACTGAGGCTCGTGTCAGCTTTACTCAGTTGGTAGCACTTTTGTCTCTGAGTTAGAAGGTTCTGGTCTTAAATCTTGCTCCAAAACTTGAGCACATAATCTATGCTGGCACTTAGTCAAGTGTCAGAGGCTGCATTGTCAGAGGCGCTACCCTTTGCAGATGTTAAACTCAGACCCTATCTGCCACTTCAGGTGGACATAGAAGTTTTATGGCACTATTTGAAAAAGAGCAGGGATTTCTCATTGTGTCATGGCCAACATTTCTTCCACAATCAACACCATCAAAAAAAGATTAATTGATCATTCATTCATTTGCTGTTTGCGGGACCTTGATGTGTGCAAGTTGGTTGCTGTGTTTACAGCAACAACTTATATTTAACAAGCACCTTTAACATAGTAAAATGTCCCATGGTGTTTAACAGAAGCATTATCAAACAAAATTTGACACCGAGCCACATATTAGGACAGGTGACCAAAAGCTTTGTCAAAAAGATAGGTTTTAAGGAGTGTCTTAAAGGAGGAGAGAGAGTTAGAGAGGAGGAGAGGCTTAGGGAGGGAATCCCAGAGCTTAGGGCCTCGGCAACAGAAGGCACAGCCACCAATGGTGGAGCGATGAAAATTGGGGATGCGCAAGAGGCTAGAATTGGAGGAGTGCAAGTTGTGGGGCTGGAGCAGGTTACAGAGGTAGGGAGGGGCGAGGCCATGAAAGGATTTGAAAACAAGGATGAGAATTTTAAAATCAAAGCGTTGCCAGACTGGGAGCCAATGTAGGTCAGCGAGCACAGGGGAGATGGGTGAACGGGACTTGGTGCAAGTTAGGACACGGACAGCAGAGCTTTGGATGAGCTCAAGTTTACGGAGGGTGCAAAGTGGGAGACTGGTTAGAAGAGCATTGGAATAATCGAGTCTAGAGGTAACAAAGGCATGGCTAAGGGTTTCAGCAGCAGATGAGCTGAGGCAGGGGTGGAGACAACGATGTTATGGAAGTGAAACTAGGCGGTCTTGGTGATGGAGAGAATATGGGGTTGGAAGCTCAGCTCCCCATCAAATATTTTCCCATGTTGCGAACAATCAGGTTCAGCTTTAGACAGTGGCCAGGGAGAGGGGTGGAGTAGGTTCCTACGGAACAGAGTTTGTGGCAGGGACCGAAGACAATGGCTTTGGTCCTCCCAATATTTAATATTCCCAATATTCACCTCAGTTGCTGTGAGATATTTTGTTGTCTAAAGTATCTGGATCCAAAAATTCTTGATTACCTCATTTCCTCAGTTCCCCCACTCAGGACTGAGGACCCAAAGCCCTACTCAAGGAATACTGCATTACCAGTGAATGTTTTAGTGACCAATAAAATAAGCTACTCTCAAATCACAAATTTTACTGCTATGTATTAAAGCTTTGACTGAAAAACAGTGGGTAATTCATGATTTGAATACAAAATTGGTAAATTGCAACCAAGGCTAGAAATTCCAAGATTTATTTTTCTTCTTGCAGAGTATTTATGGAACTCACGCCCATATAAAAGAATTAATGATGTAGTGATTAAAATCTAAAAAAAACCTGCACAAATATCTGATTACAAACAGGATTTAAATTTGTAAGGATATGTGTAGATATAAATGGTGAAATATTCTGTGGAACATTTTGTGGATTAAGCATTGGGACCAAGGGAATTTTACCTGCGGAATGCTAGCAGCGATGTCAGCTGTTATACAAGATCAATATCTTGGAGTTTCCTCTCAATTACTTTCAGGAACCAGGGAGAAATTTCACAAATTTTCTCTTCTTGGAAGTTATTTACCTCTTTCAAGGGATTTTAAAAGTTGAGGATAGTCCATAAGAATGTAAGTTAAACATGTTCTTTTGCAAGGTATGGATTCAATTGGCCAAATGGTCTTGTTTTATATTTACTTTTTTTACATTTTTCTTTTACATTTTTTCTTCCTCCTCCTATTATCTTCTAATGTGCTCCCCTCCCGCCCTCTCCCGAAGGAGTTGACTCCTTGTTGGAGTATGGTTCAATGGGCACAGTCATCCTTTGGTACTTTGCCCAAGTGACCATTACTCTTGAGTGAGTCTTGACAGTGACTGTTGGCAGACAACTGAGGCTGATGCCCAGACATGCACTTTTGACCAAAAATGGGCTACTGAATAGTAATCAGGAATAAGAACCCACTTTTCTACTCCTTAAAGCAGAAGCACTGAAACCAGTGATACCCTTACTGTTGCCACAGTTGAGACCAGATAACAGCACGGAACAGAGACTGAACCTGGGGCCTGGCTGGTCTACATGTCTAAACCTGCTGAGCCATTAGGAAAGCCTTTTACATTTTTCTTATGGTTCCTTTATATATTACAGAAGCACAGCTGACATATTGGGCCATATTTTCTTCTTTTTTTGATAACTTTAACAAAACACAGAAGGTGATGTAAAGCCAGTTGTAAGTGCTAACCAACATCTTCCCTGTTCTTGCTGTTCTGAGTATTCCGTGCTCTTCAAAAATGAGAATCCAGCCCCACAATGTTAGCATCAGTACAAAGCCAATGCAACAAAGACCAGGTGACCCAGAGACTGCCCACCGGCACTCGGGTAAGTCGTGGGGGTTTCAGCAACGTGCCGTGGTTGGAAGGGGGGGTGGGGGGAGGAGCCTGGTGCGGCAGAGGCCCAGACTTTGCATTTGGAGCCTGGAGAAGCACTCCTCGCTTCTCCAGTCCCCACAAAATAACGTTTTTTACCTACCTTTTGAAGCCTCCACTGGATGTCCGTCAGCTTTCACTGGTCAGAGCGACCATGGCAGTCACAGAGGCCAGTAAGCTGTTGAAATTGAATTCCAAAGATCCAGAACCCTTTGAATGAAGAAATTTCTCCTCATCTCAGTCCTAAATGGCCAACTCCTTATTCTGAGACTGTGACCCTGTGTTCTAGTTTATCTAGTTTTAGTTACTAATTTAAGAAAGTAAAGTTATAGCAATGTACAGTTTCTTAGCTAGCTTAGAGACTAAAAAAAACCCTGTAATACTCACCAACCAATCACCTACCTGCTGCCCTGTGCTCTCACACCTTGATGTTTCTGTTTGAAGGCTCTTTATAGTGTCGCTGATCCTCTCGCCACTGATCCCACTTCCCTCTCCGCTGATCCCGCTCCTCTCTCCGTTGATCCCGCTCCTCTCTCCGCTGATCCTCTCGCCGCTGATCCCACTCCTCTCTCCGCTGATCCCGCTCCTCTCTCCGCTGCTGATCCTGTCGCCGCTGATCCCGCTCCTCTCTTCGCTGATCCTCTCACTGCTGATCCCGCTCCTCTCGCCGCTGATCCTCTCGCCGCTGATCCCGCTCTTCTCACCGCTGATCCCGCTCCTCTCGCCGCTGATCTTCTCGCCGCTGTTCCCGCTCTTCTTGCCGCTGCTCCCGCTCTTCTCGCCACTGTTCCCGCTCTTCTCGCCGCTGCTCCCGCTCTTCTCACCGCTGCTCCCGCTCCTCTTGCCGCTGATCCCGCTCCTCTCGCCGGTCCTCTCGCCGTTCCTCTCACTGTTTCTCTCACTGTTCCTTTTGCCGTTCCTCTCGCTCCTCTCGCCGTTCCTCTTGCCGTTCCTCTCGCTGTTCCTCTCACTGTTCCTCTCGCTGTTTCTCTCGCTCCTCTCGCTGTTCCGCTCCCTGTTCCTCTCACTGTTCCTCTCACCGTTCCTCTCGCCATTCCTCTCGTTGTTCCTCTCGCTGTTCCTCTTGTTGTTCCTCTCGCTGTTCCTCTCACTGTTCCTCTCACCGTTCCTCTCGCTGTTACTCTCGCTGTTCTTCTCACCGTTCCTCTCGCCGATCCTCTCACTCCTCCCACCGTTCCTCTCGCCGTTCCTCTCTCTGTTCCTCTCGCTGCTCCTCTCACTGTTCCTCTCGATGTTCCTCTCGCTGTTCCTCTCGCTCCTCTTGCCGTTCAATTCACTCCTGTCGCCGTTCCTCTCACTATTCCTCTCGCCGTTCCTCTCGCTCCTCTCGCCATTCCTCTCGCTGTTCCTCTCGCTGTTACTCTCGCCGTTCCTCTCGTTGTTCCTCTCCCTGTTCCTCTCACTGTTCCTCTCACTGTTCCTCTCGCTGTTCCTCTCGCTGTTCCTCTCGCCGTTCCTCTCACTGTTCCTCTCGCCGTTCCTCTCACTGTTCCTCTCACTGTTCCTCTCACTGTTCCTCTCACTGTTCCTCTCGCCATTCCTCTCGCCGTTCCTCTCACTGTTCCTCTCACACCTCCTCTTGCTGTTCCTCTCACTGTTCCTCTTGCTGTTCCTCTCGCTGTTCCTCTCGCTGTTCCTCTCACTGTTCCTTTCGCTCTTCCTCTCACCGTTCCTCTCGCCGTTCCTCTCGCTGTTCCTCTCGCTGTTCCTCTCGTACCTCCTCTCGCTGTTCCTCTCGTACCTCCTCTCGCCGTTCCTCTCGCTGTTCCTCTCACTGTTCCTCTCACTGTTCCTCTCACTGTTCCTCTCACCGTTCCTCTCGCTGTTCCTCTTGCTGTTCCTCTTGTTCAACTCACTGTGCCTCTCGCTGTTCCTCTTACTGTTCCTCTCGCTGTTCCTCTCACTGTTCCTCTCATTCCTCTCGCTGCTCCTCTCGCCGTTCCTCTCGCCGTTCCTCTCACTGTTCCTCTTGCTCAACTCACTGTGCCTCTCGCTGTTCCTCTCGCTGTTCCACTCGCTGTTCCTCTCACCGTTCCTCTCACTGTTCCTCTCGCCGTTCCTCTCGCCGTTCCTCTCACTGTTCCTCTCGCCGTTCCTCTCGCTGTTCCTCTCGCTGTTCCTCTCGTTCCTCTCGCTGCTCCTCTCACTGTTCCTCACACTGTTCCTCTCGCTGTTCCTCTCACTGTTCCTCTCACTGTTCTGTAAGTTTCGCAAAATTCAGGCAGATCCCCCCCCCCCCCCGAAGATTATTTAATTAAAAGAGACCCTGGTTGGACTGATTTTAAAACCAGGGCACCCAAAATGGCTGCGGTAAACCACGTGACCAGGCCGAATGCGATTTTAAAACAAAGGTTTTGCAAAGTAAGCAGGTCAAGGAGTTCAAGTTTTAAACTAATCAAGGATTTTGTAAAGACTGATGAAATGGACAAAAGACTGTAACATTCCAGTCCTCAAGTGGGAATGGGCTCCATCAAGCCATTAGGCTCTCTGCATTTTAAATCGGGAACCGCTCACCAGAGACATTAAGCCTGAATGGGAGCAATTCACAACTTGTCTTTAACAACAGCTAGGGTTTCGAGGCTACTTTAGACATAACGACTATCACTCTACAGGTCATTTTTATAAATGTTTTTAAACATTTAAATGAGCTCACCCAAATCATACAAAGGACTGAACTGATTTTCTGAGCTGATAAGGGCTACCAAGAGGAGTATAAATATAGCCCCTCAGGAAGCCATGCTCTCTTTCTCTCTCCTCGCCTCCCACGCCCTGCTTGCCACCACCCCAGGAAGAGGACCTACGAAGAAGAGCCCGTCCCGAGAGGTGAGATACCCTGCCAGAGACTGTTTTATTACTGGGGTATTTTCACCTGGACGGTACCCTGTGCAGCATTGAAACCACGTGGCATTGAAAGGCAGCAGGGGCAAAGAAGCATCGAAAGGCAGCAGGGCAAAGAAGCAAGATTCTCGTCTGTTTAAGTGACTCGGACCGGTGAGCATGGAATTCTGACCCCTCATAAGATAGCCTAGCAAGGTTTAGAGGGTGGGAGTTAAGGGGATTGCTAAAATTGTCATTTTAGTCATTTTCCCTCGATGTGCCGTTTATTTCTCCTCCCCTGTTAAGTGTAAGTGTACTGCATTCATATCATCCTTTTGTATAGTATTGTTATCTTATTTTCTCTGTTAATAAATTTTGGTTTTCTTTGTACCAAACCACTGGTCTGCTCGTTTGTCTATATCGCTATCTGCCAATAAGTCCAGGGATCAGAACTAAGGGGTGAGCGATCCGAACCGCTCAGATATAAGGCAGCCGGAGACATAACTGACTAGCCAAAGCAAGTAGCAAAAAAAACCCTTACAGAATGGCGACCGCGGCGGGACCCCGGCAGCATTGTGCGATATAGCAGACAGTGGTGCAGACGAAGTAGCCGTAATGGAAGAGAGGTTGTCCGATTATGTGTTTAGAAAGGTGAATATCACCAAGAAGTGGATACTCACCCTATTACAGGCTGAGCGTCCCATAGATGCAGCCGCCCAGTGGATGGCCAGTAAACAACATAAGGGGTCAATAGAGAAAGCAGTGTGGCTTATGTGCTACAAGAAACAGGTCCTACTGTTGGACGGGGTTGTAGCAGCACAGGCTGCCAAGCTTAAGAAATCGGCCCTAGAAATCCAGGACAAGGAGATAGAGATACAGGATAAGGTTTTAGCAGAGGAGAAATTGATAGTGGTGCTTCAGGCGCTAAACCAAGAAAGAGTGCAGACGGCAAAAGAACACCAGGCAAAAATAGAGCGCCTGGAGAGCCGGGTCGCTGAAGTTAAGAATAATACAAGAGCAAAAATAGAGTGCCTGGAATGCCAGACCGCCAAAGTCAAAGGTAGCGCAAGGTACAAGGTGGAGTGTTTGGAGTTCCAGGTCAGAGAGGCAAGAGGTAGTGAGATAAGGTTATAGGACACAATTGCCCGCCTAACTCAAGAGATAAGAGAACAGGAGGAGAAGGTTAAAGAAGTAAAGGCAGCATATAGGTTGGCTTGCGACCGAGGCTTTGAGGAAGCAGATCATGGTCCCTGTAGGGAAGAGATAAAAACCTTGAGTATGGCTTTAGCGAGGGCTAAGGGGATGATATGCCTTATCAGCCCAAAGGCAGGCCAGTGGGACTTTACCGGCAACCCAAGCAGAACGATCCCACAGGCAGTGCAAAGAGATGAGCCAGCAAGGGAACCAGAGGTTTCACGGCCACCACCCATAGCTCCGAGCTTTCAGGAGGTCTGGCAGCATAGGGGGGTGGAAGATGAAGTGGTAGGGGAGGTACAGCAGCCCCCGCTAGATAGGCCGGGGCCGGGACCGGTATACTCCCTCCGACAACGGAGGTACGGCCCGCCCGGCGATGACGACGAACAAGAAGCCGTCCAAAACCAGTTTGTGGTACCACATGGCACCCAGCAACTCAGGGCCATGGTTAGTCACATCCCCAAGCTCTCCGAAAAGGGAGACCCCTCACTGCATTTTAAAGAGAAAGAACAGGCAGCTTGCATTAATGACTGCGCTGACGCAGAGCAAGCCAAGATGCTGCTGTTTTCTCTGGAGGGTAAGCTCCTCCAGACCCTATCAGATGAATGTAAGAAGGGGCAGAAGGGATACGATGACTTAAGGGATGAGATATTGGAGGCCATGGGTATGAATGACGGCAGCCCATTCGCCCGTGTAGAAAGAACGGTACAGCTCCCAGGGGAGTCCCCGCAGGCGTTCGCAGACAGGCTGTGGCCAGTCTACCGGAGGGCGTGCCCGGGAACACTGGCACAAACGTTGATGGACCACGACCAATTGGCCCACTGGCTCCGTTGTCTAATGACAAACTGCCTGCCCCAAATCCGAGCCCAGGCTGCGGCCTGGTTTGACCCCCGTAGCCCCCAGACCACCGAGGAAACGGTGATCCGCCAGCTCACGAGAGCATTTAAAAATATAAGGGGTATCGAGACGCCCCAACCCAAGGGGAAAGTCCATGAGATTAAAGCTGGGGGGCCAGAATAAGGAAGAGTGGCACCAGGAGGGAAACCGTCCCTCCCAGAATAAGCTGAACTGTTACGGGTGCGGGAAGGACCGCCACTGGCGAAAGGATTGTAAGAATCCCTGGAAGGAGAATAAGGGGAGGAATTCACCAGCCCCAGCCCAAAAGGCAGGGCCAGGTATCCCTCCCTCGAGCCACTTCTGGAGTTGATACAGTCCCTACGATCTCTCCTCCTGGCCAGCCAGGGGAAAATAGCAGCCACCACTGGTGCTTTGACCCCGTCTGCCCCATCCAACTCCCAGCAATGACTAGAACCAGCACAGCCTGTCGACCTGTGTCCCCGCGAAAATGCTGAGGGGAGCAGGCCCTATGTTAAGATGGGGGTGAAGACGGTGCAGGGGAGATATTCGGTGGACACTGGAGCTTCCAGCACGGCGGTCCGTTCGGAAGACCTGACCAATTCACCCCGGTCTAACAAGGTCCCATTTAGCTTAATGGGATCCACAGGGAACGAGCAGGCTGGGGAAAGGTCAAAACCTTTTGGCCATAGATTTAGGATCCCTCCGTACCACGTGGGAGGGTAACCAAAAGACCGATGAGGTGGCCAAGCAGGGGGACAGAGAAGGAGAGTTCTGGGACCCCTGTAGAGCAGGCCTGGTAGCAGCAATCCGGGACAAGGGAGGCACACAGAGGGTAGCTTTGGCCCCGGACCAGAAGCAGGTCCAAGCCCAAGATCCCGCCTTTAAGGCCACCCTGGTAAGGAGAAAGAATTTAGAATAGGGTCACTGGCAGGCTGCTAGTTATATTAAACAAAGTAAGTTGTTTAAACCCGAAAAGAAAGAGCAGCCAGTTGGGACAAGGTCTGAGGTTAAAAATCCCCAACCCACAGCAAGTTCAAGTACACAGGCTGTGCAAGCAGGCACAGTCGCGTGTGTCAGGGGAGGAGTCACCCAGCCCCCTGTTCAGACCACTCCCCCCATCTTCTGGGATTCAGGTGGGGAGGAGGAGGAGCCCGAGCCAGATAACCCCACCTACAACACAAGTTTTGAACCTGAAGGCGGAGACCCTCAGCCACCGGCAGCCGGCAGCGAGGGATTACCTGTCCCCAGCTTAGGTTTGGGAGGGGTGGGACTCAAGGGAACGGACCCTCAGCCAGCGGTCGTGGGAAACCCACAGGCCGTGCCCGCAAAGATAAGGGTCCGAGCAAAAGGTCCACTCATCAAGGTGGCCCCACCAGTAGCCCTCCCTAGAAGGTCCCCTCGGACACCCCAGCCCAGAAAGGTGTGGTCACTGACTCCCCAGCCTAAAACGACAGCCTCCCGAGCCAGGGAGAAGCCAAAAGACAAAGGTCCCCAGCTAGCAGCTACAGACTGCAAGGGACCGGAAGTGCAGGTCAGTGCAGCCGCGCCGCAGGGAGCAGCCTGCAACAGCCCAAACAGGGATTAGGCTGGCCGCCCGGAGACGGGCGGCGGATGTATATAGTTTTAGGTAGTTTAAGTTTTAAGTTTATATAGTGTTAAGTTTAGGGTATTTAATTTAATTCTAATTAAGGTGATGGTTAGTTTTGAGTAAGCCGTCTCAGAGTATTGTCCATGTGAGTCGAGGTCGCGGGGCCCGACCATACGCCACTCGAGCCAGCGAGTCTCTAGGGAACCTGGCTGTATGCTTCTATATCTGTTACAGGGAAATTTCGGAATGTACGGAGGCGTAATCCTGCTCGCCCTGCTCGGGCTGAGCATCGGTAGGAGAGGGGATGTTGAGGACCACCACATCTTCGGGTACTCGGGGAACAGGGCGCCGGTGGCGGTCGACGGTAGCAGCGTACGGGAGGCGGAGGAGACCACCGCTTACTTCCACGAGGGAATGTGGCCGGGGTGGCTGGGATCCAATTCGTCCCAGTACTCCAGCCAGACCGGGTTCACCTACGGGGAGGCCTCCCTCCTGTGCCCCAGGATACGGATCGTTACTCCCAGGATTAGCGTCACCGTGGGCAAAAGGATATGTTTAACATGCAAGGGACACGTTCCTCTGGATAGGTGGTGGTGGCTCAGGAAACTAAGTAAAGGCATGGGGAACCCCAGAGTTGAGTGGGAACGGTTGGGGAACAACACTCATCGGTCTATCACAGGGACCCACGGGGGGGTTAAGTGTGTGCTGGGATAAATGATGGGAACCGGATCAGGGGATCTATGTCTGTATGTGGGGATCAGGGAAGGCCTGCCCCACAGGCATTTCCATCATTTTCCACAGCCAGTGGCAAGATAATGGGAGGGGGATGGACTGGGAGTCTCGCCTGGACGCATGCGCGATCCCATACTCCCCAATCTCAGTTAATGCCACTGAACTAGTGACCCGCCCCCGACAGCCCCTGCTCACGACCGCAACGTCACGGACGAGAGTAGAGGAATGCCCCGCCACCACCAAGGGACCAGGGAACGGCTTGGTGCTAGTACCTGCAGACCAGGTGCTGTATCAAGGGGTGCACTATGCGGTAGCCTCCGTGATTTTAAACCTCACCGAGGTACACCTACCATCGTGGTGCCCCACAGAGACCGTGCAGTTGTATCAAGCCCTCTTAAAAGATATGTTCCGTAAATTTATGCGTTTGATTTTTCAGACGGTGACAGAACCAGACTATACACCTGTTGTGTATGTACCTTTAAGAGAAGAACTGATTCTATACTGCAGTACCGGCAGTGACCACCCCTGTATATAAAGCCATAGCAGGCTTCTGTATTTCAGTCTTAAGTTACCCTCTCTGTTCAGTAAATACCTGTTTTATTGTTCTCTTGCAGTCCGTGTATTATTAAGGCGCGGACACTACAGTGGCGACGAACAGGTTCGAACTCACCTGCATTACTGCATCACCTCACGGGGATCTTTCCCTGAGAAGAAGCTTCTTGGAGGTCGAGGTCAGAGCAACGGGCGTCGACCGCGGGCAACCGCCCAAGGATCCCTCGGAGTTCGGAGAGTTGCAGGAGAGGCTGTGGAGAGCTGGGCTTGGCTCCCCAGTCAAGGTGTTCCAGCGGGTCGTGCTGGTAGCAGGTAGTGCGCTGACCCTTCCAGACTGCGGCGGGTTCGGGCTCGATCGAGCGGCTCTGCAAAGGGGCCGTGCAGCGTAGTCGGGAGGAAAAGAGAGAGAGAGAGAGGGTGGATCGTACAGGGTGCGGTCGGTGCTCAAGAACCGGGCAGCGTAGCGAAAATAAAACAAGGGGAAGGAAAAGTGAGACGCGCCGAAGCCGCGGGTCGCCGCCATTACCCTGCAGAACGCTAGGAGCAGCGTGGCAGCAAGGGGAAGAAGGAAATGCGCGGGAGGCGCCATTTTATTCCATTGGGGAAGAAGGAAAAAAGTGCGGGAGGCGCCATTTTAAATCACCCAAGATGCCGAAAAGTGGCAGTATCACTGCTTTCGACAACGAGGTAGAAGACTGGACCACGTATGTGGAAAGAATTGAAGTGTACTGCAAGGCAAATGAGGTGGCCGATGGAAAGAAGGCGTTGGTATTATTAAATTTGATGGGTGCGAGAACGTACGGCCTATTGCGGAATTTAATTACCCCAGCTAAACCAATGGAGAAAAATTTTGAAGAGATTGTTAATATCTTACAGGAACACCTAAACCTTACACTGCTGCTGATAGCAGAAAGATTCAATTTCCATAAAAGAAACCAACACAAAGATGAGAGCAATGCTGACTATCTTAAGGAACTATGCAAGTTCTCAAAGCACTGCCAGTTCGGAGCAGGACTGGCAGACACCTTATGGGATAAGTTTGTCTGCGGGCTCCAGAGTGAAGGAACCCAGAAATGACTACTTTCGGAAAAGGACCTGATGCTAGAACAGGCTTTCAGCGTGGCAGTATCCTACGAAGCAGCAGCACGGGGAGCTGCGGAAATACAACAGAAACCACAAGAATACAACGCTAACGAAATGGTGTATGGAGCAGAAAAGTGCTATCGCTGCAGCAGAACAACCCATGATCAGAAGGACTGCTGGTTTAAGGACAAAGTATGCAGGCAATGTGGGAAAATGGGACACATAGCAAGAGTCTGCAGGTCGGGAAAGAAAACCAACACTACAAGAACTACTAAGGAAAAGTACAAGAAAGTAAAGAAATTGACAGACAGTAGTTCGGAAGATCAGGAGAGTGATAAGGACTCCGGGAGCAGGAGACTAAGTTGTTTAAAGTTACACAACGTGATCGCAAAGGAGGACCACCGAACCATTTGGGTCACCCTCATGATAGCAGGGTCCCCAGTAAAGATGGAATTGGACACAGGATCAGCCCTAACTGTCATGAATCGACGAGACTATGAGCGGCTATTCTCACACATACCCTTGAAGGACACGTCCATTGTATTGAAGACATACATGGGGCAAAAAGTCTACCCCAGAGGAAAAATAAGGGTGCCAGTTGAATACAACGGCAAGGAAACACAGAAACTGTATCTATATATACTACCAGATGGACGACCACCATTATTGGGATGTGAATGGATCCGAAAAATACAATTGGATTGGCATTCCATTCAGGCGCTAACTGTGACTGATAAAAAGGATGATGACGTCACACCTGGATGACTGTCAAAAATTCTAACTGACGCGAAAGAGGTGTTCCAACAAGAACTTGGGACTCTAAAAGGAGTAACGGCAATGATAAAAATCGAAGATAACGCAAACCCAAAATTTTTTAAGGCCAGACCGGTACCTTACGCGATCCACCCAGCCGTTGAAGCAGAGCTGGAGAGTCTGGAGCATTCGGGTGTGCTGTCCAAGGTGGACTGGAGCGCGTGGGCCACACCCATCGTTCCTGTAATGAAGAAAGCATTGAGCACCACGCCTGGGGAACCGAAGAAGGTCCACATCTGTGGGGACTTCAAGGTGACTGTGAACCCAGTCCTGCACACAGTACAATATCCACTTCCACAGATAGAAGATATTTTCACCTCACTATCTGGAGGGAAACGCTTTACAAAGATTGATCTGGCCCAAGCTTATCTACAAATGGAGGTGGAAGAAGTATCTAGGAAATACCTCACGATAAACACTCACAAAGGCCTTTACCAGTAAAATCGACTGGTATTCGGGGTAGCATCAGCCCTGGCTATTTGGCAGAGGGCGATGGAACAAGTCCTGCAAGGGATCCCGGGGACCCAGTGTTATTTGGACGACATCCTGGTTACGGGCGAAAATGACAGTGAACACCTTGCCAACCTGGAGCAAGTGCTCACTAGATTACAGGAATATGGGCTACGAGCCAACCGCCCCAAATGCGAGTTCTTCAGGAGACAAATGTCGTATTGTGGCCACATGATTGATGAGGAAGGGTTGCATAAGTCGCTGGACAAGATTGAGGCTGTAGTCAATGCTCCAGCACCGGAAAATGTGTCGCAACTGAGGTCGTTCCTTGGATTGGTGAACTACTACCATAAGTTCTTGCCGAATTTATCTACAATTCTGCACCCACTGAATGCCCTACTGCAAACTGGAGTAACATGGAAATGGAGTGCTGAGTGTAAGAGTGCCTTTCAGAAATGTAAATGCCTAACCACTTCAAAAGAAGTATTGGCCCACTACAATCCAAGACTACCGATTCGGTTAGCATGTGATGCGTCTCCCTACGGCATCGGAGCGGTGCTGTCACACAAATTCCTTGACGGTTCAGAGAGGCCAATAGCCTTTGCGTCGCGCTCGTTAACCTCAGCCGAGCGTAACTACGCCCAGATTGACAGGGAGGCCCTCAGCCTGGTGTGGGGGGTGAAGAAGTTCAATCACTATCTGCACGGGCAGAAATTCACCCTACTGGCTGATCATCAGCCCCTGGTCTCCATTTTTAACCCAAAGAAGGGCGTTCCGGTGATGACGGCGCAACGGCTGCAAAGATGGTCACTTTTTCTAGGGGCACATCAGTACGACATAGAGTACAAGGGTACGAAACAGCATGGAAACGCTGATGGGCTGTCGCGCCTACCGTTGCCTACGGTAGAGGAAGCACCTGCAGTGGACCCTGTTGAGATATTCCATGCGACCATAGTCGAATGTCTACCTGTTACAAACTCAAGTATAGAGAAGGAAACCCGAAATGACCCGACACTCTCTCGGGTCTATGATTTGACGGTGAAGGGATGGCCAGCACATGGCGACTCACTGTTGCCAGCATTCTCACCAAGGAGAGAACAGCTGTCAGTGTGCCAGGGGACCTTGATGTGTGGATCCCGAGTGGTAATTCCACCCAAGTTGAGAGACAGAGTGCTCAATGAGCTTCATGAGGGTCATCTGGGAGGGGTAAAAATGAAGAGCCTAGCCAGGGCGTTTGTGTGGTGGCCGGGAATCGATAAAGAAATCGAGGATATGACCAAGAGATGCACAGGATGCCAGAAGGTCCAAAACGCTCCACCACAGGCCCCGCTACATCCATGGGAGTGGCCCTCATCTCCATGGCAACGGGTACACATTGATTTTGCTGGTCCATTTATGGACTCAATGTTCCTAATCGCTGTGGACGCCCATTCGAAATGGCCGGAGGTCATCAAAATGTCCTCCACTACCACGGAGAAAACTATTGCAGTCCTACGGACCATCTGCGCCAGGAATGGCTTGCCAGAACAGATTTGCTCCGACAATGGGCCACAGTTTGGGTTCGAGGATTTCCGGAGGTTTCTGAGGAATAATGGGGTGAAGCATTACACATCTGCCCCATATCATCCAGCCACAAATGGATTGGCTGAGAGGTTTGTTCAGACCTTTAAAAAGGCCATAAAGGCAATGCATAATGACGACATACCACTACAACACAAGGTGGACAATTTCTTGTTTGCTTACCGGAATGCGACACATGCAGTCACCAACCAAGCTCCAGCCATAATGTTCTTCAACCAAAGGCTAAGATGTCGCCTGGATTTGCTCCAACCAAACATAAGACGAGATGTTGAGGATAAGCAATTCCAGCACATAAATGAGAAGCCAACCAGGAGCTTCAAGATAGGGCAACCAGTCTTGGCCCGCGACTACCGAACAGAAAAATGGCAGCCAGGAACAATATGCACACAGCAGGGACCACTAATGTACACAGTGGACGTTGGAGAGAGCATCATGAGACGCCATGCTGACCAGATTCTAGTGTCACAGGAACAAGCCAAACCCATACCACGAGCAGGTGCACCTGGTAATCAACCCAAAATACAGATTGCATCTACCTCAGAAGCAGTGGTATTGGAAGCTGACGAACCAACCAATGACAATGAGCCAGAATCAACTGCGCCGCAAGAACAGGATACTCGAGAAAGGCGCTATCCAGTCAGAATCAGGAAGCCTCCTCAAAGATTGAACTTATAAATGATTATTTCAGTTGATGTATAGAGTACAGAGAAAATTGTAATTGTAATTAGTTATTATTTAGTTGTTAAATGAATGTTATGTACTGTTTATCTAAAAGGGGAGGAATTGTTGTGTATGTACCTTTAAGAGAAGAACTGATTCTATACTGCAGTACCGGCAGTGACCACCCCTGTATATAAAGCCATAGCAGGCTTCTGTATTTCAGTCTTAAGTTACCCTCTCTGTTCAGTAAACGCCTGTTTTATTGTTCTCCTGCAGTTCGTGTATTATTAAGGCGCGGACACTACAACACCCACAAGCTTTTGGACGGGATTGGGAGACAAAGAAGGGGTGCTTTTAACGATGTTTTAACTGGTTTTAACACGGGGTCTTCTGTCGTCAACAGCTTAGATGACATTGAGCTGCAGACCCAGATTAATATGTTGCGCATTTCGGTTATCAGATTCCCCCTCTGCCAGAACACCTCACCAAATTGCTGAAAGCCGTTTTAGTGTCACAAAAACACTTCTATACTCTGGAACAGATGTAGGGGGTTTTGGTTTGGGGTTTGTGTCTGGTCAGTCAGTCATGTGCCTGAGCTGCCCCAGCCCCGTGCGGTTCGAATCGCTTCCCCTTTGGTTCTGACCACTGGACTTATTTACAAGTAGCGACATAGAAAATCGAGACCAGTGGTTCGGTGCAAAGAAAACCAATGTTTATTAAAATAGAGAACAATTACTATACAGAGAAAATCACTATGGATGCCGCACAATTACACTTAACGGGGGAGGAGAAACAGACACATCGAGGGAAAATGACTAGAATGACACTTTAGCAATTCCCCTTAACTCCCACCCTTTACACCTGTCTAGGTTATCTTGTGATGGGCCAGAAAATTGATGCTCACCAGTCTAGGATGTTGAAACGCCTGCTCCGTGCCCTGTTGCCTGCCGATGTCTTAGGTTTTCACCGCCCCAAAGCAGAGATACCCCAGTAATTTAAACATAACTGCAGGCATTCTACTTCCCTGGACGGGCTCTTCATCGACGGTCCTTTTTGCTGGGTTGATGGTAAGGCAGGGCACTGGAGGCGAGGCAGGAGAGCAAGAGAAATGGCCTCCCGAGGGACTAGTTATACCCTTCCCAGTAGCCCTTATCTCCCGTCAGATCAGCTCATTTCTTTTGTCTAATCTGGACGTATTGAAACTCATACAAAAGGTACCGATCTGGGCCCATCGACCTGGATGGCCGGTAATCGGTTTTAAACGCCTCATCAGTGTTCCCCTTTGTCCAACTGGTTTCGTGATGGGGCCATTCCAGTCTGAATGCCCCATTGATCGTTTTGAAGCACTTGGGTAAACAATGTTGACATCCTCTAAACGAAAGCCTGAATGCAGCTGAGCTTGTCCCACTACATATTGAATAGGCCTCGTCTGCTCTTGATTGTTTGTGCAAACAACCTTGATGGCTTTTAATCAGAGGCCTGAATGCCACTGGGTTTGTTTCTCATGCATAAATGCAGAAGATCTGTCTGCATTCAAGTTCTGGATAGTTCCTTCTCACAGTCATCAGAATACAAGCTTGTCAGTCCAAACTGAAACTTACAGGCTTTGGCCATGAGGCTGACCGCAGCCATCTTGTTGAGCCCTGGATTCCAAACTCAGTCCAACCAGGGCTTCTTTAATAAACCAAAAGTAAATCCTCGGGGGAGACATGTGTAGTGTCCGTGTGTTGATAAAGACACTGAAGACAGGAGTTGGTTCATAGGTATTTACTAAGCAAAATCTGGGGGGGTGGTTCTAACGGATACACACAATACACAGGCTTATATAGCCCGAGTGGCAATCACCGGCACCACAGCACACCTGGGGCTCTTAAAGGCACATACACTACAATTCCTCCCCTTTTAGCTAACCAGTACATCATATTTTAAGCAATTATTAATTACATGTTATAAGCAAAATAATATACATTGCTGTAGTTAATTAATTATAAGTCAGTCTCTCTGGAGGCTTCCTGACTCGGTCCGGATAATGCCTCGGGGGTGTAGTAGTTTCTGGTGGTGTAGTAGGTTCTTCTGGCAAGGCTGATTCGGCTTGAATGCCAGTGTCGGGTTCATCGGGCTCCAGTATCACCGGATCGGAGGTAGATATGGGTATCTCTACTTCATCGTTAGATGTATAGAGTGGAGGTGTAGGTTGTCCCTTTTCGGATGACTTAATGATTTGGTCAGCATGGCGCCTTATTATGCTTTCTCCGATGTCCACGGTATACATCAGTGGTCCTAGTCATGTGCAGATAGTTCCAGGCTGCCATTTCTCGGTACGGTAGTCCCGGGCCAAAACTTGTTGACCTATCTGGAAGGTTCTAGTTGGCCTTTCATTCATGCCTTGAAACTGCCGGTTCTCCACGTCCCTTCTGATGTTGGGCTTGACCAAATCCAGCCGGCATCTTAGGTTTCTATTGAAGAACATCATGGCGGGAGTTTGGTTGGTAACCATATGTGTTGCATTCCTGTATGCGAATAAGAAGTTATCCACCTTGTGCTGAAGTTTTATGTGTTCATTACCCATGGCCTTTATGGCCTTCTTGAAGGTCTGGACAAACCTTTCAGCCAATCCATTGGTGGCGGGATGGTATGGGGCGGACGTGTAGTGCTTAACCCCATTGTTTTTTAAGAACTTTCTGAATTCTTCGGACACAAATTGCGGTCCATTATCAGAACAGATCTGTTCCGGCAGCCCATTCCTGGCAAATATGGTCCTTAATACTGTGATGGTTTTTTCCGTGGTGGTGGAGGACATCTTTATTACCTCCGGCCACTTGGAGTGTGCATCAACCGCGATTAAGTACATTGAGTCCATAAATGGACCAGCAAAGTCGATGTGTACCCTTTGCCAGGGAGATGAGGGCCACTCCCATGGATGTAGAGGGGCTTGTGGTGGAGCGTTTTGGACCTTCTGGCATCCTAGACAGCTCTTGGTCATTTCTTCGATGTCTCCATCGATACCTGGCCACCATACAAACGCCCTGGCTAGGTTCTTCATTTTCACTCCACCCAGATGCCCCTCGTGAAGCTCCTTTAGCACTTTATCCTGGAGTTTGGGTGGAATCACCACTCTGGATCCACACATCAAGGTTCCTCGGCACACTGACAGCTGTTCTCTTCTTTGCGAGAATGCTGGCAACAGTGGTTCGCCATGTGCTGGCCATCCCTTCACTGTTAAATCGTAGACCCGTGAAAGAGTCGGGTCATTTCTCGTTTCCCTTTCAATGGCAGAATTTATTACTGGTAGACATTCCACTATGGTAGAGTGGAACATCTCCATTGGGTCTACTGTAGGTGCCTCTTCTACCGTTGGCAATGGTAGGCGTGATAAACCGTCAGCATTCCCATGCTGTTTTGACCCTTTGTATTCTATGTTGTATTGGTGTGCCCCTAGAAAAAGGGACTACCTCTGTAGCCTTTGCGCTGTCATAATGGGAACACCCTTTTTAGGGTTGAATATGGAGATGAGGGGTTGATGGTCAGTCAACAAAGTAAATTTTTGTCCGTGTAGGTAATGGTTGAATTTCTTTACTCCCCATACCAGGCTGAGTGCTTCCCTGTCGATTTGGGCATAGTTACGCTCAGCTGAGTTCAATGAGCGTGACGCAAAAGCTATCGGCCGTTCCGAGCCATCAGGGAATTTATGCGATAATACTGCTCCTACACTGTAAGGGGATGCATCGCACGCCAGTCTGATTGGCAGCGATGGATTGTAATGAGCCAAAACTTCTTTGGATGTGATTAAGTCTTTGCATTTATGGAAGGCACTTTTGCAGTCTTCGTTCCATTTCCAAATTACTCCTGTTTGTAGCAGTTCATTAAGAGGGTGTAGAAGAGTTGATAAGTTCGGTAAAAATTTATGATAGTAATTTATTAATCCCAGGAACGACCTTAATTGTGAAACATTTTCAGGTGCTGGGGCTTTTATGACCGCCTCAATTTTTTCAGGTGACTTATGCAACCCTTCCTTATTTATTATGTGGCCACAATATGATATTTGATTTCGGAAAAATTCGCACTTGGGGCGATTTGCTCGTAGGCCCCGTTCTCTCAGCCTAGTGAGCACCTGCTCTAAATTGGCAAGGTGCTCGTTGTTGTTTTCTCCTGTTACAAGGATGTCGTCTAGGTAGCATTGAGTCCCCGGAATCCCTTGGAGGACTTGCTCCATAGCTCTTTGCCAGATAGCTGGAGCGGATGCTACTCCGAAAACCAGTTGATTGTACTGGTACAGACCTTTGTGTGTATTTATCGTGAGATATTTTTTAGAGGCCTCTTCAACCTCCATCTGTAGATATGCCTGTGCCAAGTCAATTTTGGTGAAATGTTTCCCTCCGGATAGTGAGGCGAAAATATCTTCTATCCTCGGAAGAGGATACTGCACCATGTGAAGGACCGGGTTTACAGTCACCTTGAAGTCTCCACAGATGCGAATTTTTCTCTGTTCTTCAGATTTATCATTCTTCAATGCTTTCTTCATGACTGGGATGATGGGTGTTGCCCACTCGCTCCAATCTATTTTAGATAATATGCCTGCCTTTTCCAAATTCTCCAGCTCTGCCTCGACTGCTGGACGAATTGCGTATGGCACCGGTCTTGCCTTAAAAAACTTGGGAATTGCTGCATCTTCCACTTTTATTGAGGCGGTGATGCCTTTCAAGGTTCCTAGTTTCTCTTGAAACACTTCCTTGGCGTTGGCCAAGATGTCTTTTAATCGTTCAGGTATGACGTCATCATCATTTTTTTCCTTACTGGTCACCGTCAGTGCCTGAATGGAGTGCCAGTCTAAACGTATTTTTCTGATCCATTCACGTCCCAACAGCGGTGGACCACCATCTTGTAGAACGTATAAATACAACTTCTGTATTTCCTTGCCGTTGTATACAACAGGCACCCTTATTTTTCCTTTGGGGTATACTTTCTGCCCCGTATATGTTTTCAAGATAATGGATGTGTCTTTTAAAGGTATATGCGGAAATAGCCGCTCGTAATCTCGTCGATGTACGACGGTCAGAGCTGATCCTGCATCTAGCTCCATTTTAACTGGGGACCCTGCTATTGTGAAGGTAACCCAAATGGTCTGGTAATCTTCTTTGGCAATTACATTATGTAATTTGAGAGAGCTTAGTCTCTTGTTCCCGGAGTCGCTATCGCTCTTCTGGTCTTCGGAGCTACTGTCCGTCATCATTTGTACCTTTCTGTGCTTTTCCTTATTGATTCTTTTCCTGTTAGTGGATTTTTTGTTTCCAGATCTGTACACACGTGGAATGTGTCCCATCTTTCCGCATCGCCTGCATGCTTTTTCCTTGAACCAGCAGTCCCTCTGGTCATGGGTGGATCTGCCGCAGCGATAACATCTCTCGAAACCCCGTGTCATTTCATGGGTGCTGAAGTCCTGTGGCCTTTGCTGTATCTCTGCAGCTCTTATTGCACTGAAAGCCTTGTCGGGTGTTAAATTTTTCTCAGAAGATAGCTTTTTTTGTGTTTCTACACTTAGGGAATCGCAGATGAATTTGTCTCGCAGAGAATCTGCCAGTCCTGCCTCGAATTGGCAGTGTAGGATATCAACAATCTCCTCAAAATTCTTATCCATCGGTTCGGCTGGAGTGATTAAGTTTTGTAACAGCTTGTATGTCTTTGCGCCCATTAGATCCAGAAGCACTGAAGCTTTTTTTTCATCTTCTATTCCATTTGCGGTGCAATATACCTCCACTCTTTCCACATATGTGGTCCAATCCTCTATCTCGTTATCAAAAACATCAATATTGCCAAAATTAGGCATCTTAGAAAAGATATGGCGCTTCCCGCGCTTTTCTTTCTTTTCTGTAGAAAAGATATGGCGCTTCCCGTGCTTTCCCGCCGCTGCTGCCGATGACAACACTGTTTACTGCGGTTTCCGTTTGTTTAATTTTTTTATTTACTGTTGGAGACTCGTTCCCGCCGGAGTTTTTGTCCAGGTCTGAACGCTGACCTGCTTGCCGCGCCGGCCGTCTCCCGAGTGCTCCCTCCCAGTCCGTTATTGCTTGCCTCCGATTTCGCTGCCTGTCTCAGCTGTAGAGCCAGCCGCTGGAGCCCCAGCCTGACGCACAGGAAGGATTTAGCGCAGTACCTGCCACCAGCTTGGCCAGCTGGTGAAACCACAGCTTCTCTCACTTCCTTGAGTCTTCAGGACGCCCGAGGAATCGATGTCCTTGAGGTGCTGCCGAATTGCAGGTAAGTCCGTTTCCACTTCGTCGCCACTGTAGTGTCCGTGTGTTGATAAAGACACTGAAGAGAGGAGTTGGTTCATAGGTATTTACTAAGCAAAGTCTGGGGGGTGGGGTTCTAACGGATATACACAATACACAGGCTTATATAGCCCAAGTGGCAATCACCGGCACCACAGCACACCTGGGGCTCTTAAAGGCACATACACTACAACATGAAATTTGCAAATCCTTTCAGTCTGCCTTAGGATACTGAAACTTGCTTGAAGTGTCCAATCAAGGTGAGCAAAATTTCTGACCCCGCCACAAACAACCTTCCCCTATATTTATGTATTCGCGATCCTCTGATATATACATTCCCCTTACTTAGAGAAAACCGCAGTGCACGGCCGGCATCTATCGATAGCAGATATGATCTGTTACAATAATCCAAGCACGGAGGGGGTCCAACACCACTGCACTACTTGGGACATCATAAAACTTTATTACAACACACAGGCCTAGAAATTCAGTATAGCCACTTTTGGGGCGGTAAAGTCGGGCGGGCGCTAAAGTTAGCGCCCGCCGGAAAGTGGAGGCCACTTCGCCGAAATTCAGTAGCTTTGGCCAAGGAGTTTGGGCAAGCGCTGAAACTGGCGTTGCACTCCTATCTTTAGGCGCTAAGCTGGCGGTGCGGACTGATAACGCCGAGGCCGGGCGCAGCGCAGGTGCGGTCATGTTTTGATTGACAGCAGACACCCTGACGCCGGCCAGCTCTTAAAGGGGGAAGGGTCGACTTTGTCTGCAGCCACGCCCTGGATAGTGGAGCCCTGCAGCTAGGCCTGAACACTGCTGGTGGACCCAAATAGCGCCTGAAGCCATGCAGAAGGCCCGTGAACGAGCGCAGCGCTTCTCAGAGCATGCTTTGAGGGTGCTGCTTAGGGGGTTGGAAAAGAACAGAGAGATCTTGTGCCCGGACAGTGGCAAGAAGGCTCCCAGGAGGCAGTACAGGAGAGCCTGGAGGGAAATCGCCCAGAGGGTGTCAGCCAACAGCGATGTCCCCAGGACTGGTGACCAATGCCGCAAGAAGTACAACGACCTCAGTCGGTTGGTCAGGGTGAGTACCCTTTCCAGTGTCCTCCTCATCCTTGCATGTGCACCTCACATTATGGGCAAAGGGACCTCAAAGGCCTAATGGCCAGCCCTCCTCCTGCAGCTATGGCACTGGCATGATCATCAATAGCACTCTCTGCACTTAACACACTGGCCAAGCTATTCCACCATGGGAGGCAGTGCACACAACAACAGGGCACCACACTGTACTTAGAGGCCGTCCTTTCTCTTGCAGGCCAAGCTGGCGTGGAATTTGAAGAGCCAGACTGTCACCGGGGGAGGCCGTCCCCAGTTCCAGCAGCTCAGTCAGCTGGAGGAGAGCGTGGCTCGACTCATGCGTGGCCGGGTGACTGGCCCCGTTGCTATTGGAGATGCCGACCCTGTGCTGGGACCCAATGGTAAGGACATGACCGTTTGGACCTCTCTGGTTCCCCTTGCGCTTCAGATCTACATCCTTTGCCACTGTCCCACCAATGCGCATCATGGCACCACTCATGCCTCCCTCGCTGACGCCCTGTCCTCACTCTAAAGCTACTCTTGTGCCTTCCTGCTTTCAGCTGTTGAGGAGGAGGTCCCTGAAGCTGAGAGTGCCAGTCCCTCGGAAGAGGAGGACGACGAGGACCAAGAGGAAGGCGGCACATCGAGGGAACCCTCATCCGCGCCAGGGGATGGCAATGGAGGGGACACATCTTGCCTGGAGGAGAGCCAGGGGGAAGTGTTGCAGGGGGGTGTAGCGCCTGGGCGCAGTGGCGTCCAGGCACGCAGGAAGGGTCGGGCAGCACGGCTGCCTTCTCCCCAGAGGGGGGAAGTGTTGCAGGGGAGGGCAGTTCCTGGGCCCAGTGGCGTCCAGGCATGCGGGAAGGGTCGGGCAGCACGGCTGCCTTCTCCCCAGAGGGGGGAAGTGTTGCAGGGGAGGGTAGTTGCTGGGCCCAGTGGCGTCCAGGCACGCGGGAAGGGTCGGGCAGCTCGGCGGCCTTCTCCCCAGAGGGAGAGTCTGCCCTCCAGTCCGGAGACGGTCCTCGCCCAGGAGGTGCGCCTCCTTGATGAAATGTCCGCGGCCTCGGAGCGGCGCCACAACGAGTTCATGGGGGTTGTGGGACAGTTGCCTCAGGCCATTGAGTCCCTGGCTCATAGTGTGGTCAATTTCGGGGACTCACAGGCCAGGGGTGTCGAGCAACTTACGGCAGCACAGGCCAGGGGTGTCGACCAACTCGCGGCAGCACAGGACGCGAGTCGCGAGTTCATGAGTGGTGCCGTCCAGACACTGGCTGATCTGATGCGGGCACAGACCAGGGCAGTTCGCGCACTCACTCCTGCCACACTCGCTGTGTCACGGAAGCATCGCCAGGGCACCCGCCGCCCTGCTGCAGCACAGCGGTCTGGCCTTCACCAGATTGCTGCGCTTGCTGCAGTGCCAGGCCGGCCGAGTGCCAGTGTCTCTGGCGACCAGCGAGCGCCTGGCATCAGCCAGCTTGCCCCCATTGCTGCAGCCGCCACTGCCACTCCCCCAGCCAAAGTGCGACGAGCTGCTGGAGAGACTGATGCTGGCCAGCCACAGCTGCAGCAGTCAGCAGCCGGCCCCTCCAGGGCCAGACCTCGTCTAGGCCGACCCCCAAGGGCATCTGCCGTCACGCATTGTGCCCCTCAGGAGCCTTCCCCCAGCCTTGCAACACCCACAGGGCCCAGGTTGAGGCGGAGCAACAGGTCGGGCAGGGGCCGGAGAAGCCTGCACAAGGACTCGCCCTCTCGGCACACCAAGTAGAGTGTGTTGCCAACTGTTTTTTTTATATGGGGGTGTTTGTGTTCTGGAGTGGGGGGGCTTATTTTGGTAAGGCTGAGGATGAAGGCCAATTGGAAGGACAATTTTTGTTATTCCTCCCCAGGTTGTGGGAGTGAGATATGTTTTTGACTGTTTTTTGGGGGTCTTGTCTGTTTTTCTGTTTCATGTGGGAAGGGCCCTGAGTTTGTTAAATAAAGCTTTTTATTTATTCAGCTTGTCCAGGTGTCATGTTTCAAGTGGTTGTTGCGTTAACCGGCTGAGGGCTTGCGGAGCGGCTGCATTCAGGTGCGTTCATTGCCACAAGCCATTCCCTGACAGGGATCCTAGAAGTGTCGTTCAATAAGCCGCCAGCGGACGGCCCTTGGACCTTGTGGCTCCCTCCTGGGCTGGTACTCCTCCTCCTCCTCCTCCTCCTCATGGTCCTCCTGCTCGTCCTCCTGAGGTGGTGGTCCAACGCGAGGTGGCAGTGCCTGAGTCCTGCGGATAGCCAGGTTGTGCAGCATGCAGCAAACGACGACGAACTGGGAGACTCTATCCGGCGAATACTGTAGAGATCCACCGGAACGATCCAGGCAGCGGAACCGTTGCTTGAGGACGCCAATCGTTTGCTCTATGATGTTCCTTGTGGCTTGATGGCTTTCATTGTATGCCTCCTCCGCAGGGGTCCTGGGCGCGCGGAGCGGGGTCATGAGCCATGTACACAAAGGGTAGCCCTTGTCCCCAATAAGCCATCCCCTTGGTGGAGGCTGTGCCTCGAACATGTCAGCCACAGTAGTCTGGCGCAGGATAAATGCATCGTGGCTGCTTCCTGGAAAGCGGGCATTGACAGCTAGGATGCGCTGCCTGTGGTCACACACCAGCTGTACATTGAGGGAATGGTAGCCCTTCTGGTTGCGGTAATCCTCGGCATTGTCGATAGGTGCCCGCATAGCCACATGCGTGCAGTCAATGGCGCCCTGCACCATGGGGAAGTCGGCGATCCTGGCAAATCCGACTGCACGCTGCTCCTGCCTCTCTAGGGTCATGGGGAAGGAGATGAATTGGTGTCTCCTTGCGAAAAGGGCATCGGTGACCTGCCGGATGCAGCGATGCACGGCGAACTGGGAGATGTTCGCTATGTCCCCAGCAGCGGCTTGGAAGGAGCCGCTTGCATAAAAGTTCAGAGCCACCGTGACCTTCACTTCCACCGACAGAGATGTCCTGCACATCAGCTGTGGACGCAGATCTCTGTGAAGCAGCTGGCAGATCTCTGCAACCACCTCCCTTCTGAAGCGCAGCCTCTTAACACAATGCGCGGCAGTCATGGTGAGATAGGACACCTGCTGCCGGTATTCCCTGAGTGGGTAAGGCCTACGTTGCCGACGCCTGATGGCCCCTCTGCGTCTAGGCATGGCTGGCCCTCTCACACAGCGTCTGCGAGCCCTTCGCACATAATGCTGGAACCCCATGCAGACCCCATAATAAACTTGCAAACAGTGAAATCACAATGAGTCTAATTTCAAAGCTCTGGCCAGAAGCCAAAAATACCTCTCCTATGTTGTCCCAAACCAGTAAGGTCTGTTCCTTGGTCTCTGTCCAGAAATCCAAAGCACTAAAGTCATTGCAGCAAAATGGCTGGCCTTTATAGTTCAGTCTAAGTGCCCTTTAATTAGCACTCCCCGAGGCCCGCAGGGCCTCTGCTGCGTTCCAGTTCACAGTTCTTAACAGCGCCACGCCCACATTGGGCGGGCGCCACCGAATGTCCGGTTTGGGGCGCACAAACAGCGTTGCATGACGAAATGACGTCATAAGCTGCGCGCGCAGCTGAGCGGGTGCAAAGACTTTGCGCCAGCGCTAAATGTCAACTGAAGTTGGGCGTAGGTGCAGATCGGCCTGCGCCCGGGCGCTAAGTGCCTAGCGCTGGAAATCTACCCCTCTTATGGCGTTAACGGCTGGCGAACGCAACTGAATTTCTAGGCCACAATCTTTAATAAAATCAACATCAGGCCAAAACCATATTTATTAAAATTAACAAACAGAAGGAACGAGCTTTATTAAAAATAACAAACGAGTCTGCCATCACTCGGTAGTGATACGACACAAAGCTCACACGGGTGTTTCTTCTTCCACCCGGGCATACTGGTCCTTCCACAACCTTTTCGCTTTTAATTCTACCCCGGGACCCTTTCTCCTACACTGGACACAAACCAGATAGAGGACGATCCCTAGCTGACAGACTACTAAGATGTGGGACGCCATTCGAATCCAGGAGGGGACCTCTATACTTTCAAAAACATCCCACCAGGGCGGGGTCATAATATCTAAAATGTCGGCCCCTATCTGTACAGTCTTCTGTTCCAAAGTGTAGAAGTGCTTTTGTGATACTAGAATGGCTTTTAATAATTTGGTAAGGTGCTCTGGGAGAGGAAGAATCGGGTAACCGAAGTGGGCGACATATTTCTGGAGGTGGGTAAAACTCTCCTCCACAGTGAGGTGAACAGTGGACGGTTCAGGAATGGGGACAATTCGTATCTGTGCCACTTGAACTTCTGCCTCGGGTTTGAAGCAGAAGCTGCTGTCATTCACCGCGCACCAGCTGTGCTGTCCGTGCTGGTAGTGAGACGCTCCTGTGGTCGTCGTCGTACGTGTCTTCACACTGTTCCCTTTGGGGAACTGTATGAAGTGGTGGAAGGATTTCTGGCCACGATTAACGCTCCTTCCGTGACCGTAACCATCTTCGTACCAGCCATTAGGGTGGTTAGTCCTATGGTGGGAGGGTTTTACGGGCTCCCACAACCCATATGAGGGGGGGGGCCACCCATACCCACAGACGCAAGTATCCTGCTGGGTGTCAACCCAGAATTTAGAGCTGGAACTCCGACTCCACTTGCCGGGACTGTCTGGAGCGGGGTTCGAAACCCTACGCCTTCTGGCCCAGCGGGGGGGATGCTACCGCTACGCCAAAGGCCCACTCCGCTCCTGTGGTGACGCAATATGTCCCACCTCCTATATATGCTACCTGTGGGGGAACATGGCCTTGTGCCATGGCTTCCATGGTACAATTTATAGGTTTCGCGTCAGCAGCTCTGAACCCGCATTGTGGTTTCGAATAGGCATTCAAGTGCTGGGGACACAGGATTATGTGTGCTCCCCGGCTACAGCACCCCGAGAGGTCGGTACCAGTCATAGCATGCTCCCATTTTATGAAGTATGGTGGGACCGCTGTATAACGAATGTGTGCACCCCCTTGAATGACTCCAATGTTTTCCACCCTGTATTCCGGGGCGGGTCGGGCTGTCCTACCCATAACCGGCATTCTGACTACTATTCCCATAATTGGTAAAATTCTCCTCTGCATCCCGTTCGCCGCTCCCATCGATCGCTATCGGTGCTGTCTCCGGAGCACCCATAGAGGTGGGAATCCTCCACGTCACCTCTCCTTCTGAAGCTCAGTCCTATCAGTGCAAGTAGGATTACACCCCCCTTCATTCCGTAAATTTTCCTGTAACAGATATAGAAGCACACAGCCAGTTTCCCTAGAGATTCGCTGGCTTGGGTGAAGCATGGTCGGGTCTTGCAACCTCGACTCAAATGTACACACTCTGAGCAGATTACTTAAATCTAACCAGCACCTTAATTAGAATTAAATTAAACACCCTAAACTTAACACTATATAAACTTAAAATTAAACTACCTAAACGATATACATCCGCCGCCTGTCTCCGGGCGGCCAGCCTAATCCCTGTTTGGGCTGCTGCAGGCTGCTCCCTGCGGCGTGGCTGCACTGACCTGCACTTCCGGTCCCTTGCAGTCTGTAGCTGCTAGCTGGGGACCCTTGTCTTCCGACTTCTCTTTAACTTGGGAGGTTGTCATTTTAAGCTGGGGAGTCGGTGACCATACCTTTCTGGACTGGGGTGTCCGAGGGGACCTTCTAGGGAGGGCTACGGGTGGGGTTTTCTTGGCAGGTGGACCTTTGGCTCGGACCGCAGCCTTTGCTAACGCGGTCTGTGGGCTTTCCACGACCGCTGGCTGGGGGTCCTCTCCCTCAGGTTTCACCTCTCCCAAACTTGGGCTGAGGGCAGGTAACCTTTCGCCGCCTGTTGCAGCAGGCTGTGAGTCTCCGCCCCCAGGTTCCAAACCTGGGTCGGTGGCGGGATTCTCGCGCTCGAGCTCCTCCCCATCTGAATCCCAGAGGATTGGGGGAGTGTCCTGAATGGTGGGCGGATGGCTCCTCCCCTGACACAAGCCACAGCGCCTGCCTGTGCAGCCTGTGAGCTTGTACCCACTGCGGGCTGAGGATCTCTATCCTCGGGTTGAATCCCAGCTGCCTGTTTCCCTGCCTCCGGCTTAAACAGCTCACACTGGTCATGAACCATTTAAAAAACCCTTAGCTCACCCTCTAAACTGCCAGCCCTCGCTGTTAACCTAGCGTTCTCCTCCCTTAAAGCCTGCTCAACTAACTTAGCTTCCGCAACCTGGCACAGCAGGTATTCCTCCATTTTACAGGAGGTCTCTTCCTGTGCGTGTCTTTCTGGGGGACACAGGTCGACAGGCTGCGCTGGCTCTAGTCATTGCTGTGGGTTGTATGGGGCTGATGGGATTACAACACCGGTGGTGGCTACTATTCTCCCCTGGCTGGTCATAAGAGATCGCATGGTCTCTAAAAATGACTCGATTGCAGCGGGAGCAATTTATGTCTCTGCCTTCTGGGCTGGGGCTGTGGGGTTCTTTACTTTATTGTCTTTCCATGGATTTTTACAATCCTTGCGCCAGTGGCCGTCCTTCCCGCACCCGTATCAGTTTAACTTAGTCTGGGAGGGACGGTTCCCCTCCTGGTGCCACTCTTTCTTATTCTGGCCCCCAGGTTTAACCTCATGGACTTTTCCTTGGGTTGAGGCGTCTCGATACCCCTCAGATTCCTAAATGCTACCGTGAGCTGGCGGATCACCGTTTCTTCGGTGGTCTGGGAATTTGGGGGGTCAAACCAGGCCGCAGCCTGGGCTCGGATTTGGGGCAGGCAGTTTGCCATTAGACAACGGAGCCAGTGGGTCAATTGGACATGGTTCAGTAATGCCCGCGCTGGCATTCCTGGGCACGCGCTCTGGTAGACTTGCCACAGCCTGTCTGCGAACGCCTGCGGGGACTCCCCTGGGAGCTGTACCGTTTTTTCCGCCCGGGCGAACGGATTACCGTCATTGAGTCCCATGGCCTCCAATATCTCGTTCCTCAAACCCTCAAAATCTTTCTGCCCCTTTTTACATTAATCAGATAGGGTCTGGAGGAGATCATTCCCCAGAGAAAACAGCAGCATCTTACCTTGCTCTGCGTCATCGCAGTCATTAACGCACGCTGCCTGTTCTATCTCCCGGAAGTGCAGAGAGGGGTCTCCCTTTTCAGTGAGCTTGGGGATGTGACTAACCATGGCCCTGAGCTGTTGGGTGCCATGCGGCACCACAAACTGATTTTGGATGGCCCCTGGGTCCTCGTCATCAACGGGCGGGCTGTACCTCCGTTGTTGGAGGGGGTACACCGGTCCTGGTCCTGGCCTATCTAGCGGGGCCTGCTGTGCTTTCCCTACCACTTCATCCTCCGCCCCCCTTGCTGCCAGAACTCCTGAAAACTCGGAGCTATGGGTGGCGGCCGTGGAACCTCTGATTCCGCAGCCAACTTTGTTCTGGGTGCTGCCTGTAGGACGGTTCGGTTTGGGTTGCCGGTAAAGTCCGACTGGCCCGCCTTCGGGCTGATGAGGCATACCATGCCCTTCGCCCTCGTTAAGGCCATGCCCAAGTTTTCTATCTCCTCCCTACAGGGCCCGTAATCTGCCTCCTCGAACCCCTGGTCACAGGCTAGCTTGTATGCTGCCTTTACCTCCCTTACCTTCTCCTCCTGCTCTTTTAATTCTTGGGTGAGGTCGCAAATCGTGTCCTGCAGCCTTATCTCATTGCCCCTCGCCTCTCTGACCTGGTATTCCAAGTGCTCCATCTTGCGCGTAGCGCTGGCTTTAATTTCAGCGGTCTGGTATTCCAGGCGCTCTACCCTTGCCTGATGTTCCCGTTGTGCTTCGCCGGCCCGGGCCTCCAGGCGCTCTACCTTTGCCTGGTGTTCCCGTTGCACTTCGCCGGCCCGGGCCTCCAGGTGCTCTACCTTTGCCTGGTGTTCCTGTTGCACTTCGCCGGCCCGGGCCTCCAGGCGCTCTACCTTTGCCTGGTGTTCCCGTTGCACTTCGCCGGCACGGGCCTCCAGGCGCTCTACCTTTGCCTGGTGTTCCTTTGCTGTCTGCGCTCTTTCTTGGCTTAACGCCTGAAGTGCCACTAGCACTTTCTCTTCTGCTAAAACCTTATCCTGCATTTCTAGGGCCAATTTCTTGAGCTTGGCAGCCTGTGCTGCTAGAACACTGTCCAGCATTAGGACTTGTTTCTTGTAACACATTAACCAGACTGCCTTTTCAATTGCCCTCTTATGCTGTTTACTCGCCGTCCACTGGGCGGCGGCGTCTATGGGACGCTCGGCCTTTAACATAGCGCCCACCCATTTCTTGGTGATATTGACCTTTCTGCACACATAAGTGGACAACCTCTCTTCCATTGCGGTTTCTCCCTCCGCACCACTGTCTCTCACATCGCATACTGTCGTAGATGCTCCTGGCTGGCTCGCCATTTCTGTAGGGGGTTTTGGTTTGGGGTTTGTGTCTGGTCAGTCAGTCGTGTGCCTGAGCTGCCCCAGCCCCGTGCGGTTCGAATCGCTTCCCCTTTGGTTCTGACCATCGGACTTATTTACAAGTAGCGACATAGACAAACGAGACCAATGGTTCGGTGCAAAGAAAACCAATGTTTATTAAAATAGAGAACAATTACTATACAGAGAAAATCACTATGGATGCCACACAATTACACTTAACGGGGGAGGAGAAACGGACACATCGAGGGAAAATGACTAGAATGACACTTTAGCAATTTCCCTTAACTCCCACCCTTTACACCTATCTAGGTTATCTTGTGATGGGCCAGAAAATTGATGCTCACCAGTCTAGGATGTTGAAACACCTGCTCCGTGCCCTGTTGCCTGCCGATTTCTTAGGTTTTCACCACCCCAAAGCAGAGATACCCCGGTAATTTAAACGTAACTGCGGATATTCTACTTCCCTGGACGGGCTCTTCATCGACGGTCCTTTTTGCTGGGTTGATGGTAAGGCAGGGCACCGGAGGTGAGGCAGGAGAGCGAGAGAAATGTCCTCCCAAGGGACTAGTTATACCCTTCCCGGTAGCCCTTATCTCCCGCCAGATCAGCTCATTCCTTTTGTCTAATCTGGACGTATTGAAACTCATACAAAAGGTACCGATCTGGGCCCATCGACCTAGATGGCCGGTAATCGGTTTTAAATGCCTCATCAGTGTTCCCCTTTGTCCAACTGGTTTCATGATGGGGCCATTCCAGTCAGAATGCCCCGTTGATTGTTTTGAAGCACTTGGGTAAACAATGTTGACGTCCTCTCAATGAAAGCCTGAATGCAGCTGAGCTTGTCCCACTACATATTGAATAGGCCTCGTCTGCTCTTGATTGTTTGTGCAAACAACCTTGATGGCTTTTAATCAGAGGCCCGAATGCCACTGGGTTTGTTTCTCATGCATAAATGCAGAAGATCTGTCTGCATTCAAGTTCTGGATAGTTCCTTCTCACAGTCATCAGAATACAAGCTTGTCAGTCCAAACTGAAACTTATAGGCTTTGGCCATGAGGCTGACCACAGCCATCTTGTTGAGCCCTGGATTTCAAACTCAGTCCAACCAGGGCTTCTTTAATAAACCAAAAGTAAATCCTCAGGGGAGACATGAAATTTGTGAATCCTTTCAGAAAGACTGTCCAGATAGGGGCTGACATTTTAGATATTACGACTCCACCCTGGTGGAACGTTTTTGAAAATATAGAGGTCCCATCCTGTATCTGTATGGCATCCCACATCCTGGTGGTATGTCAGTTAGGGATAGTTCTCTACCTGGTGTGCATCCAGTGTAGGAGAAAGGGTCCCAGATTAGAGTTTAAAACTCAAAAGGTGTGGAAGGAACATTATGCCCGGGTGGAAGAAGAGACACCCGTTTAAGTTTTGCGTCGCATCACTTAAACGTGATGGTCGTTGTTTGTTATTTTTAATAAAGATTGTTTCTTCGTTTTATTGCGTTATTTTAGTAAAGATTGTGACTGGTTGATATTACAGAAAAAAAAATCTGTAATGTACCAAGTGGTGCAGGGGTGTTAGACCCTCTCCGCACTTGGATTTTGTAATGAACCGTATTTTCATCTATAGATGCTTATCGCACACTGCGTTTTCTCTAAGTACGGGAAATACATGTGTCCAGGGATTATGGATAGGTAAATACAGGGGAAGGTTGTTTATGGAGGGCCAGAAAATTTTGCTCACCTTTGGAACATGGATACTGCAAGCAAGTTTTAGTATCCTAGGGGGGACTGTAAGTTTTGCAAAATTCAGGCAGTTCCCCCCCGCCTCAAAGATTATTTAATTAAAAGAGACCCTGGTTGGAATGATTTTAAAACCAGGGCACCCAAAATGGCTGCGGTAAACCTCGTGACCAGACCGAATGCGATTTTAAAACAAAGGTTTTGCAAAGTAAGCAGGTCAAGGAGTTCAAGTTTTAAACTAATCAAGGATTTTGTAAAGACTGATGAAATGGACAAAAGACTGTAACATTCCAGTCCTCAAGTGGGAATGGGCTCCATCAAGCCATTAGGCTCTCTACATTTTAAATCGGGAACCGCTCACCAGAGACATTAAGCCTGAATGGGAGCAATTCACAACTTGTCTTTAACAACAGCCAGGGTTTCGAGGCTACTTTAGACATAACGACTATCACTCTACAGGTCATTTTTATAAACGTTTTTAAACATTTAAACGAGCTCACCCAAATCATACAAAGGATTGAACTGATTTGCCGAGCAGATAAGGGCTACCGAGAGGAGTATAAATATAGCCCCTCAGGAAGCCATGCTCTCTTTCTCTCTGTCTCTCGCCCCCCGCGCCCTGCCTGCCATCACCCCAGGAAGAGGACCTACGAAGAAGAGCCCGTCACGAGAGGTGAGATACCCTGCCAGAGACTGTTTTATTACTGGGGTATTTTCACCTGGACGGTACCCTGTGCAGCATTGAAACCACGTGGCATCGAAAGGCAGCAGGGCAAAGAAGCAAGATTCTCATCTGTTTAAACGACTCGGACTGGTGAGCATGGAATTCTGACCCCTCATAAGATAGCCCAGCGAAGTTTAGAGGGTGGGAGTTAAGGGGATTTATAAAATTGTCATTTTAGCCATTTTCCCTCGCTGTGCCGTTTATTTCTCCTCCCCTGTTAAGTGTAAGTGTACTGCATTCATATCATCCTTTTGTATAGTATTGTTATCTTATTTTTCTCTGTTAATAAATTTTGGTTTTCTTTGTACCAAACCACTGGTCTGCTCGTTTGTCTATATCGCTATCTGCCAATAAGTCCGGGGATCAGAACTAAGGGGTGAGCGATCCGAACCGCTCAGAGATAAGGCAGACAGAGACATGAACGACTGGCCAAAGCAAGTAGCAAAAAACCCCCTTACATGCTGTTCCTCTTGCTCTTCCTCTCGTTGTTCCTCTCGCTGTTCCTCTTGTTCCACTCACTGTTCCTCTCACTGTTCCTCTCACTGTTCCTCTCGCTGTTCCTCCCGTTCCTCTCGCTGTTCCTCTCGCTGTTCCTCTCGTTCCTCTCGCTGTTCCTCTCACTGTTCCACTCGCAATTCCTCTCGCTGTTCCTCTCGCAGTTCCTCTCATTCCTCTCGCCGTTCCTCTCGCTGTTCCTCTCGTTCCACTCACTGTTTCTCTCGCTGTTCCTCTCACTGTTCCTCTCACTGCTCCTCTCGTTTGTCTCACTGTTCGACTGAACGACTGGCCAAAGCAAGTAGCAAAAAACCCGCCTACACGCTGTTCCTCTTGCTCTTCCTCTCACTGTTCCTCTCGCTGTTCCGCTCACTGTTCCTCTCACTGTTCCTCTCTCTGTTCCTCTCGTTCCTCTCGCTGTTCCTTTCACTGTTCCTCTAATTCCACTCGCTGTTCCTCTCACTGGTCCTCTCACTGTTCCTCTCGCTGTTCCTCTCGTTCCTCTTGCTGTTCCTCTCTCCGTTCCTCTCGCTTTTCCTCTCATTCCTGTCACTGTTCCTCTCGCTGTTACTCTGACCGTTCCTCTCACTGTTCCTCTCGATCCTCACGCTATTCCTCTTGCCTTTCCTCTCGCGGTTCATCTCGGTGTTCCTCTCGCTCCTCTCGCTGTTCCTCTCGCTGTTCCTCTCACTGTTCCTCTCGCTCCTCTTGCTGATCCTCTCGCTGTTCCTCTCATCGTTACTCTCACTGTTTCCCTCGCTGTTCCTCTCGTTTGTCTCGCTGTTCCTCTCGCTGTTCTGCTCACTGTTCCTCTCACTGTTCCTCTCGCTGTTCCTCTCGTTCATCTCGCTGTTCCTCTCGCTGTTCCTCTCATTCCTCTCGCTGTTCCTCTCACTGTTCCTCTCACTGTTCCTCTCGCAGTTCCTCTCGTTCCTCTTGCTGTTCCTCTCGCTGTTCCTCTCGCTGTTCCTCTCGCTACTCTCGCTGTTCCTCTCGCTGTTCCTCTCACTGTGCCTCTCGCTCCTCTTGCTGTTCCTCTCGCTGTTCCTCTCATCGTTACTCTCGCTGTTCCTCTCGCCGTTCCTCTCGCTGTTCCTCTCACTGTTCCTCTCACTCCTCTCGCTGCTCCTCTCACCGTTCCTCTCACTGTTCCTCTTGCGGTTCCTCCCGCTGTTCCTCACGACATTCCTCTAGCTGTTTCTCTCACTGTTTCTCTCACTGTTCCTCTCACCGTTCCTCTCACCGTTCCTCTCACTGATCCTCACACTGTTCCTCTCACTGTTCCTCTCGCCGCTCCTCTCGTTCCTCTCACTGTTCCTCTCGCTGTTCCTCTCGCTGTTCCTCTTGCAGTTCCTCCCACTGTTCCTCTCGCTGTTCCTCTCGCTGTTCCTCTCGTTCCTCTCGCCGTTCCTCTCGCTGTTCCTCTCGCTGTTCCTCTCGCCGTTCCTCTCGCCGTTCCTCTCGCTGTTCCTCTCGCTGTTCCTCTCGCTCCTCTCGCTGTTCCTCTCGCTCCTCTCGCTGTTCCTCTCGTTCCTCTCGCCGTTCCTCTCGCTGTTCCTCCCACTGTTCCTCTCGCTGTTCCTCTCGCTGTTCCTCTCGTTCCTCTCACCGTTCCTCCCACTGTTCCTCTCGCTGTTCCTCTTGCTGTTCCTCTCGCCGTTCCTCTCGCTGTTCCTCTCGCCGTTCCTCTCGCTGTTCCTCTCGCCGTTCCTCTCGCTGTTCCTCTCGCTGTTCCTCTCGCTCCTCTCGCTGTTCCTCTCGCCGTTCCTCTCACTGTTGCACTCGCTGTTCCTCTCGTTCCTCTCGCTGTTCCTCTCGGTGTTCCTCTCGCTGTTCCTCTCATTCCTCTCGCTGTTCCTCTCGCTGTTCCTCTCTTTCCTCTTGCTGTTCCTCTCGCTGTTCCTCTCGTTCCTCTCGCTGTTCCTCTCGCTGTTCCTCTCATTCCTCTCGCTGTTCCTCTCGCTGTTCCTCTCACTGTTCCCCTTGCTGTTCCTCTCGCTGTTCCTCTTGCTGTTCCTCTCGTTCCTCTCGCTGTTCCTCTCGCTGTTTCTCTCGCTGTTCCTCTCATTCCTCTCGCTGTTCCTCTCGCTGTTCCTCTCATTCCTCTCACTGTTCCTCTTGCTGTTCCTCTCGCTGTTCCTCTCGCTGTTCCTCTCGATCCTCACGCTGTTCCTCTTGCCTTTCCTCTCGCAGTTCATCTCGCTGTTCCTCTCGCTCCTCTCGCTGTTCCTCTTGCTGTTCCTCTCACTGTTCCTCTCGCTCCTCTTGCTGTTCCTCTCGCTGTTCCTCTCGTTTGTCTCGCTGTTCCTCTCGCTGTTCCGCTCACTGTTCCTCTCTCTGTTCCTCTCATTCCTCTTGCTGTTCCTCTCATTCCTCTCGCTGTTCCTCTCACTGGTCCTCTCACTGTTCCTCTCGCTGTTCCTCTCGTTCCTCTCACTGTTCCTCTCGCTGTTCCTCCCGCTGTTCCTCACGACATTCCTCTAGCTGTTTCTCTCACTGTTCCTCTCACCGTTCCTCTCACCGTTCCTCTCACTGATCCTCTCGCTGTACCTCTCACTGATCCTCACGCTGTTCCTCTCACTTTTCCTCTCGCCGCTCCTCTCGTTCCTCTCACTGTTCTTCTCGCTGTTCCTCTCGCTGTTCCTCTTGCTGTTCCTCCCAATGCTCCTCTCGCTGTTCCTCTCGCTGTTCCTCTCGCCGCTCCTCTCTTTCCTCTCACTGTTGCACTCGCTGTTCCTCTTGTTCCTCTCGCTGTTCCTCTCGGTGTTCCTCTCGCTGTTCCTCTCTTTCCTCTTGCTGTTCCTCTCGCTGTTCCTCTCGTTCCTCTCGCTGTTCCTCTCGCTGTTCCTCTCATTCCTCTCGCTGTTCCTCTCGCTGTTCCTCTCACTGTTCCTCTCGCTGTTCCTCTCGCTGTTCCTCTCGCTGTTCCTCTCACTGTTCCTCTCGCTGTTCCTCTCACTGTTCCTCTCACTGTTCCTCTCGCCATTACTCTCGCTGTTCCTCTCGCTGTTCCTCTCAGTCCTCTCGCTGTTCCTGTCGCTGTTCCACTCACTGTTCCTCTCGCTCCTATCGCTGTTCCTCTCGCTGTTCCTCCCTCCGTTCCTCCCGCTGTTCCTCTCGCTGCTCCTCTCGCCGATCCTCTCACTGTTCCTCTCGCTGTTCCTCTTGACATTCCTCTATCTGTTCCACTCACTGTTCCTCTCACCGTTCCTCTCACTGTTCCTCTCGCTGTTCCCCTCACTGTTCCTCTTGCTGTTCCTCTCGCCGTTCATCTCGTTCCTATCGTTGTTCCTCTCGCCATTCCTCTCACTGTTCCTTTCGCTGTTCCTCTTGTCCCTCCTCTCGCCGTTACTCTCGCTGTTCCTCTCGCTGTTCCTCTTGCTCATTTCGCCGTTCCTCTCACTGTTCGTCTCGCTGTTCCTCTCGCTCCTCCCGCCGTTCCCCTCGCTGTTCCTCTCGCTGATCCTCTCGCTGTTCCTCTCGCTGTTCCTCTCGCCGTTCCTCTTGCTGTTCCTCTTGCTCCTCTCGCCGTCCTCTCGCTGTTCCTCTCGCCGCTCCTCTCACGGTTCCTCTCGCCGTTCCTCTCGCTGTTCCTCTCGCCGTTCCTCCCGCCATTTCTCTCGCTGTTCCTCTCATTGTTCCTCTTGCTGTTCCTCTCACTGTTCCTCTCACCGTTCCTCTCGCTGTTCGTCTTATTCGTCTTGCTGTTCCTCTCACTGTTCGTAACGCCGTTCCTCTCGCCATTCCTCTCGCTGTTGCTCTCGCGTCTCCTCTCGCTGTTCCTCTCGCTGTTCCTCGTGACATTCCTCTATCTGTTTTTCTCACTGTTCCTCTCACTGTTCCTCTCGCCGTTCCTCGCGACATTCCTCTATCTGTTTTTCTCACTGTTCCTCTCACCATTCCTCTCACCGTTTCTCTCGCTGATCCTCTCGCTGTTCCTCTCGCCGTTCCTCTCACCGTTCCTCTCAACATTCCTCTCACCATTCCTCTCACCGTTCCTCTCGCTGATCCTCTCGCTGTTCCTCTCGCCGCTCCTCTCACTGATCCTCTCGCTGATCCTCTCGCTGTTCCTCTCGCTGTTCCTCTCGCTGTTCCTCTCACTGTTCCTCTCGCTGTTCCTCTCGCTGTTCCTCTTGCTGATCCTCTCACTGTTCCTCTCGCTGTTCCTGTCGCTGTTCCTCTCGCTGTTCCTCTCGCTGTTCCTATCGCTGTTCCTCTCGCTGTTCCTCTCGCTGTTCCTCTTGCTGATCCTCTCACTGTTCCTCTCGCTGTTCCTCTCGCTGTTCCTATCGCTGTTCCTCTCGCTGTTCCTCTCGCTGTTCCTCTCGCCGTTCCTCTCGCTGTTCCTCTCGCTGTTCCTCTTGCTGATCCTCTCACTGTTCCTCTCGCTGATCCTCTCGCTGTTCCTCTCGCTGTTCCTCTCGCTGTTCCTATCGCTGTTCCTCTCGCTGTTCCTCTCGCCGTTCCTCTCGCTGTTCCTTTCGCCATTCCTCTCACCGTTCCTCTCGCTGTTCCTCTCGCTGTTCCTCTCACTGTTCCTCTCGCCATTCCTATCATTCCTCTCGCTGTTACTCTCGCTCCTCTTGCCGTTCCTCTCGCCGTTCCTCTCGCCGTTCCTCTTGCCATTCCTCTCACTGTTCCTCTCACTGTTCCTCTTGCTGCTCTTCTCACCTTTCCTCTCGCTGCTCCTCTCGCGGTTCCTCTCGCTATTCCTCTCGCTGTTCCTATCGCCGTTCCTCTCGACGTTCCTCTCGTTCCTCTCACTGTTCCTCTTGCCGTTCCTCTCAACGTTCCTCTCGACGTTCCTCTCACTGTTCCTCTCACTGTTCCTCTTGCCGTTCCGCTCGCTGTTCCTCTTGCCGTTCCTCTCGCTGTTCCTCTCAACGTTCCTCTCACTGTTCCTCTTGCCGTTCCTCTCACTGTTCCTCTTGCCGTTCCTCTCAACTTTCCTCTCGACGTTCCTCTCACTGTTCCTCTCACTGTTCCTCTTGCCGTTCCGCTCGCTGTTCCTCTTGCCGTTCCTCTCGCTGTTCCTCTCAACGTTCCTCTCGCTGTTCCTCTCACTGTTCCTCTCGCTGTTCCTCTTTCCGTTCCTCTCGCTGTTCCTCTTGCCGTTCCTCTTGCTATTCCTCTCAACATTCCTCTCACTGTTCCTCTCGCTGTTCCTCTCGTTCCTCTCACTGTTCCTCTCTCTGTTCCTCTCGCTGTTTCTCTCACTGTTCCTCTCGCCTTTCCTCTCACCGCTCTTCTCGCTGTTCCTCTCGCTGTTCCTCTCGCCGTTCCTCGCGACATTCCTCTATCTGTTTTTCTCACTGTTCCTCTCACCATTCCTCTCACCGTTTCTCTCGCTGATCCTCTCGCTGTTCCTCTCGCCGTTCCTCTCACCGTTCCTCTCAACATTCCTCTCACCATTCCTCTCACTGTTCCTCTCGCTGATCCTCTCGCTGTTCCTCTCGCCGCTCCTCTCACTGATCCTCTCGCTGTTCCTCTCGCTGTTCCTCTCACTGTTCCTCTCGCTGTTCCTCTCGCTGTTCCTCTTGCTGATCCTCTCACTGTTCCTCTCGCTGTTCCTGTCGCTGTTCCTCTCGCTGTTCCTCTCGCTGTTCCTCTCGCTGTTCCTCTTGCTGTTCCTCTCGCTGTTCCTCTCGCTGATCCTCTCGCTGTTCCTCTCGCTGTTCCTCTCGCTGTTCCTATCGCTGTTCCTCTCGCTGTTCCTCTCGCTGTTCCTCTCGCCGTTCCTCTCGCTGTTCCTCTCGCTGTTCCTCTTGCTGATCCTCTCACTGTTCCTCTCGCTGATCCTCTCGCTGTTCCTCTCGCTGTTCCTCTCGCTGTTCCTATCGCTGTTCCTCTCGCTGTTCCTCTCGCCGTTCCTCTCGCTGTTCCTTTCGCCATTCCTCTCACCGTTCCTCTCGCTGTTCCTCTCGCTGTTCCTCTCACTGTTCCTCTCGCCATTCCTATCATTCCTCTCGCTGTTACTCTCGCTCCTCTTGCCGTTCCTCTCGCCGTTCCTCTCGCCGTTCCTCTTGCCATTCCTCTCACTGTTCCTCTCACTGTTCCTCTCACTGTTCCTCTTGCTGCTCTTCTCACCTTTCCTCTCGCTGTTCCTCTCGCCATTCCTCTCGCCGTTCCGCTCGATGTTCCTATCACTGTTCCTCTCGCTGCTCCTCTCGCGGTTCCTCTCGCTGTTCCTCTCGCTGTTCCTCTCGCCGTTCCTCTCGACGTTCCTCTCATTCCTCTCACTGTTCCTCTTGCCGTTCCTCTCAATGTTCCTCTCGACGTTCCTCTCACTGTTCCTCTCACTGTTCCTCTTGCCGTTCCGCTCGCTGTTCCTCTTGCCGTTCCTCTCGCTGTTCCTCTCAACGTTCCTCTCACTGTTCCTCTTGCCGTTCCTCTCACTGTTCCTCTTGCCGTTCCTCTCAACGTTCCTCTCGACGTTCCTCTCACTGTTCCTCTCACTGTTCCTCTTGCCGTTCCGCTCGCTGTTCCTCTTGCCGTTCCTCTCGCTGTTCCTCTCAACGTTCCTCTCGCTGTTCCTCTCACTGTTCCTCTCGCTGTTCCTCTTTCCGTTCCTCTCGCTGTTCCTCTCGCCGTTCCTCTTGCTATTCCTCTCAACATTCCTCTCACTGTTCCTCTCGCTGTTCCTCTCGTTCCTCTCACTGTTCCTCTCTCTGTTCCTCTCGCTGTTTCTCTCACTGTTCCTCTCGCCTTTCCTCTCACCGTTCTTCTCGCTGTTCCTCTCGCTGTTCCTCTCGCCATCCCTCTCACTGTTCCTCTCCCTGTTCTTCTCGCTGTTCCTCTCACTGTTCCTCTCACCGTACCTCTCGCCGTTCCTCTCGCTGTTCCACTCATTGCTCTCGCTGTTCCTCTCGCTGTTCCTCTCGTTGTTCCTCTCACTGTTCCTCTCGCCGTTCTGCTCGACGTTCCTATCACTGTTCCTCTCGCTGTTCCTCTCGCGGTTCCTCTCACTGTTCTGTTGCGTTTGCAAAGATAATCCAGAGGCCGTATGCGGAGCTCAGTTCATGTTGCTTTTAATGGCTGATCCAAACACACACTTACAGGCAAAAGCAATCGAATACCTATATCCAATGTCAGACACAATACAACGATAACAGCACTATCAAACTCCATGTGCTCAGGCCAAGGCAATCGAGTACCTATCACCAATGTCAGACATAACTCACCAATGTCAGACATAACATTTCCTCCCCCCTCACAGAATTTCAAACATGAAATGTAGTGATAAAGTCCTGTAGGTGGCCAGGGCGAGAACGTGTACGAACAGGCCGAGGTGCTGACTGGTGAAGAGCAGGCCGAGGTGGGGACTGGTGAGGAACAGGCTGAGGTACAATATCTGCTTGAGGGTTGGCTGGCTGAGCCACATGTGCATCCCGCCACTCTGGGGGTAAGGCTTGGGGGTTAGATCCGTATAATCCCACATCAGGAGGTGCTGGCACCTTCCGAAGGCGGCTGGCATGCCACCGAAAGCCGTCAGTGAGGCAGAAAGTGGCTGGTCCAAGTTGGTGGCTGATTTGGAGAGGGGAGGACCAGAATGAGGCCATCTTATTGTTGTGGTGAGGCCTGCAGACTCTGACCCAATCGGAGGCTGAGATGTTGGGCGCCTTGGCCCTCTTCGACTGGTCAAAGCGGAGTTTCATCTTCTCCTGCTGTCTAGCGACTGTGGCTTGAGCCCGTGGAGCAGGGCTCTAAACTAGCGAGGGGCGGAGCCTGCCAAGGGGCAGCATGAGCTCACGGCCTAGCATGAGGGATGCGGGTGAGACCCCTGTAGTGGAATGCTGGGAGGCTCTGTAGTGCAGCAGTGTGTGGAGGAGGGCCTTGGCAAACGCACACCCCTGGGATAGGTGTGCTCTGAGGCCATTTTTCAGTGTCTGGTTAAAACGCTCCACCCCCCCCATTTGACTCGGGGTGGTAGTATGTGACGGATGCCCTTGCTCTCAAGGTAAGAGGAGAGTTCCGAAGAGACCATTTGGGGGCCATTGTCTGTGGTGATGGCCTTTGGATGCCCCCAGCGGGAGAAGAGGGACTCAAGGATATCGATGATGACCCGAGAGGTGACGGAGCCCACGGCAGTGACCTCTGGCCATTTTGAGTGCAGGTCATAGGTCACCACTAGGAACCGTTGATGGTGGGGGACACCATGGATCTCCTCGCAGACGTCCAGCTGCAGGTGCTCCCAGGGCTGAGAGGGCCAGGCAAGGGGTTGCAGGGGCGGAGGAGCTTGGTGGCCAGTCTTGCCACTTACAAGGCAGGCTGCACAGTCCATGACCAGGGCCTCGATTTCCCTGTCGATACCCGGCCACCACACTAGGTCTCGGCATCGTTGTTTAAGCTTCACTATGCCCAAGTGGCCCTCGTGCGCCATGGATAAAACACGCGCACGAAGGGCACTTGGGACCACAGTGCAGAGCCCACGTGCAACACAGGAGTCATCCCAGCAGGAGAGCTCCTCTTTAACTCTGGAGTAGGCAGACAGTTCCTCAGGCACCTTGCGAGGCCAGCCATCTCTGATGAAGGTGCACAGCTGGGAGAGGGCCGGATCCTGTTCAGAGGCCTCTTTGAGCTCCTGGAGAGAGACTGTGGTTTGGAGAGGCGTGTGCAGCATCTGGACGATATCCTGTTCCACATGTTCAGACCCGACGAGTGGGGCTGGGGCAGAGACAGTGCGGGAGAGCAGATCTGCAACAACATTGTCACGTCCTGGTGTGAACTGGAGACTGAAATTGTATTGGCAGAGGCGGTCAAACCAGCAGTGTAGATGCAGTGGTCTGTGGCCCATGCTGGATGGCGACAGCAGGGCAGTGAGAGCCTGGTGATCGGTTCGCAGGGTGAAGGCACGGCCATACGTGTACAGGTGCCACCGCTCACATGCCCAGACGCACGCCAGCGCCTCACGCTCGCCTACTGAGTACTTCTGTTCAGTGGGACTAAGGGCTCGGGAGGCAAAGGCGATTGGTTTCTCCACTCCATTCTGTATCTGCGATAACACCGCCCCCACAGTTGCAGCGGACGCGTCGCAGGTGACGAGGGTGGGGCTGGCGACATCAAAGTGAGCCAACACTGGAGGCGATGTGAGCTGCGATTTGAGAAGGCGAACAGCTTCCGTACAGGCTTGTGACCACACCCAGGGCTCATCCTTTCGCAGGAGCTGGCGCAGTGGGGCTGTGGTGGCTGAGTACTGGGGCAAAAACTTCAGGTAGTACCTAGGCATGCCAAGGAAGGAAGCAAACTGTGCTGCAGAGCTGGGTTCTGGGATGCTCTGAATGGCATCCACGTTTGACTGGAGTGGGGATATACCATCAGCCGACAACCGAAACCCCACAAATTCAATCTCTGAAACAGCAAAGACACACTTTTCGCCATTCAGTGAGAGCTTGTGTTTTGCTAGAGCCGTGAAAACTCTGTGAAGGTGTTCGTCGTGAGTGGAGGTCGAGGGCCCATGCACGACGATGTCATCCAGGTAGATGGCCACCCCAGGAATGCCCGCGAGCACAGAGGACATCACCTTTTGGAAGCAGCTGGGTGCAGAGCTAAGTCCAAATGGCATCCTGGTGTACCGAAAGACGCCAGCATGTGTCACAAAAGCAGTGAGGTCCCTGCTGCTGGGGTGGAGGGGAACCTGTAGATAGCTCTGTCAAAGGTCCAGTTTCAAGAACAGGATGGAACCATAGAACTGCGCTGTGAGTTCCTCTGACGTGGGCAGTGGATATTTGTCAGGGATTGCGGCCTTATTCACTGCTCGAAGATCGACACAGACGCGTAGACCACCTGACTTTTTCGTTGCGACCACCAGGTTGGAGACCCATGGGAGGCATCAACTGGTTCGATGATGCCAGCTTCCAGTAGCTGCTTTAGTTCAGCTGTGACCCCGTCACAGAGAGCAAGCGGGATGCGGCGCAGTGGCTGAATGATAGGGGTAACGGTGGAGTCAACCATAGGCTGGTGGATGAAGGCAGTCAGGCAGCCCAGACCCTTGAAGAGTGCTGGCAATGTTTGGCGCTATGGTGAGGTGACGTGCAGAATCGCAGACCCGCCGGTGTCCAAGAGAGAAAAACCCAGGTCAGTGAAAAGATCCAGTCCCATCAGGTTAGCTCCTTGGCGTGCCACATGAAAACAAAAATCTGGCAAAACTTTTGTTCCATAGCGTACAGTGAGGTTGACTGAGCCCACTAGTCCAATTTTCGAATTACCATACCCGCAAAGGGCAGTGGAGGGCGCAGAGAGTGGCAGGGAGCTGAAAAAGCATTTGAATGTGTTCACATTCAGCAGTGAGAAGCTGGCACCGGTATCCAACAACAGAGGGATGCACACATCATTCAGGTTAATTGTGCATGACTTGAAAGCCACTACTGGCCCAGAGCTCACGTTGTGAATTATAGGCCAACTGCTTGAGGACTGAGAGTGTTCATTTGTAGCAACAGGGGCAGAGTGGCAGACATTGGCAAAGTGATTTTGTTTTCCACAATTGTGACAGGCTTGGCCGCGTGCGGGGCAATTCTGCGCTCTGGTAGCATGTGAACGAGATCCGCAGTTTCCACTCTGTTGCCGCGGTAGCGCACGTTGTTGCCGTCGCGCGAGCATTACCGTGTCAGAGCTGTCGGGCCGAGGGCGCTGTCACTGGGTGTGTGTGCTAGTTTCGTGGCACATTCGGATGCAGACTCCACTTGAAAGGCAATGTTGACTGCCTATGACAACGACAGATCGTCGGACTCGAGTAATAGTCTTTCATGCACTCTCACGTTGTTGGTGTGCTCCATTAGTTGATCACGCACCACCTCGTCTTGTAGTGCACCGAACTTGCACGAGCTAGCTAAACCCCTCAAATTAGCCACGTATTGATGCACCGACTCGCCGGGGAGTTACTGACGCTGACTAAAAACGAATCGCCGCAGGAGGGCACTTTGTGGGGCAGAGAAGTGTGTGCTTAACAGAGCCCCAGCCACACCAGACGTTTGAATTGAGTCTGCTGCGCATAATGTCCCAAGAACACGCTGGCCCTCCGCTTCCAAGCAATGGGATTACAGTGCCTTTTTCCGTGCTGTACGCACATTTTCTAGTCCAAGAGCAATGAGGTAGGTTTCAAAGGACTGTAACCAGCGAACCCATGGGATCGGGGGCTCACCGGGTAGTGCAAGGAAGGGAGGAGGTGGTGGAAGAGAGATTTCAGCCATCCTCGTCGCCAAATGTTGCATTTGCAAAGATAATCCAGAGGCCGTATGCGGAGCTCAGTTCATGTTGCGTTTAATGGCTGATCCAAACACACACTTACAGGCAAAAGCAATCGAATACCTGTATCCAATGTCAGAAACAATACAGCGATAACAGCACTATCAAACTCCATGTGCTCAGGCCAAGGCAATCGAGTACCTATCACCAATGTCAGACATAACATGTTCCTCTCGCTGTTCCTCTCGCTGTTCCTTTCGATGTTCCTCTCACTGTTCCTCTCGCCGTTCCTCTCACTGTTCCTCTCGACGTTCCTCTCGCCGTTCCTCTCGCTTTTCCTCTCGCTCCTCTCGCCGTTCCTCTCGCCATTCCTCTCGACGTTCCTCTCACTGTTCCTCTCGCCATTCCGCTCACTGTTCCTCTCGTTCCTCTCGCTGTTCCTCTCGTTCCTCTCTCTTCCTCGCTGTTCCTCTCGCTCCTCTCGACGTTCCTCTTGCTGTTCCTCTCGACGTTCCTCTCGCTGTTCCTCTCGCTGTTCCTCTCGTCGTTCCTCTCGCTGTTCCTCTCACCGTTCCTCTCGCTGTTCCTCTCGCTGTTCCTCTCGTCGTTCCTCTCGCCGTTCCTCTCGCCGTTCCTCTCGCTGTTCCTCTCGTCGTTCCTCTCGCTGTTCCTCTCGTCGTTCCTCTCGCCGTTCCTCTTGCCGTTCCTCTCGCTGTTCCTCTCGCTGTTCCTCTCGCCGTTCCTCTCGCCGTTCCTCTCGCCGTTCCTCTCGTCGTTCCTCTCGCTGTTCCTCTCGCTGTTCCTATCCTCGTTCCTCTTGCTGTTACTCTCGCTCCTCTCACCGTTCCTCTCGCCGTTCCTCTCGCCGTTCCTCTCGCCGTTCCTCTCACCGTTCCTCTCGCTGTTCCTCTTGCTCCTCTCACCGTTCCTCTCACCGTTCCTCTCCCTTTTCCTCTCGTCGTTAGTCTCGTCGTTCCTCTCACTGTTCCTCTCGCTCTTCCTCTCGCCGTTCCTTTTGCTGTTCCTCTCGCCGTTCCTCTCGCTGTTCTTCTCGCCGTTCCTCTCGCCCCGCTCGCCGTTTCTCTCGTCGTTCCTTTCGCCGTTCCTCTCGCCGTTCCTCTCGCCGTTCCTCTCGCTGTTCCATTCGCTCCTCTCACCGTTCCTCTCGCTGTTCCCCTCACTGTTATTCTCGCGTTCCTCTTGTCATTCCTCTCGCCTTTCCTCTCACTCCTCTCGCTGTTTCTCTCGTTCCTCTCGCCGCTCCTCTCAGTCCTCTCACTGTTGCTCTCGCTGTTACTCTCGCTGTTCCTCTCGCCGCTTCTCTCGTTCCTCTCACTGTTTCTCTCACTGTTGCTCTCGCTGTTACTCTCGCTGTTCCTCTCGCCGCTTCTCTCGTTCCTCTCACTGTTTCTCTCGCTGTTCCTCTCGCTGTTCCTCTCGTCGTTCCTCTCGCCGTTCCTCTCGCTGTTCCTCTCGCTGTTCCTCTCGTCGTTCCTCTCGCTGTTCCTCTCGCTGTTCCTCTCGTCGTTCCTCTCGCCGTTTCTCTCACCGTTCCTCTCGCCGTTCCTCTCGCCGTTCCTCTCACTGTTCCTCTCGCTGTTCCTCTCACCGTTCCTCTCGCTGTTCCTCTCGCTGTTCCTCTCGTCGTTCCTCTCGCTGTTCCTCTCGCTGTTCCTATCCTCGTTCCTCTCGCTGTTACTCTCGCTCCTCTCACCGTTCCTCTCGCCATTCCTCTCACCGTTCCTCTCGCTGTTCCTCTCGCTGCTCCTCTCGCCGTTCCTCTCACCCTTCCTCTTGCCGTTCCTCTCGTCGTTCCTTTCATTTTTCCTCTCACTGTTCCTCTCGCTGTTCCTCTCGCTGCTCTTCTCGCCGTTCCTCTCACTGTTCCTCTCGTTCCTCCTGCTGTTCCTCTCGTTCCTCTCGCTGTTCCTCTTGCCATTCCTCTTGCCGTTCCGCTCGAAGTTTCTATCACTGTTCCTCTCGCAGTTCCTCTCACGGTTCCTCTCACTGCTCCTCTCGCTGTTCCTCTCGCTCCTCTCGCCGTTCCTATCGCCGTTCCTCTCGCTGTTCCTCTCGCTCCTCTCGCCTTTCCTCTCGCTGTTCCTCTCGATGTTCCTCTCGCCGTTTCTCACGCTGTTTCTCTCGTTCCTCTCACTGTTCCTCTCTCCGTTCGTCTCGCCGTTCCTCTTGCCGTTCCTCTCATTGTTCCTCTCGCCGTTCCTCTCATTGTTCCTCTCACCGTTCCTTTTGCTCTTCCTCTCGCCGTTCTTCTCGCCGAACCTCTCGCCGTTCCTCTCGCCGTTTCTCTCGCCGTTTCTCTCGCTGATCCTCTCGCCGTTCCTCTCGCCGTTCCTCTCGCTGTTCCTCTCGCTGTTCCTCTCGCTCCTCTCGCCATTCCTCTCGCTGTTCCCCTCACTGTTCTTCTCGCGTTCCTCTTGTCGTTCCTCTCGCCGCTCCTCTCAGTCCTCTCACTGTTGCTCTCGCTGTTACTCTCGCTGTTCCTCTCGCCGCTTCTCTCGTTCCTCTCACTGTTTCTCTCGCTGTTCCTCTCGCCATTTCTTTCACCTTTCCTCTCGCTGTTCCTCTCACTGTTCCTCTCACTGTTCTTCTCACCGTTCCTCTCGCCATTCCTCTCGCCGTTACTCTCGCCGTTCCTCTCACTGTTCCTCTCACCGTTTCTCTCACTGTTCCTTTCACTTTTCCTCTAAGTGTTCCTCTCGCTGTTCCTCTCGCTGTTCCTCTCGCCGTTCCTCTCGCCGTTCCTCTCGCTCCTCTCACAGTTCCTCTCGCTGTTCCTCTCGCTGTTACTCTCAATGTTCTTCTCGCCATTCCTCTTGTCGTTCTTCTCGTCATTCCTCTCGCCATTCCTCTCGCTCCTCTCACAGTTCCTCTCGCTGTTCCTCTCGCTGTTCCTTTCGCCGTTCCTCTCACCGTTTCTCTCGCTGTTCCTCTCGCTGTTTCTCTCGCTGTTCCTCTCGCCGTTCCTCTCGCCGTTCCTCTCGCTCCTCTCACAGTTCCTCTCACAGTTCCTCTCGCTGTTCCTCTCGCTGTTCCTCTGACTTTTCCTCTCGCTCTTCCTCTCGCCGTTCCTCTCGCCATTCCTCTCGCCGTTCCTTTCGCTGTTCCTCTCGCTGTTCCTCTCACTGTTCCTCTCGCTGTTCCTTTCGCTGTTCCTCTTGCTGTTCCTCTCGCCGTTCCTCTCGCTCCTCTCACTGTTCCTCTCGCTGTTCCTTTCGCTGTTCCTCTCGCTGTTCCTCTCACTGTTCCTCTCACTGTTCTTCTCGCCATTCCTCTCGCCGTTCCTCTCGCTCCTCTCACTGTTCCTCTCGCTGTTTCTCTCGCTGTTCCTTTCACTGTTCCTCTCACTGCTCCTCTCCCTTTTCCTCTCGTCGTTCATCTCGTCGTTCCTCTCACTGTTCCTCTCGCTCTTCCTCTCGCCGTTCCTTTTGCTGTTCCTCTCGCCGTTCCTCTCACTGTTCTTCTTGCCGTTCCTCTCGCCCCGCGCGCCGTTTCTCTCGTCGTTCCTTTCGCCGTTCCTCTCGCCGTTCCTCTCGCCGTTCCTCTCGCTGTTCCATTCGCTCCTCTCGCCGTTCCTCTCGCTGTTCCCCTCACTGTTCTTCTCGCGTTCCTCTTGTCATTCCTCTCGCCTTTCCTCTCACTCCTCTCGCTGTTTCTCTCGTTCCTCTCGCCGCTCCTCTCAGTCCTCTCACTGTTGCTCTCGCTGTTACTCTCGCTGTTCCTCTCGCCGCTTCTCTCGTTCCTCTCACTGTTCCTCTCGCTGTTCCTCTCGCTGTTCCTTTCGTCGTTCCTCTCGCTGTTCCTCTCGCTGTTCCTCTCGTCGTTCCTCTCGCCGTTTCTCTCACCGTTCCTCTCGCCGTTCCTCTCGCCGTTCCTCTCACTGTTCCTCTCGCTGTTCCTCTCACCGTTCCTCTCGCTGTTCCTCTCGCTGTTCCTCTCGTTGTTCCTCTCGCTGTTCCTCTCGCTGTTCCTATCCTCGTTCCTCTCGCTGTTACTCTCGCTCCTCTCACCGTTCCTCTCGCCATTCCTCTCACCGTTCCTCTCGCTGTTCCTCTCGCTCCTCTCACTGTTCCTCTCGCCATTCCACTCACCGTTCCTCTCACCGTTCCTCTTGCCGTTCCTCTCGTCGTTCCTTTCACTGTTCCTCTCACTGTTCCTCTCGCTGTTCCTCTCGCTGCTCTTCTCGCCGTTCCTCTCACTGTTCCTCTCGTTCCTCTTGCTGTTCCTCTCGTTCCTCTCGCTGTTCCTCTCGCCATTCCTCTTGCCGTTCCGCTCGAAGTTCCTATCACTGTTCCTCTCGCAGTTCCTCTCGCGGTTCCTCTCACTGCTCCTCTTGCTGTTCCTCTCGCTCCTCTCGCCGTTCCTATCGCCGTTCCTCTCGACGTTCCTCTCGCTCCTCTCGCCTTTCCTCTCGCTGTTCCTCTCGATGTTCCTCTCGCCGTTCCTCACGCTGTTTCTCTCGTTCCTCTCACTGTTCCTCTCTCCGTTCGTCTCGCCGTTCCTCTTGCCGTTCCTCTCATTGTTCCTCTCGCCGTTCCTTTTGCTCTTCCTCTCGCCGAACCTCTCGCCGTTCCTCTCGCCGTTTCTCTCGCCGTTTCTCTCGCTGATCCTCTCGCCGTTGCCTCTCGCCGTTCCTCTCGCTGTTCCTCTCGCTGTTCCTCTCACTGTTCCTCTCGCTGTTCCTTTCGCTGTTCCTCTTGCTGTTCCTCTCGCCGTTCCTCTCGCTCCTCTCACTGTTCCTCTCGCTGTTCCTTTCGCTGTTCCTCTCGCTGTTCCTCTCACTGTTCCTCTCACTGTTCTTCTCGCCATTCCTCTCGCCGTTCCTCTCGCTCCTCTCACTGTTCCTCTCGCTGTTTCTCTCGCTGTTCCTTTCACTGTTCCTCTCACTGCTGCTCTCCCTTTTCCTCTTGTCGTTCGTCTCGTCGTTCCTCTCACTGTTCCTCTCGCTCTTCCTCTCGCCGTTCCTTTTGCTGTTCCTCTCGCCGTTCCTCTCACTGTTCTTCTTGCCGTTCCTCTCGCCCCGCTCGCCATTTCTCTCGTCGTTCCTTTCGCCGTTCCTCTCGCCGTTCCTCTCGCTGTTCCATTCGCTCCTCTCGCCGTTCCTCTCGCTGTTCCCCTCACTGTTCTTCTCGCGTTCCTCTTGTCATTCCTCTCGCCTTTCCTCTCACTCCTCTCGCTGTTTCTCTCGTTCCTCTCGCCGCTCCTCTCAGTCCTCTCACTGTTGCTCTCGCTGTTACTCTCGCTGTTCCTCTCGCCGCTTCTCTCGTTCCTCTCACTGTTTCTCTCACTGTTGCTCTCGCTGTTACTCTCGCTGTTCCTCTCGCCGCTTCTCTTGTTCCTCTCACTGTTCCTCTCGCTGTTCCTCTCGCTGTTCCTCTCGTCGTTCCTCTCGCTGTTCCTCTCGCTGTTCCTCTCGTCGTTCCTCTCGCCGTTTCTCTCACCGTTCCTCTCGCCGTTCCTCTCGCCGTTCCTCTCACTGTTCCTCTCGCTGTTCCTCTCACCGTTCCTCTCGCTGTTCCTCTCGCTGTTCCTCTCGTTGTTCCTCTCGCTGTTCCTCTCGCTGTTCCTATCCTCGTTCCTCTCGCTGTTACTCTCGCTCCTCTCACCGTTCCTCTCGCCATTCCTCTCACCGTTCCTCTCGCTGTTCCTCTCGCTCCTCTCACTGTTCCTCTCACTGTTCCTCTCGCTGTTCCTCTCGCTGCTCTTCTCGCCGTTCCTCTCACTGTTCCTCTCGTTCCTCTTGCTGTTCCTCTCGTTCCTCTCGCTGTTCCTCTCGCCATTCCTCTTGCCGTTCCGCTCGAAGTTCCTATCACTGTTCCTCTCGCAGTTCCTCTCGCGGTTCCTCTCACTGCTCCTCTTGCTGTTCCTCTCGCTCCTCTCGCCGTTCCTATCGCCGTTCCTCTCGACGTTCCTCTCGCTCCTCTCGCCTTTCCTCTCGCTGTTCCTCTCGATGTTCCTCTCGCCGTTCCTCACGCTGTTTCTCTCGTTCCTCTCACTGTTCCTCTCTCCGTTCGTCTCGCCGTTCCTCTCGCCGTTCCTCTCATTGTTCCTCTCGCCGTTCCTTTTGCTCTTCCTCTCGCCGTTCTTCTCGCCGAACCTCTCGCCGTTCCTCTCGCTGTTTCTCTCGCCGTTTCTCTCGCTGATCCTCTCGCCGTTGCCTCTCGCCGTTCCTCTCGCTGTTCCTCTCGCTGTTCCTCTCGCTCCTCTCGCCATTCCTCTCGCTGTTCCCCTCACTGTTCTTCTCGCGTTCCTCTTGTCGTTCCTCTCGCCTTTCCTCTCACTCCTCTCGCTGTTTCTCTCGTTCCTCTCGCCGCTCCTCTCAGTCCTCTCACTGTTGCTCTCGCTGTTGCTCTCGCTGTTCCTCTCGCCGCTTCTCTCGTTCCTCTCATTGTTTCTCTCGCTGTTCCTCTCGCCATTTCTTTCGCCTTTCCTCTCGCTGTTCCTCTCACTGTTCCTCTCACTGTTCTTCTCACCGTTCCTCTCGCCATTCCTCTCGCCGTTACTCTCGCCGTTCCTCTCACTGTTCCTCTCACCGTTTCTCTCGCTGTTCCTTTCACTTTTCCTCTAAGTGTTCCTCTCGCTGTTCCTCTCGCTGTTCCTCTCGCCGTTCCTCTCGCCGTTCCTCTCGCTCCTCTCACAGTTCCTCTCGCTGTTCCTCTCGCTGTTACTCTCAATGTTCTTCTCGCCATTCCTCTCGTCGTTCTTCTCGTCATTCCTCTCGCCATTCCTCTCGCTCCTCTCACAGTTCCTCTCGCTGTTCCTCTCGCTGTTCCTTTCGCCGTTCCTCTCACCGTTTCTCTCACTGTTCCTCTCGCTGTTTCTCTCGCTGTTCCTCTCACCGTTCCTCTCGCCGTTCCTCTCGCTCCTCTCACAGTTCCACTCACAGTTCCTCTCGCTGTTCCTCTCGCTGTTCCTCTGACTTTTCCTCTCGCTCTTCCTCTCGCCGTTCCTCTCGCCATTCCTCTCGCCGTTCCTTTCGCTGTTCATCTCGCTGTTCCTCTCGCTGTTCCTCTCACTGTTCCTCTCGCTGTTCCTTTCGCTGTTCCTCTTGCTGTTCCTCTCGCCATTCCTCTCGCTCCTCTCACTGTTCCTTTCACTGTTCCTCTCGCTGTTCCTCTCACTGTTCCTCTCACTGTTCTTCTCGCCGTTCCTCTCGCCGTTCCTCTCGCTCCTCTCCCTGTTCCTCTCGCTGTTTCTCTCGCTGTTCCTTTCACTGTTCCTCTCACTGCTCCTCTCCCTTTTCCTCTCGTCGTTCGTCTCGTCGTTCCTCTCACTGTTCCTCTCGCTCTTCCTCTCGCTGTTCCTTTTGCTGTTCCTCTCGCCGTTCCTCTCACTGTTCTTCTCGCCGTTCCTCTCGCCCTGCTCGCCGTTTCTCTCGTCGTTCCTTTCGCCGTTCCTCTCGCCGTTCCTCTCGCCGTTCCTCTCGCTGTTCCACTCGCTCCTCTCGCCGTTCCTCTCGCTGTTCCCCTCACTGTTCTTCTCGTGTTCCTCTTGTCATTCCTCTCGTCTTTCCTCTCACTCCTCTCGCTGTTTCTCTCGTTCCTCTCGCCGCTCCTCTCAGTCCTCTCACTGTTGCTCTCGCTGTTCCTCTCACTGTTCTTCTCGCCATTCCTCTCGTCGTTCCTCTCACTGTTCCTCTCGCTTCTCCTCTCGCTTTTTCTCTCGCTGTTGCTCTCGCCGTTCCTCTCGCCGTTCCTCTCGCCGTTTCTTTCCCCTTTCCTCTCGCTGTTCCTCTCACTGTTCCTCTCACTGTTCTTCTCACCGTTCCTCTCACCGTTCCTCTCGCCGTTCCTCTCGCCGTTCCTCTCACTGTTCCTCTCGCCGTTTCTCTCGCTGTTCGTCTCGCTGTTCCTTTCACTTTTCCTCTAAGTGTTCCTCTCGCTGTTCCTCTCACCGTTCCTCTCGTCGTTCCTCTCGCTGTTCCTCTCGCTCCTCTCACAGTTCCTCTCACTGTTCCTCTCGCTGTTACTCTCAATGATCTTCTTGCCATTCCTCTCGTTGGTCCTCTCGTCGTTCCTCTTGTTCCTCTCACCGTTCCTCTCGCTGTTCCTCTCGTCATTCCTCTCGCTGTTCCTCTCGCTGTTCCTATCCTCGTTCCTCTCGCTGTTACTCTCGCTCCTCTCACCATTCCTCTCGCCGTTCCTCTCGCCGTTCCTCTCGCCGTTCCTCTCACCATTCCTCTCGCTGTTCCTATTGCTCCTCTCGCCGTTCTTCTCACCGTTCCTCTTGCCGTTCCTCTCGTCGTTCCTTTCACTGTTCCTCTCACTGTTCCTCTCGCTGTTCCTCTCGCTGCTCTTCTCGCCGTTCCCCTCACTGTTCCTCTCGTTCCTCTTGCTGTTCCTCTCGTTCCTCTCGCTGTTCCTCTCGCCATTCCTCTTGCCGTTCCGCTCGAAGTTTCTATCACTGTTCCTCTCGCACTTCCTCTCGCGGTTCCTCTCACTGCTCCTCTCGCTGTTCCTCTCGCTCCTCTCGCCGTTCCTATCGCCGTTCCTCTCGACGTTCCTCTCGCTCCTCTCGCCTTTCCTCTCGCTGTTCCTCTCGATGTTCCTCTCGCCGTTCCTCACGCTGTTTCTCTCGTTCCTCTCACTGTTGCTCTCTCCGTTCGTCTCGCCGTTCCTCTCGCCGTTCCTCTCATTGTTCCTCTCGCCGTTCCTCTCATTGTTCCTCTCGCCGTTCCTTTTGCTCTTCCTCTCGCCGTTCTTCTCGCCGAACCTCTCGCCGTTCCTCTCGCCGTTTCTCTCGCCGTTTCTCTCGCTGATCCTCTCGCCGTTCCTCTCGCCGTTCCTCTCGCTGTTCCTCTCGCTGTTCCTCTCGCTCCTCTCGCCATTCCTCTCACTGTTCCCCTCACTGTTCTTCTCGCGTTCCTCTTGTCGTTCCTCTCGCCTTTCCTCTCACTCCTCTCGCTGTTTCTCTCGTTCCTCTCGCCGCTCCTCTCAGTCCTCTCACTGTTGCTCTCGCTGTTACTCTCGCTGTTCCTCTCGCCGCTTCTCTCGTTCCTCTCACTGTTTCTCTCACTGTTGCTCTCGCTGTTACTCTCGCTGTTCCTCTCGCCGCTTCTCTCGTTCCTCTCACTGTTTCTCTCGCTGTTCCTCTCGCTGTTCCTCTCGTCGTTCCTCTCGCCGTTCCTCTCGCTGTTCCTCTCGCTGTTCCTCTTGCTGTTCCTCTCGTCGTTCCTCTCGCTGTTCCTCTCGCTGTTCCTCTCGTCGTTCCTCTCGCCGTTTCTCTCGCCGTTCCTCTCGCCGCTCCTCTCGCTGTTCCTCTCGCTGTTCCTCTCGTCGTTCCTCTCGCTGTTCCTCTCGCTGTTCCTATCCTCGTTCCTCTCGCTGTTACTCTCGCTCCTCTCACCATTCCTCTCGCCATTCCTCTGACCGTTCCTCTCGCTGTTCCTCTTGCTCCTCTCGCCGTTCCTCTCACCGTTCATCTTGCTGTTCCTCTCGTCGTTCCTTTCATTGTTCCTCTCACTGTTCCTCTCGCTGTTCCCCTCACGGTTCTTCTCGCGTTCCTCTTGTCATTCCTCTCGCCTTTCCTCTCACTCCTCTCGCTGTTTCTCTCGTTCCTCTCGCCGCTCCTCTCAGTCCTCTCACTGTTGCTCTCGCTGTTACTCTCGCTGTTCCTCTCGCCGCTTTTCTCGTTCCTCTCACTGTTTCTCTTGCTGTTCCTCTCACTGTTCCTCTCACTGTTCTTCTCACCGTTCCTCTCGCCATTCCTCTCGCCGTTACTCTCGCCGTTCCTCTCATTGTTCCTCTCACCGTTTCTCTCGCTGTTCCTTTCACTTTTCCTCTAAGTGTTCCTCTCGCTGTTCCTCTCACTGTTCCTCTCGCCGTTCCTCTCGCCGTTCCTCTCGCTCCTCTCACAGTCCCTCTCGCTGTTCCTCTCGCTGTTACTCTCAATGTTCTTCTTGCCATTCCTCTCATCGTTCTTCTCGTCATTCCTCTCGCCATTCCTCTCGCTCCTCTCACAGTTCCTCTCGCTGTTCCGCTCGCTGTTCCTTTCGCCTTTCCTCTCACCGTTCCTCTCGCTGTTCCTCTCGCTGTTTCTCTCGCTGTTCCTCTCGCCGTTCCTCTCGCCGTTCCTCTCGCTCCTCTCACAGTTCCTCTCACAGTTCCTCTCGCTGTTCCTCTCGCTGTTCCTCTGACTTTTCCTCTCGCTCTTCCTCTCGCCGTTCCTCTCGCCATTCCTCTCGCCGTTCCTTTCGCTGTTCCTCTCGCTGTTCCTCTCGCTGTTCCTCTCACTGTTCCTCTCGCTGTTCCTTTCGCTGTTCCTCTTGCTGTTCCTCTCGCCGTTCCTCTCGCTCCTCTCACTGTTCCTCTCGCTGTTCCTTTCACTGTTCCTCTCGCTGTTCCTCTCGCTGTTCCTCTCGTCGTTCCTCTCGCCGTTCCTCTCGCTCCTCTCACAGTTCCTCTCGCTGTTCCTCTCGCTGTTACTCTCAATGTTCTTCTTGCCATTCTTCTCGTCGTTCTTCTCGTCATTCCTCTCGCCATTCCTCTCGCTCCTCTCACAGTTCCTCTCGCTGTTCCTCTCGCTGTTCCTTTCGCCGTTCCTCTCACCGTTTCTCTCGCTGTTCCTCTCGCTGTTTCTCTCGCTGTTCCTCTCGCCGTTCCTCTCGCCGTTCCTCTCGCTCCTCTCACAGTTCCTCTCACAGTTCCTCTCGCTGTTCCTCTCGCTGTTCCTCTGACTTTTCCTCTCGCTCTTCCTCTCGCCGTTCCTCTCGCCATTCCTCTCGCCGTTCCTTTCGCTGTTCCTCTCGCTGTTCCTCTCGCTGTTCCTCTCACTGTTCCTCTCGCTGTTCCTTTCGCTGTTCCTCTTGCTGTTCCTCTCGCCGTTCCTCTCGCTCCTCTCACTGTTCCTCTCGCTGTTCCTTTCACTGTTCCTCTCGCTGTTCCTCTCACTGTTCCTCTCACTGTTCTTCTCGCCGTTCCTCTCGCCGTTCCTCTCGCTCCTCTCACTGTTCCTCTCGCTGTTTCTCTCGCTGTTCCTTTCACTGTTCCTCTCACTGCTCCTCTCCCTTTTCCTCTCGTCGTTCGTCTCGTCGTTCCTCTCACTGTTCCTCTCGCTCTTCCTCTCGCCGTTCCTTTTGCTGTTCCTCTCGCCGTTCCTCTCACTGTTCTTCTCGCCGTTCCTCTCGCCCCGCTCGCCGTTTCTCTCGTCGTTCCTTTCGCCGTTCCTTTCGCCGTTCCTCTCGCCGTTCCTCTCGCTGTTCCACTCGCTCCTCTCGCCGTTCCTCTCGCTGTTCCCCTCACTGTTCTCCTCGCGTTCCTCTTGTCATTCCTCTCGCCTTTCCTCTCACTCCTCTCGCTGTTTCTCTCGTTCCTCTCGCCGCTCCTCTCAGTCCTCTCACTGTTGCTCTCGCTGTTACTCTCGCTGTTCCTCTCGCCGCTTCTCTCGTTCCTCTCACTGTTTCTCTCGCTGTTCCTCTCACTGTTCTTCTCGCCGTTCCTCTTGTCGTTCCTCTCACTGTTCCTCTCGCTTCTCCTCTCGCTTTTTCTCTCGCTGTTGCTCTCGCCGTTCCTCTCGCCGTTCCTCTCGCCGTTTCTTTCGCCTTTCCTCTCGCTGTTCCTCTCACTGTTCCTCTCACTGTTCTTCTCACCATTCCTCTCACCATTCCTCTCGCCGTTCCTCTCGCCGTTCCTCTCACTGTTCCTCTCGCCGTTTCTCTCGCTGTTCGTCTCGCTGTTCCTTTCACTTTTCCTCTAAGTGTTCCTATCACTGTTCCTCTCGCCGTTCCTCTCGTCGTTCCTCTCGCTGTTCCTCTCGCTCCTCTCACAGTTCCTCTCGCTGTTCCTCTCGCTGTTACTCTCAATGTTCTTCTTGCCATTCCTCTCGTTGGTCCTATCATCGTTCCTCTTGTTCCTCTCACCGTTCCTCTCGCTGTTCCTCTCGTCGTTCCTCTCGCTGTTCCTCTCGCTGTTCCTCTCGCTGTTCCTATCCTCGTTCCTCTCGCTGTTACTCTCGCTCCTCTCACCGTTCCTCTCGCCGTTCCTCTCGCCATTCCTCTCGCCGTTGCTCTCGCCGTTCCTCTCACTGTTCCTCTCACCGTTTCTCTCGCTGTTCCTTTCACTTTTCCTCTAAGTGTTCCTCTCGCTCTTCCTCTCGCTGTTCCTCTCGCCGTTCCTCTCGCCGTCCCTCTCGCTCCTCTCACAGCTCCTGTCGCTGTTCCTCTCGCTGTTACTCTCAATGTTCTTCTCGCCATTCCTCTCATCGTTCTTCTCGTCATTCCTCTCGCCATTCCTCTCGCTCCTCTCACAGTTCCTCTCGCTGTTCCGCTCGCTGTTCCTTTCGCCGTTCCTCTCACCGTTTCTCTCGCTGTTCCTCTCGCTGTTTCTCTCGCTGTTCCTCTCGCCGTTCCTCTCGCCGTTCCTCTCGCTCCTCTCACAGTTCCTCTCACAGTTCCTCTCGCTGTTCCTCTCGCTGTTCCTCTGACTTTTCCTCTCGCTCTTCCTCTCGCCGTTCCTCTCGCCATTCCTCTCGCTGTTCCTTTCGCTGTTCCTCTCGCTGTTCCTCTCGCTGTTCCTCTCACTGTTCCTCTCGCTGTTCCTTTCGCTGTTCCTCTTGCTGTTCCTCTCGCCGTTCCTCTCGCTCCTCTCACTGTTCCTCTCGCTGTTCCTTTCACTGTTCCTCTCGCTGTTCCTCTCACTGTTCCTCTCACTGTTCTTCACGCCGTTCCTCTCGCCGTTCCTCTCACTCCTCTCACTGTTCCTCTCGCTGTTTCTCTCGCTGTTCCTTTCACTGTTCCTCTCACTGCTCCTCTCCCTTTTCCTCTCGTCGTTCGTCTCGTCGTTCCTCACTGTTCCTCTCGCTCTTCCTCTCGCCGTTCCTTTTGCTGTTCCTCTCGCCGTTCCTCTCACTGTTCTTCTCGCCGTTCCTCTCGCCCCGCTCGCCGTTTCTCTCGTCGTTCCTTTCGCCGTTCCTCTCGCCGTTCCTCTCGCCGTTCCTCTCGCTGTTCCACTCGCTCCTCTCGCCGTTCCTCTCGCTGTTCCCCTCACTGTTCTTCTCGCGTTCCTCTTGTCATTCCTCTCGCCTTTCCTCTCACTCCTCTCGATGTTTCTATCGTTCCTCTCGCCGCTCCTCTCAGTCCTCTCACTGTTGCTCTCGCTGTTACTCTCGCTGTTCCTCTCGCCGCTTCTCTCGTTCCTCTCACTGTTTCTCTCGCTGTTCCTCTCGCTGTTTCTCTCGCTGTTCCTCTCGCCGTTCCTCTCGCCGTTCCTCTCGCTCCTCTCACAGTTCCTCTCACAGTTCCTCTCGCTGTTCCTCTCGCTGTTCCTCTGACTTTTCCTCTCGCTCTTCCTCTCGCCGTTCCTCTCGCCATTCCTCTCGCCGTTCCTTTCGCTGTTCCTCTCGCTGTTCCTCTCGCTGTTCCTCTCGCTGTTCCTCTCGCTGTTCCTTTCGCTGTTCCTCTTGCTGTTCCTCTCGCCGTTCCTCTCGCTCCTCTCACTGTTCCTCTCGCTATTCCTTTCGCTGTTCCTCTCGCTGTTCCTCTCGCTGTTCCTCTCGTCGTTCCTCTCGCCGTTCCTCTCGCTCCTCTCACAGTTCCGCTCGCTGTTCCTCTCGCTGTTACTCTCAATGTTCTTCTCGCCATTCCTCTCGTCGTTCTTCTCGTCATTCCTCTCGCCATTCCTCTCGCTCCTCTCACAGTTCCTCTCGCTGTTCCTCTCGCTGTTCCTTTCGCCGTTCCTCTCACCGTTTCTCTCGCTGTTCCTCTCGCTGTTTCTCTCGCTGTTCCTCTCGCCGTTCCTCTCGCCGTTCCTCTCGCTCCTCTCACAGTTCCTCTCACAGTTCCTCTCGCTGTTCCTCTCGCTGTTCCTCTGACTTTTCCTCTCGCTCTTCCTCTCGCCGTTCCTCTCGCCATTCCTCTCGCCGTTCCTTTCGCTGTTCCTCTCGCTGTTCCTCTCGCTGTTCCTCTCACTGTTCCTCTCGCTGTTCCTTTCGCTGTTCCTCTTGCTGTTCCTCTCGCCGTTCCTCTCGCTCCTCTCACTGTTCCTCTCGCTGTTCCTTTCACTGTTCCTCTCGCTGTTCCTCTCACTGTTCCTCTCACTGTTCTTCTCGCCGTTCCTCTCGCCGTTCCTCTCGCTCCTCTCACTGTTCCTCTCGCTGTTTCTCTCGCTGTTCCTTTCACTGTTCCTCTCACTGCTGCTCTCCCTTTTCCTCTCGTCGTTCGTCTCGTCGTTCCTCTCACTGTTCCTCTCGCTCTTCCTCTCGCCGTTCCTTTTGCTGTTCCTCTCGCCGTTCCTCTCACTGTTCTTCTCGCCGTTCCTCTCGCCCCGCTCGCCGTTTCTCTCGTCGTTCCTTTCGCCGTTCCTCTCGCCGTTCCTCTCGCCGCTCCTCTCGCTGTTCCACTCGCTCCTCTCGCCGTTCCTCTCGCTGTTCCCCTCACTGTTCTTCTCGCGTTCCTCTTGTCATTCCTCTCGCCTTTCCTCTCACTCCTCTCGCTGTTTCTCTCGTTCCTCTCGCCGCTCCTCTCAGTACTCTCACTGTTGCTCTCGCTGTTACTCTCGCTGTTCCTCTCGCCGCTTCTCTCGTTCCTCTCACTGTTTCTCTCGCTGTTCCTCTCGCCGTTCCTCTCGCCGTTCCTCTCGCTCCTCTCACAGTTCCTCTCACAGTTCCTCTCGCTGTTCCTCTCGCTGTTCCTCTGACTTTTCCTCTCGCTCTTCCTCTCGCCGTTCCTCTCGCCATTCCTCTCGCCGTTCCTTTCGCTGTTCCTCTCGCTGTTCCTCTCGCTGTTCCTCTCACTGTTCCTCTCGCTGTTCCTTTCGCTGTTCCTCTTGCTGTTCCTCTCGCCGTTCCTCTCGCTCCTCTCACTGTTCCTCTCGCCGTTCCTCTCGCCGTTCCTCTCGCTCCTCTCAGTGTTCCTCTCGCTGTTTCTCTCGCTGTTCCTTTCACTGTTCCTCTCACTGCTCCTCTCCCTTTTCCTCTCGTCGTTCGTCTCGTCGTTCCTCTCACTGTTCCTCTCGCTCTTCCTCTCGCCGTTCCTTTTGCTGTTCCTCTCGCCGTTCCTCTCACTGTTCTTCTCGCCGTTCCTCTCGCCCCGCTCGCCGTTTCTCTCGTCGTTCCTTTCGCCGTTCCTCTCGCCGTTCCTCTCGCCGTTCCTCTCGCTGTTCCACTCGCTCCTCTCGCCGTTCCTCTCGCTGTTCCCCTCACTGTTCTCCTCGCGTTCCTCTTGTCATTCCTCTCGCCTTTCCTCTCACTCCTCTCGCTGTTTCTCTCGTTCCTCTCGCCGCTCCTCTCAGTCCTCTCACTGTTGCTCTCGCTGTTACTCTCGCTGTTCCTCTCGCCGCTTCTCTCGTTCCTCTCACTGTTTCTCTCGCTGTTCCTCTCGCTGTTTCTCTCGCTGTTCCTCTCGCCGTTCCTCTCGCCGTTCCTCTCGCTCCTCTCACAGTTCCTCTCACAGTTCCTCTCGCTGTTCCTCTCGCTGTTCCTCTGACTTTTCCTCTCGCTCTTCCTCTCGCCGTTCCTCTCGCCATTCCTCTCGCCGTTCCTTTCGCTGTTCCTCTCGCTGTTCCTCTCGCTGTTCCTCTCGCTGTTCCTCTCGCTGTTCCTTTCGCTGTTCCTCTTGCTGTTCCTCTCGCCGTTCCTCTCGCTCCTCTCACTGTTCCTCTCGCTGTTCCTTTCGCTGTTCCTCTCGCTGTTCCTCTCGCTGTTCCTCTCGTCGTTCCTCTCGCCGTTCCTCTCGCTCCTCTCACAGTTCCGCTCGCTGTTCCTCTCGCTGTTACTCTCAATGTTCTTCTCGCCATTCCTCTCGTCGTTCTTCTCGTCATTCCTCTCGCCATTCCTCTCGCTCCTCTCACAGTTCCTCTCGCTGTTCCTCTCGCTGTTCCTTTCGCCGTTCCTCTCACCGTTTCTCTCGCTGTTCCTCTCGCTGTTTCTCTCGCTGTTCCTCTCGCCGTTCCTCTCGCCGTTCCTCTCGCTCCTCTCACAGTTCCTCTCACAGTTCCTCTCGCTGTTCCTCTCGCTGTTCCTCTGACTTTTCCTCTCGCTCTTCCTCTCGCCGTTCCTCTCGCCATTCCTCTCGCCGTTCCTTTCGCTGTTCCTCTCGCTGTTCCTCTCGCTGTTCCTCTCACTGTTCCTCTCGCTGTTCCTTTCGCTGTTCCTCTTGCTGTTCCTCTCGCCGTTCCTCTCGCTCCTCTCACTGTTCCTCTCGCTGTTCCTTTCACTGTTCCTCTCGCTGTTCCTCTCACTGTTCCTCTCACTGTTCTTCTCGCCGTTCCTCTCGCCGTTCCTCTCGCTCCTCTCACTGTTCCTCTCGCTGTTTCTCTCGCTGTTCCTTTCACTGTTCCTCTCACTGCTGCTCTCCCTTTTCCTCTCGTCGTTCGTCTCGTCGTTCCTCTCACTGTTCCTCTCGCTCTTCCTCTCGCCGTTCCTTTTGCTGTTCCTCTCGCCGTTCCTCTCACTGTTCTTCTCGCCGTTCCTCTCGCCCCGCTCGCCGTTTCTCTCGTCGTTCCTTTCGCCGTTCCTCTCGCCGTTCCTCTCGCCGCTCCTCTCGCTGTTCCACTCGCTCCTCTCGCCGTTCCTCTCGCTGTTCCCCTCACTGTTCTTCTCGCGTTCCTCTTGTCATTCCTCTCGCCTTTCCTCTCACTCCTCTCGCTGTTTCTCTCGTTCCTCTCGCCGCTCCTCTCAGTACTCTCACTGTTGCTCTCGCTGTTACTCTCGCTGTTCCTCTCGCCGCTTCTCTCGTTCCTCTCACTGTTTCTCTCGCTGTTCCTCTCGCCGTTCCTCTCGCCGTTCCTCTCGCTCCTCTCACAGTTCCTCTCACAGTTCCTCTCGCTGTTCCTCTCGCTGTTCCTCTGACTTTTCCTCTCGCTCTTCCTCTCGCCGTTCCTCTCGCCATTCCTCTCGCCGTTCCTTTCGCTGTTCCTCTCGCTGTTCCTCTCGCTGTTCCTCTCACTGTTCCTCTCGCTGTTCCTTTCGCTGTTCCTCTTGCTGTTCCTCTCGCCGTTCCTCTCGCTCCTCTCACTGTTCCTCTCGCCGTTCCTCTCGCCGTTCCTCTCGCTCCTCTCAGTGTTCCTCTCGCTGTTTCTCTCGCTGTTCCTTTCACTGTTCCTCTCACTGCTCCTCACCCTTTTCCTCTCGTCGTTCGTCTCGTCGTTCCTCTCACTGTTCCTCTCGCTCTTCCTCTCGCCGTTCCTTTTGCTGTTCCTCTCGCCGTTCCTCTCACTGTTCTTCTCGCCGTTCCTCTCGCCCCGCTCGCCGTTTCTCTCGTCGTTCCTTTCGCCGTTCCTCTCGCCGTTCCTCTCGCCGTTCCTCTCGCTGTTCCACTCGCTCCTCTCGCCGTTCCTCTCGCTGTTCCCCTCACTGTTCTCCTCGCGTTCCTCTTGTCATTCCTCTCGCCTTTCCTCTCACTCCTCTCGCTGTTTCTCTCGTTCCTCTCGCCGCTCCTCTCAGTCCTCTCACTGTTGCTCTCGCTGTTACTCTCGCTGTTCCTCTCGCCGCTTCTCTCGTTCCTCTCACTGTTTCTCTCGCTGTTCCTCTCACTGTTCTTCTCGCCGTTCCTCTCGTCGTTCCTCTCACTGTTCCTCTCGCTTCTCCTCTCGCTTTTTCTCTCGCTGTTGCTCTCGCCGTTCCTCTCGCCGTTCCTCTCGCCATTTCTTTCGCCTTTCCTCTCGCTGTTCCTCTCACTGTTCCTCTCACTGTTCCTCTCACTGTTCTTCTCACCATTCCTCTCACCATTCCTCTCGCCGTTCCTCTCGCCGTTCCTCTCACTGTTCCTCTCGCCGTTTCTCTCGCTGTTCGTCTCGCTGTTCCTTTCCCTTTTCCTCTCAGTGTTCCTCTCGCTGTTCCTCTCGCCGTTCCTCTCGTCGTTCCTCTCGCTGTTCCTCTCGCTCCTCTCACAGTTCCTCTCGCTGTTCCTCTCGCTGTTACTCTCAATGTTCTTCTTGCCATTCCTCTCGTTGGTCCTCTCATCGTTCCTCTTGTTCCTCTCACCGTTCCTCTCGCTGTTCCTCTCGTCGTTCCTCTCGCTGTTCCTCTCGCTGTCCCTATCCTCGTTCCTCTCGCTGTTACTCTCGCTCCTCTCACCGTTCCTCTCGCAGTTCCTCTCGCCATTCCTCTCGCCGTTACTCTCGCCGTTCCTCTCACTGTTCCTCTCACCGTTTCTCTCGCTGTTCCTTTCACTTTTCCTCTAAGTGTTCCTCTCGCTGTTCCTCTCGCCGTTCCTCTCGCCGTTCCTCTCACTCCTCTCACAGTTCCTTTCGCTGTTCCTCTCGCTGTTACTCTCAATGTTCTTCTCGCCATTCCTCTCATCGTTCTTCTCGTCATTCCTCTCGCCATTCCTCTCGCTCCTCTCACAGTTCCTCTCGCTGTTCCGCTCGCTGTTCCTTTCGCCGTTCCTCTCACCGTTTCTCTCGCTGTTCCTCTCGCTGTTTCTCTCGCTGTTCCTCTCGCCGTTCCTCTCGCCGTTCCTCTCGCTCCTCTCACAGTTCCTCTCACAGTTCCTCTCGCTGTTCCTCTCACTGTTCCTCTGACTTTTCCTCTCGCTCTTCCTCTCGCCGTTCCTCTCGCCATTCCTCTCGCCGTTCCTTTCGCTGTTCCTCTCGCTGTTCCTCTCGCTGTTCCTCTCACTGTTCCTCTCGCTGTTCCTTTCGCTGTTCCTCTTGCTGTTCCTCTCGCCGTTCCTCTCGCTCCTCTCACTGTTCCTCTCGCTGTTCCTTTCGCTGTTCCTCTCGCTGTTCCTCTCGCTGTTCCTCTCGTCGTTCCTCTCGCCGTTCCTCTCGCTCCTCTCACAGTTCCTCTCGCTGTTCCTCTCACTGTTCCTCTCACTGTTCTTCTCACCATTCCTCTCACCATTCCTCTCGCCGTTCCTCTCGCCGTTCCTCTCACTGTTCCTCTCGCCGTTTCTCTCGCTGTTCGTCTCGCTGTTCCTTTCACTTTTCCTCTAAGTGTTCCTCTCGCTGTTCCTCTCGCCGTTCCTCTCGTCGTTCCTCTCGCTGTTCCTCTCGCTCCTCTCACAGTTCCTCTCGCTGTTCCTCTCGCTGTTACTCTCAATGTTCTTCTTGCCATTCCTCTCTTTGGTCCTCTCGTCGTTCCTCTTGTTCCTCTCACCGTTCCTCTCGCTGTTCCTCTCGTCGTTCCTCTCGCTGTTCCTCTCGCTGTTCCTATCCTCGTTCCTCTCGCTGTTACTCTCGCTCCTCTCGCCGTTCCTCTCGCCATTCCTCTCGCCGTTCCTCTCACCGTTCCTCTCGCTGTTCCTCTTGCTCCTCTCGCCGTTCCTCTCATCGTTCCTCTTGCCGTTCCTCTCGTCGTTCCTTTCACTGTTCCTCTCACTGTTCCTCTCGCTGTTCCTCTCGCTGCTCTTCTCGCCGTTCCTCTCACTGTTCCTCTCGTTCCTCTCGCTGTTCCTCTCGTTCCTCTCGCTGTTCCTCTCGCCGTTCCTCTCATCCTTCCTCTCGCCGTTCCTCTCGTTCCTCTCACCGTTCCTCTCGCCGTTCCTCTCGCTCCTCTCACAGTTCCTCTCGCTGTTCCTCTCGCTGTTCCTCTCAATGTTCTTCTCGCCATTCCTCTCGTCATTTCTCTTGCCGTTACTCTCGCTTCTCTCACAGTTCCTCTCACAGTTCCTCTCGCTGTTCCTCTCACCATTCCTCTCGCTGCTCCTCTCGCTGTTCCTCTCGCTGTTCCTCTCGGTGTTTATCTCACCGTTCCTCTCACTGTTCCTCTCGCTGTTCTTCTCGCTGCTCCTCTCGTTCCTCTCACTGTTCCTCTCGCTGTTCCCCTCACTGTTCTTCTCGCGTTCCTCTTGTTGTTCCTCTCGCCTTTCCTCTCACTCCTCTCGCTGTTTCTCTCGTTCCTCTCGCCGCTCCTCTCAGTCCTCTCACTGTTGCTCTCGCTGTTACTCTCGTTGTTCCTCTCGCCGCTTCTCTCGTTCCTCTCACTGTTTCTCTCGCTGTTCCTCTCACTGTTCTTCTCGCCGTGCCTCTCGTCGTTCCTCTCACTGTTCCTCTCGCTTTTCCTCTCGCTTTTTCTCTCGCTGTTCCTCTCGCCGTTCCTCTCGCCGTTTCTTTCGCTGTTCCTCTCGCCATTCCTCTCGCTGTTCCTCTCGCCGTTCCTCTCGCCGTTTCTCTCGCTGTTCGTCTCACTGTTCCTCTCGCTCCTCTCACATTTCCTCTTGCCGTTCCTCTCGTCGTTCCTCTCGCCGTTCCTCTCGCTCCTCTCACAGTTCCTCTCGCTGTTCCTCTCGCTGTTACTCTCAAAGTTCTTCTCGCCATTCCTCTCATCATTCCTCTCGTCGTTCCTCTCGTCGTTCCTCTCGCCGCTCCTCTCGCTCCTCTCACAGTTCCTCTCGCTGTTCCTCTCGCTGTTCCTTTCGCTGTTCCTCTTGCTCCTCTCACAGTTCCTCTCGCTGTTCCTCTCACTGTTACTTTCACCGTTCCTCTCGCTGTTCCTCTCGCTGTTCCTCTCACTGTTCCTCTCGCCGTTCCTCTCGCTCCTCTCACAGTTCCTCTCGCTGTTCCTCTCAATGTTCTTCTCACCATTCCTCTCGTCATTCCTCTTGCTGTAACTCTCGCTCCTCTCACTATTCCTCTCACAGTTCCTCTCGCTGTTCCTCTCACTGTTCCTCTCACTGTTCCTCTCGCCGTTCCTCTCTTCGTTCCTCTCACTGTTCCTCTCGCTCTTCCTCTCACTGTTCCTCTCACTTTTCCCTTCACTGTACCTCTCACTGTTCCTCTGACATTTCCTCTCGCTGTTCCTCTCGCCGTTCCTCTCACCGTTCCTCTCGCTGTTCCTTTCGCTGTTCTTCTCGCTGTTCCTCTCGCTGTTCCTCTCACTGTTCTTCTCGCCGTTCCTCTCGCCGTTCCTCTCGCCGTTTCTCTCGCCGTTCCTCTCGCTGCTACTTTCACTGTTCCTCTCACTGTTCCTGTCCCTTTTCCCCTCGTCGTTCCTCTCGTCGTTCCTCTCACTGTTCCTCTCACTCTTCCTCTCGCTGTTACTCTCACTGTTCCTCTTGCTGTTCCTCTCGCCGTTCCTCTCACTGTTCCTCTCACTGTTCCTCTCGCTGTTCCGCTCACTGTTCCTCTCACTTTTCCTCTCGCTGTTCCTTTCGCTGTTCCTCTCGCTGTTCCTCTCGCTGGTCCTCTCACTGTTCCTCTCGCTGTACCTTTCGCTGTTCCTCTCGCCGTTCCTCTCACTGTCCCTCTCGCCGTTCCTCTCAATGTTCCTCTCACTGTTCCTTTCACTGTTCCTCTCACTGTTCCTCTCGCTGTTCCTTTCGCTGTTCTTCTCACCGTTCTTCTCGCCGTTCCTCTCGCCGTTCTTCTCGCCGTTCCTCTCGCCATTCCTCTTGCCGTTCCTCTCGCTCCTTTCGCTGTTCCTCTCGCCGTTTCTCTCGCCGTTCCTTTCGCCGTTCCTCTCGCCGTTCCTCTCACCGTTCCTCTCGCCGTTCCTCTCGCTGTTCCTCTCGCTGTTCCTCTCCCTGTTACTCTCCCTGTTCCTTTCGCTGTTCCTCTCGCCGTTCCTCTCGCGGTTCCTTTCGCCAATTCTTTCACCGTTCCTCTCGCCGTTCCTCTCGCCATTCCTTTCGCCGTTCCTCTCACCGTTCCTCTCGCCGTTCCTCTCGCTGTTCCACTCGCTGTTCCTCTCACCGTTCCACTCGCTCCTCTCGCTGTTCCTCTCACTGTTCCTCTCGCCATTCCTCTCACTGTTCCACTCACCGTTCCTCTCGTTCCTCTCACTGTTCCTCTCACTGTTTCTCTCACTGTTCCTCTCACTGTTTCTCTCGCTGTTCCTCTCACTGTTCCTCTCACTGTTCCTCTCGCCGTTCCTCTAGCTGTTCCTCTCGCTGTTCCTCTCGCTGCTTCTCGCGCCGATCCTCTCGCCGTTCCTCTCGCGGTTCCTCTCGCGGTTCCTTTCGCTGTTCCTCTCGCTGTTCCTCTCGCTGTTTCTCGCGCCGTTTCTCTCACGGCTCCTCTCGCCGTTCCTCTCGCTCCTCTCGCCGTTCCTCTCGCCGTTTCTCTCGCCTTTTCTCTCGCCGTTCCTCTCACCGTTCCTCTCACTGCTCCTCTCACCATTCCTCTCGCTGTTCCTCTCGCTGTTCCTCTCGTCGTTCCTCTCACTGTTGCTCTCGCTCTTCCTCTCACTGTTCCTCTCACTGTTCCCTTCGCTGTACCTCTCACTGTTCCTCTGACTTTTCCTCTCGCTGTTCCTCTCGCCATTCCACTTGCCGTTCCTCTCGCCGTTGCTATCGCTGTTCCTTTCGCTGTTCCTCTCACTGTTCCTCTCGCTGTTCCTCTCACTGTTCTTCTCGCCGTTCCTCTCGCCGTTTCTCTCGCTGTTCCTTTCACTGTTCCTCTCACTGTTCCTCTCACTTTTCCTCTCGCTGTTCCTCTCCCCGTTCCTCTCGCCGTTCCTCTCACTGTTCCTCTCACTTTTCCTCTCACCATTCCTCTCGCCGTTCCTCTCACCATCCCTCTCGTTGTTCCTCTCGCTGTTCCTCTCAATGTTCCTCTCACTGTTCCTTTCGCCGTTCCTCTCACCATTCCTCTCGATGTTCCTCTCGCCGTTCCTCTCACTGTTCCTCTCGATGTTCCTCTCGCTGTTCCTCTCACTGTTCTTCTCGCCGTTCCTCTCGTTGTTCCTCTCCACATTCCTCTCACAGTTCCTCTCATTGTTCCTCTCGCTTTTCCTCTCGCTGTTCCTCTCACTGTTCCACTCACTGTTCCTTTCGTTCCTCTCACTGTTCCTCTCACTGTTCCTCTCGCCGTTCCTCTCGCTCCTCTCACTGTTCCTCTCCCTTTTCCTCTCGTCGTTCCTCTCGTCGTTCCTCTCACTGTTCCTTTCGCTCTTCCACTCACTGTTCCTCTCACTGTTCCTTTCGCTGTTCCTCCCACTGTTCCTCTCACGTTTCCTCTCGCTGTTCCTCTCCACATTCCTCTCGCTCCTCTCACAGTTCCTCTCATTGTTCCTCTCACAGATCCTCTCGCCGTTCCTCTCACTGTTCCTTTCGCTGTTCCTCTCGCCATTCCTCTCGCTGTTCCTCTCGCCATTCCTCTCACTGTTCCACTCACCGTTCCTCTCGTTCCTCTCACTGTTCCTCTCACTGTTCCTCTCGCTATTCCTCTCGCTATTCCTCTCACTGTTCCTCTCGCTGTTCTGCTCACTGTTCCTCTCGCTTTTGCTCTCACTGTTTCTCTCGCTGTTCCTCTCACTGTTCCTCTCACTGTTCCTCTCGCCGTTCCTCTCGCTGTTCCTCTCGCCGTTCCTCTCGCTGTTCCTCTTGCTGTTCCACTCGCCGTTCCTCTCACTGTTCCTCTCGCCGTTCCTCTCGCTCCTCTCGCCGTTCCTCTCGCTCCTCTCGCCGTTCCTCTCGCCTTTTCTCTCGCCGTTTCTCTCGCCGTTCCTCTCGCTGTTCCTCTCACCATTCCTCTCGCTGCTCCTCTCGCTGTTCCTCTCGCTGTTCCTTTCATTGTTCCTCTCACCATTCCTCTCGCCGTTCCTCTCGGTGTTTATCTCACCGTTCCTCTCACTGTTTCTCTCACTGTTCCTCTCGCCGCTCCTCTCGTTCCTCTCACTGTTCCTCTCGCTGTTCCCCTCACTGTTCTTCTCGCGTTCCTCTTGTCGTTCCTCTCGCCTTTCCTCTCACTCCTCTCGCTGTTTCTCTCGTTCCTCTCGCCGCTCCTCTCAGTCCTCTCACTGTTGCTCTCGCTGTTACTCTCGCTGTTCCTCTCGCCGCTTCTCTCGTTCCTCTCACTGTTTCTCTCGCTGTTCCTCTCACTGTTCTTCTCGCCGTTCCTCTCGTCGTTCCTCTCACTGTTCCTCTCGCTTTTCCTCTCGCTTTTTCTCTCGCTGATCCTCTCGCCGTTCCTCTCGCCGTTTCTTTCGCTGTTCCTCTCGCCATTCCTCTCTCCGTTCCTCTCGCCATTCCTCTCACTGTTCCTCTCGCCGTTTCTCTCGCTGTTCGTCTCGCTGTTCCTCTCGCTCCTCTCACAGTTCCTCTCGCCGTTCCTCTCGTCGTTCCTCTCGCCGTTCCTCTCGCTCCTCTCACAGTTCCTCTCGCTGTTCCACTCGCTGTTACTCTCAAAGTTCTTCTCGCCATTCCTCTCGTCATTCCTCTCGTCGTTCCTCTCGTCGTTCCTCTCGCCATTCCTCTCGCTCCTCTCACAGTTCCTCTCGCTGTTCCTTTCGCCGTTCCTCTCGCTCCTCTCACAGTTCCTCTCGCTGTTCCTCTCACCGTTCCTCTCACCGTTCCTCTCGCTGTTACTCTCGCTGTTCCTCTCGCCGTTCCTCTCGCCGTTCCTCTCGCTCCTCTCACAGTTCCTCTCGCTGTTCCTCTCAATGTTCTTCTCGCCATTCCTCTCGTCATTCCTCTTGCTGTAACTCTCGCTCCTCTCACTGTTCCTCTCACAGTTCCTCTCGCTGTTCCTCTCACTGTTCCTCTCACTGTTCCTCTCGCCGTTCCTCTCTTCGTTCCTCTCGCCGTTCCTCTCGCTGTTCCTCTCACCATTCCTCTCGCTGCTCCTCTCGCTGTTCCTCTCGCTGTTCCTTTCATTGTTCCTCTCACCATTCCTCTCGCCGTTCCTCTCGGTGTTTATCTCACCGTTCCTCTCACTGTTCCTTTCGCTGTTCCTCTCACCGTTCCTCTCGATGTTCCTCTCGCCGTTCCTCTCACTGTTCCTCTCGATGTTCCTCTCGCTGTTCCTCTCACTGTTCTTCTCGCCGTTCCTCTCGTTGTTCCTCTCCACATTCCTCTCACAGTTCCTCTCATTGTTCCTCTCGCTGTTCCTCTCGCTGTTCCTCTCACTGTTCCACTCACCGTTCCTCTCGTTCCTCTCACTGTTCCTCTCACTGTTCCTCTCGCCGTTCCTCTCGCTCCTCTCACTGTTCCTCTCCCCGTTTCTCTCGCCGTTTCGCTCGCTGTTCCTTTCACTGTTCCTCTCACTGTTCCTCTCCCTTTTCCTCTCGTCGTTCCTCTCGTCGTTCCTCTCACTGTTCCTTTCGCTCTTCCACTCACTGTTCCTCTCACTGTTCCTTTCGCTGTTCCTCCCACTGTTCCTCTCACTTTTCCTCTCGCTGTTCCTCTCACTGTTCCTTTCGCTCTTCTGCTCACTGTTCCTCTCACTGTTCCTTTCGCTGTTCCTCCCACTGTTCCTCCCACTGTTCCTCTCACTTTTCCTCTCACTGTTCCTCTCACTTTTCCTTTCGCCGTTCCTCTCGCCGTTCCTTTCGCCGTTCCTCTCACCGTTCCTCTCGCCGGACCTCTCGCTGTTGCTCTCACTTTTCCTCTCACCATTCCTCTCGCTTTTCCTCACAATGTTCCTCTCACTGTTCCTCTCAATGTTCCTCTCATTGTTCCTCTCACCTTTCCTCTTGCTACTCTCACTGTTCCTCTCGCCGTTCCTCTTGTAGTTCCTCTCGCCGTTCCTCTCACTCCTCTTACAGTTCCTCTCGCTGTTCCTCTCGCTGTTCCTCTCGCTGTTCCTCTCACTGTTCTTCTCGCCGTTCCTCTCGTTGTTCCTCTCCACATTCCTCTCGCTCCTCTCACAGTTCCTCTCATTGTTCCTCTCACAGATCCTCTCGCCGTTCCTCTCACTGTTCCTTTCGCTGTTCCTCTCGCCATTCCTCTCGCTGTTCCTCTCGCCATTCCTCTCACTGTTCCACTCACCATTCCTCTCGTTCCTCTCACTGTTCCTCTCACTGTTCCTCTCGCTATTCCTCTCACTGTTCCTCTCGCTGTTCTGCTCACTGTTCCTCTCGCTTTTCCTCTCACTGTTTCTCTCGCTGTTCCTCTCACTGTTCCTCTCACTGTTCCTCTCGCCGTTCCTCTCGCTGTTCCTCTCGCCGTTCCTCTCGCTGTTCCTCTCGCTGTTCCACTCGCCGTTCCTCTCACTGTTCCTCTCGCCGTTCCTCTCGCTCCTCTCGCCGTTCCTCTCGCTCCTCTCGCCGTTCCTCTCGCCTTTTCTCTCGCCGTTTCTCTCGCCGTTCCTCTTGCTGTTCCTCTCACCATTCCTCTCGCTGCTCCTCTCGCTGTTCCTCTCGCTGTTCCTTTCATTGTTCCTCTCACCATTCCTCTCGCCGTTCCTCTCGGTGTTTATCTCACCGTTCCTCTCACTGTTCCTCTCGCTGTTCCTCTCGCCGCTCCTCTCGTTCCTCTCACTGTTCCTCTCGCTGTTCCCCTCACTGTTCTTCTCGCGTTCCTCTTGTCGTTCCTCTTGCCTTTCCTCTCACTCCTCTCGCTGTTTCTCTCATTCCTCTCGCCGCTCCTCTCAGTCCTCTCACTGTTGCTCTCGCTGTTACTCTCGCTGTTCCTCTCGCCGCTTCTCTCGTTCCTCTCACTGTTTCTCTCGCTGTTCCTCTCACTGTTCTTCTCGCCGTTCCTCTCGTCGTTCCTCTCACTGTTCCTCTCGCTTTTCCTCTCGCTTTTTCTCTCGCTGTTCCTCTCGCCGTTCCTCTCGCCGTTTCTTTCGCTGTTCCTCTCGCCATTCCGCTCTCCGTTCCTCTCGCCGTTCCTCTCACTGTTCCTCTCGCCGTTTCTCTCGCTGTTCATCTCGCTGTTCCTCTCGCTCCTCTCACAGTTCCTCTCGCCGTTCCTCTCGTCGTTCCTCTCGCCGTTCCTCTCGTCGTTCCTCTCGCCATTCCTCTCGCTCCTCTCACAGTTCCTCTCGCTGTTCCTTTCGCCGTTCCTCTCGCTCCTCTCACAGTTCCTCTCGCTTTTCCTCTCACTGTTCCTCTCACCGTTCCTCTCGCTGTTACTCTCGCTGTTCCTCTCGCCGTTCCTCTCGCCGTTCCTCTCGCTCCTCTCACAGTTCCTCTCGCTGTTCCTCTCAATGTTCTTCTCGCCAGTCCTCTCGTCATTCCTCTTGCTGTAACTCTCGCTCCTCTCACTGTTGCTCTCACAGTTCCTCTCGCTGTTCCTCTCACTTTTCCTCTCGCTGTTCCTCTCCCCGTTCCTCTCGCCGTTCCTCTCACTGTTCCTCTCACTTTTCCTCTCACCATTCCTCTCGCCGTTCCTCTCACCATCCCTCTCGTTGTTCCTCTCGCTGTTCCTCTCAATGTTCCTCTCACTGTTCCTCTCAATGTTCCTCTCATCGTTCCTCTCGCCTTTCCTCTTGCTCCTCTCACTGTTCCTTTCGCCGTTCCTCTCACCATTCCTCTCGATGTTCCTCTCGCCGTTCCTCTCACTGTTCCTCTCGATGTTCCTCTCGCTGTTCCTCTCACTGTTCTTCTCGCCGTTCCTCTCGTTGTTCCTCTCCACATTCCTCTCACAGTTCCTCTCATTGTTCCTCTCGCTGTTCCTCTCGCTGTTCCTCTCACTGTTCCACTCACCGTTCCTTTCGTTCGTCTCACTGTTCCTCTCACTGTTCCTCTCGCCGTTCCTCTCGCTCCTCTCACTGTTCCTCTCCCTTTTCCTCTCGTCGTTCCTCTCGTCGTTCCTCTCACTGTTCCTTTCGCTCTTCCACTCACTGTTCCTCTCACTGTTCCTTTCGCTGTTCCTCCCACTGTTCCTCTCACGTTTCCTCTCGCTGTTCCTCTCCACATTCCTCTCGCTCCTCTCACAGTTCCTCTCATTGTTCCTCTCACAGATCCTCTCGCCGTTCCTCTCACTGTTCCTTTCGCTGTTCCTCTCGCCATTCCTCTCGCTGTTCCTCTCGCCATTCCTCTCACTGTTCCACTCACCGTTCCTCTCGTTCCTCTCACTGTTCCTCTCACTGTTCCTCTCGCTATTCCTCTCGCTATTCCTCTCACTGTTCCTCTCGCTGTTCTGCTCACTGTTCCTCTCGCTTTTGCTCTCACTGTTTCTCTCGCTGTTCCTCTCACTGTTCCTCTCACTGTTCCTCTCGCCGTTCCTCTCGCTGTTCCTCTCGCCGTTCCTCTCGCTGTTCCTCTTGCTGTTCCACTCGCCGTTCCTCTCACTGTTCCTCTCGCCGTTCCTCTCGCTCCTCTCGCCGTTCCTCTCGCTCCTCTCGCCGTTCCTCTCGCCTTTTCTCTCGCCGTTTCTCTCGCCGTTCCTCTCGCTGTTCCTCTCACCATTCCTCTCGCTGCTCCTCTCGCTGTTCCTCTCGCTGTTCCTTTCATTGTTCCTCTCACCATTCCTCTCGCCGTTCCTCTCGGTGTTTATCTCACCGTTCCTCTCACTGTTTCTCTCACTGTTCCTCTCGCCGCTCCTCTCGTTCCTCTCACTGTTCCTCTCGCTGTTCCCCTCACTGTTCTTCTCGCGTTCCTCTTGTCGTTCCTCTCGCCTTTCCTCTCACTCCTCTCGCTGTTTCTCTCGTTCCTCTCGCCGCTCCTCTCAGTCCTCTCACTGTTGCTCTCGCTGTTACTCTCGCTGTTCCTCTCGCCGCTTCTCTCGTTCCTCTCACTGTTTCTCTCGCTGTTCCTCTCACTGTTCTTCTCGCCGTTCCTCTCGTCGTTCCTCTCACTGTTCCTCTCGCTTTTCCTCTCGCTTTTTCTCTCGCTGATCCTCTCGCCGTTCCTCTCGCCGTTTCTTTCGCTGTTCCTCTCGCCATTCCTCTCTCCGTTCCTCTCGCCATTCCTCTCACTGTTCCTCTCGCCGTTTCTCTCGCTGTTCGTCTCGCTGTTCCTCTCGCTCCTCTCACAGTTCCTCTCGCCGTTCCTCTCGTCGTTCCTCTCGCCGTTCCTCTCGCTCCTCTCACAGTTCCTCTCGCTGTTCCACTCGCTGTTACTCTCAAAGTTCTTCTCGCCATTCCTCTCGTCATTCCTCTCGTCGTTCCTCTCGTCGTTCCTCTCGCCATTCCTCTCGCTCCTCTCACAGTTCCTCTCGCTGTTCCTTTCGCCGTTCCTCTCGCTCCTCTCACAGTTCCTCTCGCTGTTCCTCTCACCGTTCCTCTCACCGTTCCTCTCGCTGTTACTCTCGCTGTTCCTCTCGCCGTTCCTCTCGCCGTTCCTCTCGCTCCTCTCACAGTTCCTCTCGCTGTTCCTCTCAATGTTCTTCTCGCCATTCCTCTCGTCATTCCTCTTGCTGTAACTCTCGCTCCTCTCACTGTTCCTCTCACAGTTCCTCTCGCTGTTCCTCTCACTGTTCCTCTCACTGTTCCTCTCGCCGTTCCTCTCTTCGTTCCTCTCGCCGTTCCTCTCGCTGTTCCTCTCACCATTCCTCTCGCTGCTCCTCTCGCTGTTCCTCTCGCTGTTCCTTTCATTGTTCCTCTCACCATTCCTCTCGCCGTTCCTCTCGGTGTTTATCTCACCGTTCCTCTCACTGTTCCTTTCGCTGTTCCTCTCACCGTTCCTCTCGATGTTCCTCTCGCCGTTCCTCTCACTGTTCCTCTCGATGTTCCTCTCGCTGTTCCTCTCACTGTTCTTCTCGCCGTTCCTCTCGTTGTTCCTCTCCACATTCCTCTCACAGTTCCTCTCATTGTTCCTCTCGCTGTTCCTCTCGCTGTTCCTCTCACTGTTCCACTCACCGTTCCTCTCGTTCCTCTCACTGTTCCTCTCACTGTTCCTCTCGCCGTTCCTCTCGCTCCTCTCACTGTTCCTCTCCCCGTTTCTCTCGCCGTTTCGCTCGCTGTTCCTTTCACTGTTCCTCTCACTGTTCCTCTCCCTTTTCCTCTCGTCGTTCCTCTCGTCGTTCCTCTCACTGTTCCTTTCGCTCTTCCACTCACTGTTCCTCTCACTGTTCCTTTCGCTGTTCCTCCCACTGTTCCTCTCACTTTTCCTCTCGCTGTTCCTCTCACTGTTCCTTTCGCTCTTCTGCTCACTGTTCCTCTCACTGTTCCTTTCGCTGTTCCTCCCACTGTTCCTCCCACTGTTCCTCTCACTTTTCCTCTCACTGTTCCTCTCACTTTTCCTTTCGCCGTTCCTCTCGCCGTTCCTTTCGCCGTTCCTCTCACCGTTCCTCTCGCCGGACCTCTCGCTGTTGCTCTCACTTTTCCTCTCACCATTCCTCTCGCTTTTCCTCACAATGTTCCTCTCACTGTTCCTCTCAATGTTCCTCTCATTGTTCCTCTCACCTTTCCTCTTGCTACTCTCACTGTTCCTCTCGCCGTTCCTCTTGTAGTTCCTCTCGCCGTTCCTCTCACTCCTCTTACAGTTCCTCTCGCTGTTCCTCTCGCTGTTCCTCTCGCTGTTCCTCTCACTGTTCTTCTCGCCGTTCCTCTCGTTGTTCCTCTCCACATTCCTCTCGCTCCTCTCACAGTTCCTCTCATTGTTCCTCTCACAGATCCTCTCGCCGTTCCTCTCACTGTTCCTTTCGCTGTTCCTCTCGCCATTCCTCTCGCTGTTCCTCTCGCCATTCCTCTCACTGTTCCACTCACCATTCCTCTCGTTCCTCTCACTGTTCCTCTCACTGTTCCTCTCGCTATTCCTCTCACTGTTCCTCTCGCTGTTCTGCTCACTGTTCCTCTCGCTTTTCCTCTCACTGTTTCTCTCGCTGTTCCTCTCACTGTTCCTCTCACTGTTCCTCTCGCCGTTCCTCTCGCTGTTCCTCTCGCCGTTCCTCTCGCTGTTCCTCTCGCTGTTCCACTCGCCGTTCCTCTCACTGTTCCTCTCGCCGTTCCTCTCGCTCCTCTCGCCGTTCCTCTCGCTCCTCTCGCCGTTCCTCTCGCCTTTTCTCTCGCCGTTTCTCTCGCCGTTCCTCTTGCTGTTCCTCTCACCATTCCTCTCGCTGCTCCTCTCGCTGTTCCTCTCGCTGTTCCTTTCATTGTTCCTCTCACCATTCCTCTCGCCGTTCCTCTCGGTGTTTATCTCACCGTTCCTCTCACTGTTCCTCTCGCTGTTCCTCTCGCCGCTCCTCTCGTTCCTCTCACTGTTCCTCTCGCTGTTCCCCTCACTGTTCTTCTCGCGTTCCTCTTGTCGTTCCTCTTGCCTTTCCTCTCACTCCTCTCGCTGTTTCTCTCATTCCTCTCGCCGCTCCTCTCAGTCCTCTCACTGTTGCTCTCGCTGTTACTCTCGCTGTTCCTCTCGCCGCTTCTCTCGTTCCTCTCACTGTTTCTCTCGCTGTTCCTCTCACTGTTCTTCTCGCCGTTCCTCTCGTCGTTCCTCTCACTGTTCCTCTCGCTTTTCCTCTCGCTTTTTCTCTCGCTGTTCCTCTCGCCGTTCCTCTCGCCGTTTCTTTCGCTGTTCCTCTCGCCATTCCGCTCTCCGTTCCTCTCGCCGTTCCTCTCACTGTTCCTCTCGCCGTTTCTCTCGCTGTTCATCTCGCTGTTCCTCTCGCTCCTCTCACAGTTCCTCTCGCCGTTCCTCTCGTCGTTCCTCTCGCCGTTCCTCTCGTCGTTCCTCTCGCCATTCCTCTCGCTCCTCTCACAGTTCCTCTCGCTGTTCCTTTCGCCGTTCCTCTCGCTCCTCTCACAGTTCCTCTCGCTTTTCCTCTCACTGTTCCTCTCACCGTTCCTCTCGCTGTTACTCTCGCTGTTCCTCTCGCCGTTCCTCTCGCCGTTCCTCTCGCTCCTCTCACAGTTCCTCTCGCTGTTCCTCTCAATGTTCTTCTCGCCAGTCCTCTCGTCATTCCTCTTGCTGTAACTCTCGCTCCTCTCACTGTTGCTCTCACAGTTCCTCTCGCTGTTCCTCTCACTTTTCCTCTCGCTGTTCCTCTCCCCGTTCCTCTCGCCGTTCCTCTCACTGTTCCTCTCACTTTTCCTCTCACCATTCCTCTCGCCGTTCCTCTCACCATCCCTCTCGTTGTTCCTCTCGCTGTTCCTCTCAATGTTCCTCTCACTGTTCCTCTCAATGTTCCTCTCATCGTTCCTCTCGCCTTTCCTCTTGCTCCTCTCACTGTTCCTTTCGCCGTTCCTCTCACCATTCCTCTCGATGTTCCTCTCGCCGTTCCTCTCACTGTTCCTCTCGATGTTCCTCTCGCTGTTCCTCTCACTGTTCTTCTCGCCGTTCCTCTCGTTGTTCCTCTCCACATTCCTCTCACAGTTCCTCTCATTGTTCCTCTCGCTGTTCCTCTCGCTGTTCCTCTCACTGTTCCACTCACCGTTCCTTTCGTTCGTCTCACTGTTCCTCTCACTGTTCCTCTCGCCGTTCCTCTCGCTCCTCTCACTGTTCCTCTCCCTTTTCCTCTCGTCGTTCCTCTCGTCGTTCCTCTCACTGTTCCTTTCGCTCTTCCACTCACTGTTCCTCTCACTGTTCCTTTCGCTGTTCCTCCCACTGTTCCTCTCACGTTTCCTCTCGCTGTTCCTCTCCACATTCCTCTCGCTCCTCTCACAGTTCCTCTCATTGTTCCTCTCACAGATCCTCTCGCCGTTCCTCTCACTGTTCCTTTCGCTGTTCCTCTCGCCATTCCTCTCGCTGTTCCTCTCGCCATTCCTCTCACTGTTCCACTCACCGTTCCTCTCGTTCCTCTCACTGTTCCTCTCACTGTTCCTCTCGCTATTCCTCTCGCTATTCCTCTCACTGTTCCTCTCGCTGTTCTGCTCACTGTTCCTCTCGCTTTTGCTCTCACTGTTTCTCTCGCTGTTCCTCTCACTGTTCCTCTCACTGTTCCTCTCGCCGTTCCTCTCGCTGTTCCTCTCGCCGTTCCTCTCGCTGTTCCTCTCGCTGTTCCACTCGCCGTTCCTCTCACTGTTCCTCTCGCCGTTCCTCTCGCTCCTCTCGCCGTTCCTCTCGCTCCTCTCGCCGTTCCTCTCGCCTTTTCTCTCGCCGTTTCTCTCGCCGTTCCTCTCGCTGTTCCTCTCACCATTCCTCTCGCTGCTCCTCTCGCTGTTCCTCTCGCTGTTCCTTTCATTGTTCCTCTCACCATTCCTCTCGCCGTTCCTCTCGGTGTTTATCTCACCGTTCCTCTCACTGTTTCTCTCGCTGTTCCTCTCGCCGCTCCTCTCGTTCCTCTCACTGTTCCTCTCGCTGTTCCCCTCACTGTTCTTCTCGCGTTCCTCTTGTCGTTCCTCTCGCCTTTCCTCTCACTCCTCTCGCTGTTTCTCTCGTTCCTCTCGCCGCTCCTCTCAGTCCTCTCACTGTTGCTCTCGCTGTTACTCTCGCTGTTCCTCTCGCCGCTTCTCTCGTTCCTCTCACTGTTTCTCTCGCTGTTCCTCTCACTGTTCTTCTCGCCGTTCCTCTCGTCGTTCCTCTCACTGTTCCTCTCGCTTTTCCTCTCGCTTTTTCTCTCGCTGTTCCTCTCGCCGTTCCTCTCGCCGTTTCTTTCGCTGTTCCTCTCGCCATTCCTCTCTCCGTTCCTCTCGCCATTCCTCTCACTGTTCCTCTCGCCGTTTCTCTCGCTGTTCGTCTCGCTGTTCCTCTCGCTCCTCTCACAGTTCCTCTCGCCGTTCCTCTCGTCGTTCCTCTCGCCGTTCCTCTCGCTCCTCTCACAGTTCCTCTCACTGTTACACTCGCTGTTACTCTCAAAGTTCTTCTCGCCATTCCTCTCGTCATTCCTCTCGTCGTTCCTCTCGTCGTTCCTCTCGCCATTCCTCTCGCTCCTCTCACAGTTCCTCTCGCTGTTCCTTTCGCCGTTCCTCTCGCTCCTCTCACAGTTCCTCTCGCTGTTCCTCTCACTGTTCCTCTCACCGTTCCTCTCGCTGTTACTCTCGCTGTTCCTCTCGCCGTTCCTCTCGCCGTTCCTCTCGCTCCTCTCACAGTTCCTCTCGCTGTTCCTCTCAATGTTCTTCTCGCCATTCCTCTCGTCATTCCTCTTGCTGTAACTCTCGCTCCTCTCACTGTTCCTCTCACAGTTCCTCTCGCTGTTCCTCTCACTGTTCCTCTCACTGTTCCTCTCGCCGTTCCTCTCTTCGTTCCTCTCGCCGTTCCTCTCGCTGTTCCTCTCACCATTCCTCTCGCTGCTCCTCTCGCTGTTCCTCTCGCTGTTCCTTTCATTGTTCCTCTCACCATTCCTCTCGCCGTTCCTCTCGGTGTTTATCTCACCGTTCCTCTCACTGTTCCTCTCGCTGTTCCTCTCGCTGTTACTCTCACTGTTCCTCTCGCTGTTCCTCTCGCCGTTCCTCTCACCGTTTCTCTCTCTGTTCCTCTTGCTGTTCCGCTCACTGTTCCTCTCACTTTTCCTCTCGCTGTTCCTCTCCCTGTTTCTCTCGCTGTTCCTCTCACTGTTCCTCTCACTGTTCCTCTCACCGTTCCTCTCACCGTTCCTCTCACGGTTCCTTTCGCCATTCCTTTCACTGTTCCTCTCGCTGTTCCTCTCGCTGGTCCTCTCACTGTTCCTCTCGCTGTTCCTTTCGCTGTTCCTCTCGCCGTTCCTCTCACTGTCCCTCTCGCCGTTCCTCTCAATGTTCCTCTCACTGTTCCTTTCACTGTTCCTCTCACTGTTCCTTTCACTGTTCCTCTCACTGCTCCTCTCGCTGTTCCTTTCGCTGTTCTTCTCGCCGTTCTTCTCGCCGTTCTTCTCACCATTCCTCTTGCCGTTCCTCTCGCTCCTTTCACTGTTCCTCTCGCCGTTTCTCTCGCCGTTTCTCTCGCCGTTCCTTTCGCCGTTCCTCTCACCGTTCCTCTCACCATTCCTCTCGCCGTTTCTCTCGCCGTTCCTCTCGCCATTCCTCTCGCTGTTCCTCTCGCTGTTCCTCTCCCTGTTACTCTCCCTGTTCCTTTCGCTGTTCCTCTCGCCGTTCCTCTCGCGGTTCCTTTTGCCAATTCTTTCGCCGTTCCTCTCGCCGTTCCTCTCGCCATTCCTCTCGCCATTCCTCTCGCCATTCCTCTCGCCATTCCTCTCCCTGTTCCTTTCGCTGTTCCTCTCGCCGTTCCTCTCGCGGTTCCTTTCGCCAATTCTTTTGCCGTTCCTCTCGCTGTTCCTCTCGCTGTTCCACTCGCTGTTCCTCTCACCGTTCCACTCACTCCTCTCGCTGTTCCTCTCACTGTTCTTCTCGCCGTTCCTCTCGTCGTTCCTCTCGCCATTCCTCTCGCTGTTCCTCTCGCCATTCCTCTCACTGTTCCACTCACCGTTCCTCTCGTTCCTCTCACTGTTCCTCTCGCTGTTTCTCTCGCTGTTTCTCGCGCCGATCCTCTCGCCGTTCCTCTCGCTGTTCCTCTCGCGGTTCCTTTCGCTGTTCCTCTCGCTGTTCCTCTCGCTGTTTCTCGCGCCGTTTCTCTCACTGTTCCTCTCGCTGTTCCTCTCGCTCCTCTCGCCATTACTCTTGCCGTTTCTCTCGCCTTTTCTCTCGCCGTTCCTCTCACCGTTCCTCTCACTGCTCCTCTCACCATTCCTCTCGGTGTTCCTCTCGCTGTTCCTCTCGCTCCTCTCACCATTCCTCTCGCTGTTCCTCTCGCTGTTCCTCTTGTCGTTCTTCTCACTGTTGCTCTCGCTCTTCCTCCCACTGTTCCTCTCACTGTTCCCTTCGCTGTACCTCTCACTGTTCCTCTGACTTTTCCTCTCACTGTTCCTCTGACTTTTCCACTTGCCGTTCCTCTCGCCGTTGCTATCGCTGTTCCTTTCGCTGTTCCTCTCACTGTTCCTCTCGCTGTTCCTCTCACTGTTCTTCTCGCCGTTCCTCTCGCCGTTTCTCTCGCTGTTCCTTTCACTGTTCCTCTCACTGTTCCTCTCCCTTTTCCTCTCGTCATTTCTCTCGCCGTTTCTCTCGCTGTTCCTCTCACTGTTCCTCTCGCCGTTCCTCTCGCTGTTCCTCTCGCTGTTCCTCTCGCTGTTTCTCGCGCCGATCCTCTCGCCGTTCCTCTCGCCGTTCCTCTCGCGGTTCCTTTCGCTGTTCCTCTCGCTGTTCCTCTCGCTGTTTCTCGCGCCGTTTCTCTCACTGTTCCTCTCGCCGTTCCTCTCGCTCCTCTCGCCGTTCCTCTCGCCGTTTCTCTCGCCTTTTCTCTCGCCGTTCCTCTCACTGCTCCTCTCCCCGTTTCTCTCGCCGTTTCTCTCACTGTTCCTCTCCCTTTTCCTCTCGTCGTTCCTCTCGTCGTTCCTCTCACTGTTCCTTTCGCTCTTCCGCTCACTGTTCCTCTCACTGTTCCTTTCGCTGTTCCTCCCACTGTTCCTCTCACTTTTCCTCTCGCTGTTCCTCTCACTGTTCCTTTCGCTCTTCCGCTCACTGTTCCTCTCACTGTTCCTTTCGCTGTTCCTCCCACTGTTCCTCCCACTGTTCCTCTCACTTTTCCTCTCACTGTTCCTCTCACTTTTCCTTTCGCCGTTCCTCTCGCCGTTCCTTTCGCCGTTCCTCTCACCGTTCCTCTCGCCGTACCTCTCGCTGTTGCTCTCACTTTTCCTCTCACCATTCCTCTCGTTTTTCCTCACAATGTTCCTCTCACTGTTCCTCTCAATGTTTCTCTCATTGTTCCTCTCGCCTTTCCTCTTGCCACTCTCACTGTTCCTCTCGCCGTTGCTCTTGTAGTTCCTCTCGCCGTTCCTCTCACTCCTCTTACAGTTCCTCTCGCTGTTCCTCTCGCTGTTCCTCTCGCTGTTCCTCTCACTGTTCTTCTCGCCGTTCCTCTCATCATTCCTCTCCACATTCCTCTTGCTCTTCTCACAGTTCCTCTCATTGTTCCTCTCACAGATCCTCTCACCGTTCCTCTCACTGTTCCTTTCGCTGTTCCTCTCGCCATTCCTCTCGCTGTTCCTCTCGCCGTTCCTCTCACTGTTCCACTCACCGTTGCTCTCGTTCCTCTCACTGTTCCTCCCACTGTTCCTCTCGCTGTTCCTCTCACTGTTCCTCTCACTGTTCTGCTCACTGTTCCTCTCGCTTTTCCTCTCACTGTTTCTCTCGCTGTTCCTCTCACTGTTCCTCTCACTGTTCCTCTCACCGTTCCTCTCGCTGTTCCTCTCGCCGTTCCTCTCACTGATCCTCTCGCTGTTCCACTCGCCGTTCCTCTCACTGTTCCTCTCGCCGTTCCTCTCGCTCCTCTCGCCGTTCCTCTCGCTCCTCTCGCCGTTCCTCTCGCCTTTTCTCTCGCCGTTTCTCTCGCCGTTCCTCTCGCTGTTCCTCTCACCATTCCTCTCGCTGCTCCTCTCGCTGTTCCTCTCACTGTTCCTCTCACCATTCCTCTCGCCGTTCCTCTCGGTGTTTATCTCACTGTTCCTCTCACTGTTCCTCTCGCTGTTCCTCTCGCCGCTCCTCTCGTTCCTCTCACTGTTCCTCTCGCTGTTCCCCTCACTGTTCTTCTCGCGTTCCTCTTGTCGTTCCTCTCGCCTTTCCTCTCACTCCTCTCGCTGTTTCTCTCGTTCCTCTCGCCGCTCCTCTCAGTCCTCTCACTGTTGCTCTCGTTGTTACTCTCGCTGTTCCTCTCGCCGCTTCTCTCGTTCCTCTCACTGTTTTTCTCGCTGTTCCTCTCACTGTTCTTCTCGCCGTTCCTCTCGTCGTTCCTCTCACTGTTCCTCTCGCTTTTCCTCTCGCTTTTTCTCTCGCTGTTCCTCTCGCCGTTCCTCTCGCCGTTTCTTTCGCTGTTCCCCTCGCCATTCCTCTCTCCGTTCCTCTCGCCGTTCCTCTCACTGTTCCTCTCGCTGTTTCTCTCGCTGTTCGTCTCGCTGTTCCTCTCGCTCCTCTCACAGTTCCTCTCGCCGTTCCTCTCGTCATTCCTCTCACCGTTCCTCTCGCTCCTCTCACAGATCCTCTCGCTGTTCCTCTCAATGTTCTTCTCACCATTCCTCTCGTCATTCCTCTTGCTGTAACTCTCGCTCCTCTCACTGTTCCTCTCACAGTTCCTCTCGCTGTTCCTCTCACTGTTCCTCTCACTGTTCCTCTCGCCGTTCCTCTCTTCGTTCCTCTCACTGTTCCTCTCGCTCTTCCTCTCACTGTTCCTCTCACTTTTCCCTTCACTGTACCTCTCACTGTTCCTCTGACATTTCCTCTCGCTGTTCCTCTCGCCGTTCCTCTCACCGTTCCTCTCGCTGTTCCTTTCGCTGTTCTTCTCGCTGTTCCTCTCGCTGTTCCTCTCACTGTTCTTCTCGCCGTTCCTCTCGCCGTTCCTCTCGCCGTTTCTCTCGCCGTTTCTCTCGCTGCTACTTTCACTGTTCCTCTCACTGTTCCTGTCCCTTTTCCCCTCGTCGTTCCTCTCGTCGTTCCTCTCACTGTTCCTCTCACTCTTCCTCTCGCTGTTACTCTCACTGTTCCTCTTGCTGTTCCTCTCGCCGTTCCTCTCACTGTTCCTCTCTCTGTTCCTCTCGCTGTTCTGCTCACTGTTCCTCTCACTTTTCCTCTCGCTGTTCCTTTCGCTGTTCCTCTCGCTGTTCCTCTCGCTGGTCCTCTCACTGTTCCTCTCGCTGTACCTTTCGCTGTTCCTCTCGCCGTTCCTCTCACTGTCCCTCTCGCCGTTCCTCTCAATGTTCCTCTCACTGTTCCTTTCACTGTTCCTCTCACTGTTCCTCTCGCTGTTCCTTTCGCTGTTCTTCTCGCCGTTCTTCTCGCCGTTCCTCTCGCCGTTCTTCTCGCCGTTCCTCTCGCCATTCCTCTTGCCGTTCCTCTCGCTCCTTTCGCTGTTCCTCTCGCCGTTTCTCTCGCCGTTCCTTTCGCCGTTCCTCTCGCCGTTCCTCTCACCGTCCCTCTCGCCATTCCTCTCGCTGTTCCTCTCGCTGTTCCTCTCCCTGTTACTCTCCCTGTCCCTTTCGCTGTTCCTCTCGCCGTTCCTCTCGCGGTTCCTTTCGCCAATTCTTTCACCGTTCCTCTCGCCGTTCCTCTCGCCATTCCTTTCGCCGTTCCTCTCACCGTTCCTCTCGCTGTTCCTCTCGCTGTTCCACTCGCTGTTCCTCTCACCGTTCCACTCGCTCCTCTCGCTGTTCCTCTCACTGTTCCTCTCGCCATTCCTCTCACTGTTCCACTCACCGTTCCTCTCGTTCCTCTCACTGTTCCTCTCACTGTTTCTCTCACTGTTCCTCTCACTGTTTCTCTCGCTGTTCCTCTCACTGTTCCTCTCACTGTTCCTCTCGCCGTTCCTCTCGCTGTTCCTCTCGCTGTTCCTCTCACTGCTTCTCGCGCCGATCCTCTTGCCGTTCCTCTCGCGGTTCCTCTCGCGGTTCCTTTCGCTGTTCCTCTCGCTGTTCCTCTCGCTGTTTCTCGCGCCGTTTCTCTCACGGTTCTTCTCGCTCCTCTCGCCGTTCCTCTCACCGTTTCTCTCGCCTTTTCTCTCGCCGTTCCTCTCACCGTTCCTCTCACTGCTCCTCTCACCATTCCTCTCGCTGTTCCTCTCGCTGTTCCTCTCGTCATTCCTCTCACTGTTGCTCTCGCTCTTCCTCTCACTGTTCCTCTCACTGTTCCCTTCGCTGTACCTCTCACTGTTCCTCTGACTTTTCCTCTCGCTGTTCCTCTCGCCATTCCACTTGCCGTTCCTCTCGCCGTTGCTATCGCTGTTCCTTTCGCTGTTCCTCTCACTGTTCCTCTCGCTGTTCCTCTCACTGTTCTTCTCGCCGTTCCTCTCGCCGTTTCTCTCGCTGTTCCTTTCACTGTTCCTCTCACTGTTCCTCTCACTTTTCCTCTCGCTGTTCCTCTCCCCGTTCCTCTCGCCGTTCCTCTCACTGTTCCTCTCACTTTTCCTCTCACCATTCCTCTCGCCGTTCCTCTCACCATCCCTCTCGTTGTTCCTCTCGCTGTTCCTCTCAATGTTCCTCTCACTGTTCCTCTCAATGTTCCTCTCATCGTTCCTCTCGCCTTTCCTCTTGCTCCTCTCACTGTTCCTTTCGCCGTTCCTCTCACCGTTCCTCTCGATGTTCCTCTCGCCGTTCCTCTCACTGTTCCTCTCGATGTTCCTCTCGCTGTTCCTCTCACTGTTCTTCTCGCCGTTCCTCTCGGTGTTCCTCTCCACATTCCTCTCACAGTTCCTCTCATTGTTCCTCTCGCTGTTCCTCTCGCTGTTCCTCTCACTGTTCCACTCACCGTTCCTTTCGTTCCTCTCACTGTTCCTCTCGCCGTTCCTCTCGCTCCTCTCACTGTTCCTCTCCCTTTTCCTCTCGTCGTTCCTCTCGTCGTTCCTCTCACTGTTCCTTTCGCTCTTCCACTCACTGTTCCTCTCACTGTTCCTTTCGCTGTTCCTCCCACTGTTCCTCTCACGTTTCCTCTCGCTGTTCCTCTCCACATTCCTCTCGCTCCTCTCACAGTTCCTCTCATTGTTCCTCTCACAGATCCTCTCGCCGTTCCTCTCACTGTTCCTTTCGCTGTTCCTCTCGCCATTCCTCTTGCTGTTCCTCTCGCCATTCCTCTCACTGTTCCACTCACCGTTCCTCTCGTTCCTCTCACTGTTCCTCTCACTGTTCCTCTCGCTATTCCTCTCGCTATTCCTCTCACTGTTCCTCTCGCTGTTCTGCTCACTGTTCCTCTCGCTTTTGCTCTCACTGTTTCTCTCGCTGTTCCTCTCACTGTTCCTCTCGCCGTTCCACTCGCTGTTCCTCTCGCCGTTCCTCTCGCTGTTCCTCTCGCTGTTCCACTCGCCGTTCCTCTCACTGTTCCTCTCGCCGTTCCTCTCGCTCCTCTCGCCGTTCCTCTCGCTCCTCTCGCCGTTCCTCTCGCCTTTTCTCTCGCCGTTTCTCTCGCCGTTCCTCTCGCTGTTCCTCTCACCATTCCTCTCGCTGCTCCTCTCGCTGTTCCTCTCGCTGTTCCTTTCATTGTTCCTCTCACCATTCCTCTCGCCGTTCCTCTCGGTGTTTATCTCACCGTTCCTCTCACTGTTTCTCTCGCTGTTCCTCTCGCCGCTCCTCTCGTTCCTCTCACTGTTCCTCTCGCTGTTCCCCTCACTGTTCTTCTCGCGTTCCTCTTGTCGTTCCTCTCGCCTTTCCTCTCACTCCTCTCGCTGTTTCTCTCGTTCCTCTCGCCGCTCCTCTCAGTCCTCTCACTGTTGCTCTCGCTGTTACTCTCGCTGTTCCTCTCGCCGCTTCTCTCGTTCCTCTCACTGTTTCTCTCGCTGTTCCTCTCACTGTTCTTCTCGCCGTTCCTCTCGTCGTTCCTCTCACTGTTCCTCTCGCTTTTCCTCTCGCTTTTTCTCTCGCTGTTCCTCTCGCCGTTCCTCTCGCTGTTTCTTTCGCTGTTCCTCTCGCCATTCCTCTCTCCGTTCCTCTCGCCATTCCTCTCACTGTTCCTCTCGCCGTTTCTCTCGCTGTTCGTCTCGCTGTTCCTCTCGCTCCTCTCACAGTTCCTCTCGCCGTTCCTCTCGTCGTTCCTCTCGCCGTTCCTCTCGCTCCTCTCACAGTTCCTCTCGCTGTTCCACTCGCTGTTACTCTCAAAGTTCTTCTCGCCATTCCTCTCGTCATTCCTCTCGTCGTTCCTCTCGTCGTTCCTCTCGCCATTCCTCTCGCTCCTCTCACAGTTCCTCTCGCTGTTCCTCTCACTGTTCCTCTCACCGTTCCTCTCGCTGTTACTCTCGCTGTTCCTCTCGCCGTTCGTCTCGCCGTTCCTCTCGCTCCTCTCACAGTTCCTCTCGCTGTTCCTCTCAATGTTCTTCTCGCCATTCCTCTCGTCATTCCTCTTGCTGTAACTCTCGCTCCTCTCACTGTTCCTCTCACAGTTCCTCTCGCTGTTCCTCTCACTGTTCCTCTCACTGTTCCTCTCGCCGTTCCTCTCTTCGTTCCTCTCGCCGTTCCTCTCGCTGTTCCTCTCACCATTCCTCTCGCTGCTCCTCTCGCTGTTCCTCTCGCTGTTCCTTTCATTGTTCCTCTCACCATTCCTCTCGCCGTTCCTCTCGGTGTTTATCTCACCGTTCCTCTCACTGTTCCTTTCGCTGTTCCTCTCACCGTTCCTCTCGATGTTCCTCTCGCCGTTCCTCTCACTGTTCCTCTCGATGTTCCTCTCGCTGTTCCTCTCACTGTTCTTCTCGCCGTTCCTCTCGTTGTTCCTCTCCACATTCCTCTCACAGTTCCTCTCATTGTTCCTCTCGCTGTTCCTCTCGCTGTTCCTCTCACTGTTCCACTCACCGTTCCTCTCGTTCCTCTCACTGTTCCTCTCACTGTTCCTCTCGCCGTTCCTCTCGCTCCTCTCACTGTTCCTCTCCACGTTTCTCTCGCCGTTTCTCTCGCTGTTCCTTTCACTGTTCCTCTCACTGTTCCTCTCCCTTTTCCTCTCGTCGTTCCTCTCGTCGTTCCTCTCACTGTTCCTTTCGCTCTTCCACTCACTGTTCCTCTCACTGTTCCTTTCGCTGTTCCTCCCACTGTTCCTCTCACTTTTCCTCTCGCTGTTCCTCTCACTGTTCCTTTCGCTCTTCCGCTCACTGTTCCTCTCACTGTTCCTTTCGCTGTTCCTCCCACTGTTCCTCCCACTGTTCCTCTCACTTTTCCTCTCACTGTTCCTCTCACTTTTCCTTTCGCCGTTCCTCTCGCCGTTCCTTTCGCCGTTCCTCTCACCGTTCCTCTCGCCGGACCTCTCGCTGTTGCTCTCACTTTTCCTCTCACCATTCCTCTCGCTTTTCCTCACAATGTTCCTCTCACTGTTCCTCTCAATGTTCCTCTCATTGTTCCTCTCGCCTTTCCTCTTGCTACTCTCACTGTTCCTCTCGCCGTTCCTCTTGTAGTTCCTCTCGCCGTTCCTCTCACTCCTCTTACAGTTCCTCTCGCTGTTCCTCTCACTGTTCTTCTCGCCGTTCCTCTCGTCGTTCCTCTCCACATTCCTCTCGCTCCTCTCACAGTTCCTCTCATTGTTCCTCTCACAGATCCTCTCGCCGTTCCTCTCACTGTTCCTTTCGCTGTTCCTCTCGCCATTCCTCTCGCTGTTCCTCTCGCCATTCCTCTCACTGTTCCACTCACCGTTCCTCTCGTTCCTCTCACTGTTCCTCTCACTGTTCCTCTCGCTATTCCTCTCACTGTTCCTCTCGCTGTTCTGCTCACTGTTCCTCTCGCTTTTCCCCTCACTGTTTCTCTCGCTGTTCCTCTCACTGTTCCTCTCACTGTTCCTCTCGCCGTTCCTCTCGCTGTTCCTCTCGCCGTTCCTCTCGCTGTTCCTCTCGCTGTTCCACTCGCCGTTCCTCTCACTGTTCCTCTCGCCGTTCCTCTCGCTCCTCTCGCCGTTCCTCTCGCTCCTCTCGCCGTTCCTCTTGCCTTTTCTCTCGCCGTTTCTCTCGCCGTTCCTCTCGCTGTTCCTCTCACCATTCCTCTCGCTGCTCCTCTCGCTGTTCCTCTCGCTGTTCCTTTCATTGTTCCTCTCACCATTCCTCTCGCCGTTCCTCTCGGTGTTTATCTCACCGTTCCTCTCACTGTTTCTCTCGCTGTTCCTCTCGCCGCTCCTCTCGTTCCTCTCACTGTTCCTCTCGCTGTTCCCCTCACTGTTCTTCTCGCGTTCCTCTTGTCGTTCCTCTCGCCTTTCCTCTCACTCCTCTCGCTGTTTCTCTCGTTCCTCTCGCCGCTCCTCTCAGTCCTCTCACTGTTGCTCTCGCTGTTACTCTCGCTGTTCCTCTCGCCGCTTCTCTCGTTCCTCTCACTGTTTCTCTCGCTGTTCCTCTCACTGTTCTTCTCGCCGTTCCTCTCGTCGTTCCTCTCACTGTTCCTCTCGCTTTTCCTCTCGCTTTTTCTCTCGCTGTTCCTCTCGCCGTTCCTCTCGCCGTTTCTTTCGCTGTTCCTCTCGCCATTCCGCTCTCCGTTCCTCTCGCCGTTCCTCTCACTGTTCCTCTCGCCGTTTCTCTCGCTGTTTGTCTCGCTGTTCCTCTCGCTCCTCTCACAGTTCCCCTCGCCGTTCCTCTCGTCATTCCTCTCGCCGTTCCTCTTGTCGTTCCTCTCGCCATTCCTCTCGCTCCTCTCACAGTTCCTCTCGCTGTTCCTTTCGCCGTTCCTCTCGCTCCTCTCACAGTTCCTCTCGCTGTTCCTCTCACTGTTCCTCTCACCGTTCCTCTCGCTGTTACTCTCGCTGTTCCTCTCGCCGTTCCTCTCGCCGTTCCTCTCGCTCCTCTCACAGTTCCTCTCGCTGTTCCTCTCAATGTTCTTCTCGCCATTCCTCTCGTCATTCCTCTTGCTGTAACTCTCGCTCCTCTCACTGTTCCTCTCACTGTTCCTCTCACTGTTCCTCTCACTGTTCCTCTCGCCGTTCCTCTCTTCGTTCCTCTCACTGTTCCTCTCGCTCTTCCTCTCACTGTTCCTCTCACTTTTCCCTTCACTGTACCTCTCACTGTTCCTCTGACTTTTCCTCTCGCTGTTCCTCTCGCCGTTCCTCTCACCGTTCCTCTCGCTGTTCCTTTCGCTGTTCTTCTCGCCGTTCCTCTCGCCGTTCCTCTCGCCGTTTCTCTCGCCGTTTCTCTCGCCGTTTCTCTCGCTGCTACTTTCACTGTTCCTCTCACTGTTCCTGTCCCTTTTCCCCTTGTCGTTCCTCTCGTCATTCCTCTCACTGTTCCTCTCGCTCTTCCTCTCACTGTTCCTCTCGCCGTTCCTCTCGCCGTTCCTTTCGCCGTTCCTCTCGCCGTTCCTCTTGCTGTTACTCTCACTGTTCCTCTCGCTGTTCCTCTCGCCGTTTCTCTCACCGTTCCTCTCTCTGTTCCTCTTGCTGTTCCGCTCACTGTTCCTCTCACTTTTCCTCTCGCTGTTCCTCTCCCTGTTTCTCTCGCTGTTCCTCTCACTGTTCCTCTCACTGTTCCTCTCACCGTTCCTCTCACCGTTCCTCTCACGGTTCCTTTCGCCATTCCTTTCGCTGTTCCTCTCGCTGTTCCTCTCGCTGGTCCTCTCACTGTTCCTCTCGCTGTTCCTTTCGCTGTTCCTCTCGCCGTTCCTCTCACTGTCCCTCTCGCCGTTCCTCTCAATGTTCCTCTCACTGTTCCTTTCACAATTCCTCTCGCTGGTCCTCTCACTGTTCCTCTCGCTGTTCCTTTCGCTGTTCTTCTCGCCGTTCTTCTCGCCGTTCCTCTCGCCGTTCTTCTCGCCGTTCTTCTCGCCATTCCTCTTGCCGTTCCTCTCGCTCCTTTCACTGTTCCTCTCGCCGTTTCTCTCGCCGTTTCTCTCGCCGTTTCTCTCGCCATTCCTTTCGCCGTTCCTCTCGCCGTTCCTCTCACCATTCCTCTCGCCGTTCCTCTCGCCGTTCCTCTCGCTGTTCCTCTCGCTGTTCCTCTCCCTGTTACTCTCCCTGTTCCTTTCGCTGTTCCTCTCGCCGTTCCTCTCGCGGTTCCTTTCGCCAATTCTTTCGCCGTTCCTCTCGCCGTTCCTCTCGCCATTCCTCTCGCCATTCCTCTCGCCATTCCTCTCGCCATTCCTCTCCCTGTTCCTTTCGCTGTTCCTCTCGCCGTTCCTCTCGCGGTTCCTTTCACCAATTCTTTTGCCGTTCCTCTCGCTGTTCCTCTCGCTGTTCCACTCGCTGTTCCTCTCACCGTTCCACTCACTCCTCTCGCTGTTCCTCTCACTGTTCTTCTCGCCGTTCCTCTCGTCGTTCCTCTCGCCATTCCTCTCGCTGTTCCTCTCGCCATTCCTCTCGCTGTTCCTCTCGCTGTTTCTCGCGCCGATCCTCTCGCCGTTCCTCTCGCCATTCCTCTCGCGGTTCCTTTCGCTGTTCCTCTCGCTGTTCCTCTCGCTGTTTCTCGCGCCGTTTCTCTCACTGTTCCTCTCGCCGTTCCTCTCGCTCCTCTCGCCGTTACTCTCGCCGTTTCTCTCGCCTTTTCTCTCGCCGTTCCTCTCACCGTTCCTCTCACTGCTCCTCTCACCATTCCTCTCGGTGTTCCTCTCGCTGTTCCTCTCGCTCCTCTCGCCATTCCTCTCGCTGTTCCTCTCGCTGTTCCTCTCGTCGTTCCTCTCGCTGTTCCTCTCGTCGTTCCTCTCACTGTTGCTCTCGCTCTTCCTCTCACTGTTCCTCTCACTGTTCCCTTCGCTGTACCTCTCACTGTTCCTCTGACTTTTCCTCTCGCTGTTCCTCTCGCCATTCCACTTGCCGTTCCTCTCGCCGTTGCTATCGCTGTTCCTTTCGCTGTTCCTCTCACTGTTCCTCTCGCTGTTCCTCTCACTGTTCTTCTCGCCGTTCCTCTCGCCGTTTCTCTCGCTGTTCCTTTCACTGTTCCTCTCACTGTTCCTCTCCCTTTTCCTCTCGTCGTTTCTCTCGCCGTTCCTCTCGCTGTTCCTCTCGCTGTTCCTCTCGCTGTTTCTCGCGCCGATCCTCTCACCGTTCCTCTCGCCGTTCCTCTCGCGGTTCCTTTCGCTGTTCCTCTCGCTGTTCCTCTCGCTGTTTCTCGCGCCGTTTCTCTCACTGTTCCTCTCGCCGTTCCTCTCGCTCCTCTCGCCGTTCCTCTCGCCGTTTCTCTCGCCTTTTCTCTCGCCGTTCCTCTCACTGCTCCTCTCCCCGTTTCTCTCGCCGTTTCTCTCGCTGTTCCTTTCACTGTTCCTCTCACTGTTCCTCTCCCTTTTCCTCTCGTCGTTCCTCTCGTCGTTCCTCTCACTGTTCCTTTCGCTCTTCCGCTCACTGTTCCTCTCACTGTTCCTTTTGCTGTTCCTCCCACTGTTCCTCTCACTTTTCCTCTCGCTGTTCCTCTCACTGTTCCTTTCGCTCTTCCGCTCACTGTTCCTCTCACTGTTCCTTTCGCTGTTCCTCCCACTGTTCCTCCCACTGTTCCTCTCACTTTTCCTCTCACTGTTCCTCTCACTTTTCCTTTCGCCGTTCCTCTCGCCGTTCCTTTCGCCGTTCCTCTCACCATTCCTCTCGCCGTACCTCTCGCTGTTGCTCTCACTTTTCCTCTCACCATTCCTCTCGCTTTTCCTCACAATGTTCCTCTCACTGTTCCTCTCAATGTTCCTCTCATTGTTCCTCTCGCCTTTCCTCTTGCCACTCTCACTGTTCCTCTCGCCGTTCCTCTTGTAGTTCCTCTCGCCGTTCCTCTCACTCCTCTTACAGTTCCTCTCGCTGTTCCTCTCGCTGTTCCTCTCGCTGTTCCTCTCACTGTTCTTCTCGCCGTTCCTCTCGTCATTCCTCTCCACATTCCTCTTGCTCTTCTCACAGTTCCTCTCATTGTTCCTCTCACAGATCCTCTCACTGTTCCTCTCACTGTTCCTTTCGCTGTTCCTCTCGCCATTCCTCTCGCTGTTCCTCTCGCCATTCCTCTCACTGTTCCACTCAGCGTTCCTCTCGTTCCTCTCACTGTTCCTCTCACTGTTCCTCTCGCTATTCCTCTCACTGTTCCTCTCGCTGTTCTGCTCACTGTTCGTCTCGCTTTTCCTCTCACTGTTTCTCTCGCTGTTCCTCTCACTGTTCCTCTCACTGTTCCTCTCACCGTTCCTCTCGCTGTTCCTCTCGCCGTTCCTCTCGCTGTTCCTCTCGCTGTTCCACTCGCCGTTCCTCTCACTGTTCCTCTCGCCGTTCCTCTCGCTCCTCTCGCCGTTCCTCTCGCTCCTCTCGCCGTTCCTCTCGCCTTTTCTCTCACCGTTTCTCTCGCCGTTCCTCTCGCTGTTCCTCTCACCATTCCTCTCGCTGCTCCTCTCGCTGTTCCTCTCGCTGTTCCTTTCATTGTTCCTCTCACGATTCCTCTCGCCGTTCCTCTCGGTGTTTATCTCACCGTTCCTCTCACTGTTCCTCTCGCTGTTCCTCTCGCCGCTCCTCTCGTTCCTCTCACTGTTCCTCTCGCTGTTCCCCTCACTGTTCTTCTCGCGTTCCTCTTGTCGTTCCTCTCGCCTTTCCTCTCACTCCTCTCGCTGTTTCTCTCGTTCGTCTCGCCGCTCCTCTCAGTCCTCTCACTGTTGCTCTCGTTGTTACTCTCGCTGTTCCTCTCGCCGCTTCTCTCGTTCCTCTCACTGTTTTTCTCGCTGTTCCTCTCACTGTTCTTCTCGCCGTTCCTCTCGTCGTTCCTCTCACTGTTCCTCTCGCTTTTCCTCTCGCTTTTTCTCTCGCTGTTCCTCTCGCCGTTCCTCTCGCCGTTTCTTTCGCTGTTCCTCTCGCCATTCCTCTCTCCGTTCCTCTCGCCGTTCCTCTCACTGTTCCTCTCGCCGTTTCTCTCGCTGTTCGTCTCGCTGTTCCTCTCGCTCCTCTCACAGTTCCTCTCGCCGTTCCTCTCGTCATTCCTCTCACCGTTCCTCTCGCTCCTCTCACAGTTCCTCTCGCTGTTCCACTCGCTGTTACTCTCAAAGTTCTTCTCGCCATTCCTCTCATCATTCCTCTCGTCGTTCCTCTCGTCGTTCCTCTCGCCATTCCTCTCGCTCCTCTCACAGTTCCTCTCGCTGTTCCTTTCGCCGTTCCTCTCGCTCCTCTCACAGTTCCTCTCGCTGTTCCTCTCACTGTTCCTCTCACCGTTCCTCTCGCTGTTACTCTCGCTGTTCCTCTTGCCGTTCCTCTCGCCGTTCCTCTCGCTCCCCTCACAGTTCCTCTCGCTGTTCCTCTCAATGTTCTTCTCGCCATTCCTCTCGTCATTCCTCTTGCTGTAACTCTCGCTCCTCTCACTGTTCCTCTCACAGTTCCTCTCGCTGTTCCTCTCACTGTTCCTCTCACTGTTCCTCTCGCCGTTCCTCTCTTCGTTCCTCTCACTGTTCCTCTCGCTCTTCCTCTCACTGTTCCTCTCACTTTTCCCTTCACTGTACCTCTCACTGTTCCTCTGACTTTTCCTCTCGCTGTTCCTCTCGCCGTTCCTTTCACCGTTCCTCTCGCTGTTCCTTTCGCTGTTCTTTTCGCCGTTCCTCTCGCCGTTCCTCTCGCCGTTTCTCTCGCCGTTTCTCTCGCTGCTACTTTCACTGTTCCTCTCACTGTTCCTGTCCCTTTTCCCCTCGTCGTTCCTCTCACTGTTCCTCTCGCTCTTCCTCTCACTGTTCCTCTCGCCGTTCCTCTCGCCGTTCCTTTCGCCGTTCCTCTCGCCGTTCCTCTCGCCGTTCCTCTCGCTGTTACTCTCACTGTTCCTCTTGCTGTTCCTCTCGCCGTTCCTCTCACTGTTCCTCTCTCTGTTCCTCTCGCTGTTCCGCTCACTGTTCCTCTCACTTTTCCTCTCGCTGTTCCTCTCCCCGTTTCTCTCGCTGTTCCTCTCACTGTTCCTCTCACTGTTCCTCTCACCGTTCCTCTCACCGTTCCTCTCACGGTTCCTTTCGCCATTCCTTTCGCTGTTCCTCTCGCTGTTCCTCTCGCTGGTCCTCTCACTGTTCCTCTCGCTGTTCCTTTCGCTGTTCCTCTTGCCGTTCCTCTCACTGTCCCTCTCGCCGTTCCTCTCAATGTTCCTCTCACTGTTCCTCTCACTGTTCCTCTCGCTGTTCCTTTCACTGTTCCTCTCGCCGTTCCTCTCACTGTCCCTCTCGCCGTTCCTCTCAATGTTCCTCTCACTGTTCCTTTCACTGTTCCTTTCACTGTTCCTCTCACTGTTCCTCTCGCTGTTCCTTTCGCTGTTCTTCTCGCCGTTCTTCTTGCCGTTCCTCTCGCCGTTCTTCTCGCCGTTCTTCTCGCCATTCCTCTTGCCGTTCCTCTCGCTCCTTTCACTGTTCCTCTCGCCGTTTCTCTCGCTGTTCCTTTCGCCGTTCCTCTCGCCGTTCCTCTCACCATTCCTCTCGCCGTTTCTCTCGCCGTTCCTCTCGCCATTCCTCTCGCTGTTCCTCTCGCTGTTCCTCTCCCTGTTACTCTCCCTGTTCCTTTCGCTGTCCCTCTCGCCGTTCCTCTCGCGGTTCCTTTCGCCAATTCTTTCACCGTTCCTCTCGCTGTTCCTCTCACCATTCCTCTCGCCATTCCTCTCGCCATTCCTCTCGCCATTCCTCTCCCTGTTCCTTTCGCTGTTCCTCTCGCCGTTCCTCTCGCGGTTCCTTTCGCCATTCCTCTCGCTGTTCCTCTCGCTGTTCCTCTCCCTGTTACTCTCCCTGTTCCTTTCGCTGTTCCTCTCGCCGTTCCTCTCGCGGTTCCTTTCACCAATTCTTTCGCCGTTCCTCTCGCCGTTGCTCTCACCATTCCTCTCGCCATTCCTCTCGCCATTCCTCTCGCCATTCCTCTCCCTGTTCCTTTCGCTGTTCCTGTCGCCGTTCCTCTCGCGGTTCCTTTCGCCAATTCTTTTGCCGTTCCTCTCGCTGTTCCTCTCGCTGTTCCTCTCGCCGTTTCTCTCACCGTTCCTCTCTCTGTTCCTCTTGCTGTTCCGCTCACTGTTCCTCTCACTTTTCCTCTCGCTGTTCCTCTCCCTGTTTCTCTCGCTGTTCCTCTCACTGTTCCTCTCACTGTTCCTCTCACCGTTCCTCTCACCGTTCCTCTCACGGTTCCTTTCGCCATTCCTTTCGCTGTTCCTCTCGCTGTTCCTCTCGCTGGTCCTCTCACTGTTCCTCTCGCTGTTCCTTTCGCTGTTCCTCTCGCCGTTCCTCTCACTGTCCCTCTCGCCGTTCCTCTCAATGTTCCTCTCACTGTTCCTTTCACAATTCCTCTCGCTGGTCCTCTCACTGTTCCTCTCGCTGTTCCTTTCGCTGTTCTTCTCGCCGTTCTTCTCGCCGTTCCTCTCGCCGTTCTTCTCGCCGTTCTTCTCGCCATTCCTCTTGCCGTTCCTCTCGCTCCTTTCACTGTTCCTCTCGCCGTTTCTCTCGCCGTTTCTCTCGCCGTTTCTCTCGCCATTCCTTTCGCCGTTCCTCTCGCCGTTCCTCTCACCATTCCTCTCGCCGTTCCTCTCGCCGTTCCTCTCGCTGTTCCTCTCGCTGTTCCTCTCCCTGTTACTCTCCCTGTTCCTTTCGCTGTTCCTCTCGCCGTTCCTCTCGCGGTTCCTTTCGCCAATTCTTTCGCCGTTCCTCTCGCCGTTCCTCTCGCCATTCCTCTCGCCATTCCTCTCGCCATTCCTCTCGCCATTCCTCTCCCTGTTCCTTTCGCTGTTCCTCTCGCCGTTCCTCTCGCGGTTCCTTTCACCAATTCTTTTGCCGTTCCTCTCGCTGTTCCTCTCGCTGTTCCACTCGCTGTTCCTCTCACCGTTCCACTCACTCCTCTCGCTGTTCCTCTCACTGTTCTTCTCGCCGTTCCTCTCGTCGTTCCTCTCGCCATTCCTCTCGCTGTTCCTCTCGCCATTCCTCTCGCTGTTCCTCTCGCTGTTTCTCGCGCCGATCCTCTCGCCGTTCCTCTCGCCATTCCTCTCGCGGTTCCTTTCGCTGTTCCTCTCGCTGTTCCTCTCGCTGTTTCTCGCGCCGTTTCTCTCACTGTTCCTCTCGCCGTTCCTCTCGCTCCTCTCGCCGTTACTCTCGCCGTTTCTCTCGCCTTTTCTCTCGCCGTTCCTCTCACCGTTCCTCTCACTGCTCCTCTCACCATTCCTCTCGGTGTTCCTCTCGCTGTTCCTCTCGCTCCTCTCGCCATTCCTCTCGCTGTTCCTCTCGCTGTTCCTCTCGTCGTTCCTCTCGCTGTTCCTCTCGTCGTTCCTCTCACTGTTGCTCTCGCTCTTCCTCTCACTGTTCCTCTCACTGTTCCCTTCGCTGTACCTCTCACTGTTCCTCTGACTTTTCCTCTCGCTGTTCCTCTCGCCATTCCACTTGCCGTTCCTCTCGCCGTTGCTATCGCTGTTCCTTTCGCTGTTCCTCTCACTGTTCCTCTCGCTGTTCCTCTCACTGTTCTTCTCGCCGTTCCTCTCGCCGTTTCTCTCGCTGTTCCTTTCACTGTTCCTCTCACTGTTCCTCTCCCTTTTCCTCTCGTCGTTTCTCTCGCCGTTCCTCTCGCTGTTCCTCTCGCTGTTCCTCTCGCTGTTTCTCGCGCCGATCCTCTCACCGTTCCTCTCGCCGTTCCTCTCGCGGTTCCTTTCGCTGTTCCTCTCGCTGTTCCTCTCGCTGTTTCTCGCGCCGTTTCTCTCACTGTTCCTCTCGCCGTTCCTCTCGCACCTCTCGCCGTTCCTCTCGCCGTTTCTCTCGCCTTTTCTCTCGCCGTTCCTCTCACTGCTCCTCTCCCCGTTTCTCTCGCCGTTTCTCTCGCTGTTCCTTTCACTGTTCCTCTCACTGTTCCTCTCCCTTTTCCTCTCGTCGTTCCTCTCGTCGTTCCTCTCACTGTTCCTTTCGCTCTTCCGCTCACTGTTCCTCTCACTGTTCCTTTTGCTGTTCCTCCCACTGTTCCTCTCACTTTTCCTCTCGCTGTTCCTCTCACTGTTCCTTTCGCTCTTCCGCTCACTGTTCCTCTCACTGTTCCTTTCGCTGTTCCTCCCACTGTTCCTCCCACTGTTCCTCTCACTTTTCCTCTCACTGTTCCTCTCACTTTTCCTTTCGCCGTTCCTCTCGCCGTTCCTTTCGCCGTTCCTCTCACCATTCCTCTCGCCGTACCTCTCGCTGTTGCTCTCACTTTTCCTCTCACCATTCCTCTCGCTTTTCCTCACAATGTTCCTCTCACTGTTCCTCTCAATGTTCCTCTCATTGTTCCTCTCGCCTTTCCTCTTGCCACTCTCACTGTTCCTCTCGCCGTTCCTCTTGTAGTTCCTCTCGCCGTTCCTCTCACTCCTCTTACAGTTCCTCTCGCTGTTCCTCTCGCTGTTCCTCTCGCTGTTCCTCTCACTGTTCTTCTCGCCGTTCCTCTCGTCATTCCTCTCCACATTCCTCTTGCTCTTCTCACAGTTCCTCTCATTGTTCCTCTCACAGATCCTCTCACTGTTCCTCTCACTGTTCCTTTCGCTGTTCCTCTCGCCATTCCTCTCGCTGTTCCTCTCGCCATTCCTCTCACTGTTCCACTCAGCGTTCCTCTCGTTCCTCTCACTGTTCCTCTCACTGTTCCTCTCGCTATTCCTCTCACTGTTCCTCTCGCTGTTCTGCTCACTGTTCGTCTCGCTTTTCCTCTCACTGTTTCTCTCGCTGTTCCTCTCACTGTTCCTCTCACTGTTCCTCTCACCGTTCCTCTCGCTGTTCCTCTCGCCGTTCCTCTCGCTGTTCCTCTCGCTGTTCCACTCGCCGTTCCTCTCACTGTTCCTCTCGCCGTTCCTCTCGCTCCTCTCGCCGTTCCTCTCGCTCCTCTCGCCGTTCCTCTCGCCTTTTCTCTCACCGTTTCTCTCGCCGTTCCTCTCGCTGTTCCTCTCACCATTCCTCTCGCTGCTCCTCTCGCTGTTCCTCTCGCTGTTCCTTTCATTGTTCCTCTCACGATTCCTCTCGCCGTTCCTCTCGGTGTTTATCTCACCGTTCCTCTCACTGTTCCTCTCGCTGTTCCTCTCGCCGCTCCTCTCGTTCCTCTCACTGTTCCTCTCGCTGTTCCCCTCACTGTTCTTCTCGCGTTCCTCTTGTCGTTCCTCTCGCCTTTCCTCTCACTCCTCTCGCTGTTTCTCTCGTTCGTCTCGCCGCTCCTCTCAGTCCTCTCACTGTTGCTCTCGTTGTTACTCTCGCTGTTCCTCTCGCCGCTTCTCTCGTTCCTCTCACTGTTTTTCTCGCTGTTCCTCTCACTGTTCTTCTCGCCGTTCCTCTCGTCGTTCCTCTCACTGTTCCTCTCGCTTTTCCTCTCGCTTTTTCTCTCGCTGTTCCTCTCGCCGTTCCTCTCGCCGTTTCTTTCGCTGTTCCTCTCGCCATTCCTCTCTCCGTTCCTCTCGCCGTTCCTCTCACTGTTCCTCTCGCCGTTTCTCTCGCTGTTCGTCTCGCTGTTCCTCTCGCTCCTCTCACAGTTCCTCTCGCCGTTCCTCTCGTCATTCCTCTCACCGTTCCTCTCGCTCCTCTCACAGTTCCTCTCGCTGTTCCACTCGCTGTTACTCTCAAAGTTCTTCTCGCCATTCCTCTCATCATTCCTCTCGTCGTTCCTCTCGTCGTTCCTCTCGCCATTCCTCTCGCTCCTCTCACAGTTCCTCTCGCTGTTCCTTTCGCCGTTCCTCTCGCTCCTCTCACAGTTCCTCTCGCTGTTCCTCTCACTGTTCCTCTCACCGTTCCTCTCGCTGTTACTCTCGCTGTTCCTCTTGCCGTTCCTCTCGCCGTTCCTCTCGCTCCCCTCACAGTTCCTCTCGCTGTTCCTCTCAATGTTCTTCTCGCCATTCCTCTCGTCATTCCTCTTGCTGTAACTCTCGCTCCTCTCACTGTTCCTCTCACAGTTCCTCTCGCTGTTCCTCTCACTGTTCCTCTCACTGTTCCTCTCGCCGTTCCTCTCTTCGTTCCTCTCACTGTTCCTCTCGCTCTTCCTCTCACTGTTCCTCTCACTTTTCCCTTCACTGTACCTCTCACTGTTCCTCTGACTTTTCCTCTCGCTGTTCCTCTCGCCGTTCCTTTCACCGTTCCTCTCGCTGTTCCTTTCGCTGTTCTTTTCGCCGTTCCTCTCGCCGTTCCTCTCGCCGTTTCTCTCGCCGTTTCTCTCGCTGCTACTTTCACTGTTCCTCTCACTGTTCCTGTCCCTTTTCCCCTCGTCGTTCCTCTCACTGTTCCTCTCGCTCTTCCTCTCACTGTTCCTCTCGCCGTTCCTCTCGCCGTTCCTTTCGCCGTTCCTCTCGCCGTTCCTCTCGCCGTTCCTCTCGCTGTTACTCTCACTGTTCCTCTTGCTGTTCCTCTCGCCGTTCCTCTCACTGTTCCTCTCTCTGTTCCTCTCGCTGTTCCGCTCACTGTTCCTCTCACTTTTCCTCTCGCTGTTCCTCTCCCCGTTTCTCTCGCTGTTCCTCTCACTGTTCCTCTCACTGTTCCTCTCACCGTTCCTCTCACCGTTCCTCTCACGGTTCCTTTCGCCATTCCTTTCGCTGTTCCTCTCGCTGTTCCTCTCGCTGGTCCTCTCACTGTTCCTCTCGCTGTTCCTTTCGCTGTTCCTCTTGCCGTTCCTCTCACTGTCCCTCTCGCCGTTCCTCTCAATGTTCCTCTCACTGTTCCTCTCACTGTTCCTCTCGCTGTTCCTTTCACTGTTCCTCTCGCCGTTCCTCTCACTGTCCCTCTCGCCGTTCCTCTCAATGTTCCTCTCACTGTTCCTTTCACTGTTCCTTTCACTGTTCCTCTCACTGTTCCTCTCGCTGTTCCTTTCGCTGTTCTTCTCGCCGTTCTTCTTGCCGTTCCTCTCGCCGTTCTTCTCGCCGTTCTTCTCGCCATTCCTCTTGCCGTTCCTCTCGCTCCTTTCACTGTTCCTCTCGCCGTTTCTCTCGCTGTTCCTTTCGCCGTTCCTCTCGCCGTTCCTCTCACCATTCCTCTCGCCGTTTCTCTCGCCGTTCCTCTCGCCATTCCTCTCGCTGTTCCTCTCGCTGTTCCTCTCCCTGTTACTCTCCCTGTTCCTTTCGCTGTCCCTCTCGCCGTTCCTCTCGCGGTTCCTTTCGCCAATTCTTTCACCGTTCCTCTCGCTGTTCCTCTCACCATTCCTCTCGCCATTCCTCTCGCCATTCCTCTCGCCATTCCTCTCCCTGTTCCTTTCGCTGTTCCTCTCGCCGTTCCTCTCGCGGTTCCTTTCGCCATTCCTCTCGCTGTTCCTCTCGCTGTTCCTCTCCCTGTTACTCTCCCTGTTCCTTTCGCTGTTCCTCTCGCCGTTCCTCTCGCGGTTCCTTTCGCCAATTCTTTCGCCGTTCCTCTCGCCGTTGCTCTCACCATTCCTCTCGCCATTCCTCTCGCCATTCCTCTCGCCATTCCTCTCCCTGTTCCTTTCGCTGTTCCTGTCGCCGTTCCTCTCGCGGTTCCTTTCGCCAATTCTTTTGCCGTTCCTCTCGCTGTTCCTCTCGCTGTTCCACTCGCTGTTCCTCTCACCGTTCCACTCACTCCTCTCGCTGTTCCTCTCACTGTTCTTCTCGCCGTTCCTCTCGTCGTTCCTCTCGCCATTCCTCTCGCTGTTCCTCTCGCCATTCCTCTCACTGTTCCACTCACCGTTCCTCTCGTTCCTCTCACTGTTCCTCTCGCTGTTTCTCTCGCTGTTCCTCTCACTGTTCCTCTCACTGTTCCTCTCGCCGTTCCTCTCGCCGTTCCTCTCGCTGTTCCTCTCGCTGTTTCTCGCGCCGATCCTCTCGTCGTTCCTCTCGCCGTTCCTCTCGCGGTTCCTTTCGCTGTTCCTCTCGCTGTTCCTCTCGCTGTTTCTCGCGCCGTTTCTCTCACTGTTCCTCTCGCCGTTCCTCTCGCTCCTCTCACTGCTCCTCTCGCTGTTCCCCTCACTGTTCTTCTCGCGTTCCTCTTGTCGTTCCTCTCGCCTTTCCTCTCACTCCTCTCGCTGTTTCTCTCGTTCCTCTCGCCGCTCCTCTCAGTCCTCTCACTGTTGCTCTCGCTGTTACTCTCGCTGTTCCTCTCGCCGCTTCTCTCGTTCCTCTCACTGTTTCTCTCGCTGTTCCTCTCACTGTTCTTCTCGCCGTTCCTCTTGTCGTTCCTCTCACTGTTCCTCTCGCTTTTCCTCTCGCTTTTTCTCTCGCTGTTCCTCTCGCCGTTCCTCTCGCCGTTTCTTTCGCTGTTCCTCTCGCCATTCCTCTCTCCGTTCCTCTCGCCATTCCTCTCACTGTTCCTCTCGCCGTTTCTCTCGCTGTTCGTCTCGCTGTTCCTCTCGCTCCTCTCACAGTTCCTCTCGCCATTCCTCTCGTCGTTCCTCTCGCCGTTCCTCTTGCTCCTCTCACAGTTCCTCTCGCTGTTCCACTCGCTGTTACTCTCAAAGTTCTTCTCGCCATTCCTCTCGTCATTCCTCTCGTCGTTCCTCTCGTCGTTCCTCTCGCCATTCCTCTCGCTCCTCTCACAGTTCCTCTCGCTGTTCCTTTCGCCGTTCCTCTCGCTCCTCTCACAGTTCCTCTCGCTGTTCCTCTCACTGTTCCTCTCACCGTTCCTCTCGCTGTTCCTCTCGCTGTTCCTCTCGCTGTTCCTCTCGCCGTTCCTCTCGCTCCTCTCACAGTTCCTCTCGCTGTTCCTCTCAATGTTCTTCTCGCCATTCCTCTCGTCATTCCTCTTGCTATAACTCTCGCTCCTCTCACTGTTCCTCTCACAGTTCCTCTCGCTGTTCCTCTCACTGTTCCTCTCACTGTTCCTCTCGCCGTTCCTCTCTTCGTTCCTCTCGCCGTTCCTCTCGCTGTTCCTCTCACCATTCCTCTCGCTGCTCCTCTCGCTGTTCCTCTCGCTGTTCCTTTCATTGTTCCTCTCACCATTCCTCTCGCCGTTCCTCTCGGTGTTTATCTCACCGTTCCTCTCACTGTTCCTTTCGCTGTTCCTCTCACCGTTCCTCTCGATGTTCCTCTCGCCGTTCCTCTCACTGTTCCTCTCGATGTTCGTCTCGCTGTTCCTCTCACTGTTCTTCTCGCCGTTCCTCTCGTTGTTCCTCTCCACATTCCTCTCACAGTTCCTCTCATTGTTCCTCTCGCTGTTCCTCTCGCTGTTCCTCTCACTGTTCCACTCACCGTTCCTCTCGTTCCTCTCACTGTTCCTCTCACTGTTCCTCTCGCCGTTCCTCTCGCTCCTCTCACTGTTCCTCTCCCCGTTTCTCTCGCCGTTTCTCTCGCTGTTCCTTTCACTGTTCCTCTCACTGTTCCTCTCCCTTTTCCTCTCGTCGTTCCTCTCGTCGTTCCTCTCACTGTTCCTTTCGCTCTTCCACTCACTGTTCCTCTCACTGTTCCTTTCGCTGTTCCTCCCACTGTTCCTCTCACTTTTCCTCTTGCTGTTCCTCTCACTGTTCCTTTCGCTCTTCCGCTCACTGTTCCTCTCACTGTTCCTTTCGCTGTTCCTCCCACTGTTCCTCCCACTGTTCCTCTCACTTTTCCTCTCACTGTTCCTCTCACTTTTCCTTTCGCCGTTCCTCTCGCCGTTCCTTTCGCCGTTCCTCTCACCGTTCCTCTCGCCGGACCTCTCGCTGTTGCTCTCACTTTTCCTCTCACCATTCCTCTCGCTTTTCCTCACAATGTTCCTCTCACTGTTCCTCTCAATGTTCCTCTCATTGTTCCTCTCGCCTTTCCTCTTGCTACTCTCACTGTTCCTCTCGCCGTTCCTCTTGTAGTTCCTCTCGCCGTTCCTCTCACTCCTCTTACAGTTCCTCTCGCTGTTCCTCTCGCTGTTCCTCTCGCTGTTCCTCTCACTGTTCTTCTCGCCGTTCCTCTCGTCGTTCCTCTCCACATTCCTCTCGCTCCTCTCACAGTTCCTCTCATTGTTCCTCTCACAGATCCTCTCGCCGTTCCTCTCACTGTTCCTTTCGCTGTTCCTCTCGCCATTCCTCTCGCTGTTCCTCTCGCCATTCCTCTCACTGTTCCACTCACCGTTCCTCTCGTTCCTCTCACTGTTCCTCTCACTGTTCCTCTCGCTATTCCTCTCACTGTTCCTCTCGCTGTTCTGCTCACTGTTCCTCGCGCTTTTCCTCTCACTGTTTCTCTCGCTGTTCCTCTCACTGTTCCTCTCACTGTTCCTCTCGCCGTTCCTCTCGCTGTTCCTCTCGCCGTTCCTCTCGCTGTTCCTCTCGCTGTTCCACTCGCCGTTCCTCTCACTGTTCCTCTCGCCGTTTCTCTCGCTCCTCTCGCCGTTCCTCTCGCTCCTCTCGCCGTTCCTCTCACCTTTTCTCTCGCCGTTTCTCTCGCCGTTCCTCTCGCTGTTCCTCTCACCATTCCTCTCGCTGCTCCTCTCGCTGTTCCTCTCGCTGTTCCTTTCATTGTTCCTCTCACCATTCCTCTCGCCGTTCCTCTCGGTGTTTATCTCACCGTTCCTCTCACTGTTTCTCTCGCTGTTCCTCTCGCCGCTCCTCTCATTCCTCTCACTGTTCCTCTCACTGTTCCTCTCGCCGCTCCTCTCGTTCCTCTCACTGTTCCTCTCGCTGTTCCCCTCACTGTTCTTCTCGCGTTCCTCTTGTCGTTCCTCTCGCCTTTCCTCTCACTCCTCTCGCTGTTTCTCTCGTTCCTCTCGCCGCTCCTCTCAGTCCTCTCACTGTTGCTCTCGCTGTTACTCTCGCTGTTCCTCTCGCCGCTTCTCTCGTTCCTCTCACTGTTTCTCTCGTTGTTCCTCTCACTGTTCTTCTCGTCGTTCCTCTCGCCATTCCTCTCGCTCCTCTCACAGTTCCTCTCGCTGTTCCTTTCGCCATTCCTCTCGCACCTCTCACAGTTCCTCTCGCTGTTCCTCTCACTGTTCCTCTCACCGTTCCTCTCGCTGTTACTCTCGCTGTTCCTCTCGCCGTTCCTCTCGCCGTTCCTCTCGCTCCTCTCACAGTTCCTCTCGCTGTTCCTCTCAATGTTCTTCTCGCCATTCCTCTCGTCATTCCTCTTGCTGTAACTCTCGCTCCTCTCACTGTTCCTCTCACAGTTCCTCTCGCTGTTCCCCTCACTGTTCCTCTCACTGTTCCTCTCGCCGTTCCTCTCTTCGTTCCTCTCACTGTTCCTCTCGCTCTTCCTCTCACTGTTCCTCTCACTTTTCCCTTCACTGTACCTCTCACTGTTCCTCTGACTTTTCCTCTCGCTGTTCCTCTCGCCGTTCCTCTCACCGTTCCTCTCGCTGTTCCTTTCGCTGTTCTTCTCGCCGTTCCTCTCGCCGTTTCTCTCGCCGTTTCTCTCGCTGCTACTTTCACTGTTCCTCTCACTGTTCCTGTCCCTTTTCCCCTTGTCGTTCCTCTCGTCGTTCCTCTCACTGTTCCTCTCGCCGTTCCTTTCGCCGTTCCTCTCGCCGTTCCTCTCGCTGTTACTCTCACTGTTCCTCTCGCTGTTCCTCTCGCCGTTCCTCTCACCGTTCCTCTCTCTGTTCCTCTTGCTGTTCCGCTCACTGTTCCTCTCACTTTTCCTCTCGCTGTTCCTCTCCCTGTTTCTCTCGCTGTTCCTCTCACTGTTCCTCTCACCGTTCCTCTCACGGTTCCTTTCGCCATTCCTTTCGCTGTTCCTCTCGCTGTTCCTCTCGCTGGTCCTCTCACTGTTCCTCTCGCTGTTCCTTTCGCTGTTCCTCTCGCCGTTCCTCTCACTGTCCCTCTTGCCGTTCCTCTCAATGTTCCTCTCACTGTTCCTTTCACTGTTCCTCTCACTGTTCCTTTCACTGTTCCTCTCACTGTTCCTCTCGCTGTTCCTTTCGCTGTTCTTCTCGCCATTCTTCTCGCCGTTCCTCTCGCCGTTCTTCTCGCCCTTCTTCTCGCCATTCCTCTTGCCGTTCCTCTCGCTCCTTTCACTGTTCCTCTCGCCGTTTCTCTCGCCGTTTCTCTCGCCGTTCCTTTTGCCGTTCCTCTCGCCGTTCCTCTCACCATTCCTCTCGCCGTTTCTCTCGCCGTTCCTCTCGCCGTTCCTCTCGCTGTTCCTCTCGCTGTTCCTCTCCCTGTTACTCTCCCTGTTCCTTTTGCTGTTCCTCTCGCCGTTCCTCTCGCGGTTCCTTTCGCCAATTCTTTCGCCGTTCCTCTCGCCGTTCCTCTCGCCATTCCTCTCGCCATTCCTCTCGCCATTCCTCTCGCCATTCCTCTCCCTGTTCCTTTCGCTGTTCCTCTCGCCGTTCCTCTCGCGGTTCCTTTCGCCAATTCTTTTGCCGTTCCTCTCGCTGTTCCTCTCGCTGTTCCACTCGCTGTTCCTCTCACCGTTCCACTCACTCCTCTCGCTGTTTCTCTCACTGTTCTTCTCGCCGTTCCTCTCGTCGTTCCTCTCGCCATTCCTCTCGCTGTTCCTCTCGCCATTCCTCTCGCTGTTCCTCTCGCCATTCCTCTCACTGTTCCACTCACTGTTCCTCTCGTTCCTCTCACTGTTCCTCTCGCTGTTTCTCTCGCTGTTCCTCTCACTGTTCCTCTCACTGTTCCTCTCACCGTTCCTCTCGCCGTTCCTCTCGCTGTTCCTCTCGCTGTTCCTCTCGCTGTTTCTCGCGCCGATCCTCTCGCCGTTCCTCTCGCCGTTCCTCTCGCGGTTCCTTTCGCTGTTCCTCTCGCTGTTCCTCTCGCTGTTTCTCGCGCCGTTTCTCTCACTGTTCCTCTCGCCGTTCCTCTCGCTCCTCTCGCCGTTCCTCTCGCCGTTTCTCTCGCCTTTTCTCTCGCCGTTCCTCTCACCGTTCCTCTCACTGCTCCTCTCACCATTCCTCTCGGCGTTCCTCTCGCTGTTCCTCTCGCTCCTCTCGCCATTCCTCTCGCTGTTCCTCTCGCTGTTCCTCTCGTTGTTCCTCTCACTGTTGCTCTCGCTCTTCCTCTCACTGTTCCTCTCACTGTTCCCTTCGCTGTATCTCTCACTGTTCCTCTGACATTTCCTCTCACTGTTCCTCTCGCCATTCCGCTTGCCGTTCCTCTCGCCGTTGCTATCGCTGTTCCTTTCGCTGTTCCTCTCACTGTTCCTCTCGCTGTTCCTCTCACTGTTCTTCTCGCCGTTCCTCTCGCCGTTTCTCTCGCTGTTCCTTTCACTGTTCCTCTCACTGTTCCTCTCCCTTTTCCTCTCGTCGTTTCTCTCGCCGTTTCTCTCGCTGTTCCTCTCACTGTTCCTCTCACTGTTCCTCTCGCCGTTCCTCTCGCTGTTCCTCTCGCTGTTCCTCTCGCTGTTTCTCGCGCCGATCCTCTCGCCGTTCCTCTCGCCGTTCCTCTCGCGGTTCCTTTCGCTGTTCCTCTCGCTGTTCCTCTCGCTGTTTCTCGCGCCGTTTCTCTCACTGTTCCTCTCGCCGTTCCTCTCGCTCCTCTCGCCGTTCCTCTCGCCGTTTCTCTCGCCTTTTCTCTCGCCGTTCCTCTCACTGCTCCTCTCCCCGTTTCTCTCGCCGTTTCTCTCGCTGTTCCTTTCACTGTTCCTCTCACTGTTCCTCTCCCTTTTCCTCTCGTCGTTCCTCTCGTCGTTCCTCTCACTGTTCCTTTCGCTCTTCCGCTCACTGTTCATCTCACTGTTCCTTTCGCTGTTCCTCCCACTGTTCCTCTCACTTTTCCTCTCGCTGTTCCTCTCACTGTTCCTTTCGCTCTTCCGCTCACTGTTCCTCTCACTGTTCCTTTCGCTGTTCCTCCCACTGTTCCTCCCACTGTTCCTCTCACTTTTCCTCTCACTGTTCCTCTCACTTTTCCTTTCGCCGTTCCTCTCGCCGTTCCTTTCGCTGTTCCTCTCACCGTTCCTCTCGCCGGACCTCTCGCTGTTGCTCTCACTTTTCCTCTCACCATTCCTCTCGCTTTTCCTCACAATGTTCCTCTCACTGTTCCTCTCAATGTTCCTCTCATTGTTCCTCTCGCCTTTCCTCTTGCCACTCTCACTGTTCCTCTCGCCGTTCCTCTTGTAGTTCCTCTCGCCGTTCCTCTCACTCCTCTTACAGTTCCTCTCGCTGTTCCTCTCGCTGTTCCTCTCGCTGTTCCTCTCACTGTTCTTCTCGCCGTTCCTCTCGTCATTCCTCTCCACATTCCTCTTGCTCTTCTCACAGTTCCTCTCATTGTTCCTCTCACAGATCCTCTCACCGTTCCTCTCACTGTTCCTTTCGCTGTTCCTCTCGCCATTCCTCTCGCTGTTCCTCTCGCCATTCCTCTCGCTGTTCCACTCACCGTTCCTCTCGTTCCTCTCACTGTTCCTCTCACTGTTCCTCTCGCTATTCCTCTCACTGTTCCTCTCGCTGTTCTGCTCACTGTTCCTCTCGCTTTTCCTCTCACTGTTTCTCTCGCTGTTCCTCTCACTGTTCCTCTCACTGTTCCTCTCACCGTTCCTCTCGCTGTTCCTCTCGCCGTTCCTCTCGCTGTTCCTCTCGCTGTTCCACTCGCCGTTCCTCTCACTGTTCCTCTCGCCGTTCCTCTCGCTCCTCTCGCCGTTCCTCTCGCTCCTCTCGCCGTTCCTCTCGCCTTTTCTCTCGCCGTTTCTCTCGCCGTTCCTCTCGCTGTTCCTCTCACCATTCCTCTCGCTGCTCCTCTCGCTGTTCCTCTCGCTGTTCCTTTCATTGTTCCTCTCACCATTCCTCTCGCCGTTCCTCTCGGTGTTTATCTCACCGTTCCTCTCACTGTTCCTCTCGCTGTTCCTCTCGCCGCTCCTCTCGTTCCTCTCACTGTTCCTCTCGCTGTTCCCCTCACTGTTATTCTCGCGTTCCTCTTGTCGTTCCTCTCGCCTTTCCTCTCACTCCTCTCGCTGTTTCTCTCGTTCCTCTCGCCGCTCCTCTCAGTCCTCTCACTGTTGCTCTCATTGTTACTCTCGCTGTTCCTCTCGCCGCTTCTCCAATTCCAATTCCAATTCCAATTAAAATGCTTTATTGGCATGAAAGTTTACAGAGAACCATATTGCCAAAGCTTACATAGCAAAAAGGTACAGTTTTCCAACATTCTGTAGGTGTCAATCGATTTGACATTTGTTGGGTACATACAATATTACTTTTAAACAATATTAATTTTAAACAGTCTTTGTACTTCATTTGGTACGTTCAATATTAATTTTAAACAGTCTTAATTTTAAACAGTCCTCAGGTTGTGACATGTTGTTACATATTTGGCCCCAAGGTATGGTCTGTCTCCTTCTCCTAGGACTAATCTCAATTTTGACAGATCATCCAATTCCTTGAAATCTGGGGTTGTTTGGCTTAGCTTGTTGAATAATATGTTTCTTGATGTGTTGAATTTTTCGCATTTTAGGAGGAAATGCATTTCTGTTTCAACCTCGCCAGCCAGACATTGATCGCATATTCTATTCTCTCTAGGCTGCCAGGATTTCTTGTTCCTCTCACTGTTTTTCTCGCTGTTCCTCTCACTGTTCTTCTCGCCGTTCCTCTCTTCGTTCCTCTCACTGTTCCTCTCGCTCTTCCTCTCACTGTTCCTCTCACTTTTCCCTTCACTGTACCTCTCACTGTTCCTCTGACTTTTCCTCTCGCTGTTCCTCTCGCCGTTCCTTTCACCGTTCCTCTCGCTGTTCCTTTCGCTGTTCTTCTCGCCGTTCCTCTCGCCGTTCCTCTCGCCGTTTCTCTCGCCGTTTCTCTCGCTGCTACTTTCACTGTTCCTCTCACTGTTCCTGTCCCTTTTCCCCTCGTCGTTCCTCTCACTGTTCCTCTCGCTCTTCCTCTCACTGTTCCTCTCGCCGTTCCTCTCGCCGTTCCTTTCGCCGTTCCTCTTGCCGTTCCTCTCGCCGTTCCTCTCGCTGTTACTCTCACTGTTCCTCTTGCTGTTCCTCTCGCCGTTCCTCTCACTGTTCCTCTCTCTGTTCCTCTCGCTGTTCCGCTCACTGTTCCTCTCACTTTTCCTCTCGCTGTTCCTCTCCCTGTTTCTCTCGCTGTTCCTCTCACTGTTCCTCTCACTGTTCCTCTCACCGTTCCTCTCACCGTTCCTCTCACGGTTCCTTTCGCCATTCCTTTCGCTGTTCCTCTCGCTGTTCCTCTCGCTGGTCCTCTCACTGTTCCTCTCGCTGTTCCTTTCGCTGTTCCTCTCGCCGTTCCTCTCACTGTCCCTCTCGCCGTTCCTCTCAATGTTCCTCTCACTGTTCCTCTCACTGTTCCTCTCGCTGTTCCTTTCACTGTTCCTCTCGCCGTTCCTCTCACTGTCCCTCTCGCCGTTCCTCTCAATGTTCCTCTCACTGTTCCTTTCACTGTTCCTCTCACTGTTCCTTTCACTGTTCCTCTCACTGTTCCTCTCGCTGTTCCTTTCGCTGTTCTTCTCGCCGTTCTTCTTGCCGTTCCTCTCGCCGTTCTTCTCGCCGTTCTTCTCGCCATTCCTCTTGCCGTTCCTCTCGCTCCTTTCACTGTTCCTCTCGCCGTTTCTCTCGCTGTTCCTTTCGCCGTTCCTCTCGCCGTTCCTCTCACCATTCCTCTCGCCGTTTCTCTCGCCGTTCCTCTCGCCATTCCTCTCGCTGTTCCTCTCGCTGTTCCTCTCCCTGTTACTCTCCCTGTTCCTTTCGCTGTCCCTCTCGCCGTTCCTCTCGCGGTTCCTTTCGCCAATTCTTTCACCGTTCCTCTCGCCGTTCCTCTCGCCATTCCTCTCGCCATTCCTCTCGCCATTCCTCTCGCCATTCCTCTCCCTGTTCCTTTCGCTGTTCCTCTCGCCGTTCCTCTCGCGGTTCCTTTTGCCATTCCTCTCGCTGTTCCTCTCGCTGTTCCTCTCCCTGTTACTCTCCCTGTTCCTTTCGCCGTTCCTCTCGCGGTTCCTTTCGCCAATTCTTTCGCCATTCCTCTCGCCGTTCCTCTCACCATTCCTCTCGCCATTCCTCTCGCCATTCCTCTCGCCATTCCTCTCCCTGTTCCTTTCGCTGTTCCTGTCGCCGTTCCTCTCGCGGTTCCTTTCGCCAATTCTTTTGCCGTTCCGCTCGCTGTTCCTCTCGCTGTTCCACTCGCTGTTCCTCTCACCGTTCCACTCACTCCTCTCGCTGTTCCTCTCACTGTCCTTCTCGCCGTTCCTCTCGTCGTTCCTCTCGCCATTCCTCTCGCTGTTCCTCTCGCCATTCCTCTCACTGTTCCACTCACCGTTCCTCTCGTTCCTCTCGCTGTTACTCTCGCTGTTCCTCTCGCCGTTCCTCTCGCCGTTCCTCTCGCTCCTCTCACAGTTCCTCTCGCTGTTCCTCTCAATGTTCTTCTCGCCATTCCTCTCGTCATTCCTCTTGCTGTAACTCTCGCTCCTCTCACTGTTCCTCTCACAGTTCCTCTCGCTGTTCCCCTCACTGTTCCTCTCACTGTTCCTCTCGCCGTTCCTCTCTTCGTTCCTCTCACTGTTCCTCTCGCTCTTCCTCTCACTGTTCCTCTCACTTTTCCCTTCACTGTACCTCTCACTGTTCCTCTGACTTTTCCTCTCGCTGTTCCTCTCGCCGTTCCTCTCACCGTTCCTCTCGCTGTTCCTTTCGCTGTTCTTCTCGCCGTTCCTCTCGCCGTTTCTCTCGCCGTTTCTCTCGCTGCTACTTTCACTGTTCCTCTCACTGTTCCTGTCCCTTTTCCCCTTGTCGTTCCTCTCGTCGTTCCTCTCACTGTTCCTCTCGCCGTTCCTTTCGCCGTTCCTCTCGCCGTTCCTCTCGCTGTTACTCTCACTGTTCCTCTCGCTGTTCCTCTCGCCGTTCCTCTCACCGTTCCTCTCTCTGTTCCTCTTGCTGTTCCGCTCACTGTTCCTCTCACTTTTCCTCTCGCTGTTCCTCTCCCTGTTTCTCTCGCTGTTCCTCTCACTGTTCCTCTCACCGTTCCTCTCGCCGGACCTCTCGCTGTTGCTCTCACTTTTCCTCTCACCATTCCTCTCGCTTTTCCTCACAATGTTCCTCTCACTGTTCCTCTCAATGTTCCTCTCATTGTTCCTCTCGCCTTTCCTCTTGCCACTCTCACTGTTCCTCTCGCCGTTCCTCTTGTAGTTCCTCTCGCCGTTCCTCTCACTCCTCTTACAGTTCCTCTCGCTGTTCCTCTCGCTGTTCCTCTCGCTGTTCCTCTCACTGTTCTTCTCGCCGTTCCTCTCGTCATTCCTCTCCACATTCCTCTTGCTCTTCTCACAGTTCCTCTCATTGTTCCTCTCACAGATCCTCTCACCGTTCCTCTCACTGTTCCTTTCGCTGTTCCTCTCGCCATTCCTCTCGCTGTTCCTCTCGCCATTCCTCTCGCTGTTCCACTCACCGTTCCTCTCGTTCCTCTCACTGTTCCTCTCACTGTTCCTCTCGCTATTCCTCTCACTGTTCCTCTCGCTGTTCTGCTCACTGTTCCTCTCGCTTTTCCTCTCACTGTTTCTCTCGCTGTTCCTCTCACTGTTCCTCTCACTGTTCCTCTCACCGTTCCTCTCGCTGTTCCTCTCGCCGTTCCTCTCGCTGTTCCTCTCGCTGTTCCACTCGCCGTTCCTCTCACTGTTCCTCTCGCCGTTCCTCTCGCTCCTCTCGCCGTTCCTCTCGCTCCTCTCGCCGTTCCTCTCGCCTTTTCTCTCGCCGTTTCTCTCGCCGTTCCTCTCGCTGTTCCTCTCACCATTCCTCTCGCTGCTCCTCTCGCTGTTCCTCTCGCTGTTCCTTTCATTGTTCCTCTCACCATTCCTCTCGCCGTTCCTCTCGGTGTTTATCTCACCGTTCCTCTCACTGTTCCTCTCGCTGTTCCTCTCGCCGCTCCTCTCGTTCCTCTCACTGTTCCTCTCGCTGTTCCCCTCACTGTTATTCTCGCGTTCCTCTTGTCGTTCCTCTCGCCTTTCCTCTCACTCCTCTCGCTGTTTCTCTCGTTCCTCTCGCCGCTCCTCTCAGTCCTCTCACTGTTGCTCTCATTGTTACTCTCGCTGTTCCTCTCGCCGCTTCTCCAATTCCAATTCCAATTCCAATTAAAATGCTTTATTGGCATGAAAGTTTACAGAGAACCATATTGCCAAAGCTTACATAGCAAAAAGGTACAGTTTTCCAACATTCTGTAGGTGTCAATCGATTTGACATTTGTTGGGTACATACAATATTACTTTTAAACAATATTAATTTTAAACAGTCTTTGTACTTCATTTGGTACGTTCAATATTAATTTTAAACAGTCTTAATTTTAAACAGTCCTCAGGTTGTGACATGTTGTTACATATTTGGCCCCAAGGTATGGTCTGTCTCCTTCTCCTAGGACTAATCTCAATTTTGACAGATCATCCAATTCCTTGAAATCTGGGGTTGTTTGGCTTAGCTTGTTGAATAATATGTTTCTTGATGTGTTGAATTTTTCGCATTTTAGGAGGAAATGCATTTCTGTTTCAACCTCGCCAGCCAGACATTGATCGCATATTCTATTCTCTCTAGGCTGCCAGGATTTCTTGTTCCTCTCACTGTTTTTCTCGCTGTTCCTCTCACTGTTCTTCTCGCCGTTCCTCTCTTCGTTCCTCTCACTGTTCCTCTCGCTCTTCCTCTCACTGTTCCTCTCACTTTTCCCTTCACTGTACCTCTCACTGTTCCTCTGACTTTTCCTCTCGCTGTTCCTCTCGCCGTTCCTTTCACCGTTCCTCTCGCTGTTCCTTTCGCTGTTCTTCTCGCCGTTCCTCTCGCCGTTCCTCTCGCCGTTTCTCTCGCCGTTTCTCTCGCTGCTACTTTCACTGTTCCTCTCACTGTTCCTGTCCCTTTTCCCCTCGTCGTTCCTCTCACTGTTCCTCTCGCTCTTCCTCTCACTGTTCCTCTCGCCGTTCCTCTCGCCGTTCCTTTCGCCGTTCCTCTTGCCGTTCCTCTCGCCGTTCCTCTCGCTGTTACTCTCACTGTTCCTCTTGCTGTTCCTCTCGCCGTTCCTCTCACTGTTCCTCTCTCTGTTCCTCTCGCTGTTCCGCTCACTGTTCCTCTCACTTTTCCTCTCGCTGTTCCTCTCCCTGTTTCTCTCGCTGTTCCTCTCACTGTTCCTCTCACTGTTCCTCTCACCGTTCCTCTCACCGTTCCTCTCACGGTTCCTTTCGCCATTCCTTTCGCTGTTCCTCTCGCTGTTCCTCTCGCTGGTCCTCTCACTGTTCCTCTCGCTGTTCCTTTCGCTGTTCCTCTCGCCGTTCCTCTCACTGTCCCTCTCGCCGTTCCTCTCAATGTTCCTCTCACTGTTCCTCTCACTGTTCCTCTCGCTGTTCCTTTCACTGTTCCTCTCGCCGTTCCTCTCACTGTCCCTCTCGCCGTTCCTCTCAATGTTCCTCTCACTGTTCCTTTCACTGTTCCTCTCACTGTTCCTTTCACTGTTCCTCTCACTGTTCCTCTCGCTGTTCCTTTCGCTGTTCTTCTCGCCGTTCTTCTTGCCGTTCCTCTCGCCGTTCTTCTCGCCGTTCTTCTCGCCATTCCTCTTGCCGTTCCTCTCGCTCCTTTCACTGTTCCTCTCGCCGTTTCTCTCGCTGTTCCTTTCGCCGTTCCTCTCGCCGTTCCTCTCACCATTCCTCTCGCCGTTTCTCTCGCCGTTCCTCTCGCCATTCCTCTCGCTGTTCCTCTCGCTGTTCCTCTCCCTGTTACTCTCCCTGTTCCTTTCGCTGTCCCTCTCGCCGTTCCTCTCGCGGTTCCTTTCGCCAATTCTTTCACCGTTCCTCTCGCCGTTCCTCTCGCCATTCCTCTCGCCATTCCTCTCGCCATTCCTCTCGCCATTCCTCTCCCTGTTCCTTTCGCTGTTCCTCTCGCCGTTCCTCTCGCGGTTCCTTTTGCCATTCCTCTCGCTGTTCCTCTCGCTGTTCCTCTCCCTGTTACTCTCCCTGTTCCTTTCGCCGTTCCTCTCGCGGTTCCTTTCGCCAATTCTTTCGCCATTCCTCTCGCCGTTCCTCTCACCATTCCTCTCGCCATTCCTCTCGCCATTCCTCTCGCCATTCCTCTCCCTGTTCCTTTCGCTGTTCCTGTCGCCGTTCCTCTCGCGGTTCCTTTCGCCAATTCTTTTGCCGTTCCGCTCGCTGTTCCTCTCGCTGTTCCACTCGCTGTTCCTCTCACCGTTCCACTCACTCCTCTCGCTGTTCCTCTCACTGTCCTTCTCGCCGTTCCTCTCGTCGTTCCTCTCGCCATTCCTCTCGCTGTTCCTCTCGCCATTCCTCTCACTGTTCCACTCACCGTTCCTCTCGTTCCTCTCACTGTTCCTCTCACTGCTCCTCTCGCTGTTCCTCTCACTGTTCCTCTCACTGTTCCTCTCGCCGTTCCTCTCGCTGTTCCTCTCGCTGTTCCTCTCGCTGTTTCTCGCGCCGATCCTCTCGCCGTTCCTCTCGCCGTTCCTCTCGCGGTTCCTTTCGCTGTTCCTCTCGCTGTTCCTCTCGCTGTTTCTCGCGCCGTTTCTCTCACTGTTCCTCTCGCCATTCCTCTCGCTCCTCTCGCTGTTACTCTCGCCGTTTCTCTCGCCTTTTCTCTCGCCGTTCCTCTCACCGTTCCTCTCACTGCTCCTCTCACCATTCCTCTCGGTGTTCCTCTCGCTGTTCCTCTCGCTCCTCTCGCCATTCCTCTCGCTGTTCCTCTCGCTGTTCCTCTCGTCGTTCCTCTCACTGTTGCTCTCGCTCTTCCTCTCACTGTTCCTCTCACTGTTCCCTTCGCTGTACCTCTCACTGTTCCTCTGACTTTTCCTCTCGCTGTTCCTCTCGCCATTACACTTGCCATTCCTCTCGCCGTTGCTATCGCTGTTCCTTTCGCTGTTCCTCTCACTGTTCCTCTCGCTGTTCCTCTCACTGTTCTTCTCGCCACTCCTCTCGCCGTTTCTCTCGCTGTTCCTTTCACTGTTCCTCTCACTGTTCCTCTCACTTTTCCTCTCGCTGTTCCTTTCCCCGTTCCTCTCGCCGTTCCTCTCGCTGTTCCTCTCACTGTTCCTCTCACCATTCCTCTCGCCGTTCCTCTCACCATCCCTCTCGTTGTTCCTCTCGCTGTTCCTCTCAATGTTCCTCTCACTGTTCCTCTCAATGTTCCTCTCATCGTTCCTCTCGCCTTTCCTCTTGCTCCTCTCACTGTTCCTTTCGCCGTTCCTCTCACCGTTCCTCTCGATGTTCCTCTCGCCGTTCCTCTCACTGTTCCTCTCGATGTTCCTCTCGCTGTTCCTCTCACTGTTCTTCTCGCCGTTCCTCTCGTTGTTCCTCTCCACATTCCTCTCACAGTTCCTCTCATTGTTCCTCTCGCTGTTCCTCTCGCTGTTCCTCTCACTGTTCCACTCACCATTCCTCTCGTTCCTCTCACTGTTCCTCTCACTGTTCCTCTCGCCGTTCCTCTCGCTCCTCTCACTGTTCCTCTCTCCGTTTCTCTCGCTGTTCCTTTCACTGTTCCTCTCGCTGTTCCTCTCCCTTTTCCTCTCGTCGTTCCTCTCGTCGTTCCTCTCACTGTTCCTTTCGCTCTTCCACTCACTGTTCCTCTCACTGTTCCTTTCGCTGTTCCTCCCACTGTTCCTCTCACTTTTCCTCTCGCTGTTCCTCTCACTGTTCCTTTCGCTCTTCCGCTCACTGTTCCTCTCACTGTTCCTTTCGCTGTTCCTCCCACTGTTCCTCCCACTGTTCCTCTCACTTTTCCTCTCACTGTTCCTCTCACTTTTCCTTTCGCCGTTCCTCTCGCCGTTCCTTTCGCCGTTCCTCTCACCGTTCCTCTCGCCGGACCTCTCGCTGTTGCTCTCACTTTCCTCTCACCATTCCTCTCGCTTTTCCTCACAATGTTCCTCTCACTGTTCCTCTCAATGTTCCTCTCATTGTTCCTCTCGCCTTTCCTCTTGCTACTCTCACTGTTCCTCTCGCCGTTCCTCTTGTAGTTCCTCTCGCCGTTCCTCTCACTCCTCTTACAGTTCCTCTCGCTGTTCCTCTCGCTGTTCCTCTCGCTGTTCCTCTCACTGTTCTTCTCGCCGTTCCTCTCGTCATTCCTCTCCACATTCCTCTCGCTCCTCTCACAGTTCCTCTCATTGTTCCTCTCACAGATCCTCTCGCCATTCCTCTCACTGTTCCTTTCGCTGTTCCTCTCGCCATTCCTCTCGCTGTTCCTCTCGCCATTCCTCTCACTGTTCCACTCACCGTTCCTCTCGTTCCTCTCACTGTTCCTCTCACTGTTCCTCTCGCTATTCCTCTTACTGTTCCTCTCGCTGTTCTGCTCACTGTTCCTCTCGCTTTTCCTCTCACTGTTTCTCTCGCTGTTCCTCTCACTGTTCCTCTCACTGTTCCTCTCGCCGTTCCTCTCGCCGTTCCTCTCGCTGTTCCTCTCGCCGTTCCTCTCGCTGTTCCTCTCACTGTTCCACTCGCCGTTCCTCTCACTGTTCCTCTCGCCGTTCCTCTCGCTCCTCTCGCCGTTCCTCTCGCTCCTCTCGCCGTTCCTCTCGCCGTTCCTCTCGCCTTTTCTCTCGCCGTTTCTCTCGCCGTTCCTCTCGCTGTTCCTCTCACCATTCCTCTTGCTGCTCCTCTCGCTGTTCCTCTCGCTGTTCCTTTCATTGTTCCTCTCACCATTCCTCTCGCCGTTCCTCTCGGTGTTTATCTCACCGTTCCTCTCACTGTTCCTTTCGCCGTTCCTCTCACCGTTCCTCTCGATGTTCCTCTCGCCGTTCCTCTCACTGTTCCTCTCGATGTTCGTCTCGCTGTTCCTCTCACTGTTCTTCTCGCCGTTCCTCTCGTTGTTCCTCTCCACATTCCTCTCACAGTTCCTCTCATTGTTCCTCTCGCTGTTCCTCTCGCTGTTCCTCTCACTGTTCCACTCACCGTTCCTCTCGTTCCTCTCACTGTTCCTCTCACTGTTCCTCTCGCCGTTCCTCTCGCTCCTCTCACTGTTCCTCTCCCCGTTTCTCTCGCCGTTTCTCTCGCTGTTCCTTTCACTGTTCCTCTCACTGTTCCTCTCCCTTTTCCTCTCGTCGTTCCTCTCGTCGTTCCTCTCACTGTTCCTTTCGCTCTTCCACTCACTGTTCCTCTCACTATTCCTTTCGCTGTTCCTCCCACTGTTCCTCTCACTTTTCCTCTCGCTGTTCCTCTCACTGTTCCTTTCGCTCTTCCGCTCACTGTTCCTCTCACTGTTCCTTTCGCTGTTCCTCCCACTGTTCCTCCCACTGTTCCTCTCACTTTTCCTCTCACTGTTCCTCTCACTTTTCCTTTCGCCGTTCCTCTCGCTGTTCCTTTCGCCGTTCCTCTCACCGTTCCTCTCGCCGGACCTCTCGCTGTTGCTCTCACTTTTCCTCTCACCATTCCTCTTGCTTTTCCTCACAATGTTCCTCTCACTGTTCCTCTCAATGTTCCTCTCATTGTTCCTCTCGCCTTTCCTCTTGCTACTCTCACTGTTCCTCTCGCCGTTCCTCTTGTAGTTCCTCTCGCTGTTCCTCTCGCTGTTCCTCTCGCTGTTCCTCTCACTGTTCTTCTCGCCGTTCCTCTCGTCGTTCCTCTCCACATTCCTCTCGCTCCTCTCACACTTCCTCTCATTGTTCCTCTCACAGATCCTCTCGCCGTTCCTCTCACTGTTCCTTTCGCTGTTCCTATCGCCATTCCTCTCGCTGTTCCTCTCGCCATTCCTCTCACTGTTCCACTCACCGTTCCTCTCGTTCCTCTCACTGTTCCTCTCACTGTTCCTCTCGCTATTCCTCTCGCTGTTCCTCTCACTGTTCCTCTCGCTGTTCTGCTCACTGTTCCTCTCGCTATTCCTCTCACTGTTCCTCTCCCTGTTCTGCTCACTGTTCCTCTCGCTTTTCCTCTCACTGTTTCTCTCGCTGTTCCTCTCACTGTTCCTCTCACTGTTCCTCTCGCCGTTCCTCTCGCTGTTCCTCTCGCCGTTCCTCTCGCTGTTCCTCTCGCTGTTCCACTCGCCGTTCCTCTCACTGTTCCTCTCGCCGTTCCTCTCGCTCCTCTCGCCGTTCCTCTCGCTCCTCTCGCCGTTCCTCTCGCTCCTCTCGCCGTTCCTCTCGCCTTTTCTCTCGCCGTTTCTCTCGCCGTTCCTCTTGCTGTTCCTCTCACCATTCCTCTCGCTGCTCCTCTCGCTGTTCCTCTCGCTGTTCCTTTCATTGTTCCTCTCACCATTCCTCTCGCCGTTCCTCTCGGTGTTTATCTCACCGTTCCTCTCACTGTTCCTCTCGCTGTTCCTCTCGCCGCTCCTCTCGTTCCTCTCACTGTTCCTCTCGCGTTCCTCTTGTCGTTCCTCTCGCCTTTCCTCTCACTCCTCTCGCTGTTTCTCTCGTTCCTCTCGCCGCTCCTCTCAGTCCTCTCACTGTTGCTCTCGCTGTTACTCTCGCTGTTCCTCTCGCCGCTTCTCTCGTTCCTCTCACTGTTTCTCTCGCTGTTCCTCTCACTGTTCTTCTCACCGTTCCTCTCACTGTTCCTCTCGCTTTTCCTCTCGCTTTTTCTCTCGCTGTTCCTCTCGCCGTCCCTCTCGCCGTTTCTTTCGCTGTTCCTCTCGCCATTCCGCTCTCCGTTCCCCTCACCGTTCCTCTCACTGTTCCTCTCGCCGTTTCTCTCGCTGTTAGTCTCGCTGTTCCTCTCGCTCCTCTCACAGTTCCTCTCGCCGTTCCTCTCGTCGTTCCTCTCGCCGTTCCTCTCGCTCCTCTCACAGTTCCTCTCGCTGTTCCACTCGCTGTTACTCTCAAAGTTCTTCTCGCCATTCCTCTCGTCATTCCTCTTGTCGTTCCTCTCGTCGTTCCTCTCGCCATTCCTCTCGCTCCTCTCACAGTTCCTCTCGCTGTTCCTTTCGCCGTTCCTCTCGCTCCTCTCACAGTTCCTCTCGCTGTTCCTCTCACTGTTCCTCTCATTGTTCCTCTCGCCTTTCCTCTTGCTACTCTCACTGTTCCTCTCGCCGTTCCTCTTGTAGTTCCTCTCGCTGTTCCTCTCGCTGTTCCTCTCGCTGTTCCTCTCACTGTTCTTCTCGCCGTTCCTCTCGTCGTTCCTCTCCACATTCCTCTCGCTCCTCTCACACTTCCTCTCATTGTTCCTCTCACAGATCCTCTCGCCGTTCCTCTCACTGTTCCTTTCGCTGTTCCTCTCGCCATTCCTCTCGCTGTTCCTCTCGCCATTCCTCTCACTGTTCCACTCACTGTTCCTCTCGTTCCTCTCACTGTTCCTCTCACTGTTCCTCTCGCTATTCCTCTCGCTGTTCCTCTCACTGTTCCTCTCGCTGTTCTGCTCACTGTTCCTCTCGCTATTCCTCTCACTGTTCCTCTCCCTGTTCTGCTCACTGTTCCTCTCGCTTTTCCTCTCACTGTTTCTCTCGCTGTTCCTCTCACTGTTCCTCTCACTGTTCCTCTCGCCGTTCCTCTCGCTGCTCCTCTCGCCGTTCCTCTCGCTGTTCCTCTCGCTGTTCCACTCGCCGTTCCTCTCACTGTTCCTCTCGCCGTTCCTCTCGCTCCTCTCGCCGTTCCTCTCGCTCCTCTCGCCGTTCCTCTCGCTCCTCTCGCCGTTCCTCTCGCCTTTTCTCTCGCCGTTTCTCTCGCCGTTCCTCTTGCTGTTCCTCTCACCATTCCTCTCGCTGCTCCTCTCGCTGTTCCTCTCGCTGTTCCTTTCATTGTTCCTCTCACCATTCCTCTCGCCGTTCCTCTCGGTGTTTATCTCACCGTTCCTCTCACTGTTCCTCTCGCTGTTCCTCTCGCCGCTCCTCTCGTTCCTCTCACTGTTCCTCTCGCGTTCCTCTTGTCGTTCCTCTCGCCTTTCCTCTCACTCCTCTTGCTGTTTCTCTCGTTCCTCTCGCCGCTCCTCTCAGTCCTCTCACTGTTGCTCTCGCTGTTACTCTCGCTGTTCCTCTCGCCGCTTCTCTCGTTCCTCTCACTGTTTCTCTCGCTGTTCCTCTCACTGTTCTTCTCACCGTTCCTCTCACTGTTCCTCTCGCTTTTCCTCTCGCTTTTTCTCTCGCTGTTCCTCTCGCCGTCCCTCTCGCCGTTTCTTTCGCTGTTCCTCTCGCCATTCCGCTCTCCGTTCCCCTCACCGTTCCTCTCACTGTTCCTCTCGCCGTTTCTCTCGCTGTTCGTCTCGCTGTTCCTCTCGCTCCTCTCACAGTTCCTCTCGCCGTTCCTCTCGTCGTTCCTCTCGCCGTTCCTCTCGCTCCTCTCACAGTTCCTCTCGCTGTTCCACTCGCTGTTACTCTCAAAGTTCTTCTCGCCATTCCTCTCGTCATTCCTCTTGTCGTTCCTCTCGTCGTTCCTCTCGCCATTCCTCTCGCTCCTCTCACAGTTCCTCTCGCTGTTCCTTTCGCCGTTCCTCTCGCTCCTCTCACAGTTCCTCTCGCTGTTCCTCTCACTGTTCCTCTCACCGTTCCTCTCGCTGTTACTCTCGCTGTTCCTCTCGCCGTTCCTCTCGCCGTTCCTCTCGCTCCTCTCACAGTTCCTCTCGCTGTTCCTCTCAGTGTTCTTCTCGCCATTCCTCTCGTCATTCCTCTTGCTGTAACTCTCGCTCCTCTCACTGTTCCTCTCACAGTTCCTCTCGCTGTTCCTCTCACTGTTCCTCTCACTGTTCCTCTCGCCGTTCCTCTCTTCGTTCCTCTCACTGTTCCTCTCGCTCTTCCTCTCACTGTTCCTCTCACTTTTCCCTTCACTGTACCTCTCACTGTTCCTTTGACTTTTCCTCTCGCTGTTCCTCTCGCCGTTCCTCTCACCGTTCCTCTCGCTGTTCCTTTCGCTGTTCTTCTCGCCGTTCCTCTCGCCGTTCCTCTCGCCGTTTCTCTCGCCGTTTCTCTCGCTGCTACTTTCACTGTTCCTCTCACTGTTCCTGTCCCTTTTCCCCTTGTCGTTCCTCTCGTCATTCCTCTCACTGTTCCTCTCGCTCTTCCTCTCACTGTTCCTCTCGCCGTTCCTCTCGCCGTTCCTTTCGCCGTTCCTCTCGCCGTTCCTCTCGCTGTTACTCTCACTGTTCCTCTCACTGTTCCTCTCGCCGTTTCTCTCGCTGTTCCTTTCGCCGTTCCTCTCGCCGTTCCTCTCACCATTCCTCTCGCCGTTTCTCTCGCCGTTCCTCTCGCCATTCCTCTCGCTGTTCCTCTCGCTGTTCCTCTCCCTGTTACTCTCCCTGTTCCTTTCGCTGTCCCTCTCGCCGTTCCTCTCGCGGTTCCTTTCGCCAATTCTTTCACCGTTCCTCTCGCCGTTCCTCTCGCCATTCCTCTCGCCATTCCTCTCGCCATTCCTCTCGCCATTCCTCTCCCTGTTCCTTTCGCTGTTCCTCTCGCCGTTCCTCTCGCGGTTCCTTTTGCCATTCCTCTCGCTGTTCCTCTCGCTGTTCCTCTCCCTGTTACTCTCCCTGTTCCTTTCGCCGTTCCTCTCGCGGTTCCTTTCGCCAATTCTTTCGCCATTCCTCTCGCCGTTCCTCTCACCATTCCTCTCGCCATTCCTCTCGCCATTCCTCTCGCCATTCCTCTCCCTGTTCCTTTCGCTGTTCCTGTCGCCGTTCCTCTCGCGGTTCCTTTCGCCAATTCTTTTGCCGTTCCGCTCGCTGTTCCTCTCGCTGTTCCACTCGCTGTTCCTCTCACCGTTCCACTCACTCCTCTCGCTGTTCCTCTCACTGTCCTTCTCGCCGTTCCTCTCGTCGTTCCTCTCGCCATTCCTCTCGCTGTTCCTCTCGCCATTCCTCTCACTGTTCCACTCACCGTTCCTCTCGTTCCTCTCACTGTTCCTCTCACTGCTCCTCTCGCTGTTCCTCTCACTGTTCCTCTCACTGTTCCTCTCGCCGTTCCTCTCGCTGTTCCTCTCGCTGTTCCTCTCGCTGTTTCTCGCGCCGATCCTCTCGCCGTTCCTCTCGCCGTTCCTCTCGCGGTTCCTTTCGCTGTTCCTCTCGCTGTTCCTCTCGCTGTTTCTCGCGCCGTTTCTCTCACTGTTCCTCTCGCCATTCCTCTCGCTCCTCTCGCTGTTACTCTCGCCGTTTCTCTCGCCTTTTCTCTCGCCGTTCCTCTCACCGTTCCTCTCACTGCTCCTCTCACCATTCCTCTCGGTGTTCCTCTCGCTGTTCCTCTCGCTCCTCTCGCCATTCCTCTCGCTGTTCCTCTCGCTGTTCCTCTCGTCGTTCCTCTCACTGTTGCTCTCGCTCTTCCTCTCACTGTTCCTCTCACTGTTCCCTTCGCTGTACCTCTCACTGTTCCTCTGACTTTTCCTCTCGCTGTTCCTCTCGCCATTACACTTGCCAGTCCTCTCGCCGTTGCTATCGCTGTTCCTTTCGCTGTTCCTCTCACTGTTCCTCTCGCTGTTCCTCTCACTGTTCTTCTCGCCATTCCTCTCGCCGTTTCTCTCGCTGTTCCTTTCACTGTTCCTCTCACTGTTCCTCTCACTTTTCCTCTCGCTGTTCCTTTCCCCGTTCCTCTCGCCGTTCCTCTCGCTGTTCCTCTCACTGTTCCTCTCACCATTCCTCTCGCCGTTCCTCTCACCATCCCTCTCGTTGTTCCTCTCGCTGTTCCTCTCAATGTTCCTCTCACTGTTCCTCTCAATGTTCCTCTCATCGTTCCTCTCGCCTTTCCTCTTGCTCCTCTCACTGTTCCTTTCGCCGTTCCTCTCACCGTTCCTCTCGATGTTCCTCTCGCCGTTCCTCTCACTGTTCCTCTCGATGTTCCTCTCGCTGTTCCTCTCACTGTTCTTCTCGCCGTTCCTCTCGTTGTTCCTCTCCACATTCCTCTCACAGTTCCTCTCATTGTTCCTCTCGCTGTTCCTCTCGCTGTTCCTCTCACTGTTCCACTCACCATTCCTCTCGTTCCTCTCACTGTTCCTCTCACTGTTCCTCTCGCCGTTCCTCTCGCTCCTCTCACTGTTCCTCTCTCCGTTTCTCTCGCCGTTTCTCTCGCTGTTCCTTTCACTGTTCCTCTCGCTGTTCCTCTCCCTTTTCCTCTCGTCGTTCCTCTCGTCGTTCCTCTCACTGTTCCTTTCGCTCTTCCACTCACTGTTCCTCTCACTGTTCCTTTCGCTGTTCCTCCCACTGTTCCTCTCACTTTTCCTCTCGCTGTTCCTCTCACTGTTCCTTTCGCTCTTCCGCTCACTGTTCCTCTCACTGTTCCTTTCGCTGTTCCTCCCACTGTTCCTCCCACTGTTCCTCTCACTTTTCCTCTCACTGTTCCTCTCACTTTTCCTTTCGCCGTTCCTCTCGCCGTTCCTTTCGCCGTTCCTCTCACCGTTCCTCTCGCCGGACCTCTCGCTGTTGCTCTCACTTTCCTCTCACCATTCCTCTCGCTTTTCCTCACAATGTTCCTCTCACTGTTCCTCTCAATGTTCCTCTCATTGTTCCTCTCGCCTTTCCTCTTGCTACTCTCACTGTTCCTCTCGCCGTTCCTCTTGTAGTTCCTCTCGCCGTTCCTCTCACTCCTCTTACAGTTCCTCTCGCTGTTCCTCTCGCTGTTCCTCTCGCTGTTCCTCTCACTGTTCTTCTCGCCGTTCCTCTCGTCATTCCTCTCCACATTCCTCTCGCTCCTCTCACAGTTCCTCTCATTGTTCCTCTCACAGATCCTCTCGCCATTCCTCTCACTGTTCCTTTCGCTGTTCCTCTCGCCATTCCTCTCGCTGTTCCTCTCGCCATTCCTCTCACTGTTCCACTCACCGTTCCTCTCGTTCCTCTCACTGTTCCTCTCACTGTTCCTCTCGCTATTCCTCTTACTGTTCCTCTCGCTGTTCTGCTCACTGTTCCTCTCGCTTTTCCTCTCACTGTTTCTCTCGCTGTTCCTCTCACTGTTCCTCTCACTGTTCCTCTCGCCGTTCCTCTCGCCGTTCCTCTCGCTGTTCCTCTCGCCGTTCCTCTCGCTGTTCCTCTCACTGTTCCACTCGCCGTTCCTCTCACTGTTCCTCTCGCCGTTCCTCTCGCTCCTCTCGCCGTTCCTCTCGCTCCTCTCGCCGTTCCTCTCGCCGTTCCTCTCGCCTTTTCTCTCGCCGTTTCTCTCGCCGTTCCTCTCGCTGTTCCTCTCACCATTCCTCTTGCTGCTCCTCTCGCTGTTCCTCTCGCTGTTCCTTTCATTGTTCCTCTCACCATTCCTCTCGCCGTTCCTCTCGGTGTTTATCTCACCGTTCCTCTCACTGTTCCTTTCGCCGTTCCTCTCACCGTTCCTCTCGATGTTCCTCTCGCCGTTCCTCTCACTGTTCCTCTCGATGTTCGTCTCGCTGTTCCTCTCACTGTTCTTCTCGCCGTTCCTCTCGTTGTTCCTCTCCACATTCCTCTCACAGTTCCTCTCATTGTTCCTCTCGCTGTTCCTCTCGCTGTTCCTCTCACTGTTCCACTCACCGTTCCTCTCGTTCCTCTCACTGTTCCTCTCACTGTTCCTCTCGCCGTTCCTCTCGCTCCTCTCACTGTTCCTCTCCCCGTTTCTCTCGCCGTTTCTCTCGCTGTTCCTTTCACTGTTCCTCTCACTGTTCCTCTCCCTTTTCCTCTCGTCGTTCCTCTCGTCGTTCCTCTCACTGTTCCTTTCGCTCTTCCACTCACTGTTCCTCTCACTATTCCTTTCGCTGTTCCTCCCACTGTTCCTCTCACTTTTCCTCTCGCTGTTCCTCTCACTGTTCCTTTCGCTCTTCCGCTCACTGTTCCTCTCACTGTTCCTTTCGCTGTTCCTCCCACTGTTCCTCCCACTGTTCCTCTCACTTTTCCTCTCACTGTTCCTCTCACTTTTCCTTTCGCCGTTCCTCTCGCTGTTCCTTTCGCCGTTCCTCTCACCGTTCCTCTCGCCGGACCTCTCGCTGTTGCTCTCACTTTTCCTCTCACCATTCCTCTTGCTTTTCCTCACAATGTTCCTCTCACTGTTCCTCTCAATGTTCCTCTCATTGTTCCTCTCGCCTTTCCTCTTGCTACTCTCACTGTTCCTCTCGCCGTTCCTCTTGTAGTTCCTCTCGCTGTTCCTCTCGCTGTTCCTCTCGCTGTTCCTCTCACTGTTCTTCTCGCCGTTCCTCTCGTCGTTCCTCTCCACATTCCTCTCGCTCCTCTCACACTTCCTCTCATTGTTCCTCTCACAGATCCTCTCGCCGTTCCTCTCACTGTTCCTTTCGCTGTTCCTCTCGCCATTCCTCTCGCTGTTCCTCTCGCCATTCCTCTCACTGTTCCACTCACCGTTCCTCTCGTTCCTCTCACTGTTCCTCTCACTGTTCCTCTCGCTATTCCTCTCGCTGTTCCTCTCACTGTTCCTCTCGCTGTTCTGCTCACTGTTCCTCTCGCTATTCCTCTCACTGTTCCTCTCCCTGTTCTGCTCACTGTTCCTCTCGCTTTTCCTCTCACTGTTTCTCTCGCTGTTCCTCTCACTGTTCCTCTCACTGTTCCTCTCGCCGTTCCTCTCGCTGTTCCTCTCGCCGTTCCTCTCGCTGTTCCTCTCGCTGTTCCACTCGCCGTTCCTCTCACTGTTCCTCTCGCCGTTCCTCTCGCTCCTCTCGCCGTTCCTCTCGCTCCTCTCGCCGTTCCTCTCGCCTTTTCTCTCGCCGTTTCTCTCGCCGTTCCTCTTGCTGTTCCTCTCACCATTCCTCTCGCTGCTCCTCTCGCTGTTCCTCTCGCTGTTCCTTTCATTGTTCCTCTCACCATTCCTCTCGCCGTTCCTCTCGGTGTTTATCTCACCGTTCCTCTCACTGTTCCTCTCGCTGTTCCTCTCGCCGCTCCTCTCGTTCCTCTCACTGTTCCTCTCGCGTTCCTCTTGTCGTTCCTCTCGCCTTTCCTCTCACTCCTCTCGCTGTTTCTCTCGTTCCTCTCGCCGCTCCTCTCAGTCCTCTCACTGTTGCTCTCGCTGTTACTCTCGCTGTTCCTCTCGCCGCTTCTCTCGTTCCTCTCACTGTTTCTCTCGCTGTTCCTCTCACTGTTCTTCTCACCGTTCCTCTCACTGTTCCTCTCGCTTTTCCTCTCGCTTTTTCTCTCGCTGTTCCTCTCGCCGTCCCTCTCGCCGTTTCTTTCGCTGTTCCTCTCGCCATTCCGCTCTCCGTTCCCCTCACCGTTCCTCTCACTGTTCCTCTCGCCGTTTCTCTCGCTGTTCGTCTTGCTGTTCCTCTCGCTCCTCTCACAGTTCCTCTCGCCGTTCCTCTCGTCGTTCCTCTCGCCGTTCCTCTCGCTCCTCTCACAGTTCCTCTCGCTGTTCCACTCGCTGTTACTCTCAAAGTTCTTCTCGCCATTCCTCTCGTCATTCCTCTTGTCGTTCCTCTCGTCGTTCCTCTCGCCATTCCTCTCGCTCCTCTCACAGTTCCTCTCGCTGTTCCTTTCGCCGTTCCTCTCGCTCCTCTCACAGTTCCTCTCGCTGTTCCTCTCACTGTTCCTCTCATTGTTCCTCTCGCCTTTCCTCTTGCTACTCTCACTGTTCCTCTCGCCGTTCCTCTTGTAGTTCCTCTCGCTGTTCCTCTCGCTGTTCCTCTCGCTGTTCCTCTCACTGTTCTTCTCGCCGTTCCTCTCGTCGTTCCTCTCCACATTCCTCTCGCTCCTCTCACACTTCCTCTCATTGTTCCTCTCACAGATCCTCTCGCCGTTCCTCTCACTGTTCCTTTCGCTGTTCCTCTCGCAATTCCTCTCGCTGTTCCTCTCGCCATTCCTCTCACTGTTCCACTCACTGTTCCTCTCGTTCCTCTCACTGTTCCTCTCACTGTTCCTCTCGCTATTCCTCTCGCTGTTCCTCTCACTGTTCCTCTCGCTGTTCTGCTCACTGTTCCTCTCGCTATTCCTCTCACTGTTCCTCTCCCTGTTCTGCTCACTGTTCCTCTCGCTTTTCCTCTCACTGTTTCTCTCGCTGTTCCTCTCACTGTTCCTCTCACTGTTCCTCTCGCCGTTCCTCTCGCTGCTCCTCTCGCCGTTCCTCTCGCTGTTCCTCTCGCTGTTCCACTCGCCGTTCCTCTCACTGTTCCTCTCGCCGTTCCTCTCGCTCCTCTCGCCGTTCCTCTCGCTCCTCTCGCCGTTCCTCTCGCTCCTCTCGCCGTTCCTCTCGCCTTTTCTCTCGCCGTTTCTCTCGCCGTTCCTCTTGCTGTTCCTCTCACCATTCCTCTCGCTGCTCCTCTCGCTGTTCCTCTCGCTGTTCCTTTCATTGTTCCTCTCACCATTCCTCTCGCCGTTCCTCTCGGTGTTTATCTCACCGTTCCTCTCACTGTTCCTCTCGCTGTTCCTCTCGCCGCTCCTCTCGTTCCTCTCACTGTTCCTCTCGCGTTCCTCTTGTCGTTCCTCTCGCCTTTCCTCTCACTCCTCTCGCTGTTTCTCTCGTTCCTCTCGCCGCTCCTCTCAGTCCTCTCACTGTTGCTCTCGCTGTTACTCTCGCTGTTCCTCTCGCCGCTTCTCTCGTTCCTCTCACTGTTTCTCTCGCTGTTCCTCTCACTGTTCTTCTCACCGTTCCTCTCACTGTTCCTCTCGCTTTTCCTCTCGCTTTTTCTCTCGCTGTTCCTCTCGCCGTCCCTCTCGCCGTTTCTTTCGCTGTTCCTCTCGCCATTCCGCTCTCCGTTCCCCTCACCGTTCCTCTCACTGTTCCTCTCGCCGTTTCTCTCGCTGTTCGTCTCGCTGTTCCTCTCGCTCCTCTCACAGTTCCTCTCGCCGTTCCTCTCGTCGTTCCTCTCGCCGTTCCTCTCGCTCCTCTCACAGTTCCTCTCGCTGTTCCACTCGCTGTTACTCTCAAAGTTCTTCTCGCCATTCCTCTCGTCATTCCTCTTGTCGTTCCTCTCGTCGTTCCTCTCGCCATTCCTCTCGCTCCTCTCACAGTTCCTCTCGCTGTTCCTTTCGCCGTTCCTCTCGCTCCTCTCACAGTTCCTCTCGCTGTTCCTCTCACTGTTCCTCTCACCGTTCCTCTCGCTGTTACTCTCGCTGTTCCTCTCGCCGTTCCTCTCGCCGTTCCTCTCGCTCCTCTCACAGTTCCTCTCGCTGTTCCTCTCAGTGTTCTTCTCGCCATTCCTCTCGTCATTCCTCTTGCTGTAACTCTCGCTCCTCTCACTGTTCCTCTCACAGTTCCTCTCGCTGTTCCTCTCACTGTTCCTCTCACTGTTCCTCTCGCCGTTCCTCTCTTCGTTCCTCTCACTGTTCCTCTCGCTCTTCCTCTCACTGTTCCTCTCACTTTTCCCTTCACTGTACCTCTCACTGTTCCTTTGACTTTTCCTCTCGCTGTTCCTCTCGCCGTTCCTCTCACCGTTCCTCTCGCTGTTCCTTTCGCTGTTCTTCTCGCCGTTCCTCTCGCCGTTCCTCTCGCCGTTTCTCTCGCCGTTTCTCTCGCTGCTACTTTCACTGTTCCTCTCACTGTTCCTGTCCCTTTTCCCCTTGTCGTTCCTCTCGTCATTCCTCTCACTGTTCCTCTCGCTCTTCCTCTCACTGTTCCTCTCGCCGTTCCTCTCGCCGTTCCTTTCGCCGTTCCTCTCGCCGTTCCTCTCGCTGTTACTCTCACTGTTCCTCTCACTGTTCCTCTCGCCGTTCCTCTCACCGTTCCTCTCTCTGTTCCTCTCGCTGTTCCGCTCACTGTTCCTCTCACTTTTCCTCTCGCTGTTCCTCTCACTGTTCCTCTCACTGTTCCTCTCACCGTTCCTCTCACCGTTCCTCTCACGGTTCCTTTCGCCATTCCTTTCGCTGTTCCTCTCGCTGTTCCTCTCGCTGGTCCTCTCACTGTTCCTCTCGCTGTTCCTTTCGCTGTTCCTCTCGCCGTTCCTCTCACTGTCCCTCTCGCCATTCCTCTCAATGTTCCTCTCACTGTTCCTCTCACTGTTCCTCTCGCTGTTCCTTTCACTGTTCCTCTCGCCGTTCCTCTCACTGTCCCTCTCGCCGTTCCTCTCAATGTTCCTCTCACTGTTCCTTTCACTGTTCCTCTCACTGTTCCTTTCACTGTTCCTCTCACTGTTCCTCTCGCTGTTCCTTTCGCTGTTCTTCTCGCCGTTCTTCTTGCCGTTCCTCTCGCCGTTCTTCTCGCCGTTCTTCTCGCCATTCCTCTTGCCGTTCCTCTCGCTCCTTTCACTGTTCCTCTCGCCGTTTCTCTCGCCGTTCCTTTCGCCGTTCCTCTCGCCGTTCCTCTCACCATTCCTCTCGCCGTTTCTCTCGCCGTTCCTCTCGCCATTCCTCTCGCTGTTCCTCTCGCTGTTCCTCTCCCTGTTACTCTCCCTGTTCCTTTCGCTGTTCCTCTCGCCGTTCCTCTCGCGGTTCCTTTCGCCAATTCTTTCGCCGTTCCTCTCGCCGTTCCTCTCGCCATTCCTCTCGCCATTCCTCTCGCCATTCCTCTCGCCATTCCTCTCCCTGTTCCTTTCGCTGTTCCTCTCGCCGTTCCTCTCGCGGTTCCTTTCGCCAATTCTTTTGCCGTTCCTCTCGCTGTTCCTCTCGCAGTTCCACTCGCTGTTCCTCTCACCGTTCCACTCACTCCTCTCGCTGTTCCTCTCACTGCTCTTCTCGCCGTTCCTCTCGTCGTTCCTCTCGCCATTCCTCTCGCTGTTCCTCTCGCCATTCCTCTCACTGTTCCACTCACCGTTCCTCTCGTTCCTCTCACTGTTCCTCTCACTGTTTCTCTCGCTGTTCCTCTCACTGTTCCTCTCACTGTTCCTCTCGCCGTTCCTCTCGCTGTTCCTCTCGCTGTTCCTCTCGCTGTTTCTCGCGCCGATCCTCTCGCCGTTCCTCTCGCCGTTCCTCTCGCGGTTCCTTTTGCTGTTCCTCTCGCTGTTCCTCTCGCTGTTTCTCGCGCCGTTTCTCTCACTGTTCCTCTCGCCGTTCCTCTCGCTCCTCTCGCCGTTCCTCTCGCCGTTTCTCTCGCCTTTTCTCTCGCCGTTCCTCTCACCGTTCCTCTCACTGCTCCTCTCACCATTCCTCTCGGTGTTCCTCTCGCTGTTCCTCTCACTCCTCTCGCCATTCCTCTCGCTGTTCCTCTCGCTGTTCCTCTCATCGTTCCTCTCACTGTTGCTCTCGCTCTTCCTCTCACTGTTCCTCTCACTGTTCCCTTCGCTGTACCTCTCACTGTTCCTCTGACTTTTCCTCTCGCTGTTCCTCTCGCCATTCCACTTGCCGTTCCTCTCGCCGTTGCTATCGCTGTTCCTTTCGCTGTTCCTCTCACTGTTCCTCTCGCTGTTCCTCTCACTGTTCTTCTCGCCGTTCCTCTCGCCGTTTCTCTCGCTGTTCCTTTCACTGTTCCTCTCACTGTTCCTCTCCCTTTTCCTCTCGTCATTTCTCTCGCCATTTCTCTCGCTGTTCCTTTCACTGTTCCTCTCACTTTTCCTCTCGCTGTTCCTCTCGCCGTTCCTCTCGCCGTTCCTCTCACCGTTCCTCTCGCCGTTCCTCTCGCTGTTCCTCTCACTTTTCCTCTCACCATTCCTCTCGCCGTTCCTCTCACCATCCCTCTCGTTGTTCCTCTCGCTGTTCCTCTCAATGTTCCTCTCACTGTTCCTCTCAATGTTCCTCTCATCGTTCCCTCGCCTTTCCTCTTGCTCCTCTCACTGTTACTCTCACTGTTCTTCTCGCCGTTCCTCTCGTCGTTCCTCTCGCCATTCCTCTCGCTCCTCTCACAGTTCCTCTCATTGTTCCTCTCACTGATCCTCTCGCCGTTCCTCTCACTGTTCCTCTCGATGTTCCTCTCGCTGTTCCTCTCGCTGTTCCTCTCGCCGTTCCTCTCGCCGTTCTTCTCGCCGTTCCTCTCACCATTCCTCTCGCTTTTCCTCTCAATGTTCCTCTCGCTGTTCCTCTCACTGTTCTTCTCGCCGTTCCTCTTGTTGTTCCTCTCCACATTCCTCTCGCTCCTCTCACAGTTCCTCTCATTGTTCCTCTCGCTGTTCCTCTCGCCATTCCTCTCACTGTTCCACTCACCGTTCCTCTCGTTCCTCTCACTGTTCCTCTCACTGTTCCTCTCGCTATTCCTCTCACTGTTCCTCTCGCTGTTCCGCTCACTGTTGCTCTCGCTTTTCCTCTCACTGTTTCTCTCGCTGTTCCTCTCGCTGTTCCTCTCGCTGTTCCTTTCGCCGTTCCTCTCTCCGTTCGAATCGCCGTTCCTGTCGCCGTTCTTCTCGCCGTTCCTCTCGCTGTTTCTGTCGCCGTTCCTCTCATTGTTCCTCTCGCCGTTCCTCTCGCTGTTTCTCTCGTTCCTCTCACTTTTCCTCACGCTGTTCCTCTCGCCGTTCCTTTTGCTGTTCCTCTCGCTGTTACTCTCAATTTTCTTCTCGCCATTCCTCTCGTCATTCCTCTTGCCGTTACTCTCGCTCCTCTCACAGTTCCTCTCACAGTTCCTCTCGCTGTTCCTCTCACTGTTCCTCTCACTGTTCCTCTCGCCGTTCCTCTCGTCGTTCCTCTCACTGTTCCTCTCGATGTCCTCTCACTGTTCCTCTGACTTTTCCTCTCGCTGTTCCTCTCGCCGTTCCGCACGCTGTTCCTCTCGCTGTTCCTTTCGCTGTTCCTTTCGCTGTTCCTCTCGCTGTTCCTCTCACTGTTCTTCTCGCCGTTCCTCTCGTCGTTCCTCTCGACATTCCTCTCGCTCCTCTCACTGTTCCTCTCATTGTTCCTCTCACTGATCCTCTCGCCGTTCCTCTCACTGTTCCTCTCGATGTTCCTCTCGCCGTTCCTCTCACTGTTCCTCTCGATGTTCCTCTCGCTGTTCCTCACGCCGTTCCTCTCGCCGTTCCTCTCGCCGTTCTTCTCGCCGTTCCTCTCACCATTCCTCTCGCTTTTCCTCTCAATGTTCCTCTCGCTGTTCCTCTCACTGTTCTTCTCGCCGTTCCTCTCGTTGTTCCTCTCCACATTCCTCTCGCTCCTCTCACAGTTCCTCTCATTGTTCCTCTCGCTGTTCCTCTCGCCATTCCTCTCACTGTTCCACTCACCGTTCCTCTCGTTCCTCTCACTGTTCCTCTCACTGTTCCTCTCGCTATTCCTCTCACTGTTCCTCTCGCTGTTCCGCTCACTGTTGCTCTCGCTTTTCCTCTCACTGTTTCTCTCGCTGTTCCTCTCGCTGTTCCTTTCGCCGTTCCTCTCTCCGTTCGTATCGCCGTTCCTCTCGCCGTTCTTCTCGCCGTTCCTCTCACTTTTTCTGTCGCCATTCCTCTCATTGTTCCTCTCGCCGTTCCTCTCGCTGTTTCTCTCGTTCCTCTCACTTTTCCTCACGCTGTTCCTCTCGCCGTTCCTCTCGCCGTTCCTTTTGCTGTTCCTCTCGCTGTTACTCTCAATGTTCTTCTCGCCATTCCTCTCGTCATTCCTCTTGCCGTTACTCTCGCTCCTCTCACAGTTCCTCTCACAGTTCCTCTCGCTGTTCCTCTCACTGTTCCTCTCACTGTTCCTCTCGCCGTTCCTCTCGTCGTTCCTCTCACTGTTCCTCTCGATGTCCTCTCACTGTTCCTCTCACTGATCCCTTCGCTGTACCTCTCACTGTTCCTCTGACTGTTCCTCTGACTTTTCCTCTCGCTGTTCCTCTCGCCGTTCCTCACGCCGTTCCTCTCGCTGTTCCTTTCGCTGTTCCTTTCGCTTTTCCTCTCACTGTTCCTCTCCCCGTTTCTCTCGCCGTTTCTCTCGCTGTTCCTTTCGCTCTTCCGCTCACTGTTCCTCTCACTGTTCCTCTCCCTTTTCCTCTCGTCGTTCCCCTCGTCGTTCCTCTCACTGTTCCTTTCACTCTTCCGCTCACTGTTCCTCTCACTGTTCCTTTCGCTGTTCCTCCCACTGTTCCTCTCACTTTTCCTCTCGCTGTTCCTCTCACTGTTCCTTTCGCTGTTCCTCTCACCGTTCCTCTCACCATTCCTCTCGGTGTTCCTCTCAATGTTCCTCTCATCGTTCCTCTCGCCTTTCCTCTTGCTACTCTCACTGTTCCTCTCGCCGTTCCTCTTGTAGTTCCTCTCGCCGTTCCTCTCACTCCTCTTACAGTTCCTCTCGCTGTTCCTCTCGCTGTTCCTCTCGCTGTTCCTCTCACTGTTCTTCTCGCCATTCCTCTCGTTGTTCCTCTCCACATTCCTCTCGCTCCTCTCACAGTTCCTCTCATTGTTCCTCTCGCTGATCCTCTCGCCGTTCCTCTCACTGTTCCTTTCGCTGTTCCTCTAGCCGTTCCTCTCGCTGTTCCTCTCACTTTTCCTCTCGCTGTTCCTCTCACTGTTCCTTTCGCTCTTCCGCTCACTGTTCCTCTCACTGTTCCTTTCGCTGTTCCTCCCACTGTTCCTCCCACTGTTCCTCTCACTTTTCCTCTCACTGTTCCTCTCACTTTTCCTTTCGCCGTTCCTCTCGCCGTTCCTTTCGCCGTTCCTCTCACCGTTCCTCTCGCCGGACCTCACGCTGTTGCTCTCACTTTTCCTCTCACCATTCCTCTCGCTTTTCCTCACAATGTTCCTCTCACTGTTCCTCTCAATGTTCCTCTCATTGTTCCTCTCGCCTTTCCTCTTGCTACTCTCACTGTTCCTCTCGCCGTTCCTCTTGTAGTTCCTCTCGCCGTTCCTCTCACTCCTCTTACAGTTCCACTCGCTGTTCCTCTCGCTGTTCCTCTCGCTGTTCCTCTCACTGTTCTTCTCGCCGTTCCTCTCGTCGTTCCTCTCCACATTCCTCTCGCTCCTCTCACAGTTCCTCTCATTGTTCCTCTCACAGATCCTCTCGCCGTTCCTCTCACTGTTCCTTTCGCTGTTCCTCTCGCCATTCCTCTCGCTGTTCCTCTCGCCATTCCTCTCGCTGTTCCACTCACCGTTCCTCTCGTTCCTCTCACTGTTCCTCTCACTGTTCCTCTCGCTATTCCTCTCACTGTTCCTCTCGCTGTTCTGCTCACTGTTCCTCTCGCTTTTCCTCTCACTGTTTCTCTCGCTGTTCCTCTCACTGTTCCTCTCACTGTTCCTCTCGCCGTTCCTCTCGCTGTTCCTCTCGCCGTTCCTCTCGCTGTTCCTCTCGCTGTTCCACTCGCCGTTCCTCTCACTGTTCCTCTCGCCGTTTCTCTCGCTCCTCTCGCCGTTCCTCTCGCTCCTCTCGCCGTTCCTCTCGCTCCTCTCGCCGTTCCTCTCGCCTTTTCTCTCGCCGTTTCTCTCGCCGTTCCTCTTGCTGTTCCTCTCACCATTCCTCTCGCTGCTCCTCTCGCTGTTCCTCTCGCTGTTCCTTTCATTGTTCCTCTCACCATTCCTCTCGCCGTTCCTCTCGGTGTTTATCTCACCGTTCCTCTCACTGTTCCTCTCGCTGTTCCTCTCGCCGCTCCTCTCGTTCCTCTCACTGTTCCTCTCGCTGTTCCCCTCACTGTTCTTCTCGTGTTCCTCTTGTCGTTCCTCTCGCCTTTCCTCTCACTCCTCTCGCTGTTTCTCTCGTTCCTCTCGCCGCTCCTCTCAGTCCTCTCACTGTTGCTCTCGCTGTTACTCTCGCTGTTCCTCTCGCCGCTTCTCTCGTTCCTCTCACTGTTTCTCTCGCTGTTCCTCTCACTGTTCTTCTCGCCGTTCCTCTCGTCGTTCCTCTCACTGTTCCTCTCACTTTTCCTCTCGCTTTTTCTCTCGCTGTTCCTCTCGCCGTCCCTCTCGCCGTTTCTTTCGCTGTTCCTCTCGCCATTTCGCTCTCTGTTCCCCTCGCCGTTCCTCTCACTGTTCCTCTCGCCGTTTCTCTCGCTGTTCGTCTCGCTGTTCCTCTCGCTCCTCTCACAGTTCCTCTCGCCGTTCCTCTCGTCGTTCCTCTCGCTGTTCCTCTCGCTCCTCTCACAGTTCCTCTCGCTGTTCCACTCGCTGTTACTCTCAAAGTTCTTTTCGCCATTCCTCTCGTCATTCCTCTCGTCGTTCCTCTCGTCGTTCCTCTCGCCATTCCTCTCGCTCCTCTCACAGTTCCTCTCGCTGTTCCTTTCGCCGTTCCTCTCGCTCCTCTCACAGTTCCTCTCGCTGTTCCTCTCACTGTTCCTCTCACCGTTCCTCTCGCTGTTACTCTCGCTGTTCCACTCGCCGTTCCTCTCGCTCCTCTCACAGTTCCTCTCGCTGTTCCTCTCAGTGTTCTTCTCGCCATTCCTCTCGTCATTCCTCTTGCTGTAACTCTCGCTCCTCTCACTGTTCCTCTCACAGTTCCTCTCGCTGTTCCTCTCACTGTTCCTCTCACTGTTCCTCTCGCCATTCCTCTCTTCGTTCCTCTCACTGTTCCTCTCGCTCTTCCTCTCACTGTTCCTCTCACTTTTCCCTTCACTGTACCTCTCACTGTTCCTCTGACTTTTCCTCTCGCTGTTCCTCTCGCCGTTCCTCTCACCGTTCCTCTCGCCGTTCCTCTCGCCGTTCCTCTCGCCGTTTCTCTCGCCGTTTCTCTCGCTGCTACTTTCACTGTTCCTCTCACTGTTCCTGTCCCTTTTCCCCTTGTCGTTCCTCTCGTCGTTCCTCTCACTGTTCCTCTCGCTCTTCCTCTCACTGTTCCTCTCGCCGTTCCTCTCGCCGTTCCTTTCGCCGTTCCTCTCGCCGTTCCTCTCGCTGTTACTCTCACTGTTCCTCTCGCTGTTCCTCTCGCCGTTCCTCTCACCGTTCCTCTCTCTGTTCCTCTCGCTGTTCCGCTCACTGTTCCTCTCACTTTTCCTCTCGCTGTTCCTCTCCCTGTTTCTCTCGCTGTTCCTCTCACTGTTCCTCTCACTGTTCCTCTCACCGTTCCTCTCACGGTTCCTCTCACGGTTCCTTTCGCCATTCCTTTCGCTGTTCCTCTCGCTGTTCCTCTTGCTGGTCCTCTCACTGTTCCTCTCGCTGTTCCTTTCGCTGTTCCTCTCGCCGTTCCTCTCACTGTCCCTCTCGCCGTTCCTCTCAATGTTCCTCTCACTGTTCCTCTCACTGTTCCTCTCGCTGTTCCTTTCACTGTTCCTCTCGCCGTTCCTCTCACTGTCCCTCTCGCCGTTCCTCTCAATGTTCCTCTCACTGTTCCTTTCACTGTTCCTCTCACTGTTCCTTTCACTGTTCCTCTCACTGTTCCTCTCGCTGTTCCTTTCGCTGTTCTTCTCGCCGTTCTTCTCGCCGTTCCTCTCGCCGTTCTTCTCGCCGTTCTTCTCGCCATTCCTCTTGCCGTTCCTCTCGCTCCTTTCACTGTTCCTCTCGCCGTTTCTCTCGCCGTTCCTTTCGCCGTTCCTCTCGCCGTTCCTCTCACCATTCCTCTCGCCGTTTCTCTCGCCGTTCCTCTCGCCATTCCTCTCGCTGTTCCTCTCGCTGTTCCTCTCCCTGTTACTCTCCCTGTTCCTTTCGCTGTTCCTCTCGCCGTTCCTCTCGCGGTTCCTTTCGCCAATTCTTTCGCCGTTCCTCTCGCCGTTCCTCTCGCCATTCCTCTCGCCGTTCCTCTCGCCATTCCTCTCGCCATTCCTCTCCCTGTTCCTTTCGCTGTTCCTCTCGCCGTTCCTCTCGCGGTTCCTTTCGCCAATTCTTTTGCCGTTCCTCTCGCTGTTCCTCTCGCAGTTCCACTCGCTGTTCCTCTCACCGTTCCACTCACTCCTCTCGCTGTTCCTCTCACTGCTCTTCTCGCCGTTCCTCTCGTCGTTCCTCTCGCCATTCCTCTCGCTGTTCCTCTCGCCATTCCTCTCACTGTTCCACTCACCGTTCCTCTCGTTCCTCTCACTGTTCCTCTCACTGTTTCTCTGGCTGTTCCTCTCACTGTTCCTCTCACTGTTCCTCTCGCCGTTCCTCTCGCTTTTCCTCTCGCTGTTCTTCTCGCTGTTTCTCGCGCCGATCCTCTCGCCGTTCCTCTCGCCGTTCCTCTCGCGGTTCCTTTTGCTGTTCCTCTCGCTGTTCCTCTCGCTGTTTCTCGCGCCGTTTCTCTCACTGTTCCTCTCGCCGTTCCTCTCGCTCCTCTCGCCGTTCCTCTCGCCGTTTCTCTCGCCTTTTCTCTCGCCGTTCCTCTCACCGTTCCTCTCACTGCTCCTCTCACCATTCCTCTCGGTGTTCCTCTCGCTGTTCCTCTCGCTCCTCTCGCCATTCCTCTCGCTGTTCCTCTCGCTGTTCCTCTCGTCGTTCCTCTCACTGTTGCTCTCGCTCTTCCTCTCACTGTTCCTCTCACTGTTCCCTTCGCTGTACCTCTCACTGTTCCTCTGACTTTTCCTCTCGCTGTTCCTCCCGCCATTCCACTTGCCGTTCCTCTCGCCGTTGCTATCGCTGTTCCTTTCGCTGTTCCTCTCACTGTTCCTCTCGCTGTTCCTCTCACTGTTCTTCTCGCCGTTCCTCTCGCCGTTTCTCTCGCTGTTCCTTTCACTGTTCCTCTCACTGTTCCTCTCCCTTTTCCTCTCGTCGTTTCTCTCGCCGTTTCTCTCGCTGTTCCTTTCACTGTTCCTCTCACTTTTCCTCTCGCTGTTCCTCTCGCCGTTCCTCTCGCCGTTCCTCTCACCGTTCCTCTCGCCGTTCCTCTCGCTGTTCCTCTCACTTTTCCTCTCACCATTCCTCTCGCCGTTCCTCTCACCATCCCTCTCGTTGTTCCTCTCGCTGTTCCTCTCAATGTTCCTCTCACTGTTCCTCTCAATGTTCCTCTCATCGTTCCCTCGCCTTTCCTCTTGCTCCTCTCACTGTTACTCTCACTTTTCTTCTCGCCGTTCCTCTCGTCGTTCCTCTCGCCATTCCTCTCGCTCCTCTCACAGTTCCTCTCATTGTTCCTCTCACTGATCCTCTCGCCGTTCCTCTCACTGTTCCTCTCGATGTTCCTCTCGCCGTTCCTCTCACTGTTCCTCTCGATGTTCCTCTCGCTGTTCCTCTCGCTGTTCCTCTCGCCGTTCCTCTCGCCGTTCTTCTCGCCGTTCCTCTCACCATTCCTCTCGCTTTTCCTCTCAATGTTCCTCTCGCTGTTCCTCTCACTGTTCTTCTCGCTGTTCCTCTTGTTGTTCCTCTCCACATTCCTCTCGCTCCTCTCACAGTTCCTCTCATTGTTCCTCTCGCTGTTCCTCTCGCCATTCCTCTCACTGTTCCAGTCACCGTTCCTCTCGTTCCTCTCACTGTTCCTCTCACTGTTCCTCTCGCTATTCCTCTCACTGTTCCTCTCGCTGTTCCGCTCACTGTTGCTCTCGCTTTTCCTCTCACTGTTCCTCTCGCTGTTCCTCTCGCTGTTCCTTTCGCCGTTCCTCTCTCCGTTCGAATCGCCGTTCCTCTCGCCGTTCTTCTCGCCGTTCCTCTCGCTGTTTCTGTCGCCGTTCCTCTCATTGTTCCTCTCGCTGTTCCTCTTGCTGTTTCTCTCGTTCCTCTCACTTTTCCTCACGCTGTTCCTCTCGCCGTTCCTCTCGCCATTCCTTTTGCTGTTCCTCTCGCTGTTACTCTCAATTTTCTTCTCGCCATTCCTCTCGTCATTCCTCTTGCCGTTACTCTCGCTCCTCTCACAGTTCCTCTCACAGTTCCTCTCGCTGTTCCTCTCACTGTTCCTCTCACTGTTCCTCTCGCCGTTCCTCTCGTCATTCCTCTCACTGTTCCTCTCGATGTCCTCTCACTGTTCCTCTGACTTTTCCTCTCGCTGTTCCTCTCGCTGTTCCGCACGCTGTTCCTCTCGCTGTTCCTTTCGCTGTTCCTTTCGCTGTTCCTCTCGCTGTTCCTCTCACTGTTCTTCTCGCCGTTCCTCTCGTCGTTCCTCTCGACATTCCTCTCGCTCCTCTCACTGTTCCTCTCATTGTTCCTCTCACTGATCCTCTCGCCGTTCCTCTCACTGTTCCTCTCGATGTTCCTCTCGCCGTTCCTCTCACTGTTCCTCTCGATGTTCCTCTCGCTGTTCCTCACGCCGTTCCTCTCGCCGTTCCTCTCGCCGTTCTTCTCGCCGTTCCTCTCACCATTCCTCTCGCTTTTCCTCTCAATGTTCCTCTCGCTGTTCCTCTCACTGTTCTTCTCGCCGTTCCTCTCGTTGTTCCTCTCCACATTCCTCTCGCTCCTCTCACAGTTCCTCTCATTGTTCCTCTCGCTGTTCCTCTCGCCATTCCTCTCACTGTTCCACTCACCGTTCCTCTCGTTCCTCTCACTGTTCCTCTCACTGTTCCTCTCGCTATTCCTCTCACTGTTCCTCTCGCTGTTCCGCTCACTGTTGCTCTCGCTTTTCCTCTCACTGTTTCTCTCGCTGTTCCTCTCGCTGTTCCTCTCGCTGTTCCTTTCGCCGTTCCTCTCTCCGTTCGTACCGCCGTTCCTCTCGCCGTTCTTCTCGCCGTTCCTCTCACTTTTTCTGTCGCCATTCCTCTCATTGTTCCTCTCGCCGTTCCTCTCGCTGTTTCTCTCGTTCCTCTCACTTTTCCTCACGCTGTTCCTCTCGCCGTTCCTCTCGCCGTTCCTTTTGCTGTTCCTCTCGCTGTTACTCTCAATGTTCTTCTCGCCATTCCTCTCGTCATTCCTCTTGCCGTTACTCTCGCTCCTCTCACAGTTCCTCTCACAGTTCCTCTCGCTGTTCCTCTCACTGTTCCTCTCACTGTTCCTCTCGCCATTCCTCTCGTCGTTCCTCTCACTGTTCCTCTTGATGTCCTCTCACTGTTCCTCTCACTGATCCCTTCGCTGTCCCTCTCACTGTTCCTCTGACTGTTCCTCTGACTTTTCCTCTCGCTGTTCCTCTCGCCGTTCCTCACGCCGTTCCTCTCGCTGTTCCTTTCGCTGTTCCTTTCGCTTTTCCTCTCACTGTTCCTCTCCCCGTTTCTCTCGCCGTTTCTCTCGCTGTTCCTTTCGCTCTTCCGCTCACTGTTCCTCTCACTGTTCCTCTCCCTTTTCCTCTCGTCGTTCCCCTCGTCGTTCCTCTCACTGTTCCTTTCACTCTTCCGCTCACTGTTCCTCTCACTGTTCCTTTCGCTGTTCCTCCCACTGTTCCTCTCACTTTTCCTCTCGCTGTTCCTCTCACTGTTCCTTTCGCTGTTCCTCTCACCGTTCCTCTCACCATTCCTCTCGCTGTTCCTCTCAATGTTCCTCTCATCGTTCCTCTCGCCTTTCCTCTTGCTACTCTCACTGTTCCTCTCGCCGTTCCTCTTGTAGTTCCTCTCGCCGTTCCTCTCACTCCTCTTACAGTTCCTCTCGCTGTTCCTCTCGCTGTTCCTCTCGCTGTTCCTCTCACTGTTCTTCTCGCCATTCCTCTCGTTGTTCCTCTCCACATTCCTCTCGCTCCTCTCACAGTTCCTCTCATTGTTCCTCTCACTGATCCTCTCGCCGTTCCTCTCACTGTTCCTTTCGCTGTTCCTCTAGCCGTTCCTCTCGCTGTTCCTCTCGCCATTCCTCTCACTGTTCCACTCACCGTTCCTCTCGTTCCTCTCACTGTTCCTCTCACTGTTCCTCTCGCTATTCCTCTCACTGTTCCTCTCGCTGTTCCGCTCACTGTTGCTCTCGCTTTTCCTCTCACTGTTTCTCTCGCTGTTCCTCTCGCTGTTCCTCCCACTGTTCCTCTCACTTTTCCTCTCGCTGTTCCTCTCACTGTTCCTTTCGCTGTTCCTCTCACCGTTCCTCTCACCATTCCTCTCGCTGTTCCTCTCAATGTTCCTCTCATCGTTCCTCTCGCCTTTCCTCTTGCTACTCTCACTGTTCCTCTCGCCGTTCCTCTTGTAGTTCCTCTCGCCGTTCCTCTCACTCCTCTTACAGTTCCTCTCGCTGTTCCTCTCGCTGTTCCTCTCGCTGTTCCTCTCACTGTTCTTCTCGCCATTCCTCTCGTTGTTCCTCTCCACATTCCTCTCGCTCCTCTCACAGTTCCTCTCATTGTTCCTCTCACTGATCCTCTCGCCGTTCCTCTCACTGTTCCTTTCGCTGTTCCTCTAGCCGTTCCTCTCGCTGTTCCTCTCGCCATTCCTCTCACTGTTCCACTCACCGTTCCTCTCGTTCCTCTCACTGTTCCTCTCACTGTTCCTCTCGCTATTCCTCTCACTGTTCCTCTCGCTATTCCGCTCACTGTTCCTCTCGCTTTTCCTCTCACTGTTTCTCTCGCTGTTCCTCTCACTGTCCCTCTCACTGTTCCTCTCGCCGTTCCTCTCGCTGTTCCTCTCGCCGTTCCTCTCGCTGTTCCTCTCGCTGTTCCACTCGCCGTTCCTCTCACTGTTCCTCTCCCCATTCCTCTCGCTGTTCCTCTCGCCGTTCCTCTCGCTGTTCCTCTCGCTGTTCCACTCGCCGTTCCTCACACTGTTCCTCTCGCCATTCCTCTCACTGTTCCTCTCGCCATTCCTCTCACTGTCCCTATCCTCGCTCCCCTCACTGTTCGTTTCACTGTTCCTCTCGCCGTTCCTCCCACCGTTCCTCTCACTGTCCCTCTCGCTGTTCCTCTCGCTGTTCCTCTCGCCATTCCTCTCGTCATTCCTCTAGCCGTTCCTCTCGCTCCTCTCACAGTTCCTCTCGCTGTTCCTCTTGCTTTTCCTCTCAATGTTCTTCTCGCCGTTCCTCTCGTCGTTCCTCTTGCCGTTCCTCTCGCTCCTCTCACAGTTCCTCTCACTGTTCTTCTCGCCGTTCCTCTCGTCGTTCCTATCACTTTTGCCCTCGCCCTTCCTCTCACTGTTCCTCTCACTGTTGCTTTCGCTGTTTCTCTCACTGGTCCTCTCACTTTTCCTCTCACTGTTCCTCTCGCCGTTCTTCTCGCCGTTTCTCTCGCCGTTCCTTTCGCCGTTCCTCTCGCCGTTCCTCTCGCCGTTCTTCTCGCCGTTTCTCTTGCCGTTCCTCTTGCCATTCCTCTCGCCGTTCCTCTCGCTGTTCCTCTCACTGTTCCTCTCACTGTTCCTTTCGATGTTCATCTTGCCGTTCCTCTCGCTGTTCCTCTCGTAGTTCCTCTCACTGTTCTTCTCGCCGTTCCTCTCGTCGTTCCTCTCGCCATTCCTCTCGCTCCTCTCACAGTTCCTCTCATTGTTCCTCTCACTGATCCTCTCACCGTTCCTTTCGCTGTTCCTGTCGCCATTCCTCTCGCTGTTCCACTCGCCATTCCTCTCAATGTTCCTCTCACTGTTCCTCTCGCTGTTCCTCTCACTTTTCCTCTCACTGTTCCTCTCGCTGCTCCTCTCACTGTTCCTCTCGCTGTTCCTCTCACTGTTCCTCTCACTGTTCCTCTCGCTGTTCCTCTTGCTGTTCCTCACGCCGTTCCTCTCGCACCTCTCTCTGTTCCTCTCCCTGTTTCTCTCGGTGTTCCTCGCTCTGTTCCTCTCACTGTTCCTCTCGCCGATCGTCTCGCTGTTCCTTTCGCTGTTCCTCTCGCTGTTCCTCTCGCTTTTCCTCTCGCTGTTCCTCTCGTCGTTCCTCGCGCTGTTCCTCTCGCTGTTCCACTCACCGTTCCTCTCACTGTTCCTCTCGCCATTCCTCTCACTGTCCCTATCCCCGTTCCCCTCACTGTTCCTCTCACTGTTCCACTCGCCGTTCCTCTCACTGTCCCTCTCGCCGTTCCTCTCACTGTTCCTCTCACTGCTCCTCTCACTGTTCCTCTCACTGTTCCTCTCGCTGTTCCTTTTGCTGTTCCTCTCACTGTTCCTCTCGCCTTTCCTCTCACTGTCCCTCTCGCCGTTCCTCTCACTGTTCCTCTCACTGTTCCTCTCACTGTCCCTCTCACCGTTCCTCTCGCCGTTCCTCTCCCCGTTCCTCTCGCTCCTCTCACATTTCCTCTCACTGTTCTTCTCGCCGTTCCTCTCGTCGTTCCTATCACTGTTCCTCTCGCTGTTCCTTTCGCTGTTTCTCTCACTGCTCCTCTCACTTTTCCTTTCACTGTTCCTCTTGCCATTCCTCTCGCCGTTCCTTTCGCTGTTCCTCTCGCCGTTCCTCTCGCCGTTCTTCTCGTCGTTCCTCTCACCATTCCTCCTGCCGTTCCTCTTGCTCCTCTCACTGTTCCTCTCGCCGTTTCTGTGGTGTATGTAACTTGTTCCACCTTAAGAGAACTTAAACCTGTTCCACCTTAAGAGATGTACTACTTTCTCTGGCTGCTGTATACGGTAATACCGGTGGTGACCACACTGGTATATAAGTGCTGTGTAGTAATTTGCTGGGTAGTACAGCCCTAACCTCCGAATAGTAAAGACCTATTGAAAAGTTATTCTTGTAGTCTGTGTCAGTAATTGACCTTAAATATAACTGGAACACACAGACTTAACAGTGGCGACGAGTCTGATCTTACCCTGCGGCAGTTTACATCCACGGCAGCTTCGTCCTCAGAACGGGCGTCGAGAAGAGGCATCCACCCTCATCATCCTGCTGAACAGCACGTCGCGCGGGAGGCATCGAGGACCCGGAGTGAAGAAGAGAAATTCTGAACTCGTAGCCCCCATCAGCGGTGGTGGGTAAGCCAATCAGCGAAAGTCGGCCGCGTTGGCTGTAGCGAAGGGGAGGGAAGACGGAGGAAAGAGGGCGGTGAAATTTACCGCGGCTGGTGAAAAGGGCCGGGCCGCATTCGGGCCGAAAGGCGCAGCGACTGGGGCAGCTGAAGGCGCGAGAGCCGCGGTGAATTCGAACGCAGCGGGTGCACATAACCGGGCTGCAAGAAGGGCTGTGAGGCGCGACGGCAGGGAAGCGCGAATGCCCACGGGAACCGCGGTGGAGTAGAAGCAGTGTCGGGGGAGTTGTTAACCGCTGGGGAGGCGAGACCGGCAGCAGCACAGCAATCGCCATTGCAGCCAGCGGGTGAAGAAGACGAGCGCGGGAAAGACCGCCAAGCGCGGGAAGCCGCCATTTTGGAAAAAAAAATTGCAAAGATGCCTAAACATGGGAACATTAATACTTTTGATAGCGACATCGAAGATTGGACCACGTATGTAGAACGCATAGAAGTTTATTGTAGAGCAAATAAGATACCAGATGGGGAGAAAGCACTAACCTTATTAAACTTAATGGGTGCGAAGACATACGGGCAATTGAAACACCTCCTATCACCAGAGAAACCGGCGGATAAGACTTTCGTGGATATTGTTACCGTCCTGAAAAATCATTTAAGCCCCATGCCGCTGATGCTAGCGGAACGATTTAAATTTTACAGCAGAAAGCAGCTGAAAGATGAAAGCAATGCTGAATTTTTAATTGAATTGCGTAAGCTAGCAAAGTACTGTCAGTTTGGAACAGGACTAACAGATGCGCTAAGAGGTAAATTTGTGTGTGGATTGTTAAAAGAAGAGACACAAAAGCGACTGCTTGAGGAGAATGAGCTGACGCTTGATAAAGCTGTCACTGTGGCAGCATCGCACGAAGCCGCAGCGAGAGGCACGGCGGTAATGCAGCTACGGTCACTGGAACTCAACACAAATCAAATGGTCTTGGGTACAGTAAAATGTTATCGTTGTGGAAAGACAACGCATGATCAGAACCAGTGCTGGTTCAAAAATAAGGAATGCAGAAAATGTGGCAGGCTTGGTCACATAGCTAAAGTATGCCGGTCAGGAGAGAAGACCAGCAACATAAAGTCACCGCAGGGAAAGTACAGAAAGGTACACAAGGTGACAGAGAACAGTTCAAACGAACAGAAGTCAGATTCAGACGCCAGCAGTAATGAACTGGGTAGCTTAAGAGTACACAACGTTGGTAAGGAAGCAGACCTCCAGACAATTTGGGTCACACTTCAGATAGCAGGAGCCCAAGTGAAGATGGAATTGGACACTGGATCGGCATTGACGGTCATGAATAAGAAAGATTACAAAAGGTTATTCCAACATATTCCCCTACGGGATACGGAGATTGTATTGAAAACATACACGGGGCAAAGAGTATACCCCATCGGAAAAATAGAGGTAAAGGTGGTCCACAAGGGCAAAGAAAGCCGAGGAATGGACTTATATGTGCTACCTGAAGGAGGTCCACCACTACTGGGATGGGAGTGGATTAGAAAAATGAATATGGACTGGCATTCCTTAAAAGCACTAACGGTAGATGCCAGGGAAACAGATGTCAAACCTAAACGATTGTCCAGAATATTGGACGATGCTAAAGAGGTGTTCCAGCAGGGACTGGGAACACTGAGAGGAATTACGGCAAACATCAAGATTGAAGAACATGCACAACCAAAATTTTTCAAAGCCAGACCGGTACCCTATGCGATACGACCTGCTGTGGAAGCGGAGCTGGAAGCGCTAGAACATTCAGGAGTACTGTCTAATGTAGACTGGAGTGAGTGGGCTACGCCCATTGTTCCCGTGATGAAACGTCCTTCGAGCAACAAGCCGGGAGAACCAGGGAAGGTTCGCATCTGTGGAGATTTCAAGATCACTGTTAATCCAGTGCTTCACGCGGTGCAGTATCCACTTCCGCGGATTGAGGATATCTTCGCTTCATTGTCGGGCGGGAAACACTTCACCAAGATAGACCTGGCGCAGGCGTACTTACAGATGGAAGTTGAGGAAGAGTCACGCCAGTACCTCATGATCAACACGCATAGAGGCTTGTACCGGTATAATAGACTGGTTTTTGGAGTGGCATCGGCTCCAGCAATTTGGCAGAGGGCCATGGAGCAGGTATTACAGGGAATTCCAGGCACACAATGTTACCTGGACGATATTCTGATTACAGGAGATGGTGACGAGGAACACCTCGCAAATTTGGAACTGGTGCTGTCAGATTGAAAGAATATGGACTTCGAGTTAATCGGCAGAAATGTGAGTTCTTTCAGAAGCGGATCTCGTACTGTGGCCATGTCATTGACCAGGAGGGACTTCATAAGTCTCCTGACAAGATCGAAGCGGTTGTGAAGGCTCCCGCTCCGGTTAATGTATCTCAGTTGAGGTCGTTCCTAGGATTGATTAACTATTACCATAAGTTTCTGCCAAATTTATCCACGGTACTGCACCCGCTGAATGCTCTTTTGCAGAAGGGAGTACCATGGGAGTGGAGCGAGGACTGCAAGAAGGGCTTTTGCAAAAGCAAGGAATTGATAACCTCAGAGGAAGTGTTGGCTCACTTCAACCCAACACTGCCTATTCGTTTGGCTTGTGATGCTTCTCCATATGGTATTGGGGCAGTACTCTCACATAAGTTGCCAAATGGCACGGAGAGACCAGTCGCGTTCGCATCCAGATCATTGACCTCCGCTGAGCGCAACTATGCTCAGATAGATAGGGAGGCTCTCAGCCTTGTGTGGGGAGTAAAGAAGTTTAATCATTACCTACAGGGCCAAAAGTTTACGCTTCTGACAGACCATCAGCCGTTGGTATCCATTTTTAACCCTAAGAAGGGTGTGTCGGTGATGACAGCACAGAGACTCCAGAGATGGTCCCTTTTCCTAGGGGCACATCAATATCAGATAGAATTCAAAGGTACAAAGCAGCATGGTAATGCTGATGGGCTGTCGCGCCTGCCACTACCTGAAGAAGCGGAGACAACGAAGGTTGACCCTGTTGAGTTATTTCACTCGACCATCATCGAGTGTTTACCAGTCACCAATGCAAGTATTGAAAGAGAAACCAGGAACGACCCGACACTGTCCCGAGTCTACGAGGTGACAGTGAAGGGATGGCCAGCACATGGTGATTCTCTGTTACCGGCATTCTCGGCAAGACAAGACCAGCTGTCCGTCTGTCAAGGAACATTGATGTATGGAACGAGAGTGATTATTCCTCCTAAGTTAAGGGAAAGAGTTCTAAAGGAACTGCATGAAGGTCATCTGGGGGGAGTCAAGATGAAAAGCCTTGCTAGGGCTTATGTGTGGTGGCCGGGTATCGACCAACAGATAGAGGAGCTGACGAAAAGCTGCTCAGGCTGCCAAAAAGTGCAAAATGCACCTCCGATTGCACCGCTGCATCCATGGGAATGGCCTTCAGCCCCATGGCAACGCGTACATATTGACTTTGCTGGTCCATTCATGGACTCCATGTTTCTAATTGCGGTGGACGCACATTCTAAATGGCCAGAAGTGATCAAGATGACTACCACTATTTCAGAAAAGACAATTGCAGTGTTAAGAACGATATTCGCAAGGAACGGATTGCCAGAACAAATATGTTCCGACAACGGACCACAGTTCGTGTCAGAAGAATTCCAAAAATTCTTAAAGAAGAATGGGGTGAAACATTATACCTCTGCCCCATATCATCCGGCTACAAATGGGTTGGCCGAGAGATTTGTACAAACATTCAAAAAGGCAATAAAGGCCATGAGCGAAGATCAGATTCCACTACAACATAAGGTGGACAAGTTTCTACTGGCATATCGAAACGCCGCTCATGCAGTGACAAACCAAAGTCCTGCCATGATGTTTTATAACAGGAGGTTGCGGTCCAGGTTGGACTTGTTAAAACCAAATGTGCGGAGGGAAGTTGAAAACAAACAGTTCCAGCATATAAATAACAAGACCACTCGGAGTTTCGAGGTAGGACAACCAGTGTTGGCCAGGGACTATGGAAACGAGAAATGGCAATCCGGAACAATTCGGGCCAGACAAGGACCCCTGATGTACACGGTAGATGTTGGTAAAAATGTAATACGGCGTCATGCTGACCAACTGGTAGAATCGAGAACAAGGGTCGAACCCATGGTTACGACAGAGACAACCGTGGAAGAAGTTAGTGAACCTGAAGCATCTACCTCGGCAGTGAATGTACCTGATGATGATGCCTAAGACATAAGAGACCAACTAGAGGAGTCACCTCAGCAACAAGAATCAGAGACTCCTGAAAGGCGTTATCCAACTCGAATCAGGTGGCCTCCTGAGAGACTGAACCTTTGAACTGTTTCTACATGAAGTTGTATATATGTATATATGTTATTATGTTATGTTAAATGGGGATATAACTGTTAAGCTAAAAAGGGAGGATTGTGGTGTATGTAACTTGTTCCACCTTAAGAGAACTTAAACCTGTTCCACCTTAAGAGATGTACTACTTTCTCTGGCTGCTGTATACGGTAATACCGGTGGTGACCACACCGGTATATAAGTGCTGTGTAGTAATTTGCTGGGTAGTATAGCCCTAACCTCCGAATAGTAAAGACCAATTGAAAAGTTATTCTTGTAGTCTGTGTCAGTAATTGACCTTAAATATAACTGGAACACACAGACTTAACAGTTTCTCTCGCCGTTCCTCTCGCGGTTGCTTTCGCCATTTCTGTCGCCGTTCCTCTCGCCGTTCCTCTCACCGTTCCTCTCGCCGTTCCTCTCGCTGTTCCTCTCAATGTTCCTCTCACTGTTCCTCTCAATGTTCCTCTCATCGTTCCTCTCGCCTTTCCTCTTGCTCCTCTCGCCGTTCCTCTTGTAGTTCCTCTCGCCGTTCCTATCACTCCTCTCACAGTTCCTCTCGCTGTTCCTTTCGCTGTTCCTCTCACTGTTCTTCTCGCCGTTCCTCTCGTCGTTCCTCTTGCCGTTCCTCTCGCCGTTCCTCTCGCCGTTTCTCTCGCCGTTTCTCTCGCCGTTTCTCTCGCCGTTCCTTTCGCTGTTCCTTTCGCTGTTTCTCTCGCCATTCCTCTCGCCGTTCCTTTCGCCGTTTCTCTCGCCGTTCCTCTTGCTGTTCCTCTCACTGTTCCTCTCCCTGTTCCTTTCGCTGTTCCTCTCGCCGTTCCTCTCGCGGTTCCTTTCACCATTCCTCTCGCTGATTGTCTCGCCGTTCCTCTCGCCATTTCTCTCGCCGTTCCTCTCGCCGTTCCTTTTGCTGTTCCTCTCGCTGTTCCTCGCACTGTTCTTCTCGCCATTCCTCTCGCCGTTCCTCACACTCCTCTCGCCGTTCCTCTTGCCGTTCCTCTCGCTCCTCTCGCCGTTCTTCTCGCCGTTTCTCTCACCGTTTCTCTCGCCGTTCCTCTTACCATTCCTCTCACTGTTCCTCTCACCATTCCTCTCGCTGTTCCTCTCGCTGTTCCTCTCGCTGTTCCTCTCACTGTTCCTCTCGCTGTTCCCCTCACTATTCTTCTCGCCGTTCCTCTCGCCTTTCCTCTCACTCCTCTCGCTGTTTCTCTCGTTCCTCTCGCTGCTCCTCTCAGTCCTCTCACTGTTGCTCTCGCTGTTACTCTCGCTGTTCCTCTCGCCGCTCCTCTCGTTCCTCTTACTGTTTCTCCCGCTGTTCCTCTCACTGTTCTTCTCGCCATTCCTCTCGTCGTTCCTCTCACTGCTCCTCTCACTGTTCCTCTCGCTGTTCCTCTCACTGTTCCTCTCACTGTTCCTCTCACTGTCCCTCTCAATGTTCCTCTCGTCGTTCCTCTCACTGTCCCTATCCCCGTTCCCCTCACTGTTCCTCTCACTGTTCCTCTTGCCATTCCTCTCGCTGTTCCTCACGCTCCTCTCGCTGTTCCTCTCGCCGTTCCTCTCGCTCCTCTCGCCGTTCTTCTCGCCGTTTCTCTCACCGTTTCTCTCGCCGGTCCTCTTACCGTTCCTCTCACTGTTCCTCTCACCATTCCTCTCGCTGTTCCTCTCGCTGTTCCTCTCACTGTTCCTCTCGCTGTTCCCCTCACTGTTCTTCTCGCCGTTCCTCTCGCCTTTCCTCTCACTCCTCTCGCTGTTTCTCTCGTTCCTCTCGCTGCTCCTCTCAGTCCTCTCACTGTTGCTCTCGCTGTTACTCTCGCTGTTCCTCTCGCCGCTCCTCTCGTTCCTCTTACTGTTTCTCCCGCTGTTCCTCTCACTGTTCTTCTCGCCATTCCTCTCGTCGTTCCTCTCACTGTTCCTCTCGCCGTTCCTCTCGCCGTTCCTCGCGCTGTTCCTCTCGCTGTTCCTCTCGCCATTCCTCTCAATGTTCCTCTCGCCGTTCCTCTCACTGTTCCTCTCGCCGTTCCTCTCACTTTTCCTCTCACTGCTCCTCTCACTGCTCCTCTCACTGTTCCTCTCACTGTCCCTCTCACTGTCCCTCTCGCTGTTCCTCCCGCTGTTCCTCTCGCTGTTCCTCTCGCTGTTCCTCTCGCCGTTCCTCTCGCCGTTCCTCTCGCCGTTCCTCTCGCCGTTCCTCTCGCCGTTCCTCTCACCGTTCCTCTCCCTGTTCCTCTCGCTGTTCCTTTCGCCGTTCCTCTCGCGGCTCCTTTCGCCGTTCCTGTCGCCGTTCCTGTCGCCGTTCCTCTCGCCATTCCTCTCACTCCTCTCACAGCTCCTCTCGCTGTTCCTCTCACCGTTCCTCTCGCCGTTCCTCTCACTCCTCTCACAGCTCCTCTCGCTGTTCCTCTCGCTGTTCCTCTCGCTGTTCCTCTCGCCGTTCCTCTTGTAGTTCCTCTCGCCGTTCCTCTCACTCCTCTCACAGCTCCTCTCGTCGTTCCTCTCGCCATTCCTCTCGCTCCTCTCACAGTTCCTCTCATTGTTCCTCTCACTGATCCTCTCGCCGTTCTTCTCCCTGTTCCTTTTGCTGTTCCTCTCGCCGTTCCTCTCGCTGATTGTCTCGCCATTCCTCTCGCCATTCCTCTCGCCGTTCCTCTCGCCGTTCCTCTCCCTGTTCCTCTCCCTGTTCCTTTCGCTGTTCCTTTCGCCGTTCCTCTCGCGGCTCCTTTCACCATTCCTGTCGCCATTCCTCTCGCCGTTCCTCTCGCCGTTCCTCTCACTTTTCCTCAGTGTTCCTCTCGCCGTACCTCTCGCTGTTCCTCTCGCCGTTCCTCTTGTAGTTCCTCTCGCCGTTCCTCTCACTCCTCTCACAGCTCCTCTCGCTGTTCCTCTCGCTGTTCCTCTCGCCGTTCCACTCACTCCTCTCACAGCTCCTCTCGCTCTTCCTCTCGCTGTTCCTCTCGCTGTTCCTCTCGCCGTTCCTCTTGTAGTTCCTCTCGCCATTCCTCTCACTCCTCTCACAGCTCCTCTCGTCATTCCTCTCGCCGCTCCTCTCACAGTTCCTCTCATTGTTCCTCTCACTGATCCTCTCGCCGTTCTTCTCCCTGTTCCTTTTGCTGTTCCTCTCGCTGTTCCTGTCAATGTTCTTCTCGCCATTCCTCTCCTCATTCCTCTTGCCATTACTCTCGCTCCTCTCACAGTTGCTCTCACAGTTCCTCTCGCTGTTCCTCTCACTGTTCCTCTCGCCGTTTCTCTCGTCGTTCCTCTCACTTTCCCTCTCGCTGTTCCTCTCGCCATTCCTCTCGCTGTTCCTCTCACCATTCCTCTCGCGGTCCCTCTCGCTGTTCCTCTCGCTGTTCCTCTCACTATTCTTCTCGCCGTTCTGCTCGCCATTACTCTCGCTCCTCTCACTTTTCCTCTCGCCGTTTCTCTCGCCGTTTCTCTCGCCGTTTCTCTCGCTGTTCCTTTCACTGTTCCTCTCACTGTTCCTCTCACTTTTCCTCTCGTCGTTCCTCTCGTCGTTCCTCTCACTGTTCCTCTCGCTCTTCCTCTCGCCATTCCTCTCGCCGTTCCTCTCACTGTTCCTCTCACTGTTCTTCTCATCGTTCCTCTCGCCGTTCCTCTCGCCGTTCCTTTCGCCGTTCCTTTCGCCGTTCCTCTCACTGTTCCTCTCGCCGTTTCTCCCGCCGTTTCTCTCGCTGTTCCTTTCGCTGTTCCTCACGCCATTCCTCTCGCCGTTCCTCTCGCCATTCCACTCGCTGTTCCTCTCGCCGTTCCTATCGTTGTTCCTCTTGCCGTTCCTCTCGCTGCTCTCACAGTTCCTCTCGCTGTTCCTCTCGCTGTTCCTCTCAATGTTCTTCTCGCCATTCCTCTCGTCGATCCTCTCGTCGTTCCTCTCGCCGTTCCTCTCGCTCCTCTCACAGTTCCTCTCGCTATTCTTCTCACTGTTCCTTTTGCCGTTCCTCTCACCGTTCCTCTCGCTGTTCCTCTCGCTGTTCCTCTCTCCATTCCTCTCGCTGTTCCTCTCGCTGTTCCTCTCGCCGTTCCTCTCACTGTTCCTCTCGCTGTTCCTCTTGCCATTCCTCTCGCCGTTCCTTTCGCTGTTCCTCTCGCTGTTCCTCTCGCTGTTCCTCTCACTGTTCTTCTCGCCATTCCGCTCGCCATTCCACTCGCTCCTCTCACTGTTCCTCTCGCCGTTTCTCTCGCCGTTTCTCTCGCTGTTCCTTTCACTGTTCCTCTCACTGTTCCTCTCACTTTTCCTCTCGTCGTTCCTCTCGCCGTTCCTCTCGCTCCTCTCACAGTTCCTCTCGCTTTTCTTCTCACTGTTCCTTTTGCCGTTCCTCTCACCGTTCCTCTCGCTGTTCCTCTCGCTGTTCCTCTCTCCATTCCTCTCGCTGTTCCTCTCGCTGTTCCTCTCGCCGTTCCTCTCACTGTTCCTCTCGCTGTTCCTCTTGCCATTCCTCTCGCCGTTCCTTTCGCTGTTCCTCTCGCTGTTCCTCTCGCTGTTCCTCTCACTGTTCTTCTCGCCATTCCGCTCGCCATTCCACTCGCTCCTCTCACTGTTCCTCTCGCCGTTTCTCTCGCCGTTTCTCTCGCTGTTCCTTTCACTGTTCCTCTCACTGTTCCTCTCACTTTTCCTCTCGTCGTTCCTCTCGTCGTTCCTCTCACTGTTCCTCTCGCTCTTCCTCTCACTGTTCCTCTTGCTCTTCCTTTCGCTGTTCCTCCCACTGTTCCTCTCACTTTTCCTCTCGCTGTTCCTCTCGCTGTTCCTTTCGCCATTCCTCTCGCCATTCCTCTCGCCATTCCTCTCGCCGTCCCTCTCGCCGTTCTTCTCGCCGTTCCTCTCGCCGTCCCTCTCGCCGTTCTTCTCGCCGTTCCTCTCACCATTCCTCGCGCCGTTCCTCTCACCGTTCCTCTCACATTTCCTCAGTGTTCCTCTCACCGTACCTCTCGCTGTTTCTCTCACTTTTCCTCTCGCCATTCCTCTCGCTGTTCCTCTCAATGTTCCTCTCACTGTTCCTCTCACCATTCCACTCACCGCTCCTCTCGTTCATCTCACTGTTCCTCTCGCTGTTCCTCTCACCATTCCACTCGCTCCTCTCGCCGTTCCTCTCACTGTTCCTCTCGCCGTTCCTCTCACTGTTCCTCTCACTGTTCCACTCGCCATTCCTATCACTGTTCCTCTCGCCGTTCCTCTCACTGTTCCTCTTGCTGTTCCACTCGCCGTTCCTCTCACTGTTCCTCTCGCCGTTCCTCTCACTTTTCCTCTCGCCGTTCCTCTCACTGTTCCTCTCGCCGTTCCTCTCACTTTTCCTCTCGCCGTTCCTCTCACTGTTCCTCTCACAGTTCCTCTCGCTGTTCCACTCGCCGTTCCTCTCACTGTTCCTCTCAGTGTTCCTCCCACTGTTCCTCTCGCTGTTCCTTTTGCTGTTCCTCTCGCCGTTCCTCTCACTGTTCCTCTCGCCGTTCCTCTCACTGTTCCTCTCGCCGTTCCTCTCGTCGTTCCTCTCACTGTTCCTCTCGCTCTTCCTCTCACTGTTCCACTCACTTTTCCTCTCGCTCTTCCTCTCGCTGTTCCTCTCGCTGATCCTCTCACTGTTCCTCTCGCTGTTCCTCTCGCCATTCCTCTCGCCGTTCTTTTTGCCTTTCCTCTCGCCTTTCCTCTCACTCCTCTCATTGTTTCTCTTGTTCCTCTCGCCGCTCCTCTCGGTCCTCTCACTGTTGCTCTCGCTGTTACTCTCGCTGTTCCTCTCGCTGCTCCTCTCGTTCCTCTCACTGTTTCTCTCGCTGTTCCTCTCGCTGTTCCTCTTGCTCCTCTCACTGTCCCTCTCGCCGTTCCTCTCACTGTTCCTCTCACTGTTCCTCTCGCTGTTCCTCTCGCTGTTCCTCTCGCTGTTCCTTTCGCTGTTCCTCTCGCCGTTCCTCTCACTGTCCCTCTTGCCGTTCCTCTCACTGTTCCTCTCACTGTTCCTCTCACTGTTCCTCTCGCCGTTCCTCTCGTCGTTCCTCTCGCCGTTCCCCTCGCTCCTCTCACAGTTCCTCTCACTGTTCCTCTCAATGTTCTTCTTGCCGTTCCTCTCATCGTTCCTCTTGCCGTTCCTCTCGCTCCCCTGACAGTTCCTCTCACAGTTCCCCTCGCTGTTCCTCTCACTGTTCCTCTCGCCGTTCCTCTCGTCCTTCCTCTCACTGTTCCTCTCGCTCTTCCTCTCACTTTTCCACTCACTTTTCCTCTCGCTCTTCCTCTCGCTGTTCCTCTCGCTGTTACCCTCACTGTTCCTCTCGCTTTTCCGCTCGCTTTTCCTCTCACTGTTCCTCTCGCTGTTCCTCTCGCCATTCCTCTCGCCGTTCTTTTTGCCTTTCCGCTCGCTGTTCCTCTCACTGTTCCTCTCACTGTTCTTCTCACCGTTCCTCTCGCCGTTCCTCTCGCCGTTCCTCTCACCGTTCCTCTCACTGTTCATCTCGCCGTTTCTCTCGCCGTTTCTCTCGCTGTTCCTTTCGCTGTTCCTCTCGCCGTTCCTCTCGTCGTTCCTCTCGCCTTTCCTCTCACTCCTCTCATTGTTTCTCTCGTTCCTCTCGCTGCTCCTCTCGGTCCTCTCACTGTTGCTCTCGCTGTTACTCTCGCTGTTCCTCTCACCGCTCCTCTCGTTCCTCTCACTGTTCCTCTCACTGTTCCTCTCCCTGTTCCTCTCCCTGTTCCTTTCGCTGTTCCTCTCACCGTTCCTCTCGCTGTTCCTCTCGCCGTTACTCTCGCCGTTTCTCTCGCTGTTCCTCTCACTGCTCTCACTGTTCCTCTCACTGTTCCTTTCGCTGTTCCTCTCGCTGTTCCTCTCGCTTTTCCTCTCGCTTTTCCTCTCACTGTTCCTCTCGCTGTTCCTCTCGCCATTCCTCTCGCCGTTCTTTTCGCCTTTCCTCTCGCTGTTCTTCTCACCGTTCCTCTCGCCGCTTCACTCGCCTTTTCTCTCGCTGTTCCTCTTGTCGTTCCTCTCGCCTTTCCTCTCGTCGTTCCTCTCGCCTTTCCTCTCACTCCTCTCATTGTTTCTCTCGTTCCTCTCGCCGCTCCTCTCGGTCCTCTCACTGTTGCTCTCGCTGTTACTCTCGCTGTTCCTCTCGCCGCTCCTCTCCTTCCTCTCACTGTTTCTCTCGCTGTTCCTCTCACTGTTCCTCTCACTGTTCCTCTCCCTGTTCCTCTCCCTGTTCCTTTCGCTGTTCCTCTCACCGTTCCTTTCGCTGTTCCTCTCGCCATTTCTCTCGCTGTTCCTCTCGCTCCTCTCACTGTTCCTGTGGTGTATGTGCCTTTAAGAGCAATTATGGTGTATGTGCCTTTAAGAGCCCCAGGTGTGCGTAATGCCGGTAATTGCCACTTGGGCTATATAAGCCTGTGTATTGTGTATATCCTTTAGAAACCCCCCCCGAGACTTGCTTAGTAAATACCTATGAACCAACTCCTGTCTTCAGTGTCTTTATCTACACACGGACACTACAGTTCCTCTCCCTGTTCCTCTCCCTGTTCCTCTCCCTGTTCCTTTCGCTGTTCCTCTCACCATTCCTTTCGCTGTTCCTCTCGCCGTTCCTCTCGCTGTTCCTCTTGCCGTTTCTCTTGCCGTTTCTCTCGCCGTATCTCTCACTGTTCCTCTCGCCGTTTCTCTCGCTGTTCCTCTCGCCTTTCCTCTCGGTGTTCCTCTCGCTGCTCTCGTTGTTCCTCTCGCTGTTCCTCTCATTGTTCCTCTCACTGTTCTTCTCGCCGTTCCTCTCATCGTTCCTCTCGCCTTTCCTCTTGCTCCTCTCACTGTTCCTCTCGCCGTTCCTCTTGTAGTTCCTCTCGACGTTCCTCTCACTCCTCTCACAGTTCCTCTCGCTGCACCTCTTGCTGTTCCTCTCGCTTCTCTCGCTGTTCCTCTTGCTGTTCCTCTCGCTGTTCCTCTCACTGTTGCTCTTGCCGTTCCTCTCGTCGTTCCTCTCGCCATTCCACTCGCTCCTCTCACAGTTCCTCTCACTGTTGCTCTCACTGATCCTCTCGCCATTCCTATCACTGTTCCTATCGCTGTTCCTCTCACCATTTCTCTCGCTGTTCCTCTCCCTGTTCCTCTCACTGTTCCTTTCGCTGTTCCTCTCGCCATTCCTCTCGCTGTTCCTCTCGCTGTTCCTCTTGCTGTTCCTTTCGCTGTTCCTCTCGCCGTTCCTCTCACTGTCCCTCTCGCCGTTCTTCTCACCATTCCTCTCACTGTTCCACTCACCGTTCCTTTCGTTCATCTCACTGTTCATCTCGCTGTTCCACTCGCCGTTCCTCTCACTGCTCCTCTCGCCGTTCCTCTCACTGTTTCTCTCGCCGTTCCATTCACTGTCCCTATCCCCGCTCCTCTCACTGTTCCTCTCACTGTTCCTCTCACTGTTCCTTTCGCTGTTCCTCTCGCCATTCCTCTCGCTGTTCCTCTCGCCGTTCCTCTCGTCGTTCCTCTCGCCGTTCCTCTCGCTCCTCTCACAGTTCCTCTCGCTGTTCCTCTCAATGTTCTTCTTGCCGTTCCTCTCATCGTTCCTCTTGCCGTTCCTCTCGCTCCTCTCACAGTTCCTCTCACAGTTTCCCTCGCTGTTCCTCTCACTGTTCCTCTCCCTGTTCCTCTCATCGTTTCTCTCACTGTTCCTCTCACTGTTCCTCTCGCTCTTCCTCTCGCTGTTCCTCTCACTGTTCCTCTCGCTTTTCCTCTCGCTTTTCCTCTCGCTTTTCCTCTCGCTGTTCCACTCGCCGTTCCTCTCGCCACTCCTCTCGCCGTTCTTTTCGCCTTTCCTCTCGTTGTTCCTCTCGCCGTTCCTCTCACTGTTCCTCTCGTCGTTCCTCTCGCCGTTCCTCTCGCTCCTCTCACAGTTCCTCTCACTGTTCCTTTCACCGTTCCTCTCACTGTTCCTCTCACTGTTCCTCTCGCTCTTCCTCTCACTGTTCCTCTCACTGTTCCTTTCGCTGTTCCTCTCACTGTTCCTCTCACTTTTCCTCTCGTCGTTCCTCTTGTCGTTCCTCTCACTGTTCCTCTCGCTGTTCCTTTCGCTGTTCCTCCCACTGTTCCTCCCACTGTTCCTCTCACTTTTCCTCTCGCTGTTCCTCTCGCTGTTCCTCTCGCCGTTCCTCTCGCCGTTCCTCTCGCCGTTCCTCTCACTGTTCCTCTCACTGTTCTTCTCATCGTTCCTCTCGCCGTTCCTCTCGCCGTTCCTTTCGCCGTTCCTTTCGCCGTTCCTCTCACTGTTCCTCTCGCCGTTTCTCCCGCCGTTCCTCTCGCTGTTCCTCTCGCTGTTCCTTTCGCTGTTCCTCTCGCCGTTCCTCTCACTGTCCCTCTCTCCGTTCCTCTCGCCGTTCCTCTCGCCGTTCCTCTCGCCGTTCCTCTCGCTGTTCCTCTCGCCGTTCCTCTTGTCGTTCCTCTCGACGTTCCTCTCGCTCCTTTCACAGTTCCTCTCGCTGTTCCTCTCAATGTTCTTCTTGCCGTTCCTCTCATCGTTCCTCTTGCCGTTCCTCTCGCTCCTCTCACAGTTCCTCTCACAGTTTCCCACGCTGTTCCTCTCACTGTTCCTCTCGCCTTTCCTCTCGTCGTTCCTCTCACTGTTCCTCTCGCTCTTCCTCTCACTGTTCCTCTCACTGTTCCTTTCGCTGTTCCTCTCACTGTTCCTCTCACTTTTCCTCTCGTCGTTCCTCTTGTCGTTCCTCTCACTGTTCCTCTCGCTGTTCCTTTCGCTGTTCCTCCCACTGTTCCTCCCACTGTTCCTCTCACTTTTCCTCTCGCTGTTCCTCTCGCTGTTCCTCTCGCCGTTCCTCTCGCCGTTCCTCTCGCCGTTCCTCTCACTGTTCCTCTCACTGTTCTTCTCATCGTTCCTCTCGCCGTTCCTCTCGCCGTTCCTTTCGCCGTTCCTTTCGCCGTTCCTCTCACTGTTCCTCTCGCCGTTTCTCCCGCCGTTTCTCTCGCTGTTCCTTTCGCTGTTCCTCACGCCATTCCTCTCGCCGTTCCTCTCGCCATTCCACTCGCTGTTCCTCTCGCCGTTCCTATCGTCGTTCCTCTTGCCGTTCCTCTCGCTGCTCTCACAGTTCCTCTCGCTGTTCCTCTCGCTGTTCCTCTCAATGTTCTTCTCGCCATTCCTCTCGTCGATCCTCTCGTCGTTCCTCTCGCCGTTCCTCTCGCTCCTCTCACAGTTCCTCTCGCTATTCTTCTCACTGTTCCTTTTGCCGTTCCTCTCACCGTTCCTCTCGCTGTTCCTCTCGCTGTTCCTCTCTCCGTTCCTCTCGCTGTTCCTCTCGCTGTTCCTCTCGCCGTTCCTCTCACTGTTCCTCTCGCTGTTCCTCTTGCCATTCCTCTCGCCGTTCCTTTCGCTGTTCCTCTCGCTGTTCCTCTCGCTGTTCCTCTCACTGTTCTTCTCGCCATTCCGCTCGCCATTCCACTCGCTCCTCTCACTGTTCCTCTCGCCGTTTCTCTCGCTGTTCCTTTCACTGTTCCTCTCACTGTTCCTCTCACTTTTCCTCTCGTCGTTCCTCTCGTCGTTCCTCTCACTGTTCCTCTCGCTCTTCCTCTCGCTGTTCCTCTCTCCATTCCTTTCGCTGTTCCTCCCACTGTTCCTCTCACTTTTCCTCTCACTGTCCCTCTCGCCGTTCCTCTCACTGTTCCTCTCACTGTTCCTCTCACTGTTCCTCTCGCTGTTCCTTTCGCTGTTCCTCTCACTGTTCCTCTCGCCTTTCCTCTCACTGTCCCTCTCGCCGTTCCTCTCACTGTTCCTCTCACTGTTCCTCTCACTGTCCCTCTCACCGTTCCTCTCGCCGTTCCTCTCCCCGTTCCTCTCGCTCCTCTCACATTTCCTCTCACTGTTCTTCTCGCCGTTCCTCTCGTCGTTCCTATCACTGTTCCTCTCGCTGTTCCTTTCGCTGTTTCTCTCACTGCTCCTCTCACTTTTCCTTTCACTGTTCCTCTTGCCATTCCTCTCGCCGTTCCTTTCGCTGTTCCTCTCGCCGTTCCTCTCGCCGTTCTTCTCGTCGTTCCTCTCACCATTCCTCCTGCCGTTCCTCTTGCTCCTCTCACTGTTCCTCTCGCCGTTTCTGTGGTGTATGTAACTTGTTCCACCTTAAGAGAACTTAAACCTGTTCCACCTTAAGAGATGTACTACTTTCTCTGGCTGCTGTATACGGTAATACCGGTGGTGACCACACTGGTATATAAGTGCTGTGTAGTAATTTGCTGGGTAGTACAGCCCTAACCTCCGAATAGTAAAGACCTATTGAAAAGTTATTCTTGTAGTCTGTGTCAGTAATTGACCTTAAATATAACTGGAACACACAGACTTAACAGTGGCGACGAGTCTGATCTTACCCTGCGGCAGTTTACATCCACGGCAGCTTCGTCCTCAGAACGGGCGTCGAGAAGAGGCATCCACCCTCATCATCCTGCTGAACAGCACGTCGCGCGGGAGGCATCGAGGACCCGGAGTGAAGAAGAGAAATTCTGAACTCGAAGCCCCCATCAGCGGTGGTGGGTAAGCCAATCAGCGAAAGTCGGCCGCGTTGGCTGTAGCGAAGGGGAGGGAAGACGGAGGAAAGAGGGCGGTGAAATTTACCGCGGCTGGTGAAAAGGGCCGGGCCGCATTCGGGCCGAAAGGCGCAGCGACTGGGGCAGCTGAAGGCGCGAGAGCCGCGGTGAATTCGAACGCAGCGGGTGCACATAACCGGGCTGCAAGAAGGGCTGTGAGGCGCGACGGCAGGGAAGCGCGAATGCCCACGGGAACCGCGGTGGAGTAGAAGCAGTGTCGGGGGAGTTGTTAACCGCTGGGGAGGCGAGACCGGCAGCAGCACAGCAATCGCCATTGCAGCCAGCGGGTGAAGAAGACGAGCGCGGGAAAGACCGCCAAGCGCGGGAAGCCGCCATTTTGGAAAAAAAAATTGCAAAGATGCCTAAACATGGGAACATTAATACTTTTGATAGCGACATCGAAGATTGGACCACGTATGTAGAACGCATAGAAGTTTATTGTAGAGCAAATAAGATACCAGATGGGGAGAAAGCACTAACCTTATTAAACTTAATGGGTGCGAAGACATACGGGCAATTGAAACACCTCCTATCACCAGAGAAACCGGCGGATAAGACTTTCGTGGATATTGTTACCGTCCTGAAAAATCATTTAAGCCCCATGCCGCTGATGCTAGCGGAACGATTTAAATTTTACAGCAGAAAGCAGCTGAAAGATGAAAGCAATGCTGAATTTTTAATTGAATTGCGTAAGCTAGCAAAGTACTGTCAGTTTGGAACAGGACTAACAGATGCGCTAAGAGGTAAATTTGTGTGTGGATTGTTAAAAGAAGAGACACAAAAGCGACTGCTTGAGGAGAATGAGCTGACGCTTGATAAAGCTGTCACTGTGGCAGCATCGCACGAAGCCGCAGCGAGAGGCACGGCAGTAATGCAGCTACGGTCACTGGAACTCAACACAAATCAAATGGTCTTGGGTACAGTAAAATGTTATCGTTGTGGAAAGACAACGCACGATCAGAACCAGTGCTGGTTCAAAAATAAGGAATGCAGAAAATGTGGCAGGCTTGGTCACATAGCTAAAGTATGCCGGTCAGGAGAGAAGACCAGCAACATAAAGTCACCGCAGGGAAAGTACAGAAAGGTACACAAGGTGACAGAGAACAGTTCAAACGAACAGAAGTCAGATTCAGACGCCAGCAGTAATGAACTGGGTAGCTTAAGAGTACACAACGTTGGTAAGGAAGCAGACCTCCAGACAATTTGGGTCACACTTCAGATAGCAGGAGCCCAAGTGAAGATGGAATTGGACACTGGATCGGCATTGACGGTCATGAATAAGAAAGATTACAAAAGGTTATTCCAACATATTCCCCTACGGGATACGGAGATTGTATTGAAAACATACACGGGGCAAAGAGTATACCCCATCGGAAAAATAGAGGTAAAGGTGGTCCACAAGGGCAAAGAAAGCCGAGGAATGGACTTATATGTGCTACCTGAAGGAGGTCCACCACTACTGGGATGGGAGTGGATTAGAAAAATGAATATGGACTGGCATTCCTTAAAAGCACTAACGGTAGATGCCAGGGAAACAGATGTCAAACCTAAACGATTGTCCAGAATATTGGACGATGCTAAAGAGGTGTTCCAGCAGGGACTGGGAACACTGAGAGGAATTACGGCAAACATCAAGATTGAAGAACATGCACAACCAAAATTTTTCAAAGCCAGACCGGTACCCTATGCGATACGACCTGCTGTGGAAGCGGAGCTGGAAGCGCTAGAACATTCAGGAGTACTGTCTAATGTAGACTGGAGTGAGTGGGCTACGCCCATTGTTCCCGTGATGAAACGTCCTTCGAGCAACAAGCCGGGAGAACCAGGGAAGGTTCGCATCTGTGGAGATTTCAAGATCACTGTTAATCCAGTGCTTCACGCGGTGCAGTATCCACTTCCGCGGATTGAGGATATCTTCGCTTCATTGTCGGGCGGGAAACACTTCACCAAGATAGACCTGGCGCAGGCGTACTTACAGATGGAAGTTGAGGAAGAGTCACGCCAGTACCTCATGATCAACACGCATAGAGGCTTGTACCGGTATAATAGACTGGTTTTTGGAGTGGCATCGGCTCCAGCAATTTGGCAGAGGGCCATGGAGCAGGTATTACAGGGAATTCCAGGCACACAATGTTACCTGGACGATATTCTGATTACAGGAGATGGTGACGAGGAACACCTCGCAAATTTGGAACTGGTGCTGTCAGATTGAAAGAATATGGACTTCGAGTTAATCGGCAGAAATGTGAGTTCTTTCAGAAGCGGATCTCGTACTGTGGCCATGTCATTGACCAGGAGGGACTTCATAAGTCTCCTGACAAGATCGAAGCGGTTGTGAAGGCTCCCGCTCCGGTTAATGTATCTCAGTTGAGGTCGTTCCTAGGATTGATTAACTATTACCATAAGTTTCTGCCAAATTTATCCACGGTACTGCACCCGCTGAATGCTCTTTTGCAGAAGGGAGTACCATGGGAGTGGAGCGAGGACTGCAAGAAGGGCTTTTGCAAAAGCAAGGAATTGATAACCTCAGAGGAAGTGTTGGCTCACTTCAACCCAACACTGCCTATTCGTTTGGCTTGTGATGCTTCTCCATATGGTATTGGGGCAGTACTCTCACATAAGTTGCCAAATGGCACGGAGAGACCAGTCGCGTTCGCATCCAGATCATTGACCTCCGCTGAGCGCAACTATGCTCAGATAGATAGGGAGGCTCTCAGCCTTGTGTGGGGAGTAAAGAAGTTTAATCATTACCTACAGGGCCAAAAGTTTACGCTTCTGACAGACCATCAGCCGTTGGTATCCATTTTTAACCCTAAGAAGGGTGTGTCGGTGATGACAGCACAGAGACTCCAGAGATGGTCCCTTTTCCTAGGGGCACATCAATATCAGATAGAATTCAAAGGTACAAAGCAGCATGGTAATGCTGATGGGCTGTCGCGCCTGCCACTACCTGAAGAAGCGGAGACAACGAAGGTTGACCCTGTTGAGTTATTTCACTCGACCATCATCGAGTGTTTACCAGTCACCAATGCAAGTATTGAAAGAGAAACCAGGAACGACCCGACACTGTCCCGAGTCTACGAGGTGACAGTGAAGGGATGGCCAGCACATGGTGATTCTCTGTTACCGGCATTCTCGGCAAGACAAGACCAGCTGTCCGTCTGTCAAGGAACATTGATGTATGGAACGAGAGTGATTATTCCTCCTAAGTTAAGGGAAAGAGTTCTAAAGGAACTGCATGAAGGTCATCTGGGGGGAGTCAAGATGAAAAGCCTTGCTAGGGCTTATGTGTGGTGGCCGGGTATCGACCAACAGATAGAGGAGCTGACGAAAAGCTGCTCAGGCTGCCAAAAAGTGCAAAATGCACCTCCGATTGCACCGCTGCATCCATGGGAATGGCCTTCAGCCCCATGGCAACGCGTACATATTGACTTTGCTGGTCCATTCATGGACTCCATGTTTCTAATTGCGGTGGACGCACATTCTAAATGGCCAGAAGTGATCAAGATGACTACCACTATTTCAGAAAAGACAATTGCAGTGTTAAGAACGATATTCGCAAGGAACGGATTGCCAGAACAAATATGTTCCGACAACGGACCACAGTTCGTGTCAGAAGAATTCCAAAAATTCTTAAAGAAGAATGGGGTGAAACATTATACCTCTGCCCCATATCATCCGGCTACAAATGGGTTGGCCGAGAGATTTGTACAAACATTCAAAAAGGCAATAAAGGCCATGAGCGAAGATCAGATTCCACTACAACATAAGGTGGACAAGTTTCTACTGGCATATCGAAACGCCGCTCATGCAGTGACAAACCAAAGTCCTGCCATGATGTTTTATAACAGGAGGTTGCGGTCCAGGTTGGACTTGTTAAAACCAAATGTGCGGAGGGAAGTTGAAAACAAACAGTTCCAGCATATAAATAACAAGACCACTCGGAGTTTCGAGGTAGGACAACCAGTGTTGGCCAGGGACTATGGAAACGAGAAATGGCAATCCGGAACAATTCGGGCCAGACAAGGACCCCTGATGTACACGGTAGATGTTGGTAAAAATGTAATACGGCGTCATGCTGACCAACTGGTAGAATCGAGAACAAGGGTCGAACCCATGGTTACGACAGAGACAACCGTGGAAGAAGTTAGTGAACCTGAAGCATCTACCTCGGCAGTGAATGTACCTGATGATGATGCCTAAGACATAAGAGACCAACTAGAGGAGTCACCTCAGCAACAAGAATCAGAGACTCCTGAAAGGCGTTATCCAACTCGAATCAGGTGGCCTCCTGAGAGACTGAACCTTTGAACTGTTTCTACATGAAGTTGTATATATGTATATATGTTATTATGTTATGTTAAATGGGGATATAACTGTTAAGCTAAAAAGGGAGGATTGTGGTGTATGTAACTTGTTCCACCTTAAGAGAACTTAAACCTGTTCCACCTTAAGAGATGTACTACTTTCTCTGGCTGCTGTATACGGTAATACCGGTGGTGACCACACCGGTATATAAGTGCTGTGTAGTAATTTGCTGGGTAGTATAGCCCTAACCTCCGAATAGTAAAGACCAATTGAAAAGTTATTCTTGTAGTCTGTGTCAGTAATTGACCTTAAATATAACTGGAACACACAGACTTAACAGTTTCTCTCGCCGTTCCTCTCGCGGTTGCTTTCGCCATTTCTGTCGCCGTTCCTCTCGCCGTTCCTCTCACCGTTCCTCTCGCCGTTCCTCTCGCTGTTCCTCTCAATGTTCCTCTCACTGTTCCTCTCAATGTTCCTCTCATCGTTCCTCTCGCCTTTCCTCTTGCTCCTCTCGCCGTTCCTCTTGTAGTTCCTCTCGCCGTTCCTATCACTCCTCTCACAGTTCCTCTCGCTGTTCCTTTCGCTGTTCCTCTCACTGTTCTTCTCGCCGTTCCTCTCGTCGTTCCTCTTGCCGTTCCTCTCGCCGTTCCTCTCGCCGTTTCTCTCGCCGTTTCTCTCGCCGTTTCTCTCGCCGTTCCTTTCGCTGTTCCTTTCGCTGTTTCTCTCGCCATTCCTCTCGCCGTTCCTTTCGCCGTTTCTCTCGCCGTTCCTCTTGCTGTTCCTCTCACTGTTCCTCTCCCTGTTCCTTTCGCTGTTCCTCTCGCCGTTCCTCTCGCGGTTCCTTTCACCATTCCTCTCGCTGATTGTCTCGCCGTTCCTCTCGCCATTTCTCTCGCCGTTCCTCTCGCCGTTCCTTTTGCTGTTCCTCTCGCTGTTCCTCGCACTGTTCTTCTCGCCATTCCTCTCGCCGTTCCTCACACTCCTCTCGCCGTTCCTCTTGCCGTTCCTCTCGCTCCTCTCGCCGTTCTTCTCGCCGTTTCTCTCACCGTTTCTCTCGCCGTTCCTCTTACCATTCCTCTCACTGTTCCTCTCACCATTCCTCTCGCTGTTCCTCTCGCTGTTCCTCTCGCTGTTCCTCTCACTGTTCCTCTCGCTGTTCCCCTCACTATTCTTCTCGCCGTTCCTCTCGCCTTTCCTCTCACTCCTCTCGCTGTTTCTCTCGTTCCTCTCGCTGCTCCTCTCAGTCCTCTCACTGTTGCTCTCGCTGTTACTCTCGCTGTTCCTCTCGCCGCTCCTCTCGTTCCTCTTACTGTTTCTCCCGCTGTTCCTCTCACTGTTCTTCTCGCCATTCCTCTCGTCGTTCCTCTCACTGCTCCTCTCACTGTTCCTCTCGCTGTTCCTCTCACTGTTCCTCTCACTGTTCCTCTCACTGTCCCTCTCAATGTTCCTCTCGTCGTTCCTCTCACTGTCCCTATCCCCGTTCCCCTCACTGTTCCTCTCACTGTTCCTCTTGCCGTTCCTCTCGCTGTTCCTCACGCTCCTCTCGCTGTTCCTCTCGCCGTTCCTCTCGCTCCTCTCGCCGTTCTTCTCGCCGTTTCTCTCACCGTTTCTCTCGCCGGTCCTCTTACCGTTCCTCTCACTGTTCCTCTCACCGTTCCTCTCGCTGTTCCTCTCGCTGTTCCTTTCGCTGTTCCTCTCACTGTTCCTCTCGCTGTTCCCCTCACTGTTCTTCTCGCCGTTCCTCTCGCCTTTCCTCTCACTCCTCTCGCTGTTTCTCTCGTTCCTCTCGCTGCTCCTCTCAGTCCTCTCACTGTTGCTCTCGCTGTTACTCTCGCTGTTCCTCTCGCCGCTCCTCTCGTTCCTCTTACTGTTTCTCCCGCTGTTCCTCTCACTGTTCTTCTCGCCATTCCTCTCGTCGTTCCTCTCACTGTTCCTCTCACCGTTCCTCTCGCCGTTCCTCGCGCTGTTCCTCTCGCTGTTCCTCTCGCCATTCCTCTCAATGTTCCTCTCGCCGTTCCTCTCACTGTTCCTCTCGCCGTTCCTCTCACTTTTCCTCTCACTGCTCCTCTCACTGCTCCTCTCACTGTTCCTCTCACTGTCCCTCTCACTGTCCCTCTCACTGTTCCTCCCGCTGTTCCTCTCGCTGTTCCTCTCGCTGTTCCTCTCGCCGTTCCTCTCGCCGTTCCTCTCGCCGTTCCTCTCGCCGTTCCTCTCGCCGTTCCTCTCACCGTTCCTCTCCCTGTTCCTCTCGCTGTTCCTTTCGCCGTTCCTCTCGCGGCTCCTTTCGCCGTTCCTGTCGCCGTTCCTGTCGCCGTTCCTCTCGCCATTCCTCTCACTCCTCTCACAGCTCCTCTCGCTGTTCCTCTCACCGTTCCTCTCGCCGTTCCTCTCACTCCTCTCACAGCTCCTCTCGCTGTTCCTCTCGCTGTTCCTCTCGCTGTTCCTCTCGCCGTTCCTCTTGTAGTTCCTCTCGCCGTTCCTCTCACTCCTCTCACAGCTCCTCTCGTCGTTCCTCTCGCCATTCCTCTCGCTCCTCTCACAGTTCCTCTCATTGTTCCTCTCACTGATCCTCTCGCCGTTCTTCTCCCTGTTCCTTTTGCTGTTCCTCTCGCCGTTCCTCTCGCTGATTGTCTCGCCATTCCTCTCGCCATTCCTCTCGCCGTTCCTCTCGCCGTTCCTCTCCCTGTTCCTCTCCCTGTTCCTTTCGCTGTTCCTTTCGCCGTTCCTCTCGCGGCTCCTTTCACCATTCCTGTCGCCATTCCTCTCGCCGTTCCTCTCGCCGTTCCTCTCACTTTTCCTCAGTGTTCCTCTCGCCGTACCTCTCGCTGTTCCTCTCGCCGTTCCTCTTGTAGTTCCTCTCGCCGTTCCTCTCACTCCTCTCACAGCTCCTCTCGCTGTTCCTCTCGCTGTTCCTCTCGCCGTTCCACTCACTCCTCTCACAGCTCCTCTCGCTCTTCCTCTCGCTGTTCCTCTCGCTGTTCCTCTCGCCGTTCCTCTTGTAGTTCCTCTCGCCATTCCTCTCACTCCTCTCACAGCTCCTCTCGTCATTCCTCTCGCCGCTCCTCTCACAGTTCCTCTCATTGTTCCTCTCACTGATCCTCTCGCCGTTCTTCTCCCTGTTCCTTTTGCTGTTCCTCTCGCTGTTCCTGTCAATGTTCTTCTCGCCATTCCTCTCCTCATTCCTCTTGCCATTACTCTCGCTCCTCTCACAGTTGCTCTCACAGTTCCTCTCGCTGTTCCTCTCACTGTTCCTCTCGCCGTTTCTCTCGTCGTTCCTCTCACTTTCCCTCTCGCTGTTCCTCTCGCCATTCCTCTCGCTGTTCCTCTCACCATTCCTCTCGCGGTCCCTCTCGCTGTTCCTCTCGCTGTTCCTCTCACTATTCTTCTCGCCGTTCTGCTCGCCATTACTCTCGCTCCTCTCACTTTTCCTCTCGCCGTTTCTCTCGCCGTTTCTCTCGCCGTTTCTCTCGCTGTTCCTTTCACTGTTCCTCTCACTGTTCCTCTCACTTTTCCTCTCGTCGTTCCTCTCGTCGTTCCTCTCACTGTTCCTCTCGCTCTTCCTCTCGCCATTCCTCTCGCCGTTCCTCTCACTGTTCCTCTCACTGTTCTTCTCATCGTTCCTCTCGCCGTTCCTCTCGCCGTTCCTTTCGCCGTTCCTTTCGCCGTTCCTCTCACTGTTCCTCTCGCCGTTTCTCCCGCCGTTTCTCTCGCTGTTCCTTTCGCTGTTCCTCACGCCATTCCTCTCGCCGTTCCTCTCGCCATTCCACTCGCTGTTCCTCTCGCCGTTCCTATCGTCGTTCCTCTTGCCGTTCCTCTCGCTGCTCTCACAGTTCCTCTCGCTGTTCCTCTCGCTGTTCCTCTCAATGTTCTTCTCGCCATTCCTCTCGTCGATCCTCTCGTCGTTCCTCTCGCCGTTCCTCTCGCTCCTCTCACAGTTCCTCTCGCTATTCTTCTCACTGTTCCTTTTGCCGTTCCTCTCACCGTTCCTCTCGCTGTTCCTCTCGCTGTTCCTCTCTCCATTCCTCTCGCTGTTCCTCTCGCTGTTCCTCTCGCCGTTCCTCTCACTGTTCCTCTCGCTGTTCCTCTTGCCATTCCTCTCGCCATTCCTTTCGCTGTTCCTCTCGCTGTTCCTCTCGCTGTTCCTCTCACTGTTCTTCTCGCCATTCCGCTCGCCATTCCACTCGCTCCTCTCACTGTTCCTCTCGCCGTTTCTCTCGCCGTTTCTCTCGCTGTTCCTTTCACTGTTCCTCTCACTGTTCCTCTCACTTTTCCTCTCGTCGTTCCTCTCGCCGTTCCTCTCGCTCCTCTCACAGTTCCTCTCGCTTTTCTTCTCACTGTTCCTTTTGCCGTTCCTCTCACCGTTCCTCTCGCTGTTCCTCTCGCTGTTCCTCTCTCCATTCCTCTCGCTGTTCCTCTCGCTGTTCCTCTCGCCGTTCCTCTCACTGTTCCTCTCGCTGTTCCTCTTGCCATTCCTCTCGCCGTTCCTTTCGCTGTTCCTCTCGCTGTTCCTTTCGCTGTTCCTCTCACTGTTCCTCTCGCTGTTCCCCTCACTGTTCTTCTCGCCGTTCCTCTCGCCTTTCCTCTCACTCCTCTCGCTGTTTCTCTCGTTCCTCTCGCTGCTCCTCTCAGTCCTCTCACTGTTGCTCTCGCTGTTACTCTCGCTGTTCCTCTCGCCGCTCCTCTCGTTCCTCTTACTGTTTCTCCCGCTGTTCCTCTCACTGTTCTTCTCGCCATTCCTCTCGTCGTTCCTCTCACTGTTCCTCTCACCGTTCCTCTCGCCGTTCCTCGCGCTGTTCCTCTCGCTGTTCCTCTCGCCATTCCTCTCAATGTTCCTCTCGCCGTTCCTCTCACTGTTCCTCTCGCCGTTCCTCTCACTTTTCCTCTCACTGCTCCTCTCACTGCTCCTCTCACTGTTCCTCTCACTGTCCCTCTCGCTGTCCCTCTCGCTGTTCCTCCCGCTGTTCCTCTCGCTGTTCCTCTCGCTGTTCCTCTCGCCGTTCCTCTCGCCGTTCCTCTCGCCGTTCCTCTCACCGTTCCTCTCCCTGTTCCTCTCGCTGTTCCTTTCGCCGTTCCTCTCGCGGCTCCTTTCGCCGTTCCTGTCGCCGTTCCTGTCGCCGTTCCTCTCGCCGTTCCTCTCACTCCTCTCACAGCTCCTCTCGCTGTTCCTCTCACCGTTCCTCTCGCCGTTCCTCTCACTCCTCTCACAGCTCCTCTCGCTGTTCCTCTCGCTGTTCCTCTCGCTGTTCCTCTCGCCGTTCCTCTTGTAGTTCCTCTCGCCGTTCCTCTCACTCCTCTCACAGCTCCTCTCGTCGTTCCTCTCGCCATTCCTCTCGCTCCTCTCACAGTTCCTCTCATTGTTCCTCTCACTGATCCTCTCGCCGTTCTTCTCCCTGTTCCTTTTGCTGTTCCTCTCGCCGTTCCTCTCGCTGATTGTCTCGCCATTCCTCTCGCCATTCCTCTCGCCGTTCCTCTCGCCGTTCCTCTCCCTGTTCCTCTCCCTGTTCCTTTCGCTGTTCCTTTCGCCGTTCCTCTCGCGGCTCCTTTCACCATTCCTGTCGCCATTCCTCTCGCCGTTCCTCTCGCCGTTCCTCTCACTTTTCCTCAGTGTTCCTCTCGCCGTACCTCTCGCTGTTCCTCTCGCCGTTCCTCTTGTAGTTCCTCTCGCCGTTCCTCTCACTCCTCTCACAGCTCCTCTCGCTGTTCCTCTCGCTGTTCCTCTCGCCGTTCCACTCACTCCTCTCACAGCTCCTCTCGCTCTTCCTCTCGCTGTTCCTCTCGCCGTTCCTCTTGTAGTTCCTCTCGCCATTCCTCTCACTCCTCTCACAGCTCCTCTCGTCATTCCTCTCGCCGCTCCTCTCACAGTTCCTCTCATTGTTCCTCTCACTGATCCTCTCGCCGTTCTTCTCCCTGTTCCTTTTGCTGTTCCTCTCGCTGTTCCTGTCAATGTTCTTCTCGCCATTCCTCTCCTCATTCCTCTTGCCATTACTCTCGCTCCTCTCACAGTTGCTCTCACAGTTACTCTCGCTGTTCCTCTCACTGTTCCTCTCGCCGTTTCTCTCGTCGTTCCTCTCACTTTCCCTCTCGCTGTTCCTCTCGCCATTCCTCTCGCTGTTCCTCTCACCATTCCTCTCGCGGTCCCTCTCGCTGTTCCTCTCGTTGTTCCTCTCACTATTCTTCTCGCCGTTCTGCTCGCCATTACTCTCGCTCCTCTCACTTTTCCTCTTGCCGTTTCTCTCGCCGTTTCTCTCGCCGTTTCTCTCGCTGTTCCTTTCACTGTTCCTCTCACTGTTCCTCTCACTTTTCCTCTCGTCGTTCCTCTCGTCGTTCCTCTCACTGTTCCTCTCGCTCTTCCTCTCACTGTTCCTCTTGCTGTTCCTTTCGCTGTTCCTCGCACTGTTCCTCTCACTTTTCCTCTCGCTGTTCCTCTCGCTGTTCCTCTCGCCGTTCCTCTCGCCGTTCCTCTCGCCATTCCTCTCGCCGTTCCTCTCACTGTTCCTCTCACTGTTCTCCTCATCGTTCCTCTCGCCGTTCCTCTCGCCGTTCCTTTCGCCGTTCCTTTCGCCGTTCCTCTCACTGTTCCTCTCGCCGTTTCTCCCGCCGTTTCTCTCGCTGTTCCTTTCGCTGTTCCTCACGCCATTCCTCTCGCCGTTCCTCTCGCCATTCCACTCGCTGTTCCTCTCGCCGTTCCTATCGTCGTTCCTCTTGCCGTTCCTCTCGCTGCTCTCACAGTTCCTCTCGCTGTTCCTCTCACTGTTCCTCTCAATGTTCTTCTCGCCATTCCTCTCGTCGATCCTCTCGTCGTTCCTCTCGCCGTTCCTCTCGCTCCTCTCACAGTTCCTCTCGCTATTCTTCTCACTGTTCCTTTTGCCGTTCCTCTCACCATTCCTCTCGCTGTTCCTCTCGCTGTTCCTCTCTCCATTCCAATCGCTGTTCCTCTCGCTGTTCCTCTCGCCGTTCCTCTCACTGTTCCTCTCGCTGTTCCTCTTGCCATTCCTCTTGCCGTTCCTTTCGCTGTTCCTCTCGCTGTTCCTCTCGCTGTTCCTCTCACTGTTCTTCTCGCCATTCCGCTCGCCATTCCACTCGCTCCTCTCACTGTTCCTCTCGCCGTTTCTCTCGCCGTTTCTCTCGCTGTTCCTTTCACTGTTCCTCTCACTGTTCCTCTCACTTTTCCTCTCGTCGTTCCTCTCGTCGTTCCTCTCACTGTTCCTCTCGCTCTTCCTCTCACTGTTCCTCTTGCTCTTCCTTTCGCTGTTCCTCCCACTGTTCCTCTCACTTTTCCTCTCGCTGTTCCTCTCGCTGTTCCTTTCGCCATTCCTCTCGCCATTCCTCTCGCCATTCCTCTCGCCGTCCCTCTCGCCGTCCCTCTCGCCGTTCTTCTCGCCGTTCCTCTCGCCGTCCCTCTCGCCGTTCTTCTCGCCGTTCCTCTCACCATTCCTCGCGCCGTTCCTCTCACCGTTCCTCTCACATTTCCTCAGTGTTCCTCTCACCGTACCTCTCACTGTTTCTCTCACTTTTCCTCTCGCCATTCCTCTCGCTGTTCCTCTCAATGTTCCTCTCGCTGTTCCTCTCACCATTCCACTCGCTCCTCTCGCCGTTCCTCTCACTGTTCCTCTCGCCGTTCCTCTCACTGTTCCTCTCACTGTTCCTCTCACTGTTCCACTCGCCGTTCCTATCACTGTTCCTCTCGCCGTTCCTCTCACTGTTCCTCTTGCTGTTCCACTCGCCGTTCCTCTCACTGTTCCTCTCGCCGTTCCTCTCACTTTTCCTCTCGCCGTTCCTCTCACTGTTCCTCTCGCCGTACCTCTCACTTTTCCTCTCGCCGTTCCTCTCACTGTTCCTCTCACAGTTCCTCTCGCTGTTCCACTCGCCGTTCCTCTCACTGTTCCTCTCAGTGTTCCTCCCACTGTTCCTCTCGCTGTTCCTTTTGCTGTTCCTCTCGCCGTTCCTCTCACTGTCCCTCTCGCCGTTCCTCTCACTGTTCCTCTCGCCGTTCCTCTCGTCGTTCCTCTCGCCGTTCCTCTCGCTCCTCTCACAGTTCCTCTCGCTGTTCCTCTCAATGTTCTTCTTGCCGTTCCTCTCATCGTTCCTCTTGCCGTTCCTCTCGCTCCCCTGACAGTTCCTCTCACAGTTCCCCTCGCTGTTCCTCTCACTGTTCCTCTCGCCGTTCCTCTCGTCGTTCCTCTCACTGTTCCTCTCGCTCTTCCTCTCACTGTTCCACTCACTTTTCCTCTCGCTCTTCCTCTCGCTGTTCCTCTCGCTGATCCTCTCACTGTTCCTCTCGCTGTTCCTCTCGCCATTCCTCTCGCCGTTCTTTTTGCCTTTCCTCTCGCCTTTCCTCTCACTCCTCTCATTGTTTCTCTTGTTCCTCTCGCCGCTCCTCTCGGTCCTCTCACTGTTGCTCTCGCTGTTACTCTCGCTGTTCCTCTCGCCGCTCCTCTCGTTCCTCTCACTGTTTCTCTCGCTGTTCCTCTCGCTGTTCCTCTTGCTCCTCTCACTGTCCCTCTCGCCGTTCCTCTCACTGTTCCTCTCACTGTTCCTCTCGCTGTTCCTCTCGCTGTTCCTCTCGCTGTTCCTTTCGCTGTTCCTCTCGCCGTTCCTCTCACTGTCCCTCTTGCCGTTCCTCTCACTGTTCCTCTCACTGTTCCTCTCACTGTTCCTCTCGCCGTTCCTCTCGTCGTTCCTCTCGCCGTTCCCCTCGCTCCTCTCACAGTTCCTCTCACTGTTCCTCTCAATGTTCTTCTTGCCGTTCCTCTCATCGTTCCTCTTGCCGTTCCTCTCGCTCCCCTGACAGTTCCTCTCACAGTACCCCTCGCTGTTCCTCTCACTGTTCCTCTCGCCGTTCCTCTCGTCCTTCCTCTCACTGTTCCTCTCGCTCTTCCTCTCACTTTTCCACTCACTTTTCCTCTCGCTCTTCCTCTCGCTGTTCCTCTCGCTGTTACCCTCACTGTTCCTCTCGCTTTTCCGCTCGCTTTTCCTCTCACTGTTCCTCTCACTGTTCCTCTCGCCATTCCTCTCGCCGTTCTTTTTGCCTTTCCGCTCGCTGTTCCTCTCACTGTTCCTCTCACTGTTCTTCTCACCGTTCCTCTCGCCGTTCCTCTCGCCGTTCCTCTCACCGTTCCTCTCACTGTTCATCTCGCCGTTTCTCTCGCCGTTTCTCTCGCTGTTCCTTTCGCTGTTCCTCTCGCCGTTCCTCTCGTCGTTCCTCTCGCCTTTCCTCTCACTCCTCTCATTGTTTCTCTCGTTCCTCTCGCTGCTCCTCTCGGTCCTCTCACTGTTGCTCTCGCTGTTACTCTCGCTGTTCCTCTCACCGCTCCTCTCGTTCCTCTCACTGTTCCTCTCACTGTTCCTCTCCCTGTTCCTCTCCCTGTTCCTTTCGCTGTTCCTCTCACCGTTCCTCTCGCTGTTCCTCTCGCCGTTACTCTCGCCGTTTCTCTCGCTGTTCCTCTCACTGCTCTCACTGTTCCTCTCACTGTTCCTTTCGCTGTTCCTCTCGCTGTTCCTCTCGCTTTTCCTCTCGCTTTTCCTCTCACTGTTCCTCTCGCTGTTCCTCTCGCCATTCCTCTCGCCGTTCTTTTCGCCTTTCCTCTCGCTGTTCTTCTCACCGTTCCTCTCGCCGTTCCTCTCACCGTTCCTCTCGACGTTCCTCTCACTGTTCCTCTCGCCGCTTCACTCGCCTTTTCTCTCGCTGTTCCTCTCGTCGTTCCTCTCGCCTTTCCTCTCGTCGTTCCTCTCGCCTTTCCTCTCACTCCTCTCATTGTTTCTCTCGTTCCTCTCGCAGCTCCTCTCGGTCCTCTCACTGTTGCTCTCGCTGTTACTCTCGCTGTTCCTCTTGCCGCTCCTCTCCTTCCTCTCACTGTTTCTCTCGCTGTTCCTCTCACTGTTCCTCTCACTGTTCCTCTCACTGTTCCTCTCCCTGTTCCTCTCCCTGTTCCTTTCGCTGTTCCTCTCACCGTTCCTTTCGCTGTTCCTCTCGCCATTTCTCTCGCTGTTCCTCTCGCTCCTCTCACTGTTCCTGTGGTGTATGTGCCTTTAAGAGCAATTATGGTGTATGTGCCTTTAAGAGCCCCAGGTGTGCGTAATGCCGGTAATTGCCACTTGGGCTATATAAGCCTGTGTATTGTGTATATCCTTTAGAAACCCCCCCCGAGACTTGCTTAGTAAATACCTATGAACCAACTCCTGTCTTCAGTCTTTATCTACACACGGACACTACAGTTCCTCTCCCTGTTCCTCTCCCTGTTCCTCTCCCTGTTCCTTTCGCTGTTCCTCTCGCCGTTCCTCTCGCTGTTCCTCTTGCCGTTTCTCTTGCCGTTTCTCTCGCCGTATCTCTCACTGTTCCTCTCGCCGTTTCTCTCGCTGTTCCTCTCGCCTTTCCTCTCGGTGTTCCTCTCGCTGCTCTCGTTGTTCCTCTCGCTGTTCCTCTCATTGTTCCTCTCACTGTTCTTCTCGCCGTTCCTCTCATCGTTCCTCTCGCCTTTCCTCTTGCTCCTCTCACTGTTCCTCTCGCCGTTCCTCTTGTAGTTCCTCTCGACGTTCCTCTCACTCCTCTCACAGTTCCTCTCGCTGCACCTCTTGCTGTTCCTCTCGCTTCTCTCGCTGTTCCTCTTGCTGTTCCTCTCGCTGTTCCTCTCACTGTTGCTCTTGCCGTTCCTCTCGTCGTTCCTCTCGCCATTCCACTCGCTCCTCTCACAGTTCCTCTCACTGTTGCTCTCACTGATCCTCTCGCCATTCCTATCACTGTTCCTATCGCTGTTCCTCTCACCATTTCTCTCGCTGTTCCTCTCCCTGTTCCTCTCCCTGTTCCTTTCGCTGTTCCTCTCACCGTTCCTTTCGCTGTTCCTCTCGCCATTTCTCTCGCTGTTCCTCTCGCTCCTCTCACTGTTCCTGTGGTGTATGTGCCTTTAAGAGCAATTATGGTGTATGTGCCTTTAAGAGCCCCAGGTGTGCGTAATGCCGGTAATTGCCACTTGGGCTATATAAGCCTGTGTATTGTGTATATCCTTTAGAAACCCCCCCCGAGACTTGCTTAGTAAATACCTATGAACCAACTCCTGTCTTCAGTCTTTATCTACACACGGACACTACAGTTCCTCTCCCTGTTCCTCTCCCTGTTCCTCTCCCTGTTCCTTTCGCTGTTCCTCTCACCATTCCTTTCGCTGTTCCTCTCGCCGTTCCTCTCGCTGTTCCTCTTGCCGTTTCTCTTGCCGTTTCTCTCGCCGTATCTCTCACTGTTCCTCTCGCCGTTTCTCTCGCTGTTCCTCTCGCCTTTCCTCTCGGTGTTCCTCTCGCTGCTCTCGTTGTTCCTCTCGCTGTTCCTCTCATTGTTCCTCTCACTGTTCTTCTCGCCGTTCCTCTCATCGTTCCTCTCGCCTTTCCTCTTGCTCCTCTCACTGTTCCTCTCGCCGTTCCTCTTGTAGTTCCTCTCGACGTTCCTCTCACTCCTCTCACAGTTCCTCTCGCTGCACCTCTTGCTGTTCCTCTCGCTTCTCTCGCTGTTCCTCTTGCTGTTCCTCTCGCTGTTCCTCTCACTGTTGCTCTTGCCGTTCCTCTCGTCGTTCCTCTCGCCATTCCACTCGCTCCTCTCACAGTTCCTCTCACTGTTGCTCTCACTGATCCTCTCGCCATTCCTATCACTGTTCCTATCGCTGTTCCTCTCACCATTTCTCTCGCTGTTCCTCTCCCTGTTCCTCTCACTGTTCCTTTTGCTGTTCCTCTCGCCATTCCTCTCGCTGTTCCTCTCGCTGTTCCTCTTGCTGTTCCTTTCGCTGTTCCTCTCGCCGTTCCTCTCACTGTCCCTCTCGCCGTTCTTCTCACCATTCCTCTCACTGTTCCACTCACCGTTCCTTTCGTTCATCTCACTGTTCATCTCGCTGTTCCACTCGCCGTTCCTCTCACTGCTCCTCTCGCCGTTCCTCTCACTGTTTCTCTCGCCGTTCCATTCACTGTCCCTATCCCCGCTCCTCTCACTGTTCCTCTCACTGTTCCTCTCACTGTTCCTTTCGCTGTTCCTCTTGCCATTCCTCTCGCTGTTCCTCTCGCCGTTCCTCTCGTCGTTCCTCTCGCCGTTCCTCTCGCTCCTCTCACAGTTCCTCTCGCTGTTCCTCTCAATGTTCTTCTTGCCGTTCCTCTCATCGTTCCTCTTGCCGTTCCTCTCGCTCCTCTCACAGTTCCCCTCGCTGTTCCTCTCACTGTTCCTCTCCCTGTTCCTCTCATCGTTTCTCTCACTGTTCCTCTCACTGTTCCTCTCGCTCTTCCTCTCGCTGTTCCTCTCACTGTTCCTCTCGCTTTTCCTCTCGCTTTTCCTCTCGCTTTTCCTCTCGCTGTTCCACTCGCCGTTCCTCTCGCCACTCCTCTCGCCGTTCTTTTCGCCTTTCCTCTCGTTGTTCCTCTCGCCGTTCCTCTCACTGTTCCTCTCGTCGTTCCTCTCGCCGTTCCTCTCGCTCCTCTCACAGTTCCTCTCACTGTTCCTTTCACCGTTCCTCTCACTGTTCCTCTCACTGTTCCTCTCGCTGTTCCTCTCGCTGTTCCTCTCGCTGTTCCTCTCGCTGTTCCTTTCGCTGTTCCTCTCGCCGTTCCTCTCACTGTCCCTCTCTCCGTTCCTCTCGCCGTTCCTCTCGCCGTTCCTCTCGCCGTTCCTCTCGCTGTTCCTCTCGCCGTTCCTCTTGTCGTTCCTCTCGACGTTCCTCTCGCTCCTCTCACAGTTCCTCTCGCTGTTCCTCTCAATGTTCTTCTTGCCGTTCCTCTCATCGTTCCTCTTGCCGTTCCTCTCGCTCCTCTCACAGTTCCTCTCACAGTTTCCCACGCTGTTCCTCTCACTGTTCCTCTCGCCTTTCCTCTCGTCGTTCCTCTCACTGTTCCTCTCGCTCTTCCTCTCACTGTTCCTCTCACTGTTCCTTTCGCTGTTCCTCTCACTGTTCCTCTCACTTTTCCTCTCGTCGTTCCTCTTGTCGTTCCTCTCACTGTTCCTCTCGCTGTTCCTTTCGCTGTTCCTCCCACTGTTCCTCCCACTGTTCCTCTCACTTTTCCTCTCGCTGTTCCTCTCGCTGTTCCTCTCGCCGTTCCTCTCGCCGTTCCTCTCGCCGTTCCTCTCACTGTTCCTCTCACTGTTCTTCTCATCGTTCCTCTCGCCGTTCCTCTCGCCGTTCCTTTCGCCGTTCCTTTCGCCGTTCCTCTCACTGTTCCTCTCGCCGTTTCTCCCGCCGTTTCTCTCGCTGTTCCTTTCGCTGTTCCTCACGCCATTCCTCTCGCCGTTCCTCTCGCCATTCCACTCGCTGTTCCTCTCGCCGTTCCTATCGTCGTTCCTCTTGCCGTTCCTCTCGCTGCTCTCACAGTTCCTCTCGCTGTTCCTCTCAATGTTCTTCTCGCCATTCCTCTCGTCGATCCTCTCGTCGTTCCTCTCGCCGTTCCTCTCGCTCCTCTCACAGTTCCTCTCGCTATTCTTCTCTCTGTTCCTTTTGCCGTTCCTCTCACCGTTCCTCTCGCTGTTCCTCTCGCTGTTCCTCTCTCCGTTCCTCTCGCTGTTCCTCTCGCTGTTCCTCTCGCCGTTCCTCTCACTGTTCCTCTCGCTGTTCCTCTTGCCATTCCTCTCGCCGTTCCTTTCGCTGTTCCTCTCGCTATTCCTCTCGCTGTTCCTCTCACTGTTCTTCTCGCCATTCCGCTCGCCATTCCACTCGCTCCTCTCTCTGTTCCTCTCGCTGTTTCTCTCGCCGTTTCTCTCGCTGTTCCTTTCACTGTTCCTCTCACTGTTCCTCTCACTTTTCCTCTCGTCGTTCCTCTCGTCGTTCCTCTCACTGTTCCTCTCGCTCTTCCTCTCACTGTTCCTCTTGCTCTTCCTTTCGCTGTTCCTCCCACTGTTCCTCTCACTTTTCCTCTCGCTGTTCCTCTCGCTGTTCCTTTCGCCGTTCCTCTCACTGTTCCTCTCGCCGTTCCTCTCACTGTTCCTCTCACTGTTCCTCTCACTGTTCCACTCGCCGTTCCTGTCACTGTTACTCTCGCCGTTCCTCTCACTGTTCCTCTTGCTGTTCCACTCGCCGTTCCTCTCACTGTTCCTCTCGCCGTTCCTCTCACTTTTCCTCTCGCCGTTCCTCTCACTGTTCCTCTCACAGTTCCTCTCGCTGTTCCACTCGCCGTTCCTCTCACTGTTCCTCTCAGTGTTCCTCCCACTGTTCCTCTCGCTGTTCCTTTTGCTGTTCCTCTCGCCGTTCCTCTCACTGTCCCTCTCGCCGTTCCTCTCACTGTTCCTCTCGCCGTTCCTCTCGTCGTTCCTCTCGCCGTTCCTCTCGCTCCTCTCACAGTTCCTCTCGCTGTTCCTCTCAATGTTCTTCTTGCCGTTCCTCTCATCGTTCCTCTTGCCGTTCCTCTCGCTCCCCTGACAGTTCCTCTCACAGTTCCCCTCGCTGTTCCTCTCACTGTTCCTCTCGCCGTTCCTCTCGTCGTTCCTCTCACTGTTCCTCTCGCTCTTCCTCTCACTGTTCCACTCACTTTTCCTCTCGCTCTTCCTCTCGCTGTTCCTCTCGCTGATCCTCTCACTGTTCCTCTCGCTGTTCCTCTCGCCATTCCTCTCGCCGTTCTTTTTGCCTTTCCTCTCGCCTTTCCTCTCACTCCTCTCATTGTTTCTCTTGTTCCTCTCGCCGCTCCTCTCGGTCCTCTCACTGTTGCTCTCGCTGTTACTCTCGCTGTTCCTCTCGCCGCTCCTCTCGTTCCTCTCACTGTTTCTCTCGCTGTTCCTCTCGCTGTTCCTCTTGCTCCTCTCACTGTCCCTCTCGCCGTTCCTCTCACTGTTCCTCTCGCTGTTCCTCTCGCTGTTCCTCTCGCTGTTCCTTTCGCTGTTCCTCTCGCCGTTCCTCTCACTGTCCCTCTTGCCGTTCCTCTCACTGTTCCTCTCACTGTTCCTCTCACTGTTCCTCTCGCCGTTCCTCTCGTCGTTCCTCTCGCCGTTCCCCTCGCTCCTCTCACAGTTCCTCTCACTGTTCCTCTCAATGTTCTTCTTGCCGTTCCTCTCATCGTTCCTCTTGCCGTTCCTCTCGCTCCCCTGACAGTTCCTCTCACAGTTCCCCTCGCTGTTCCTCTCACTGTTCCTCTCGCCGTTCCTCTCGTCCTTCCTCTCACTGTTCCTCTCGCTCTTCCTCTCACTTTTCCACTCACTTTTCCTCTCGCTCTTCCTCTCGCTGTTCCTCTCGCTGTTACCCTCACTGTTCCTCTCGCTTTTCCGCTCGCTTTTCCTCTCACTGTTCCTCTTGCTATTCCTCTCGCCATTCCTCTCGCCGTTCTTTTTGCCTTTCCGCTCGCTGTTCCTCTCACTGTTCCTCTCACTGTTCTTCTCACCGTTCCTCTCGCCGTTCCTCTCGCCGTTCCTCTCACCGTTCCTCTCACTGTTCATCTCGCCGTTTCTCTCGCCGTTTCTCTCGCTGTTCCTTTCGCTGTTCCTCTCGCCGTTCCTCTCGTCGTTCCTCTTGCCTTTCCTCTCACTCCTCTCATTGTTTCTCTCGTTCCTCTCGCTGCTCCTCTCGGTCCTCTCACTGTTGCTCTCGCTGTTACTCTCGCTGTTCCTCTCACCGCTCCTCTCGTTCCTCTCACTGTTCCTCTCACTGTTCCTCTCCCTGTTCCTCTCCCTGTTCCTTTCGCTGTTCCTCTCACCGTTCCTCTCGCTGTTCCTCTCGCCGTTACTCTCGCCGTTTCTCTCGCTGTTCCTCTCACTGCTCTCACTGTTCCTCTCACTGTTCCTTTCGCTGTTCCTCTCGCTGTTCCTCTCGCTTTTCCTGTCGCTTTTCCTCTCACTGTTCCTCTCGCTGTTCCTCTCGCCATTCCTCTCGCCGTTCTTTTCGCCTTTCCTCTCGCTGTTCTTCTCACCGTTCCTCTCGCCGTTCCTCTCACCGTTCCTCTCGACGTTCCTCTCACTGTTCCTCTCGCCGCTTCACTCGCCTTTTCTCTCGCTGTTCCTCTCGTCGTTCCTCTCGCCTTTCCTCTCGTTGTTCCTCTCGCCTTTCCTCTCGTCGTTCCTCTCGCCTTTCCTCTCACTCCTCTCATTGTTTCTCTCGTTCCTCTCGCCGCTCCTCTCGGTCCTCTCACTGTTGCTCTCGCTGTTACTCTCGCTGTTCCTCTCCCTGTTCCTTTCGCTGTTCCTCTCACCGTTCCTCTCACTGTTCCTCTCGCCGTTACTCTCGCCGTTTCTCTCGCTGTTCCTCTCACTGCTCTCACTGTTCCTCTCACTGTTCCTTTCGCTGTTCCTCTCGCTGTTCCTCTCGCTTTTCCTCTCGCTTTTCCTCTCACTGTTGCTCTCGCTGTTCCTCTCGCCATTCCTCTCGCCGTTCTTTTTGCCTTTCCGCTCGCTGTTCCTCTCACTGTTCCTCTCACTGTTCTTCTCACCGTTCCTCTCGCCGTTCCTCTCGCCGTTCCTCTCACCGTTCCTCTCACTGTTCATCTCGCCGTTTCTCTCGCCGTTTCTCTCGCTGTTCCTTTCGCTGTTCCTCTCGCCGTTCCTCTCGTCGTTTCTCTCGCCTTTCCTCTCACTCCTCTCATTGTTTCTCTCGTTCCTCTCGCTGCTCCTCTCGGTCCTCTCACTGTTGCTCTCGCTGTTACTCTCGCTGTTCCACTCGCCGCTCCTCTCGTTCATCTCACTGCTCCTCTCACTGTTCCTCTCACTGTTCCTCTCCCTCTTCCTTTCGCTGTTCCTCTCACCGTTCCTCTCGCCGTTCCTCTCGCCGTTACTCTCGCCGTCTCCCTCGCTGTTCCTCTCACTGCTCTCACTGTTCCTCTCACTGTTCCTTTCGCTGTTCCTCTCGCTGTTCCTCTCGCTTTTCCTCTCGCTTTTCCTCTCACTGTTCCTCTCGCTGTTCCTCTCGCCATTCCTCTCGCCGTTCTTTTCGCCTTTCCTCTCGCTGTTCTTCTCACCGTTCCTCTCGCCGTTCCTCTCACCGTTCCTCTCGACGTTCCTCTCACTGTTCCTCTCGCTGTTCCTCTCACTTTTCCTCTCGCTGTTCCTCTCGCTGTTCCTCTCGCCGTTCCTCTCGCTGTTCCTCTCGCCGTTCCTCTCACCGTCCCTCTCGCCGTTCCTCTCACCGTTCCTCTCACTGTTCCTCTCGCCGTTCCTCTCATCGTTCCTCTCGCCGTTCCTCTCGCTCCTCTCACAGTTCCTCTCGCTGTTCCTCTCAATGTTCTTCTTGCCGTTCCTCTCATCGTTCCTCTTGCCGTTCCTCTCGCTCCCCTGACAGTTCCTCTCACAGTTCCCCTCGCTGTTCCTCTCACTGTTCCTCTCGCCGTTCCTCTCGTCGTTCCTCTCACTGTTCTTCTCGCTCTTCCTCTCACTGTTCCACTCACTTTTCCTCTCGCTCTTCCTCTCGCTGTTCCTCTCGCTGATCCTCTCACTGTTCCTCTCGCTGTTCCTCTCGCCATTCCTCTCGCCGTTCTTTTTGCCTTTCCTCTCGCCTTTCCTCTCACTCCTCTCATTGTTTCTCTTGTTCCTCTCGCCGCTCCTCTCGGTCCTCTCACTGTTGCTCTCGCTGTTACTCTCGCTGTTCCTCTCGCCGCTCCTCTCGTTCCTCTCACTGTTTCTCTCGCTGTTCCTCTCGCTGTTCCTCTTGCTCCTCTCACTGTCCCTCTCGCCGTTCCTCTCACTGTTCCTCTCACTGTTCCTCTCGCTGTTCCTCTCGCTGTTCCTCTCGCTGTTCCTTTCGCTGTTCCTCTCGCCGTTCCTCTCACTGTCCCTCTTGCCGTTCCTCTCACTGTTCCTCTCACTGTTCCTCTCGCCGTTCCTCTCGTCGTTCCTCTCGCCGTTCCCCTCGCTCCTCTCACAGTTCCTCTCACTGTTCCTCTCAATGTTCTTCTTGCCGTTCCTCTCATCGTTCCTCTTGCCGTTCCTCTCGCTCCCCTGACAGTTCCTCTCACAGTTCCCCTCGCTGTTCCTCTCACTGTTCCTCTCGCCGTTCCTCTCGTCCTTCCTCTCACTGTTCCTCTCGCTCTTCCTCTCACTTTTCCACTCACTTTTCCTCTCGCTCTTCCTCTCGCTGTTCCTCTCGCTGTTACCCTTACTGTTCCTCTCGCTTTTCCGCTCGCTTTTCCTCTCACTGTTCCTCTTGCTATTCCTCTCGCCATTCCTCTCGCCGTTCTTTTTGCCTTTCCGCTCGCTGTTCCTCTCACTGTTCCTCTCACTGTTCTTCTCACCGTTCCTCTCGCCGTTCCTCTCGCCGTTCCTCTCACCGTTCCTCTCACTGTTCATCTCGCCGTTTCTCTCGCCGTTTCTCTCGCTGTTCCTTTCGCTGTTCCTCTCGCCGTTCCTCTCGTCGTTCCTCTCGCCTTTCCTCTCACTCCTCTCATTGTTTCTCTCGTTCCTCTCGCTGCTCCTCTCGGTCCTCTCACTGTTGCTCTCGCTGTTACTCTCGCTGTTCCTCTCACCGCTCCTCTCGTTCCTCTCACTGTTCCTCTCACTGTTCCTCTCCCTGTTCCTCTCCCTGTTCCTTTCGCTGTTCCTCTCACCGTTCCTCTCGCTGTTCCTCTCGCCGTTACTCTCGCCGTTTCTCTCGCTGTTCCTCTCACTGCTCTCACTGTTCCTCTCACTGTTCCTTTCGCTGTTCCTCTCGCTGTTCCTCTCGCTTTTCCTGTCGCTTTTCCTCTCACTGTTCCTCTCGCTGTTCCTCTCGCCATTCCTCTCGCCGTTCTTTTCGCCTTTCCTCTCGCTGTTCTTCTCACCGTTCCTCTCGCCGTTCCTCTCACCGTTCCTCTCGACGTTCCTCTCACTGTTCCTCTCGCCGCTTCACTCGCCTTTTCTCTCGCTGTTCCTCTCGTCGTTCCTCTCGCCTTTCCTCTCGTTGTTCCTCTCGCCTTTCCTCTCGTCGTTCCTCTCGCCTTTCCTCTCACTCCTCTCATTGTTTCTCTCGTTCCTCTCGCCGCTCCTCTCGGTCCTCTCACTGTTGCTCTCGCTGTTACTCTCGCTGTTCCTCTCACCGCTCCTCTCGTTCCTCTCACTGTTCCTCTCACTGTTCCTCTCCCTGTTCCTCTCCCTGTTCCTTTCGCTGTTCCTCTCACCGTTCCTCTCACTGTTCCTCTCGCCGTTACTCTCGCCGTTTCTCTCGCTGTTCCTCTCACTGCTCTCACTGTTCCTCTCACTGTTCCTTTCGCTGTTCCTCTCGCTGTTCCTCTCGCTTTTCCTCTCGCTTTTCCTCTCACTGTTGCTCTCGCTGTTCCTCTCGCCATTCCTCTCGCCGTTCTTTTTGCCTTTCCGCTCGCTGTTCCTCTCACTGTTCCTCTCACTGTTCTTCTCACCGTTCCTCTCGCCGTTCCTCTCGCCGTTCCTCTCACCGTTCCTCTCACTGTTCATCTCGCCGTTTCTCTCGCCGTTTCTCTCGCTGTTCCTTTCGCTGTTCCTCTCGCCGTTCCTCTCGTCGTTTCTCTCGCCTTTCCTCTCACTCCTCTCATTGTTTCTCTCGTTCCTCTCGCTGCTCCTCTCGGTCCTCTCACTGTTGCTCTCGCTGTTACTCTCGCTGTTCCACTCGCCGCTCCTCTCGTTCCTCTCACTGCTCCTCTCACTGTTCCTCTCACTGTTCCTCTCCCTGTTCCTTTCGCTGTTCCTCTCACCGTTCCTCTCGCCGTTCCTCTCGCCGTTACTCTCGCCGTCTCCCTCGCTGTTCCTCTCACTGCTCTCACTGTTCCTCTCACTGTTCCTTTCGCTGTTCCTCTCGCTGTTCCTCTCGCTTTTCCTCTCGCTTTTCCTCTCACTGTTCCTCTCGCTGTTCCTCTCGCCATTCCTCTCGCCGTTCTTTTCGCCTTTCCTCTCGCTGTTCTTCTCACCGTTCCTCTCGCCGTTCCTCTCACCGTTCCTCTCGACGTTCCTCTCACTGTTCCTCTCGCCGCTTCACTCGCCATTTCTCTCGCTGTTCCTCTCGTCGTTCCTCTCGCCTTTCCTCTCGTTGTTCCTCTCGCCTTTCCTCTCGTCGTTCCTCTCGCCTTTCCTCTCACTCCTCTCATTGTTTCTCTCGTTCCTCTCGCCGCTCCTCTCGGTCCTCTCACTGTTGCTCTCGCTGTTACTCTCGCTGTTCCTCTTGCCGCTCCTCTCCTTCCTCTCACTGTTTCTCTCGCTGTTCCTCTCACTGTTCCTCTCACTGTTCCTCTCCCTGTTCCTCTCCCTGTTCCTTTCGCTGTTCCTCTCACCGTTCCTTTCGCTGTTCCTCTCGCCATTTCTCTCGCTGTTCCTCTCGCTCCTCTCACTGTTCCTGTGGTGTATGTGCCTTTAAGAGCAATTATGGTGTATGTGCCTTTAAGAGCCCCAGGTGTGCGTAATGCCGGTAATTGCCACTTGGGCTATATAAGCCTGTGTATTGTGTATATCCTTTAGAAACCCCCCCCCAGACTTGCTTAGTAAATACCTATGAACCAACTCCTGTCTTCAGTGTCTTTATCTACACACGGACACTACAGTTCCTCTCCCTGTTCCTCTCCCTGTTCCTCTCCCTGTTCCTTTCGCTGTTCCTCTCGCCGTTCCTCTCGCTGTTCCTCTTGCCGTTTCTCTTGCCGTTTCTCTCGCCGTATCTCTCGCTGTTCTTCTCGCCGTTTCTCTCGCTGTTCCTCTCGCCTTTCCTCTCGGCGTTCCTCTCGCTGCTCTCGTTGTTCCTCTCGCTGTTCCTCTCATTGTTCCTCTCACTGTTCCTCTCGCCGTTCCTCTCATCGTTCCTCTCGCCTTTCCTCTTGCTCCTCTCACTGTTCCTCTCGCCGTTCCTCTTGTAGTTCCTCTCGACGTTCCTCTCACTCCTCTCACAGTTCCTCTTGCTGCACCTCTTGCTGTTCCTCTCGCTTCTCTCGCTGTTCCTCTTGCTGTTCCTCTCGCTGTTCCTCTCACTGTTGCTCTTGCCGTTCCTCTCGTCGTTCCTCTCGCCATTCCACTCGCTCCTCTCACAGTTCCTCTCACTGTTGCTCTCACTGATCCTCTCGCCGTTCCTATCACTGTTCCTATCGCTGTTCCTCTCCCTGTTCCTCTCACTGTTCCTTTTGCTGTTCCTCTCGCCATTCCTCTCGCTGTTCCTCTCGCTGTTCCTCTTGCTGTTCCTTTCGCTGTTCCTCTCGCCGTTCCTCTCACTGTCCCTCTCGCCGTTCTTCTCACCATTCCTCTCACTGTTCCACTCACCGTTCCTTTCGTTCATCTCACTGTTCCTCTCGCTGTTCCACTCGCCGTTCCTCTCACTGCTCCTCTCGCCGTTCCTCTCACTGTTTCTCTCGCCGTTCCTCTCACTGTCCCTATCCCCGCTCCTCTCACTGTTCCTCTCACTGTTCATCTCGCTGTTCCTCTCACTGTTCCTTTCGCTGTTCCTCTCGCCGTTCCTCTTGCTGTTCCTCTCGCCATTCCTCTCGTCGTTCCTCTCGCCGTTCCTCTCGCTCCTCTCACAGTTCCTCTCGCTGTTCCTCTCAATGTTCTTCTTGCCGTTCCTCTCATCGTTCCTCTTGCCGTTCCTCTCGCTCCTCTCACAGTTCCTCTCACAGTTTCCCTCGCTGTTCCTCTCACTGTTCCTCTCCCTGTTCCTCTCGTCGTTTCTCTCACTGTTCCTCTCACTGTTCCTCTCGCTCTTCCTCTCGCTGTTCCTCTCACTGTTCCTCTCGCTTTTCCTCTCGCTTTTCCTCTCGCTTTTCCTCTCGCTGTTCCACTCGCCGTTCCTCTCGCCACTCCTCTCGCCGTTCTTTTCGCCTTTCCTCTCGTTGTTCCTCTCGCCGTTCCTCTCACTGTTCCTCTCGTCGTTCCTTTTGCCGTTCCTCTCGCTCCTCTCACAGTTCCTCTCACTGTTCCTTTCACCGTTCCTCTCACTGTTCCTCTCACTGTTCCTCTCGCTGTTCCTCTCGCTGTTCCTCTCGCTGTTCCTCTCGCTGTTCCTTTCGCTGTTCGTCTCGCCGTTCCTCTCACTGTCCCTATCCCCGCTCCTCTCGCTGTTCCTCTCGCTGTTCTTCTCGTCATTCCTCTCGTCGATCCTCTCGTCGTTCCTCTCGCCGTTCCTCTCGCTCCTCTCACAGTTCCTCTCGCTATTCCTCTCACTGTTCCTTTTGCCGTTCCTCTCACCGTTCCTCTCGCTGTTCCTCTCGCTGTTCCTCTCTCCGTTCCTCTCGCTCCTCTCACAGTTCCTCTCGCTGTTCCTCCCGCTGTTCCTGTCAATGTTCTTCTCGCCATTCCTCTCCTCATTCCTCTTGCCGTTACTCTCACTCCTCTCACAGTTCCTCTCACAGTTCCTCTCACTGTTCCTCTCACTGTTCCTCTCGCTGTTCCTCTCGCCATTCCTCTCGCTGTTCCTCTCGCTGTTCCTCTCACTGTTCTTCTCGCCGTTCTGCTCGCCATTTCTCTCGCTCCTCTCACTGTTCCTCTCTCCGTTCCTCTCGCCGTTCCTCTCACCGTTCCTCTCACTGTTCCTCTCGCTGTTCCTCTTGCCATTCCTCTCGCCGTTCCTTTCGCTGTTCCTCTCGCTGTTCCTCTCGCTGTTCCTCTCACTGTTCTTCTTGCCATTCCGCTCGCCATTCCACTCGCTCCTCTCACTGTTCCTCTCGCCGTTTCTCTCGCCGTTTCTCTCGCTGTTCCTTTCACTGTTCCTCTCACTGTTCCTCTCACTTTTCCTCTCGTCGTTCCTCTCGTCGTTCCTCTCACTGTTCCTCTCGCTCTTCCTCTCACTGTTCCTCTTGCTCTTCCTTTCGCTGTTCCTCCCACTGTTCCTCTCACTTTTCCTCTCGCTGTTCCTCTCGCTGTTCCTTTCGCCATTCCTCTCGCCATTCCTCTCGCCATTCCTCTCACCGTCCCTCTCGCCGTTCTTCTCGCCGTTCCTCTCGCCGTCCCTCTCGCCGTTCTTCTCGCCGTTCCTCTCGCCGTTCCTCTCACATTTCCTCAGTGTTCCTCTCACCGTACCTCTCGCTGTTTCACTCACTTTTCCTCTCGCCATTCCTCTCGCTGTTCCTCTCAGTGTTCCTCTCACTTTTCCCCTCACCGTTCCACTCACCGCTCCTCTCGTTCATCTCACTGTTCCTCTCACCATTCCACTCGCTCCTCTCGCCGTTCCTCTCACTGTTCCTCTCACTGTTCCTCTCACTGTTCCACTCGCCATTCCTATCACTGTTCCTCTCGCCGTTCCTCTCACTGTTCCTCTCGCTGTTCCACTCGCCGTTCCTCTCACTGTTCCTCTCGCCGTTCCTCTCACTTTTCCTCTCGCCGTTCCTCTCACTGTTTCTCTCACAGTTCCTCTCGCTGTTCCACTCGCCGTTCCTCTCACTGTTCCTCTCAGTGTTCCTCCCACTGTTCCTCTCGCTATTCCTTTCGCTGTTCCTCTTGCCGTTCCTCTCACTGTCCCTCTCGCCGTTCCTCTCACTGTTCCTCTCACTGTTCCTCTCGCCGTTCCTCTCGTCGTTCCTCTCTCCGTTCCTCTCGCCGTTCCTCTCGCTGTTCCTCTCGCTGTTCCTCTTGCCATTCCTCTCGCCGTTCCTTTCGCTGTTCCTCTCGCTGTTCCTCTCGCTGTTCCTCTCACTGTTCTTCTCGCCATTCCGCTCGCCATTCCACTCGCTCCTCTCACTGTCCCTCTCGCCGTTTCTCTCGCTGTTCCTTTCACTGTTCCTCTCACTGTTCCTCTCACTTTTCCTCTCGTCGTTCCTCTCGTCGTTCCTCTCACTGTTCCTCTCGCTCTTCCTCTCATTGTTCCTCTTGCTCTTCCTTTCGCTGTTCCTCCCAATGTTCCTCTCACTTTTCCTCTCGCTGTTCCTCTCGCTGTTCCTTTCGCCATTCCTCTCGCCATTCCTCTCGCCATTCCTCTCGCCGTCCCTCTCGCCGTTCTTCTCGCCGTTCCTCTCGCCGTCCCTCTCGCCGTTCTTCTCGCCGTTCCTCTCGCCGTTCCTCTCACATTTCCTCAGTGTTCCTCTCACCGTACCTCTCGCTGTTTCTCTCACTTTTCCTCTCGCCATTCCTGTCGCTGTTCCTCTCAATGTTCCTCTCACTGTTCCCCTCACCGTTCCACTCACCGCTCCTCTCGTTCATCTCACTGTTCCTCTCGCTGTTCCTCTCACCATTCCACTCGCTCCTCTCGCCGTTCCTCTCACTGTTCCTCTCACTGTTCCTCTCACTGTTCCACTCGCCGTTCCTATCACTGTTCCTCTCGCCGTTCCTCTCACTGTTCCTCTCGCTGTTCCACTCGCCGTTCCTCTCACTGTTCCTCTCGCCGTTCCTCTCACTTTTCCTCTCGCCGTTCCTCTCACTGTTCCTCTCACAGTTCCTCTCGCTGTTCCACTCGCCGTTCCTCTCATTGTTCCTCTCAGTGTTCCTCCCACTGTTCCTCTCGCTGTTCCTTTCGCTGTTCCTCTTGCCGTTCCTCTCACTGTCCCTCTCGCCGTTCCTCTCACTGTTCCTCTCGCCGTTCCTCTCGTCGTTCCTCTCGTCGTTCCTCTCGCTCCTCTCACAGTTCCTCTCGCTGTTCCTCTCAATGTTCTTCTTGCCGTTCCTCTCATCGTTCCTCTTGCCGTTCCTCTCACTCCCCTGACAGTTCCTCTCACAGTTCCCCTCGCTGTTCCTCTCACTGTTCCTCTCGCCGTTCCTCTCGTCGTTCCTCTCACTGTTCCTCTCGCTCTTCCTCTCACTGTTCCACTCACTTTTCCTCTCGCTCTTCCTCTCGCTGTTCCTCTCGCTGATCCTCTCACTGTTCCTCTCGCTTTTCCGCTCGCATTTCCTCTCACTGTTCCTCTCGCTGTTCCTCTCGCCATTCCTCTCGCTGTTCTTTTTGCCTTTCCCCTTGCCTTTCCTCTCACTCCTCTCATTGTTTCTCTTGTTCCTCTCGCCGTTCCTCTCGGTCCTCTCACTGTTGCTCTTGTTGTTACTCTCGCTGTTCCTCTCGCCGCTCCTCTCGTTCCTCTCACTGTTTCTCTCGCTGTTCCTCTCGCTGTTCCTCTTGCTCCTCTCACTGTCCCTCTCGCCGTTCCTCTCACTGTTCCTCTCACTGTTCCTCTCGCTGTTCCTCTCGCTGTTCCTCTCGCTGTTCCTTTCGCTGTTCCTCTCGCCATTCCTCTCACTGTCCCTCTCGCCGTTCCTCTCACTGTCCCTCTCACTGTTCCTCTCGCCGTTCCTCTCGTCGTTCCTCTCGCCGTTCCTCTCGCTCCTCTCACAGTTCCTCTCACTGTTCCTCTCAATGTTCTTCTTGCCGTTCCTCTCATCGTTCCTCTTGCCGTTCCTCTCGCTCCCCTGACAGTTCCTCTCACAGTTCCCCTCGCTGTTCCTCTCACTGTTCCTCTCGCCGTTCCTCTCGTCCTTCCTCTCACTGTTCCTCTCGCTCTTCCTCTCACTGTTCCACTCACTTTTCCTCTCGCTCTTCCTCTCGCTGTTCCTCTCGCTGTTACTCTCACTGTTCCTCTCGCTTTTCCGCTCGCTTTTCCTCTCACTGTTTCTCTCGCTGTTCCTCTCGCCATTCCTCTCGCCGTTCTTTTTGCCTTTCCGCTCGCTGTTCCTCTCGCCGTTCCTCTCGCCGTTCCTCTCACCGTTCCTCTCACTGTTCCTCTCGCCGTTTCTCTCGCCGTTTCTCTCGCTGTTCCTTTCGCTGTTCCTCTCGCCGTTCCTCTCGTCGTTCCTCTCGCCTTTCCTCTCACTCCTCTCATTGTTTCTCTCGTTCCTCTCGCTGCTCCTCTCGGTCCTCTCACTGTTGCTCTCGCTGTTACTCTCGCTGTTCCTCTCGCCGCTCCTCTCGTTCCTCTCACTGTTTTTCTCGCTGTTCCTCTCGCTGTTCCTCTCGCTCCTCTCACTGTTCCTCTCACTGTTCCTCTCCCTGTTCCTCTCCCTGTTCCTTTCGCTGTTCCTCTCACCGTTCCTCTCGCCGTTCCTCTCGCCGTTACTCTCGCCGTTTCTCTCGCTGTTCCTCTCACTGCTCTCACTGTTCCTCTCACTGTTCCTTTCGCTGTTCCTCTCACTGTTCCACTCACTTTTCCTCTTGCTGTTCCTCTCACTGTTCCTCTCGCTCTTCCTCTCACTGTTCCTCTCACTGTTCCTTTCGCTGTTCCTCTCACTGTTCCACTCACTTTTCCTCTCGCTGTTCTTCTCGCTGTTCCTCTCGCCGTTCCTCTCGCCGTTCCACTCGCCGTTCCTCTCTCTCCCCTCACTGTTCCTCTCGCCATTTCTCTCGCCGTTTCTCTCGCTTTTCCTTTCACTGTTCCTCACACTGTTCCTCTCACTGTTCCTCTCCCTGTTCCTCTCGTCGTTCCTCTCAATGTTCTTCATGCCATTCCTCTCGTCGTTCCTCTCGCCGTTCCTCTTGCTCCTCTCACTGTCCGTCTCGCTGTTCCTCTCGCTGTTCCTTTCCCTGTTCCTCTCGCCATTCCTCTCGCTGTTCCTCTCGCCGTTCCTCTCACTCTTCCTCTCACTGTTCCTCTCCCTGTTCCTCTCGTCGATCCTCTCAGTGTTCCTCTCACTGTTCCTCTCGCTGTTCCTCTCGCTGTTCCTCTCACTGTTTCTCTCGCTTTTCCTCTCGCTGTTCCTCTCACTGTTCCACTCACCGTTCCTCTCACTGTTCCTCTCGCTGTTCCACTCGCCGTTCCTCTCACTTTTCCTCTCAGTGTTCCTCTCACTGTTCCACTCGCCGTCCCTCTCACTGTCCCTCTCGATGTTCCTCTCACTGTTCCTCTCACTGTTCCTCTCGCTGTTCCTTTCGCTGTTCCTCTCGCCGTTCCTCTCACTGTCCCTCTCGCCGTTCCTCTCACTGTTCCTCTCACTGTTCCTCTCGCCGTTCCTCTCGTCGTTCCTCTCGCCGTTCCTCTCGCTCCTCTCACAGTTCCTCTCGCTGTTCCTCTCAATGTTCTTCTTGCCGTTCCTCTCATCGTTCCTCTTGCCGTTCCTCTTGCTCCCCTGACAGTTCCTCTCACAGTTCCCCTAGCTGTTCCTCTCACTGTTCCTCTCGGCGTTCCTCTCGTCGTTCCTCTCACTGTTCCTCTCGCTCTTCCTCTCACTGTTCCACTCACTTTTCCTCTCGCTCTTCCTCTCGCTGTTCCTCTCGCCATTCCTCTCGCTTTTCTGCTCGCTTTTCCTCTCACTGTTCCTCTCGCCGTTCCTCTCACCGTTCCTCTCGCCGTTCCTCTCACTGTTCCTCTCGCCGTTTCTCTCGCTGTTCCTTTCGCTGTTCCTCTCGCCGTTCCTCTCGTCGTTCCTCTCGCCTTTCCTCTCACTCCTCTCATTGTTTCTCTCGTTCCTCTCGCCGCTCCTCTCGGTCCTCTCACTGTTACTCTCGCTGTTCCTCTCACCGCTCCTCTCGTTCCTCTCACTGTTTCTCTCGCTGTTCCTCTCGCTGTTCCTCTTGCTCCTCTCACTGTTCCTCTCGCTGTTCCTCTCGCTGTTCCTCTCGCTATTCCTTTCGCTGTTCCTCTCGCCGTTCCTCTCACCGTCCCTCTCGCCGTTCCTCTCACCGTTCCTCTCACTGTTCCTCTCGCCGTTCCTCTCGTCGTTCCTCTCGCCGTTCCTCTCGCTCCTCTCACAGTTCCTCTCGCTGTTCCTCTCAATGTTCTTCTTGCCGTTCCTCTCATCGTTCCTCTTGCCGTTCCTCTCGCTCCCCTGACAGTTCCTCTCACAGTTCCCCTCGCTGTTCCTCTCACTGTTCCTCTCGCCGTTCCTCTCGTCGTTCCTCTCACTGTTCCTCTCGCTCTTCCTCTCACTGTTCCACTCACTTTTCCTCTCGCTCTTCCTCTCGCTGTTCCTCTCGCTGTTACTCTCGCTGTTCCTCTCGCTTTTCCTCTCGCTTTTCCGCTCGCTTTTCCTCTCACTGTTCCTCTCGCTGTTCCTCTCGCCATTCCTCTCGCCGTTCTTTTTGCCTTTCCTCTCGCTGTTCCTCTCACTGTTCCTCTCACTGTTCTTCTCACCGTTCCTCTCGCTGTCCCTCTCGCCGTTCCTCTCGTCGTTCCTCTCGCCTTTCCTCTCACTCCTCTCATTGTTTCTCTCGTTCCTCTCGCCGCTCCTCTCGGTCCTCTCACTGTTGCTCTCGCTGTTACTCTCGCTGTTCTTCTCGCCGCTCCTCTCGTTCCTCTCACTGTTTTTCTCGCTGTTCCTCTCGCTGTTCCTCTCGCTCCTCTCGTTCCTCTCACTGTTCCTCTCCCTGTTCCTCTCCCTGTTCCTTTCGCTGTTCCTCTCACCGTTCCTCTCGCCGTTCCTCTCGCCGTTACTCTCGCCGTTTCTCTCGCTGTTCCTCTCGCTGCTCTCACTGTTCCTCTCACTGTTCCACTCACTTTTCCTCTCGCTGTTCCTCTCGCTGTTCCTCTCGCCGTTCCTCTCACCGTTCCTCTCGCTATTCCTCTCACTGTTCCTTTCACCGTTCCTCTCGCCGTTCCTCTCACTGTCCGTCTCGCTGTTCCTCTCGCTGTTCCTTTCCCTGTTCCTCTCGCCATTCCTCTCGCTGTTCCTCTCGCTGTCACTCTCGCCATTCCCCTCACTGTTCCTCTCGCCATTTCTCTCGCCGTTTCTCTCGCTTTTCCTTTCACTGTTCCTCACACTGTTCCTCTCACTGTTCCTCTCCCTGTTCCTCTCGTCGTTCCTCTCACTGTTCCTCTCACTGTTCCTCTCACTGTTCCACTCACTTTTCCTCTCGCTCTTCCTCTCGCTGTTCCTCTCGCTGATCCTCTCACTGTTCCTCTCGCTTTTCCGCTCGCTTTTCCTCTCACTGTTCCTCTCGCTGTTCCTCTCGCCATTCCTCTCGCCGTTCTTTTTGCCTTTCCTCTCGCCTTTCCTCTCACTCCTCTCATTGTTTCTCTTGTTCCTCTCGCCGCTCTTCTCGGTCCTCTCACTGTTGCTCTCGCTGTTACTCTCGCTGTTCTTCTCGCCGCTCCTCTCGTTCCTCTCACTGTTTTTCTCGCTGTTCCTCTCGCTGTTCCTCTCGCTCCTCTCGTTCCTGTCACTGTTCCTCTCCCTGTTCCTCTCCCTGTTCCTTTCGCTGTTCCTCTCACCGTTCCTCTCGCCGTTCCTCTCGCCGTTACTCTCGCCGTTTCTCTCGCTGTTCCTCTCGCTGCTCTCACTGTTCCTCTCACTGTTCCACTCACTTTTCCTCTCGCTGTTCCTCTCGCTGTTCCTCTCGCCGTTCCTCTCGCCGTTCCTCTCGCTATTCCTCACACTGTTCCTTTCACCGTTCCTCTCGCCGTTCCTCTCACTGTCCGTCTCGCTGTTCCTCTGGCTGTTCCTTTCCCTGTTCCTCTCGCCATTCCTCTCGCTGTTCCTCTCGCTGTCCCTCTCGCCGTTCCCCTCACTGTTCCTCTCGCCATTTCTCTCGCCGTTTCTCTCGCTTTTCCTTTCACTGTTCCTCTCCCTGTTCCTCTCGTCGTTCCTCTCACTGTTCCTCTCACTGTTCCTCTCACTGTTTCTCTGGCTTTTCCTCTCGCTTTTCCTCTCGCTTTTCCTCTCGCTGTTCCTCTCGCCGTTCCTCTTGCCATTCCTCTCGCCGTTCTTTTCGCCTTTCCTCTCGCTGTTCCTCTCACTGTTCCTCTCACTGTACTTCTCACCGTTCCTCTCGCCGTTCCTCTCGCTGTTCCTCTCGCCATTTCTCTCGCCGTTTCTCTCGCTGTTCCTCTCGCCGTTCCTCTCGCCGTTCCTGTCGCCATTCCACTCGCTGTTCCTCTCGCCGTTCCTCTCGCCATTCCTCTCGCCGTTCCTCTCGCTGTTCCTCTCACTGTTCCTCTGACTTTTCCTCTCAGTGTTCCTCTCGCCATTCCTCTCGTCGTTCCTCTCGTCGTTCCTCTCACCGTTCCTTTCACCGTTCCTCTCAATGTTCTTCTTGCCGTTCCTCTCATCGTTCCTCTTGCCGTTCCTCTCGCTCCCCTGACAGTTCCTCTCACAGTTCCCCTCGCTGTTCCTCTCACTGTTCCTCTCGCCGTTCCTCTCGTCGTTCCTCTCACTGTTCCTCTCGCTCTTCCTCTCACTGTTCCACTCACTTTTCCTCTCGCTCTTCCTCTCGCTGTTCCTCTCGCTGTTACTCTCGCTGTTCCTCTCGCTTTTCCTCTCGCTTTTCCGCTCGCTTTTCCTCTCACTGTTCCTCTCGCTGTTCCTCTCGCCATTCCTCTCGCCGTTCTTTTTGCCTTTCCTCTCGCTGTTCCTCTCACTGTTCCTCTCACTGTTCTTCTCACCGTTCCTCTCGCTGTCCCTCTCGCCGTTCCTCTCGTCGTTCCTCTCGCCTTTCCTCTCACTCCTCTCATTGTTTCTCTCGTTCCTCTCGCCGCTCCTCTCGGTCCTCTCAATGTTGCTCTCGCTGTTACTCTCGCTGTTCTTCTCGCCGCTCCTCTCGTTCCTCTCACTGTTTTTCTCGCTGTTCCTCTCGCTGTTCCTCTCGCTCCTCTCGTTCCTCTCACTGTTCCTCTCCCTGTTCCTTTCGCTGTTCCTCTCACCGTTCCTCTCGCCGTTCCTCTCGTCACTACTCTCGCCGTTTCTCTCGCTGTTCCTCTCGCTGCTCTCACTGTACCTCTCACTGTTCCACTCACTTTTCCTCTCGCTGCTCCTCTCACTGTTCCTTTCACCGTTCCTCTCGCCGTTCCTCTCACTGTCCGTCTCGCTGTTCCTCTCGCTGTTCCTTTCCCTGTTCCTCTCGCCATTCCTCTCGCTGTTCCTCTCGCTGTCCCTCTCGCCGTTCCCCTCACTGTTCCTCTCTCCATTTCTCTCGCCGTTTCTCTCGCTTTTCCTTTCACTGTTCCTCACACTGTTCCTCTCCCTGTTCCTCTCGTCGTTCCTCTCACTGTTCCTCTCACTGTTCCTCTCACTGTTCCTCTCGCTGTTCCTCTCACTGTTCCTCTCGCTGTTCCTCTTGCTGTTCCTCTCGCTGTTCCTTTCGCTGTTCCTCTCGCCGTTCCTCTCACTGTCCCTCTCGCCGTTCCTCTCGCGGTTCCTCTCGCCGTTCCTCTCGCCGTTCCTCTCGCTCTTCCTCTCGCCGTTCCTCTCGCCGTTCCTCTCGCTCTTCCTCTCGCCGTTCCTCTCGTCGTTCCTCTCGCCGTTCCTCTCGCTCCTCTCACAGTTCCTCTCGCTGTTCCTCTCAATGTTCTTCTTGCCGTTCCTCTCATCGTTCCTCTTGCCGTTCCTCTCGCTCCTCTCACTGTTCCTCTCACTGTTCCTCTCGCTGTTCCTCTCGCTGTTCCTCTCGCCGTTCCTCTCTCTGTCCCTCTCACCGTTCCTCTCGCTGTTCCTTTCGCTGTTCCTCTCGCCGTTCCTCTCGCCGTTCCTCTCACTGTTCCTCTCGCCGTACCTCTCGCTGTTCCTCTCGCTGTTCCTCTCGCCGTTCCTCTCGTCGTTCCTCTCGCCGTTCCTCTCGCTCCTCTCACAGTTCCTCTCGCTGTTCCTCTCAATGTTCTTCTTGCCATTCCTCTCATCGTTCCTCTTGCCATTCCTCTCGCTCCGCTCACAGTTCCTCTCACAGTTCCCCTCGCTGTTCCTCTCACTGTTGCCCTCGCCGTTCCCCTCGTCGTTCCTCTCACCGTTCCTCTCACTGTTCCTTTCGCTGTTCCTCTCACTGTTCCACTCACTTTTCCTCTCGCTGTTCCTCTCGCTGTTCCTCTCGATGTATCTCTTGCCGTTTCTCTCGCTTTTCCTTTCACTGTTCCTCACACTGTTCCTCTCACTGTTCCTGTCAATGTTCTTCTCGCCATTCCTCTCCTCATTCCTCTTGCCGTTACTCTTGCTCCTCTCACAGTTCCTCTCACAGTTCCCCTCGCTGTTCCTCTCACTGTTGCCCTCGCCGTTCCCCTCGTCGTTCCTCTCGCTGTTCCTCTCGCTGTTCCTCTCGCTGTTCCTCTCGCTGTCCCTCTCACTTTTCCTCTCGCTGTTCCTCTCGCCATTCCGCTCGCCATTCCTCTCGCCGTTCTTTTCGCCGTTCCTCTCGCTGTTCCTCTCACTGTTCCTCTCACTTTTCCTCTCAGTGTTCCTCTCGCTGTACCCCTCGCCGTTCCTCTCGCTGTTCCTCTCGCCATTTCTCTCACTGCTCCTTTCGCTGTTCCTCTTGCTATTCCTCTCGCTGTTCCTCTCGCTGTTCCTGTCAATGTTCTTCTCGCCATTCCTCTCCTCATTCCTCTTGCCGTTACTCTTGCTCCTCTCACAGTTCCTCTCACAGTTCCTCTCACTGTTCCTCTCACTGTTCCTCTCGCTGTTCCTCTCGCCATTCCTCTCGCTGTTCCTCTCGCTGTTCCTCTCAGTGTTCCTCTCGCTGTTCCACTCGCCGTTCCTCTCACTGTTCCTCTCACCGTTCCTCTCACTGTTCCTCTCGCTGTTCCTCTCACTGTTCCTCTCGCTGTTCCTCTCACTGTTCCACTCACCGTTCCTCTCACTGTTCCTCTCGCCGTACCTCTCACTGTTCCTCTTGCTGTTCCTTTCGCTGTTCCTCCCACTGTTCCTCTCACTGTTCCTCTCGCCGTTCCTCTCGCCGTTCCTCTCGCCGTTCCTCTCGCCGTTCCTCTCGCTGTTTCTCTCGCCATTCCTCTCGCCGTACCTCTCACTGTTCCTCTTGCTGTTCCTTTCGCTGTTCCTCCCACTGTTCCTCTCAGTTTTCCTCTCGCTGTTCCTCTCGCTGTTCCTCTCGCCGTTCTTCTCACCGTTCCTCTCGCCGTTACTCTCGCCATTCCTCTCACCGTTCTTCTCGCCGTTCCTCTCGCCATTCCTCTCGCCGTTCTTTTCGCCGTTCCTCTCGCCGTTCCTCTCACTTTTCCTCAGTGTTCCTTTCACTGTTCCTCTCACTGCTCCTCTTGCTGTTCCTTTCGCTGTTCCTCCCACTGTTCCTCTCACTTTTCCTCTCGCCGTTACTCTCACCGTTACTCTCATCGTTCCTCTCGCCGTTCCTCTCAATGTTCCTCTCACTGTTCTTCTCGCCGTTCCTCTCATCGTTCCTCTCGCCTTTCCTCTCACTCCTCTCACAGTTCCTCTCACTGTTCCACTCACCGTTCCTCTCGTTCCTCTCACTGTTCCTCTCGCTGTTCCTCTCACTGTTCCTCTCACTGTTCCTCTCACTGTGCATCTCGCTCTTCCTCTCACTGTTCCTCTCACTGTTCCTCTCACTTTTCCTCTCACCGTTCCTCTCACCGTTCCTCTTGCTCCTCTCACAGTTCCCCTCGCTGTTCCTCTCACTGTTCCTCTCGCCGTTCCTCTCGTCGTTCCTCTCACTGTTCCTCTCGCTCTTCCTCTCACTGTTCCACTCACTTTTCCTCTCGCTCTTCCTCTCGCTGTTCCTCTCGCTGTTACTCTCGCTGTTCCTCTCGCTTTTCCTCTCGCTTTTCCGCTCGCTTTTCCTCTCACTGTTCCTCTCGCTGTTCCTCTCGCCATTCCTCTCGCCGTTCTTTTTGCCTTTCCTCTCGCTGTTCCTCTCACTGTTCCTCTCACTGTTCTTCTCACCGTTCCTCTCGCTGTCCCTCTCGCCGTTCCTCTCGTCGTTCCTCTCGCCTTTCCTCTCACTCCTCTCATTGTTTCTCTCGTTCCTCTCGCCGCTCCTCTCGGTCCTCTCAATGTTGCTCTCGCTGTTACTCTCGCTGTTCTTCTCGCCGCTCCTCTCGTTCCTCTCACTGTTTTTCTCGCTGTTCCTCTCGCTGTTCCTCTCGCTCCTCTCGTTCCTCTCACTGTTCCTCTCCCTGTTCCTTTCGCTGTTCCTCTCACCGTTCCTCTCGCCGTTCCTCTCGTCACTACTCTCGCCGTTTCTCTCGCTGTTCCTCTCGCTGCTCTCACTGTACCTCTCACTGTTCCACTCACTTTTCCTCTCGCTGCTCCTCTCACTGTTCCTTTCACCGTTCCTCTCGCCGTTCCTCTCACTGTCCGTCTCGCTGTTCCTCTCGCTGTTCCTTTCCCTGTTCCTCTCGCCATTCCTCTCGCTGTTCCTCTCGCTGTCCCTCTCGCCGTTCCCCTCACTGTTCCTCTCTCCATTTCTCTCGCCGTTTCTCTCGCTTTTCCTTTCACTGTTCCTCACACTGTTCCTCTCCCTGTTCCTCTCGTCGTTCCTCTCACTGTTCCTCTCACTGTTCCTCTCACTGTTCCTCTCGCTGTTCCTCTCACTGTTCCTCTCGCTGTTCCTCTTGCTGTTCCTCTCGCTGTTCCTTTCGCTGTTCCTCTCGCCGTTCCTCTCACTGTCCCTCTCGCCGTTCCTCTCGCGGTTCCTCTCGCCGTTCCTCTCGCCGTTCCTCTCGCTCTTCCTCTCGCCGTTCCTCTCGCCGTTCCTCTCGCTCTTCCTCTCGCCGTTCCTCTCGTCGTTCCTCTCGCCGTTCCTCTCGCTCCTCTCACAGTTCCTCTCGCTGTTCCTCTCAATGTTCTTCTTGCCGTTCCTCTCATCGTTCCTCTTGCCGTTCCTCTCGCTCCTCTCACTGTTCCTCTCACTGTTCCTCTCGCTGTTCCTCTCGCTGTTCCTCTCGCCGTTCCTCTCTCTGTCCCTCTCACCGTTCCTCTCGCTGTTCCTTTCGCTGTTCCTCTCGCCGTTCCTCTCGCCGTTCCTCTCACTGTTCCTCTCGCCGTACCTCTCGCTGTTCCTCTCGCTGTTCCTCTCGCCGTTCCTCTCGTCGTTCCTCTCGCCGTTCCTCTCGCTCCTCTCACAGTTCCTCTCGCTGTTCCTCTCAATGTTCTTCTTGCCATTCCTCTCATCGTTCCTCTTGCCATTCCTCTCGCTCCGCTCACAGTTCCTCTCACAGTTCCCCTCGCTGTTCCTCTCACTGTTGCCCTCGCCGTTCCCCTCGTCGTTCCTCTCACCGTTCCTCTCACTGTTCCTTTCGCTGTTCCTCTCACTGTTCCACTCACTTTTCCTCTCGCTGTTCCTCTCGCTGTTCCTCTCGATGTATCTCTTGCCGTTTCTCTCGCTTTTCCTTTCACTGTTCCTCACACTGTTCCTCTCACTGTTCCTGTCAATGTTCTTCTCGCCATTCCTCTCCTCATTCCTCTTGCCGTTACTCTTGCTCCTCTCACAGTTCCTCTCACAGTTCCCCTCGCTGTTCCTCTCACTGTTGCCCTCGCCGTTCCCCTCGTCGTTCCTCTCGCTGTTCCTCTCGCTGTTCCTCTCGCTGTTCCTCTCGCTGTCCCTCTCACTTTTCCTCTCGCTGTTCCTCTCGCCATTCCGCTCGCCATTCCTCTCGCCGTTCTTTTCGCCGTTCCTCTCGCTGTTCCTCTCACTGTTCCTCTCACTTTTCCTCTCAGTGTTCCTCTCGCTGTACCCCTCGCCGTTCCTCTCGCTGTTCCTCTCGCCATTTCTCTCACTGCTCCTTTCGCTGTTCCTCTTGCTATTCCTCTCGCTGTTCCTCTCGCTGTTCCTGTCAATGTTCTTCTCGCCATTCCTCTCCTCATTCCTCTTGCCGTTACTCTTGCTCCTCTCACAGTTCCTCTCACAGTTCCTCTCACTGTTCCTCTCACTGTTCCTCTCGCTGTTCCTCTCGCCATTCCTCTCGCTGTTCCTCTCGCTGTTCCTCTCAGTGTTCCTCTCGCTGTTCCACTCGCCGTTCCTCTCACTGTTCCTCTCACCGTTCCTCTCACTGTTCCTCTCGCTGTTCCTCTCACTGTTCCTCTCGCTGTTCCTCTCACTGTTCCACTCACCGTTCCTCTCACTGTTCCTCTCGCCGTACCTCTCACTGTTCCTCTTGCTGTTCCTTTCGCTGTTCCTCCCACTGTTCCTCTCACTGTTCCTCTCGCCGTTCCTCTCGCCGTTCCTCTCGCCGTTCCTCTCGCCGTTCCTCTCGCTGTTTCTCTCGCCATTCCTCTCGCCGTACCTCTCACTGTTCCTCTTGCTGTTCCTTTCGCTGTTCCTCCCACTGTTCCTCTCAGTTTTCCTCTCGCTGTTCCTCTCGCTGTTCCTCTCGCCGTTCTTCTCACCGTTCCTCTCGCCGTTACTCTCGCCATTCCTCTCACCGTTCTTCTCGCCGTTCCTCTCGCCATTCCTCTCGCCGTTCTTTTCGCCGTTCCTCTCGCCGTTCCTCTCACTTTTCCTCAGTGTTCCTTTCACTGTTCCTCTCACTGCTCCTCTTGCTGTTCCTTTCGCTGTTCCTCCCACTGTTCCTCTCACTTTTCCTCTCGCCGTTACTCTCACCGTTACTCTCATCGTTCCTCTCGCCGTTCCTCTCAATGTTCCTCTCACTGTTCTTCTCGCCGTTCCTCTCATCGTTCCTCTCGCCTTTCCTCTCACTCCTCTCACAGTTCCTCTCACTGTTCCACTCACCGTTCCTCTCGTTCCTCTCACTGTTCCTCTCGCTGTTCCTCTCACTGTTCCTCTCACTGTTCCTCTCACTGTGCATCTCGCTCTTCCTCTCACTGTTCCTCTCACTGTTCCTCTCACTTTTCCTCTCACCGTTCCTCTCACCGTTCCTCTTGCTCCTCTCACAGTTCCTCTTGCTGTTCCTCTCGCTGTTCTTCTCGCCGTTCCTCTCGTCGTTCCTCTCGCCATTCCACTCGCTCCTCTCACAGTTCCTCTCACTGTTCCTTTCGCTGTTCCTCTCGCCATTCCTCTCGCTGTTCCACTCACCGTTCCTCTCACTGTTCCTCTCGCCGTTCCTCTCACTGTTCCTCTCGCCGTTCCTCTCACTGTTCCTCTCACTGTTCCTCTTGCTGTTCCACTCGCCGTTCCTCTCACTGTTCCTCTCACTGTTCCTCTCATTGTTCCACTCGCCGTTGCTCTCACTGTCCCTCTCGCTGTTCCTCTCACTGTTCCTCTCGCTGTTCCTCTCGCTGTTCCACTCGCCGTTCCTCTCACTGCTCCTCTCGCCGTTCCTCTCACTGTTCCTCTCACTGTCCCTCTCGCCGTTCCTCTCACCGTTCCTCTCACTGTCCCTCTCACCGTTCTTCTGACCATTCGTCTCACTGTTCCACTCACCATTCCTCTCGTTCATCTCACTGTTCCTCTCACTGTTCCTCTCACTGTTCCTCTCGCTGTTCCTCTCACTTTTCCTCTCGCTGTTCCTCTCGCTGTTCCTCTCGCCGTTCCTCTCGCTGTTCCTCTCGCCGTTCCTCTCACCGTCCCTCTCGCCGTTCCTCTCACCGTTCCTCTCACTGTTCCTCTCGCCGTTCCTCTCATCGTTCCTCTCGCCGTTCCTCTCGCTCCTCTCACAGTTCCTCTCGCTGTTCCTCTCAATGTTCTTCTTGCCGTTCCTCTCATCGTTCCTCTTGCCGTTCCTCTCGCTCCCCTGACAGTTCCTCTCACAGTTCCCCTCGCTGTTCCTCTCACTGTTCCTCTCGCCGTTCCTCTCGTCGTTCCTCTCACTGTTCCTCTCGCTCTTCCTCTCACTGTTCCACTCACTTTTCCTCTCACTCTTCCTCTCGCTGTTCCTCTCGCTGTTACTCTCGCTGTTCCTCTCGCTTTTCCTCTCGCTTTTCCGCTCGCTTTTCCTCTCACTGTTCCTCTCGCTGTTCCTCTCGCCATTCCTCTCGCCGTTCTTTTTGCCTTTCCTGTCGCTGTTCCTCTCACTGTTCCTCTCGTCGTTCCTCTCGCCTTTCCTCTCACTCCTCTCATTGTTTCTCTCGTTCCTCTCGCCGCTCCTCTCGGTCCTCTCAATGTTGCTCTCGCTGTTACTCTCGCTGTTCTTCTCGCCGCTCCTCTCGTTCCTCTCACTGTTTTTCTCGCTGTTCCTCTCGCTGTTCCTCTCGCTCCTCTCGTTCCTCTCACTGTTCCTCTCCCTGTTCCTTTCGCTGTTCCTCTCACCGTTCCTCTCGCCGTTCCTCTCGTCACTACTCTCGCCGTTTCTCTCGCTGTTCCTCTCGCTGCTCTCACTGTACCTCTCACTGTTCCACTCACTTTTCCTCTCGCTGCTCCTCTCACTGTTCCTTTCACCGTTCCTCTCGCCGTTCCTCTCACTGTCCGTCTCGCTGTTCCTCTCGCTGTTCCTTTCCCTGTTCCTCTCGCCATTCCTCTCGCTGTTCCTCTCGCTGTCCCTCTCGCCGTTCCCCTCACTGTTCCTCTCTCCATTTCTCTCGCCGTTTCTCTCGCTTTTCCTTTCACTGTTCCTCACACTGTTCCTCTCCCTGTTCCTCTCGTCGTTCCTCTCACTGTTCCTCTCACTGTTCCTCTCACTGTTCCTCTCGCTGTTCCTCTCACTGTTCCTCTCGCTGTTCCTCTTGCTGTTCCTCTCGCTGTTCCTTTCGCTGTTCCTCTCGCCGTTCCTCTCACTGTCCCTCTCGCCGTTCCTCTCGCCGTTCCTCTCGCCGTTCCTCTCGCCGTTCCTCTCGCTCTTCCTCTCGCCGTTCCTCTCGCTCTTCCTCTCGTCGTTCCTCTCGTCGTTCCTCTCGCCGTTCCTCTCGCTCCTCTCACAGTTCCTCTCGCTGTTCCTCTCAATGTTCTTCTTGCCGTTCCTCTTGCCGTTCCTCTCGCTCCTCTCACTGTTCCTCTCACTGTTCCTCTCGCTGTTCCTCTCGCTGTTCCTCTCGCCATTCCTCTCTCTGTCCCTCTCACCATTCCTCTCGCTGTTCCTTTCGCTGTTCCTCTCGCCGTTCCTCTCACTGTTCCTCTCGCCGTACCTCTCGCTGTTCCTCTCGCTGTTCCTCTCGCCGTTCCTCTCGTCGTTCCTCTCGCCGTTCCTCTCGCTCCTCTCACAGTTCCTCTCGCTGTTCCTCTCAATGTTCTTCTTGCCATTCCTCTCATCGTTCCTCTTGCCATTGCTCTCGCTCCGCTCACAGTTCCTCTCACAGTTCCCCTCGCTGTTCCTCTCACTGTTGCCCTCGCCGTTCCCCTCGTCGTTCCTCTCACCGTTCCTCTCACTGTTCCTTTCGCTGTTCCTCTCACTGTTCCACTCACTTTTCCTCTCGCTGTTCCTCTCGCTGTTCCTCTCGATGTATCTCTTGCCGTTTCTCTCGCTTTTCCTTTCACTGTTCCTCACACTGTTCCTCTCACTGTTCCTGTCAATGTTCTTCTCGCCATTCCTCTCCTCATTCCTCTTGCCGTTACTCTTGCTCCTCTCACAGTTCCTCTCACAGTTCCCCTCGCTGTTCCTCTCACTGTTGCCCTCGCCGTTCCCCTCGTCGCTCCTCTCACTGTTCCTCTCGCTGTTCCTCTCGCTGTTCCTCTCGCCGTTCCTCTCTCTGTCCCTCTCACCGTTCCTCTCGCTGTTCCTTTCGCTGTTCCTCTCGCCGTTCCTCTCGCCGTTCCTCTCACTGTTCCTCTCGCCGTACCTCTCGCTGTTCCTCTCGCTGTTCCTCTCGCCGTTCCTCTCGTCGTTCCTCTCGCCGTTCCTCTCGCTCCTCTCACAGTTCCTCTCGCTGTTCCTCTCAATGTTCTTCTTGCCATTCCTCTCATCGTTCCTCTTGCCATTCCTCTCGCTCCGCTCACAGTTCCTCTCACAGTTCCCCTCGCTGTTCCTCTCACTGTTGCCCTCGCCGTTCCCCTCGTCGTTCCTCTCACCGTTCCTCTCACTGTTCCTTTCGCTGTTCCTCTCACTGTTCCACTCACTTTTCCTCTCGCTGTTCCTCTCGCTGTTCCTCTCGATGTATCTCTTGCCGTTTCTCTCGCTTTTCCTTTCACTGTTCCTCACACTGTTCCTCTCACTGTTCCTGTCAATGTTCTTCTCGCCATTCCTCTCCTCATTCCTCTTGCCGTTACTCTTGCTCCTCTCACAGTTCCTCTCACAGTTCCCCTCGCTGTTCCTCTCACTGTTGCCCTCGCCGTTCCCCTCGTCGTTCCTCTCGCTGTTCCTCTCGCTGTTCCTCTCGCTGTTCCTCTCGCTGTCCCTCTCACTTTTCCTCTCGCTGTTCCTCTCGCCATTCCGCTCGCCATTCCTCTCGCCGTTCTTTTCGCCGTTCCTCTCGCTGTTCCTCTCACTGTTCCTCTCACTTTTCCTCTCAGTGTTCCTCTCGCTGTACCCCTCGCCGTTCCTCTCGCTGTTCCTCTCGCCATTTCTCTCACTGCTCCTTTCGCTGTTCCTCTTGCTATTCCTCTCGCTGTTCCTCTCGCTGTTCCTGTCAATGTTCTTCTCGCCATTCCTCTCCTCATTCCTCTTGCCGTTACTCTTGCTCCTCTCACAGTTCCTCTCACAGTTCCTCTCACTGTTCCTCTCACTGTTCCTCTCGCTGTTCCTCTCGCCATTCCTCTCGCTGTTCCTCTCGCTGTTCCTCTCAGTGTTCCTCTCGCTGTTCCACTCGCCGTTCCTCTCACTGTTCCTCTCACCGTTCCTCTCACTGTTCCTCTCGCTTTTCCTCTCACTGTTCCTCTCGCTGTTCCTCTCACTGTTCCACTCACCGTTCCTCTCACTGTTCCTCTCGCCGTACCTCTCACTGTTCCTCTTGCTGTTCCTTTCGCTGTTCCTCCCACTGTTCCTCTCACTGTTCCTCTCGCCGTTCCTCTCGCCGTTCCTCTCGCCGTTCCTCTCGCCGTTCCTCTCGCTGTTTCTCTCGCCATTCCTCTCGCCGTACCTCTCACTGTTCCTCTTGCTGTTCCTTTCGCTGTTCCTCCCACTGTTCCTCTCAGTTTTCCTCTCGCTGTTCCTCTCGCTGTTCCTCTCGCCGTTCTTCTCACCATTCCTCTCGCCGTTACTCTCGCCATTCCTCTCACCGTTCTTCTCGCCGTTCCTCTCGCCATTCCTCTCGCCGTTCTTTTCGCCGTTCCTCTCGCCGTTCCTCTCACTTTTCCTCAGTGTTCCTTTCACTGTTCCTCTCACTGCTCCTCTTGCTGTTCCTTTCGCTGTTCCTCCCACTGTTCCTCTCACTTTTCCTCTCGCCGTTACTCTCACCGTTACTCTCATCGTTCCTCTCGCCGTTCCTCTCAATGTTCCTCTCACTGTTCTTCTCGCCGTTCCTCTCATCGTTCCTCTCGCCTTTCCTCTCACTCCTCTCACAGTTCCTCTCACTGTTCCACTCACCGTTCCTCTCGTTCCTCTCACTGTTCCTCTCGCTGTTCCTCTCACTGTTCCTCTCACTGTTCCTCTCACTGTGCATCTCGCTCTTCCTCTCACTGTTCCTCTCACTGTTCCTCTCACTTTTCCTCTCACCGTTCCTCTCACCGTTCCTCTTGCTCCTCTCACAGTTCCTCTTGCTGTTCCTCTCGCTGTTCTTCTCGCCGTTCCTCTCGTCGTTCCTCTCGCCATTCCACTCGCTCCTCTCACAGTTCCTCTCACTGTTCCTTTCGCTGTTCCTCTCGCCATTCCTCTCGCTGTTCCACTCACCGTTCCTCTCACTGTTCCTCTCGCCGTTCCTCTCACTGTTCCTCTCGCCGTTCCTCTCACTGTTCCTCTCACTGTTCCTCTTGCTGTTCCACTCGCTGTTCCTCTCACTGTTCCTCTCACTGTTCCTCTCATTGTTCCACTCGCCGTTCCTCTCACTGTCCCTCTCGCTGTTCCTCTCACTGTTCCTCTCGCTGTTCCTCTCGCTGTTCCACTCGCCGTTCCTCTCACTGTTCCTCTCGCCGTTCCTCTCACTGTTCCTCTCACAGTTCCTCTTGCTGTTCCACTCGCCGTTCCTCTCACTGTTCCTCTCAGTGTTACTCTCACTGTTCCACTCGCCGTCCCTCTCACTGTCCCTCTCGCCATTCCTCTCACTGCTCCTCTCGCTGTTCCTCTCGCTGTACCTCTCGCTGTTCCTCTCGCTGTTCCTTTCGCTGTTCCTCTCGCCATTCCTCTCACTGTCCCTCTCGCCGTTCCTCTCACTGTTCCACTCACTGTTCCTCTTGCCGTTCCTCTCGCTCCTCTCACAGTTCCTCTCGCTGTTCCTCTCAATGTTCTACTTGCCGTTCCTCTCATCGTTCCTCTTGCCGTTCCTCTCGCTCCCCTGACAGTTCCTCTCATGGTTCCCCTCGCTGTTCCTCTCCCTGTTCCTCTCGCCGTTCCTCTCGTCGTTCCTCTCACTGTTCCTCTTGCTCTTCCTCTCATTGTTCCACTCACTTTTGAACGCGCTCTTCCTCTCGCTGTTCCTCTCGCTGTTCCTCTCACTGTTCCTCTCGCTTTTCCTCTCGCTTTTCTGCTCGCTTTTCCTCTCGCTGTTCCTCTCGCTGTTCCTCTCGCCATTCCTCTCACCGTTCTTTTTGCCTTTCCTCTCGCTGTTCCTCTCACTCTTCCTCTCACTTTTCTTCTCACCATTCCTCTCGCTGTCCCTCTCACCGTTCCTCTCGCCGTTCCTCTCACTGTTCCTCTCGTCGTTTCTCTCGCTGTTTCTCTCGCTGTTCCTTTCGATGTTCCTCTCGTCGTTCCTCTTGCTTTTCCTCTCACTCCTCTCATTGTTTCTCTCGTTCCTCTCGCCGTTCCTCTCGGTCCTCTCACTGTTGCTCTCGCTGTTACTCTCGCTGTCCCTCTCGCCGCTCCTCTCGTTCCTCTCACTGTTTCTCTCGCTGTTCCTCTCGCTGTTCCTCTCGCTCCTCTCACTGTTCCTCTCACTGTTCCTCTCACTGTTCCTCTCCCTGTTCCTCTCCCTGTTCCTTTCGCTGTTCCTCTCACCGTTCCTCTCGCCGTTCCTCTCGCCGTTACTCTCGCCGTTTCTCTCGCTGTTCCTCTCGCTCCTCTCACTGTTCCTCTCACTGTTCCTTTCGCTGTTCCTCTCACTGTTCCACTCACTTTTCCTCTCGCTGTTCCTTTCACTATTCCTCTCGCTCTTCCTCTCACTGTTCCTCTCACTGTTCCTCTCGCTCTTCCTCTCACTGTTCCTCTCACTGTTCCTTTCGCTGTTCCTCTCACTGTTCCACTCACTTTTCCTCTCGCTGTTCCTCTGGCTGTTCCACTCGCCGTTTCTCTCGCTTTTCCTTTCACTGTTCCTCACACTGTTCCTCTCACTGTTCCTCTCACTGTTCCTCTCTTCGTTCCTCTCGCTGTTCCTCTCAATGTTCTTCTCGCCATTCCTCTCGCCGTTCCTCTCGCTCCTCTCACAGTTCCTCTCGCTATTCCTCTCGCTGTTCCTTTCCCTGTTCCTCTCGCCATTCCTCTCGCTGCTCCTCTCGCTGTTCCGCTCGCTGTTCCTTTTGCTGTTCCTCTCGCTGTTCCACTCACGGTTCCTCTCACCATTTCTCTCACCGTTTCTCTCGCTTTTCCTTTCACTGTTCCTCACACTGTTCCTCTCACTGTTCCTCTCCCTGTTCCTCTCGTCGTTCGTCTCACTGTTCCTCTCACTGTTCCTCTCGCTGTTCCTCTCACTGTTCCTCTCGCCGTTCCTCTCGCTGTTCCTCTCACTGTTTCTCTCACTTTTCCTCTCGCTTTTCCTCTCGCTTTTCCTCTCGCCGTTCCTCTCGCCGTTCCTCTTGCCATTCCTCTCGCCGTTCTTTTCGCCTTTCCTCTCGCTGGTCCTCTCACTGTTCCTCTCACTGTACTTCTCAACGTACCTCTTGCCGTTCCTCTCGCCGTTCCTCTCGCCGTTCCTCTCGCCATTCCACTCGCTGTTCCTCTCACTTTTCCTCTCACTTTTCCTCTCACCATTCCTCTCACCATTCCTCTCGCCGTTCCTCTCGCTGTTCCACTCGCTGTTCCTCTCACTTTTCCTCTCACTTTTCCTCTCACCATTCCTCTCACCATTCCTCTCGCCATTCCTCTCGCTGTTCCTCTCGCCGTTCCTCTCGTCGTTCCTCTTGCCGTTCCTCTCGCTGCTCTCACAGTTCCTCTCGCTGTTCCTCTCGCTGTTCCTCTCAATGTTCTTCTCGCCATTCCTCTCGTCGTTCCTCTCGTCATTCCTCTTGCCGTTCCTCTCGCTCCTCTCACAGTTCCTCTCACAGTTCCCCTCGCTGTTCCTCTCAATGTTCTTCTTGCCATTCCTCTCATCATTCCTCTTGCCATTCCTCTCGCTCCTCTCACAGTTCCTCTCACAGTTCCCCTCGCTGTTCCTCTCACTGTTGCCCTCGCCGTTCCTCTCGTCGTTCCTCTCACCATTCCTCTCACTGTTCCTTTCGCTGTTCCTCTCACTGTTCCACTCACTTTTCCTCTCGCTGTTCCTCTCGCTGTTCCTCTCGCCGTTTCTCTCGCCGTTTCTCTCACTTTTCCTTTCACTGTTCCTCACACTGTTCCTCTCACTGTTCCTCTCCCTGTTCCTCTCGTCGTTCCTCTCACTGTTCCTCTCGCTGTTCCTCTCGCTGTTCTTCTCGCCGTTCCTCTCGTCGTTCCTCTCGCCATTCCACTCGCTCCTCTCACAGTTCCTCTCACTGTTCCTTTCGCTGTTCCTCTCGCCATTCCTCTCGCTGTTCCACTCACCGTTCCTCTCACTGTTCCTCTCGCCGTTCCTCTCACTGTTCCTCTCGCCGTTCCTCTCACTGTTCCTCTCACTGTTCCTCTTGCTGTTCCACTCGCTGTTCCTCTCACTGTTCCTCTCACTGTTCCTCTCATTGTTCCACTCGCCGTTCCTCTCACTGTCCCTCTCGCTGTTCCTCTCACTGTTCCTCTCGCTGTTCCTCTCGCTGTTCCACTCGCCGTTCCTCTCACTGTTCCTCTCGCCGTTCCTCTCACTGTTCCTCTCACAGTTCCTCTTGCTGTTCCACTCGCCGTTCCTCTCACTGTTCCTCTCAGTATTACTCTCACTGTTCCACTCGCCGTCCCTCTCACTGTCCCTCTCGCCATTCCTCTCACTGCTCCTCTCGCTGTTCCTCTCGCTGTACCTCTCGCTGTTCCTCTCGCTGTTCCTTTCGCTGTTCCTCTCGCCATTCCTCTCACTGTCCCTCTCGCCGTTCCTCTCACTGTTCCACTCACTGTTCCTCTTGCCGTTCCTCTCGCTCCTCTCACAGTTCCTCTCGCTGTTCCTCTCAATGTTCTACTTGCCGTTCCTCTCATCGTTCCTCTTGCCGTTCCTCTCGCTCCCCTGACAGTTCCTCTCATGGTTCCCCTCGCTGTTCCTCTCCCTGTTCCTCTCGCCGTTCCTCTCGTCGTTCCTCTCACTGTTCCTCTTGCTCTTCCTCTCATTGTTCCACTCACTTTTGAACGCGCTCTTCCTCTCGCTGTTCCTCTCGCTGTTCCTCTCACTGTTCCTCTCGCTTTTCCTCTCGCTTTTCTGCTCGCTTTTCCTCTCGCTGTTCCTCTCGCTGTTCCTCTCGCCATTCCTCTCACCGTTCTTTTTGCCTTTCCTCTCGCTGTTCCTCTCACTCTTCCTCTCACTTTTCTTCTCACCATTCCTCTCGCTGTCCCTCTCACCGTTCCTCTCGCCGTTCCTCTCACTGTTCCTCTCGTCGTTTCTCTCGCTGTTTCTCTCGCTGTTCCTTTCGATGTTCCTCTCGTCGTTCCTCTTGCTTTTCCTCTCACTCCTCTCATTGTTTCTCTCGTTCCTCTCGCCGTTCCTCTCGGTCCTCTCACTGTTGCTCTCGCTGTTACTCTCGCTGTCCCTCTCGCCGCTCCTCTCGTTCCTCTCACTGTTTCTCTCGCTGTTCCTCTCGCTGTTCCTCTCGCTCCTCTCACTGTTCCTCTCACTGTTCCTCTCACTGTTCCTCTCCCTGTTCCTCTCCCTGTTCCTTTCGCTGTTCCTCTCACCGTTCCTCTCGCCGTTCCTCTCGCCGTTACTCTCGCCGTTTCTCTCGCTGTTCCTCTCGCTCCTCTCACTGTTCCTCTCACTGTTCCTTTCGCTGTTCCTCTCACTGTTCCACTCACTTTTCCTCTCGCTGTTCCTTTCACTATTCCTCTCGCTCTTCCTCTCACTGTTCCTCTCACTGTTCCTCTCGCTCTTCCTCTCACTGTTCCTCTCACTGTTCCTTTCGCTGTTCCTCTCACTGTTCCACTCACTTTTCCTCTCGCTGTTCCTCTGGCTGTTCCACTCGCCGTTTCTCTCGCTTTTCCTTTCACTGTTCCTCACACTGTTCCTCTCACTGTTCCTCTCACTGTTCCTCTCTTCGTTCCTCTCGCTGTTCCTCTCAATGTTCTTCTCGCCATTCCTCTCGCCGTTCCTCTCGCTCCTCTCACAGTTCCTCTCGCTATTCCTCTCGCTGTTCCTTTCCCTGTTCCTCTCGCCATTCCTCTCGCTGCTCCTCTCGCTGTTCCGCTCGCTGTTCCTTTTGCTGTTCCTCTCGCTGTTCCACTCACGGTTCCTCTCACCATTTCTCTCACCGTTTCTCTCGCTTTTCCTTTCACTGTTCCTCACACTGTTCCTCTCACTGTTCCTCTCCCTGTTCCTCTCGTCGTTCGTCTCACTGTTCCTCTCACTGTTCCTCTCGCTGTTCCTCTCACTGTTCCTCTCGCCGTTCCTCTCGCTGTTCCTCTCACTGTTTCTCTCACTTTTCCTCTTGCTTTTCCTCTCGCTTTTCCTCTCGCCGTTCCTCTCGCCGTTCCTCTTGCCATTCCTCTCGCCGTTCTTTTCGCCTTTCCTCTCGCTGGTCCTCTCACTGTTCCTCTCACTGTACTTCTCAACGTACCTCTTGCCGTTCCTCTCGCCGTTCCTCTCGCCGTTCCTCTCGCCATTCCACTCGCTGTTCCTCTCACTTTTCCTCTCACTTTTCCTCTCACCATTCCTCTCACCATTCCTCTCGCCGTTCCTCTCGCTGTTCCACTCGCTGTTCCTCTCACTTTTCCTCTCACTTTTCCTCTCACCATTCCTCTCACCATTCCTCTCGCCATTCCTCTCGCTGTTCCTCTCGCCGTTCCTCTCGTCGTTCCTCTTGCCGTTCCTCTCGCTGCTCTCACAGTTCCTCTCGCTGTTCCTCTCGCTGTTCCTCTCAATGTTCTTCTCGCCATTCCTCTCGTCGTTCCTCTCGTCATTCCTCTTGCCGTTCCTCTCGCTCCTCTCACAGTTCCTCTCACAGTTCCCCTCGCTGTTCCTCTCAATGTTCTTCTTGCCATTCCTCTCATCATTCCTCTTGCCATTCCTCTCGCTCCTCTCACAGTTCCTCTCACAGTTCCCCTCGCTGTTCCTCTCACTGTTGCCCTCGCCGTTCCTCTCGTCGTTCCTCTCACCATTCCTCTCACTGTTCCTTTCGCTGTTCCTCTCACTGTTCCACTCACTTTTCCTCTCGCTGTTCCTCTCGCTGTTCCTCTCGCCGTTTCTCTCGCCGTTTCTCTCACTTTTCCTTTCACTGTTCCTCACACTGTTCCTCTCACTGTTCCTCTCCCTGTTCCTCTCGTCGTTCCTCTCACTGTTCCTCTCGCTGTTCCTCTCGCTGTTCCTCTCGCTGTTCCTCTCGCTGTTCCTCTCGCCATTCCACCCGCCATTCCTCTCGCCGTTCTTTTCGCCGTTCCTCTCGCTGTTCCTCTCACTGTTCCTCTCACTTTTCCTCTCAGTGTTCCTCTCGCTGTACCTCTCGCCGTTCCTCTCGCCGTTCCTCTCGCCGTTCCTCTCGCCGTTTCTCTCGCTGCTCCTTTCGCTGTTCCTCTCGCTATTCCTCTCGCTGTTCCTCTCGCTGTTCCTGTCAATGTTCTTCTCGCCATTCCTCTCCTCATTCCTCTTGCCGTTACTCTCGCTCCTCTCACAGTTCCTCTCACAGTTCCTCTCACTGTTCCTCTCACTGTTCCTCTTGCTGTTCCTCTCGCCATTCCTCTCGCTGTTGCTTTCGCTGTTCCTCTCGCTGTTCCTCTCGCTGTTCCTCTCACTGTTCTTCTCGCCGTTCCGCTCGCCGTTCCACTCGCTCCTCTCACTGTTCCTCTCGCCGTTTCTCTCGCCGTTTCTCTCGCTGTACCTTTCACTTTTCCTCTCACTGTTCCTCTCACTTTTCCTCTCGTCGTTCCTCTCGTCGTTCCTCTCACTGTTCCTCTCGCTCTTCCTCTCACTGTTCCTCTCACTGTTCCTCTCACTGTTCCTCTCACTGTTCCTCTCACTTTTCCTCTCGTCGTTCCTCTCGTCGTTCCTCTCACTGTTCCTCTCGCTCTTCCTCTCACTGTTCCTCTCACCGTTCCTCTCGCCGTTTCTCTCACTTTTCCTCTCACCGTTCCTCTCACTGTTCCTCTCGCTGTTTCTCTCGCTGTTCTTCTCGCTGTTCCTCTCACCGTTCCACTCGCTCCTCTCGCTGTTCCTCTTGCTGTTCCTCTCGCTGTTCCTCTCAATGTTCTTCTCGCCGTTCCTCTCGTCGTTCCTCTCGCCATTCCACTCGCTCCTCTCACAGTTCCTCTCACTGTTGCTCTCACTGATCCTCTCGCCGTTCCTCTCACTGTTCCTTTCGCTGTTCCTCTCACTGTTCCACTCACTTTTCCTCTCGCTGTTCCTCTCGCTGTTCCTCTCGCCGTTTCTCTCGCCGTTTCTCTCACTTTTCCTTTCACTGTTCCTCACACTGTTCCTCTCACTGTTCCTCTCCCTGTTCCTCTCGTCGTTCCTCTCACTGTTCCTCTCGCTGTTCCTCTCGCTGTTCTTCTCGCCGTTCCTCTCGTCGTTCCTCTCGCCATTCCACTCGCTCCTCTCACAGTTCCTCTCACTGTTCCTTTCGCTGTTCCTCTCGCCATTCCTCTCGCTGTTCCACTCACCGTTCCTCTCACTGTTCCTCTCGCCGTTCCTCTCACTGTTCCTCTCGCCGTTCCTCTCACTGTTCCTCTCACTGTTCCTCTTGCTGTTCCACTCGCTGTTCCTCTCACTGTTCCTCTCACTGTTCCTCTCATTGTTCCACTCGCCGTTCCTCTCACTGTCCCTCTCGCTGTTCCTCTCACTGTTCCTCTCGCTGTTCCTCTCGCTGTTCCACTCGCCGTTCCTCTCACTGTTCCTCTCGCCGTTCCTCTCACTGTTCCTCTCACAGTTCCTCTTGCTGTTCCACTCGCCGTTCCTCTCACTGTTCCTCTCAGTGTTACTCTCACTGTTCCACTCGCCGTCCCTCTCACTGTCCCTCTCGCCATTCCTCTCACTGCTCCTCTCGCTGTTCCTCTCGCTGTACCTCTCGCTGTTCCTCTCGCTGTTCCTTTCGCTGTTCCTCTCGCCATTCCTCTCACTGTCCCTCTCGCCGTTCCTCTCACTGTTCCACTCACTGTTCCTCTTGCCGTTCCTCTCGCTCCTCTCACAGTTCCTCTCGCTGTTCCTCTCAATGTTCTACTTGCCGTTCCTCTCATCGTTCCTCTTGCCGTTCCTCTCGCTCCCCTGACAGTTCCTCTCATGGTTCCCCTCGCTGTTCCTCTCCCTGTTCCTCTCGCCGTTCCTCTCGTCGTTCCTCTCACTGTTCCTCTTGCTCTTCCTCTCATTGTTCCACTCACTTTTGAACGCGCTCTTCCTCTCGCTGTTCCTCTCGCTGTTCCTCTCACTGTTCCTCTCGCTTTTCCTCTCGCTTTTCTGCTCGCTTTTCCTCTCGCTGTTCCTCTCGCTGTTCCTCTCGCCATTCCTCTCACCGTTCTTTTTGCCTTTCCTCTCGCTGTTCCTCTCACTCTTCCTCTCACTTTTCTTCTCACCATTCCTCTCGCTGTCCCTCTCACCGTTCCTCTCGCCGTTCCTCTCACTGTTCCTCTCGTCGTTTCTCTCGCTGTTTCTCTCGCTGTTCCTTTCGATGTTCCTCTCGTCGTTCCTCTTGCTTTTCCTCTCACTCCTCTCATTGTTTCTCTCGTTCCTCTCGCCGTTCCTCTCGGTCCTCTCACTGTTGCTCTCGCTGTTACTCTCGCTGTCCCTCTCGCCGCTCCTCTCGTTCCTCTCACTGTTTCTCTCGCTGTTCCTCTCGCTGTTCCTCTCGCTCCTCTCACTGTTCCTCTCACTGTTCCTCTCACTGTTCCTCTCCCTGTTCCTCTCCCTGTTCCTTTCGCTGTTCCTCTCACCGTTCCTCTCGCCGTTCCTCTCGCCGTTACTCTCGCCGTTTCTCTCGCTGTTCCTCTCGCTCCTCTCACTGTTCCTCTCACTGTTCCTTTCGCTGTTCCTCTCACTGTTCCACTCACTTTTCCTCTCGCTGTTCCTTTCACTATTCCTCTCGCTCTTCCTCTCACTGTTCCTCTCACTGTTCCTCTCGCTCTTCCTCTCACTGTTCCTCTCACTGTTCCTTTCGCTGTTCCTCTCACTGTTCCACTCACTTTTCCTCTCGCTGTTCCTCTGGCTGTTCCACTCGCCGTTTCTCTCGCTTTTCCTTTCACTGTTCCTCACACTGTTCCTCTCACTGTTCCTCTCACTGTTCCTCTCTTCGTTCCTCTCGCTGTTCCTCTCAATGTTCTTCTCGCCATTCCTCTCGCCGTTCCTCTCGCTCCTCTCACAGTTCCTCTCGCTATTCCTCTCGCTGTTCCTTTCCCTGTTCCTCTCGCCATTCCTCTCGCTGCTCCTCTCGCTGTTCCGCTCGCTGTTCCTTTTGCTGTTCCTCTCGCTGTTCCACTCACGGTTCCTCTCACCATTTCTCTCACCGTTTCTCTCGCTTTTCCTTTCACTGTTCCTCACACTGTTCCTCTCACTGTTCCTCTCCCTGTTCCTCTCGTCGTTCGTCTCACTGTTCCTCTCACTGTTCCTCTCGCTGTTCCTCTCACTGTTCCTCTCGCCGTTCCTCTCGCTGTTCCTCTCACTGTTTCTCTCACTTTTCCTCTCGCTTTTCCTCTCGCTTTTCCTCTCGCCGTTCCTCTCGCCGTTCCTCTTGCCATTCCTCTCGCCGTTCTTTTCGCCTTTCCTCTCGCTGGTCCTCTCACTGTTCCTCTCACTGTACTTCTCAACGTACCTCTTGCCGTTCCTCTCGCCGTTCCTCTCGCCGTTCCTCTCGCCATTCCACTCGCTGTTCCTCTCACTTTTCCTCTCACTTTTCCTCTCACCATTCCTCTCACCATTCCTCTCGCCGTTCCTCTCGCTGTTCCACTCGCTGTTCCTCTCACTTTTCCTCTCACTTTTCCTCTCACCATTCCTCTCACCATTCCTCTCGCCATTCCTCTCGCTGTTCCTCTCGCCGTTCCTCTCGTCGTTCCTCTTGCCGTTCCTCTCGCTGCTCTCACAGTTCCTCTCGCTGTTCCTCTCGCTGTTCCTCTCAATGTTCTTCTCGCCATTCCTCTCGTCGTTCCTCTCGTCATTCCTCTTGCCGTTCCTCTCGCTCCTCTCACAGTTCCTCTCACAGTTCCCCTCGCTGTTCCTCTCAATGTTCTTCTTGCCATTCCTCTCATCATTCCTCTTGCCATTCCTCTCGCTCCTCTCACAGTTCCTCTCACAGTTCCCCTCGCTGTTCCTCTCACTGTTGCCCTCGCCGTTCCTCTCGTCGTTCCTCTCACCATTCCTCTCACTGTTCCTTTCGCTGTTCCTCTCACTGTTCCACTCACTTTTCCTCTCGCTGTTCCTCTCGCTGTTCCTCTCGCCGTTTCTCTCGCCGTTTCTCTCACTTTTCCTTTCACTGTTCCTCACACTGTTCCTCTCACTGTTCCTCTCCCTGTTCCTCTCGTCGTTCCTCTCACTGTTCCTCTCGCTGTTCCTCTCGCTGTTCCTCTCGCTGTTCCTCTCGCTGTTCCTCTCGCCATTCCACCCGCCATTCCTCTCGCCGTTCTTTTCGCCGTTCCTCTCGCTGTTCCTCTCACTGTTCCTCTCACTTTTCCTCTCAGTGTTCCTCTCGCTGTACCTCTCGCCGTTCCTCTCGCCGTTCCTCTCGCCGTTCCTCTCGCCGTTTCTCTCGCTGCTCCTTTCGCTGTTCCTCTCGCTATTCCTCTCGCTGTTCCTCTCGCTGTTCCTGTCAATGTTCTTCTCGCCATTCCTCTCCTCATTCCTCTTGCCGTTACTCTCGCTCCTCTCACAGTTCCTCTCACAGTTCCTCTCACTGTTCCTCTCACTGTTCCTCTTGCTGTTCCTCTCGCCATTCCTCTCGCTGTTGCTTTCGCTGTTCCTCTCGCTGTTCCTCTCGCTGTTCCTCTCACTGTTCTTCTCGCCGTTCCGCTCGCCGTTCCACTCGCTCCTCTCACTGTTCCTCTCGCCGTTTCTCTCGCCGTTTCTCTCGCTGTACCTTTCACTTTTCCTCTCACTGTTCCTCTCACTTTTCCTCTCGTCGTTCCTCTCGTCGTTCCTCTCACTGTTCCTCTCGCTCTTCCTCTCACTGTTCCTCTCACTGTTCCTCTCACTGTTCCTCTCACTGTTCCTCTCACTTTTCCTCTCGTCGTTCCTCTCGTCGTTCCTCTCACTGTTCCTCTCGCTCTTCCTCTCACTGTTCCTCTCACCGTTCCTCTCGCCGTTTCTCTCACTTTTCCTCTCACCGTTCCTCTCACTGTTCCTCTCGCTGTTTCTCTCGCTGTTCTTCTCGCTGTTCCTCTCACCGTTCCACTCGCTCCTCTCGCTGTTCCTCTTGCTGTTCCTCTCGCTGTTCCTCTCAATGTTCTTCTCGCCGTTCCTCTCGTCGTTCCTCTCGCCATTCCACTCGCTCCTCTCACAGTTCCTCTCACTGTTGCTCTCACTGATCCTCTCGCCGTTCCTCTCACTGTTCCTTTCGCTGTTCCTCTCGCCATTCCTCTCGCTGTTCCTCTCGCCGTTCCTCTCGTTCATCTCACTGTTCCTCTCGCTGTTCCACTCACCGTTCCTCTCACTGTTCCTCTCGCCGTTCCTCTCACTGTTCCTCTCGCCGTTCCTCTCACTGTTCCTCTCACTGTTCCTCTCACTGTTCCTCTCGCTGTTCCACTCGCTGTTCCTCTCACTGTTCCTCTCACTGTTCCTCTCACTGTTCCACTCGCTGTTCCTCTCACTGTCCCTCTCGCCGTTCCTCTCACTGTTCCTCTCACTGTTCCTCTCGCTGTTCCACTCGCCGTTCCTCTCACTGTTCCTCTCAGTGTTCCTCTCACTGTTCCACTCGCCGTCCCTCTCACTGTCCCTCTCGCCATTCCTCTCACTGTTCCTCTTGCTGTTCCTCTCGCTGTTCCTCTCGTCGTTCCTCTTGCCGTTCCTCTCGCTGCTCTCACAGTTCCTCTCGCTATTCCTCTCACTGTTCCTTTCACCGTTCCTCTCACCGTTCCTCTCGCCGTTCCTCTCACTGTCCCTCTCGCTGTTCCTCTCGCTGTTCCTTTCGCTGTTCCTCTCGCCATTCCTCTCGCTGTTCCTCTCGCTGTTCCTTTCGCTGTTCCTCTCGCCATTCCTCTCGCTGTTCCTCTCGCTGTTCCTTTCGCTGTTCCTCTCGCCGTTCCTCTCACTGTCCCTCTCGCCGTTCTTCTCACCATTCCTCTCACTGTTCCACTCACCGTTCCTCTCGTTCATCTCACTGCTGCTCTCGCTGTTCCACTCGCCGTTCCTCTCACCGTTCCTCTCGCCGTTCCTCTCGTCGTTCCTCTCGCCGTTCCTCTCGCTCCTCTCACAGTTCCTCTCGCTGTTCCTCTCAATGTTCTTCTTGCCATTCCTCTCATCGTTCCTCTTGCCGTTCCTCTCGCTCCTCTCACAGTTCTTCTCACAGTTCCCCTCGCTGTTCCTCTCACTGTTCCTCTCGCCGTTCCTCTCGTCGTTCCTCTCACTGTTCCTCTCGCTCTTCCTCTCACTGTTCCACTCACTTTTCTTCTCGCTGTTCCTCTCGCTGTTCCTCTCGTCGTTCCTCTCACTGTTCCTCTCACTGTTCCTCTCGCTGTTCCTCTCGCTGTTCCTCTCACTGTTCCCCTCACTGTACCTTTCGCTGTTCCTCTCACTGTTCCACTCACTTTTTCTCTCGCTGTTCCTCTCGCTGTTCCTCTCGCCGTTCCTCTCACTGTTCCTCTCACTGTTCCTCTCGCTGTTCCTCTCGCTGTTCCTCTCGCTGTTCCTCTCACCGTTCCTCTCGCTGTTCCTCTCACCGTTCCTCTCGCCGTTCCACTCGCCGTTCCTCTCGCTCCCCTCACTGTTCCTCTCGACGTATCTCTTGCCGTTTCTCTCGCTTTTCCTTTCACTGTTCCTCACACTGTTCCACTCAATGTTCCGCTCCCTGTTCCTCTCGTTGTTCCTCTCGCTGTTCCTCTCGCTGTTCCTCTCTCTGTTCCTCTCGCTTTTCCTCTTGCTTTTCCTCTCGCTGTTCCTCTCGCCATTCCTCTTGCCATTCCTCTCGCCGTTCTTTTCGCCTTTCCTCTCACTGCTCCTCTCACTGTTCCTCTCACTGTTCCTCTCACTGCTCTTCTCACTGTTCCTCTCGCCGCTTCTCTCGCCTTTCCTCTCGCCATTCCACGCGCTGTTCCTCTCACTGTTCCTCTCACTTTTCCTCTCAGTGTTCCTCTCACTGTTCCTCTCACTGTTCTTCTCACTGTTCCTCTCGCCGCTTCTCTCGCCTTTCCTCTCGCCATTCCACGCGCTGTTCCTCTCACTGTTCCTCTCACTTTTCCTCTCAGTGTTCCTCTCGCCGTTCCTCTCGCCGTTCCTCTCGCCGTTCCTCTCGCCATTTCTCTCGCCGTTTCTCTCGCTGCTCCTTTCGCTGTTCCTCTCGCTATTCCTCTCGCTGTTCCTCTCGCTGTTCCCGTCAATGTTCTTCTCGCCATTCCTCTCCTCATTCCTCTTGCCGTTACTCTCGCTCCTCTTACAGTTCCTCTCACAGTTCCTCTCGCTTTTCCTCTCGCTGTTCCTCTCGCCATTCCTCTCGCTGTCCCTCTCACTATTCCTCTCGCCATTCCGCTCGCCATTCCTCTCGCTGTTCCTCTCACTATTCTTCTCGCTGTTCCGCTCGCCATTCCTCTTGCTCCTCTCACTGTTCCTCTCGCCATTTCTCTCGCCGTTTCTCTCGCTGTTCCTCTCACTTTTCCTCTCTTCATTCCTCTCGTCGTTCCACTCACTGTTCCTCTCGCTCTTCCTCTCACTGTTCCTCTCACTTTTCCTCTCGCTGTTCCTCTCGCTGTTCCTCTCGCCGTTCCTCTCGCCGTTCCCCTCACTGTTCCTCTCACTGTTCCTCTCGCTGTTCCTCTCGCTGTTCCTTTCGCTGTTCCTCTCGCTGTTCCTTTCGCTGTTCCTCTCGCCGTTCCTCTCAATGTCCCTCTTGCCGTTCCTCTCACCGTTCCTCTCACTGTTCCTCTCACCGTTCCTCTCGCTGTTCCTCTCGCCGTTCCTCTCGTCGTTCCTCTCGCCATTCCTCTCGCTCCTCTCACAGTTCCTCTCGCTGTTCCTCTTAATGTTCTTCTTGCCGTTCCTCTCCTCATTCCTCTTGCCGTTACTCTCGCTCCTCTTACAGTTCCTCTCACAGTTCCTCTCGCTGTTCCTCTCACTGTTCCTCTCACCATTTCTCTCGTCGTTCCTCTCACTGTTCCTCTCACCATTTCTCTCGCTGTTCCTCTCGCCATTCCTCTCGCTGTCCCTCTCACTGTTCCTCTCGCTGTTCCTCTCACTATTCTTCTCGCCGTTCCGCTCGCCATTCCTCTCGCTCCTCTCACTGTTCCTCTCGCCATTTCTCTCGCCGTTTCTCTCGCTGTTCCTTTCACTGTTCCTCTCACTGTTCCTCTCGCTCTTCCTCTCACTGTTCCTCTTGCTGTTCCTTTCGCTGTTCCTCCCACTGTTCCTCTCACATTTCCTCTCACTGTTCCCCTCGCTGTTCCTCTCGCTGTTTCTCTCGCCGTTCCTCTCGCCGTTCCTCTCACTCCTCTCACAGTTCCTCTCGCTGTTCCTCTCAATGTTCTTCTCACCGTTCCTCTCGCTGTTCCTCTCGCTGTTCCTCTCACTGTTCCTCTCGCCGTTCCTCTCGTCGTTCCTCTCGCTGTTCCTCTCGCCGTTCCTCTCGTCGTTCCTCTCGCTGTTCCTCTCACCGTTCCTCTCACTGTTCCTCTCGCTGTTCCTCTCACTGTTCCTCTCGCTGTTCCTCTCACTGTTCCACTCACCGTTCCTCTCACTGTTCCTCTCGCCGTACCTCTCACTGTTCCTCTTGCTGTTCCTTTCGCTGTTCCTCCCACTGTTCCTCTCACTTTTCCTCTCGCTGTTCCTCTCGCCGTTCCTCTCGCCGTTCCTCTCGCCGTTCCTCTCGCTGTTTCTCTCGTCATTCCTCTCGCCGTACCTCTCACTGTTCCTCTTGCTGTTCCTTTCGCTGTTCCTCCCACTGTTCCTCTCAGTTTTCCTCTCGCTGTTCCTCTCGCTGTTCCTCTCGCTGTTCCTCTCGCCGTTCTTCTCGCCGTTCCTCTCGCCGTTACTCTCGCCATTCCTCTCACCGTTCTTCTCGCCGTTCCTCTCGCCATTCCTCTCGCCGTTCTTTTCGCCGTTCCTCTCGCCGTTCCTCTCACTTTTCCTCAGTGTTCCTTTCACTGTTCCTCTCACTGTTCCTCTTGCTGTTCCTTTCGCTGTTCCTCCCACTGTTCCTCTCACTTTTCCTCTCGCCGTTCCTCTCACCGTTACTCTCATCGTTCCTCTCGCCGTTCCTCTCAATGTTCCTCTCACTGTTCTTCTCGCCGTTCCTCTCATCGTTCCTCTCGCCTTTCCTCTCACTCCTCTCACAGTTCCTCTCACTGTTCCACTCACCGTTCCTCTCGTTCTTCTCACTGTTCCTCTCGCTGTTCCTCTCACTGTTCCTCTCACTGTTCCTCTCACTGTTCCTCTCGCTGTTCCGCTCACTGTTCCTCTCACTTTTCCTCGCGCTGTTCCTCTCGCACCTCTCTCTGTTCCTCTCACTGTTTGTCTCGCTGTTCCTCTCACTGTTCCTCTCACTGTTCCTCTTGCTGTTCCGCTCACTGTTCCTCTCACTTTTCCTCGCGCTGTTCCTCTCGCCCCTCTCCCTGTTCCTCTCACTGTTTGTCTCGCTGTTCCTCTCGCTATTCCTCTCGCTGTTCCTCTCGCCGTTCCTCTCGCTATTCCTCTCACTGTTCCTCTCACTTTTCCTCTCGCCATTCCTCTCACTGTTCCTCTCGCTGTTCCTTTCGCTGTTCCTCTCTCCGTTTCTCTCGCGGTTCCTTTCGCTGTCCCTCTCGCCGTTCTTCTCGCCGTTCCACTCGCCGTTCCACTCGCCGTTCCACTCGCCGTTACTCTCGCCGTTCCTCTCGCTCCTCTCACATTTCCTCTCAGTGTTCCTCTCACTGTTCCTCTCGCCATTCCTCTCGTCGTTCCTCTTGCCGTTCCTCTCGCTGCTCTCACAGTTCCTCTCGCTGTTCCTCTCGCTGTTCCTCTCAATGTTCTTCTCGCCATTCCTCTCGTCATTCCTCTCGTCATTCCTCTCGCCGTTCCTCTCGCTCCTCTAACAGTTCCTCTCGCTATTCCTCTCGCTGTTCCTTTCGCCATTCCTCTCACCGTTCCTCTTGCTGTTCCTCTCGCTGTTCCTCTCGCTGTTCCTCTCGCTGTTACTCTCGCCGTTCCTCTCACCGCTCCTCTCGCTCCTCTCACAGTTCCTCTCACAGTTCCTCTCGCTGTTCCTCTCGCTGTTCCTCTCGCCGTTCCTATTGTCGTTCTTCTCACTGTTCCTCTCGCTGTTCCTCTCACAGTTCCTCTTGCTCCTCTCGCTGTTTCTCTCACTGTTCCTCTCGCTGTTCTTCTCGCCATTCCTCTTGTCGTTCCTTTCATCGCTCCACTCACAGTTCCTCTCACAGTTCCTCTCACTGATCCTCTCGCCGTTCCTCTCGCTGTTCCTCTCGCCGTTCCTCTCGCTCCTCTCACTGATCCTCTTGCTGTTCCTCTCGCTGTTCCTCTCGCTGTTCTTCTCGCCGTTCCTCTCGTCGTTCTTCTCGCCGTTCCTCTTGCTCCTCTCACAGTACCTCTCGCCATTCCTCGCGCCGTTCCTCTCGCCATTCCTCTCGCCGTTCCACTCGTTGTTCCTCTCGCTGTTCCTCTCGCTGTTCCTCTTGTTGTTCCTCTCGTTGTTCCTCTCGCCGTTCCTCTCGCTCCTCTCACAGTACCTCTCGCCATTCCTCTCGCCGTTCCTCTCGCCGTTCCTCTCGTCGTTCCACTCATTGTTCCTCTCGCTGTTCCTCTCGCTGTTCCTCTCGCTGTTCCTCGCGTCGTTCCTAATGTCATTCCTCTCGCTGTTACTCTCGCCATTCCGCTCGCTCCTCTCGCCGTTCCACTCGCCGTTCCGCTCGCTGTTCCTCTCGCCATTCCGCTCGCCGTTCCTCTCACCGTTCCTCTCGCCGTTCCTCCCGCCGTTCTGCTCGCCGTTCCGCTCGCCGTTCCTCCCGCCGTTCCACTCTCCGTCCCGCTCGCTGTTCCTCTCGCCATTCCTCTCGTCGTTCTTCTCTCCGTTCCTCTCGCTCCTCTCACAGTTCCTCTCATTGTTCCTCTCGTCGTTCCTCTCGCTGTTACTCTCGCCTTTCCGCTCGCTCCTCTCGCCATTCCTCTCGCCGTTCCTCTCACCGTTCCTCTCGCCGTTCCTCTCGCCATTCCTCTCACTGTTCTTCTCGCCGTTCCTCTCGTCGTTCTTCTCGCCGTTCCTCTCGCTGTTCTTCTCGCCGTTCCTCTCGTCGTTCTTCTCGCCGTTCCTCTCGCTCCTCTCACAGTTCCTCTCGCTGTTCCTCTCACCGTTCCTCTCGTCGTTCCTAACGTCGTTCCCCTCGCTGTTAGTCTCGCCGTTCCACTCGCTCCTCTCGCCGTTCCGCTCGCTGTTCCGCTCGCCGTTCCTCTCACTTTTCCTCGCGCTGTTCCTCTCGCACCTCTCTCTGTTCCTCTCACTGTTTGTCTCGCTGTTCCTCTCACTGTTCCTCTCACTGTTCCTCTTGCTGTTCCGCTCACTGTTCCTCTCACTTTTCCTCGCGCTGTTCCTCTCGCCCCTCTCCCTGTTCCTCTCACTGTTTGTCTCGCTGTTCCTCTCGCTATTCCTCTCGCTGTTCCTCTCGCCGTTCCTCTCGCTATTCCTCTCACTGTTCCTCTCACTTTTCCTCTCGCCATTCCTCTCACTGTTCCTCTCGCTGTTCCTTTCGCTGTTCCTCTCTCCGTTTCTCTCGCGGTTCCTTTCGCTGTCCCTCTCGCCGTTCTTCTCGCCGTTCCACTCGCCGTTCCACTCGCCGTTCCACTCGCCGTTACTCTCGCCGTTCCTCTCGCTCCTCTCACATTTCCTCTCAGTGTTCCTCTCACTGTTCCTCTCGCCATTCCTCTCGTCGTTCCTCTTGCCGTTCCTCTCGCTGCTCTCACAGTTCCTCTCGCTGTTCCTCTCGCTGTTCCTCTCAATGTTCTTCTCGCCATTCCTCTCGTCATTCCTCTCGTCATTCCTCTCGCCGTTCCTCTCGCTCCTCTAACAGTTCCTCTCGCTATTCCTCTCGCTGTTCCTTTCGCCATTCCTCTCACCGTTCCTCTTGCTGTTCCTCTCGCTGTTCCTCTCGCTGTTCCTCTCGCTGTTACTCTCGCCGTTCCTCTCACCGCTCCTCTCGCTCCTCTCACAGTTCCTCTCACAGTTCCTCTCGCTGTTCCTCTCGCTGTTCCTCTCGCCGTTCCTATTGTCGTTCTTCTCACTGTTCCTCTCGCTGTTCCTCTCACAGTTCCTCTTGCTCCTCTCGCTGTTTCTCTCACTGTTCCTCTCGCTGTTCTTCTCGCCATTCCTCTTGTCGTTCCTTTCATCGCTCCACTCACAGTTCCTCTCACAGTTCCTCTCACTGATCCTCTCGCCGTTCCTCTCGCTGTTCCTCTCGCCGTTCCTCTCGCTCCTCTCACTGATCCTCTTGCTGTTCCTCTCGCTGTTCCTCTCGCTGTTCTTCTCGCCGTTCCTCTCGTCGTTCTTCTCGCCGTTCCTCTTGCTCCTCTCACAGTACCTCTCGCCATTCCTCGCGCCGTTCCTCTCGCCGTTCCTCTCGCCGTTCCACTCGTTGTTCCTCTCGCTGTTCCTCTCGCTGTTCCTCTTGTTGTTCCTCTCGTTGTTCCTCTCGCCGTTCCTCTCGCTCCTCTCACAGTACCTCTCGCCATTCCTCTCGCCGTTCCTCTCGCCGTTCCTCTCGTCGTTCCACTCATTGTTCCTCTCGCTGTTCCTCTCGCTGTTCCTCTCGCTGTTCCTCGCGTCGTTCCTAATGTCATTCCTCTCGCTGTTACTCTCGCCATTCCGCTCGCTCCTCTCGCCGTTCCACTCGCCGTTCCGCTCGCTGTTCCTCTCGCCATTCCGCTCGCCGTTCCTCTCACCGTTCCTCTCGCCGTTCCTCCCGCCGTTCTGCTCGCCGTTCCGCTCGCCGTTCCTCCCGCCGTTCCACTCTCCGTCCCGCTCGCTGTTCCTCTCGCCATTCCTCTCGTCGTTTTTCTCTCCGTTCCTCTCGCTCCTCTCACAGTTCCTCTCATTGTTCCTCTCGTCGTTCCTCTCGCTGTTACTCTCGCCTTTCCGCTCGCTCCTCTCGCCATTCCTCTCGCCGTTCCTCTCACCGTTCCTCTCGCCGTTCCTCTCGCCATTCCTCTCACTGTTCTTCTCGCCGTTCCTCTCGTCGTTCTTCTCGCCGTTCCTCTCGCTGTTCTTCTCGCCGTTCCTCTCGTCGTTCTTCTCGCCGTTCCTCTCGCTCCTCTCACAGTTCCTCTCGCTGTTCCTCTCACCGTTCCTCTCGTCGTTCCTAACGTCGTTCCCCTCGCTGTTAGTCTCGCCGTTCCACTCGCTCCTCTCGCCGTTCCTCTCGCCGTTCCGCTCGCTGTTCCGCTCGCCGTTCCGCTCCCCGTTCCTCTCGCCGTTCCTCTCGCCGTTCCTCCCGCCGTTCCTCTCGCTGTTCCTCTCAATGTTCTTCTCGGCATTCCTCTCGCTGTTCCTCTCGCCGTTCCTCTCGCCGTTCCTCTCGCTGTTCCTCTCGCTGTTCCTCGCGCTGTTCCTCTTGCTGTTCCTCGCGCCATTACTCGCGCTCCTCTCGCTGTTCCTCTCGCTGTTCCTCTCGTTGTTCTTCTCGCCGTTCCTCTCGCTCTTCCTTTCACTGTTCCTCTCGTTGTTCCTCTCGCCGTTCCTCTCACTCCTCTCTCAGTTCCTCTCACTGTTCTTCTCGCCATTCCTCTCGCTCCTCTCACTGTTCCTCTCGCTGTTCCTCTCACTGTTCCTCTCACTGTTCCTCTCGCTGTTCCTCGCGCCGTTCCTCTCGCTGTTCCTCACGCCATTACTCTCGCTCCTCTCGCTGTTCCTCTTGCTGTTCCTCTCGCTGTTCCTCGTGCCATTCCTCTCCCTCCTCTCGCTGTTCATCTCGCTGTTCATCTCCCTGTTCCTCTCACTGTTCCTCTTGCTGTTCCTCTCACTGTTCCTCTCGTTGTTCCTCTCGCCATTCCTCTCGCTCTTCCTTTCGCTGTTCCTCTCACTGATCCTCTCACTGTTCTTCTCGCCATTCCTCTCGTCGTTCCTCTTGGCATTCCTGTCGCTCCTCTCTCAGTTCCTCTCACTGTTCCTCTCGCTGTTCCTTTCGCTGTTCCTCTCACTGTTCCTCTCGCCATTCATCTCACTCATAGAAACACAGAAACATAAAAGATAGGAGCAGGAGTAGGCCATTCGGCCCCGCGAGCCTGCGCCATTCAATGCGATCATGGCTGATCATCCAAATTCAGTACCCGGTCCCTGCATTCTCCCCATACCTCTTGATCCCTTTAGCCCTAAGAAATATAGCCAACTCCTTCTTGAATATTCTATATATATAAAAGACCTCTTCTGTCTGTCTGTCTGTCTGTCTGTCCGTTCTCTATACGTTCGAAAGTTATAGAGCGTACCTACACGCGTGTCACATCAAAAGAAAGCTTACGATTACGGACCGGTCATAGGCATACTTACTTTTCCATCAGACAAAAATCATGCCCACGGTATCCAAAAAACTTTCAAAATTCCGCTCGTTAAATGGGAAAAGTTCCGCTCATTTGCTCATTAGCATTGAGTGACGTGAAGGTTGACCAATCGTGCGGTCGAGTGACCTGACAGTTGACCGACGGTTGACCAATCGCTGCGTCATGGGGGCGGGTTCATTGCGCGTGCGGGCGGGCCATCCTATAGTTGAGTGTTGAGTGACTTGATGATTGACCAATCCTACAGTTCAGTGACCTGAAGGTTGACCAATCGGTGCGTGTGTGGGCGGGCCTTATCATTCTGAACCGAGGTGAGTGGCCGCCATCTTGATTCTTCACGATTTTTTTCCCACACTTTCTGTGTGTTAGGGAACTAAGGAAAATAACAATTTATTTGAGTTTAAAATTGTATTTAGCAACAGTAGGAAATGAAGTGATCCCCTGCCCTTCGCCCGGAGGCTCGCCTACGTTGACGGCCATTTCGAGCGGCTGTGCCGGCGCCGGGCGCGGCCTAGAAGCCCGGGAAGCCTGGGCAATGAGTTGCAGGCCGTGCCGGGAGCCGCCACGCACAAAACCTCCCCGTGGCTTCAACCGCCGGGCCCGATAGCCCGACCCAAAGCCATCAGGTGAGCGCCCGCGGCGGCCCAGTCTCTCTCTCTCTCTCAGTCCCAATCACTCTCTCTCACACTCCCAATCTCTCTCTCTCTCTCACACTCCCAATCTCTCTCTCTCACACTCCCAATCTCTCGCTCTCTCACACTCCCAATCTCTCTCTCTCTCACACTCCCAATCTCTCTCTCTCACACTCCCAATCTCTCTCTCTCTCACACTCCCAATCTCTCTCTCTCACAATCCCAATCTCTCTCTCTCTCACACTCACAATCTCTCTCTCTCACACTCCCAATCTCTCTCCCTCTCACACTCCCAATCTCTCTCTCTCTCATACTCCCAATCTCTCTCTCTCACACACTCCCAATCTCTCTCTCTCTCACACTCCCAATCTCTCTCTCTCTCACACTCCCAATCTCTCTCTCTCTCACACTCCCAATCTCACTCTCTCACACTCCCAATCTCTCTCTCTCTCTCACTCCCAGTCTCTCCCTCTCATGCTCCCAATCTCTCTCTCTCTCACACTCCCAATCTCTCTCTCACACTCCCAATCTCTCTCTCTCACACTCCCAATCTCTCTCTCTCACTCCCAGTCTCTCTCTCTCTCACACTCCCAATCTCTCTCTCTCTCATACTCCCAATCTCTCTCTCTCTCACACTCCCAATATCTCTCTCTCTCACACTCCCAATCTCTCTCTCTCTCACACTCCCAATCTCTCTCTCTCTCACACTCCCAATCTCACTCTCTCACACTCCCAATCTCTCTCTCTCTCTCACTCCCAGTCTCTCCCTCTCACACTCCCAATATCTCTCGCTCTCACACTCCCAATCTCTCTCTCTCTCACTCCCAGTCTCTCCCTCTCACACTCCCAATCTCGATCTCTCTCACACTCCCAATCTCTCTCTCTTACAATCCCAAACTCTCTCTCTCTCACACTCACAATCTCTCTCTCTCACACTCCCAATCTCTCTCTCTCTCACACTCCCAATCTCTCTCTCTCTCATACTCCCAATCTCTCTCTCTCTCACACTCTCAATCTCTCTCTCTCTCACACTCCCAATCTCTCTCTCTCTCACACTCCCAATCTCTCTCTCTCTCTCACACTCCCAATCTCACTCTCTCACACTCCCAATCTCTCTCTCTCTCTCACTCACAGTCTCTCCCTCTCACACTCCCAATCTCTCTCTCTCTCACACTCCCAATCTCTCTCTCACACTCCCAATCTCTCTCTCTCACACACCCAATCTCTCTCTCTCACTCCCAGTCTCGCTCTCTCTCACACTCCCAATCTCTCTCTCTCTCATACTCCCAATCTCTCTCTCTCTCACACTCCCAATCTCTCTCTTCTCACACTCCCAATCTCTCTCTCTCTCACACTCCCAATCTCTCTCTCTCTCACACTCCCAAACTCACTCTCTCACACTCCCAATCTCTCTCTCTCTCTCACTCCCAGTCTCTCCCTCTCACACTCCCAATCTCTCTCTCTCACACTCCCAATCTCTCTCTCTCACACTCCCATTCTCTCTCTCTCTCACACTCCCAATCTCTCTCTCTCTCACACTCCCAATCTCTCTCTCTCTCTCACTCCCAGTCTCTCTCTCTCTCTCACTCCCAGTCTCTCTCTCTCTCACACTCCCAATCTCACTCTCTCACACTCCCAATCTCTCTCTCCCTCACACTCGCAATCTCTCTCTCTGACACTCCCAATCTCTCTCTCTGATACTCCCAATCTCTCTCTCTCTCTCACACTCCCAATCTCTCTCTCTCACACTCCCAATCTCTCTCTCTCACACTCCCATTCTCTCTCTCTCTCACACTCCCAATCTCTCTCTCTCTCACACTCCCAGTCTCTCTCTCTCTCACACTCCCAATCTCTCTCTCTCTCTCACTCCCCGTCTCTCTCTCTCTCTCACTCCCAGTCTCTCTCTCTCTCACACTCCCAATCAGTTCAGTTCAGTTCAGTTCAGTTCAAATGCTTTATTGGCATGAAAGTTTACAGAGAACCATATTGCCAAAGCTTACATAGCAAAAAGGTACAGTTTTCCAACATTCTGTAGGTGTCAATCGATTTGACATTTGTTGGGTACATACAATATTACTTTTAAACAATATTAATTTTAAACAGTCTTTCTACTTCATTTGGTACGTTCAATATTAATTTTAAACAGTCTTATTTTTAAACAGTCCTCAGGTTGTGACATGTTGTTACATATTTAGCCCCAAGGTATGGTCTGTCTCCTTCTCCTAGGACTAATCTCAATTTTGACAGATCATCCAATTCCTTGAAATCTGGGGTTGTTTGGCTTAGCTTGTTGAATAATATGTTTCTTGATGTGTTGAATTTTTCGCATTTTAGGAGGAAATGCATTTCTGTTTCAACCTCGCCAGCCAGACATTGATCGCATATTCTATTCTCTCTAGGCTGCCAGGATTTCTTGTATCTGCCTTTTTCAATTTCCAGTTGGTGGTCGCTTAGTCTGTACCTGGTGAGGGTCTGTCTCTGTTTTGTGTCTCTGATGGTCGTGAGGTAGTCTGCCAGTTTATATTCTCTTTTTAGGGCCCGGTAACATTCTAATCTGCTTTGGCTTTTGGTTATTTTGTTCCAATGTTCCAGGTAGGTTTCTTTGCATTTTTTAATGATTTGGTTCACTCGGATTGGTGTTTGGACGGCTGTGTTGGTCTGGGGCTGGTCAGGGTCCGGCTGAGTACTTAGTTTCAGTAGCAGCTGACTCAGGGGACTCTTTTCTGGGTTTAGCTCTTGGGTCTGAAAGGCTTTGAAATGAAGGGTGTCTGGGGAGCTAGATTTGAGGTGATTTAGGAAGTTTAGTGCTCGTTTTTGGATGTTTATTATCAGTGGGTATCTGCCTAGTTCGGCTCTGCATGCATTTGTTGGCGTTTTTCTTTGGGTGCGAAGGATGCTTCGGCAGAATTCTGCATGTAGGGCCTCTATTGTGTGTTTTTCCCATTTAGTGTAGCTTTGGTGATTTAGCGGGCCCCATACTTCACTACCGTACAGTGCAATGGGCAGGATTATGCTGTCAAAAATTTTGAGCCAGATTTTGATTGGGATTTGGATGTTGTAGAATTTTCTTTTTATTGCATATAGGGCTCTTCGGGCTTTTTCTTTTAGTGCATTCACTGCTATGCTGAAGCTCCCTGATGCTGTAATAGTTAGACCAAGGTAGGTGTAGCTCATAGTGTGTCCTATAGTGGTATCACTGAGGGTAAACTGGTATTTGTTTTCCTGACATCTGGGTCTTTTCTGAAAAATCATGATGTTGGTTTTCTTTAGATTTACTGTTAGAGCCCAATTTTGGCAGTATTTGTCGAGTAGGTCTAGTTGTTGCTGTAATCCCTGTTCTGTGGGAGACAGCAGAACCAGGTCGTCCGCATAGAACAGGGACTTCACTTCTCCATCCAGGAGACGGAGACCTGGTGACTCGCTTTGCTCCAGCATGTCTGCTAATTCATTTATGTATATGTTGAACAGGGCCGGGCTCAAATTGCAGCCCTGCCGGACGCCTCTTCTCTGGGTGAAGAAATCGGTGCGTTTGTCTCCAATTTTGACCCCGCATTTGTTTTTCAGATACATTGATTTAATAAGGTCATAGACTTTGCCCCCTATTCCACACTGAAGAAGTTTATAATAGAGCCCTTCGTGCCATATAGAGTCAAAGGCTTTCTTGAAGTCGATGAAACAGGCGAATATTTTCCCATTTTTTGTTTGGTGTTTATGTTTTTCAATGAGGGTGTGAAGGGTATAGATATGGTCGGCGGTGCGGTGTTTTGGAAGAAAGCCTATTTGGTTTTTTCTGAGGATATTATGTTTGTTAAGAAAATCAAGTAATCTACTATTTAGAATACTGCAGAATAACTTCCCTAGACAACTGTTGACACAGATGCCGTGGTAGTTATTTGGGTCTGATTTGTTTCCACTTTTATATATGGGGGAGATTAGTCCTTGGCACCAGATATCGGGAAAACAGCCTGAGCGTAATATGATGTTGAATAGTTTGAGTATCGCACCCTGCATCTCCATATTGCTGAACTTTAGCATTTCATTTTTGATGTTGTCTGGGCCACAGGCTTTCTTTAGGTGGAGAGATTTTGTTTTTGTGGCCTCTTTCCATGTGATTGGGGAGTCTAGAGGGTTTTGGTTGTCTTTAATTGTTGCTTCTAATGTGTGGAGTTTTTCTGTGACCTGATGTTGACTTGGGTTTGTTTTGTTTATTGGGATGTCTTTGTAGAGGTTTTCAAAATGTGTTCTCCAGATGTCGCCATCTTGGATTGGTAATGCTTGCAATTGTGTTGTACTCAGGTTATTCCACATTTCCCAGAATTGTTTTGGATTGGTGGAGTTTTCAATTTCTTCGAGTATTTTGTGGGTATAGTTTTGTGTTTTGTTCCTAATGGTGTGTTTATATCTTTTGAGGGTTTCATTGTATCTAGTACGTAGGTCCGGATTGTTTGGTTGCCGATGCTTTTGGTTTGATATTTTTCTCAGGTCTTTTCTGGCATTTTTGCATTCGTGGTCAAACCATTTCATATTTTTATTTTGTCTTTTGTGATGCTTCCTCTTCTGTTTCACGAGGTCGGCTTTTACAGCTGCCTCATGGAAGATCATATTTATATCCTCTATGGCCGTGTTTACACCATCTCTGGTGATCTCATATAGATTTTCTTTAAATTTTGAAATTTTACTTGTGAGATCAGGTGAATTTAGTGCTGTGATGAATTTATCTCCACTGTCTGGGGCCCATCTGTATGTCTGGTTTATTTTATGTAGCTTACTGTGTTCCTTTTTTGTGTCTGTAGTTTGGGCAGAAAGTTTAAGGTACACATTTATTTGGTTATGGTCTGAGAGGGGGGATTGCTGCCTGACAGTGAATGCGTTGATATCGCAGGGGTCCAGGTCAGTGATTGTATAGTCCACCACACTAGACCCAAGAGTTGAGGAGTATGTGAGTCTCCCTAGGGAGTCCCCTCTGAACCTACCATTAACTATGTACAGGCCTAAGGCTCGGCAGAGTTGCACTACCTCTCTACCGCTTTTATTTATTTCACGATCAAGGTTGTTCCGATTTGCGATGGCTGGTGTGACATCTAAAGGGGTCTGGCCAAACACATGGTTGTTTCCCTGTGGGTCTATGAAGTCAGGTTCACAACCGGTCCTTGCATTTAGGTCCCCACATATTATCACCTTTCCTTGGGCCTGGAAATGGCTGATTTCCATGTGGAGAGTATCAAATAACTCCTCTTCGAAATATGGCGAATCTATTGGAGGTATGTAGATCGCACATAAGTAAACATCTTTTTTTGCTATTCCTATATTTTTATCTAGTTTTAGCCATACGTGTGATTTCCCCTGTTTTACCGGTGAGATGTGTTTGTCCAGTTCTCCCTTATACCACACCAATATTCCCCCGGAGGTTCTGCCCTTGCGTGTTTTAGTGTTCTTTACTGAGGGCACAATGATTTCATGGTACATTGGAGGACAGTGGGTCGGCATGTCCTTTTGGCACTATGTTTCTGTTAACACAATTATATCAATGTCTTTTATAGCTTTTAGGAATTCAGGGTCTGTACTCTTCATCCCAAAAGTTGAGGAGCGGAGGCCCTGGATATTCCAGCAGCTTATGTGGAAAGAACGCATTTATATAGTTCAATAAAACGAAATAAAATGGACCTATTTTGTGGGATGAGTGTGGAAACACTATTTTCTATAATGCTAAGTGATGATTTAGTATAAATTTCATGAGGCATGCACATATATCTATCTAATAATAGTAATAATACTGATAAGATAACAATAATGATAATGATAAATAACAATATTAATAATTTCTCCGGCTTTCTATCAGGCTGTTCAGCATCGTCATGATCTTTCTCAGTTCTTGGTCTACAGTCTGTGGTCCAGAGGGGGGTCTTGGGTCAGGTATAAAAGCACGGTTCTGTTGTCGGTTTTGTAAAGGGGGGTGGGGGACATTGGTGGTCCTGTTTGGGCTCCCAATGGTAGAGGGGGTGGGAGGGCTGCGTCTTTTGGCAGTGTTTATGAGGTTTCTTGCGAAGACCCACATCCGCTGTTTGAGTAGATGTATTTCGTCATAGAGGTCCCTTGTGTTGATGTTTGGATGATGGGCCAGGGAGACGTTGGGGAGGACAGAACATCTCGTGTCGATCTCCCTGTTGGTGTTGTGGATTATATAGGCTGGGGTGTCCTTTCTGGGCAGTAGTGTGGAGATCACGATCCGCGCCTCGGGGAATTCCCTGCTGGCCTTTTCTGCCATCCTGCTCACCGCCCAAGCCGTGCCTTCCTGTAGGGTGCGTAGGTCGTTCGTGCCTGTGTGGATCACAATCCATTTGGGTCTTCCAATCTCTCTCTCTCTCTCTCACTCCCAATCTCTCTCTCTCTCTCACTCCCAATCTCTCTCTCTCTCACACTCCCAATCTCTCTCTCTCTCTCACTCCCAGTCTCTCTCTCTCTCTCACTCTCAGTCTCTCTCTCTCACACTCCCAATATCTCTCTCTCTCACACTCCCAATCTCTCTCTCACACTCCGTCACTCTCTTTCACACAATCCCAGTCTCTCTCTCTCAGAAACTCCCAGTCTCTCTCTCACACACACCCAATCTCTTTTTCTCACACTCCCAATCTCTCTCTCTCTCTCTCACTCCCAATCTCTCTCTCACTCACACACTCCCAATTTCTCTCTCTCACACTCCCAGTCTCTCTCTCTCACACACTCCCAGTCTCTCTCTCTCACACACACCCAGCCTCTCTCTCTCTCACACTCCCAATCTCTCTCTCTCTCTCACTCCCAATCTCTCTCTCTCTCACAGTCCCAATCTATCTCTCTCTCACACTACCAATCTCTCTCTCTCTCACACTCCTAATCTCTCTCTCTCACTCCCAGCCTCTCTCTCTCTCTCACTCCCAGTCTCTCTCTCTCTCTCACTCCCAGTCTCTGTCTCTCTTACACTCCCAATCTCAATCTCTCTCACACTTCCAATCTCTCTCTCTCTCACTCCCAGTCTCTCTCTCTCACACTCCCAATCTCTCTCTCTCACACACTCCCAATCTCTCTCTCTGACACTCCCAATCTCTCTCTCTCTCTCACACTTCCAATCTGTCTCTCTGACACTCCCAATCTCTCTCTCTCTCTCACACTCCCAATCTCTCTCTCTCTCTCTCACTCCCAATCTCTCTCTCTCTCTCACTCCCAATCTCTCTCTCTCTCACACTCCCAATCTCTCTCTCTCACTCCCTGTCTCTCTCTCTCTCTCACTCCCAGTCTCTCTCTCTCTCTCACTCTCAGTCTCTCTCTCTCTGACACTCCAAATCTCTCTCTCTCTCTCTCACTCCCAATCTCTCTCTCTCACACACTCCCAATCGATCTCTCTCACACACTCCCAATCTCTCTCTCTCACACTCCCAATCTCTCTCTCACACTCCCAGTCTCTCTCTCTCACACTCCCAATATCTCTCTCTCTCAGACTCCCAATCTCTCTCTCACACTCTGTCTCTCTCTCTCTCACACAATCCCAGTCTCTCTCTCTCACAAACACCCAGTCTCTCTCTCACACGCTCCCAATCTCTTTTTCTCACACTCCCAATCTCTCTCTCTGACACTCCCAATCTCTCTCTCTCTGACACTCCCAATCCAATTCCAATTCCAATTCCAATTAAAATGCTTTATTGGCATGAAAGTTTACAGAGAACCATATTGCCAAAGCTTACATAGCAAAAAGGTACAGTTTTCCAACATTCTGTAGGTGTCAATCGATTTGACATTTGTTGGGTACATACAATATTACTTTTAAACAATATTAATTTTAAACAGTCTTTGTACTTCATTTGGTACGTTCAATATTAATTTTAAACAGTCTTAATTTTAAACAGTCCTCAGGTTGTGACATGTTGTTACATATTTGGCCCCAAGGTATGGTCTGTCTCCTTCTCCTAGGACTAATCTCAATTTTGACAGATCATCCAATTCCTTGAAATCTGGGGTTGTTTGGCTTAGCTTGTTGAATAATATGTTTCTTGATGTGTTGAATTTTTCGCATTTTAGGAGGAAATGCATTTCTGTTTCAACCTCGCCAGCCAGACATTGATCGCATATTCTATTCTCTCTAGGCTGCCAGGATTTCTTGTATCTGCCTTTTTCAATTTCCAGTTGGTGGTCGCTTAGTCTGTACCTGGTGAGGGTCTGTCTCTGTTTTGTGTCTCTGATGGTCGTGAGGTAGTCTGCCAGTTTATATTCTCTTTTTAGGGCCCGGTAACATTCTAATCTGCTTTGGCTTTCGGTTATTTTGTTCCAATGTTCCAGGTAGGTTTCTTTGCATTTTTTAATGATTTGGTTCACTCGGATTGGTGTTTGGACGGCTGTGTTGGTCTGGGGCTGGCTCTGTCTCTCTCTCTCTCACACAATCCCAGTCTCTCTCTCTCACAAACACCCAGTCTCTCTCTCACACGCTCCCAATCTCTTTTTCTCACACTCCCAATCTCTCTCTCTGACACTCCCAATCTCTCTCTCTCTCACACTCCCAATCTCTCTCTCTGACACTCCCAATCTCTCTCTCTCTCACACTCCCAATCTCTCTCTCTCACACTCCCAATCTCTCTCTCTCTCACACTCCCAATCTCTCTCTCTCTCACACTCCCAATCTCTCTCTCTCTCTCACACACCCAATCTCTCTCTCTCTCACACTCCCAGTCACTCTCTCTCTCACACTCCCAATCTCTCTCTCTCTCACACTCCCAATCTCTCACTCTCTCACACTCCCAATCTCTCTCTCTCTCACACTCCCAATCTCTCTCTCTCTCACACTCGCAGTCTCTCTCTCTCACACACTCCCAATCTCTCTCTCTCACACTCCCAATTCTCTCTCTCTCACACTCCCAATCTCTCTCTCTCTCTCTCTCACACTCCCAATATCTCTCTCTCTCACACTCCAAATCTCTCTCTCTCTCACACTCCCAATCTCTCTCTCTCTCACACTCCCAATCACTCTCTCCCAATCTCTCTCTCTCACACTCCCAATCTCTCTCTCTCTCTCACACTCCCAATCTCTCTCTCTCTCACACTCCCAATCTCCAATTCCAATTTCCAATTCAAATGCTTTATTGGCATGAAAGTTTACAGAGAACCATATTGCCAAAGCTTACATAGCAAAAAGGTACAGTTTTCCAACATTCTGTAGGTGTCAATCGATTTGACATTTGTTGGGTACATACAATATTACTTTTAAACATTATTAATTTTAAACAGTCTTTCTACTTCATTTGGTACGTTCAATATTAATTTTAAACAGTCTTAATTTTAAACAGTCCTCAGGTTGTGACATGTTGTTACATATTTGGCCCCAAGGTATGGTCTGTCTCCTTCTGCCAGGACTAATCTCAATTTTGACAGGTCATCCAATTCCTTGAAATCTGGAGTTGTTTGCCTTAGCTTGTTGAATAATATATTTCTTGATGTGTTGAATTTTTCACATTTTAGGAGGAAATGCATTTCTGTTTCTCTCTCTCTCACACTCCCAATCTCTCTCTCTCTCACAATCCCAATCTCTCTCTCTCACAATCCCAATCTCTCTCTCTCTCACTCTCCCAATCTCTCTCTCTCACACTCCCAATCTCTCTCTCTCACACTCCCAATCTCTCTCTCTCTCTCTCTCTCACACTCCCAATCTCTCTCTCTCACACTCCCAATCTCTCCCTCTCACACTCCCAATCTCTCTCTCTCTCACACTCCCAATCTCTCTCTCTCTCTCACACTCCCAATCTCTCTCTCTCTCTCTCTCACACACCCAATCTCTCTCTCTCTCACACCCCCAATCTCTCTCTCTCACACTCCCAATCTCTTTCTCTCACACACTCCCAATCTCTCTCTCTCTCACACTCCCAATCTCTCTCTCTCACACTCCCAGTCCCTCTCTCTCTCACACTCCCAATCTCTCTCTCTCTCACTCTCCCAATCTCTCTCTCTCTCACACTCGCAGTCTCTCTCTCTCACACACTCCCAATCTCTCTCTCTCACACTCCCAATTCTCTCTCTCTCACACTCCCAATCTCTCTCTCTCTCTCTCTCTCTCTCACACTCCCAATCTCTCCCTCTCTCACACTCCTAATCTCGCTCTCACTCTCACACTCCCAATCTCTCTCTCACACTCCCAGTCTCACTCTCACACACTCCCAATCTCTCTCTCTCACACTCCCAATCTCACTCTCTCACACTCCCAATCTCTCTCTCTCTCTCTCACTCCCAATCTCTCTCTCTCTCACACTCCCAATCTCACTCTCTGACACTCCCAATCTGTCTCTCTCTCACACTCCCAATCTCTCTCTCTCTCACACACCCAATCTCTCTCTCTCTCACACTCCCAATCTCACTCTCTCACACTCCCAATCTCTCTCTCTCTCTCACTCCCAGTCTCTCCCTCTCACACTCCCAATCTCTCTCGCTCTCACACTCCCAATCTCTCTCTCTCTCACTCCCAGTCTCTCCCTCTCACACTCCCAATCTCGATCTCTCTCACACTCCCAATCTCTCTCTCTCACAATCCCAAACTCTCTCTCTCTCACACTCACAATCTCTCTCTCTCACACTCCCAATCTCTCTCTCTCTCACACTCCCAATCTCTCTCTCTCTCATACTCCCAATCTCTCTCTCTCTCACACTCTCAATCTCTCTCTCTCTCACACTCCCAATCTCTCTCTCTCTCACACTCCCAATCTCTCTCTCTCTCTTACACTCCCAATCTCACTCTCTCACACTCCCAATCTCTCTCTCTCTCTCACTCACAGTCTCTCCCTCTCACACTCCCAATCTCTCTCTCTCTCACACTCCCAATCTCTCTCTCACACTCCCAATCTCTCTCTCTCACACACCCAATCTCTCTCTCTCACTCCCAGTCTCGCTCTCTCTCACACTCCCAATCTCTCTCTCTCTCATACTCCCAATCTCTCTCTCTCTCACACTCCCAATCTCTCTCTTCTCACACTCCCAATCTCTCTCTCTCTCACACTCCCAATCTCTCTCTCTCTCACACTCCCAAACTCACTCTCTCACACTCCCAATCTCTCTCTCTCTCTCACTCCCAGTCTCTCCCTCTCACACTCCCAATCTCTCTCTCTCACACTCCCAATCTCTCTCTCTCACACTCCCATTCTCTCTCTCTCTCACACTCCCAATCTCTCTCTCTCTCACACTCCCAATCTCTCTCTCTCTCTCACTCCCAGTCTCTCTCTCTCTCTCACTCCCAGTCTCTCTCTCTCTCACACTCCCAATCTCACTCTCTCACACTCCCAATCTCTCTCTCTCTCTCTCACTCCCAATCTCTCTCTCCCTCACACTCGCAATCTCTCTCTCTGACACTCCCAATCTCTCTCTCTGATACTCCCAATCTCTCTCTCTCTCTCACACTCCCAATCTCTCTCTCTCACACTCCCAATCTCTCTCTCTCACACTCCCAATCTCTCTCTCTCTCACACTCCCAGTCTCTCTCTCTCTCACACTCCCAATCTCTCTCTCTCTCTCACTCCCCGTCTCTCTCTCTCTCTCACTCCCAGTCTCTCTCTCTCTCACACTCCCAATCTCTCTCTCTCTCTCTCACTCCCAATCTCTCTCTCTCTCTCACTCCCAATCTCTCTCTCTCTCACACTCCCAATCTCTCTCTCTCTCACTCCCAGTCTCTCTCTCTCTCTCACTCTCAGTCTCTCTCTCTCACACTCCCAATATCTCTCTCTCTCACACTCCCAATCTCTCTCTCACACTCCGTCACTCTCTTTCACACAATCCCAGTCTCTCTCTCTCAGAAACTCCCAGTCTCTCTCTCACACACACCCAATCTCTTTTTCTCACACTCCCAATCTCTCTCTCAAGTTCAAGTTCAAGTTCAAATGCTTTATTGGCATGAAAGTTTACAGAGAACCATATTGCCAAAGCTTACATTGCAAAAAGGTACAGTTTTCCAACATTCTGTAGGTGTCAATCGATTTGACATTTGTTGGGTATATACAATATTACTTTTAAACAATATTAATTTTAAACAGTCTTTCTACTTCATTTGGTACGTTCAATATTAATTTTAAACAGTCTTACTTTTAAACAGTCCTCAGGTTGTGACATGTTGTTACATATTTAGCCCCAAGGTATGGTCTGTCTCCTTCTCCTAGGACTAATCTCAATTTTGACAGATCATCCAATTCCTTGAAATCTGGGGTTGTTTGGCTTAGCTTGTTGAATAATATGTTTCTTGATGTGTTGAATTTTTCGCATTTTAGGAGGAAATGCATTTCTGTTTCAACCTCGCCAGCCAGACATTGATCGCATATTCTATTCTCTCTAGGCTGCCAGGATTTCTTGTATCTGCCTTTTTCAATTTCCAGTTGGTGGTCGCTTAGTCTGTACCTGGTGAGGGTCTGTCTCTGTTTTGTGTCTCTGATGGTCGTGAGGTAGTCTGCCAGTTTATATTCTCTTTTTAGGGCCCGGTAACATTCTAATCTGCTTTGGCTTTCGGTTATTTTGTTCCAATGTTCCAGGTAGGTTTCTTTGCATTTTTTAATGATTTGGTTCACTCGGATTGGTGTTTGGACGGCTGTGTTGGTCTGGGGCTGGTCAGGGTCCGGCTGAGTACTTAGTTTCAGTAGCAGCTGACTCAGGGGACTCTTTTCTGGGTTTAGCTCTTGGGTCTGAAAGGCTTTGAAATGAAGGGTGTCTGGGGAGCTAGATTTGAGGTGATTTAGGAAGTTTAGTGCTCGTTTTTGGATGTTTATTATCAGTGGGTATCTGCCTAGTTCGGCTCTGCATGCATTTGTTGGCGTTTTTCTTTGGGTGCGAAGGATGCTTCGGCAGAATTCTGCATGTAGGGCTTCTATTGTGTGTTTTTCCCATTTAGTGTAGCTTTGGTGATTTAGCGGGCCCCATACTTCACTACCGTACAGTGCAATGGGCAGGATTATGCTGTCAAAAATTTTGAGCCAGATTTTGATTGGGATTTGGATGTTGTAGAATTTTCTTTTTATTGCATATAGGGCTCTTCGGGCTTTTTCTTTTAGTGCATTCACTGCTATGCTGAAGCTCCCTGATGCTGTAATAGTTAGACCAAGGTAGGTGTAGCTCATAGTGTGTCCTATAGTGGTATCACTGAGGGTAAACTGGTATTTGTTTTCCTGACATCTGGGGCTTTTCTGACCCTCTCTCTCTCTCTCTCTCACAATCCCAATCTCTCTCTCTCTCACTCTCCCAATCTCTCTCTCTCACACTCCCAATCTCTCTCTCTCACACTCCCAATCTCTCTCTCTCTCTCTCTCTCTCACACTCCCAATCTCTCTCTCTCACACTCCCAATCTCTCCCTCTCACACTCCCAATCTCTCTCTCTCTCACACTCCCAATCTCTCTCTCTCTCTCACACTCCCAATCTCTCTCTCTCTCTCACACACCCAATCTCTCTCTCTCTCACACCCCCAATCTCTCTCTCTCACACTCCCAATCTCTTTCTCTCACACACTCCCAATCTCTCTCTCTCTCACACTCCCAATCTCTCTCTCTCACACTCCCAGTCCCTCTCTCTCTCACACTCCCAATCTCTCTCTCTCTCACACTCCCAATCTCTCACTCTCTCACACTCACAATCTCTCTCTCTCTCACACTCCCAATCTCTCTCTCTCTCACACTCGCAGTCTCTCTCTCTCACACACTCCCAATCTCTGTCTCTCACACTCCCAATTCTCTCTCTCTCACACTCCCAATCTCTCTCTCTCTCTCTCTCTCTCACACTCCCAATCTCTCCCTCTCTCACACTCCTAATCTCTCTCTCACTCTCATACTCCCAATCTCTCTCTCACACTCCCAGTCTCACTCTCACACACTCCCAATCTCTCTCTCTCACACTCCCAATCTCACTCTCTCACACTCCCAATCTCTCTCTCTCTCTCTCACTCCCAATCTCTCTCTCTCACACTCCCAATCTCTCTCTCTGACACTCCCAATCTCTCTCTCTCTCACACTCCCAATCTCTCTCTCTCTCTCACACTCCCAATCTCTCTCTCTCTCACACACCCAATCTCTCTCTCTCTCACACTCCCAATCTCTCTCTCTCTCTCACTCCCAATCTCTCTCTCTCTCACAGTCCCAATCTATCTCTCTCTCACACTGCCAATCTTTCTCCCTCTCACACTCCTAATCTCTCTCTCTCACTCCCAGCCTCTCTCTCTCTCTCACTCCCAGTCTCTCTCTCTCTCTCACTCCCAGTCTCTGTCTCTCTCACACTCCCAATCTCAATCTCTCTCACACTTCCAATCTCTCTCTCTCTCACTCCCAGTCTCTCTCTCTCACACTCCCAATCTCTCTCTCTCTCACACTCCCAATCTCTCTCTCTGACACTCCCAATCTCTTTCTCTCTCTCACACTCCCAATCTCTCTCTCTGACACTCCCAATCTCTCTCTCTCTCTCACACTCCCAATCTCTCTCTCTCTCTCTCTCACTCCCTGTCTCTCTCTCTCTCTCACTCCCAGTCTCTCTCTCTCTCTCACTCTCAGTCTCTCTCTCTCTGACACTCCAAATCTCTCTCTCTCTCTCTCACTCCCAATCTCTCTCTCTCACACACTCCCAATCGATCTCTCTCACACACTCCCAATCTCTCTCTCTCACACTCCCAAACTCTCTCTCACACTCCCAGTCTCTCTCTCTCACACTCCCAATATCTCTCTCTCTCAGACTCCCAATCTCTCTCTCACACTCTGTCTCTCTCTCTCACACAATCCCAGTCTCTCTCTCTCACAAACTCCCAGTCTCTCTCTCACACACTCCCAATCTCTTTTTCTCACACTCCCAATCTCTCTCTCACACTCCCAATCTCTCTTTCTCTCTCACTCCCAATCTCTCACTCTCACACACTCCCAATCTCTCTCTATGACACTCCCAATCTCTCTCTCTCTCACACTCCCAATCTCTCTCTCTGACACTCCCAATCTCCCTCTCTCTCTCACACTCCCAATCTCTCTCTCTCACACTCCCAATCTCTCTCTCTCACACTCCCAATCTCTCTCTCTCTCACACTCCCAATCTCTCTCTCTCTCTCACACTCCCAATCTCTCTCTCTCTCTCACACACCCAATCTCTCTCTCTCTCACACCCCCAATCTCTCTCTCTCTCACACTCCCAATCTCTTTCTCTCACACACTCCCAATCTCTCTCTCTCACACTCCCAATCTCTCTCTCTCACACTCCCAGTCCCTCTCTCTCTCACACTCCCAATCTATCTCTCTCTCACACTCCCAATCTCTCACTCTCTCACACTCCCAATCTCTCTCTCTCTCACACTCCCAATCTCTCTCTCTCTCACACTCGCAGTCTCTCTCTCTCACACACTCCCAATCTCTCTCTCTCACACTCCCAATTCTCTCTCTCTCACACTCCCAATCTCTCTCTCTCTCTCTCTCTCTCGCACTCCCAATATCTCTCTCTCTCACACTCCGAATCTCTCTCTCTCTCACACTCCCAATCTCTCTCTCTCTCACACTCCCAATCACTCTCTCCCAATCTCTCTCTCTCACACTCCCAATCTCTCTCTCACTCACACACTCCCAATCTCTCTCTCTCTCACACTCCCAATCTCTCTCTCTCTCACACTCCCAATCTCTCTCTCTCTCACACTCCCAATCTCCAATTCCAATTTCCAATTCAAATGCTTTATTGGCATGAAAGTTTACAGAGAACCATATTGCCAAAGCTTACATAGCAAAAAGGTACAGTTTTCCAACATTCTGTAGGTGTCAATCGATTTGACATTTGTTGGGTACATACAACATTATTTTTAAACAATATTAATTTTAAACAGTCTTTCTACTTCATTTGGTACGTTCAATATTAATTTTAAACCGTCTTAATTTTAAACAGTCCTCAGGTTGTGACATGTTGTTACATATTTGGCCCCAAGGTATGGTCTGTCTCCTTCTCCCAGGACTAATCTCAATTTTGACAGGTCATCCAATTCCTTGAAATCTGGGGTTGTTTGGCTTAGCTTGTTGAATAATATATTTCTTGATGTGTTGAATTTTTCGCATTTTAGGAGGAAATGCATTTCTGTTTCTCTCTCTGTCACACTCCCAATCTCTCTCTCTCTCACAATCCCAATCTCTCTCTCTCACAATCCCAATCTCTCTCTCTCTCACTCTCCCAATCTCTCTCTCTCACAATCCCTATCTCTCTCTCTCACACTCCCAATCTCTCTCTCTCTCTCTCTCTCTCTCTCACACTCCCAATCTCTCTCTCTCACACTCCCAATCTCTCGCTCTCACACTCCCAATCTCTCTCTCTCTCACACTCCCAATCTCTCTCTCTCTCTCACACTCCCAATCTCTCTCTCTCTCTCACACACCCAATCTCTCTCTCTCTCACACCCCCAATCTCTCTCTCTCTCACACTCCCAATCTCTTTCTCTCACACACTCCCAATCTCTCTCTCTCTCACAATCCCAATCTCTCTCTTTCACACTCCCAGTCCCACTCTCTCTCACACTCCCAATCTCTCTCTCTCTCACACTCCCAATCTCTCACTCTCTCACACTCCCAATCTCTCTCTCTCTCACACTCCCAATCTCTCTCTCTCTCACACTCGCAGTCTCTCTCTCTCACACACTCCCAATCTCTCTCTCTCACACACCCAATTCTCTCTCTCTCACACTCCCAATCTCTGTCTCTCTCTCTCTCTCTCTCTCACACACCCAATCTCTCCCTCTCTCACACTCCTAATCTCTCTCTCACTCTCACACTCCCAATCTCTCTCTCACACTCCCAGTCTCACTCTCACACACTCCCAATCTCTCTCTCTCACACTCCCAATCTCACTCTCTCACACTCCCAATCTCTCTCTCTCTCTCTCACTCCCAATCTCTCTCTCTCTCACACTCCCAATCTCTCTCTCTGACACTCCCAATCTCTCTCTCTGATACTCCCAATCTCTCTCTCTCTCTCACACTCCCAATCTCTCTCTCTAACACTCCCAATCTCTCTCTCTCACACTCCCATTCTCTCTCTCTCTCACACTCCCAATCTCTCTCTCTCTCACACTCCCAGTCTCTCTCTCTCTCACACTCCCAATCTCTCTCTCTCTCTCGCTCCCAGTCAGTTCAGTTCAGTTCAGTTCAAATGCTTTATTGGCATGAAAGTTTACAGAGAACCATATTGCCAAAGCTTACATAGCAAAAAGGTACAGTTTTCCAACATTCTGTAGGTGTCAATCGATTTGACATTTGTTGGGTATATACAATATTACTTTTAAACAATATTAATTTTAAACAGTCTTTCTACTTCATTTGGTACGTTCAATATTAATTTTAAACAGTCTTACTTTTAAACAGTCCTCAGGTTGTGACATGTTGTTACATATTTAGCCCCAAGGTATGGTCTGTCTCCTTCTCCTAGGACTAATCTCAATTTTGACAGGTCATCCAATTCCTTGAAATCTGGGGTTGTTTGGCTTAGCTTGTTGAATAATATGTTTCTTGATGTGTTGAATTTTTCGCATTTTAGGAGGAAATGCATTTCTGTTTCAACCTCGCCAGCCAGACATTGATCGCATATTCTATTCTCTCTAGGCTGCCAGGATTTCTTGTATCTGCCTTTTTCAATTTCCAGTTGGTGGTCGCTTAGTCTGTACCTGGTGAGGGTCTGTCTCTGTTTTGTGTCTCTGATGGTCGTGAGGTAGTCTGCCAGTTTATATTCTCTTTTTAGGGCCCGGTAACATTCTAATCTGCTTTGGCTTTCGGTTATTTTGTTCCAATGTTCCAGGTAGGTTTCTTTGCATTTTTTAATGATTTGGTTCACTCGGATTGGTGTTTGGACGGCTGTGTTGGTCTGGGGCTGGTCAGGGTCCGGCTGAGTACTTAGTTTCAGTAGCAGCTGACTCAGGGGACTCTTTTCTGGGTTTAGCTCAGTCTCTCTCTCTCTCTCACTCCCAGTCTCTCTCTCTCTCACACTCCCAATCTCTCTCTCTCTCACACTCCCAATCTCACTCTCTCACACTCCCAATCTCTCTCTCTCTCTCACTCCCAATCTCTCTCTCCCTCACACTCGCAATCTCTCTCTCTGACACTCCCAATCTCTCTCTCTGATAATCCCAATCTCTCTCTCTCTCTCACACTCCCAATCTCTCTCTCTCACACTCCCAATCTCTCTATCTCACACTCCCATTCTCTCTCTCTCTCACACTCCCAATCTCTCTCTCTCTCACACTCCCAGTCTCTCTCTCTCTCACACTCCCAATCTCTCTCTCTCTCGCACTCCCAGTCTCTCTCTCTCTCTCACTCCCAGTCTCTCTCTCTCTCACACTCCCAATCTCTCTCTCTCTCACACTCCCAGTCTCTCTCTCTCTCACACTCCCAATCTCTCTCTCTCTCACACTCCCAATCTCTCTCCAATTCCAATTCCAATTAAAATGCTTTATTGGCATGAAAGTTTACAGAGAACCATATTGCCAAAGCTTACATAGCAAAAAGGTACAGTTTTCCAACATTCTGTAGGTGTCAATCGATTTGACATTTGTTGGGTACATACAATATTACTTTTAAACAATATTAATTTTAAACAGTCTTTGTACTTCATTTGGTACGTTCAATATTAATTTTAAACAGTCTTAATTTTAAACAGTCCTCAGGTTGTGACATGTTGTTACATATTTGGCCCCAAGGTATGGTCTGTCTCCTTCTCCTAGGACTAATCTCAATTTTGACAGATCATCCAATTCCTTGAAATCTGGGGTTGTTTGGCTTAGCTTGTTGAATAATATGTTTCTTGATGTGTTGAATTTTTCGCATTTTAGGAGGAAATGCATTTCTGTTTCAACCTCGCCAGCCAGACATTGATCGCATATTCTATTCTCTCTAGGCTGCCAGGATTTCTTGTATCTGCCTTTCTCAATTTCCAGTTGGTGGTCGCTTAGTCTGTACCTGGTGAGGGTCTGTCTCTGTTTTGTGTCTCTGATGGTCGTGAGGTAGTCTGCCAGTTTATATTCTCTTTTTAGGGCCCGGTAACATTCTAATCTGCTTTGGCTTTCGGTTATTTTGTTCCAATGTTCCAGGTAGGTTTCTTTGCATTTTTTAATGATTTGGTTCACTCGGATTGGTGTTTGGACGGCTGTGTTGGTCTGGGGCTGGTCAGGGTCCGGCTGAGTACTTAGTTTCCGTAGCAGCTGACTCAGGGGACTCTTTTCTGGGTTTAGCTCTTGGGTCTGAAAGGCTTTGAAATGAAGGGTGTCTGGGGAGCTAGATTTGAGGTGATTTAGGAAGTTTAGTGCTCGTTTTTGGATGTTTATTATCAGTGGGTATCTGCCTAGTTCGGCTCTGCATGCATTTGTTGGCGTTTTTCTTTGGGTGCGAAGGATGCTTCGGCAGAATTCTGCATGTAGGGCTTCTATTGTATGTTTTTCCCATTTAGTGTAGCTTTGGTGATTTAGCGGGCCCCATACTTCACTACCGTACAGTGCAATGGGCAGGATTATGCTGTCAAATATTTTGAGCCAGATTTTGATTGGGATTTGGATGTTGTAGAATTTTCTTTTTATTGCATATAGGGCTCTTCGGGCTTTTTCTTTTAGTGCATTCACTGCTATGCTGAAGCTCCCTGATGCTGTAATAGTTAGACCAAGGTAGGTGTAGCTCATAGTGTGTCCTATAGTGATATCACTGAGGGTAAACTGGTATTTGTTTTCCTGACATCTGGGCCTTTTTTGAAAAATCATGATGTTGGTTTTCTTTAGATTTACTGTTAGAGCCCAATTTTGGCAGTATTTGTCGAGTAGGTCTAGTTGTTGCTGTAATCCCTGTTCTGTGGGAGACAGCAGAACCAGGTCGTCCGCATAGAACAGGGATTTCACTTCTCCATCCAGGAGACGGAGACCTGGTGACTCGCTTTGCTCCAGCATGTCTGCTAATTCATTTATGTATATGTTGAACAGGGTCGGGCTCAAATTGCAGCCCTGCCGGACGCCTCTTCTCTGGGTGAAGAAATCGGTGCGTTTGTCTCCAATTTTGACCCCGCATTTGTTTTTCAGATACATTGATTTAATAAGGTCATAGACTTTGCCCCCTATTCCACATTGAAGAAGTTTATAATAGAGCCCTTCGTGCCATATAGAGTCAAAGGCTTTCTTGAAGTCGATGAAACAGGCGAATATTTTCCCATTTTTTGTTTGGTGTATATGTTTTTCAATGAGGGTGTGAAGGGTATAGATATGGTCGGCGGTGCGGTGTTTTGGAAGAAAGCCTATTTGGTTTTTTCTGAGGATATTATGTTTGTTAAGAAAATCAAGTAATCTACTATTTAGAATACTGCAGAATAACTTCCCTAGACAACTGTTGACACAGATGCCGCGGTAGTTATTTGGGTCTGATTTGTTTCCGCTTTTATATATGGGGGAGATTAGTCCTTGGCACCAGATATCGGGAAAACAGCCTGAACGTAATATGATGTTGAATAATTTGAGTACCGCACCCTGCATCTCCATATTGCTGAACTTGAGCATTTCATTTTTGATGTTGTCTGGGCCACAGGCTTTCTTTAGGTGGAGAGATTTTGTTTTTGTGGCCATTTCTTTCCATGTGATTGGGGAGTCTAGAGGGTTTTGGTTGTCTTTGATTGTTGCTTCTAATGTGTGGAGTTTTTCTGTGACCTGATGTTGACTTGGGTTTGTTTCGTTTATTGGGATGTCTTTGTAGAGGTTTTCAAAATGTGTTCTCCAGATGTCGCCATCTTGGATTGGTAATGCTTGCAATTGTGTTGTACTCAGGTTATTCCACATTTCCCAGAATTGTTTTGGGTTGGTGGAGTTTTCAATTTCTTCTAGTATTTTGTGGGTATAGTTTTGTGTTTTGTTCCTAATGGTGTGTTTATATCTTTTGAGGGTTTCATTGTATCTAGTACGTAGGTCCGGATTGTTTGGTTGGCGATGCTTTTGGTTTGATATTTTTCTCAGGTCTTTTCTGGCATTTTTGCATTCGTGGTCAAACCATTTCTTATTTTTATTTTGTCTTTTGTGACTCTTCCTCTTCTGTTTCACGAGGTCGGCTTTTACAGCTGCCTCATGAAAGATCATATTTATATCCTCTATGGCCATGTTTACCCCATCTCTGGTGATCTCATATAGATTTTCTTTAAATTTTGAAATTTTACTTGTGAGATCAGGTGAATTTAGTGCTGTGATGAATTTATCTCCACTGTCTGGGGCCCATCTGTATGTCTGGTTTATTTTATGTAGCTTACTGGGTTCCTTTTTTGTGTCTGTAGTTTGGGCAGAAAGTTTAAGGTACACATTTATTTGGTTATGGTCTGAGAGGGGGGATTGCTGCCTGACAGTGAATGCGTTGATATCGCAGGGGTCCAGGTCAGTGATTGTATAATCCACCACACTAGACCCAAGAGTTGAGGAATATGTGAGTCTCCCTAAGGAGTCCCCTCTGAACCTACCGTTAACTATGTACAGGCCTAAGGCTCGGCAGAGTTGCACTACCTCCCTACCGCTTTTATTTATTTCACAATCGAGGTTGTTTCGGTTTGCGATGGCTTGTGTGACATATAGAGGGGTCTGGCCAAACACATGGTTGTTGCCCTGTGGGTCTATGAAGTCAGGTTCACATCCTGTCCTTGCATTTAGGTCCCCACATAGTAGCACCTTTCCTTGGGCCTGGAAATGGCTGATTTCCATGTGGAGAGTGTCAAATATCTCCTCTTCAAAATATGGCGATTCTATTGGAGGTATGTAGATCGCACATAAGTAAACATCGTTTTTTGCTATTCCTATATTTTTATCTAATTTTAGCCATACGTGTGATTTTCCCTGTTTTATCGGTGAGATGTGTTTGTTCAGTTCTCCTTTATACCACACCAGGATTCCCCCGGAGGTTCTGCCCTTGCGTGTCTTAATGTTCTTTACTGAAGGCACAATAATTTCATGGTACATTGGGGGACAGTGGGTCGGCATGTCCTTTTGGCACCATGTTTCTGTTAACACAATTATATCAATGTCTTTTATAGCTTTTAGGAATTCAGGGTCTGTACTCTTCATCCCAAAAGTTGAGGAGCGGAGGCCCTGGATATTCCAGCAGCTTATGTGGAAAGAACGCATTTATATAGTTCAATAAAACGAAATAAAATGGACCTATTTTGTGGGATGAGTGTGGAAACACTATTTTCTATAATGCTAAATGATGATTTAGTATAAATTTCATGAGGCATGCACATATATCTATCTAATAGTAGTAATAATACTGATAAGATAACAATAATGATAATGATAAATAACAATATTAATAATTTCTCCGGCTTTCTATCAGGCTGTTCAGCATCGTCATGATCTTTCTCAGTTCTTGGTCTACAGTCTGTGGTCTAGAGGGGGGTCTTGGGTCAGGTATAAAAGCACGGTTCTGTTGTTGGTTTTGTAAAGGGGGGTGGGGGACATTGGTGGTCCTGTTTGGGTTACGGCTCCCAATGGTAGAGGGGGTGGGAGGGCTGCGTCTTTTGGCAGTGTTTATGAGGTTTTTTGCAAAGACCCACATCCGCTGTTTGAGTAGATGTATTTCGTCATAGAGGTCCCTTGTGTTGATGTTTGGATGATGGGCCAGGTAGACGTTGGGGAAGACAGAACATCTCGTGTCGATCTCTCTCTCTCTCACTCCCAGTCTCTCTCTCTCTCTCACTCTCAGTCTCTCTCTCTCACACTCCCAATATCTCCCTCTCTCACACTCAGAATCTCTCTCTCACACTCCGTCTCTCTCTCTCACACAATCCCAGTCTCTCTCTCTCAGAAACTCCCAGTCTCTCTCTCACACACACCCAATCCCTTTTTCTCATACTCCCAATCTCTCTCTCTCTCTCTCACTCCCAATCTCTCACTCTCACCCACTCCCAATCTCTCTCTCTGACACTCCCAATCTCTCTCTCTCTCACACTCCCAATCTCTCTCTCTGACACTCCCAATCTCTCTCTCTCTCTCACACTCCCAATCTCTCTCTCTCACACTCCCAATCTCTCTCTCACGCTCCCAATCTCTCTCTCTCTCACACTCCCAATCTCTCTCTCTCTCACACTCCCAATCTCTCTCTCTCTGTCACACTCACAATCTCTCTCTCCCTCACACACCCAATCTCTCTCTCTCTCACACTCCCAATCTCTCTCGCTCACACACTCCCAATCTCTCTCTCTCTCACACTCCCAATCTCTCTCTCTCACACTCCCAGTCCCTCTCTCTCTCACACTCCCAATCTCTCTTACTCTCACACTCCCAATCTCTCACTCTCTCACACTCCCAATCTCTCTCTCTCTCACACTCCCAATCTCTCTCTCTCTCACACTCCCAATTCTTTCTCTCTCACACTCGCAATCTCTCTCTCTCTCTCTCTCTCACATTCCCAATATCTCTCTCTCTCACACTCCAAATCTCTCTCTCTCACACTCCCAATCTCTCTCTCTCTCACACTCCCAATCCCTCTCTCTCTCACACTCCCAATATCTCTCTCTCTCACACTCCCAATCTCTCTCTCTCTCACACTCCCAATCTCTCTCTCTCTCACACTCCCAATCTCTCTCTCTCTCACACTCCCAATCTCTCTCTCACTCACACACTCCCAATCTCTCTCTCTCTCACACTCCCAATCTCTCTCTCTCTCTCACACTCCCAATCTCTCTCTCTCTCTCACTCCCAGTCTCTCTCTCTCACTCACTCCCAGTCTCTCTCTCTCTCACACTCCCAATCTCTCTCTCTCTCACACTGCCAGTCTCTCTCTCTCTCACACTCCCAATCTCTCTCTCTCTCACACTCCCAATCTCTCTCTCTCTCTCACTCCCAGTATCTCTCTCTCACACTCCCAATCTCTCTCTCTCTCTCACTCCCAGTCTCTCTCTCTCACACTTCCAGTCTCTCTCGCTCAAACTCCAAATCTCTCTCTCTCTCTCTCACACTCCCAAACTCTCTCTCTGTCACACACGCAATCTCTCTCTCTCTCACACTCCCAATCTCTCTCTCTCTCGCACTCCCAGTCTCTCTCTCTCACACACTCCCAGTCTCTCTCTCTCACACTCCCAGTCTCTCTCTCTCACACTCCCAATCTCTCTATCTCTCTCACTCCCAATCTCTCTCTCTCTCACACTCCCAATCTCTCTATCTCTCTCACTCCCAATCTCTCTCTCTCACACACTCCCAATCTCTCTCTCTCTCACACTCCCAATCTCTCTCTCTCACTCACACTCCCAATATCACTCTCTCTCACTCTCCCAATCTCTCTATCTCTCTCACTCCCAATCTCTCTCTCTCACACTCCCAATCTCTCTCTCTCTCACTCTCCCAATCTCTCTCTCTCTCACACTCCCAATCTCTCTCTCACACTAGCAGTCTCTCTCTCACACACTCCCAGTCTCTCACTCTCACACACTCCCAGTCTCTCTCTCACTCTCACACTCCCAAACTCTCTCTCTCTCTCACACTCCCAATCTCTCTCTGTCTCACACTCCCAATCTCTCTCTCTCTCACACTACCAATCCCTCCCGCTCTCACACTCCTAATCTCTCTCTCACTCTCACACTCCCAATCTCTCTCTCACACTCCCAGTCTCACTGTCACACACTCCCAATCTCTCTCTCTCACACTCCCAATCTCTCACTCTCTCACACTCCCAAGCTCTCTCTCTCTCACACTCCCAATCTCTCTCTCTCTCACACTCGCAGTCTCTCTCTCTCACACACTCCCAATCTCTCTCTCTCACACTCCCAATTCTCTCTCTCTCACACTCCCAATCTCTCTCTCTCTCTCTCTCTCTCACACTCCCAATCTCTCCCTCTCTCACACTCCTAATCTCTCTCTCACTCTCACACTCCCAATCTCTCTCTCACACTCCCAGTCTCACTCTCACACACTCCCAATCTCTCTCTCTCACACTCCCAATCTCACTCTCTCACACTCCCAATCTCTCTCTCTCTCTCTCACTCCCAATCTCTCTCTCTCTCACACTCCCAATCTTTCTCTCTGACACTCCCAATCTCTCTCTCTGATACTCCCAATCTCTCTCTCTCACACTCCCATTCTCTCTCTCTCTCACACTCCCAATCTCTCTCTCTCTCACACTCCCAGTCTCTCTCTCTCACACACTCCCAATCTCTCTCTCTGACACTCCCAATCTCTCTCTCTCTCACACTCCCAATCTCTCTCTCTGACACTCCCAATCTCTCTCTCTCTCTCACACTCCCAATCTCTCTCTCTAACACTCCCAATCTCTCTCTCTCACACTCCCATTCTCTCTCTCTCTCACACTCCCAATCTCTCTCTCTCTCACACTACCAGTCTCTCTCTCTCACACACTACCAATCTCTCTCTCTGACACTCCCAATCTCTCTCTCTCTCACACTCCCAGTCTCTCTCTCACACACTCCCAATCTCTTTTTCTCACACTCCCAATCTCTCTCTCACACTCCCAATCTCTCTTTCTCTCTCACTTCCAATCTCTCACTCTCACACACTCCCAATCTCTCTCTCTGACACTCCCAATCTCTCTCTCTCTCACACTCCCAATCTCTCTCTCTGACACTCCCAATCTCCCTCTCTCTCTCACACTCCCAATCTCTCTCTCTCACACTACCAATCTCTCTCTCTCACACTCCCAATCTCTCTCTCTCTCACACTCCCAATCTCTCTCTCTCTCACACTCCCAATCTCTCTCTCTCTCTCTCTCACACACCCAATCTCTCTCTCTCTCACACCCCCAATCTCTCTCTCTCTCACACTCCCAATCTCTTTCTCTCACACACTCCCAATCTCTCTCTCTCTCACACTCCCAATCTCTCTCTCTCACACTCCCAGTCCCTCTCTCTCTCACACTCCCAATCTCTCTCTCTCTCACACTCCCAATCTCTCACTCTCTCACACTCCCAATCTCTCTCTCTCTCACACTCCCAATCTCTCTCTCTCTCACACTCGCAGTCTCTCTCTCTCACACACTCCCAATCTCTCTCTCTCACACTCCCAATTCTCTCTCTCTCACACTCCCAATCTCTCTCTCTCTCTCTCTCTCTCGCACTCCCAATATCTCTCTCTCTCACACTCCGAATCTCTCTCTCTCTCACACTCCCAATCTCTCTCTCTCTCACACTCCCAATCACTCTCTCCCAATCTCTCTCTCTCACACTCCCAATCTCTCTCTCACTCACACACTCCCAATCTCTCTCTCTCTCACACTCCCAATCTCTCTCTCTCTCACACTCCCAATCTCCAATTCCAATTTCCAATTCAAATGCTTTATTGGCATGAAAGTTTACAGAGAACCATATTGCCAAAGCTTACATAGCAAAAAGGTACAGTTTTCCAACATTCTGTAGGTGTCAATCGATTTGACATTTGTTGGGTACATACAACATTACTTTTAAACAATATTAATTTTAAACAGTCTTTCTACTTCATTTGGTACGTTCAATATTAATTTTAAACAGTCTTAATTTTAAACAGTCCTCAGGTTGTGACATGTTGTTACATATTTGGCCCCAAGGTATGGTCTCTCTCCTTCTCCCAGGACTAATCTCAATTTTGACAGGTCATCCAATTCCTTGAAATCTGGGGTTGTTTGGCTTAGCTTGTTGAATAATATATTTCTTGATGTGTTGAATTTTTCGCATTTTAGGAGGAAATGCATTTCTGTTTCTCTCTCTGTCACACTCCCAATCTCTCTCTCTCTCACAATCCCAATCTCTCTCTCTCACAATCCCAATCTCTCTCTCTCTCACTCTCCCAATCTCTCTCTCTCACAATACCAATCTCTCTCTCTCACACTCCCAATCTCTCTCTCTCTCTCTCTCTCTCTCACACTCCCAATCTCTCTCTCTCACACTCCCAATCTCTCGCTCTCACACTCCCAATCTCTCTCTCTCTCACACTCCCAATCTCTCTCTCTCACACTCCCAATCTCTCTCTCTCTCTCACACACCCAATCTCTCTCTCTCTCACACCCCCAATCTCTCTCTCTCTCACACTCCCAATCTCTTTCTCTCACACACTCCCAATCTCTCTCTCTCTCACAATCCCAATCTCTCTCTTTCACACTCCCAGTCCCTCTCTCTCTCACACTCCCAATCTCTCTCTCTCTCACACTCCCAATCTCTCAGTCTCTCACACTCCCAATTTCTCTCTCTCTCACACTCCCAATCTCTCTCTCTCTCACACTCGCAGTCTCTCTCTCTCACACACTCCCAATCTCTCTCTCTCACACACCCAATTCTCTCTCTCTCACACTCCCAATCTCTCTCTCTCTCTCTCTCACACTCCCAATCTCTCCCTCTCTCACACTCCTAATCTCTCTCTCACTCTCACACTCCCAATCTCTCTCTCACACTCCCAGTCTCACTCTCACACACTCCCAATCTCTCTCTCTCACACTCCCAATCTCACTCTCTCACACTCCCAATCTCTCTCTCTCTCTCTCACTCCCAATCTCTCTCTCTCTCACACTCCCAATCTCTCTCTCTGACACTCCCAATCTCCCTCTCTCTCTCACACTCCCAATCTCTCTCTCTCACACTACCAATCTCTCTCTCTCACACTCCCAATCTCTCTCTCTCTCACACTCCCAATCTCTCTCTCTCTCACACTCCCAATCTCTCTCTCTCTCTCACACACCCAATCTCTCTCTCTCTCACACCCCCAATCTCTCTCTCTCTCACACTCCCAATCTCTTTCTCTCACACACTCCCAATCTCTCTCTCTCTCACACTCCCAATCTCTCTCTCTCACACTCCCAGTCCCTCTCTCTCTCACACTCCCAATCTCTCTCTCTCTCACACTCCCAATCTCTCACTCTCTCACACTCCCAATCTCTCTCTCTCTCACACTCCCAATCTCTCTCTCTCTCACACTCGCAGTCTCTCTCTCTCACACACTCCCAATCTCTCTCTCTCACACACCCAATTCTCTCTCTCTCACACTCCCAATCTCTCTCTCTCTCTCTCTCTCTCACACTCCCAATCTCTCCCTCTCTCACACTCCTAATCTCTCTCTCACTCTCACACTCCCAATCTCTCTCTCACACTCCCAGTCTCACTCTCACACACTCCCAATCTCTCTCTCTCACACTCCCAATCTCACTCTCTCACACTCCCAACCTCTCTCTCTCTCTCTCACTCCCAATCTCTCTCTCTCTCACACTCCCAATCTCTCTCTCTGACACTCCCAATCTCTCTCTCTGATACTCCCAATCTCTCTCTCTCTCTCACACTCCCAATCTCTCTCTCTAACACTCCCAATCTCTCTCTCTCACACTCCCATTCTCTCTCTCTCTCACACTCCCAATCTCTCTCTCTCTCACACTCCCAGTCTCTCTCTCTCTCACACTCCCAATCTCTCTCTCTCTCTCGCTCCCAGTCAGTTCAGTTCAGTTCAGTTCAAATGCTTTATTGGCATGAAAGTTTACAGAGAACCATATTGCCAAAGCTTACATAGCAAAAAGGTACAGTTTTCCAACATTCTGTAGGTGTCAATCGATTTGACATTTGTTGGGTATATACAATATTACTTTTAAACAATATTAATTTTAAACAGTCTTTCTACTTCATTTGGTACGTTCAATATTAATTTTAAACAGTCTTACTTTTAAACAGTCCTCAGGTTGTGACATGTTGTTACATATTTAGCCCCAAGGTAAGGTCTGTCTCCTTCTCCTAGGACTAATCTCAATTTTGACAGGTCATCCAATTCCTTGAAATCTGGGGTTGTTTGGCTTAGCTTGTTGAATAATATGTTTCTTGATGTGTTGAATTTTTCGCATTTTAGGAGGAAATGCATTTCTGTTTCAACCTCGCCAGCCAGACATTGATCGCATATTCTATTCTCTCTAGGCTGCCAGGATTTCTTGTATCTGCCTTTTTCAATTTCCAGTTGGTGGTCGCTTAGTCTGTACCTGGTGAGGGTCTGTCTCTGTTTTGTGTCTCTGATGGTCGTGAGGTAGTCTGCCAGTTTATATTCTCTTTTTAGGGCCCGGTAACATTCTAATCTGCTTTGGCTTTCGGTTATTTTGTTCCAATGTTCCAGGTAGGTTTCTTTGCATTTTTTTAATGATTTGGTTCACTCGGATTGGTGTTTGGACGGCTGTGTTGGTCTGGGGCTGGTCAGGGTCCGGCTGAGTACTTAGTTTCAGTAGCAGCTGACTCAGGGGACTCTTTTCTGGGTTTAGCTCAGTCTCTCTCTCTCTCTCACTCCCAGTCTCTCTCTCTCTCACACTCCCAATCTCTCTCTCTCTCACACTCCCAATCTCACTCTCTCACACTCCCAATCTCTCTCTCTCTCTCACTCCCAATCTCTCTCTCCCTCACACTCGCAATCTCTCTCTCTGACACTCCCAATCTCTCTCTCTGATACTCCCAATCTCTCTCTCTCTCTCACACTCCCAATCTCTCTCTCTCACACTCCCAATCTCTCTATCTCACACTCCCATTCTCTCTCTCTCTCACACTCCCAATCTCTCTCTCTCTCACACTCCCAGTCTCTCTCTCTCTCACACTCCCAATCTCTCTCTCTCTCGCACTCCCAGTCTCTCTCTCTCTCTCTCACTCCCAGTCTCTCTCTCTCTCACACTCCCAATCTCTCTCTCTCTCACACTCCCAATCTCTCTCTCTCTCTCACTCCCAGTCTCTCTCTCTCTCTCACTCTCAGTCTCTCTCTCTCACACTCCCAATATCTCCCTCTCTCACACTCACAATCTCTCTCTCACACTCCGTCTCTCTCTCTCACACAATCCCAGTCTCTCTCTCTCAGAAACTCCCAGTCTCTCTCTCACACACACCCAATCTCTTTTTCTCATACTCCCAATCTCTCTCTCTCTCTCTCACTCCCAATCTCTCACTCTCACCCACTCCCAATCTCTCTCTCTGACACTCCCAATCTCTCTCTCTCTCACACTCCCAATCTCTCTCTCTGACACTCCCAATCTCTCTCTCTCTCTCACACTCCCAATCTCTCTCTCTCACACTCCCAATCTCTCTCTCACGCTCCCAATCTCTCTCTCTCTCACACTCCCAATCTCTCTCTCTCTCACACTCCCAATCTCTCTCTCTCTGTCACACTCACAATCTCTCTCTCCCTCACACACCCAATCTCTCTCTCTCTCACACTCCCAATCTCTCTCGCTCACACACTCCCAATCTCTCTCTCTCTCACACTCCCAATCTCTCTCTCTCACACTCCCAGTCCCTCTCTCTCTCACACTCCCAATCTCTCTTACTCTCACACTCCCAATCTCTCACTCTCTCACACTCCCAATCTCTCTCTCACACTCCCAATCTCTCTCTCTCTCACACTCGCAGTCTCTCTCTTTCACACACTCCCAATCTCTCTCTCTCTCACACTCCCAATTCTTTCTCTCTCACACTCGCAATCTCTCTCTCTCTCTCTCTCTCACATTCCCAATATCTCTCTCTCTCACACTCCAAATCTCTCTCTCTCACACTCCCAATCTCTCTCTCTCTCACACTCCCAATCCCTCTCTCTCTCACACTCCCAATATCTCTCTCTCTCACACTCCCAATCTCTCTCTCTCTCACACTCCCAATCTCTCTCTCTCTCACACTCCCAATCTCTCTCTCTCTCACACTCCCAATCTCTCTCTCACTCACACACTCCCAATCTCTCTCTCTCTCACACTCCCAATCTCTCTCTCTCTCTCACACTCCCAATCTCTCTCTCTCTCACACTACCAATCTCTCTCTCTCTCACACCCCCAATCTCTCTCCAATTCCAATTTCCAATTAAAATGCTTTATTGGCATGAAAGTTTACAGAGAACCATATTGCCAAAGCTTACATAGCAAAAAGGTACAGTTTTCCAACATTCTGTAGGTGTCAATCGATTTGACATTTGTTGGGTACATACAATATTACTTTTAAACAATATTAATTTTAAACAGTCTTTGTACTTCATTTGGTACGTTCAATATTAATTTTAAACAGTCTTAATTTTAAACAGTCCTCAGGTTGTGACATGTTGTTACATATTTGGCCCCAAGGTATGGTCTGTCTCCTTCTCCTAGGACTAATCTCAATTTTGACAGATCATCCAATTCCTTGAAATCTGGGGTTGTTTGGCTTAGCTTGTTGAATAATATGTTTCTTGATGTGTTGAATTTTTCGCATTTTAGGAGGAAATGCATTTCTGTTTCAACCTCGCCAGCCAGACATTGATCGCATATTCTATTCTCTCTAGGCTGCCAGGATTTCTTGTATCTGCCTTTTTCAATTTCCAGTTGGTGGTCGCTTAGTCTGTACCTGGTGAGGGTCTGTCTCTGTTTTGTGTCTCTGATGGTCGTGAGGTAGTCTGCCAGTTTATATTCTCTTTTTAGGGCCCGGTAACATTCTAATCTGCTTTGGCTTTCGGTTATTTTGTTCCAATGTTCCAGGTAGGTTTCTTTGCATTTTTTAATGATTTGGTTCACTCGGATTGGTGTTTGGGCGGCTGTGTTGGTCTGGGGCTGGTCAGGGTCCGGCTGAGTACTTAGTTTCCGTAGCAGCTGACTCAGGGGACTCTTTTCTGGGTTTAGCTCTTGGGTCTGAAAGGCTTTGAAATGAAGGGTGTCTGGGGAGCTAGATTTGAGGTGATTTAGGAAGTTTAGTGCTCGTTTTTGGATGTTTATTATCAGTGGGTATCTGCCTAGTTCGGCTCTGCATGCATTTGTTGGCGTTTTCCTTTGGGTGCGAAGGATGCTTCGGCAGAATTCTGCATGTAGGGCTTCTATTGTATGTTTTTCCCATTTAGTGTAGCTTTGGTGATTCTCTCTCACACTCCCAATCTCTTTCTCTCACACACTCCCAATCTCTCTCTCTCTCACACTCCCAATCTCTCTCTCTCACACTCCCAGTCCCTCTCTCTCTCACACTCCCAATCTCTCTCTCTCTCACACTCCCAATCTCTCACTCTCTCACACTCCCAATCTCTCTCTCTCTCACACTCCCAATCTCTCTCTCTCTCACACTCGCAGTCTCTCTCTCTCACACACTCCCAATCTCTCTCTCTCACACTCCCAATTCTCTCTCTCTCACACTCCCAATCTCTCTCTCTCTCTCTCTCTCTCGCACTCCCAATATCTCTCTCTCTCACACTCCGAATCTCTCTCTCTCTCACACTCCCAATCTCTCTCTCTCTCACACTCCCAATCACTCTCTCCCAATCTCTCTCTCTCACACTCCCAATCTCTCTCTCACTCACACACTCCCAATCTCTCTCTCTCTCACACTCCCAATCTCTCTCTCTCTCACACTCCCAATCTCCAATTCCAATTTCCAATTCAAATGCTTTATTGGCATGAAAGTTTACAGAGAACCATATTGCCAAAGCTTACATAGCAAAAAGGTACAGTTTTCCAACATTCTGTAGGTGTCAATCGATTTGACATTTGTTGGGTACATACAACATTACTTTTAAACAATATTAATTTTAAACAGTCTTTCTACTTCATTTGGTACGTTCAATATTAATTTTAAACAGTCTTAATTTTAAACAGTCCTCAGGTTGTGACATGTTGTTACATATTTGGCCCCAAGGTATGGTCTGTCTCCTTCTCCCAGGACTAATCTCAATTTTGACAGGTCATCCAATTCCTTGAAATCTGGGGTTGTTTGGCTTAGCTTGTTGAATAATATATTTCTTGATGTGTTGAATTTTTCGCATTTTAGGAGGAAATGCATTTCTGTTTCTCTCTCTGTCACACTCCCAATCTCTCTCTCTCTCACAATCCCAATCTCTCTCTCTCACAATCCCAATCTCTCTCTCTCTCACTCTCCCAATCTCTCTCTCTCACAATACCAATCTCTCTCTCTCACACTCCCAATCTCTCTCTCTCTCTCTCTCTCTCTCACACTCCCAATCTCTCTCTCTCACACTCCCAATCTCTCGCTCTCACACTCCCAATCTCTCTCTCTCTCACACTCCCAATCTCTCTCTCTCTCTCACACTCCCAATCTCTCTCTCTCTCTCACACACCCAATCTCTCTCTCTCTCACACCCCCAATCTCTCTCTCTCTCACACTCCCAATCTCTTTCTCTCACACACTCCCAATCTCTCTCTCTCTCACAATCCCAATCTCTCTCTTTCACACTCCCAGTCCCTCTCTCTCTCACACTCCCAATCTCTCTCTCTCTCACACTCCCAATCTCTCAGTCTCTCACACTCCCAATTTCTCTCTCTCTCACACTCCCAATCTCTCTCTCTCTCACACTCGCAGTCTCTCTCTCTCACACACTCCCAATCTCTCTCTCTCTCTCTCTCTCACACTCCCAATCTCTCCCTCTCTCACACTCCTAATCTCTCTCTCACTCTCACACTCCCAATCTCTCTCTCACACTCCCAGTCTCACTCTCACACACTCCCAATCTCTCTCTCTCACACTCCCAATCTCACTCTCTCACACTCCCAATCTCTCTCTCTCTCTCTCACTCCCAATCTCTCTCTCTCTCACACTCCCAATCTCTCTCTCTGACACTCCCAATCTCCCTCTCTCTCTCACACTCCCAATCTCTCTCTCTCACACTACCAATCTCTCTCTCTCACACTCCCAATCTCTCTCTCTCTCACACTCCCAATCTCTCTCTCTCTCACACTCCCAATCTCTCTCTCTCTCTCACACACCCAATCTCTCTCTCTCTCACACCCCCAATCTCTCTCTCTCTCACACTCCCAATCTCTTTCTCTCACACACTCCCAATCTCTCTCTCTCTCACACTCCCAATCTCTCTCTCTCACACTCCCAGTCCCTCTCTCTCTCACACTCCCAATCTCTCTCTCTCTCACACTCCCAATCTCTCACTCTCTCACACTCCCAATCTCTCTCTCTCTCACACTCCCAATCTCTCTCTCTCTCACACTCGCAGTCTCTCTCTCTCACACACTCCCAATCTCTCTCTCTCACACACCCAATTCTCTCTCTCTCACACTCCCAATCTCTCTCTCTCTCTCTCTCTCTCACACTCCCAATCTCTCCCTCTCTCACACTCCTAATCTCTCTCTCACTCTCACACTCCCAATCTCTCTCTCACACTCCCAGTCTCACTCTCACACACTCCCAATCTCTCTCTCTCACACTCCCAATCTCACTCTCTCACACTCCCAATCTCTCTCTCTCTCTCTCACTCCCAATCTCTCTCTCTCTCACACTCCCAATCTCTCTCTCTGACACTCCCAATCTCTCTCTCTGATACTCCCAATCTCTCTCTCTCTCTCACACTCCCAATCTCTCTCTCTAACACTCCCAATCTCTCTCTCTCACACTCCCATTCTCTCTCTCTCTCACACTCCCAATCTCTCTCTCTCTCACACTCCCAGTCTCTCTCTCTCTCACACTCCCAATCTCTCTCTCTCTCTCGCTCCCAGTCAGTTCAGTTCAGTTCAGTTCAAATGCTTTATTGGCATGAAAGTTTACAGAGAACCATATTGCCAAAGCTTACATAGCAAAAAGGTACAGTTTTCCAACATTCTGTAGGTGTCAATCGATTTGACATTTGTTGGGTATATACAATATTACTTTTAAACAATATTAATTTTAAACAGTCTTTCTACTTCATTTGGTACGTTCAATATTAATTTTAAACAGTCTTACTTTTAAACAGTCCTCAGGTTGTGACATGTTGTTACATATTTAGCCCCAAGGTAAGGTCTGTCTCCTTCTCCTAGGACTAATCTCAATTTTGACAGGTCATCCAATTCCTTGAAATCTGGGGTTGTTTGGCTTAGCTTGTTGAATAATATGTTTCTTGATGTGTTGAATTTTTCGCATTTTAGGAGGAAATGCATTTCTGTTTCAACCTCGCCAGCCAGACATTGATCGCATATTCTATTCTCTCTAGGCTGCCAGGATTTCTTGTATCTGCCTTTTTCAATTTCCAGTTGGTGGTCGCTTAGTCTGTACCTGGTGAGGGTCTGTCTCTGTTTTGTGTCTCTGATGGTCGTGAGGTAGTCTGCCAGTTTATATTCTCTTTTTAGGGCCCGGTAACATTCTAATCTGCTTTGGCTTTCGGTTATTTTGTTCCAATGTTCCAGGTAGGTTTCTTTGCATTTTTTTAATGATTTGGTTCACTCGGATTGGTGTTTGGACGGCTGTGTTGGTCTGGGGCTGGTCAGGGTCCGGCTGAGTACTTAGTTTCAGTAGCAGCTGACTCAGGGGACTCTTTTCTGGGTTTAGCTCAGTCTCTCTCTCTCTCTCACTCCCAGTCTCTCTCTCTCTCACACTCCCAATCTCTCTCTCTCTCACACTCCCAATCTCTCTCTCTCTCTCACTCCCAGTATCTCTCTCTCTCACACTCCCAATCTCTCTCTCTCTGTCACACTCACAATCTCTCTCTCCCTCACACACCCAATCTCTCTCTCTCTCACACTCCCAATCTCTCTCGCTCACACACTCCCAATCTCTCTCTCTCTCACACTCCCAATCTCTCTCTCTCTGTCACACTCACAATCTCTCTCTCCCTCACACACCCAATCTCTCTCTCTCTCACACTCCCAATCTCTCTCGCTCACACACTCCCAATCTCTCTCTCTCTCACACTCCCAATCTCTCTCTCTCACACTCCCAGTCCCTCTCTCTCTCACACTCCCAATCTCTCTTACTCTCACACTCCCAATCTCTCACTCTCTCACACTCCCAATCTCTCTCTCTCTCACACTCCCAATCTCTCTCTCTCTCACACTCGCAGTCTCTCTCTTTCACACACTCCCAATCTCTCTCTCTCTCACACTCCCAATTCTTTCTCTCTCACACTCGCAATCTCTCTCTCTCTCTCTCTCTCACATTCCCAATATCTCTCTCTCTCACACTCCAAATCTCTCTCTCTCACACTCCCAATCTCTCTCTCTCTCACACTCCCAATCCCTCTCTCTCTCACACTCCCAATATCTCTCTCTCTCACACTCCCAATCTCTCTCTCTCTCACACTCCCAATCTCTCTCTCTCTCACACTCCCAATCTCTCTCTCTCTCACACTCCCAATCTCTCTCTCACTCACACACTCCCAATCTCTCTCTCTCTCACACTCCCAATCTCTCTCTCTCTCTCACACTCCCAATCTCTCTCTCTCTCACACTACCAATCTCTCTCTCTCACACTCCCAATCTCTCTCTCTCTCACACTCCCAATCTGTCTCTCTCTCACACTCCCAATCTCTCTCTCTCTCACACTCCCAATCACTCTCTCTCTCACAATCCCAATCTCTCTCTCTCAAAATCCCAATCTCTCTCTCTCTCACTCTCCCAATCTCTCTATCTCTCTCACTCCCAATCTCTCTCTCTCACACACTCCCAATCTCTCTCTCTCTCACTCTCCCAATCTCTCTCTCTCTCACACTCCCAATCTCTCTCTCACACTCCCAATCTCTCTCTCTCTCACACTCCCAATCTCTCTCTCTCACACACTCCCAAACTCTCTCTCTCTCACTCTCCCAATCTCTCTCTCTCTCACTCTCCCAATCTCTCTCTCTCTCTCACACTCCCAATCTCTCTCTCTCACACTCCCAATCTCTCTCTCTCACACTCCCATTCTCTCTCTCTCTCACACTCCCAATCTCTCTCTCTCTCACACTCCCAGTCTCTCTCTCTCTCACACTCCCAATCTCTCTCTCTCTCTCACTCCCAGTCTCTCTCTCTCACTCACTCCCAGTCTCTCTCTCTCTCACACTCCCAATCTCTCTCTCTCTCACACTGCCAGTCTCTCTCTCTCTCACACTCCCAATCTCTCTCTCTCTCACACTCCCAATCTCTCTCTCTCTCTCACTCCCAGTATCTCTCTCTCACACTCCCAATCTCTCTCTCTCTCTCACTCCCAGTCTCTCTCTCTCACACTTCCAGTCTCTCTCGCTCAAACTCCAAATCTCTCTCTCTCTCTCTCACACTCCCAAACTCTCTCTCTGTCACACACGCAATCTCTCTCTCTCTCACACTCCCAATCTCTCTCTCTCTCGCACTCCCAGTCTCTCTCTCTCACACACTCCCAGTCTCTCTCTCTCACACTCCCAGTCTCTCTCTCTCACACTCCCAATCTCTCTCTCTCTCACACTCCCAATCTCTCTCTCTCTCACACTCCCAATCTCTCTCTCCCTCACACTCCCAATCTCTCTCTCTCACTCACACTCCCAATATCACTCTCTCTCACACTCCCAATATCTCTATCTCTCTCACTCCCAATCTCTCTCTCTCACACACTCCCAATCTCTCTCTCTCTCACTCTCCCAATCTCTCTCTCTCACACACTCCCAGTCTCTCACTCTCACACACTCCCAGTCTCTCTCTCACTCTCACACTCCCAAACTCTCTCTCTCTCTCACACTCCCAATCTCTCTCTGTCTCACACTCCCAATCTCTCTCTCTCTCACACTACCAATCCCTCCCGCTCTCACACTCCTAATCTCTCTCTCACTCTCACACTCCCAATCTCTCTCTCACACTCCCAGTCTCACTCTCACACACTCCCAATCTCTCTCTCTCACACTCCCAATCTCTCACTCTCTCACACTCCCAATCTCTCTCTCTCTCACACTCCCAATCTCTCTCTCTCTCACACTCGCAGTCTCTCTCTCTCACACACTCCCAATCTCTCTCTCTCACACTCCCATATCTCTCTCTCTCACACTCCCAATCTCTCTCTCTCTCTCTCTCTCTCACACTCCCAATCTCTCCCTCTCTCACACTCCTAATCTCTCTCTCACTCTCACACTCCCAATCTCTCTCTCACACTCCCAGTCTCACTCTCACACACTCCCAATCTCTCTCTCTCACACTCCCAATCTCACTCTCTCACACTCCCAATCTCTCTCTCTCTCTCTCACTCCCAATCTCTCTCTCTCTCGCACTCCCAGTCTCTCTCTCTCTCTCACTCCCAGTCTCTCTCTCTCTCACACTCCCAATCTCTCTCTCTCTCACACTCCCAATCTCTCTCTCTCTCTCACTCCCAGTCTCTCTCTCTCTCTCACTCTCAGTCTCTCTCTCTCACACTCCCAATATCTCCCTCTCTCACACTCACAATCTCTCTCTCACACTCCGTCTCTCTCTCTCACACAATCCCAGTCTCTCTCTCTCAGAAACTCCCAGTCTCTCTCTCACACACACCCAATCTCTTTTTCTCATACTCCCAATCTCTCTCTCTCTCTCTCACTCCCAATCTCTCACTCTCACCCACTCCCAATCTCTCTCTCTGACACTCCCAATCTCTCTCTCTCTCACACTCCCAATCTCTCTCTCTGACACTCCCAATCTCTCTCTCTCTCTCACACTCCCAATCTCTCTCTCTCACACTCCCAATCTCTCTCTCACGCTCCCAATCTCTCTCTCTCTCACACTCCCAATCTCTCTCTCTCTCACACTCCCAATCTCTCTCTCTCTGTCACACTCACAATCTCTCTCTCCCTCACACACCCAATCTCTCTCTCTCTCACACTCCCAATCTCTCTCGCTCACACACTCCCAATCTCTCTCTCTCTCACACTCCCAATCTCTCTCTCTCACACTCCCAGTCCCTCTCTCTCTCACACTCCCAATCTCTCTTACTCTCACACTCCCAATCTCTCACTCTCTCACACTCCCAATCTCTCTCTCTCTCACACTCCCAATCTCTCTCTCTCTCACACTCGCAGTCTCTCTCTTTCACACACTCCCAATCTCTCTCTCTCTCACACTCCCAATTCTTTCTCTCTCACACTCGCAATCTCTCTCTCTCTCTCTCTCTCACATTCCCAATATCTCTCTCTCTCACACTCCAAATCTGTCTCTCTCACACTCCCAATCTCTCTCTCTCTCACACTCCCAATCCCTCTCTCTCTCACACTCCCAATATCTCTCTCTCTCACACTCCCAAACTCTCTCTCTCTCACACTCCCAATCTCTCTCTCTCTCACACTCCCAATCTCTCTCTCTCTCACACTCCCAATCTCTCTCTCACTCACACACTCGCAGTCTCTCTCTCTCACACACTCCCAATCTCTCTCTCTCACACTCCCATATCTCTCTCTCTCACACTCCCAATCTCTCTCTCTCTCTCTCTCTCTCACACTCCCAATCTCTCCCTCTCTCACACTCCTAATCTCTCTCTCACTCTCACACTCCCAATCTCTCTCTCACACTCCCAGTCTCACTCTCACACACTCCCAATCTCTCTCTCTCACACTCCCAATCTCACTCTCTCACACTCCCAATCTCTCTCTCTCTCTCTCACTCCCAATCTCTCTCTCTCTCGCACTCCCAGTCTCTCTCTCTCTCTCACTCCCAGTCTCTCTCTCTCTCACACTCCCAATCTCTCTCTCTCTCACACTCCCAATCTCTCTCTCTCTCTCACTCCCAGTCTCTCTCTCTCTCACTCTCAGTCTCTCTCTCTCACACTCCCAATATCTCCCTCTCTCACACTCACAATCTCTCTCTCACACTCCGTCTCTCTCTCTCACACAATCCCAGTCTCTCTCTCTCAGAAACTCCCAGTCTCTCTCTCACACACACCCAATCTCTTTTTCTCATACTCCCAATCTCTCTCTCTCTCTCTCACTCCCAATCTCTCACTCTCACCCACTCCCAATCTCTCTCTCTGACACTCCCAATCTCTCTCTCTCTCACACTCCCAATCTCTCTCTCTGACACTCCCAATCTCTCTCTCTCTCTCACACTCCCAATCTCTCTCTCTCACACTCCCAATCTCTCTCTCACGCTCCCAATCTCTCTCTCTCTCACACTCCCAATCTCTCTCTCTCTCACACTCCCAATCTCTCTCTCTCTGTCACACTCACAATCTCTCTCTCCCTCACACACCCAATCTCTCTCTCTCTCACACTCCCAATCTCTCTCGCTCACACACTCCCAATCTCTCTCTCTCTCACACTCCCAATCTCTCTCTCTCACACTCCCAGTCCCTCTCTCTCTCACACTCCCAATCTCTCTTACTCTCACACTCCCAATCTCTCACTCTCTCACACTCCCAATCTCTCTCTCTCTCACACTCCCAATCTCTCTCTCTCTCACACTCGCAGTCTCTCTCTTTCACACACTCCCAATCTCTCTCTCTCTCACACTCCCAATTCTTTCTCTCTCACACTCGCAATCTCTCTCTCTCTCTCTCTCTCACATTCCCAATATCTCTCTCTCTCACACTCCAAATCTCTCTCTCTCACACTCCCAATCTCTCTCTCTCTCACACTCCCAATCCCTCTCTCTCTCACACTCCCAATATCTCTCTCTCTCACACTCCCAATCTCTCTCTCTCTCACACTCCCAATCTCTCTCTCTCTCACACTCCCAATCTCTCTCTCACTCACACACTCCCAATCTCTCTCTCTCTCACACTCCCAATCTCTCTCTCTCTCTCACACTCCCAATCTCTCTCTCTCTCACACTACCAATCTCTCTCTCTCACACTCCCAATCTCTCTCTCTCTCACACTCCCAATCTGTCTCTCTCTCACACTCCCAATCTCTCTCTCTCTCACACTCCCAATCACTCTCTCTCTCACAATCCCAATCTCTCTCTCTCAAAATCCCAATCTCTCTCTCTCTCACTCTCCCAATCTCTCTATCTCTCTCACTCCCAATCTCTCTCTCTCACACACTCCCAATCTCTCTCTCTCTCACTCTCCCAATCTCTCTCTCTCTCACACTCCCAATCTCTCTCTCACACTCCCAATCTCTCTCTCTCTCACACTCCCAATCTCTCTCTCTCACACACACTCCCAATCTCTCTCTCTCTCACTCTCCCAATCTCTCTCTCTCTCACTCTCCCAATCTCTCTCTCTCTCTCACACTCCCAATCTCTCTCTCTCACACTCCCAATCTCTCTCTCTCACACTCCCATTCTCTCTCTCTCTCACACTCCCAATCTCTCTCTCTCTCACACTCCCAGTCTCTCTCTCTCTCACACTCCCAATCTCTCTCTCTCTCTCACTCCCAGTCTCTCTCTCTCACTCACTCCCAGTCTCTCTCTCTCTCACACTCCCAATCTCTCTCTCTCTCACACTGCCAGTCTCTCTCTCTCTCACACTCCCAATCTCTCTCTCTTTCACAATCCCAATCTCTCTCTCTCTCTCACTCCCAGTATCTCTCTCTCACACTCCCAATCTCTCTCTCTCTCTCACTCCCAGTCTCTCTCTCTCACACTTCCAGTCTCTCTCGCTCAAACTCCAAATCTCTCTCTCTCTCTCTCACACTCCCAAACTCTCTCTCTGTCACACACGCAATCTCTCTCTCTCTCACACTCCCAATCTCTCTCTCTCTCGCACTCCCAGTCTCTCTCTCTCACACACTCCCAGTCTCTCTCTCTCACACTCCCAGTCTCTCTCTCTCACACTCCCAATCTCTCTATCTCTCTCACTCCCAATCTCTCTCTCTCTCACACTCCCAATCTCTCTCTCTCTCACACTCCCAATCTCTCTCTCTCTCACACTCCCAATCTCTCTCTCTCTCACACTCCCAATCTCTCTATCTCTCTCACTCCCAATCTCTCTCTCTCTCACACTCCCAATCTCTCTCTCTCTCACACTCCCAATCTCTCTCTCTCCCTCACACTCCCAATCTCTCTCAGTTCAGTTCAGTTCAAATGCTTTATTGGCATGAAAGTTTACAGAGAACCATATTGCCAAAGCTTACATAGCAAAAAGGTACAGTTTTCCAACATTCTGTAGGTGTCAATCGATTTGACATTTGTTGGGTATATACAATATTACTTTTAAACAATATTAATTTTAAACAGTCTTTCTACTTCATTTGGTACGTTCAATATTAATTTTAAACAGTCTTACTTTTAAACAGTCCTCAGGTTGTGACATGTTGTTACATATTTAGCCCCAAGGTATGGTCTGTCTCCTTCTCCTAGGACTAATCTCAATTTTGACAGATCATCCAATTCCTTGAAATCTGGGGTTGTTTGGCTTAGCTTGTTGAATAATATGTTTCTTGATGTGTTGAATTTTTCGCATTTTAGGAGGAAATGCATTTCTGTTTCAACCTCGCCAGCCAGACATTGATCGCATATTCTATTCTCTCTAGGCTGCCAGGATTTCTTGTATCTGCCTTTTTCAATTTCCAGTTGGTGGTCGCTTAGTCTGTACCTGGTGAGGGTCTGTCTCTGTTTTGTGTCTCTGATGGTCGTGAGGTAGTCTGCCAGTTTATATTCTCTTTTTAGGGCCCGGTAACATTCTAATCTGCTTTGGTTTTCGGTTATTTTGTTCCAATGTTCCAGGTAGGTTTCTTTGCATTGTTTAATGATTTGGTTCACTCGGATTGGTGTTTGGACGGCTGTGTTGGTCTGGGGCTGGTCAGGGTCCGGCTGAGTACTTAGTTTCAGTAGCAGCTGACTCAGGGGACTCTTTTCTGGGTTTAGCTCTTGGGTCTGAAAGGCTTTGAAATGAAGGGTGTCTGGGGAGCTAGATTTGAGGTGATTTAGGAAGTTTAGTGCTCGTTTTTGGATGTTTATTATCAGTGGGTATCTGCCTAGTTCGCTCTGCATGCATTTGTTGGCGTTTTTCTTTGGGTGCGAAGGATGCTTCGGCAGAATTCTGCATGTAGGGCTTCTATTGTGTGTTTTTCCCATTTAGTGTAGCTTTGGTGATTTAGCGGGCCCCATACTTCACTACCGTACAGTGCAATGGCAGGATTATGCTGTCAAAAATTTTGAGCCAGATTTTGATTGGGATTTGGATGTTGTAGAATTTTCTTTTTATTGCATATAGGGCTCTCTCTCACTCACACTCCCAATATCACTCTCTCTCACACTCCCAATCTCTCTATCTCTCTCACTCCCAATCTCTCTCTCTCTCACACTCCCAATCTCTCTCTCTCACTCTCCCAATCTCTCTCTCTCTCACACTCCCAATCTCTCTCTCACACTACCAGTCTCTCTCTCACACACTCCCAGTCTCTCACTCTCACACACTCCCAGTCTCTCTCTCACTCTCACACTCCCAAACTCTCTCTCTCTCTCACACTCCCAATCTCTCTCTGTCTCACACTCCCAATCTCTCTCTCTCTCACACTACCAATCCCTCCCGCTCTCACACTCCTAATCTCTCTCTCACTCTCACACTCCCAATCTCTCTCTCACACTCCCAGTCTCACTCTCACACACTCCCAATCTCTCTCTCTCACACTCCCAATCTCTCACTCTCTCACACTCCCAATCTCTCTCTCTCTCACACTCCCAATCTCTCTCTCTCTCACACTCGCAGTCTCTCTCTCTCACACACTCCCAATCTCTCTCTCTCACACTCCCAATTCTCTCTCTCTCACACTCCCAATCTCTCTCTCTCTCTCTCTCTCTCACACTCCCAATCTCTCCCTCTCTCACACTCCTAATCTCTCTCTCACTCTCACACTCCCAATCTCTCTCTCACACTCCCAGTCTCACTCTCACACACTCCCAATCTCTCTCTCTCACACTCCCAATCTCACTCTCTCACACTCCCAATCTCTCTCTCTCTCTCTCACTCCCAATCTCTCTCTCTCTCACACTCCCAATCTCTCTCTCTGACACTCCCAATCTCTCTCTCTGATACTCCCAATCTCTCTCTCTCTCTCACACTCCCAATCCCTCTCTCTAGCACTCCCAATCTCTCTCTCTCACACTCCCATTCTCTCTCTCTCTCACACTCCCAATCTCTCTCTCTCTCACACTCCCAATCACTCTCTCCCAATCTCTCTCTCTCACACTCCCAATCTCTCTCTCACTCACACACTCCCAATCTCTCTCTCTCTCACACTCCCAATCTCTCTCTCTCTCACACTCCCAATCTCCAATTCCAATTTCCAATTCAAATGCTTTATTGGCATGAAAGTTTACAGAGAACCATATTGCCAAAGCTTACATAGCAAAAAGGTACAGTTTTCCAACATTCTGTAGGTGTCAATCGATTTGACATTTGTTGGGTACATACAACATTACTTTTAAACAATATTAATTTTAAACAGTCTTTCTACTTCATTTGGTACGTTCAATATTAATTTTAAACAGTCTTAATTTTAAACAGTCCTCAGGTTGTGACATGTTGTTACATATTTGGCCCCAAGGTATGGTCTGTCTCCTTCTCCCAGGACTAATCTCAATTTTGACAGGTCATCCAATTCCTTGAAATCTGGGGTTGTTTGGCTTAGCTTGTTGAATAATATATTTCTTGATGTGTTGAATTTTTCGCATTTTAGGAGGAAATGCATTTCTGTTTCTCTCTCTGTCACACTCCCAATCTCTCTCTCTCTCACAATCCCAATCTCTCTCTCTCACAATCCCAATCTCTCTCTCTCTCACTCTCCCAATCTCTCTCTCTCACAATACCAATCTCTCTCTCTCACACTCCCAATCTCTCTCTCTCTCTCTCTCTCTCTCACACTCCCAATCTCTCTCTCTCACACTCCCAATCTCTCGCTCTCACACTCCCAATCTCTCTCTCTCTCACACTCCCAATCTCTCTCTCTCTCTCACACTCCCAATCTCTCTCTCTCTCTCACACACCCAATCTCTCTCTCTCTCACACCCCCAATCTCTCTCTCTCTCACACTCCCAATCTCTTTCTCTCACACACTCCCAATCTCTCTCTCTCTCACAATCCCAATCTCTCTCTTTCACACTCCCAGTCCCTCTCTCTCTCACACTCCCAATCTCTCTCTCTCTCACACTCCCAATCTCTCAGTCTCTCACACTCCCAATCTCTCTCTCTCTCACACTCCCAATCTCTCTCTCTCTCACACTCGCAGTCTCTCTCTCTCACACACTCCCAATCTCTCTCTCTCACACACCCAATTCTCTCTCTCTCACACTCCCAATCTCTCTCTCTCTCTCTCTCTCACACTCCCAATCTCTCCCTCTCTCACACTCCTAATCTCTCTCTCACTCTCACACTCCCAATCTCTCTCTCACACTCCCAGTCTCACTCTCACACACTCCCAATCTCTCTCTCTCACACTCCCAATCTCACTCTCTCACACTCCCAATCTCTCTCTCTCTCTCTCACTCCCAATCTCTCTCTCTCTCACACTCCCAATCTCTCTCTCTGACACTCCCAATCTCCCTCTCTCTCTCACACTCCCAATCTCTCTCTCTCTCACACTCCCAATCTCTCTCTCTCTCACACTCCCAATCTCTCTCTCTCTCTCACACACCCAATCTCTCTCTCTCTCACACCCCCAATCTCTCTCTCTCTCACACTCCCAATCTCTTTCTCTCACACACTCCCAATCTCTCTCTCTCTCACACTCCCAATCTCTCTCTCTCACACTCCCAGTCCCTCTCTCTCTCACACTCCCAATCTCTCTCTCTCTCACACTCCCAATCTCTCACTCTCTCACACTCCCAATCTCTCTCTCTCTCACACTCCCAATCTCTCTCTCTCTCACACTCGCAGTCTCTCTCTCTCACACACTCCCAATCTCTCTCTCTCACACTCCCAATTCTCTCTCTCTCACACTCCCAATCTCTCTCTCTCTCTCTCTCTCTCGCACTCCCAATATCTCTCTCTCTCACACTCCGAATCTCTCTCTCTCTCACACTCCCAATCTCTCTCTCTCTCACACTCCCAATCACTCTCTCCCAATCTCTCTCTCTCACACTCCCAATCTCTCTCTCACTCACACACTCCCAATCTCTCTCTCTCTCACACTCCCAATCTCTCTCTCTCTCACACTCCCAATCTCCAATTCCAATTTCCAATTCAAATGGTTTATTGGCATGAAAGTTTACAGAGAACCATATTGCCAAAGCTTACATAGCAAAAAGGTACAGTTTTCCAACATTCTGTAGGTGTCAATCGATTTGACATTTGTTGGGTACATACAACATTACTTTTAAACAATATTAATTTTAAACAGTCTTTCTACTTCATTTGGTACGTTCAATATTAATTTTAAACAGTCTTAATTTTAAACAGTCCTCAGGTTGTGACATGTTGTTACATATTTGGCCCCAAGGTATGGTCTGTCTCCTTTTCCCAGGACTAATCTCAATTTTGACAGGTCATCCAATTCCTTGAAATCTGGGGTTGTTTGGCTTAGCTTGTTGAATAATATATTTCTTGATGTGTTGAATTTTTCGCATTTTAGGAGGAAATGCATTTCTGTTTCTCTCTCTGTCACACTCCCAATCTCTCTCTCTCTCACAATCCCAATCTCTCTCTCTCACAATCCCAATCTCTCTCTCTCTCACTCTCCCAATCTCTCTCTCTCACAATCCCAATCTCTCTCTCTCACACTCCCAATCTCTCTCTCTCTCTCTCTCTCTCTCACACTCCCAATCTCTCTCTCTCACACTCCCAATCTCTCGCTCTCACACTCCCAATCTCTCTCTCTCTCACACTCCCAATCTCTCTCTCTCTCTCACACTCCCAATCTCTCTCTCTCTCTCACACACCCAATCTCTCTCTCTCTCACACCCCCAATCTCTCTCTCTCTCACACTCCCAATCTCTTTCTCTCACACACTCCCAATCTCTCTCTCTCTCACAATCCCAATCTCTCTCTTTCACACTCCCAGTCCCTCTCTCTCTCACACTCACAATCTCTCTCTCTCTCACACTCCCAATCTCTCAGTCTCTCACACTCCCAATCTCTCTCTATCTCACACTCCCAATCTCTCTCTCACACTCGCAGTCTCTCTCTCTCACACACTCCCAATCTCTCTCTCTCACACACCCAATTCTCTCTCTCTCACACTCCCAATCTCTCTCTCTCTCTCTCTCTCACACTCCCAATCTCTCCCTCTCTCACACTCCTAATCTCTCTCTCACTCTCACACTCCCAATCTCTCTCTCACACTCCCAGTCTCACTCTCACACACTCCCAATCTCTCTCTCTCACACTCCCAATCTCACTCTCTCACACTCCCAATCTCTCTCTCTCTCTCTCACTCCCAATCTCTCTCTCTCTCACACTCCCAATCTCTCTCACTGACACTCCCAATCTCTCTCTCTGATACTCCCAATCTCTCTCTCTCTCTCACACTCCCAATCTCTCTCTCTAACACTCCCAATCTCTCTCTCTCACACTCCCATTCTCTCTCTCTCTCACACTCCCAATCTCTCTCTCTCTCACACTCCCAGTCTCTCTCTCTCTCACACTCCCAATCTCTCTCTCTCTCTCGCTCCCAGTCAGTTCAGTTCAGTTCAGTTCAAATGCTTTATTGGCATGAAAGTTTACAGAGAACCATATTGCCAAAGCTTACATAGCAAAAAGGTACAGTTTTCCAACATTCTGTAGGTGTCAATCGATTTGACATTTGTTGGGTATATACAATATTACTTTTAAACAATATTAATTTTAAACAGTCTTTCTACTTCATTTGGTATGTTCAATATTAATTTTAAACAGTCTTACTTTTAAACAGTCCTCAGGTTGTGACATGTTGTTACATATTTAGCCCCAAGGTATGGTCTGTCTCCTTCTCCTAGGACTAATCTCAATTTTGACAGATCATCCAATTCCTTGAAATCTGGGGTTGTTTGGCTTAGCTTGTTGAATAATATGTTTCTTGATGTGTTGAATTTTTCGCATTTTAGGAGGAAATGCATTTCTGTTTCAACCTCGCCAGCCAGACATTGATCGCATATTCTATTCTCTCTAGGCTGCCAGGATTTCTTGTATCTGCCTTTTTCAATTTCCAGTTGGTGGTCGCTTAGTCTGTACCTGGTGAGGGTCTGTCTCTGTTTTGTGTCTCTGATGGTCGTGAGGTAGTCTGCCAGTTTATATTCTCTTTTTAGGGCCCGGTAACATTCTAATCTGCTTTGGCTTTCGGTTATTTTGTTCCAATGTTCCAGGTAGGTTTCTTTGCATTTTTTAATGATTTGGTTCACTCGGATTGGTGTTTGGACGGCTGTGTTGGTCTGGGGCTGGTCAGGGTCCGGCTGAGTACTTAGTTTCAGTAGCAGCTGACTCAGGGGACTCTTTTCTGGGTTTAGCTCTTGGGTCTGAAAGGCTTTGAAATGAAGGGTGTCTGGGGAGCTAGATTTGAGGTGATTTAGGAAGTTTAGTGCTCGCTTTTGGATGTTTATTATCAGTGGGTATCTGCCTAGTTCGGCTCTGCATGCATTTGTTGGCGTTTTTCTTTGGGTGCGAAGGATGCTTCGGCAGAATTCTGCATGTAGGGCTTCTATTGTGTGTTTTTCCCATTTAGTGTAGCTTTGGTGATTTAGCGGGCCCCATACTTCACTACCGTACAGTGCAATGGGCAGGATTATGCTGTCAAAAATTTTGAGCCAGATTTTGATTGGGATTTGGATGTTGTAGAATTTTCTTTTTATTGCATATAGGGCTCTTCGGGCTTTTTCTTTTAGTGCATTCACTGCTATGCTGAAGCTCCCTGATGCTGTAATAGTTAGACCAAGGTAGGTGTAGCTCATAGTGTGTCCTATAGTGGTATCACTGAGGGTAAACTGGTATTTGTTTTCCTGACATCTGGGTCTTTTCTGAAAAATCATGATATTGGTTTTCTTTAGATTTACTGTTAGAGCCCAATTTTGGCAGTATTTGTCGAGTAGGTCTAGTTGTTGCTGTAATCCCTGTTCTGTGGGAGACAGCAGAACCAGGTCGTCCGCATAGAACAGGGACTTCACTTCTCCATCCAGGAGACGGAGACCTGGTGACTCGCTTTGCTCCAGCATGTCTGCTAATTCATTTATGTATATGTTGAACAGGGTCGGGCTCTCTCTCTCTCTTTCACTCCCAGTCTCTCTCTCTCTCACACTCCCAATCTCTCTCTCTCTCACACTTCCAATCTCACTCTCTCACACTCCCAATCTCTCTCTCTCTCTCACTCCCAATCTCTCTCTCCCTCACACTCGCAATCTCTCTCTCTGACACTCCCAATCTCTCTCTCTGATACTCCCAATCTCTCTCTCTCTCTCACACTCCCAATCTCTCTCTCTCACACTCCCAATCTCTCTATCTCACACTCCCATTCTCTCTCTCTCTCACACTCCCAATCTCTCTCTCTCTCACACTCCCAGTCCCTCTCTCTCTCACACTCCCAATCTCTCTCTCTCTCGCACTCCCAGCCTCTCAGTTCAGTTCAGTTCAGTTCAAATGCTTTATTGGCATGAAAGTTTACAGAGAACCATATTGCCAAAGCTTACATAGCAAAAAGGTACAGTTTTCCAACATTCTGTCGGTGTCAATCGATTTGACATTTGTTGGGTATATACAATATTACTTTTAAACAATATTAATTTTAAACAGTCTTTCTACTTCATTTGGTACGTTCAATATTAATTTTAAACAGTCTTACTTTTAAACAGTCCTCAGGTTGTGACATGTTGTTACATATTTAGCCCCAAGGTATGGTCTGTCTCCTTCTCCTAGGACTAATCTCAATTTTGACAGATCATCCAATTCCTTGAAATCTGGGGTTGTTTGGCTTAGCTTGTTGAATAATATGTTTCTTGATGTGTTGAATTTTTCGCATTTTAGGAGGAAATGCATTTCTGTTTCAACCTCGCCAGCCAGACATTGATCGCATATTCTATTCTCTCTAGGCTGCCAGGATTTCTTGTATCTGCCTTTTTCAATTTCCAGTTGGTGGTCGCTTAGTCTGTACCTGGTGAGGGTCTGTCTCTGTTTTGTGTCTCTGATGGTCGTGAGGTAGTCTGCCAGTTTATATTCTCTTTTTAGGGCCCGGTAACATTCTAATCTGCTTTGGCTTTCGGTTATTTTGTTCCAATGTTCCAGGTAGGTTTCTTTGCATTTTTTAATGATTTGGTTCACTCGGATTGGTGTTTGGACGGCTGTGTTGGTCTGGGGCTGGTCAGGGTCCGGCTGAGTATTTAGTTTCAGTAGCAGCTGACTCAGGGGACTCTTTTCTGGGTTTAGCTCTTGGGTCTGAAAGGCTTTGAAATGAAGGGTGTCTGGGGAGCTAGATTTGAGGTGATTTAGGAAGTTTAGTGCTCGTTTTTGGATGTTTATTATCAGTGGGTATCTGCCTAGTTCGGCTCTGCATGCATTTGTTGGCGTTTTTCTTTGGGTGCGAAGGATGCTTCGGCAGAATTCTGCATGTAGGGCTTCTATTGTGTGTTTTTCCCATTTAGTGTAGCTTTGGTGATTTAGCGGGCCCCATACTTCACTACCGTACAGTGCAATGGGCAGGATTATGCTGTCAAAAATTTTGAGCCAGATTTTGATTGGGATTTGGATGTTGTAGAATTTTCTTTTTATTGCATATAGGGCTCTTCGGGCTTTTTCTTTTAGTGCATTCACTGCTATGCTGAAGCTCCCTGATGCTGTAATAGTTAGACCAAGGTAGGTGTAGCTCATAGTGTGTCCTATAGTGGTATCACTGAGGGTAAACTGGTATTTGTTTTCCTGACATCTGGGTCTTTTCTGAAAAATCATGATGTTGGTTTTCTTTAGATTTACTGTTAGAGCCCAATTTTGGCAGTATTTGTCGAGTAGGTCTAGTTGTTGCTGTAATCCCTGTTCTGTGGGAGACAGCAGAACCAGGTCATCCGCATAGAACAGGGACTTCACTTCTCCATCCAGGGGACTCGTTTTGCTCCAGCATGTCTGCTAATTCATTTATGTATATGTTGAACAGGGTCGGGCTCAAATTGCAGCCCTGCCGGACGCCTCTTCTCTGGGTGAAGAAATCGGTGCGTTTGTCTCCAATTTTGACCCCGCATTTGTTTTTCAGATACATTGATTTAATAAGGTCATAGACTTTGCCCCCTATTCCACACTGAAGAAGTTTATAATAGAGCCCTTCGTGCCATATAGAGTCAAAGGCTTTCTTGAAGTCGATGAAACAGGCGAATATTTTCCCATTTTTTGTTTGGTGTTTATGTTTTTCAATGAGGGTGTGAAGGGTATAGATATGGTCGGCGGTGCGGTGTTTTGGAAGAAAGCCTATTTGGTTTTTTCTGAGGATATTATGTTTGTTAAGAAAATCAAGTAATCTACTATTTAGAATACTGCAGAATAACTTCCCTAGACAACTGTTGACACAGATGCCGCGGTAGTTATTTGGGTCTGATTTGTTTCCACTTTTATATATGGGGGAGACTAGTCCTTGGCACCAGATATCGGGAAAACAGCCTGAGCGTAATATGATGTTGAATAGTTTGAGTATCGCACCCTGCATCTCCATATTGCTGAACTTTAGCATTTCATTTTTGATGTTGTCTGGGCCACAGGCTTTCTTTAGGTGGAGAGATTTTGTTTTTGTGGCCAGTTCTTTCCATGTGATTGGGGAGTCTAGAGGGTTTTGGTTGTCTTTAATTGTTGCTTCTAATGTGTGGAGTTTTTCTGTGACCTGATGTTGACTTGGGTTTGTTTTGTTTATTGGGATGTCTTTGTAGAGGTTTTCAAAATGTGTTCTCCAGATGTCGCCATCTTGGATTGGTAATGCTTGCAATTGTGTTGTACTCAGGTTATTCCACATTTCCCAGAATTGTTTTGGATTGGTGGAGTTTTCAATTTCTTCGAGTATTTTGTGGGTATAGTTTTGTGTTTTGTTCCTAATGGTGTGTTTATATCTTTTGAGGGTTTCATTGTATCTAGTACGTAGGTCCGGATTGTTTGGTTGCCGATGCTTTTGGTTTGATATTTTTCTCAGGTCTTTTCTGGCATTTTTGCATTCGTGGTCAAACCATTTCATATTTTTATTTTGTCTTTTGTGATGCTTCCTCTTCTGTTTCACGAGGTCGGCTTTTACAGCTGCCTCATGGAAGATCATATTTATATCCTCTATGGCCGTGTTTACACCATCTCTGGTGATCTCATATAGATTTTCTTTAAATTTTGAAATTTTACTTGTGAGATCAGGTGAATTTAGTGCTGTGATGAATTTATCTCCACTGTCTGGGGCCCATCTGTATGTCTGGTTTATTTTATGTAGCTTACTGTGTTCCTTTTTTGTGTCTCTCTCTCTCACTCCCAATCTCTCTCTCACTCACACACTCCCAATTTCTCTCTCTCACACTCCCAGTCTCTCTCTCTCACACACTCCCAGTCTCTCTCTCTCACACACACCCAGCCTCTCTCTCTCTCACACTCCCAATCTCTCTCTCTCTCTCACTCCCAATCTCTCTCTCTCACAGTCCCAATCTATCTCTCTCTCACACTACCAATCTCTCTCACTCTCACACTCCTAATCTCTCTCTCTCACTCCCAGCCTCTCTCTCTCTCTCACTCCCAGTCTCTCTCTCTCTCTCACTCCCAGTCTCTGTCTCTCTCACACTCCCAATCTCAATCTCTCTCACACTTCCAATCTCTCTCTCTCTCACTCCCAGTCTCTCTCTCTCACACTCCCAATCTCTCTCTCTCACACACTCCCAATCTCTCTCTCTGACACTCCCAATCTCTCTCTCTTTCTCACACTTCCAATCTGTCTCTCTGACACTCCCAATCTCTCTCTCTCTCTCACACTCCCAATCTCTCTCTCTCTCTCTCACTCCCAATCTCTCTCTCTCTCTCACTCCCAATCTCTCTCTCTCTCACACTCCCAATCTCTCTCTCTCACTCCCTGTCTCTCTCTCTCTCTCACTCCCAGTCTCTCTCTCTCTCTCACTCTCAGTCTCTCTCTCTCTGACACTCCAAATCTCTCTCTCTCTCTCTCACTCCCAATCTCTCTCTCTCACACACCCAATTCTCTCTCTCTCACACTCCCAATCTCTCTCTCTCTCTCTCTCTCACACTCCCAATCTCTCCCTCTCTCACACTCCTAATCTCTCTCTCACTCTCACACTCCCAATCTCTCTCTCACACTCCCAGTCTCACTCTCACACACTCCCAATCTCTCTCTCTCACACTCCCAATCTCACTCTCTCACACTCCCAATCTCTCTCTCTCTCTCTCACTCCCAATCTCTCTCTCTCTCACACTCCCAATCTCTCTCACTGACACTCCCAATCTCTCTCTCTGATACTCCCAATCTCTCTCTCTCTCTCACACTCCCAATCTCTCTCTCTAACACTCCCAATCTCTCTCTCTCACACTCCCATTCTCTCTCTCTCTCACACTCCCAATCTCTCTCTCTCTCACACTCCCAGTCTCTCTCTCTCTCACACTCCCAATCTCTCTCTCTCTCTCGCTCCCAGTCAGTTCAGTTCAGTTCAGTTCAAATGCTTTATTGGCATGAAAGTTTACAGAGAACCATATTGCCAAAGCTTACATAGCAAAAAGGTACAGTTTTCCAACATTCTGTAGGTGTCAATCGATTTGACATTTGTTGGGTATATACAATATTACTTTTAAACAATATTAATTTTAAACAGTCTTTCTACTTCATTTGGTATGTTCAATATTAATTTTAAACAGTCTTACTTTTAAACAGTCCTCAGGTTGTGACATGTTGTTACATATTTAGCCCCAAGGTATGGTCTGTCTCCTTCTCCTAGGACTAATCTCAATTTTGACAGATCATCCAATTCCTTGAAATCTGGGGTTGTTTGGCTTAGCTTGTTGAATAATATGTTTCTTGATGTGTTGAATTTTTCGCATTTTAGGAGGAAATGCATTTCTGTTTCAACCTCGCCAGCCAGACATTGATCGCATATTCTATTCTCTCTAGGCTGCCAGGATTTCTTGTATCTGCCTTTTTCAATTTCCAGTTGGTGGTCGCTTAGTCTGTACCTGGTGAGGGTCTGTCTCTGTTTTGTGTCTCTGATGGTCGTGAGGTAGTCTGCCAGTTTATATTCTCTTTTTAGGGCCCGGTAACATTCTAATCTGCTTTGGCTTTCGGTTATTTTGTTCCAATGTTCCAGGTAGGTTTCTTTGCATTTTTTAATGATTTGGTTCACTCGGATTGGTGTTTGGACGGCTGTGTTGGTCTGGGGCTGGTCAGGGTCCGGCTGAGTACTTAGTTTCAGTAGCAGCTGACTCAGGGGACTCTTTTCTGGGTTTAGCTCTTGGGTCTGAAAGGCTTTGAAATGAAGGGTGTCTGGGGAGCTAGATTTGAGGTGATTTAGGAAGTTTAGTGCTCGCTTTTGGATGTTTATTATCAGTGGGTATCTGCCTAGTTCGGCTCTGCATGCATTTGTTGGCGTTTTTCTTTGGGTGCGAAGGATGCTTCGGCAGAATTCTGCATGTAGGGCTTCTATTGTGTGTTTTTCCCATTTAGTGTAGCTTTGGTGATTTAGCGGGCCCCATACTTCACTACCGTACAGTGCAATGGGCAGGATTATGCTGTCAAAAATTTTGAGCCAGATTTTGATTGGGATTTGGATGTTGTAGAATTTTCTTTTTATTGCATATAGGGCTCTTCGGGCTTTTTCTTTTAGTGCATTCACAGCTATGCTGAAGCTCCCTGATGCTGTAATAGTTAGACCAAGGTAGGTGTAGCTCATAGTGTGTCCTATAGTGGTATCACTGAGGGTAAACTGGTATTTGTTTTCCTGACATCTGGGTCTTTTCTGAAAAATCATGATGTTGGTTTTCTTTAGATTTACTGTTAGAGCCCAATTTTGGCAGTATTTGTCGAGTAGGTCTAGTTGTTGCTGTAATCCCTGTTCTGTGGGAGACAGCAGAACCAGGTCGTCCGCATAGAACAGGGACTTCACTTCTCCATCCAGGAGACGGAGACCTGGTGTCTCGCTTTGCTCCAGCATGTCTGCTAATTCATTTATGTATATGTTGAACAGGGTCGGGCTCTCTCTCTCTCTCTCACTCCCAGTCTCTCTCTCTCTCACACTCCCAATCTCTCTCTCTCTCACACTTCCAATCTCACTCTCTCACACTCCCAATCTCTCTCTCTCTCTCACTTCCAATCTCTCTCTCCCTCACACTCGCAATCTCTCTCTCTGACACTCCCAATCTCTCTCTCTGATACTCCCAATCTCTCTCTCTCTCTCACACTCCCAATCTCTCTCTCTCACACTCCCAATCTCTCTATCTCACACTCCCATTCTCTCTCTCTCTCACACTCCCAATCTCTCTCTCTCTCACACTCCCAGTCCCTCTCTCTCTCACACTCCCAATCTCTCTCTCTCTCGCACTCCCAGTCTCTCAGTTCAGTTCAGTTCAGTTCAAATGCTTTATTGGCATGAAAGTTTACAGAGAACCATATTGCCAAAGCTTACATAGCAAAAAGGTACAGTTTTCCAACATTCTGTCGGTGTCAATCGATTTGACATTTGTTGGGTATATACAATATTACTTTTAAACAATATTAATTTTAAACAGTCTTTCTACTTCATTTGGTACGTTCAATATTAATTTTAAACAGTCTTACTTTTAAACAGTCCTCAGGTTGTGACATGTTGTTACATATTTAGCCCCAAGGTATGGTCTGTCTCCTTCTCCTAGGACTAATCTCAATTTTGACAGATCATCCAATTCCTTGAAATCTGGGGTTGTTTGGCTTAGCTTGTTGAATAATATGTTTCTTGATGTGTTGAATTTTTCGCATTTTAGGAGGAAATGCATTTCTGTTTCAACCTCGCCAGCCAGACATTGATCGCATATTCTATTCTCTCTAGGCTGCCAGGATTTCTTGTATCTGCCTTTTTCAATTTCCAGTTGGTGGTCGCTTAGTCTGTACCTGGTGAGGGTCTGTCTCTGTTTTGTGTCTCTGATGGTCGTGAGGTAGTCTGCCAGTTTATATTCTCTTTTTAGGGCCCGGTAACATTCTAATCTGCTTTGGCTTTCGGTTATTTTGTTCCAATGTTCCAGGTAGGTTTCTTTGCATTTTTTAATGATTTGGTTCACTCGGATTGGTGTTTGGACGGCTGTGTTGGTCTGGGGCTGGTCAGGGTCCGGCTGAGTATTTAGTTTCAGTAGCAGCTGACTCAGGGGACTCTTTTCTGGGTTTAGCTCTTGGGTCTGAAAGGCTTTGAAATGAAGGGTGTCTGGGGAGCTAGATTTGAGGTGATTTAGGAAGTTTAGTGCTCGTTTTTGGATGTTTATTATCAGTGGGTATCTGCCTAGTTCGGCTCTGCATGCATTTGTTGGCGTTTTTCTTTGGGTGCGAAGGATGCTTCGGCAGAATTCTGCATGTAGGGCTTCTATTGTGTGTTTTTCCCATTTAGTGTAGCTTTGGTGATTTAGCGGGCCCCATACTTCACTACCGTACAGTGCAATGGGCAGGATTATGCTGTCAAAAATTTTGAGCCAGATTTTGATTGGGATTTGGATGTTGTAGAATTTTCTTTTTATTGCATATAGGGCTCTTCGGGCTTTTTCTTTTAGTGCATTCACTGCTATGCTGAAGCTCCCTGATGCTGTAATAGTTAGACCAAGGTAGGTGTAGCTCATAGTGTGTCCTATAGTGGTATCACTGAGGGTAAACTGGTATTTGTTTTCCTGACATCTGGGTCTTTTCTGAAAAATCATGATGTTGGTTTTCTTTAGATTTACTGTTAGAGCCCAATTTTGGCAGTATTTGTCGAGTAGGTCTAGTTGTTGCTGTAATCCCTGTTCTGTGGGAGACAGCAGAACCAGGTCGTCCGCATAGAACAGGGACTTTACTTCTCCATCCAGGAGACGGAGACCTGGTGACTCGCTTTGCTCCAGCATGTCTGCTAATTCATTTATGTATATGTTGAACAGGGTCGGGCTCAAATTGCAGCCCTGCCGGACGCCTCTTCTCTGGGTGAAGAAATCGGTGCGTTTGTCTCCAATTTTGACCCCGCATTTGTTTTTCAGATACATTGATTTAATAAGGTCATAGACTTTGCCCCCTATTCCACACTGAAGAAGTTTATAATAGAGCCCTTCGTGCCATATAGAGTCAAAGGCTTTCTTGAAGTCGATGAAACAGGCGAATATTTTCCCATTTTTTGTTTGGTGTATATGTTTTTCAATGAGGGTGTGAAGGGTATAGATATGGTCGGCGGTGCGGTGTTTTGGAAGAAAGCCTATTTGGTTTTTTCTGAGGATATTATGTTTGTTAAGAAAATCAAGTAATCTACTATTTAGAATACTGCAGAATAACTTCCCTAGACAACTGTTGACACAGATGCCGCGGTAGTTATTTGGGTCTGATTTGTTTCCGCTTTTATATATGGGGGAGATTAGTCCTTGGCACCAGATATCGGGAAAACAGCCTGAGCGTAATATGATGTTGAATAGTTTGAGTATCGCACCCTGCATCTCCATATTGCTGAACTTTAGCATTTCATTTTTGATGTTGTCTGGGCCACAGGCTTTCTTTAGGTGGAGAGATTTTGTTTTTGTGGCCAGTTCTTTCCATGTGATTGGGGAGTCTAGAGGGTTTTGGTTGTCTTTAATTGTTGCTTCTAATGTGTGGAGTTTTTCTGTGACCTGATGTTGACTTGGGTTTGTTTTGTTTTTTGGGATGTCTTTGTAGAGGTTTTCAAAATGTGTTCTCCAGATGTCGCCATCTTGGATTGGTAATGCTTGCAATTGTGTTGTACTCAGGTTATTCCACATTTCCCAGAATTGTTTTGGATTGGTGGAGTTTTCAATTTCTTCGAGTATTTTGTGGGTATAGTTTTGTGTTTTGTTCCTAATGGTGTGTTTATATCTTTTGAGGGTTTCATTGTATCTAGTACGTAGGCCCGGATTGTTTGGTTGCCGATGCTTTTGGTTTGATATTTTTCTCAGGTCTTTTCTGGCATTTTTGCATTCGTGGTCAAACCATTTCATATTTTTATTTTGTCTTTTGTGATGCTTCCTCTTCTGTTTCACGAGGTCGGCTTTTACAGCTGCCTCATGGAAGATCATATTTATATCCTCTATGGCCGTGTTTACACCATCTCTGGTGATCTCATATAGATTTTCTTTAAATTTTGAAATTTTACTTGTGAGATCAGGTGAATTTAGTGCTGTGATGAATTTATCTCCACTGTCTGGGGCCCATCTGTATGTCTGGTTTATTTTATGTAGCTTACTGTGTTCCTTTTTTGTGTCTGTAGTTTGGGCAGAAAGTTTAAGGTACACATTTATTTGGTTATGGTCTGAGAGGGGGGATTGCTGCCTGACAGTGAATGCGTTGATATCGCAGGGGTCCAGGTCAGTGATTGTATAGTCCACCACACTAGACCCAAGAGTTGAGGAGTATGTGAGTCTCCCTAGGGAGTCCCCTCTGAACCTACCATTAACTATGTACAGGCCTAAGGCTCGGCAGAGTTGCACTACCTCCCTACCGCTTTTATTTATTTCACGATCAAGGTTGTTCCGATTTGCGATGGCTGGTGTGACATCTAAAGGGGTCTGGCCAAACACATGGTTGTTTCCCTGTGGGTCTATGAAGTCAGGTTCACAACCGGTCCTTGCATTTAGATCCCCACATATTATCACCTTTCCTTGGGCTTGGAAATGGCTGATTTCCATGTGGAGAGTATCAAATAACTCCTCTTCGAAATATGGCGAATCTATTGGAGGTATGTAGATCGCACATAAGTAAACATCTTTTTTTGCTATTCCTATATTTTTATCTAGTTTTAGCCATACGTGTGATTTCCCCTGTTTTACCGGTGAGATGTGTTTGTCCAGTTCTCCCTTATACCACACCAATATTCCCCCGGAGGTTCTGCCCTTGCGTGTTTTAGTGTTCTTTACTGAGGGCACAATGATTTCATGGTACATTGGAGGACAGTGGGTCGGCATGTCCTTTTGGCACCATGTTTCTGTTAACACAATTATATCAATGTCTTTTATAGCTTTTAGGAATTCAGGGTCTGTACTCTTCATCCCAAAAGTTGAGGAGCGGAGGCCCTGGATATTCCAGCAGCTTATGTGGAAAGAACGCATTTATATAGTTCAATAAAACGAAATAAAATGGACCTATTTTGTGGGATGAGTGTGGAAACACTATTTTCTATAATGCTAAGTGATGATTTAGTATAAATTTCATGAGGCATGCACATATATCTATCTAGTAATAGTAATAATACTGATAAGATAACAATAATGATAATGATAAATAACAATATTAATAATTTCTCCGGCTTTCTATCAGGCTGTTCAGCAACGTCATGATCTTTCTCAGTTCTTGGTCTACAGTCTGTGGTCTAGAGGGGGGTCTTGGGTCAGGTATAAAAGCACGGTTCTGTTGTCGGTTTTGTAAAGGGGGGTGGGGGACATTGGTGGTCCTGTTTGGGCTCCCAATGGTAGGGGGGGTGGGAGGGCTGCGTCTTTTGGCAGTGTTTATGAGGTTTCTTGCGAAGACCCACATCCGCTGTTTGAGTAGATGTATTTCGTCATAGAGGTCCCTTGTGTTGATGTTTGGATGATGGGCCAGGGAGACGTTGGGGAGGACAGAACATCTCGTGTCGATCTCCCTGTTGGTGTTGTGGATTATATAGGCTGGGGTGTCCTTTCTGGGCAGTAGTGTGGAGATCACGATCCGCGCCTCGGGGAATTCCCTGCTGGCCTTTTCTGCCATCCTGCTCACCGCCCAAGCCGTGCCTTCCTGTAGGGTGCGTAGGTCGTTCGTGCCTGTGTGGATCACAATCCATTTGGGGCTTCCAAGGGATTCTTTGTTCAGGATCTTCATTGCTTGGCCTGTGTTGCTGCACCATTTTTTCAGGACTTGATGGTCTGGGAACAGCCTCTGGGGGTCCAGAAACTTTCCGTTGGAGTCGGTCAGCAGGACCGCCTGAGGGGCTGGTTTTTCAGACTGGGTAACAATAGTCTGGGTAGGACTCGCCTGGTGGCTGGTTGTTGGCTGGGTTTCTGGGATATGTTGTGTGGCAGGAGCGGGGTTTGGGGCTTTCGGTGTGTCCTCGTTTGGGGGGGTATCTGTCGGTTTTTGTGTTCCTGTGTGTGAGGACTGGGTAGCAGTAGTCTGGGCATGACTCGACTGAGGGCTGGTTGGAGCGGGGTTTGTGGCTTTCGGTGTGTCTTCGTGTGGGGTGGCATCCGGCGGGTTCTGTGTCCTTGTGTGTGTTGTTTTTGTGTCCTCAGGTTTTTGGACCTTAAGAGGTTTGTGTTGCCTTTCTACGGTCTCCTTCATTTTGTTTAGTTGAGTACGGAGTTCTTTGATCTCATTTCTTTGCTCCTCTATGGTCTTTCTCAGCTTGTGGATGGTGGACTCGTGTTCCGTTTTTAGCTGTTTGAATTCCTCCTTCAAATTCTTGGCCAGTGTTTCTCTGTATTCGTTGAAATCAAGTTCTAGTTTGGCCAGATTCTCTTTCATCATTTTGTTTTCGTTGAGAGGTGTGGGGGGGGGTGGAGATGTACAGGGAGGTGTTTTCCTCTGCTGGTCTCTCTTCTTCTTCCTCCACTTGGCTCTCCTCATCCTCTGTTCGACTCTCTTTTGCTTCCTGTCCATTGGTCCTCTTTGTGTCTGCCTTAGTTTTCAACTGGGGGAATTCCTTTTCGAAGGTGTCCAGATTTTCCACATTCCCCTGTATCATGATCTTTCTATTTTTGTTGTAGTAGCTTATGGTTAGCAGGGGGTCATCTTTATCTAGGTTTCCATCTTTACATATTTTCAGTCTGCCTCCACTGCCAATACCTTCACTGGAGACGTATGTGTAGTGTTTTTGTAAAGTCTCCTTCCAGGAGGTGACGTATTCGGTGTAGAATATGAGGTTGTTCTTCAGCTTAGTCCCTTTGTGTGTGGTATAGTCCACGTAGAGGATTTCTGGGTTATTTTTTAGTGTTGTGTACTTGTATTTTTCCTTTGCTTTATTTTTTGTGCATTGCTCAGGATATATCATTTCCCTGCTCATTGTAGTCGTTTGTTTTTTGTCTCAGATAGATAACTTTTTTGTTCTCTTTTTTGTGTCGTGTTCCACCTTAGCCCACTTTTAGGTCCAAAATTGGGAGTTTTTCAGGGGTTCATCTTTGATATAGCTGCTCTTAAAGGTTTATCTTTCTCTTTTTCTCACAGGCTCTTGGTTCGGGTAGTTTATCGTTTCTCTCGGGTTTCTATTCCTTTTCCTCGCGGGTTTGTTGTTCTTTTTTCAGGTTTTTTTTTTTTCCGGCTAAATTTAAATAAAATTAAACTTTTTCCGAACTAACTTTAACTAAAATGAAACTTAGGTAGAGTTAGGTAAAACTTATTTCTCCGGCTTTTTCTCTCCAGCTGGTGTTTCCTCTCCTCTCTCTCTAGGTGCAGTTACCTCTCTTTGCTCCTTTTCTCCTTTCAGCCGTTTCCCTTCGTTCAAATTTCGCGCTCTCAGCTCCCAACGCTCTCTCCGGGCTTCTGCCCTGGCCCCAGCCCCTCGGCTCGGCTGTGCTGTCCCGGCCCGGTGTTTGTCCGAGTTTCTCCGACCCCGGAGTTTCTCGGGTTTCAGGCCCCGGGCTTGCTCGCTCTCCAGGCCCGACCCGATCCGGCACCCCTACCTCTCCACTCGCCTCTTTGACTGGCTCGGGCCGCTCCTCCCGGTCTGGGTCTTCTCCTGTTGCTGCTCGCTCTCCTTCTCTCCGGTGCCTCGCTCGGCCCGGTTCCTCGGGCCTTTCTCCGGCTTCAGGCTCCGTGCTCCGGTTGCTGCTCGGGCTCTGCTCTCTCTCTCTCCCTGTTTTGGAGTTCTCTCTCTCTGTTCCCGGTTTCTCTCTCTCTGTTCCCGGGTTTTCCTGCGCTGTTCTGGCTCCGATCCCCCGGCCGCTGTTTTGCTTTGAACTCCCAATCTCTCTCTCTCTCTCACTCCCAGTCTCTCTCTCTCTCACACTCCCAATCTCTCTCTCTCTCACACTCCCAGTCTCTCTCTCTCTCACACTCCCAATCTCTCTCTCTCTCTCTCACTCCCAATCTCTCACTCTCACCCACTCCCAATCTCTCTCTCTGACACTCCCAATCTCTCTCTCTCTCACACTCCCAATCTCTCTCTCTGACACTCCCAATCTCTCTCTCTCTCTCACACTCCCAATCTCTCTCTCTCACACTCCCAATCTCTCTCTCACGCTCCCAATCTCTCTCTCTCTCACACTCCCAATCTCTCTCTCTCTCACACTCCCAATCTCTCTCTCTCTGTCACACTCACAATCTCTCTCTCCCTCACACACCCAATCTCTCTCTCTCTCACACTCCCAATCTCTCTCGCTCACACACTCCCAATCTCTCTCTCTCTCACACTCCCAATCTCTCTCTCTCACACTCCCAGTCCCTCTCTCTCTCACACTCCCAATCTCTCTTACTCTCACACTCCCAATCTCTCACTCTCTCACACTCCCAATCTCTCTCTCTCTCACACTCCCAATCTCTCTCTCTCTCACACTCGCAGTCTCTCTCTCTCACACACTCCCAATCTCTCTCTCTCTCACACTCCCAATTCTTTCTCTCTCACACTCGCAATCTCTCTCTCTCTCTCTCTCTCTCACACTCCCAATATCTCTCTCTCTCACACTCCAAATCTCTCTCTCTCACACTCCCAATCTCTCTCTCTCTCACACTCCCAATCCCTCTCTCTCTCACACTCCCAATATCTCTCTCTCTCACACTCCCAATCTCTCTCTCTCTCACACTCCCAATCTCTCTCTCTCTCACACTCCCAATCTCTCTCTCTCTCACACACTCCCAATCTATCTCTCACTCACACACTCCCAATCTCTCTCTCTCTCACACTCCCAATCTCTCTCTCTCTCTCACACTCCCAATCTCTCTCTCTCTCACACTCCCAATCTCTCTCTCTCTCTCACACTCCCAATCTCTCTCTCTCTCACACTCCGAATCTCTCTCTCTCTCACACTCCCAATCTCTCTCTCTCTCACACTCCCAATCACTCTCTCTCTCACAATCCCAATCTCTCTCTCTCAAAATCCCAATCTCTCTCTCTCTCACTCTCCCAATCTCTCTATCTCTCTCACTCCCAATCTCTCTCTCTCACACACTCCCAATCTCTCTCTCTCTCACTCTCCCAATCTCTCTCTCTCTCACACTCCCAATCTCTCTCTCACACGACCAGTCTCTCTCTCACACACTCCCAGTCTCTCACTCTCACACACTCCCAGTCTCTCTCTCACTCTCACACTCCCAATCTCTCTCTCTCTCTCACACTCCCAATCTCTCTCTGTCTCACACTCCCAATCTCTCTCTCTCTCACACTACCAATCTCTCCCGCTCTCACACTCCTAATCTCTCTCTCACTCTCACACTCCCAATCTCTCTCTCACACTCCCAGTCTCACTCTCACACACTCCCAATCTCTCTCTCTCACACTCCCAATCTCACTCTCTCACACTCCCAATCCCTCTCTCTCTCTCTCACTCCCAATCTCTCTCTCTCTCACACTCCCAATCTCTCTCTCCGACACTCCCAATCTCTCTCTCTGATACTCCCAATCTCTCTCTCTCTCTCACACTCCCAATCTCTCTCTCTCACACTCCCAATCTCTCTCTCTCACACTCCCATTCTCTCTCTCTCACACACTCCCAATCTCTCTCTCTCTCACATTCCCTGTCTCTCTCTCTCTCACACTCCCAATCTCTCTCTCTCTCTCACTCCCAGTCTCTCTCTCTCTCTCACTCCCAGTCTCTCTCTCTCTCACACTCCCAATCTCTCTCTCCCTCACACTGCCAGTCTCTCTCTCTCTCACACTCCCAATCTCTCTCTCTCTCACACTCCCAATCTCTCTCTCTCTCTCACTCCCAGTATCTCTCTCTCACACTCCCAATCTCTCTCTCTCTCTCACTCCCAGTCTCTCTCTCTCACACTTCCAGTCTCTCTCGCTCAAACTCCAAATCTCTCTCTCTGCCTCTCACACTCCCAAACTCTCTCTCTGTCACACACGCAATCTCTCTCTCTCTCACACTCCCAATCTCTCTCTCTCTCGCACTCCCAGTCTCTCTCTTTCACACACTCCCAGTCTCTCTCTCTCACACTCCCAGTCTCTCTCTCTCACACTCCCAATCTCTCTCTCTCTCACACTCCCAATCTCTCTCTCTCTCACACTCCCAATCTCTCTCTCTCACACTCCCAATCTCTCTCTCTCACTCACACTCCCAATATCACTCTCTCTCACACTCCCAATCTCTCTATCTCTCTCACTCCCAATCTCTCTCTCTCACACACACCCAATCTCTCTCTCTCTCACTCTCCCAATCTCTCTCTCTCTCACACTCCCAGTCCAATTCCAATTAAAATTCCAATTAAAATGCTTTATTGGCATGAAAGTTTACAGAGAACCATATTGCCAAAGCTTACATAGCAAAAAGGTACAGTTTTCCAACATTCTGTAGGTGTCAATCGATTTGACATTTGTTGGGTACATACAATATTACTTTTAAACAATATTAATTTTAAACAGTCTTTGTACTTCATTTGGTACGTTCAATATTAATTTTAAACAGTCCTCAGGTTGTGACATGTTGTTACATATTTGGCCCCAAGGTATGGTCTGTCTCCTTCTCCTAGGACTAATCTCAATTTTGACAGATCATCCAATTCCTTGAAATCTGGGGTTGTTTGGCTTAGCTTGTTGAATAATATGTTTCTTGATGTGTTGAATTTTTCGCATTTTAGGAGGAAATGCATTTCTGTTTCAACCTCGCCAGCCAGACATTGATCGCATATTCTATTCTCTCTAGGCTGCCAGGATTTCTTGTATCTGCCTTTTTCAATTTCCAGTTGGTGGTCGCTTAGTCTGTACCTGGTGAGGGTCTGTCTCTGTTTTGTGTCTCTGATGGTCGTGAGGTAGTCTGCCAGTTTATATTCTCTTTTTAGGGCCCGGTAACATTCTAATCTGCTTTGGCTTTCGGTTATTTTGTTCCAATGTTCCAGGTAGGTTTCTTTGCATTTTTTAATGATTTGGTTCACTCGGATTGGTGTTTGGGCGGCTGTGTTGGTCTGGGGCTGGTCAGGGTCCGGCTGAGTACTTAGTTTCCGTAGCAGCTGACTCAGGGGACTCTTTTCTGGGTTTAGCTCTTGGGTCTGAAAGGCTTTGAAATGAAGGGTGTCTGGGGAGCTAGATTTGAGGTGATTTAGGAAGTTTAGTGCTCGTTTTTGGATGTTTATTATCAGTGGGTATCTGCCTAGTTCGGCTCTGCATGCATTTGTTGGCGTTTTCCTTTGGGTGCGAAGGATGCTTCGGCAGAATTCTGCATGTAGGGCTTCTATTGTATGTTTTTCCCATTTAGTGTAGCTTTGGTGATTTAGCGGGCCCCATACTTCACTACCGTACAGTGCAATGGGCAGGATTATGCTGTCAAATATTTTGAGCCAGATTTTGATTGGGATTTGGATGTTGTAGAATTTTCTTTTTATTGCATATAGGGCTCTTCGGGCTTTTTCTTTTAGTGCATTCACTGCTATGCTGAAGCTCCCTGATGCTGTAATAGTTAGACCAAGGTAGGTGTAGCTCATAGTGTGTCCTATAGTGGTATCACTGAGGGTAAACTGGTATTTGTTTTCCCGACATCTGGGCCTTTTTTGAAAAATCATGATGTTGGTTTTCTTTAGATTTACTGTTAGAGCCCAATTTTGGCAGTATTTGTCGAGTAGGTCTAGTTGTTGCTGTAATCCCTGTTCTGTGGGAGACAGCAGAACCAGGTCGTCCGCATAGAACAGGGATTTCACTTCTCCATCTAGGAGACGGAGACCTGGTGACTCGCTTTGCTCCAGCATGTCTGCTAATTCATTTATGTATATGTTGAACAGGGTCGGGCTCAAATTGCAGCCCTGCCGGACGCCTCTTCTCTGGGTGAAGAAATCGGTGCGTTTGTCTCCAATTTTGACCCCGCATTTGTTTTTCAGATACATTGATTTAATAAGGTCATAGACTTTGCCCCCTATTCCACATTGAAGAAGTTTATAATAGAGCCCTTCGTGCCATATAGAGTCAAAGGCTTTCTTGAAGTCGATGAAACAGGCGAATATTTTCCCATTTTTTGTTTGGTGTATATGTTTTTCAATGAGGGTGTGAAGGGTATAGATATGGTCGGCGGTGCGGTGTTTTGGAAGAAAGCCTATTTGGTTTTTTCTGAGGATATTATGTTTGTTAAGAAAATCAAGTAATCTACTATTTAGAATACTGCAGAATAACTTCCCTAGACAACTGTTGACACAGATGCCGCGGTAGTTATTTGGGTCTGATTTGTTTCCGCTTTTATATATGGGGGAGATTAGTCCTTGGCACCAGATATCGGGAAAACAGCCTGAACGTAATATGATGTTGAATAATTTGAGTACCGCACCCTGCATCTCCATATTGCTGAACTTGAGCATTTCATTTTTGATGTTGTCTGGGCCAGTCTCTCTCTCTCTCACACTCACAGTCTCTCTCTCTCACACACTCCCAATCTCTCTCTCTCACACTCCCAATCTCTCTCTCCCTCACACTGCCAGTCTCTCTCTCTCTCACACTCCCAATCTCTCTCTCTCTCACACTCCCAATCTCTCTCTCTCTCACACTCCCAATCTCTTTCTCTCACACACTCCCAATCTCTCTCTCTCTCACACTCCCAATCACACTCCCAGTCCCTCTCTCTCTCACACTCCCAATCTCTCTCTCTCTCACACTCACAGTCTCTCTCTCTCACACACTCCCAATCTCTCTCTCTCACACTCCCAATCTCTCTCTCTCTCTCACTCCCAGTCTCTCTCTCTCTCTCACTCCCAGTCTCTCTCTCTCTCACACTCCCAATCTCTCTCTCTCTCACACTCCCAATCTCTTTCTCTCACACACTCCAATCTCTCTCTCTCTCACACTCCCAATCACACTCCCAGTCCCTCTCTCTCTCACACTCCCAATCTCTCTCTCTCTCACACTCCCAATCTCTCACTCTCTCACACTCCCAATCTCTCTCTCTCTCACACTCCCAATCTCTCTCTCTCTCACACTCGCCGTCTCTCTCTCTCACACACTCCCAATCTCTCTCTCTCACACTCCCAATTCTCTCTCTCTCACACTCCCAATCTCTCTCTCTCTCTCTCTCTCTCACACTCCCAATCTCTCTCTCTCTCACACTCCCAATCTCTCTCTCTCTCACACTCACAGTCTCTCTCTCTCACACACTCCCAATCTCTCTCTCTCACACTCCCAATCTCTCTCTCCCTCACACTGCCAGTCTCTCTCTCTCTCACACTCCCAATCTCTCTCTCTCTCACACTCCCAATCTCTCTCTCTCTCTCACTCCCAGTATCTCTCTCTCACACTCCCAATCTCTCTCTCTCTCTCACTCCCAGTCTCTCTCTCTCACACTTCCAAGTCTCTCTCGCTCAAACTCCAAATCTCTCTCTCTCTCTCTCACACTCCCAAACTCTCTCTCTGTCACACACGCAATCTCTCTCTCTCTCACACTCCCAATCTCTCTCTCTCTCGCACTCCCAGTCTCTCTCTTTCACACACTCCCAGTCTCTCTCTCTCACACTCCCAGTCTCTCTCTCTCACACTCCCAATCTCTCTCTCTCTCACACTCCCAATCTCTCTCTCTCTCACACTCCCAATCTCTCTCTCTCACACTCCCAATCTCTCTCTCTCACTCACACTCCCAATATCACTCTCTCTCACACTCCCAATCTCTCTATCTCTCTCACTCCCAATCTCTCTCTCTCACACACACCCAATCTCTCTCTCTCTCACTCTCCCAATCTCTCTCTCTCTCACACTCCCAGTCTCTCTCTCTCTCACACTCCCAATCTCTCTCTCTCTCTCACTCCCAGTCTCTCTCTCTCTCTCACTCCCAGTCTCTCTCTCTCTCACACTCCCAATCTCTCTCTCTCTCACACTCCCAATCTCTTTCTCTCACACACTCCCAATCTCTCTCTCTCTCACACTCCCAATCACACTCCCAGTCCCTCTCTCTCTCACACTCCCAATCTCTCTCTCTCTCACACTCCCAATCTCTCACTCTCTCACACTCCCAATCTCTCTCTCTCTCACACTCCCAATCTCTCTCTCTCTCACACTCGCCGTCTCTCTCTCTCACACACTCCCAATCTCTCTCTCTCACACTCCCAATTCTCTCTCTCTCACACTCCCAATCTCTCTCTCTCTCTCTCTCTCTCACACTCCCAATCTCTCTCTCTCTCACACTCCCAATCTCTCTCTCTCTCACACTCACAGTCTCTCTCTCTCACACACTCCCAATCTCTCTCTCTCACACTCCCAATCTCTCTCTCTCTCACACTCCCAATCTCTCTCTCTCTCACACTCCCAATCTCTCTCTCTCTCACACTCCCAATCTCTCTCTCTCACTCACACTCCCAATATCACTCTCTCTCACACTCCCAATCTCTCTCTCTCTCACTCTCCCAATATCTCTATCTCTCTCACTCCCAATCTCTCTCTCTCACACACTCCCAATCTCTCTCTCTCTCACTCTCCCAATCTCTCTCTCTCTCACACTCCCAATCTCTCTCTCACACTACCAGTCTCTCTCTCACACACTCCCAGTCTCTCACTCTCACACACTCCCAGTCTCTCTCTCACTCTCACACTCCCAATCTCTCTCTCTCTCTCACTCCCAGTCTCTCTCTCTCTCTCACTCCCAGTCTCTCTCTCTCTCACACTCCCAATCTCTCTCTCTCTCACACTGCCAGTCTCTCTCTCTCTCACACTCCCAATCTCTCTCTCTCTCACACTACCAATCTCTCTCTCTCTCTCACTCCCAGTATCTCTCTCTCACACTCCCAATCTCTCTCTCTCTCTCACTCCCAGTCTCTCTCTCTCACACTTCCAGTCTCTCTCGCTCAAACTCCAAATCTCTCTCTCTCTCTCTCACACTCCCAAACTCTCTCTCTGTCACACACGCAATCTCTCTCTCTCTCACACTCCCAATCTCTCTCTCTCTCGCACTCCCAGTCTCTCTCTCTCACACACTCACAGTCTCTCTCTCTCACACTCCCAGTCTCTCTCTCTCACACTCCCAATCTCTCTCTCTCTCACACTCCCAATCTCTCTCTCTCTCACACTCCCAATCTCTCTCTCTCTCACACTCCCAATCTCTCTCTCTCACTCACACTCCCAATATCACTCTCTCTCACACTCCCAATCTGTCTATCTCTCTCACTCCCAATCTCTCTCTCTCACACACTCCCAATCTCTCTCTCTCTCACTCTCCCAATCTCTCTCTCTCTCACACTCCCAGTCTCTCTCTCTCTCACACTCCCAATCTCTCTCTCTCTCTCACTCCCAGTCTCTCTCTCTCTCTCACTCCCAGTCTCTCTCTCTCTCACACTCCCAATCTCTCTCTCTCTCACACTCCCAATCTCTTTCTCTCACACACTCCCAATCTCTCTCTCTCTCACACTCCCAATCACACTCCCAGTCCCTCTCTCTCTCACACTCCCAATCTCTCTCTCTCTCACACTCCCAATCTCTCAAACTCTCACACTCCCAATCTCTCTCTCTCTCACGCTCCCAATCTCTCTCTCTCTCACACTCGCAGTCTCTCTCTCTCACACACTCCCAATCTCTCTCTCTCACACTCCCAATTCTCTCTCTCTCACACTCCCAATCTCTCTCTCTCTCTCTCTCTCTCACACTCCCAATCTCTCTCTCTCTCACACTCCCAATCTCTCTCTCTCTCACACTCGCAGTCTCTCTCTCTCACACACTCCCAATCTCTCTCTCTCACACTCCCAATCTCTCTCTCTCTCACACTCCCAATCTCTCTCTCTCTCACACTCCCAATCTCTCTCTCTCTCACACTCCCAATCTCTCTCTCTCACTCACACTCCCAATATCACTCTCTCTCACACTCCCAATCTCTCTCTCTCTCACTCTCCCAATATCTCTATCTCTCTCACTCCCAATCTCTCTCTCTCACACACTCCCAATCTCTCTCTCTCTCACTCTCCCAATCTCTCTCTCTCTCACACTCCCAATCTCTCTCTCACACTACCAGTCTCTCTCTCACACACTCCCAGTCTCTCACTCTCACACACTCCCAGTCTCTCTCTCACTCTCACACTCCCAATCTCTCTCTCTCTCACACTCCCAATCTCTCTCTGTCTCACACTCCCACTCTCTCTCTCTCTCACACTCCCAATCTCTCTCTCTCTCACACTCCCAATCTCTCTCTCCCACTCACACTCCCAATATCACTCTCTCTCACACTCCCAATCTCTCTCTCTCTCACTCTCCCAATATCTCTATCTCTCTCACTCCCAATCTCTCTCTCTCACACACTCCCAATCTCTCTCTCTCTCACTCTCCCAATCTCTCTCTCTCTCACACTCCCAATCTCTCTCTCACACTACCAGTCTCTCTCTCACACACTCCCAGTCTCTCACTCTCACACACTCCAGTCTCTCTCTCACTCTCACACTCCCAATCTCTCTCTCTCTCTCACACTCCCAATCTCTCTCTGTCTCACACTCCCAATCTCTCTCTCTCTCACACTACCAATCTCTCCCGCTCTCACACTCCTAATCTCTCTCTCACTCTCACACTCCCAATCTCTCTCTCACACTCCCAGTCTCACTCTCACACACTCCCAATCTCTCTCTCTCACACTCCCAATCTCTCACTCTCTCACACTCCCAATCTCTCTCTCTCTCACACTCCCAATCTCTCTCTCTCTCACACTCGCAGTCTCTCTCTCTCACACACTCCCAATCTCTCTCTCTCACACTCCCAATTCTCTCTCTCTCACACTCCCAATCTCTCTCTCTCTCTCTCTCTCTCACACTCCCAATCTCTCCCTCTCTCACACTCCTAATCTCTCTCTCACTCTCACACTCCCAATCTCTCTCTCACACTCCCAGTCTCACTCTCACACACTCCCAATCTCTCTCTCTCACACTCCCAATCTCACTCCCTCACACTCCCAATCTCTCTCTCTCTCTCTCACTCCCAATCTCTCTCTCTCTCTCTCACTCCCAATCTCTCTCTCTCTCACACTCCCAATCTCTCTCTCTGACACTCCCAATCTCTCTCTCTGATACTCCCAATCTCTCTCTCTCTCTCACACTCCCAATCTCTCTCTCTAACACTCCCAATCTCTCTCTCTCACACTCCCATTCTCTCTCTCTCTCACACTCCCAATCTCTCTCTCTCTCACACTCCCAGTCTCTCTCTCTCTCACACTCCCAATCTCTCTCTCTCTCTCACTCCCAGTCTCTCTCTCTCTCTCACTCCCAGTCTCTCTCTCTCTCACACTCCCAATCTCTCTCTCTCTCACACTCCCAATCTCTCTCTCTCTCACACTCCCAATCTCTTTCTCTCACACACTCCCAATCTCTCTCTCTCTCACACTCCCAATCTCTCTCTCTCACACTCCCAGTCCCTCTCTCTCTCACACTCCCAATCTCTCTCTCTCTCACACTCCCAATCTCTCACTCTCTCACACTCCCAATCTCTCTCTCTCTCACACTCCCAATCTCTCTCTCTCTCACACTCGCAGTCTCTCTCTCTCACACACTCCCAATCTCTCTCTCTCACACTCCCAATTCTCTCTCTCTCACACTCCCAATCTCTCTCTCTCTCTCTCTCTCACACTCCCAATATCTCTCTCTCTCACACTCCGAATCTCTCTCTCTCTCACACTCCCAATCTCTCTCTCTCTCACACTCCCAATCACTCTCTCCCAATCTCTCTCTCTCACACTCCCAATCTCTCTCTCACTCACACACTCCCAATCTCTCTCTCTCTCACACTCCCAATCTCTCTCTCTCTCACACTCCCAATCTCCAATTCCAATTTCCAATTCAAATGCTTTATTGGCATGAAAGTTTACAGAGAACCATATTGCCAAAGCTTACATAGCAAAAAGGTACAGTTTTCCAACATTCTGTAGGTGTCAATCGATTTGACATTTGTTGGGTACATACAACATTACTTTTAAACAATATTAATTTTAAACAGTCTTTCTACTTCATTTGGTACGTTCAATATTAATTTTAAACCGTCTTAATTTTAAACAGCCCTCAGGTTGTGACATGTTGTTACATATTTGGCCCCAAGGTATGGTCTGTCTCCTTCTCCCAGGACTAATCTCAATTTTGACAGGTCATCCAATTCCTTGAAATCTGGGGTTGTTTGGCTTAGCTTGTTGAATAATATATTTCTTGATGTGTTGAATTTTTCGCATTTTAGGAGGAAATGCATTTCTGTTTCTCTCTCTCTCACACTCCCAATCTCTCTCTCTCTCACAATCCCAATCTCTCTCTCTCACAATCCCAATCTCTCTCTCTCTCTCTCTCTCTCTCTCTCTCACACTCCCAATCTCTCTCTCTCACACTCCCAATCTCTCGCTCTCACACTCCCAATGTCTCTCTCTCTCACACTCCCAATCTCTCTCTCTCTCTCACACTCCCAATCTCTCTCTCTCTCTCACACACCCAATCTCTCTCTCTCTCACACCCCCAATCTCTCTCTCTCTCACACTCTCAATCTCTTTCTCTCACACACTCCCAATCTCTCTCTCTCTCACAATCCCAATCTCTCTCTCTCACACTCCCAGTCCCTCTCTCTCTCACACTCCCAATCTCTCTCTCTCTCACACTCCCAATCTCTCACTCTCTCACACTCCCAATCTCTCTCTCTCTCACACTCCCAATCTCTCTCTCTCTCACACTCGCAGTCTCTCTCTCTCACACACTCCCAATCTCTCTCTCTCACACTCCCAATTCTCTCTCTCTCACACTCCCAATCTCTCTCTCTCTCTCTCACACTCCCAATCTCTCCCTCTCTCACACTCCTAATCTCTCTCTCACTCTCACACTCCCAATCTCTCTCTCACACTCCCAGTCTCACTCTCACACACTCCCAATCTCTCTCTCTCACACTCCCAATCTCACTCTCTCACACTCCCAATCTCTCTCTCTATCTCTCACTCCCAATCTCTCTCTCTCTCACACTCCCAATCTCTCTCTCTGACACTCCCAATCTCTCTCTCTCTCACGCTCCCAATCTCTCTCTCTCTCACACTCCCAATCTCTCTCTCTCTCACACTCCCAATCTCTCTCTCTCACTCACACTCCCAATATCACTCTCTCTCACACTCCCAATCGCTCTCTCTCTCACTCTCCCAATAGCTCTATCTCTCTCACTCCCAATCTCTCTCTCTCACACACTCCCAATCTCTCTCTCTCTCACTCTCCCAATCTCTCCCTCTCTCACACTCCCAATCTCTCTCTCAAACTACCAGTCTCTCTCTCACACACTCCCAGTCTCTCACTCTCACACACTCCCAGTCTCTCTCTCACTCTCACACTCCCAATCTCTCTCTCTCTCTCACACTCCCAATCTCTCTCTGTCTCACACTCCCAATCTCTCTCTCTCTCACACTCCCAATCTCTCTCTCTCTCACACTCCCAATCTCTCTCTCTCACTCCCAGTCTCACTCTCACACACTCCCAATCTCTCTCTCTCACACTCCCAATCTCACTCTCTCACACTCCCAATCTCTCTCTCTCTCACACTCCCAATCTCTCTCTCTGACACTCCCAATCTCTCTCTCTGATACTCCCAATCTCTCTCTCTCTCTCACACTCCCAATCTCTCTCTCTAACACTCCCAATCTCTCTCTCTCACACTCCCATTCTCTCTCTCTCTCACACTCCCAATCTCTCTCTCTCTCACACTCCCAGTCTTTCTCTCTCTCACACTCCCAATCTCTCTCTCTCTCTCACTCCCAGTCTCTCTCTCTCTCTCACTCCCAGTCTCTCTCTCTCTCACACTCCCAATCTCTCTCTCTCTCACACTCCCAATCTCTTTCTCTCACACACTCCCAATCTCTCTCTCTCTCACACTCCCAATCTCTCTCTCTCACACTCCCAGTCCCTCTCTCTCTCACACTCCCAATCTCTCTCTCTCTCACACTCCCAATCTCTCACTCTCTCACACTCCCAATCTCTCTCTCTCTCACACTCCCAATCTCTCTCTCTCTCACACTCGCAGTCTCTCTCTCTCACACACTCCCAATCTCTCTCTCTCACACTCCCAATTCTCTCTCTCTCACACTCCCAATCTCTCTCTCTCTCTCTCTCTCTCACACTCCCAATATCTCTCTCTCTCACACTCCGAATCTCTCTCTCTCTCACACTCCCAATCTCTCTCTCTCTCACACTCCCAATCACTCTCTCCCAATCTCTCTCTCTCACACTCCCAATCTCTCTCTCACTCACACACTCCCAATCTCTCTCTCTCTCACACTCCCAATCTCTCTCTCTCTCACACTCCCAATCGCTCTCTCTCTCACACTCCCAATCTCCAATTCCAATTTCCAATTCAAATGCTTTATTGGCATGAAAGTTTACAGAGAACCATATTGCCAAAGCTTACATAGCAAAAAGGTACAGTTTTCCAACATTCTGTCGGTGTCAATCGATTTGACATTTGTTGGGTACATACAACATTACTTTTAAACAATATTAATTTTAAACAGTCTTTCTACTTCATTTGGTACGTTCAATATTAATTTTAAACCATCTTAATTTTAAACAGCCCTCAGGTTGTGACATGTTGTTACATATTTGGCCCCAAGGTATGGTCTGTCTCCTTCTCCCAGGACTAATCTCAATTTTGACAGGTCATCCAATTCCTTGAAATCTGGGGTTGTTTGGCTTAGCTTGTTGAATAATATATTTCTTGATGTGTTGAATTTTTCGCATTTTAGGAGGAAATGCATTTCTGTTTCTCTCTCTCTCACACTCCCAATCTCTCTCTCTCTCACAATCCCAATCTCTCTCTCTCACAATCCCAATCTCTCTCTCTCTCACTCTCCCAATCTCTCTCTCTCACAATCCCAATCTCTCTCTCTCACACTCCCAATCTCTCTCTCTCTCTCTCTCTCTCTCTCACACTCCCAATCTCTCTCTCTCACACTCCCAATCTCTCGCTCTCACACTCCCAATCTCTCTCTCTCTCACACTCCCAATCTCTCTCTCTCTCTCACACTCCCAATCTCTCTCTCTCTCTCACACACCCAATCTCTCTCTCTCTCACACCCCCAATCTCTCTCTCTCTCACACTCCCAATCTCTTTCTCTCACACACTCCCAATCTCTCTCTCTCTCACAATCCCAATCTCTCTCTCTCACACTCCCAGTCCCTCTCTCTCTCACACTCCCAATCTCTCTCTCTCTCACACTCCCAATCTCTCACTCTCTCACACTCCCAATCTCTCTCTCTCTCACACTCCCAATCTCTCTCTCTCTCACACTCGCAGTCTCTCTCTCTCACACACTCCCAATCTCTCTCTCTCACACTCCCAATTCTCTCTCTCTCACACTCCCAATCTCTCTCTCTCTCTCTCTCTCTCACACTCCCAATCTCTCCCTCTCTCACACTCCTAATCTCTCTCTCACTCTCACACTCCCAATCTCTCTCTCACACTCCCAGTCTCACTCTCACACACTCCCAATCTCTCTCTCGCACACTCCCAATCTCACTCTCTCACACTCCCATTCTCTCTCTCTCTCACACTCATAATCTCTCTCTCTCTCACACTCCCAGTCTCTCTCTCTCTCACACTCCCAATCTCTCTCTCTCTCTCACTCCCAGTCTCTCTCTCTCTCTCACTCCCAGTCTCTCTCTCTCTCACACTCCCAATCTCTCTCTCTCTCACACTCCCAATCTCACTCTCTCACACTCCCAATCTCTCTCTCTCTCTCACTCCCAATCTCTCTCTCCCTCACACTCGCAATCTCTCTCTCTGACACTCCCAATCTCTCTCTCTGATACTCCCAATCTCTCTCTCTCTCTCACACTCCCAATCTCTCTCTCTCACACTCCCAATCTCTCTATCTCACACTCCCATTCTCTCTCTCTCTCACACTCCCAATCTCTCTCTCTCTCACACTCCCAGTCTCTCTCTCTCTCACACTCCCAATCTCTCTCTCTCTCGCACTCCCAGTCTCTCTCTCTCTCTCACTCCCAGTCTCTCTCTCTCTCACACTCCCAATCTCTCTCTCTCTCACACTCCCAGTCTCTCTCTCTCTCACTCTCCCAATCTCTCTCTCTCTCACACTCCCAATCTCTCTCTCTCTCTCACTCCCAGTCTCTCTCTCTCTCTCACTCTCAGTCTCTCTCTCTCACACTCCCAATATCTCTCTCTCTCACACTCACAATCTCTCTCTCTCTCTCTCTCACACTCCCAATCTCTCCCTCTCTCACACTCCTAATCTCTCTCTCACTCTCACACTCCCAATCTCTCTCTCACACTCCCAGTCTCACTCTCACACACTCCCAATCTCTCTCTCTCACACTCCCAATCTCACTCTCTCACACTCCCAATCTCTCTCTCTCTCACACTCCCAATCTCTCTCTCTGACACTCCCAATCTCTCTCTCTGATACTCCCAATCTCTCTCTCTCTCTCACACTCCCAATCTCTCTCTCTAACACTCCCAATCTCTCTCTCTCACACTCCCATTCTCTCTCTCTCTCACACTCCCAATCTCTCTCTCTCTCACACTCCCAGTCTTTCTCTCTCTCACACTCCCAATCTCTCTCTCTCTCTCACTCCCAGTCTCTCTCTCTCTCTCACTCCCAGTCTCTCTCTCTCTCACACTCCCAATCTCTCTCTCTCTCACACTCCCAATCTCTTTCTCTCACACACTCCCAATCTCTCTCTCTCTCACACTCCCAATCTCTCTCTCTCACACTCCCAGTCCCTCTCTCTCTCACACTCCCAATCTCTCTCTCTCTCACACTCCCAATCTCTCACTCTCTCACACTCCCAATCTCTCTCTCTCTCACACTCCCAATCTCTCTCTCTCTCACACTCGCAGTCTCTCTCTCTCACACACTCCCAATCTCTCTCTCTCACACTCCCAATTCTCTCTCTCTCACACTCCCAATCTCTCTCTCTCTCTCTCTCTCTCACACTCCCAATATCTCTCTCTCTCACACTCCGAATCTCTCTCTCTCTCACACTCCCAATCTCTCTCTCTCTCACACTCCCAATCACTCTCTCCCAATCTCTCTCTCTCACACTCCCAATCTCTCTCTCACTCACACACTCCCAATCTCTCTCTCTCTCACACTCCCAATCTCTCTCTCTCTCACACTCCCAATCGCTCTCTCTCTCACACTCCCAATCTCCAATTCCAATTTCCAATTCAAATGCTTTATTGGCATGAAAGTTTACAGAGAACCATATTGCCAAAGCTTACATAGCAAAAAGGTACAGTTTTCCAACATTCTGTCGGTGTCAATCGATTTGACATTTGTTGGGTACATACAACATTACTTTTAAACAATATTAATTTTAAACAGTCTTTCTACTTCATTTGGTACGTTCAATATTAATTTTAAACCATCTTAATTTTAAACAGCCCTCAGGTTGTGACATGTTGTTACATATTTGGCCCCAAGGTATGGTCTGTCTCCTTCTCCCAGGACTAATCTCAATTTTGACAGGTCATCCAATTCCTTGAAATCTGGGGTTGTTTGGCTTAGCTTGTTGAATAATATATTTCTTGATGTGTTGAATTTTTCGCATTTTAGGAGGAAATGCATTTCTGTTTCTCTCTCTCTCACACTCCCAATCTCTCTCTCTCTCACAATCCCAATCTCTCTCTCTCACAATCCCAATCTCTCTCTCTCTCACTCTCCCAATCTCTCTCTCTCACAATCCCAATCTCTCTCTCTCACACTCCCAATCTCTCTCTCTCTCTCTCTCTCTCTCTCACACTCCCAATCTCTCTCTCTCACACTCCCAATCTCTCGCTCTCACACTCCCAATCTCTCTCTCTCTCACACTCCCAATCTCTCTCTCTCTCTCACACTCCCAATCTCTCTCTCTCTCTCACACACCCAATCTCTCTCTCTCTCACACCCCCAATCTCTCTCTCTCTCACACTCCCAATCTCTTTCTCTCACACACTCCGAATCTCTCTCTCTCTCACAATCCCAATCTCTCTCTCTCACACTCCCAGTCCCTCTCTCTCTCACACTCCCAATCTCTCTCTCTCTCACACTCCCAATCTCTCACTCTCTCACACTCCCAATCTCTCTCTCTCTCACACTCCCAATCTCTCTCTCTCTCACACTCGCAGTCTCTCTCTCTCACACACTCCCAATCTCTCTCTCTCACACTCCCAATTCTCTCTCTCTCACACTCCCAATCTCTCTCTCTCTCTCTCTCTCTCACACTCCCAATCTCTCCCTCTCTCACACTCCTAATCTCTCTCTCACTCTCACACTCCCAATCTCTCTCTCACACTCCCAGTCTCACTCTCACACACTCCCAATCTCTCTCTCGCACACTCCCAATCTCACTCTCTCACACTCCCATTCTCTCTCTCTCTCACACTCATAATCTCTCTCTCTCTCACACTCCCAGTCTCTCTCTCTCTCACACTCCCAATCTCTCTCTCTCTCTCACTCCCAGTCTCTCTCTCTCTCTCACTCCCAGTCTCTCTCTCTCTCACACTCCCAATCTCTCTCTCTCTCACACTCCCAATCTCACTCTCTCACACTCCCAATCTCTCTCTCTCTCTCACTCCCAATCTCTCTCTCCCTCACACTCGCAATCTCTCTCTCTGACACTCCCAATCTCTCTCTCTGATACTCCCAATCTCTCTCTCTCTCTCACACTCCCAATCTCTCTCTCTCACACTCCCAATCTCTCTATCTCACACTCCCATTCTCTCTCTCTCTCACACTCCCAATCTCTCTCTCTCTCACACTCCCAGTCTCTCTCTCTCTCACACTCCCAATCTCTCTCTCTCTCGCACTCCCAGTCTCTCTCTCTCTCTCACTCCCAGTCTCTCTCTCTCTCACACTCCCAATCTCTCTCTCTCTCACACTCCCAGTCTCTCTCTCTCTCACACTCCCAATCTCTCTCTCTCTCACACTCCCAATCTCTCTCTCTCTCTCACTCCCAGTCTCTCTCTCTCTCTCACTCTCAGTCTCTCTCTCTCACACTCCCAATATCTCTCTCTCTCACACTCACAATCTCTCTCTCACACTCCGTCTCTCTCTCTCACACAATCCCAGTCTCTCTCTCTCAGAAACTCCCAATCTCTCTCTCACACACACCCAATCTCTTTTTCTCACACTCCCAATCTCTCTCTCTCTCTCTCACTCCCAATCTCTCACTCTCACCCACTCCCAATCTCTCTCTCTGACACTCCCAATCTCTCTCTCTCTCACACTCCCAATCTCTCTCTCTGACACTCCCAATCTCTCTCTCTCTCTCACACTCCCAATCTCTCTCTCTCACACTCCCAATCTCTCTCTCACGCTCCCAATCTCTCTCTCTCTCACACTCCCAATCTCTCTCTCTCTCACACTCCCAATCTTTCTCTCTCTGTCACACTCACAATCTCTCTCTCTCTCACACACCCAATCTCTCTCTCTCTCACACTCCCAATCTCTCTCGCTCACACACTCCCAATCTCTCTCTCTCTCACACTCCCAATCTCTCTCTCTCACACTCCCAGTCCCTCTCTCTCTCACACTCCCAATCTCTCTTACTCTCACACTCCCAATCTCTCACTCTCTCACACTCCCAATCTCTCTCTCTCTCACACTCCCAATCTCTCTCTCTCTCACACTCGCAGTCTCTCTCTCTCACACACTCCCAATCTCTCTCTCTCTCACACTCCCAATTCTTTCTCTCTCACACTCGCAATCTCTCTCTCTCTCTCTCTCTCACACTCCCAATATCTCTCTCTCTCACACTCCAAATCTCTCTCTCTCACACTCCCAATCTCTCTCTCTCTCACACTCCCAATCCCTCTCTCTCTCACACTCCCAATCTCTCTCTCTCTCACACTCCCAATCCCTCTCTCTCTCACACTCCCAATCTCTCTCTCACTCACACACTCCCAATCTCTCTCTCTCTCACACTCCCAATCTCTCTCTCTCTCTCACACTCCCAATCTCACTCTCTCTCACACTCCCAATCTCTCTCTCTCTCACACTCCCAATCTCTCTCTCTCACACTGCCAATCTCTCTCTCTCTCACACTCCCAATCTCTCTCTCTCTCTCACACTCCCAATCTCTCTCTCTCTCACACTCCCAATCTCTCTCTCTCTCACACTACCAATCTCTCTCTCTCACACTCCCAATCTCTCTCTCTCTCACACTCCCAATCTGTCTCTCTCTCACACTCCCAATCTCTCTCTCTCTCACACTCCCAATCACTCTCTCTCTCACAATCCCAATCTCTCTCTCTCTCACTCTCCCAATCTCTCTATCTCTCTCACTCCCAATCTCTCTCTCTCACACACTCCCAATCTCTCTCTCTCTCACTCTCCCAATCTCTCTCTCTCTCACACTCCCAATCTCTCTCTCACACGACCAGTCTCTCTCTCACACACTCCCAGTCTCTCACTCTCACACACTCCCAGTCTCTCTCTCACTCTCACACTCCCAATCTCTCTCTCTCTCTCACACTCCCAATCTCTCTCTGTCTCACTCCCAATCTCTCTCTCTCTCACACTACCAATCTCTCCCGCTCTCACACTCCTAATCTCTCTCTCACTCTCACACTCCCAATCTCTCTCTCACACTCCCAGTCTCACTCTCACACACTCCCAATCTCTCTCTCTCACACTCCCAATCTCACTCTCTCACACTCCCAATCTCTCTCTCTCTCTCTCACTCCCAATCTCTCTCTCTCTCACACTCCCAATCTCTCTCTCTGACACTCCCATTCTCTCTCTCTCTCTCACTCCCAGTCTCTCTCTCTCTCTCTCACTCCCAGTCTCTCTCTCTCTCACACTCCCAATCTCTCTCTCTCTCTCACTCCCAGTCTCTCTCTCTCTCTCTCACTCCCAGTCTCTCTCTCTCTCACACTCCCAATCTCTCTCTCTCTCTCACTCCCAGTCTCTCTCTCTCACACTTCCAGTCTCTCTCGCTCAAACTCCAAATCTCTCTCTCTCTCTCTCACACTCCCAAACTCTCTCTCTGTCACACACGCAATCTCTCTCTCTCTCACACTCCCAATCTCTCTCTCTCTCGCACTCCCAGTCTCTCTCTCTCTCACACTCCCAGTCTCTCTCTCTCTCGCACTCCCAGTCTCTCTCTCTCTCTCACTCCCAGTCTCTCTCTCTCTCACACTCCCAATCTCTCTCTCTCTCACACTCCCAGTCTCTCTCTCTCTCACACTCCCAATCTCTCTCTCTCTCACACTCCCAATCTCTCTCTCTCTCTCACTCCCAGTCTCTCTCTCTCTCTCACTCTCAGTCTCTCTCTCTCACACTCCCAATATCTCTCTCTCTCACACTCCCAATCTCTCTCTCACACTCCGTCTCTCTCTCTCACACAATCCCAGTCTCTCTCTCTCAGAAACTCCCAGTCTCTCTCTCACACACACCCAATCTCTTTTTCTCACACTCCCAATCTCTCTCTCTCTCTCACTCCCAATCTCTCACTCTCACGCACTCCCAATCTCTCTCTCTGACACTCCCAATCTCTCTCTCTCTCACACTCCCAATCTCCCTCTCTGACACTCCCAATCTCTCTCTCTCTCTCACACTCCCAATCTCTCTCTGTCTCACACTCCCAATCTCTCTCTCTCTCACACTCCCAATCTCTCCCGCTCTCACACTCCTAATCTCTCTCTCACTCTCACACCCCAATCTCTCTCTCACACTCCCAGTCTCACTCTCACACACTCCCAATCTCTCTCTCTCACACTCCCAATCTCACTCTCTCACACTCCCAATCTCTCTCTCTCTCTCTCACTCCCAATCTCTCTCTCTCTCACACTCCCAATCTCTCTCTCTGACACTCCCAATCTCTCTCTCTGATACTCCCAATCTCTCTCCAATTCCAATTCCAATTAAAATGCTTTATTGGCATGAAAGTTTACAGAGAACCATATTGCCAAAGCTTACATAGCAAAAAGGTACAGTTTTCCAACATTCTGTAGGTGTCAATCGATTTGACATTTGTTGGGTACATACAATATTACTTTTAAACAATATTAATTTTAAACAGTCTTTGTACTTCATTTGGTACGTTCAATATTAATTTTAAACAGTCTTAATTTTAAACAGTCCTCAGGTTGTGACATGTTGTTACATATTTGGCCCCAAGGTATGGTCTGTCTCCTTCTCCTAGGACTAATCTCAATTTTGACAGATCATCCAATTCCTTGAAATCTGGGGTTGTTTGGCTTAGCTTGTTGAATAATATGTTTCTTGATGTGTTGAATTTTTCGCATTTTAGGAGGAAATGCATTTCTGTTTCAACCTCGCCAGCCAGACATTGATCGCATATTCTATTCTCTCTAGGCTGCCAGGATTTCTTGTATCTGCCTTTTTCAATTTCCAGTTGGTGGTCGCTTAGTCTGTACCTGGTGAGGGTCTGTCTCTGTTTTGTGTCTCTGATGGTCGTGAGGTAGTCTGCCAGTTTATATTCTCTTTTTAGGGCCCGGTAACATTCTAATCTGCTTTGGCTTTCGGTTATTTTGTTCCAATGTTCCAGGTAGGTTTCTTTGCATTTTTTAATGATTTGGTTCACTCGGATTGGTGTTTGGGCGGCTGTGTTGGTCTGGGGCTGGTCAGGGTCCGGCTGAGTACTTAGTTTCCGTAGCAGCTGACTCAGGGGACTCTTTTCTGGGTTTAGCTCTTGGGTCTGAAAGGCTTTGAAATGAAGGGTGTCTGGGGAGCTAGATTTGAGGTGATTTAGGAAGTTTAGTGCTCGTTTTTGGATGTTTATTATCAGTGGGTATCTGCCTAGTTCGGCTCTGCATGCATTTGTTGGCGTTTTCCTTTGGGTGCGAAGGATGCTTCGGCAGAATTCTGCATGTAGGGCTTCTATTGTATGTTTTTCCCATTTAGTGTAGCTTTGGTGATTTAGCGGGCCCCATACTTCACTCTCTCTCTCTCTCTCTCACACTCCCAATCTCTCTCTCTCACACTCCCAATCTCTCTCTCTCACACTCCCAATCTCTCTCTCTCTCACACTCCCAGTCTCTCTCTCTCTCACACTCCCAATCTCTCTCTCTCTCTCACTCCCAGTCTCTCTCTCTCTCTCACTCCCAGTCTCTCTCTCTCTCACACTCCCAATCTCTCTCTCTCTCACACTGCCAGTCTCTCTCTCTCTCACACTCCCAATCTCTCTCTCTCTCACACTCCCAATCTCTCTCTCTCTCTCACTCCCAGTATCTCTCTCTCACACTCCCAATCTCTCTCTCTCTCTCACTCCCAGTCTCTCTCTCTCACACTTCCAGTCTCTCTCGCTCAAACTCCAAATCTCTCTCAATTCAATTCAATTCAATTCAATTCAATTCAATCAATTCAATTCAATTCAATTCAATTCAATTCAATTCAAATGCTTTAATGGCATGAAAGTTTACAGAGAACCATATTGCCAAAGCTTACATAGGAAAAAGGTACAGTTTTCCAACATTCTGTAGGTGTCAATCGATTTGACATTTGTTGGGTACATACAATATTACTTTTAAACAATATTAATTTTAAACAGTCTTTGTACTTCATTTGGTACGTTCAATATTAATTTTAAACAGTCTTAATTTTAAACAGTCCTCAGGTTGTGACATGTTGTTGCATATTTGGCCCCAAGGTATGGTCTGTTTTCTTCTCCTGGGACTAATCTCAATTTTGACAGGTTATCCAATTCCTTGAAATCTGGGGTTGTTTGACTTAGCTTGTTGAATAATATGTTTCTTGATGTGTTGAATTTTTCGCATTTTAGGAGGAAATGCATCTCTGTTTCAACCTCACCGGGCAGACTTTGATCGCATATTCTATTCTCTCTAGGCTGCCAGGATTTCTTGTATCTGCCTTTTTCAATTTCCAGTTGGTGGTCGCTTCGTCTGTACCTGGTGAGGGTCTGTCTCTGTTTTGTGTCTCTGATGGTCGTGAGGTAGTCTGCCAGTTTATATTCTCTTTTTAGGGCCCTCTCTCTCTCTCTCACAATCCCAAACTCTCTCTCTGTCACACATGCAATCTCTCTCTGTCTCACACTCCCAATCTCTCTCTCTCTCGCACTCCCAGTCTCTCTCTCTCACACACTCCCAGTCTCTCTCTCTCACACTCCCAGTCTCTCTCTCTCACACTCCCAATCTCTCTCTCTCTCACACTCCCAATCTCTCTCTCTCTCACATTTCCAGTTGGTGGTCGCTTAGTCTGTACCTGGTGAGGGTCTGTCTCTGTTTTGTGTCTCTGATGCTCGTGAGGTAGTCTGCCAGTTTATATTCTCATTTTACGGCCCTCTCTCTCTCTCTCACACTCCCAAACTCTCTCTCTGTCACACACGCAATCTCTCTCTGTCTCACACTCCCAATCTCTCTCTCTCTCGCACTCCCAGTCTCTCTCTCTCACACACTCCCAGTCTCTCTCTCTCACACTCCCAATCTCTCTCTCTCTCACACTCCCAATCTCTCTCTCTCTCACACTCCCAATCTCTCTCTCTCTCACACTCCCAATCTCTCTCTCTCACTCACACTCCCAATATCACTCTCTCTCACACTCCCAATCTCTCTCTCTCTCACTCTCCCAATCTCTCTATCTCTCTCACTCCCAATCTCTCTCTCTCACACACTCCCAATCTCTCTCTCTCACTCTCCCAATCTCTCTCTCTCTCACACTCCCAATCTCTCTCTCACACTACCAGTCTCTCTCTCACACACTCCCAGTCTCTCACTCTCACACACTCCCAGTCTCTCTCTCACTCTCACACTCCCAATCTCTCTCTCTCTCTCACACTCCCAATCTCTCTCTGTCTCACACTCCCAATCTCTCTCTCTCTCACACTACCAATCTCTCCCGCTCTCACACTCCTAATCTCTCTCTCACTCTCACACTCCCAATCTCTCTCTCACACTCCCAGTCTCACTCTCACACACTCCCAATCTCTCTCTCTCACACTCCCAATCTCACTCTCTCACACTCCCAATCTCTCTCTCTCTCTCTCACTCCCAATCTCTCTCTCTCTCACACTCCCAATCTCTCTCTCTGACACTCCCAATCTCTCTCTCTGATACTCCCAATCTCTCTCTCTCTCTCACACTCCCAATCTCTCTCTCTCACACTCCCAATCTCTCTCTCTCATACTCCCATTCTCTCTCTCTCTCACACTCCCAATCTCTCTCTCTATCACACTCCCAGTCTCTCTCTCTCTCACACTCCCAATCTCTCTCTCTCTCTCACTCCCAGTCTCTCTCTCTCTCTCACTCCCAGTCTCTCTCTCTCTCACACTCCCAATCTCTCTCTCTCTCACACTCCCAGTCTCTCTCTCTCTCACACTCCCAATCTCTCTCTCTCTCACACTCCCAATCTCTCTCTCTCTCTCACTCCCAGTATCTCTCTCTCACACTCCCAATCTCTCTCTCTCTCTCACTCCCAGTCTCTCTCTCTCACACTTCCAGTCTCTCTCGCTCAAACTCCAAATCTCTCTCTCTCTCTCTCACACTCCCAAACTCTCTCTCTGTCACACACGCAATCTCTCTCTCTCTCACACTCCCAATCTCTCTCTCTCTCGCACTCCCAGTCTCTCTCTCTCACACACTCCCAGTCTCTCTCTCTCACACTCCCAGTCTCTCTCTCTCACACTCCCAATCTCTCTCTCTCTCACACTCCCAATCTCTCTCTCTCTCACACTCCCAATCTCTCTTTCTCTCACACTCCCAATTTCTCTCTCTCACTCACACTCGCAATATCACTCTCTCTCACACTCCCAATCTCTCCCTCTCTCACTCTCCCAATCTCTCTCTCTCTCACACTCCCAATCTCTCTCTCTCACACTCCCAATCGCTCTCTCTCTCACACTCCCAATCTCTCTCTCACACTCCCAGTCTCTCTCTCTCACACACTCCCAGTCTCTCTCTCACACACTCCCAGTCTCTCTCTCTCACACTCCCAGTCTCTCTCTCTCACACTCCCAATCTCTCTCTCTCACACTTCCAATCTCTCTCTCTCTCTCTCACTCCCAATCTCTCTCTCTCTCACACTGCCAATCTCTCTCTCTCTCACACTTCCAGTCTCTCTCGCTCAAACTCCAAATCTCTCTCTCTCTCTCTCACACTCCCAAACTCTCTCTCTGTCACACACGCAATCTCTCTCTGTCTCACACTCCCAATCTCTCTCTCTCTCGCACTCCCAGTCTCTCTCTCTCACACACTCCCAGTCTCTCTCTCTCACACTCCCAGTCTCTCTCTCTCACACTCCCAATCTCTCTCTCTCTCACACTCCCAATCTCTCTCTCTCTCACACTCCCAATCTCTCTCTCTCTCACACTCCCAATCTCTCTCTCTCACTCACACTCCCAATATCACTCTCTCTCACACTCCCAATCTCTCTCTCTCTCACTCTCCCAATCTCTCTATCTCTCTCACTCCCAATCTCTCTCTCTCACACACTCCCAATCTCTCTCTCTCTCACTCTCCCAATCTCTCTCTCTCTCACACTCCCAATCTCTCTCTCACACTACCAGTCTCTCTCTCACACACTCCCAGTCTCTCACTCTCACACACTCCCAGTCTCTCTCTCACTCTCACACTCCCAATCTCTCTCTCTCTCTCACACTCCCAATCTCTCTCTGTCTCACACTCCCAATCTCTCTCTCTCTCACACTACCAATCTCTCCCGCTCTCACACTCCTAATCTCTCTCTCACTCACACACTCCCAATCAAGTTCAAGTTCAAGTTCAAATGCTTTATTGGCATGAAAGTTTACAGAGAAGCATATTGCCAAAGCTTACATTGCAAAAAGGTACAGTTTTCCAACATTCTGTAGGTGTCAATCGATTTGACATTTGTTGGGTACATACAATATTACTTTTAAACAATATTAATTTTAAACAGTCTTTCTACTTCATTTGGTACGTTCAATATTAATTTTAAACAGTCTTACTTTTAAACAGTCCTCAGGTTGTGACATGTTGTTACATATTTAGCCCCAAGGTATGGTCTGTCTCCTTCTCCTAGGACTAATCTCAATTTTGACAGATCATCCAATTCCTTGAAATCTGGGGTTGTTTGGCTTAGCTTGTTGAATAATATGTTTCTTGATGTGTTGAATTTTTCGCATTTTAGGAGGAAATGCATTTCTGTTTCAACCTCGCCAGCCAGACATTGATCGCATATTCTATTCTCTCTAGGCTGCCAGGATTTCTTGTATCTGCCTTTTTCAATTTCCAGTTGGTGGTCGCTTAGTCTGTACCTGGTGAGGGTCTGTCTCTGTTTTGTGTCTCTGATGGTCGTGAGGTAGTCTGCCAGTTTATATTCTCTTTTTAGGGCCCGGTAACATTCTAATCTGCTTTGGCTTTCGGTTATTTTGTTCCAATGTTCCAGGTAGGTTTCTTTGCATTTTTTAATGATTTGGTTCACTCGGATTGGTGTTTGGACGGCTGTGTTGGTCTGGGGCTGGTCAGGGTCCGGCTGAGTACTTAGTTTCAGTAGCAGCTGACTCAGGGGACTCTTTTCTGGGTTTAGCTCTTGGGTCTGAAAGGCTTTGAAATGAAGGGTGTCTGGGGAGCTAGATTTGAGGTGATTTAGGAAGTTTAGTGCTCGTTTTTGGATGTTTATTATCAGTGGGTATCTGCCTAGTTCGGCTCTGCATGCATTTGTTGGCGTTTTTCTTTGGGTGCGAAGGATGCTTCGGCAGAATTCTGCATGTAGGGCTTCTATTGTGTGTTTTTCCCATTTAGTGTAGCTTTGGTGATTTAGCGGGCCCCATACTTCACTACCGTACAGTGCAATGGGCAGGATTATGCTGTCAAAAATTTTGAGCCAGATTTTGATTGGGATTTGGATGTTGTAGAATTTTCTTTTTATTGCATATAGGGCTCTTCGGGCTTTTTCTTTTAGTGCATTCACTGCTATGCTGAAGCTCCCTGATGCTGTAATAGTTAGACCAAGGTAGGTGTAGCTCATAGTGTGTCCTATAGTGGTATCACTGAGGGTAAACTGGTATTTGTTTTCCTGACATCTGGGTCTTTTCTGAAAAATCATGATGTTGGTTTTCTTTAGATTTACTGTTAGAGCCCAATTTTGGCAGTATTTGTCGAGTAGGTCTAGTTGTTGCTGTAATCCCTGTTCTGTGGGAGACAGCAGAACCAGGTCGTCCGCATAGAACAGGGACTTCACTTCTCCATCCAGGAGACGGAGACCTGGTGACTCGCTTTGCTCCAGCATGTCTGCTAATTCATTTATGTATATGTTGAACAGGGTCGGGCTCAAATTGCAGCCCTGCCGGACGCCTCTTCTCTGGGTGAAGAAATCGGTGCGTTTGTCTCCAATTTTGACCCCGCATTTGTTTTTCAGATACATTGATTTAATAAGGTCATAGACTTTGCCCCCTATTCCACACAGAAGAAGTTTATAATAGAGCCCTTCGTGCCATATAGAGTCAAAGGCTTTCTTGAAGTCGATGAAACAGGCGAATATTTTCCCATTTTTTGTTTGGTGTTTATGTTTTTCGATGAGGGTGTGAAGGGTATAGATATGGTCGGCGGTGCGGTGTTTTGGAAGAAAGCCTATTTGGTTTTTTCTGAGGATATTATGTTTGTTAAGAAAATCAAGTAATCTACTATTTAGAATACTGCAGAATAACTTCCCTAGACAACTGTTGACACAGATGCCGCGGTAGTTATTTGGGTCTGATTTGTTTCCACTTTTATATATGGGGGAGATTAGTCCTTGGCACCAGATATCGGGAAAACAGCCTGAGCGTAATATGATGTTGAATAGTTTGAGTATCGCACCCTGCATCTCCATATTACTGAACTTTAGCATTTCATTTTTGATGTTGTCTGGGCCACAGGCTTTCTTTAGGTGGAGAGATTTTGTTTTTGTGGCCAGTTCTTTCCATGTGATTGGGGAGTCTAGAGGGTTTTGGTTGTCTTTAATTGTTGCTTCTAATGTGTGGAGTTTTTCTGTGACCTGATGTTGACTTGGGTTTGTTTTGTTTTTTGGGATGTCTTTGTAGAGGTTTTCAAAATGTGTTCTCCAGATGTCGCCATCTTGGATTGGTAATGCTTGCAATTGTGTTGTACTCAGGTTATTCCACATTTCCCAGAATTGTTTTGGATTGGTGGAGTTTTCAATTTCTTCGAGTATTTTGTGGGTATAGTTTTGTGTTTTGTTCCTAATGGTGTGTTTATATCTTTTGAGGGTTTCATTGTATCTAGTACGTAGGTCCGGATTGTTTGGTTGCCGATGCTTTTGGTTTGATATTTTTCTCAGGTCTTTTCTGGCATTTTTGCATTCGTGGTCAAACCATTTCATATTTTTATTTTGTCTTTTTTGATGCTTCCTCTTCTGTTTCACGAGGTCGGCTTTTACAGCTGCCTCATGGAAGATCATGTTTATATCCTCTATGGCCGTGTTTACACCATCTCTGGTGATCTCATATAGATTTTCTTTAAATTTTGAAATTTTACTTGTGAGATCAGGTGAATTTAGTGCTGTGATGAATTTATCTCCACTGTCTGGGGCCCATCTGTATGTCTGGTTTATTTTATGTAGCTTACTGTGTTCCTTTTTTGTGTCTGTAGTTTGGGCAGAAAGTTTAAGGTACACATTTATTTGGTTATGGTCTGAGAGGGGGGATTGCTGCCTGACAGTGAATGCGTTGATATCGCAGGGGTCCAGGTCAGTGATTGTATAGTCCACCACACTAGACCCAAGAGTTGAGGAGTATGTGAGTCTCCCTAGGGAGTCCCCTCTGAACCTACCATTAACTATGTACAGGCCTAAGGCTCGGCAGAGTTGCACTACCTCCCTACCGCTTTTATTTATTTCACGATCAAGGTTGTTCCGATTTGCGATGGCTGGTGTGACATCTAAAGGGGTCTGGCCAAACACATGGTTGTTTCCCTGTGGGTCTATGAAGTCAGGTTCACAACCGGTCCTTGCATTTAGGTCCCCACATATTATCACCTTTCCTTGGGCCTGGAAATGGCTGATTTCCATGTGGAGAGTATCAAATAACTCCTCTTCGAAATATGGCGAATCTATTGGAGGTATGTAGATCGCACATAAGTAAACATCTTTTTTTGCTATTCCTATATTTTTATCTAGTTTTAGCCATACGTGTGATTTCCCCTGTTTTACCGGTGAGATGTGTTTGTCCAGTTCTCCCTTATACCACACCAATATTCCCCCGGAGGTTCTGCCCTTGCGTGTTTTAGTGTTCTTTACTGAGGGCACAATGATTTCATGGTACATTGGAGGACAGTGGGTCGGCATGTCCTTTTGGCACCATGTTTCTGTTAACACAATTATATCAATGTCTTTTATAGCTTTTAGGAATTCAGGGTCTGTACTCTTCATCCCAAAAGTTGAGGAGCGGAGGCCCTGGATATTCCAGCAGCTTATGTGGAAAGAACGCATTTATATAGTTCAATAAAACGAAATAAAATGGACCTATTTTGTGGGATGAGTGTGGAAACACTATTTTCTATAATGCTAAGTGATGATTTAGTATAAATTTCATGAGGCATGCACATATATCTATCTAATAATAGTAATAATACTGGTAAGATAACAATAATGATAGATAACAATATTAATAATTTCTCCGGCTTTCTATCAGGCTGTTCAGCATCGTCATGATCTTTCTCAGTTCTTGGTCTACAGTCTGTGGTCTAGAGGGGGGTCTTGGGTCAGGTATAAAAGCACGGTTCTGTTGTCGGTTTTGTAAAGGGGGGTGGGGGACATTGGTGGTCCTGTTTGGGCTCCCAATGGTAGGGGGGGTGGGAGGGCTGCGTCTTTTGGCAGTGTTTATGAGGTTTCTTGCGAAGACCCACATCCGCTGTTTGAGTAGATGTATTTCGTCATAGAGGTCCTTTGTGTTGATGTTTGGATGATGGGCCAGGGAGACGTTGGGGAGGACAGAACATCTCGTGTCGATCTCCCTGTTGGTGTTGTGGATTATATAGGCTGGGGTGTCCTTTCTGGGCAGTAGTGTGGAGATCACGATCCGCGCCTCGGGGAATTCCCTGCTGGCCTTTTCTGCCATCCTGCTCACCGCCCAAGCCGTGCCTTCCTGTAGGGTGCGTAGGTCGTTCGTGCCTGTGTGGATCACAATCCATTTGGGGCTTCCAAGGGATTCTTTGTTCAGGATCTTCATTGCTTGGCCTGTGTTGCTGCACCATTTTTTCAGGACTTGATGGTCTGGGAACAGCCTCTGGGGGTCCAGAAACTTTCCGTTGGAGTCGGTCAGCAGGACCGCCTGAGGGGCTGGTTTTTCAGACTGGGTAACAGTAGTCTGGGTAGGACTCGCCTGGTGGCTGGTTGTTGGCTGGGTTTCTGGGATATGTTGTGTGGCAGGAGCGGGGTTTGGGGCTTTCGGTGTGTCCTCGTTTGGGGGGGTATCTGTCGGTTTTTGTGTTCCTGTGTGTGAGGACTGGGTAGCAGTAGTCTGGGCATGACTCGACTGAGGGCTGGTTGGAGCGGGGTTTGTGGCTTTTGGTGTGTCTTCGTGTGGGGTGGCATCCGGCGGGTTCTGTGTCCTTGTGTGTGTTGTTTTTGTGTCCTCAGGTTTTTGGACCTTAAGAGGTTTGTGTTGCCTGCTGTGCCTTTCTACGGTCTCCTTCATTTTGTTTAGTTGAGTACGGAGTTCTTTGATCTCATTTCTTTGCTCCTCTATGGTCTTTCTCAGCTTGTGGATGGTGGACTCGTGTTCCGTTTTTAGCTGTTTGAATTCCTCCTTCAAATTCTTGGCCAGTGTTTCTCTGTATTCGTTGAGATCAAGTTCTAGTTTGGCCAGATTCTCTTTCATCATTTTGTTTTCGTTGAGAGGTGTGGGGGGGGTGGAGACGGACAGGGAGGTGTTTTCCTCTGCTGGTCTCTCTCTCTCAAACTCCCAATCTCTCCCTCTCACACTCCCAATCTCTCTCTCTCTCACACTCCCAATCACTCGCTCTCTCTCACTCCCAGTCTCTCTCTCTCACACCCTCCCAGTCTCTCTCGCTCACACTCCCAGTCTCTCTCTCTCACACTCCCAATCTCCCTCTCTCACACTCCCAATCTCTCTCTCTCACTCACTCCCAATCTCTCTCTCTCTCTCTCACTCCCAATCTCTCTCTCTGACACTCCCAATCTCTCTCTCTCTCACCCTCCCCATTTCTCTCTCTGACAGCCCCAGTCTCTCTCTCTCACACTCCCAATCTCTCTCTCTCTCTCTCACTCCAAATCTCTCTCTCTCTCACACTCCCAATCTCACTCTCGCACACTCCCAATCTCTCTCTCTCACACTCCCAATCTCTCTCTTTCTCACACTCCCAATCTCTCTCTCTCTCACACTCCCAATCTCTCTCTCTCTCACACTCCCAATCTCTCTCTCTCCCACACTCGCAATCTCTGTCTCTCACACTCCCAATCTCTCTCTCTCTCACACTCCCAATCTCTCAGTCTCACACTCCCAATTTCTCTCTCTCACACTCCCAATCTCTCTCTCTCTCACACTGCCAATCTCTCTCTCTCACACACTCCCAATCTCTCTCTCTCACACTCCCAATCTCTCTCTCTCACACTCCCAATCTCTCAGTCTCACACTCCCAATCTCTCTCTCTCACACTCCCAATCCCTCTCTCTCACACTCCCAATCTCTCTCTCTCATACTCCCAATCTCTCTCTCACACATTCCCACTCTCTCTCTCTCACACACTCCCACTCCAATTCCAATTCCAATTCCAATTCCAATTAAAATGCTTTATTGGCATGAAAGTTTACAGAGAACCATATTGCACTCTCTCTCTCTCACACTCCCAATCTCTCTCTCTCACACTCCCAATCTCTCTCTCTCTCACACTCCCACTCTCTCTCTCTCTCTCACACTCCCAATCTCTCTCTCTGACACTCCCAATCTCTCTCTCTCTCACACTCCCAATCTCTCTCTCTCTCACACTCCCAATCTCTCTCTCTCTCACACTCCCAATCTCTCTCTCTCTCACGCCCCCAATCTCTCTCTCTCTCTCACTCCCAGTCTCTCTCTCTCACACTCCCAGTCACTCTCTCTCACACTCCCAATCTCTCTCTCTCACACTCCCAATCTCTCTCTCTCTCACACTCCCAATTCCTCTCTCTCACACTCCCAGTCTCTCTCTCACACTCCCAATCTCTCTCTCTCACACTCCCAATCTCTCTCTCTCACTCAATCCCAATCTCTGTCTCTCTCTCACACACCCAATCTCTCTTTCTCCCTCACACTCCCAATACCTCTCTCACACTCCCAATCTCTCTCTCTCTCACACTCCCAATCTCTCTCTCTCACACAATCCCAATCTGTCTCTCACACTCGCAATCTCTCTCTCTCACACTCCCAATCTCTCTCTCTCACACTCCCAATCTCTCTCTCTCACACTCACAATCTCTCTCTCTCACACTCCCTAAATCTCTCTCTCACACTCCCAATCTCTCTCTCTCTCACACTCCCATTCTCTCTCTCTCACACTCCCAATCTCTCTCTCTCTCACACTCCCAATCTCCCAGTCTCCCACTCCCAATCTCTCACTCTCGCACTCCCAATCTCTCTCTCTCACACTCCCAATTTCTCTCTCTCACACTCCCAATCTCTCTCTCACACGCTCCCAGTCTCTCTCTCTCACACTCCCAATCTCTCTCTCTCACACTCCCAATCGCTCTCTCTCACTCACACTCCCAATCTCTCTCTCTGACACTCCCAATCTTTCGCTCTCTCACACTCCCAATTTCTCTCTCTGACACTCCCAGTCTCTCTCTCTCACACTCCCAATCTCTCTCTCTCACACACTCCCAATCGCTCTCTCTCACTCCCAATCTCTCTCCCTGTCACACTCCCAATCTCTCTCTCTCTCACACTCTCAATCTCTCTCTCTCTCACACACTCCCAATCTCTCTCTCACACTCCCAGTCTCTCTCTCTCACACACTGCAAGTCTCTCACTCTCACACACTCCCAGTCTCTCTCTCTCAAACTCCCAACCTCTCTCACACTCCCAATCTCTCTCTCTCTCACACTCCCAATCTCTCGCTCTCTCTCACTCCCAGTCTCTCTCTCTCACACTCCCAATCTCTCTCTCTCACACTCCCAATCTCTCTCTCTCACTCACTCCCAATCTCTCTCTCTCTCTCACACTCCCAATCTCTCTCTCTCTCTCACACTCCCAATATCACTCTCTCTCGCACTCCCAATCTCTCTCTCTCACACACTCCCAATCTCTCTCTCTCACACACTCCCAATCTCTCTCTCACACTCCCAGTCTCTCTCTCTCACACACTCCCAGTCTCTCACTCTCACACCCTCCCAGTCAATTCAATTCAATTCAATTCAATTCAATTCAAATTGCTTTATTGGCATGACAAGGTACATCTTATGTTGCCAAAGCACAGAAAAAAAAAACATGTATGATTGAACACGCAAACACTGATACAGTGTATAAACAGATATATCCCTGTGTGTATAAATATACTCACATATAATATGCATATAATCTTTTCTTATATTTAATGGTTGTCCCTCTGCTTATGGCAAGCTGTAACATAGTGTGCCTCTAAGGTTACACAATTTCTCTCTTCCCCTAGTAGGTATGGGAGTTTTTGGTGGTTATTCAAATTTTTGAATTCAGGGCATATTTTTATGAATTTTGGGTAGAAATTCCCCCTTATGTCCTGATAGTTTCCACAAGCTGTGAGGAAGTGCATCTCTGTCTCCACCACTCCTTGACTGCAGTGAGAGCATATCCTGTCCTCTCTTGGCAGCCAGGTCTGCCTGTGTCTTCCTTTTTCGATCACCAGGCTATGCTCACTAAGGCTGTACATTGTCAAGGTTTTTCTCAGTTTGCTATCTTTTACCATGGTCAGGTATTCAGCCATGTTGTATTGTCTGTTTAGGGCCAAGTAGCAACCGAGTTTGTTTTGGGCTTTTGTCGTTTCTGTCCAATAGGTCAAATATTTTTCCTTTTGCTTAGTGACAATTGTGTTGGGTCGAATTCTCTGTGCTAGGATGTCACTGTCCCGGGGTTGATTATTATTAGTAGTGTTAGTGGTTGCTTCACTGAGTCCCAGGACTAGTTGACTCTCTCTCTCACTCTCTCTCTCTCTCTCTCTCTCTCTCTGTCTCTCTCTCTCTCTCTCTGTCGCTCTCTCTGTCTCTCTCTCTCTCTGTCTCTCTCTCTCTCTGTCGCTCTCTCTGTCTCTCTCTCTCTCTGTCGCTCTCTCGCTCTCTCGCTCCAATTCCAATTCCAATTCAAATGCTTTATTGGCATGAAAGTTTACAGAGAACCATATTGCCAAAGTTTACATATCAAAAAGGTACAGTTTTCCAACATTCTGTAGGTGTCAATCGATTTGACATTTGTTGGGTACATACAATATTACTTTTAAACAATATTAATTTTAAACAGTCTTTGTACTTCATTTGGTACGTTCAATATTAATTTTAAACAGTCTTAATTTTAAACAGTCCTCAGGTTGTGACATGTTGTTACATATTTGGCCCCAAGGTATGGTCTGTCTCCTTCTCCTAGGACTAATCTCAATTTTGACAGATCATCCAATTCCTTGAAATCTGGGGTTGTTTGGCTTAGCTTGTTGAATAATATGTTTCTTGATGTGTTGAATTTTTCGCATTTTAGGAGGAAATGCATCTCTGTTTCAACCTCGCCGGCCAGACATTGATCGCATATTCTATTCTCTCTAGGCTGCCAGGATTTCTTGTATCTGCCTTTTTCAATTTCCAGTTGGTGGTCGCTTAGTCTGTACCTGGTGAGGGTCTGTCTCTGTTTTGTGTCTCTGATGGTCGTGAGGTAGTCTGCCAGTTTATATTCTCTTTTTAGGGCCCGGTAACATTCTAATTTGCTTTGGCTTTCGGTTATTTTGTTCCAATGTTCCAGGTAGGTTTCTTTGCATTTTTTAATGATTTGGTTCACTCGGATTGGTGTTTGGACGGCTGTGTTGGTCTGGGGCTGGTCAGGGTCCGGCTGAGTACTTAGTTTCAGTAGCAGCTGACTCAGGGGACTCTTTTCTGGGTTTAGCTCTTGGGTCTGAAAGGCTTTGAAATGAAGGGTGTCTGGGGAGCTAGATTTGAGGTGATTTAGGAAGTTTAGTGCTCGTTTTTGGATGTTTATTATCAGTGGGTATCTGCCTAGTTCGGCTCTGCATGCATTTGTTGGCGTTTTTCTTTGGGTGCGAAGGATGCTTCGGCAGAATTCTGCATGTAGGGCTTCTATTGTGTGTTTTTCCCATTTAGTGTAGTTTTGGTGATTTAGCGGGCCCCATACTTCACTACCGTACAGTGCAATGGGCAGGATTATGCTGTCAAATATTTTGAGCCAGATTTTGATTGGGATTTGGATGTTGTAGAATTTTCTTTTTATTGCATATAGGGCTCTTCGTGCTTTTTCTTTTAGTGCATTCACTGCTATGCTGATGCTCCCTGATGCTGTAATAGTTAGACCAAGGTAGGTGTAGCTCATAGTGTGTCCTATAGTGGTATCACTGAGGGTAAACTGGTATTTGTTTTCCTGACATCTGGGCCTTTTTTGAAAAATCATGATGTTGGTTTTCTTTAGATTTACTGTTAGAGCCCAATTTTGGCAGTATTTGTCGAGTAGGTCTAGTTGTTGCTGTAATCCCTGTTCTGTGGGAGACAGCAGAACCAGGTCGTCCGCATAGAACAGGGATTTCACTTCTCCATCCAGGAGACGGAGACCTGGTGACTCGCTTTGCTCCAGCATGTCTGCTAATTCATTTATGTATATGTTGAACAGGGCCGGGCTCAAACTGCAGCCCTGCCGGACGCCTCTTCTCTGGGTGAAGAAATCGGTGCGTTTGTCTCCAATTTTGACCCCGCATTTGTTTTTCAGATACATTGATTTAATAAGGTCATAGACTTTGCCCCCTATTCCACACTGAAGAAGTTTATAATAGAGCCCTTCGTGCCATATAGAGTCAAAGGCTTTCTTGAAGTCGATGAAACAGGCGAATATTTTCCCATTTTTTGTTTGGTGTATATGTTTTTCAATGAGGGTGTGAAGGGTATAGATATGGTCGGTGGTGCGGTGTTTTGGAAGAAAGCCTATTTGGTTTTTTCTGAGGATATTATGTTTGTTAAGAAAATCAAGTAATCTACTATTTAGAATACTGCAGAATAACTTCCCTAGACAACTGTTGACACAGATGCCGCGGTAGTTATTTGGGTCTGATTTGTTTCCACTTTTGTATATGGGGGAGATTAGTCCTTGGCACCAGATATCGGGAAAACAGCCTGAACGTAATATGATGTTGAATAATTTGAGTACCGCACCCTGCATCTCCATATTGCTGAACTTGAGCATTTCATTTTTGATGTTGTCTGGGCCACAGGCTTTCTTTAGGTGGAGGGATTTTGTTTTTGTGGCCAGTTCTTTCCATGTGATTGGGGAGTCTAGAGGGTTTTGGTTGTCTTTAATTGTTGCTTCTAATGTGTGGAGTTTTTCTGTGACCTGATGTTGACTTGGGTTTGTTTTGTTTATTGGGATGTCTTTGTAGAGGTTTTCAAAATGTGTTCTCCAGATGTCGCCATCTTGGATTGGTAATGCTTGCAATTGTGTTGTACTCAGGTTATTCCACATTTCCCAGAATTGTTTTGGATTGGTGGAGTTTTCAATTTCTTCGAGTATTTTGTGGGTATAGTTTTGTGTTTTGTTCCTAATGGTGTGTTTATATCTTTTGAGGGTTTCATTGTATCTAGTACGTAGGTCCGGATTGTTTGGTTGGCGATGCTTTTGGTTTGATATTTTTCTCAGGTCTTTTCTGGCATTTTTGCATTCGTGGTCAAACCATTTCTTATTTTTATTTTGTCTTTTGTGACGCTTCCTCTTCTGTTTCACAAGGTCGGCTTTTACAGCTGCCTCATGGAAGATCATATTTATATCCTCTATGGCCCAGTCTCTCTCTCTCACACTCCCAATCTCTCTCTCTCACACTCCCAATCTCTCTCTCTCACTCACTCCCAATCTCTCTCTCTCTCTCACACCCCCAATCTCTCTCTCTCTCTCACACTCCCAATATCTCTCTCTCTCTCACTCCCAATCTCTCTCCCTCTCACACTCCCAATCTCTCTCTCTCTCACACTCTCAATCTCTCTCTCTCTCACACACTCCCAATCTCTCTCTCACACTCCCAGTCTCTCTCTCTCACACACTCCCAGTCTCTCACTCTCACACACTCCCAGTCTCTCTCTCTCAAACTCCCAATCTCTCCCTCTCACACTCCCAATCTCTCTCTCTCTCACACTCCCAATCACTCGCTCTCTCTCACTCCCAGTCTCTCTCTCTTACACCCTCCCAGTCTCTCTCGCTCACACTCCCAGTCTCTCTCTCTCACACTCCCAATCTCTCTCTCTCACACTCCCAATCTCTCTCTCTCACTCACTCCCAATCTCTCTCTCTGTCTCACACTCCCAATCTCTCTCTCTCTCTCAAACTCCCAATATCTCTCTCTCTCACACTCCCAATCTGTCTCTCTCTCACACTCCCAATTTCTCTCTCTCTCACACTCCCAATCTCTGTCTCTCACACTCCCAATCTCTCTCACTCTCACACTCCCAATCTCTCAGTCTCACACTCCCAATTTCTCTCTCTCGCACTCCCAGTCTCTCTCTCTCTCACACTCCCAATCTCTCTCTCTCTCACACTCCCAATCTCTCCCTCTCACACTCCCAATCTCTCTCTCTCTCACACTCCCAATCTCTTAGTCTCACACTCCCAATCCCTCTCTCTCACACTCCCAATCTCAGTTCAGTTCAGTTCAGTTCAGTTCAAATGCTTTATTGGCATGAAAGTTTACAGAGAACCATATTGCCAAAGCTTACATAGCAAAAAGGTACAGTTTTCCAACATTCTGTAGGTGTCAATCGATTTGACATTTGTTGGGTACATACAATATTACTTTTAAACAATATTAATTTGAAACAGTCTTTCTACTTTATTTGGTACGTTCAATATTACTTTTAAACAGTCTTACTTTTAAACAGTCCTCAGGTTGTGACATGTTGTTACATATTTGGCCCCAAGGTATGGTCTGTCTCCTTCTCCTAGGACTAATCTCAATTTTGACAGATCATCCAATTCCTTGAAATCTGGGGTTGTTTGGCTTAGCTTGTTGAATAATATGTTTCTTGATGTGTTGAATTTTTCGCATTTTAGGAGGAAATGCATTTCTGTTTCAACCTCGCCAGCCAGACATTGATCGCATATTCTATTCTCTCTAGGCTGCCAGGATTTCTTGTATCTGCCTTTTTCAATTTCCAGTTGGTGGTCGCTTAGTCTGTACCTGGTGAGGGTCTGTCTCTGTTTTGTGTCTCTGATGGTCGTGAGGTAGTCTGCCAGTTTATATTCTCTTTTTAGGGCCCGGTAACATTCTAATCTGCTTTGGCTTTCAGTTATTTTGTTCCAATGTTCCAGGTAGGTTTCTTTGCATTTTTTAATGATTTGGTTCACTCGGATTGGTGTTTGGACAGCTGTGTTGGTCTGGGGCTGGTCAGGGTCCGGCTGAGTACTTAGTTTCAGTAGCAGCTGACTCAGGGGACTCTTTTCTGGGTTTAGCTCTTGGGTCTGAAAGGCTTTGAAATGAAGGGTGTCTGGGGAGCTAGATTTGAGGTGATTTAGGAAGTTTAGTGCTCGTTTTTGGATGTTTATTATCAGTGGGTATCTGCCTAGTTCGGCTCTGCATGCATTTGTTGGCGTTTTTCTTTGGGTGCGAAGGATGCTTCGGCTGAATTCTGCATGTAGGGCTTCCATTGTGTGTTTTTCCCATTTAGTGTAGTTTTGGTGATTTAGCGGGCCCCATACTTCACTACCGTACAGTGCAATGGGCAGGATTATGCTGTCAAATATTTTGAGCCAGATTTTGATTGGGATTTGGATGTTGTAGAATTTTCTTTTTATTGCATATAGGGCTCTTCGTGCTTTTTCTTTTAGTGCATTCACTGCTATGCTGAAGCTCCCTGATGCTGTAATAGTTAGACCAAGGTAGGTGTAGCTCATAGTGTGTCCTATAGTGGTATCACTGAGGGTAAACTGGTATTTGTTTTCCTGACATCTGGGTCTTTTCTGAAAAATCATGATGTTGGTTTTCTTTAGATTTACTGTTAGAGCCCAATTTTGGCAGTATTTGTCGAGTAGGTCTAGTTGTTGCTGTAATCCCTGTTCTGTGGGAGACAGCAGAACCAGATCATCCGCATAGAACAGGGACTTCACTTCTCCATCCAGGAGACGGAGACCTGGTGACTCGCTTTGCTCCAGCATGTCTGCTAATTAATTTATGTATATATTGAACAGGGTCGGGCTCAAATTGCAGCCCTGCCGGACGCCTCTTCTCTGGGTGAAGAAATCGGAGCGTTTGTCTCCAATTTTGACCCCGCATTTGTTTTTCAGATACATTGATTTAATAAGGTCATAATAATCTCTCTCTCTCACACTCCCAATCTCTCTCCCTCACACTCCCAATCACTCTCTCTCTCTCACACTCCCAATCTCTCTCTCTCTCTCACTCCCAGTCTCTCTCTCTCACACTCCCAGTCCCTCTCTCTCACACTCCCAATCTCTCTCTCTCACACTCCCAATCTCTCTCTCTCACTCTCTCCCAATCTCTCTCTCTCTCTCACACTCCCAATCTCTCTCTCTCTCTCACACTCCCAATGTCTCTCTCTCATACTCCCAATCTCTCTCTCACACACTCCCAGTTTCTCTCTCTCACACTCCCAATCTCTCTCCCTCACACTCCCAATCACTCTCTCTCTCTCACACTCCCAATCTCTCTCTCTCTCTCACTCCCAATCTCTCTCTCTGACACTCCCAATCTCTCTCTCTCTCACACTCCCAATTTCTCTCTCTCACACTCCCAGTCTCTCTCTCTCACACTCCCAATCTCTCTCTCTCTCTCTCACTCCCAATCTCTCTCTCTCTCTCACACTCCCAATGTCTCTCTCTCATACTCCCAATCTCTCTCTCTCTCACACTCCCAATCTCTCTCTCTCTCACACTCCCAATCTCTCTCTCTCTCTCACTCCCAGTCTCTCTCTCTCACACTCCCAGTCCCTCTCTCTCACACTCCCAATCTCTCTCTCTCACACTCCCAATCTCTCTCTCTCACTCTCTCCCAATCTCTCTCTCTCTCTCACACTCCCAATCTCTCTCTCTCTCTCACACTCCCAATATCTCTCTCTCTCACACTCCCAATCTCTCTCTCTCATACTCCCAATCTCTCTCTCTCACACACTCCCAATCTCTCTCTCTCACTCACTCCCAATCTCTCTCTCTCTCTCACACTCCCAATCTCTCTCTCTCTCTCACACTCCCAATATCTCTCGCTCTCACACTCCCAATCTCTCTCTCTCTCACACTCCCAATCTCTCTCTCTCTCACGCTCCCAATCTCTGGCTCTCACACTCCCAATCTCTCTCTCTCTCACACTCCCAATCTCTCAGTCTCACACTCCCAATTTCTCTCTCTCACACTCCCAATCTCTCTCTCTCTCACACTCCCAATCTCTCTCTCTCTCACACTCCCAATCTCTCTCTCTCACACTCCCAATCTCTCTCTCTCTCACACTCCCAATCTCTCAGTCTCACACTCCCAATCCCTCTCTCTCACACTCCCAATCTCTCTCTCTCACACTCCCAATCTCTCTCTCTCACACTCCCAATCTCTCTCTCACACACTCCCAGTCTCTCTCTCTCACACTCCCAATGTCTCTCCCTCACACTCCCAATCTCTCTCTCTCTCTCACACTCCCAACCTCTCTCTCTCTCACTCCCAATCTCTCTCTCTGACACTCCCAATCTCTCTCTCTCTCACACTCCCAATTTCTCTCTCTGACAGCCCCAGTCTCTCTCTCTCACACTCCCAATCTCTCTCTCTCTCTCACACTCCCAATCTCTCTCTCTCTCACCCTCCCAATTTCACTCTCTCACACTCCCAATCTCTCTCTCTCTCACACTCCCAATCTCTCTCTCACACTCCCAATCTCTCTCTCTCTCACACTTCCAATCTCTCTCACTCTCGCACTCCCAGTCTCTCTCTCTCACACACTCCCAGTCTCTCTCTCTCACACTCCCAGTCTCTCTCTCTCACACTCCCAATCTCTCTCTCTCACACTCCCAATCTCTCTCTCTCACTCACTCCCAATCTCTCTCTCTCTCTCACACTCCCAATTTCTCTCTCTCACTCACACTCCCAATATCTCTCTCTCTCACACTCCCAATCTCTCTCTCTCTCACACTCCCAATCTCTGTCTCTCACACTCCCAATCTGTCTCTCTCACTCTCCCAATCGCTCTCTCTCACTCTCCCAATCTCTCTCTCTCACACTCCCAATCTCTCTCTCTCACACTCCCAAACTCTCTCTCTCTCACACTCCCAATCTCTCAGTCTCACACTCCCAGTCTCTCTCTCTCACACTCCCAATCTCTCTCTCTCACACTCCCAATCTCTCTCTCTCACTCACAATCCCAATCCAATTCCAATTCCAATTCAAATGCTTTATTGGCATGAAAGTTTACAGAGAACCATATTGCCAAAGCTTACATAGCAAAAAGGTACAGTTTTCCAACATTCTGTAGGTGTCAATCGATTTGACATTTGTTGGTTACATACAATATTACTTTTAAACAATATTAATTTTAAACAGTCTTTGTACTTCATTTGGTACGTTCAATATTAATTTTAAACAGTCTTAATTTTAAACAGTCCTCAGGTTGTGACATGTTGTTACATATTTGGCCCCAAGGTATGGTCTGTCTCCTTCTCCTAGGACTAATCTCAATTTTGACAGGTCATCCAATTCCTTGAAATCTGGGGTTGTTTGGCTTAGCTTGTTGAATAATATGTTTCTTGATGTGGTGAATTTTTCGCATTTTAGGAGGAAATGCATCTCTGTTTCAACCTCGCCGGCCAGACATTGATCGCATATTCTATTCTCTCTAGGCTGCCAGGATTTCTTGTATCTGCCTTTTTCAATTTCCAGTTGGTGGTCGCTTAGTCTGTACCTGGTGAGGGTCTGTCTCTGTTTTGTGTCTCTGATGGTCGTGAGGTAGTCTGCCAGTTTATATTCTCTTTTTAGGGCCCGGTAACATTCTAATCTGCTTTGGCTTTCAGTTATTTTGTTCCAATGTTCCAGGTAGGTTTCTTTGCATTTTTTAATGATTTGGTTCACTCGGATTGGTGTTTGGACGGCTGTGTTGGTCTGGGGCTGGTCAGGGTCCGGCTGAGTACTTAGTTTCAGTAGCAGCTGACTCAGGGGACTCTTTTCTGGGTTTAGCTCTTGGGTCTGAAAGGCTTTGAAATGAAGGGTGTCTGGGGAGCTAGATTTGAGGTGATTTAGGAAGTTTAGTGCTCGTTTTTGGATGTTTATTATCAGTGGGTATCTGCCTAGTTCGGCTCTGCATGCATTTGTTGGCGTTTTTCTTTGGGTGCGAAGGATGCTTCGGCAGAATTCTGCATGTAGGGCTTCTATTCTCTCTCTCTGACACTCCCAATCTCTCGCTCTCTCACACTCCCAATTTCTCTCTCTGACACTCCCAATCTCTCTCTCTCTCTCACACTCCCAATCTCCCTCTCTCTCACACTCCCAATCTCTCTCTCTCACAGTCCCAATCTCTCTCTCTCACACTCCCAATCTCTCTCTCTCTCACACTCCCAATCTCTCTCTCTCTCACACTCCCAATCTCTCTCTCTCTCACACTCCCAATCTCTCTCTCTCTCACACTCCCAATCTCTCTCTCTCTCACGCTCCCAATCTCTCTCTCTCTCTCACTCCCAGTCTCTCTCTCTCACACTCCCAGTCTCTCTCTCTCACACTCCCAATCTCTCTCTCTCACACTCCCAATCTCTCTCTCTCTCACACTCCCAATTTCTCTCTCTCACACTCCCAATCTCTCTCTCTCTCACACACTCCCAGTCTCTCTCTCTCACACTCCCAGTCTCTCTCTGACTCACACTCCCAATCTCTCTCTCTCTCTCACACTCCCAATCTCTCTCTCTCACACTCCCAATCTCTCTCTCTCACACTCCCAATCTCTCTCTCTCTCACACTCCCAATCTCTCTCTCTCTCTCTCACACTACCAATCTCTCTCTCTCTCACACACCCAATCTCTCTCTCTCACACTCCCAATCTCTCTCTCTCTCACACTCCCAATCTCTCTCTCTCACACACTCCCAATCTCTCTCTCTCACTCCCAATCTCTCTCCCTGTCACACTCCCAATCTCTCTCTCTCATACTCTCAATTTCTCTCTCTCTCACACACTCCCAATCTCTCTCTCACACTCCCAGTCTCTCTCTCTCACACACTCCCAGTCTCTCACTCTCACACACTCCCAGTCTCTCTCTCTCAAACTCCCAATCGCTCTCTCTCTCTCATACTCCCAATATCTCTCTCTCTCTCACTCCCAGTCTCTCTCTCTCTCACACTCCCAATCTCTCTCTCTCTCACACTCCCAATCACTCGCTCTCTCTCACTCCCAGTCTCTCTCTCTCACACCCTCCCAGTCTCTCTCGCTCTCAATTTCTCTCTCTCTCTCACAATCCCAATCTGTCTCTCTCACTCACTCCCAATCTCTCTCTCTCCCTCACACTCCCAATACCAATTCCAATTCCAATCTCTCTCTCTCTCTCAGACTCCCAATCTCTCTCTCTCTCTCATACTCCCAATATCTCTCTCTCTCTCACTCCCAGTCTCTCTCTCTCTCACACTCCCAATCTCTCTCTCTCTCACACTCCCAATCACTCGCTCTCTCTCACTCCCAGTCTCTCTCTCTCACACCCTCCCAGTCTCTCTCGCTCACACTCCCAGTCTCTCTCTCTCACACTCCCAATCTCTCTCTCTCACACTCCCAATCTCTCGCTCCCTCTCACTCCCAGTCTCTCTCTCTCACACCCTCCCAGTCTCTCTCGCTCACACTCCCAGACTCTCTCTATCACACTCCCAATCTCTCTCTCTCACAATCCCAATCTGTCTCTCTCACTCACTCCCAATCTCTCTCTCTCCCTCACACTCCCAATACCAATTCCAATTCCAATCTCTCTCTCTCTCTCAGACTCCCAATCTCTCTCTCTCTCTCATACTCCCAATATCTCTCTCTCTCTCACTCCCAGTCTCTCTCTCTCTCACACTCCCAATCTCTCTCTCTCTCACACTCCCAATCACTCGCTCTCTCTCACTCCCAGTCTCTCTCTCTCACACCCTCCCAGTCTCTCTCGCTCACACTCCCAGTCTCTCTCTCTCACACTCCCAATCTCTCTCTCTCACACTCCCAATCTCTCTCTCTCACTCACTCCCAATCTCTCTCTCTGTCTCACACTCCCAATCTCTCTCTCTCTCTCACACTCCCAATATCTCTCTCTCTCACACTCCCAATCTGTCTCTCTCTCACACTCCCAATCTCTCTCTCTCTCACACTCCCAATCTCTGTCTCTCACACTCCCAATCTCTCTCTCTCTCACACTCCCAATCTCTCAGTCTCACACTCCCAATTTCTCTCTCTCACACTTCCAGTCTCTCTCTCTCTCACACTCTCAATCTCTCTCTCTCTCACACTCCCAATCACTCCCTCTCACACTCCCAATCTCTCTCTCTCTCACACTCCCAATCTCTCAGTCTCACACTCCCAATCCCTCTCTCTCACACTCCCAATCTCTCTCTCTCACACTCCCAATGTCTCTCTCTCACACTCCCAATCTCTCTCTCACACACTCCCAGTTTCTCTCTCTCACACTCCCAATCTCTCTCCCTCACACTCCCAATCACTCTCTCTCTCTCACACTCCCAATCTCTCTCTCTCTCTCACTACCAATCTCTCTCTCTGACACTCCCAATCTCTCTCTCTCTCACACTCCCAATTTCTCTCTCTGACAGCCCCAGTCTCTCTCTCTCACACTCCCAATCTCTCTCTCTCTCTCTCACTCCCAATCTCTCTCTCTCTCACACTCCCAATCTCACTCTCGCACACTCCCAATCTCTCTCTCTCACACTCCCAATCTCTCTCTCTCTCACACTCCCAATCTCTCTCTCTCTCACACTCCCAATCTCTCTCTCTCTCACACTCCCAATCTCTCTCTCTCTCTCCCTCCCAGTCTCTCTCTCTCACACTCCCAGTCTCTCTCTCTCACACTCCCAATCTCTCTATCTCTCACACTCCCAATCTCTCTCTCTCACACTCCCAATCTCTCTCTCTCACTCTCTCCCAATCTCTCTGTCTCTCTCACACTCCCAATCTCTCTCTCTCTCTCACACTCCCAATATCTCTCTCTCTCACACTCCCAATCTCTGTCTCTCATACTCCCAATCTCTCTCTCTCACACACTCCCAATCTCTCTCTCTCACTCACTCCCAATCTCTCTCTCTCTCTCACACTCCCAATCTCTCTCTCTCTCTCACACTCCCAATATCTCTCGCTCTCACACTCCCAATCTCTCTCTCTCTCACACTCCCAATCTCTCTCTCTCTCACACTCCCAATCTCTGTCTCTCACACTCCCAATCTCTCTCTCTCTCACACTCCCAATCTCTCAGTCTCACACTCCCAATTTCTCTCTCTCACACTCCCAATCTCTCTCACACTCCCAATCTCTCTCTCTCTCACACTCCCAATCTCTCTCTCTCACACTCCCAATCTCTCTCTCTCTCTCTCACTCCCAATCTCTCTCTCTCTCACACTCCCAATCTCACTCTCGCACACTCCCAATCTCTCTCTCTCACACTCCCAATCTCTCTCTCTCTCACACTCCCAATCTCTCTCTCTCTCACACTCCCAATCTCTCTCTCTCTCACACTCCCAATCTCTCTCTCTCTCTCCCTCCCAGTCTCTCTCTCTCACACTCCCAGTCTCTCTCTCTCACACTCCCAATCTCTCTATCTCTCACACTCCCAATCTCTCTCTCTCACACTCCCAATCTCTCTCTCTCACTCTCTCCCAATCTCTCTGTCTCTCTCACACTCCCAATCTCTCTCTCTCTCTCACACTCCCAATATCTCTCTCTCTCACACTCCCAATCTCTGTCTCTCATACTCCCAATCTCTCTCTCTCACACACTCCCAATCTCTCTCTCTCACTCACTCCCAATCTCTCTCTCTCTCACACTCCCAATCTCTCTCTCTCTCTCACACTCCCAATATCTCTCGCTCTCACACTCCCAATCTCTCTCTCTCTCACACTCCCAATCTCTCTCTCTCTCACACTCCCAATCTCTGTCTCTCACACTCCCAATCTCTCTCTCTCTCACACTCCCAATCTCTCAGTCTCACACTCCCAATTTCTCTCTCTCACACTCCCAATCTCTCTCACACTCCCAATCTCTCTCTCTCTCACACTCCCAATCTCTCTCTCTCACACTCCCAATCTCTCTCTCTCTCACACTCCCAATCTCTCAGTCTCACACTCCCAATCCCTCTCTCTCACACTCCCAATCTCTCTCTCTCACACTCCCAATCTCTCTCTCTCACACTCCCAATCTCTCTCTCACACACTCCCAGTCTCTCTCTCTCACACTCCCAATGTCTCTCCCTCACACTCCCAATCTCTCTCTCTCTCTCACACTCCCAATCTCTCTCTCTCTCTCACTCCCAATCTCTCTCTCTGACACTCCCAATCTCTCTCTCTCTCACACTCCCAATTTCTCTCTCTGACAGCCCCAGTCTCTCTCTCTCACACTCCCAATCTCTCTCTCTCTCTCACACTCCCAATCTCTCTCTCTATCACACTCCCAATCTCACTCTCGCACACTCCCAATCTCTCTCTCTCACACTCACAATCTCTCTCTCTCTCACACTCCCAATCTCTCTCTCTCTCTCACTCCCAGTCTCTCTCTCTCACACTCCCAGTACCTCTCTCTCTCACACTCCCAATCTCTCTCTCTCACACTCCCAATCTCTCTCTCTCTCTCACTCCCAGTCTCTCTCTCTCACACTCCCAGTATCTCTCTCTCTCACACTCCCAATCTCTCTCTCTCACCCTCCCAATTGCCCTTTCTCACACTCCCAATCTCTCTCTCTCTCACACTCCCAATCTCTCTCTCACACTCCCAATCTCTCTCTCTCTCACACTCCCAATCTCTCTCACTCTCGCACTCCCAGTCTCTCTCTCTCACACACTCCCAGTCTCTCTCTCTCACACTCCCAGTCTCTCTCTCTCACACTCCCAATCTCTCTCTCTCACACTCCCAATCTCTCTCTCTCACTCACTCCCAATCTCTCTCTCTCACACTCCCAATCTCTCTCTCTCTCACACTCCCAATTTCTCTCTCTCTCACACACTCCCAATCTCTCTCTCACACTCCCAGTCTCTCTCTCTCTCACACTCCCAATCTCTCTCTCTCTCACACTCCCAATCACTCGCTCTCTCTCACTCCCAGTCTCTCTCTCTCACACCCTCCCAGTCTCTCTCGCTCACACTCCCAGTCTCTCTCTCTCACACTCCCAATCTCTCTCTCTCACACTCCCAATCTCTCTCTCTCACTCACTCCCAATCTCTCTCTCTGTCTCACACTCCCAATCTCTCTCTCTCTCTCACACTCCCAATATCTCTCTCTCTCACACTCCCAATCTGTCTCTCTCTCACACTCCCAATCTCTCTCTCTCTCACACTCCCAATCTCTGTCTCTCACACTCCCAATCTCTCTCTCTCTCACACTCCCAATCTCTCAGTCTCACACTCCCAATTTCTCTCTCTCACACTCCCAGTCTCTCTCTCTCTCACACTCTCAATCTCTCTCTCTCTCACACTCCCAATCACTCCCTCTCACACTCCCAATCTCTCTCTCTCTCACACTCCCAATCTCTCAGTCTCACACTCCCAATCCCTCTCTCTCACACTCCCAATCTCTCTCTCTCACACTCCCAATGTCTCTCTCTCACACTCCCAATCTCTCTCTCACACACTCCCAATTTCTCTCTCTCACACTCCCAATCTCTCTCCCTCACACTCCCAATCACTCTCTCTCTCTCACACTCCCAATCTCTCTCTCTCTCTCACTACCAATCTCTCTCTCTGACACTCCCAATCTCTCTCTCTCTCACTCTCCCAATTTCTCTCTCTGACAGCCCCAGTCTCTCTCTCTCACACTCCCAATCTCTCTCTCTCTCTCTCACTCCCAATCTCTCTCTCTCTCACACTCCCAATCTCACTCTCGCACACTCCCAATCTCTCTCTCTCACACTCCCAATCTCTCTCTCTCTCACACTCCCAATCTCTCTCTCTCTCACACTCCCAATCTCTCTCTCTCTCACACTCCCAATCTCTCTCTCTCTCTCACTCCCAGTCTCTCTCTCTCACACTCCCAGTCTCTCTCTCTCACACTCCCAATCTCTCTATCTCTCACACTCCCAATCTCTCTCTCTCACACTCCCAATCTCTCTCTCTCACTCTCTCCCAATCTCTCTCTCTCTCTCACACTCCCAATCTCTCTCTCTCTCTCACACTCCCAATATCTCCCTCTCACACTCCCAATCTCTGTCTCTCATACTCCCAATCTCTCTCTCTCACACACTCCCAATCTCTCTCTCTCACTCACTCCCAATCTCTCTCTCTCTCTCTCTCACACTCCCAATCTCTCTCTCTCTCTCACACTGCCAATATCTCTCGCTCTCACACTCCCAATCTCTCTCTCTCTCACACTCCCAATCTCTGTCTCTCTCACACTCCCAATCTCTGTCTCTCACACTCCCAATCTCTCTCTCTCTCACACTCCCAATCTCTCAGTCTCACACTCCCAATTTCTCTCTCTCACACTCCCAATCTCTCTCTCTCTCACACTCCCAATCTCTCTCTCTCTCACACTCCCAATCTCTCTCTCTCACACTCCCAATCTCTCTCTCTCTCACACTCCCAATCTCTCTCTCTCTCTCCCTCCCAGTCTCTCTCTCTCACACTCCCAGTCTCTCTCTCTCACACTCCCAATCTCTCTATCTCTCACACTCCCAATCTCTCTCTCTCACACTCCCAATCTCTCTCTCTCACACTCCCAATCACTCTCTCTCTCTCCCTCCCAGTCTCTCTCTCTCACACTCCCAGTCCAATTCCAATTCCAATTCCAATTAAAATGCTTTATTGGCATGAAAGTTTACAGAGAACCATATTGCCAAAGCTTACATAGCAAAAAGGTACAGTTTTCCAACATTCTGTAGGTGTCAATCGATTTGACATTTGTTGGGTACATACAATATTACTTTTAAACAATATTAATTTTAAACAGTCTTTGTACTTCATTTGGTACGTTCAATATTAATTTTAAACAGTCTTAATTTTAAACAGTCCTCAGGTTGTGACATGTTGTTACATATTTGGCCCCAAGGTATGGTCTGTCTCCTTCTCCTAGGACTAATCTCAATTTTGACAGATCATCCAATTCCTTGAAATCTGGGGTTGTTTGGCTTAGCTTGTTGAATAATATGTTTCTTGATGTGTTGAATTTTTCGCATTTTAGGAGGAAATGCATTTCTGTTTCAACCTCGCCAGCCAGACATTGATCGCATATTCTATTCTCTCTAGGCTGCCAGGATTTCTTGTATCTGCCTTTTTCAATTTCCAGTTGGTGGTCGCTTAGTCTGTACCTGGTGAGGGTCTGTCTCTGTTTTGTGTCTCTGATGGTCGTGAGGTAGTCTGCCAGTTTATATTCTCTTTTTAGGGCCCGGTAACATTCTAATCTGCTTTGGCTTTCGGTTATTTTGTTCCAATGTTCCAGGTAGGTTTCTTTGCATTTTTTAATGATTTGGTTCACTCGGATTGGTGTTTCCAGTCTCTCTCTCTCACACTCCCAATCTCTCTCTCTCTCTCACACTCCCAATATCTCTCTCTCTCACACTCCCAATCTCTGTCTCTCATACTCCCAATCTCTCTCTCTCACACACTCCCAATCTCTCTCTCTCACTCACTCCCAATCTCTCTCTCTCTCTCACACTCCCAATATCTCTCTCTCTCACACTCCCAATCTCTCTCTCTCTCACACTCCCAATCACTCGCTCTCTCTCACTCCCAGTCTCTCTCTCTCACACCCTCCCAGTCTCTCTCGCTCACACTCCCAGTCTCTCTCTCTCACACTCCCAATCTCTCTCTCTCACACTCCCAATCTCTCTCTCTCACTCACTCCCAATCTCTCTCTCTGTCTCACACTCCCAATCTCTCTCTCTCTCTCACACTCCCAATATCTCTCTCTCTCACACTCCCAATCTGTCTCTCTCTCACACTCCCAATCTCTCTCTCTCTCACACTCCCAATCTCTGTCTCTCACACTCCCAATCTCTCTCTCTCTCACACTCCCAATCTCTCAGTCTCACACTCCCAATTTCTCTCTCTCACACTCCCAGTCTCTCTCTCTCTCACACTCTCAATCTCTCTCTCTCTCACACTCCCAATCACTCCCTCTCACACTCCCAATCTCTCTCTCTCTCACACTCCCAATCTCTCAGTCTCACACTCCCAATCCCTCTCTCTCACACTCCCAATCTCTCTCTCTCACACTCCCAATGTCTCTCTCTCACACTCCCAATCTCTCTCTCACACACTCCCAGTTTCTCTCTCTCACACTCCCAATCTCTCTCCCTCACACTCCCAAGCACTCTCTCTCTCTCACACTCCCAATCTCTCTCTCTCTCTCACTACCAATCTCTCTCTCTGACACTCCCAATCTCTCTCTCTCTCACACTCCCAATTTCTCTCTCTGACAGCCCCAGTCTCTCTCTCTCACACTCCCAATCTCTCTCTCTCTCACACTCCCAATCTCACTCTCGCACACTCCCAATCTCTCTCTCTCACACTCCCAATCTCTCTCACTCTCACACTCCCAATCTCTCTCTCTCTCACACTCCCAATCTCTCTCTCTCTCACACTCCCAATCTCTTTCTCTCTCTCACTCCCAGTCTCTCTCTCTCACACTCCCAGTCTCTCTCTCTCACACTCCCAATCTCTCTATCTCTCACACTCCCAATCTCTCTCTCTCACACTCCCAATCTCTCTCTCTCACTCTCTCCCAATCTCTCTCTCTCTCTCACACTCCCAATCTCTCTCTCTCTCTCACACTCCCAATATCTCTCTCTCTCACACTCCCAATCTCTGTCTGTCATACTCCCAATCTCTCTCTCTCACACACTCCCAATCTCTCTCTCTCACTCACTCCCAATCTCTCTCTCTCTCTCACACTCCCAATCTCTCTCTCTCTCTCACACTCCCAATATCTCTCGCTCTCACACTCCCAATCTCTCTCTCTCTCACACTCCCAATCTCTCTCTCTCTCACACTCCCAATCTCTGTCTCTCACACTCCCAATCTCTCTCTCTCTCACACTCCCAATCTCTCAGTCTCACACTCCCAATTTCTCTCTCTCACACTCCCAATCTCTCTCTCTCTCACACTCCCAATCTCTCTCTCTCTCACACTCCCAATCTCTCTCTCTCACACTCCCAATCTCTCTCTCTCTCACACTCCCAATCTCTCTCTCTCACACTCCCAATCTCTCTCTCTCTCACACTCCCAATCTCTCTCTCTCTCACACTCCCAATCTCTCTCTCTCTCACACTCCCAATTTCTCTCTCTGACAGCCCCAGTCTCTCTCTCTCACACTCCCAATCTCTCTCTCTCTCACACTCCCAATCTCACTCTCGCACACTCCCAATCTCTCTCTCTCACACTCCCAATCTCTCTCTCTCACACTCCCAATCTCTCTCTCTCTCACACTCCCAATCTCTCTCTCTCTCACACTCCCAATCTCTTTCTCTCTCTCACTCCCAGTCTCTCTCTCTCACACTCCCAGTCTCTCTCTCTCACACTCCCAATCTCTCTCTCTCACACTCCCAATCTCTCTCTCTCTCTCACTCCCAGTCTCTCTCTCTCACACTCCCAGTATCTCTCTCTCTCACACTCCCAATCTCTCTCTCTCACCCTCCCAATTGCCCTTTCTCACACTCCCAATCTCTCACTCTCTCACACTCCCAATCTCTCTCACTCTCGCACTCCCAGTCTCTCTCTCTCACACACTCCCAGTCTCTCTCTCTCACACTCCCAGTCTCTCTCTCTCACACTCCCAATCTCTCTCTCTCACACTCCCAATCTCTCTCTCTCACTCACTCCCAATCTCTCTCTCTCACACTCCCAATCTCTCTCTCTCTCACACTCCCAATTTCTCTCTCTCTCACACACTCCCAATCTCTCTCTCACACTCCCAGTCTCTCTCTCTCTCACACTCCCAATCTCTCTCTCTCTCACACTCCCAATCACTCGCTCTCTCTCACTCCCAGTCTCTCTCTCTCACACCCTCCCAGTCTCTCTCGCTCACACTCCCAGTCTCTCACTCTCACACTCCCAATCTCTCTCTCTCACACTCCCAATCTCTCTCTCTCACTCACTCCCAATCTCTCTCTCTGTCTCACACTCCCAATCTCTCTCTCTCTCTCACACTCCCAATATCTCTCTCTCTCACACTCCCAATCGGTCTCTCTCTCACTCTCCCAATCTCTCTCTCTCTCTCACACTCCCAATCTCTCTCTCTCTCTCACACTCCCAATATCTCTCGCTCTCACACTCCCAATCTCTCTCTCTCTCACACTCCCAATCCAATTCCAATTCCAATTCCAATTAAAATGCTTTATTGGCATGAAAGTTTACAGAGAACCATATTGCCAAAGCTTACATAGCAAAAAGGTACAGTTTTCCAACATTCTGTAGGTGTCAATCGATTTGACATTTGTTGGGTACATACAATATTACTTTTAAACAATATTAATTTTAAACAGTCTTTGTACTTCATTTGGTACGTTCAATATTAATTTTAAACAGTCTTAATTTTAAACAGTCCTCAGGTTGTGACATGTTGTTACATATTTGGCCCCAAGGTATGGTCTGTCTCCTTCTCCTAGGATTAATCTCAATTTTGACAGATCATCCAATTCCTTGAAATCTGGGGTTGTTTGGCTTAGCTTGTTGAATAATATGTTTCTTGATGTGTTGAATTTTTCGCATTTTAGGAGGAAATGCATTTCTGTTTCAACCTCGCCAGCCAGACATTGATCGCATATTCTATTCTCTCTAGGCTGCCAGGATTTCTTGTATCTGCCTTTTTCAATTTCCAGTTGGTGGTCGCTTAGTCTGTACCTGGTGAGGGTCTGTCTCTGTTTTGTGTCTCTGATGGTCGTGAGGTAGTCTGCCAGTTTATATTCTCTTTTTAGGGCCCGGTAACATTCTAATCTGCTTTGGCTTTCGGTTATTTTGTTCCAATGTTCCAGGTAGGTTTCTTTGCATTTTTTAATGATTTGGTTCACTCGGATTGGTGTTTGGACGGCTGTGTTGGTCTGGGGCTGGTCAGGGTCCGGCTGAGTACTTAGTTTCCGTAGCAGCTGACTCAGGGGACTCTTTTCTGGGTTTAGCTCTTGGGTCTGAAAGGCTTTGAAATGAAGGGTGTCTGGGGAGCTAGATTTGAGGTGATTTAGGAAGTTTAGTGCTCGTTTTTGGATGTTTATTATCAGTGGGTATCTGCCTAGTTCGGCTCTGCATGCATTTGTTGGCGTTTTCCTTTGGGTGCGAAGGATGCTTCGGCAGAATTCTGCATGTAGGGCTTCTATTGTATGTTTTTCCCATTTAGTGTAGCTTTGGTGATTTAGCGGGCCCCATACTTCACTACCGTACAGTGCAATGGGCAGGATTATGCTGTCAAATATTTTGAGCCAGATTTTGATTGGGATTTGGATGTTGTAGAATTTTCTTTTTATTGCATATAGGGCTCTTCGGGCTTTTTCTTTTAGTGCATTCACTCTCTCTCACACTCCCAATCTCTGTCTCTCACACTCCCAATCTCTCTCTCTCTCACACTCCCAATCTCTCAGTCTCACACTCCCAATTTCTCTCTCTCACACTCCCAATCTCTCTCTCTCTCACACTCCCAATCTCTCTCTCTCTCACACTCCCAATCTCTCTCTCTCACACTCCCAATCTCTCTCTCTCTCACACTCCCAATCTCTCTCTCTCACACTCCCAATCTCTCTCTCTCTCACACTCCCAATCTCTCTCTCTCTCACACTCCCAATCTCTCTCTCTCTCACACTCTCAATTTCTCTCTCTGACAGCCCCAGTCTCTCTCTCTCACACTCCCAATCTCTCTCTCTCTCACACTCCCAATCTCACTCTCGCACACTCCCAATCTCTCTCTCTCACACTCCCAATCTCTCTCTCTCTCTCACACTCCCAATCTCTCTCTCTCTCTCACACTGCCAATATCTCTCGCTCTCACACTCCCAATCTCTCTCTCTCTCACACTCCCAATCTCTGTCTCTCTCACACTCCCAATCTCTCTCTCTCTCACACTCCCAATCTCTCAGTCTCACACTCCCAATATCTCCCTCTCACACTCCCAATCTCTGTCTCTCATACTCCCAATCTCTCTCTCTCACACACTCCCAATCTCTCTCTCTCACTCACTCCCAATCTCTCTCTCTCTCTCACACTCCCAATCTCTCTCTCTCTCTCACACTGCCAATATCTCTCGCTCTCACACTCCCAATCTCTCTCTCTCTCACACTCCCAATCTCTGTCTCTCTCACACTCCCAATCTCTGTCTCTCACACTCCCAATCTCTCTCTCTCTCACACTCCCAATCTCTCAGTCTCACACTCCCAATTTCTCTCTCTCACACTCCCAATCTCTCTCTCTCTCACACTCCCAATCTCTCTCTCTCTCAAACTCCCAATCTCTCTCTCTCACACTCCCAATCTCTCTCTCTCTCACACTCCCAATCTCTCTCTCTCTCTCCCTCCCAGTCTCTCTCTCTCACACTCCCAGTCTCTCTCTCTCACACTCCCAATCTCTCTATCTCTCACACTCCCAATCTCTCTCTCTCACACTCCCAATCTCTCTCTCTCACACTCCCAATCACTCTCTCTCTCTCCCTCCCAGTCTCTCTCTCTCACACTCCCAGTCTCTCTCTCTCTCTCACACTCCCAATATCTCTCTCTCTCACACTCCCAATCTCTGTCTCTCATACTCCCAATCTCTCTCTCTCACACACTCCCAATCTCTCTCTCTCACTCACTCCCAATCTCTCTCTCTCTCTCACACTCCCAATATCTCTCTCTCTCACACTCCCAATCTCTCTCTCTCTCACACTCCCAATCACTCGCTCTCTCTCACTCCCAGTCTCTCTCTCTCACACCCTCCCAGTCTCTCTCGCTCACACTCCCAGTCTCTCTCTCTCACACTCCCAATCTCTCTCTCTCACACTCCCAATCTCTCTCTCTCACTCACTCCCAATCTCTCTCTCTGTCTCACACTCCCAATCTCTCTCTCTCACTCACTCCCAATCTCTCTCTCTGTCTCACACTCCCAATCTCTCTCTCTCTCTCACACTCCCAATCTCTCTCTCTCTCACACTCCCAATCTCTGTCTCTCACACTCCCAATCTCTCTCTCTCTCACACTCCCAATCTCTCAGTCTCACACTCCCAATTTCTCTCTCTCACACTCCCAGTCTCTCTCTCTCTCACACTCTCAATCTCTCTCTCTCTCACACTCCCAATCACTCCCTCTCACACTCCCAATCTCTCTCTCTCTCACACTCCCAATCTCTCAGTCTCACACTCCCAATCCCTCTCTCTCACACTCCCAATCTCTCTCTCTCACACTCCCAATGTCTCTCTCTCACACTCCCAATCTCTCTCTCACACACTCCCAGTTTCTCTCTCTCACACTCCCAATCTCTCTCCCTCACACTCCCAAGCACTCTCTCTCTCTCACACTCCCAATCTCTCTCTCTCTCTCACTACCAATCTCTCTCTCTGACACTCCCAATCTCTCTCTCTCTCACACTCCCAATTTCTCTCTCTGACAGCCCCAGTCTCTCTCTCTCACACTCCCAATCTCTCTCTCTCTCACACTCCCAATCTCACTCTCGCACACTCCCAATCTCTCTCTCTCACACTCCCAATCTCTCTCTCTCTCACACTCCCAATCTCTCTCGCTCTCACACTCCCAATCTCTCTCTCTCTCACACTCCCAATCTCTTTCTCTCTCTCACTCCCAGTCTCTCTCTCTCACACTCCCAGTCTCTCTCTCTCACACTCCCAATCTCTCTATCTCTCACACTCCCAATCTCTCTCTCTCACACTCCCAATCTCTCTCTCTCACTCTCTCCCAATCTCTCTCTCTCTCTCACACTCCCAATCTCTCTCTCTCTCTCACACTCCCAATATCTCTCTCTCTCACACTCCCAATCTCTGTCTGTCATACTCCCAATCTCTCTCTCTCACACACTCCCAATCTCTCTCTCTCACTCACTCCCAATCTCTCTCTCTCTCTCACACTCCCAATCTCTCTCTCTCTCTCACACTCCCAATATCTCTCGCTCTCACACTCCCAATCTCTCTCTCTCTCACACTCCCAATCTCTCTCTCTCTCACACTCCCAATCTCTGTCTCTCACACTCCCAATCTCTCTCTCTCTCACACTCCCAATCTCTCAGTCTCACACTCCCAATTTCTCTCTCTCACACTCCCAATCTCTCTCTCTCTCACACTCCCAATCTCTTTCTCTCTCTCACTCCCAGTCTCTCTCTCTCACACTCCCAGTCTCTCTCTCTCACACTCCCAATCTCTCTATCTCTCACACTCCCAATCTCTCTCTCTCACACTCCCAATCTCTCTCTCTCACTCTCTCCCAATCTCTCTCTCTCTCTCACACTCCCAATCTCTCTCTCTCTCTCACACTCCCAATATCTCTCTCTCTCACACTCCCAATCTCTGTCTGTCATACTCCCAATCTCTCTCTCTCACACACTCCCAATCTCTCTCTCTCACTCACTCCCAATCTCTCTCTCTCTCTCACACTCCCAATCTCTCTCTCTCTCTCACACTCCCAATATCTCTCGCTCTCACACTCCCAATCTCTCTCTCTCTCACACTCCCAATCTCTCTCTCACACTCCCAATCTCTGTCTCTCACACTCCCAATCTCTCTCTCTCTCACACTCCCAATCTCTCAGTCTCACACTCCCAATTTCTCTCTCTCACACTCCCAATCTCTCTCTCTCTCACACTCCCAATCTCTCTCTCTCTCACACTCCCAATCTCTCTCTCTCACACTCCCAATCTCTCTCTCTCTCACACTCCCAATCTCTCTCTCTCACACTCCCAATCTCTCTCTCTCTCACACTCCCAATCTCTCTCTCTCTCACACTCCCAATCTCTCTCTCTCTCACACTCCCAATTTCTCTCTCTGACAGCCCCAGTCTCTCTCTCTCACACTCCCAATCTCTCTCTCTCTCACACTCCCAATCTCACTCTCGCACACTCCCAATCTCTCTCTCTCACACTCCCAATCTCTCTCTCTCACACTCCCAATCTCTCTCTCTCTCACACTCCCAATCTCTCTCTCTCTCACACTCCCAATCTCTTTCTCTCTCTCACTCCCAGTCTCTCTCTCTCACACTCCCAGTCTCTCTCTCTCACACTCCCAATCTCTCTCTCTCACACTCCCAATCTCTCTCTCTCTCTCACTCCCAGTCTCTCTCTCTCACACTCCCAGTATCTCTCTCTCTCACACTCCCAATCTCTCTCTCTCACCCTCCCAATTGCCCTTTCTCACACTCCCAATCTCTCTCTCTCTCACACTCCCAATCTCTCTCACTCTCGCACTCCCAGTCTCTCTCTCTCACACACTCCCAGTCTCTCTCTCTCACACTCCCAGTCTCTCTCTCTCACACTCCCAATCTCTCTCTCTCACACTCCCAATCTCTCTCTCTCACTCACTCCCAATCTCTCTCTCTCACACTCCCAATCTCTCTCTCTCTCACACTCCCAATTTCTCTCTCTCTCACACACTCCCAATCTCTCTCTCACACTCCCAGTCTCTCTCTCTCTCACACTCCCAATCTCTCTCTCTCTCACACTCCCAATCACTCGCTCTCTCTCACTCCCAGTCTCTCTCTCTCACACCCTCCCAGTCTCTCTCGCTCACACTCCCAGTCTCTCACTCTCACACTCCCAATCTCTCTCTCTCACACTCCCAATCTCTCTCTCTCACTCACTCCCAATCTCTCTCTCTGTCTCACACTCCCAATCTCTCTCTCTCTCTCACACTCCCAATATCTCTCTCTCTCACACTCCCAATCGGTCTCTCTCTCACTCTCCCAATCTCTCTCTCTCTCTCACACTCCCAATCTCTCTCTCTCTCTCACACTCCCAATATCTCTCGCTCTCACACTCCCAATCTCTCTCTCTCTCACACTCTCAATATCTCTCTCTCTCTAACACTCCCAATCTCTGTCTCTCACACTCCCAATCTCTCTCTCTCTCACACTCCCAATCTCTCAGTCTCACACTCCCAATTTCTCTCTCTCACACTCCCAATCTCTCTCTCTCTCACACTCCCAATCTCTCTCTCTCTCACACTCCCAATCTCTCTCTCTCACACTCCCAATCTCTCTCTCTCTCACACTCCCAATCTCTCTCTCTCACACTCCCAATCTCTCTCTCTCTCACACTCCCAATCTCTCTCTCTCTCACACTCCCTATCTCTCTCTCTCTCACACTCCCAATTTCTCTCTCTGACAGCCCCAGTCTCTCTCTCTCACACTCCCAATCTCTCTCTCTCTCACACTCCCAATCTCACTCTCGCACACTCCCAATCTCTCTCTCTCACACTCCCAATCTCTCTCTCTCTCTCACACTCCCAATCTCTCTCTCTCTCTCACACTGCCAATATCTCTCGCTCTCACACTCCCAATCTCTCTCTCTCTCACACTCCCAATCTCTGTCTCTCTCACACTCCCAATCTCTGTCTCTCACACTCCCAATCTCTCTCTCTCTCACACTCCCAATCTCTCAGTCTCACACTCCCAATATCTCCCTCTCACACTCCCAATCTCTGTCTCTCATACTCCCAATCTCTCTCTCTCACACACTCCCAATCTCTCTCTCTCACTCACTCCCAATCTCTCTCTCTCTCTCACACTCCCAATCTCTCTCTCTCTCTCACACTGCCAATATCTCTCGCTCTCACACTCCCAATCTCTCTCTCTCTCACACTCCCAATCTCTGTCTCTCTCACACTCCCAATCTCTGTCTCTCACACTCCCAATCTCTCTCTCTCTCACACTCCCAATCTCTCAGTCTCACACTCCCAATTTCTCTCTCTCACACTCCCAATCTCTCTCTCTCTCACACTCCCAATCTCTCTCTCTCTCACACTCCCAATCTCTCTCTCTCACACTCCCAATCTCTCTCTCTCTCACACTCCCAATCTCTCTCTCTCTCTCCCTCCCAGTCTCTCTCTCTCACACTCCCAGTCTCTCTCTCTCACACTCCCAATCTCTCTATCTCTCACACTCCCAATCTCTCTCTCTCACACTCCCAATCTCTCTCTCTCACACTCCCAATCACTCTCTCTCTCTCCCTCCCAGTCTCTCTCTCTCACACTCCCAGTCTCTCTCTCTCACACTCCCAATCTCTCTCTCTCTCTCACACTCCCAATATCTCTCTCTCTCACACTCCCAATCTCACTCTCGCACACTCCCAATCTCTCTCTCTCACACTCCCAATCTCTCTCTCTCTCACACTCCCAATCTCTCTCTCTCTCACACTCCCAATCTCTCTCTCTCTCACACTCCCAATCTCTTTCTCTCTCTCACTCCCAGTCTCTCTCTCTCACACTCCCAGTCTCTCTCTCTCACACTCCCAATCTCTCTATCTCTCACACTCCCAATCTCTCTCTCTCACACTCCCAATCTCTCTCTCTCACTCTCTCCCAATCTCTCTCTCTCTCTCACACTCCCAATCTCTCTCTCTCTCTCACACTCCCAATATCTCTCTCTCTCACACTCCCAATCTCTGTCTGTCATACTCCCAATCTCTCTCTCTCACACACTCCCAATCTCTCTCTCTCACTCACTCCCAATCTCTCTCTCTCTCTCACACTCCCAATCTCTCTCTCTCTCTCACACTCCCAATATCTCTCGCTCTCACACTCCCAATCTCTCTCTCTCTCACACTCCCAATCTCTCTCTCTCTCACACTCCCAATCTCTGTCTCTCACACTCCCAATCTCTCTCTCTCTCACACTCCCAATCTCTCAGTCTCACACTCCCAATTTCTCTCTCTCACACTCCCAATCTCTCTCTCTCTCACACTCCCAATCTCTTTCTCTCTCTCACTCCCAGTCTCTCTCTCTCACACTCCCAGTCTCTCTCTCTCACACTCCCAATCTCTCTATCTCTCACACTCCCAATCTCTCTCTCTCACACTCCCAATCTCTCTCTCTCACTCTCTCCCAATCTCTCTCTCTCTCTCACACTCCAATCTCTCTCTCTCTCTCACACTCCCAATATCTCTCTCTCTCACACTCCCAATCTCTGTCTGTCATACTCCCAATCTCTCTCTCTCACACACTCCCAATCTCTCTCTCTCACTCACTCCCAATCTCTCTCTCTCTCTCACACTCCCAATCTCTCTCTCTCTCTCACACTCCCAATATCTCTCGCTCTCACACTCCCAATCTCTCTCTCTCTCACACTCCCAATCTCTCTCTCACACTCCCAATCTCTGTCTCTCACACTCCCAATCTCTCTCTCTCTCACACTCCCAATCTCTCAGTCTCACACTCCCAATTTCTCTCTCTCACACTCCCAATCTCTCTCTCTCTCACACTCCCAATCTCTCTCTCTCTCACACTCCCAATCTCTCTCTCTCACACTCCCAATCTCTCTCTCTCTCACACTCCCAATCTCTCTCTCTCACACTCCCAATCTCTCTCTCTCTCACACTCCCAATCTCTCTCTCTCTCACACTCCCAATCTCTCTCTCTCTCACACTCCCAATTTCTCTCTCTGACAGCCCCAGTCTCTCTCTCTCACACTCCCAATCTCTCTCTCTCTCACACTCCCAATCTCACTCTCGCACACTCCCAATCTCTCTCTCTCACACTCCCAATCTCTCTCTCTCACACTCCCAATCTCTCTCTCTCTCACACTCCCAATCTCTCTCTCTCTCACACTCCCAATCTCTTTCTCTCTCTCACTCCCAGTCTCTCTCTCTCACACTCCCAGTCTCTCTCTCTCACACTCCCAATCTCTCTCTCTCACACTCCCAATCTCTCTCTCTCTCTCACTCCCAGTCTCTCTCTCTCACACTCCCAGTATCTCTCTCTCTCACACTCCCAATCTCTCTCTCTCACCCTCCCAATTGCCCTTTCTCACACTCCCAATCTCTCTCTCTCTCACACTCCCAATCTCTCTCACTCTCGCACTCCCAGTCTCTCTCTCTCACACACTCCCAGTCTCTCTCTCTCACACTCCCAGTCTCTCTCTCTCACACTCCCAATCTCTCTCTCTCACACTCCCAATCTCTCTCTCTCACTCACTCCCAATCTCTCTCTCTCACACTCCCAATCTCTCTCTCTCTCACACTCCCAATTTCTCTCTCTCTCACACACTCCCAATCTCTCTCTCACACTCCCAGTCTCTCTCTCTCTCACACTCCCAATCTCTCTCTCTCTCACACTCCCAATCACTCGCTCTCTCACTCCCAGTCTCTCTCTCTCACACCCTCCCAGTCTCTCTCGCTCACACTCCCAGTCTCTCACTCTCACACTCCCAATCTCTCTCTCTCACACTCCCAATCTCTCTCTCTCACTCACTCCCAATCTCTCTCTCTGTCTCACACTCCCAATCTCTCTCTCTCTCTCACACTCCCAATATCTCTCTCTCTCACACTCCCAATCGGTCTCTCTCTCACTCTCCCAATCTCTCTCTCTCTCTCACACTCCCAATCTCTCTCTCTCTCTCACACTCCCAATATCTCTCGCTCTCACACTCCCAATCTCTCTCTCTCTCACACTCTCAATATCTCTCTCTCTCTAACACTCCCAATCTCTGTCTGTCACACTCCCAATCTCTCTCTCTCTCACACTCCCAATCTCTCAGTCTCACACTCCCAATTTCTCTCTCTCACACTCCCAATCTCTCTCTCTCTCACACTCCCAATCTCTCTCTCTCTCACACTCCCAATCTCTCTCTCTCACACTCCCAATCTCTCTCTCTCTCACACTCCCAATCTCTCTCTCTCACACTCCCAATCTCTCTCTCTCTCACACTCCCAATCTCTCTCTCTCTCACACTCCCTATCTCTCTCTCTCTCACACTCCCAATTTCTCTCTCTGACAGCCCCAGTCTCTCTCTCTCACACTCCCAATCTCTCTCTCTCTCACACTCCCAATCTCACTCTCGCACACTCCCAATCTCTCTCTCTCACACTCCCAATCTCTCTCTCTCTCTCACACTCCCAATCTCTCTCTCTCTCTCACACTGCCAATATCTCTCGCTCTCACACTCCCAATCTCTCTCTCTCTCACACTCCCAATCTCTGTCTCTCTCACACTCCCAATCTCTGTCTCTCACACTCCCAATCTCTCTCTCTCTCACACTCCCAATCTCTCAGTCTCACACTCCCAATATCTCCCTCTCACACTCCCAATCTCTGTCTCTCATACTCCCAATCTCTCTCTCTCACACACTCCCAATCTCTCTCTCTCACTCACTCCCAATCTCTCTCTCTCTCTCACACTCCCAATCTCTCTCTCTCTCTCACACTGCCAATATCTCTCGCTCTCACACTCCCAATCTCTCTCTCTCTCACACTCCCAATCTCTGTCTCTCTCACACTCCCAATCTCTGTCTCTCACACTCCCAATCTCTCTCTCTCTCACACTCCCAATCTCTCAGTCTCACACTCCCAATTTCTCTCTCTCACACTCCCAATCTCTCTCTCTCTCACACTCCCAATCTCTCTCTCTCTCACACTCCCAATCTCTCTCTCTCACACTCCCAATCTCTCTCTCTCTCACACTCCCAATCTCTCTCTCTCTCTCCCTCCCAGTCTCTCTCTCTCACACTCCCAGTCTCTCTCTCTCACACTCCCAATCTCTCTATCTCTCACACTCCCAATCTCTCTCTCTCACACTCCCAATCTCTCTCTCTCACACTCCCAATCACTCTCTCTCTCTCCCTCCCAGTCTCTCTCTCTCACACTCCCAGTCTCTCTCTCTCACACTCCCAATCTCTCTCTCTCTCTCACACTCCCAATATCTCTCTCTCTCACACTCCCAATCTCTGTCTCTCATACTCCCAATCTCTCTCTCTCACACACTCCCAATCTCTCTCTCTCACTCACTCCCAATCTCTCTCTCTCTCTCACACTCCCAATATCTCTCTCTCTCACACTCCCAATCTCTCTCTCTCTCACACTCCCAATCACTCGCTCTCTCTCACTCCCAGTCTCTCTCTCTCACACCCTCCCAGTCTCTCTCGCTCACACTCCCAGTCTCTCTCTCTCACACTCCCAATCTCTCTCTCTCACACTCCCAATCTCTCTCTCTCACTCACTCCAATCTCTCTCTCTGTCTCACACTCCCAATCTCTCTCTCTCTCTCACACTCCCAATATCTCTCTCTCTCACACTCCCAATCTCTCTATCTCTCACACTCCCAATCTCTCTCTCTCACACTCCCAATCTCTCTCTCTCACTCTCTCCCAATCTCTCTCTCTCTCTCACACTCCCAATCTCTCTCTCTCTCTCACACTCCCAATATCTCTCTCTCTCACACTCCCAATCTCTGTCTGTCATACTCCCAATCTCTCTCTCTCACACACTCCCAATCTCTCTCTCTCACTCACTCCCAATCTCTCTCTCTCTCTCACACTCCCAATCTCTCTCTCTCTCTCACACTCCCAATATCTCTCGCTCTCACACTCCCAATCTCTCTCTCTCTCACACTCCCAATCTCTCTCTCTCTCACACTCCCAATCTCTGTCTGTCATACTCCCAATCTCTCTCTCTCACACACTCCCAATCTCTCTCTCTCACTCACTCCCAATCTCTCTCTCTCTCTCACACTCCCAATCTCTCTCTCTCTCTCACACTCCCAATATCTCTCGCTCTCACACTCCCAATCTCTCTCTCTCTCACACTCCAATCTCTCTCTCTCTCACACTCCCAATCTCTGTCTCTCACACTCCCAATCTCTCTCTCTCTCACACTCCCAATCTCTCAGTCTCACACTCCCAATTTCTCTCTCTCACACTCCCAATCTCTCTCTCTCTCACACTCCCAATCTCTCTCTCTCTCACACTCCCAATCTCTCTCTCTCACACTCCCAATCTCTCTCTCTCTCACACTCCCAATCTCTCTCTCTCACACTCCCAATCTCTCTCTCTCTCACACTCCCAATCTCTCTCTCTCTCACACTCCCAATCTCTCTCTCTCTCACACTCCCAATTTCTCTCTCTGACAGCCCCAGTCTCTCTCTCTCACACTCCCAATCTCTCTCTCTCTCACACTCCCAATCTCACTCTCGCACACTCCCAATCTCTCTCTCTCACACTCCCAATCTCTCTCTCTCACACTCCCAATCTCTCTCTCTCTCACACTCCCAATCTCTCTCTCTCTCACACTCCCAATCTCTTTCTCTCTCTCACTCCCAGTCTCTCTCTCTCACACTCCCAGTCTCTCTCTCTCACACTCCCAATCTCTCTCTCTCACACTCCCAATCTCTCTCTCTCTCTCACTCCCAGTCTCTCTCTCTCACACTCCCAGTATCTCTCTCTCTCACATTCCCAATCTCTCTCTCTCACCCTCCCAATTGCCCTTTCTCACACTCCCAATCTCTCTCTCTCTCACACTCCCAATCTCTCTCACTCTCGCACTCCCAGTCTCTCTCTCTCACACACTCCCAGTCTCTCTCTCTCACACTCCCAGTCTCTCTCTCTCTCACACTCCCAATCTCTCTCTCTCACACTCCCAATCTCTCTCTCTCACTCACTCCCAATCTCTCTCTCTCACACTCCCAATCTCTCTCTCTCTCACACTCCCAATTTCTCTCTCTCTCACACACTCCCAATCTCTCTGTCACACTCCCAGTCTCTCTCTCTCTCACACTCCCAATCTCTCTCTCTCTCACACTCCCAATCACTCGCTCTCTCTCACTCCCAGTCTCTCTCTCTCACACCCTCCCAGTCTCTCTCGCTCACACTCCCAGTCTCTCTCTCTCACACTCCCAATCTCTCTCTCTCACACTCCCAATCTCTCTCTCTCACTCACTCCCAATCTCTCTCTCTGTCTCACACTCCCAATCTCTCTCTCTCTCTCACACTCCCAATATCTCTCTCTCTCACACTCCCAATCGGTCTCTCTCTCACTCTCCCAATCTCTCTCTCTCTCTCACACTCCCAATCTCTCTCTCTCTCTCACACTCCCAATATCTCTCGCTCTCACACTCCCAATCTCTCTCTCTCTCACACTCCCAATCTCTCTCTCTCTCACACTCCCAATCTCTGTCTCTCACACTCCCAATCTCTCTCTCTCTCACACTCCCAATCTCTCAGTCTCACACTCCCAATTTCTCTCTCTCACACTCCCAATCTCTCTCTCTCTCACACTCCCAATCTCTCTCTCTCTCACACTCCCAATCTCTCTCTCTCACACTCCCAATCTCTCTCTCTCTCACACTCCCAATCTCTCTCTCTCACACTCCCAATCTCTCTCTCTCTCACACTCCCAATCTCTCTCTCTCTCACACTCCCAATCTCTCTCTCTCACACTCCCAATCTCTCTCTCTCTCACACTCCCAATCTCTTTCTCTCTCTCACTCCCAGTCTCTCTCTCTCACACTCCCAGTCTCTCTCTCTCACACTCCCAATCTCTCTCTCTCACACTCCCAATCTCTCTCTCTCTCTCACTCCCAGTCTCTCTCTCTCACACTCCCAGTATCTCTCTCTCTCACACTCCCAATCTCTCTCTCTCACCCTCCCAATTGCCCTTTCTCACACTCCCAATCTCTCTCTCTCTCACACTCCCAATCTCTCTCACTCTCGCACTCCCAGTCTCTCTCTCTCACACACTCCCAGTCTCTCTCTCTCACACTCCCAGTCTCTCTCTCTCACACTCCCAATCTCTCTCTCTCACACTCCCAATCTCTCTCTCTCACTCACTCCCAATCTCTCTCTCTCACACTCCCAATCTCTCTCTCTCTCACACTCCCAATTTCTCTCTCTCTCACACACTCCCAATCTCTCTCTCACACTCCCAGTCTCACTCTCTCTCACACTCCCAATCTCTCTCTCTCTCACACTCCCAATCACTCGCTCTCTCTCACTCCCAGTCTCTCTCTCTCACACCCTCCCAGTCTCTCTCGCTCACACTCCCAGTCTCTCTCTCTCACACTCCCAATCTCTCTCTCTCACACTCCCAATCTCTCTCTCTCACTCACTCCCAATCTCTCTCTCTGTCTCACACTCCCAATCTCTCTCTCTCTCTCACACTCCCAATATCTCTCTCTCTCACACTCCCAATCGGTCTCTCTCTCACTCTCCCAATCTCTCTCTCTCTCACACTCCCAATCTCTGTCTCTCACACTCCCAATCTCTCTCTCTCTCACACTCCCAATCTCTCAGTCTCACACTCCCAATTTCTCTCTCTCACACTCCCAGTCTCTCTCTCTCTCACACTCTCAATCTCTCTCTCTCTCACACTCCCAATCACTCCCTCTCACACTCCCAATCACTCTCTCTCTCACACTCCCACTCTCTCAGTCTCACACTCCCAATCCCTCTCTCTCACACTCCCAATCTCTCTCTCTCACACTCCCAATGTCTCTCTCTCACACTCCCAATCTCTCTCTCACACACTCCCAATTTCTCTCTCTCACCCTCCCAATCTCTCTCCCTCACACTCCCAATCACTCTCTCTCTCTCACACTCCCAATCTCTCTCTCTCTCTCACTACCAATCTCTCTCTCTGACACTCCCAATCTCTCTCTCTCTCACACTCCCAATTTCTCTCTCTGACAGCCCCAGTCTCTCTCTCTCACACTCCCAATCTCTCTCTCTCTCTCTCACTCCCAATCTCTCTCTCTCTCACACTCCCAATCTCACTCTCGCACACTCCCAATCTCTCTCTCTCACACTCCCAATCTCTCTCTCTCTCACACTCCCAATCTCTCTCTCTCTCACACTCCCAATCTCTCTCTCTCACACTCCCAATCTCTCTCTCTCTCTCACTCCCAGTCTCTCTCTCTCACACTCCCAGTCTCTCTCTCTCACACTCCCAATCTCTCTATCTCTCACACTCCCAATCTCTCTCTCTCACACTCCCAATCTCTCTCTCTCACTCTCTCCCAATCTCTCTCTCTCTCTCACACTCCCAATCTCTCTCTCTCTCTCACACTCCCAATATCTCCCTCTCACACTCCCAATCTCTGTCTCTCATACTCCCAATCTCTCTCTCTCACACACTCCCAATCTCTCTCTCTCACTCACTCCCAATCTCTCTCTCTCTCTCAGACTCCCAATCTCTCAGTTCAGTTCAGTTTCAGTTCAAATGCTTTATTGGCATGAAAGTTTACAGAGAACCATATTGCCAAAGCTTACATAGCAAAAAGGTACAGTTTTCCAACATTCTGTAGGTGTCAATCGATTTGACATTTGTTGGGTATATACAAGATTACTTTTAAACAATATTAATTTTAAACAGTCTTTCTACTTCATTTGGTACGTTCAATATTAATTTTAAACAGTCTTACTTTTAAACAGTCCTCAGGTTGTGACATGTTGTTACATATTTAGCCCCAAGGTATGGTCTGTCTCCTTCTCCTAGGACTAATCTCAATTTTGACAGATCATCCAATTCCTTGAAATCTGGGGTTGTTTGGCTTAGCTTGTTGAATAATATGTTTCTTGATGTGTTGAATTTTTCGCATTTTAGGAGGAAATGCATTTCTGTTTCAACCTCGCCAGCCAGACATTGATCGCATATTCTATTCTCTCTAGGCTGCCAGGATTTCTTGTATCTGCCTTTTTCAATTTCCAGTTGGTGGTCGCTTAGTCTGTACCTGGTGAGGGTCTGTCTCTGTTTTGTGTCTCTGATGGTCGTGAGGTAGTCTGCCAGTTTATATTCTCTTTTTAGGGCCCGGTAACATTCTAATCTGCTTTGGTTTTCGGTTATTTTGTTCCAATGTTCCAGGTAGGTTTCTTTGCATTGTTTAATGATTTGGTTCACTCGGATTGGTGTTTGGACGGCTGTGTTGGTCTGGGGCTGGTCAGGGTCCGGCTGAGTACTTAGTTTCAGTAGCAGCTGACTCAGGGGACTCTTTTCTGGGTTTAGCTCTTGGGTCTGAAAGGCTTTGAAATGAAGGGTGTCTGGGGAGCTAGATTTGAGGTGATTTAGGAAGTTTAGTGCTCGTTTTTGGATATTTATTATCAGTGGGTATCTGCCTAGTTCGGCTCTGCATGCATTTGTTGGCGTTTTTCTTTGGGTGCGAAGGATGCTTCGGCAGAATTCTGCATGTAGGGCTTCTATTGTGTGTTTTTCCCATTTAGTGTAGCTTTGGTGATTTAGCGGGCCCCATACTTCACTACCGTACAGTGCAATGGGCAGGATTATGCTGTCAAAAATTTTGAGCCAGATTTTGATTGGGATTTGGATGTTGTAGAATTTTCTTTTTATTGCATATAGGGCTCTTCGGGCTTTTTCTTTTAGTGCATTCACTGCTATGCTGAAGCTCCCTGATGCTGTAATAGTTAGACCAAGGTAGGTGTAGCTCATAGTGTGTCCTATAGTGGTATCACTGAGGGTAAACTGGTATTTGTTTTCCTGACATCTGGGTCTTTTCTGAAAAATCATGATGTTGGTTTTCTTTAGATTTACTGTTAGAGCCCAATTTTGGCAGTATTTGTCGAGTAGGTCTAGTTGTTGCTGTAATCCCTGTTTCTCTCTCTCTCTCACACTCCCAATATCTCTCGCTCTCACACTCCCAATCTCTCTCTCTCTCACACTCCCAATCTCTCTCTCTCTCACACTCCCAATCTCTGTCTCTCACACTCCCAATCTCTCTCTCTCTCACACTCCCAATCTCTCAGTCTCACACTCCCAATTTCTCTCTCTCACACTCCCAATCTCTCTCTCTCTCACACTCCCAATCTCTCTCTCTCTCACACTCCCAATCTCTCTCTCTCACACTCCCAATCTCTCTCTCTCTCACACTCCCAATCTCTCTCTCTCTCTCCCTCCCAGTCTCTCTCTCTCACACTCCCAGTCTCTCTCTCTCACACTCCCAATCTCTCTATCTCTCACACTCCCAATCTCTCTCTCTCACACTCCCAATCTCTCTCTCTCACACTCCCAATCACTCTCTCTCTCTCCCTCCCAGTCTCTCTCTCTCACACTCCCAGTCTCTCTCTCTCACACTCCCAATCTCTCTCTCTCTCTCACACTCCCAATCTCTCTCTCTCTCACACTCCCAATCTCTGTCTCTCATACTCCCAATCTCTCTCTCTCACACACTCCCAATCTCTCTCTCTCACTCACTCCCAATCTCTCTCTCTCTCTCACACTCACAATCTCTCTCTCTCTCTCACACTCCCAATATCTCTCTCTCTCACACTCCCAATCTCTCTCTCTCTCACACTCCCAATCACTCGCTCTCTCTCACTCCCAGTCTCTCTCTCTCACACCCTCCCAGTCTCTCTCGCTCACACTCCCAGTCTCTCTCTCTCACACTCCCAATCTCTCTCTCTCACACTCCCAATCTCTCTCTCTCACTCACTCCCAATCTCTCTCTCTGTCTCACACTCCCAATCTCTCTCTCTCTCTCACACTCCCAATATCTCTCTCTCTCACACTCCCAATCTGTCTCTCTCTCACACTCCCAATCTCTCTCTCTCTCACACTCCCAATCTCTGTCTCTCACACTCCCAATCTCTCTCTCTCTCACACTCCCAATCTCTCAGTCTCACACTCCCAATTTCTCTCTCTCACACTCCCAGTCTCTCTCTCTCTCACACTCTCAATCTCTCTCTCTCTCACACTCCCAATCACTCCCTCTCACACTCCCAATCTCTCTCTCTCTCACACTCCCAATCTCTCAGTCTCACACTCCCAATCCCTCTCTCTCACACTCCCAATCTCTCTCTCTCACACTCCCAATGTCTCTCTCTCACACTCCCAATCTCTCTCTCACACACTCCCAGTTTCTCTCTCTCACACTCCCAATCTCTCTCCCTCACACTCCCAAGCACTCTCTCTCTCTCACACTCCCAATCTCTCTCTCTCTCACTACCAATCTCTCTCTCTGACACTCCCAATCTCTCTCTCTCTCACACTCCCAATTTCTCTCTCTGACAGCCCCAGTCTCTCTCTCTCACACTCCCAATCTCTTTCTCTCTCACACTCCCAATCTCACTCTCGCACACTCCCAATCTCTCTCTCTCACACTCCCAATCTCTCTCTCTCTCACACTCCCAATCTCTCTCTCTCTCACACTCCCAATCTCTCTCTCTCTCACACTCCCAATCTCTTTCTCTCTCTCACTCCCAGTCTCTCTCTCTCACACTCCCAGTCTCTCTCTCTCACACTCCCAATCTCTCTATCTCTCACACTCCCAATCTCTCTCTCTCACACTCCCAATCTCTCTCTCTCACTCTCTCCCAATCTCTCTCTCTCTCTCACACTCCCAATCTCTCTCTCTCTCTCACACTCCCAATATCTCTCTCTCTCACACTCCCAATCTCTGTCTCTCATACTCCCAATCTCTCTCTCTCACACACTCCCAATCTCTCTCTCTCACTCACTCCCAATCTCTCTCTCTCTCTCACACTCCCAATCTCTCTCTCTCTCTCTCACACTCCCAATATCTCTCGCTCTCACACTCCCAATCTCTCTCTCTCTCACACTCCCAATCTCTCTCTCTCTCACACTCCCAATCTCTGTCTCTCACACTCCCAATCTCTCTCTCTCTCACACTCCCAATCTCTCAGTCTCACACTCCCAATTTCTCTCTCTCACACTCCCAATCTCTCTCTCTCTCACACTCCCAATCTCTCTCTCTCTCACACTCCCAATCTCTCTCTCTCACACTCCCAATCTCTCTCTCTCTCACACTCCCAATCTCTCTCTCTCTCACACTCCCAATCTCTCTCTCTCTCTCCCTCCCAGTCTCTCTCTCTCACACTCCCAGTCTCTCTCTCTCACACTCCCAATCTCTCTCTCTCTCACACTCCCAATCTCTCTCTCTCACACTCCCAATCTCTCTCTCTCACTCTCTCCCAATCTCTCTCTCTCTCTCACACTCCCAATCTCTCTCTCTCTCTCACACTCCCAATATCTCTCTCTCTCACACTCCCAATCTCTGTCTCTCATACTCCCAATCTCTCTCTCTCACACACTCCCAATCTCTCTCTCTCACTCACTCCCAATCTCTCTCTCTCTCTCACACTCCCAATCTCTCTCTCTCTCTCACACTCCCAATATCTCTCGCTCTCACACTCCCAATCTCTCTCTCTCTCACACTCCCAATCTCTCTCTCTCTCACACTCCCAATCTCTGTCTCTCACACTCCCAATCTCTCTCTCTCTCACACTCCCAATCTCTCAGTCTCACACTCCCAATTTCTCTCTCTCACACTCCCAATCTCTCTCTCTCTCACACTCCCAATCTCTCTCTCTCTCACACTCCCAATCTCTCTCTCTCACACTCCCAATCTCTCTCTCTCTCACACTCCCAATCTCTCAGCCTCACACTCCCAATCCCTCTCTCTCACACTCCCAATCTCTCTCTCTCACACTCCCAATCTCTCTCTCTCACACTCCCAATCTCTCTCTCACACACTCCCAGTCTCTCTCTCTCACACTCCCAATGTCTCTCCCTCACACTCCCAATCTCCCTCTCTCTCTCACACTCCCAATCTCTCTCTCTCTCTCACTCCCAATCTCTCTCTCTGACACTCCCAATCTCTCTCTCTCTCACACTCCCAATTTCTCTCTCTGACAGCCCCAGTCTCTCTCTCTCACACTCCCAATCTCTCTCTCTCTCTCACACTCCCAATCTCTCTCTCTATCACACTCCCAATCTCACTCTCGCACACTCCCAATCTCTCTCTCTCACACTCACAATCTCTCTCTCTCTCACACTCCCAATCTCTCTCTCTCTCACACTCCCAATCTCTCTCTCTCTCTCACTCCCAGTCTCTCAGTTTAAATGCTTTATTGGCATGAAAGTTTACAGAGAACCATATTGCCAAAGCTTACATAGCAAAAAGGTACAGTTTTCCAACATTCTGTAGGTGTCAATCGATTTGACATTTGTTGGGTATATACAATATTACTTTTAAACAATATTAATTTTAAACAGTCTTTCTACTTCATTTGGTATGTTCAATATTAATTTTAAACAGTCTTACTTTTAAACAGTCCTCAGGTTGTGACATGTTGTTACATATTTAGCCCCAAGGTATGGTCTGTCTCCTTCTCCTAGGACTAATCTCAATTTTGACAGATCATCCAATTCCTTGAAATCTGGGGTTGTTTGGCTTAGCTTGTTGAATAATATGTTTCTTGATGTGTTGAATTTTTCGCATTTTAGGAGGAAATGCATTTCTGTTTCAACCTCGCCAGCCAGACATTGATCGCATATTCTATTCTCTCTAGGCTGCCAGGATTTCTTGTATCTGCCTTTTTCAATTTCCAGTTGGTGGTCGCTTAGTCTGTACCTGGTGAGGGTCTGTCTCTGTTTTGTGTCTCTGATGGTCGTGAGGTAGTCTGCCAGTTTATATTCTCTTTTTAGGGCCCGGTAACATTCTAATCTGCTTTGGCTTTCGGTTATTTTGTTCCAATGTTCCAGGTAGGTTTCTTTGCATTTTTTAATGATTTGGTTCACTCGGATTGGTGTTTGGACGGCTGTGTTGGTCTGGGGCTGGTCAGGGTCCGGCTGAGTACTTAGTTTCAGTAGCAGCTGACTCAGGGGACTCTTTTCTGGGTTTAGCTCTTGGGTCTGAAAGGCTTTGAAATGAAGGGTGTCTGGGGAGCTAGATTTGAGGTGATTTAGGAAGTTTAGTGCTCGTTTTTGGATGTTTATTATCAGTGGGTATCTGCCTAGTTCGGCTCTGCATGCATTTGTTGGCGTTTTTCTTTGGGTGCGAAGGATGCTTCGGCAGAATTCTGCATGTAGGGCTTTCTCTCTCTCTCACACTCCCAATCTCTCTCTCTCTCACACTCCCAATCTCTGTCTCTCACACTCCCAATCTCTCTCTCTCTCACACTCTCAATCTCTCAGTCTCACACTCCCAATTTCTCTCTCTCACACTCCCAATCTCTCTCTCTCTCACACTCCCAATCTCTCTCTCTCTCACACTCCCAATCTCTCTCTCTCACACTCCCAATCTCTCTCTCTCTCACACTCCCAATCTCTCTCTCTCTCACACTCCCAATCTCTCTCTCTCTCTCACTCCCAGTCTCTCTCTCTCACACTCCCAGTCTCTCTCTCTCACACACCCAATCTCTCTATCTCTCACACTCCCAATCTCTCTCTCTCACACTCCCACTCTCTCTCTCTCACTCTCTCCCAATCTCTCTCTCTCTCTCACACTCCCAATCTCTCTCTCTCTCTCACACTCCCAATATCTCTCTCTCTCACACTCCCAATCTCTGTCTCTCATACTCCCAATCTCTCTCTCTCACACACTCCCAATCTCTCTCTCTCACTCACTCCCAATCTCTCTCTCTCTCTCACACTCCCAATCTCTCTCTCTCTCTCACACTCCCAATATCTCTCGCTCTCACACTCCCAATCTCTCTCTCTCTCACACTCCCAATCTCTCTCTCTCTCACACTCCCATTCTCTGTCTCTCACACTCCCAATCTCTCTCTCTCTCACACTCCCAATCTCTCAGTCTCACACTCCCAATTTCTCTCTCTCACACTCCCAATCTCTCTCTCTCTCACACTCCCAATCTCTCTCTCTCTCACACTCCCAATCTCTCTCTCTCACACTCCCAATCTCTCTCTCTCTCACACTCCCAATCTCTCAGTCTCACACTCCCAATCCCTCTCTCTCACACTCCCAATCTCTCTCTCTCACACTCCCAATCTCTCTCTCTCACACTCCCAATCTCTCTCTCACACACTCCCAGTCTCTCTCTCTCACACTCCCAATGTCTCTCCCTCACACTCCCAATCTCTCTCTCTCTCACACTCCCAATCTCTCTCTCTCTCTCACTCCCAATCTCTCTCTCTGACACTCCCAATCTCTCTCTCTCTCACACTCACAATTTCTCTCTCTGACAGCCCCAGTCAGTTCAGTTCAGTTCAGTTCAAATGCTTTATTGGCATGAAAGTTTACAGAGAACCATATTGCCAAAGCTTACATAGCAAAAAGGTACAGTTTTCCAACATTCTGTAGGTGTCAATCGATTTGACATTTGTTGGGTATATACAATATTACCTTTAAACAATATTAATTTTAAACAGTCTTTCTACTTCATTTGGTACGTTCAATATTAATTTTAAACAGTCTTACTTTTAAACAGTCTCTCTCTCTCACACTCCCAATCTCTCTCTCTCTCTCACACTCCCAATCTCTCTCTCTATCACACTCCCAATCTCACTCTCGCACACTCCCAATCTCTCTCTCTCTCACACTCCCAATCTCTCTCTCTCTCTCACTCCCAGTCTCTCTCTCTCACACTCCCAGTATCTCTCTCTCTCACACTCCCAATCTCTCTCTCTCACACTCCCAATCTCTCTCTCTCTCACCCTCCCAATTGCTCTCTCTCACACTCCCAATCTCTCTCTCTCTCACACTCCCAATCTCTCTCTCACACTCCCAATCTCTCTCTCTCTCACACTCCCAATCTCTTTCACTCTCGCACTCCCAGTCTCTCTCTCTCACACACTCCCAGTCTCTCTCTCTCATACTCCCAGTCTCTCTCTCTCACACTCCCAATCTCTCTCTCTCACACTCCCAATCTCTCTCTCTCACTCACTCCCAATCTCTCTCTCTCACACTCCCAATCTCTCTCTCTCTCACACTCCCAATTTCTCTCTCTCACTCACACTCCCAATATCTCTCTCTCTCACACTCCCAATCTCTCTCTCTCTCTCACTCCCAGTCTCTCAGTTTAAATGCTTTATTGGCATGAAAGTTTACAGAGAACCATATTGCCAAAGCTTACGTAGCAAAAAGGTACAGTTTTCCAACATTCTGTAGGTGTCAATCGATTTGACATTTGTTGGGTATATACAATATTACTTTTAAACAATATTAATTTTAAACAGTCTTTCTACTTCATTTGGTATGTTCAATATTAATTTTAAACAGTCTTACTTTTAAACAGTCCTCAGGTTGTGACATGTTGTTACATATTTAGCCCCAAGGTATGGTCTGTCTCCTTCTCCTAGGACTAATCTCAATTTTGACAGATCATCCAATTCCTTGAAATCTGGGGTTGTTTGGCTTAGCTTGTTGAATAATATGTTTCTTGATGTGTTGAATTTTTCGCATTTTAGGAGGAAATGCATTTCTGTTTCAACCTCGCCAGCCAGACATTGATCGCATATTCTATTCTCTCTAGGCTGCCAGGATTTCTTGTATCTGCCTTTTTCAATTTCCAGTTGGTGGTCGCTTAGTCTGTACCTGGTGAGGGTCTGTCTCTGTTTTGTGTCTCTGATGGTCGTGAGGTAGTCTGCCAGTTTATATTCTCTTTTTAGGGCCCGGTAACATTCTAATCTGCTTTGGCTTTCGGTTATTTTGTTCCAATGTTCCAGGTAGGTTTCTTTGCATTTTTTAATGATTTGGTTCACTCGGATTGGTGTTTGGACGGCTGTGTTGGTCTGGGGCTGGTCAGGGTCCGGCTGAGTACTTAGTTTCAGTAGCAGCTGACTCAGGGGACTCTTTTCTGGGTTTAGCTCTTGGGTCTGAAAGGCTTTGAAATGAAGGGTGTCTGGGGAGCTAGATTTGAGGTGATTTAGGAAGTTTAGTGCTCGGTTTTGGATGTTTATTATCAGTGGGTATCTGCCTAGTTCGGCTCTGCATGCATTTGTTGGCGTTTTTCTTTGGGTGCGAAGGATGCTTCGGCAGAATTCTGCATGTAGGGCTTTCTCTCTCTCTCACACTCCCAATCTCTCTCTCTCTCACACTCCCAATCTCTGTCTCTCACACTCCCAATCTCTCTCTCTCTCACACTCCCAATCTCTCAGTCTCACACTCCCAATTTCTCTCTCTCACACTCCCAATCTCTCTCTCTCTCACACTCCCAATCTCTCTCTCTCTCACACTCCCAATCTCTCTCTCTCACACTCCCAATCTCTCTCTCTCTCACACTCCCAATCTCTCTCTCTCTCTCACTCCCAGTCTCTCTCTCTCACACTCCCAGTCTCTCTCTCTCACACACCCAATCTCTCTATCTCTCACACTCCCAATCTCTCTCTCTCACACTCCCAATCTCTCTCTCTCACTCTCTCCCAATCTCTCTCTCTCTCTCACACTCCCAATCTCTCTCTCTCTCTCACACTCCCAATATCTCTCTCTCTCACACTCCCAATCTCTGTCTCTCATACTCCCAATCTCTCTCTCTCACACACTCCCAATCTCTCTCTCTCACTCACTCCCAATCTCTCTCTCTCTCTCACACTCCCAATCTCTCTCTCTCTCTCACACTCCCAATATCTCTCGCTCTCACACTCCCAATCTCTCTCTCTCTCACACTCCCAATCTCTCTCTCTCTCACACTCCCATTCTCTGTCTCTCACACTCCCAATCTCTCTCTCTCTCACACTCCCAATCTCTCAGTCTCACACTCCCAATTTCTCTCTCTCACACTCCCAATCTCTCTCTCTCTCACACTCCCAATCTCTCTCTCTCTCACACTCCCAATCTCTCTCTCTCACACTCCCAATCTCTCTCTCTCTCACACTCCCAATCTCTCAGTCTCACACTCCCAATCCCTCTCTCTCACACTCCCAATCTCTCTCTCTCACACTCCCAATCTCTCTCTCTCACACTCCCAATCTCTCTCTCACACACTCCCAGTCTCTCTCTCTCACACTCCCAATGTCTCTCCCTCACACTCCCAATCTCTCTCTCTCTCACACTCCCAATCTCTCTCTCTCTCTCACTCCCAATCTCTCTCTCTGACACTCCCAATCTCTCTCTCTCTCACACTCACAATTTCTCTCTCTGACAGCCCCAGTCAGTTCAGTTCAGTTCAGTTCAAATGCTTTATTGGCATGAAAGTTTACAGAGAACCATATTGCCAAAGCTTACATAGCAAAAAGGTACAGTTTTCCAACATTCTGTAGGTGTCAATCGATTTGACATTTGTTGGGTATATACAATATTACCTTTAAACAATATTAATTTTAAACAGTCTTTCTACTTCATTTGGTACGTTCAATATTAATTTTAAACAGTCTTACTTTTAAACAGTCTCTCTCTCTCACACTCCCAATCTCTCTCTCTCTCTCACACTCCCAATCTCTCTCTCTATCACACTCCCAATCTCACTCTCGCACACTCCCAATCTCTCTCTCTCTCACACTCCCAATCTCTCTCTCTCTCTCACTCCCAGTCTCTCTCTCTCACACTCCCAGTATCTCTCTCTCTCACACTCCCAATCTCTCTCTCTCACACTCTCCCAATCTCTCTCTCTCACACTCCCAATCTCTCTCTCTCTCACCCTCCCAATTGCTCTCTCTCACACTCCCAATCTCTCTCTCTCTCACACTCCCAATCTCTCTCTCACACTCCCAATCTCTCTCTCTCTCACACTCCCAATCTCTTTCACTCTCGCACTCCCAGTCTCTCTCTCTCACACACTCCCAGTCTCTCTCTCTCACACTCCCAGTCTCTCTCTCTCACACTCCCAATCTCTCTCTCTCACACTCCCAATCTCTCTCTCTCACTCACTCCCAATCTCTCTCTCTCACACTCCCAATCTCTCTCTCTCTCACACTCCCAATTTCTCTCTCTCACTCACACTCCCAATATCTCTCTCTCTCACACTCCCAATCTCTCTCTCTCTCACACTCCCAATCTCTGTCTCTCACACTCCCAATCTGTCTCTCTCACACTCCCAATCACTCTCTCTCACTCTCCCAATCTCTCTCTCTCACACTCCCAATCTCTCTCTCTCACACTCCCAAACTCTCTCTCTCTCACACTCCCAATCTCTCAGTCTCACACTCCCAGTCTCTCTCTCTCACACTCCCAATCTCTCTCTCTCACACTCCCAATCTCTCTCTCTCACTCACAATCCCAATCTCTCTCTCTGACACTCCCAATCTCTCGCTCTCTCACACTCCCAATTTCTCTCTCTGACACTCCCAATCTCTCTCTCTCTCTCACACTCCCAATCTCTCTCTCTCTCACACTCCCAATCTCTCTCTCTCACACTCCCAATCTCTCTCTCTCTCACACTCCCAGTCTCTCTCTCTCACACTCCCAATCTCTCTCTCTCACACTCCCAATCTCTCTCTCTCACTCACTCCCAATCTCTCTCTCTCACACTCCCAATCTCTCTCTCTCTCACACTCCCAATTTCTCTCTCTCACTCACACTCCCAATATCTCTCTCTCTCACACTCCCAATCTCTCTCTCTCTCACACTCCCAATCTCTGTCTCTCACACTCCCAAACTGTCTCTCTCACACTCCCAATCACTCTCTCTCACTCTCCCAATCTCTCTCTCTCACACTCCCAATCTCTCTCTCTCACACTCCCAAACTCTCTCTCTCTCACACTCCCAATCTCTCAGACTCACACTCCCAGTCTCTCTCTCTCACACTCCCAATCTCTCTCTCTGACACTCCCAATCTCTCTCTCTCACTCACAATCCCAATCTCTCTCTCTGACACTCCCAATCTCTCGCTCTCTCACACTCCCAATTTCTCTCTCTGACACTCCCAATCTCTCTCTCTCTCTCACACTCCCAATCTCTCTCTCTCTCACACTCCCAATCTCTCTCTCTCACAGTCCCAATCTCTCTCTCTCACACTCCCAATCTCTCTCTCTCTCACACTCCCAATCTCTCTCTCTCTCACACTCCCAATCTCTCTCTCTCTCACACTCCCAATCTCTCTCTCTCTCACACTCCCAATCTCTCTCTCTCTCACGCTCCCAATCTCTCTCTCTCTCTCACTCCCAGTCTCTCTCTCTCACACTCCCAGTCTCTCTCTCTCACACTCCCAATCTGTCTCTCTCTCACACTGCCAATCTCTCCCTCTCACACTCCCAATCTCTCTCTCTCTCACACTCCCAATCTCACAGTCTCACACTCCCAATCCCTCTCTCTCACACTCCCAATCTCTCTCTCTCACACTCCCAATGTCTCTCTCTCACACTCCCAATCTCTCTCTCACACACTCCCAGTTTCTCTCTCTCACACTCCCAATCTCTCTCCCTCACACTCCCAATCACTCTCTCTCTCTCACACTCCCAATCTCTCTCTCTCTCTCACTCCCAATCTCTCTCTCTGACACTCCGAATCTCTCTCTCTCTCACACTCCCAATTTCTCTCTCTGACAGCCCCAGTCTCTCTCTCTCACACTCCCAATCTCTCTCTCTCTCTCTCACTCCCAATCTCTCTCTCTCTCACACTCCCAATCTCACTCTCGCACACTCCCAATCTCTCTCTCTCACACTCCCAATCTCTCTCTCTCACACTCCCAATCTCTCTCTCACACACTCCCAGTCTCTCTCTCTCACACTCCCAATGTCTCTCCCTCACACTCCCAATCTCTCTCTCTCTCACACTCCCAATCTCTCTCTCTCTCTCACTCCCAATCTCTCTCTCTGACACTCCCAATCTCTCTCTCTCTCACACTCACAATTTCTCTCTCTGACAGCCCCAGTCAGTTCAGTTCAGTTCAGTTCAAATGCTTTATTGGCATGAAAGTTTACAGAGAACCATATTGCCAAAGCTTACATAGCAAAAAGGTACAGTTTTCCAACATTCTGTAGGTGTCAATCGATTTGACATTTGTTGGGTATATACAATATTACCTTTAAACAATATTAATTTTAAACAGTCTTTCTACTTCATTTGGTACGTTCAATATTAATTTTAAACAGTCTTACTTTTAAACAGTCTCTCTCTCTCACACTCCCAATCTCTCTCTCTCTCTCACACTCCCAATCTCTCTCTCTATCACACTCCCAATCTCACTCTCGCACACTCCCAATCTCTCTCTCTCTCACACTCCCAATCTCTCTCTCTCTCTCACTCCCAGTCTCTCTCTCTCACACTCCCAGTATCTCTCTCTCTCACACTCCCAATCTCTCTCTCTCACACTCCCAATCTCTCTCTCTCTCACCCTCCCAATTGCTCTCTCTCACACTCCCAATCTCTCTCTCTCTCACACTCCCAATCTCTCTCTCACACTCCCAATCTCTCTCTCTCTCACACTCCCAATCTCTTTCACTCTCGCACTCCCAGTCTCTCTCTCTCACACACTCCCAGTCTCTCTCTCTCACACTCCCAGTCTCTCTCTCTCACACTCCCAATCTCTCTCTCTCACACTCCCAATCTCTCTCTCTCACTCACTCCCAATCTCTCTCTCTCACACTCCCAATCTCTCTCTCTCTCACACTCCCAATTTCTCTCTCTCACTCACACTCCCAATATCTCTCTCTCTCACACTCCCAATCTCTCTCTCTCTCACACTCCCAATCTCTGTCTCTCACACTCCCAATCTGTCTCTCTCACACTCCCAATCACTCTCTCTCACTCTCCCAATCTCTCTCTCTCACACTCCCAATCTCTCTCTCTCACACTCCCAAACTCTCTCTCTCTCACACTCCCAATCTCTCAGTCTCACACTCCCAGTCTCTCTCTCTCACACTCCCAATCTCTCTCTCTCACACTCCCAATCTCTCTCTCTCACTCACAATCCCAATCTCTCTCTCTGACACTCCCAATCTCTCGCTCTCTCACACTCCCAATTTCTCTCTCTGACACTCCCAATCTCTCTCTCTCTCTGACACTCCCAATCTCTCTCTCTCTCACACTCCCAATCTCTCTCTCTCACACTCCCAATCTCTCTCTCTCTCACACTCCCAGTCTCTCTCTCTCACACTCCCAATCTCTCTCTCTCACACTCCCAATCTCTCTCTCTCACTCACTCCCAATCTCTCTCTCTCACACTCCCAATCTCTCTCTCTCTCACACTCCCAATTTCTCTCTCTCACTCACACTCCCAATATCTCTCTCTCTCACACTCCCAATCTCTCTCTCTCTCACACTCCCAATCTCTGTCTCTCACACTCCCAAACTGTCTCTCTCACACTCCCAATCACTCTCTCTCACTCTCCCAATCTCTCTCTCTCACACTCCCAATCTCTCTCTCTCACACTCCCAAACTCTCTCTCTCTCACACTCCCAATCTCTCAGACTCACACTCCCAGTCTCTCTCTCTCACACTCCCAATCTCTCTCTCTGACACTCCCAATCTCTCTCTCTCACTCACAATCCCAATCTCTCTCTCTGACACTCCCAATCTCTCGCTCTCTCACACTCCCAATTTCTCTCTCTGACACTCCCAATCTCTCTCTCTCTCTCACACTCCCAATCTCTCTCTCTCTCACACTCCCAATCTCTCTCTCTCACAGTCCCAATCTCTCTCTCTCACACTCCCAATCTCTCTCTCTCTCACACTCCCAATCTCTCTCTCTCTCACACTCCCAATCTCTCTCTCTCTCACACTCCCAATCTCTCTCTCTCTCACACTCCCAATCTCTCTCTCTCTCACGCTCCCAATCTCTCTCTCTCTCTCACTCCCAGTCTCTCTCTCTCACACTCCCAGTCTCTCTCTCTCACACTCCCAATCTCTCTCTCTCACACTCCCAATCTCTCTCTCTCTCACACTCCCAATTTCTCTCTCTGACACTCCCAATCTCTCTCTCTCTCTCACACTCCCAATCTCTCTCTCTCTCACACTCCCAATCTCTCTCTCTCACAGTCCCAATTCTCTCTCTCTCACACTCCCAATCTCTCTCTCTCTCACACTCCCAGTCTCTCTCTCTCACACTCCCAATCTCTCTCTCTCTCACACTCCCAATCTCTCTCTCTCTCACACTCCCAATCTCTCTCTCTCTCACACTCCCAATCTCTCTCTCTCTCACGCTCCCAATCTCTCTCTCTCTCTCACTCCCAGTCTCTCTCTCTCACACTCCCAGTCTCTCTCTCTCACACTCCCAATCTCTCTCTCTCACACTCCCAATCTCTCTCTCTCTCACACTCCCAATTTCTCTCTCTGACACTCCCAATCTCTCTCTCTCTCTCACACTCCCAATCTCTCTCTCTCTCACACTCCCAATCTCTCTCTCTCACAGTCCCAATTCTCTCTCTCTCACACTCCCAATCTCTCTCTCTCTCACACTCCCAGTCTCTCTCTCTCACACTCCCAGTCTCTCTCTGACTCACACTCCCAATCTCTCTCTCTCTCTCACACTCCCAATCTCTCTCTCTCACACTCCCAATCTCTCTCTCTCACACACTCCCAATCTCTCTCTCTCACACTCCCAATCTCTCTCTCTCTCTCACTCCCAGTCTCTCTCTCTCTCACACTCCCAATCTGTCTCTCTCTCACACTGCCAATCTCTCCCTCTCACACTCCCAATCTCTCTCTCTCTCACACTCCCAATCTCACAGTCTCACACTCCCAATCCCTCTCTCTCACACTCCCAATCTCTCTCTCTCACACTCCCAATGTCTCTCTCTCACACTCCCAATCTCTCTCTCACACACTCCCAGTTTCTCTCTCTCACACTCCCAATCTCTCTCCCTCACACTCCCAATCACTCTCTCTCTCTCACACTCCCAATCTCTCTCTCTCTCTCACTCCCAATCTCTCTCTCTGACACTCCGAATCTCTCTCTCTCTCACACTCCCAATTTCTCTCTCTGACAGCCCCAGTCTCTCTCTCTCACACTCCCAATCTCTCTCTCTCTCTCTCACTCCCAATCTCTCTCTCTCTCACACTCCCAATCTCACTCTCGCACACTCCCAATCTCTCTCTCTCACACTCCCAATCTCTCTCTCTCACACTCCCAATCTCTCTCTCACACACTCCCAGTCTCTCTCTCTCACACTCCCAATGTCTCTCCCTCACACTCCCAATCTCTCTCTCTCTCACACTCCCAATCTCTCTCTCTCTCTCACTCCCAATCTCTCTCTCTGACACTCCCAATCTCTCTCTCTCTCACACTCACAATTTCTCTCTCTGACAGCCCCAGTCAGTTCAGTTCAGTTCAGTTCAAATGCTTTATTGGCATGAAAGTTTACAGAGAACCATATTGCCAAAGCTTACATAGCAAAAAGGTACAGTTTTCCAACATTCTGTAGGTGTCAATCGATTTGACATTTGTTGGGTATATACAATATTACCTTTAAACAATATTAATTTTAAACAGTCTTTCTACTTCATTTGGTACGTTCAATATTAATTTTAAACAGTCTTACTTTTAAACAGTCTCTCTCTCTCACACTCCCAATCTCTCTCTCTCTCTCACACTCCCAATCTCTCTCTCTATCACACTCCCAATCTCACTCTCGCACACTCCCAATCTCTCTCTCTCTCACACTCCCAATCTCTCTCTCTCTCTCACTCCCAGTCTCTCTCTCTCACACTCCCAGTATCTCTCTCTCTCACACTCCCAATCTCTCTCTCTCACACTCCCAATCTCTCTCTCTCTCACCCTCCCAATTGCTCTCTCTCACACTCCCAGTCTCTCTCTCTCACACACTCCCAGTCTCTCTCTCTCACACTCCCAGTCTCTCTCTCTCACACTCCCAATCTCTCTCTCTCACACTCCCAATCTCTCTCTCTCACTCACTCCCAATCTCTCTCTCTCACACTCCCAATCTCTCTCTCTCTCACACTCCCAATTTCTCTCTCTCACTCACACTCCCAATATCTCTCTCTCTCACACTCCCAATCTCTCTCTCTCTCACACTCCCAATCTCTGTCTCTCACACTCCCAATCTGTCTCTCTCACACTCCCAATCACTCTCTCTCACTCTCCCAATCTCTCTCTCTCACACTCCCAATCTCTCTCTCTCACACTCCCAAACTCTCTCTCTCTCACACTCCCAATCTCTCAGTCTCACACTCCCAGTCTCTCTCTCACACTCCCAATCTCTCTCTCTCACACTCCCAATCTCTCTCTCTCACTCACAATCCCAATCTCTCTCTCTGACACTCCCAATCTCTCGCTCTCTCACACTCCCAATTTCTCTCTCTGACACTCCCAATCTCTCTCTCTCTCTCACACTCCCAATCTCTCTCTCTCTCACACTCCCAATCTCTCTCTCTCACACTCCCAATCTCTCTCTCTCTCACACTCCCAGTCTCTCTCTCTCACACTCCCAATCTCTCTCTCTCACACTCCCAATCTCTCTCTCTCACTCACTCCCAATCTCTCTCTCTCACACTCCCAATCTCTCTCTCTCTCACACTCCCAATTTCTCTCTCTCACTCACACTCCCAATATCTCTCTCTCTCACACTCCCAATCTCTCTCTCTCTCACACTCCCAATCTCTGTCTCTCACACTCCCAAACTGTCTCTCTCACACTCCCAATCACTCTCTCTCACTCTCCCAATCTCTCTCTCTCACACTCCCAATCTCTCTCTCTCACACTCCCAAACTCTCTCTCTCTCACACTCCCAATCTCTCAGACTCACACTCCCAGTCTCTCTCTCTCACACTCCCAATCTCTCTCTCTGACACTCCCAATCTCTCTCTCTCACTCACAATCCCAATCTCTCTCTCTGACACTCCCAATCTCTCGCTCTCTCACACTCCCAATTTCTCTCTCTGACACTCCCAATCTCTCTCTCTCTCTCACACTCCCAATCTCTCTCTCTCTCACACTCCCAATCTCTCTCTCTCACAGTCCCAATCTCTCTCTCTCACACTCCCAATCTCTCTCTCTCTCACACTCCCAATCTCTCTCTCTCTCACACTCCCAATCTCTCTCTCTCTCACACTCCCAATCTCTCTCTCTCTCACACTCCCAATCTCTCTCTCTCTCACGCTCCCAATCTCTCTCTCTCTCTCACTCCCAGTCTCTCTCTCTCACACTCCCAGTCTCTCTCTCTCACACTCCCAATCTCTCTCTCTCACACTCCCAATCTCTCTCTCTCTCACACTCCCAATTTCTCTCTCTGACACTCCCAATCTCTCTCTCTCTCTCACACTCCCAATCTCTCTCTCTCTCACACTCCCAATCTCTCTCTCTCACAGTCCCAATTCTCTCTCTCTCACACTCCCAATCTCTCTCTCTCTCACACTCCCAGTCTCTCTCTCTCACACTCCCAGTCTCTCTCTGACTCACACTCCCAATCTCTCTCTCTCTCTCACACTCCCAATCTCTCTCTCTCACACTCCCAATCTCTCTCTCTCACACACTCCCAATCTCTCTCTCTCTCTCACTCCCAGTCTCTCTCTCTCTCACACTCCCAATCTGTCTCTCTCTCACACTGCCAATCTCTCCCTCTCACACTCCCAATCTCTCTCTCTCTCACACTCCCAATCTCACAGTCTCACACTCCCAATCCCTCTCTCTCACACTCCCAATCTCTCTCTCTCACACTCCCAATGTCTCTCTCTCACACTCCCAATCTCTCTCTCACACACTCCCAGTTTCTCTCTCTCACACTCCCAATCTCTCTCCCTCACACTCCCAATCACTCTCTCTCTCTCACACTCCCAATCTCTCTCTCTCTCTCACTCCCAATCTCTCTCTCTGACACTCCGAATCTCTCTCTCTCTCACACTCCCAATTTCTCTCTCTGACAGCCCCAGTCTCTCTCTCTCACACTCCCAATCTCTCTCTCTCTCTCTCACTCCCAATCTCTCTCTCTCTCACACTCCCAATCTCACTCTCGCACACTCCCAATCTCTCTCTCTCACACTCCCAATCTCTCTATCTCTCACACTCCCAATCTCTCTCTCTCTCACACTCCCAATCTCTCTCTCTCTCACACTCCCAATCTCTCTCTCTCTCTCACTCCCACTCTCTCTCTCTCACACTCCCAGTCTCTCTCTCTCACACTCCCAATCTCTCTCTCTCTCACACTCCCAATCTCTCTCTCTCACACTCCCAATCTCTCTCTCTCACTCTCTCCCAATCTCTCTCTCTCTCTCACACTCCCAATCTCTGTCTCTCTCTCACATTCCCAATATCTCTCTCTCTCATACTTCCAATCTCTCTCTCTCATACTCCCAATCTCTCTCGCTCACACACTCCCAATCTCTCTCTCTCAATCCCTCCCAATCTCTCTCTCTCTCTCACACTCCCAATCCAATTTCCAATTCCAATTAAAATGCTTTATTGGCATGAAAGTTTACAGAGAACCATATTGCCAAAGCTTACATAGCAAAAAGGTACAGTTTTCCAACATTCTGTAGGTGTCAATCGATTTGACATTTGTTGGGTACATACAATATTACTTTTAAACAATATTAATTTTAAACAGTCTTTGTACTTCATTTGGTACGTTCAATATTAATTTTAAACAGTCTTAATTTTAAACAGTCCTCAGGTTGTGACATGTTGTTACATATTTGGCCCCAAGGTATGGTCTGTCTCCTTCTCCTAGGACTAATCTCAATTTTGACAGATCATCCAATTCCTTGAAATCTGGGGTTGTTTGGCTTAGCTTGTTGAATAATATTTTTCTTGATGTGTTGAATTTTTCACACTCCCAATATCTCTCGCTCTCACACTCCCAATCTCTCTCTCGCTCACACTCCCAATCTCTCTCTCTCTCACACTCGCAATCTCTGTCTCTCACACTCCCAATCTCTCTCTCTCTCACACTCCCAATCTCTCAGTCTCACACTCCCAATTTCTCTCTCTCACACTCCCAATCTCTCTCTCTCTCACACTCCCAATCTCTCTCTCTCACACACTCCCACTCTCTCTCTCTCACACTCCCAATCTCTCTCTCTCACACTCCCAATCTCTCAGTCTCACACTCCCAATCTCTCTCTCTCACACTCCGAATCCCTCTCTCTCACACTCCCAATCTCTCTCTCTCATACTCCCAATCTATCTCTCACACACTGCCACTCTCTCTCTCTCACACTCCCAATCTCTCTCTCTCTCTCACACTCCCACTCTCTCTCTCTCTCTCACACTCCCAATCTCTCTCTCTGACACTCCCAATCTCTCTCTCTCTCACGCCCCCAATCTCTCTCTCTCTCTCACTACCAGTCTCTCTCTCTCACACTCCCAGTCTCTCTCTCTCACACTCCCAATCTCTCTCTAGCACACTCCCAATCTCTCTCTCTCTCACACTCCCAATTTCTCTCTCTCACACTCCCAGTCTCTCTCTCACACTCCCAATCTCTCTCTCTCACACTCCCAATCTCTCTCTCTCACTCAATCCCAATCTCTGTCTCTCTCTCACACACCCAATCTCTCTCTCTCCCTCACACTCCCAATACCTCTCTCACACTCCCAATCTCTCTCTCTCTCACACTCCCAATATCTCTCTCTCTCACACTCCCAATCTGCCTCTCTCTCACACTCCCAATCTCTCTCTCTCTCACACTCCCAATCTCTGCCTCTCACACTCCCAATCTCTCTCTCTCTCACACTCCCAATCTCTCAGTCTCACACTCCCAATTTCTCTCTCTCACACTCCCAGTCTCTCTCTCTCTCACACTCCCTATCTCTCTCTCTCTCACACTCCCAATCTCTCCCTCTCACACTCCCAATCGCTCTCTCTCTCACACTCCCAATCTCCCAGTCTCACACTCCCAATCCCTCTCTCTCACACTCCCAATCTCTCTCTCTCACACTCCCAATGTCTCTCTCTCACACTCCCAATCTCTCTCTCACACACTCCCAGTTTCTCTCTCTCACACTCCCAATCTCTCTCCCTCACACTCCCAATCACTCTCTCTCTCTCACACTCCCAATCTCTCTCTCTCTCTCACTCCCAATCTCTCTCTCTGACATTCCCAATCTCTCTCTCTCTCACACTCCCAATTTCAGTTCAGTTCAGTTCAGTTCAAATGCTTTATTGGCATGAAAGTTTACAGAGAACCATATTGCCAAAGCTTACATAGCAAAAAGGTACAGTTTTCCAACATTCTGTAGGTGTCAATCGATTTGACATTTGTTGGGTATATACAATATTACCTTTAAACAATATTAATTTTAAACAGTCTTTCTACTTCATTTGGTACGTTCAATATTAATTTTAAACAGTCTTACTTTTAAACAGTCTCTCTCTCTCACACTCCCAATCTCTCTCTCTCTCTCACACTCCCAATCTCTCTCTCTATCACACTCCCAATCTCACTCTCGCACACTCCCAATCTCTCTCTCTCTCACACTCCCAATCTCTCTCTCTCTCTCACTCCCAGTCTCTCTCTCTCACACTCCCAGTATCTCTCTCTCTCACACTCCCAATCTCTCTCTCTCACACTCCCAATCTCTCTCTCTCTCACCCTCCCAATTGCTCTCTCTCACACTCCCAATCTCTCTCTCTCTCACACTCCCAATCTCTCTCTCACACTCCCAATCTCTCTCTCTCTCACACTCCCAATCTCTTTCACTCTCGCACTCCCAGTCTCTCTCTCTCACACACTCCCAGTCTCTCTCTCTCATACTCCCAGTCTCTCTCTCTCACACTCCCAATCTCTCTCTCTCACACTCCCAATCTCTCTCTCTCACTCACTCCCAATCTCTCTCTCTCACACTCCCAATCTCTCTCTCTCTCACACTCCCAATTTCTCTCTCTCACTCACACTCCCAATATCTCTCTCTCTCACACTCCCAATCTCTCTCTCTCTCTCACTCCCAGTCTCTCAGTTTAAATGCTTTATTGGCATGAAAGTTTACAGAGAACCATATTGCCAAAGCTTACGTAGCAAAAAGGTACAGTTTTCCAACATTCTGTAGGTGTCAATCGATTTGACATTTGTTGGGTATATACAATATTACTTTTAAACAATATTAATTTTAAACAGTCTTTCTACTTCATTTGGTATGTTCAATATTAATTTTAAACAGTCTTACTTTTAAACAGTCCTCAGGTTGTGACATGTTGTTACATATTTAGCCCCAAGGTATGGTCTGTCTCCTTCTCCTAGGACTAATCTCAATTTTGACAGATCATCCAATTCCTTGAAATCTGGGGTTGTTTGGCTTAGCTTGTTGAATAATATGTTTCTTGATGTGTTGAATTTTTCGCATTTTAGGAGGAAATGCATTTCTGTTTCAACCTCGCCAGCCAGACATTGATCGCATATTCTATTCTCTCTAGGCTGCCAGGATTTCTTGTATCTGCCTTTTTCAATTTCCAGTTGGTGGTCGCTTAGTCTGTACCTGGTGAGGGTCTGTCTCTGTTTTGTGTCTCTGATGGTCGTGAGGTAGTCTGCCAGTTTATATTCTCTTTTTAGGGCCCGGTAACATTCTAATCTGCTTTGGCTTTCGGTTATTTTGTTCCAATGTTCCAGGTAGGTTTCTTTGCATTTTTTAATGATTTGGTTCACTCGGATTGGTGTTTGGACGGCTGTGTTGGTCTGGGGCTGGTCAGGGTCCGGCTGAGTACTTAGTTTCAGTAGCAGCTGACTCAGGGGACTCTTTTCTGGGTTTAGCTCTTGGGTCTGAAAGGCTTTGAAATGAAGGGTGTCTGGGGAGCTAGATTTGAGGTGATTTAGGAAGTTTAGTGCTCGTTTTTGGATGTTTATTATCAGTGGGTATCTGCCTAGTTCGGCTCTGCATGCATTTGTTGGCGTTTTTCTTTGGGTGCGAAGGATGCTTCGGCAGAATTCTGCATGTAGGGCTTCTATTGTGTGTTTTTCCCATTTAGTGTAGTTTTGGTGATTTAGCGGGCCCCATACTTCACTACCGTACAGTGCAATGGGCAGGATTATGCTGTCAAAAATTTTGAGCCAGATTTTGATTGGGATTTGGATGTTGTAGAATTTTATTTTTATTGCATATAGGGCTCTTTGGGCTTTTTCTTTTAGTGCATTCACTGCTATGCTGAAGCTCCCTGATGCTGTAATAGTTAGACCAAGGTAGGTGTAGCTCATAGTGTGTCCTATAGTGGTATCACTGAGGGAAACTGGTATTTGTTTTCCTGACATCTGGGTCTTTTCTGAAAAATCATGATGTTGGTTTTCTTTAGATTTACTGTTAGAGCCCAATTTCTCTCTCTGACAGCCCCAGTCTCTCTCTCTCACACTCCCAATCTCTCTCTCTCTCTCTCACTCCCAATCTCTCTCTCTCTCACACTCCCAATCTCACTCTCGCACACTCCCAATCTCTCTCTCTCACACTCCCAATCTCTTTCTCTCTCACACTCCCAATCTCTCTCTCTCTCACACTCCCAATCTCTCTCTCTCTCACACTCCCAATCTCTCTCTCTCTCTCACTCCCAGTCTCTCTCTCTCACACTCCCAGTCTCTCTCTCTCACAGTCCCAATCTCTCTATCTCTCACACTCCCAATCTCTCTCTCTCACTCTCTCCCAATCTCTCTCTCTCTCTCTCACACTCCCAATCTCTCTCTCTCTCTCACACTCCCAATATCTCTCTCTCTCACACTCCCAATCTCTCTCTCTCATACTCCCAATCTCTCTCTCTCACACACTCCCAATCTCTCTCTCTCACTCACTCCCAATCTCTCTCTCTCTCTCTCTCACACTCCCAATCTCTCTCTCTCTCACACTCCCAATCTCTCTCTCTCTCACACTCCCAATCTCTCTCTCTCTCACACTCCCAATCTCTCTCTCTCTCTCACTCCCAGTCTCTCTCTCTCACACTCCCAGTCTCTCTCTCTCACACTCCCAATCTCTCTATCTCTCACACTCCCAATCTCTCTCTCTCACACTCCCAATCTCTCTCTCTCACTCTCTCCCAATCTCTCTCTCTCTCTCACACTCCCAATCTCTCTCTCTCTCTCACACTCCCAATATCTCTCTCTCTCACACTCCCAATCTCTCTCTCTCACACTCCCAATCTCTCTCTCTCTCACCCTCCCAATTGCCCTCTCTCACACTCCCAATCTCTCTCTCTCTCACACTCCCAATCTCTCTCTCACACTCCCAATCTCTCTCTCTCTCACACACCCAATCTCTCTCACTCTCGCACTCCCAGTCTCTCTCTCTCACACACTCCCAGTCTCTCTCTCTCACACTCCCAGTCTCTCTCTCTCACACTCCTAATCTCTCTCTCTCACACTCCCAATCTCTCTCTCTCACTCACTCCCAATCTCTCTCTCTGTCTCACACTCCCAATCTCTCTCTCTCTCTCACACTCCCAATATCTCTCTCTCTCACACTCCCAATCTGTCTCTCTCTCACACTCCCAATCTCTCTCTCTCTCACACTCCCAATCTCTGTCTCTCACACTCCCAATCTCTCTCTCTCTCACACTCCCAATCTCTCAGTCTCACACTCCCAATTTCTCTCTCTCACACTCCCAGTCTCTCTCTCTCTCACACTCTCAATCAGTTCAGTTCAGTTTCAGTTCAGTTCAAATGCTTTATTGGCATGAAAGTTTGCAGAGAACCATATTGCCAAAGCTTACATTGCAAAAAGGTACAGTTTTCCAACATTCTGTGGGTGTCAATCGATTTGACATTTGTTGGGTATATACAATATTACTTTTAAACAATATTAATTTTAAACAGTCTTTCTACTTCATTTGGTACGTTCAATATTAATTTTAAACAGTCTTACTTTTAAACAGTCCTCAGGTTGTGACATGTTGTTACATATTTAGCCCCAAGGTATGGTCTGTCTCCTTCTCCTAGGACTAATCTCAATTTTGACAGATCATCCAATTCCTTGAAATCTGGGGTTGTTTGGCTTAGCTTGTTGAATAATATGTTTCTTGATGTGTTGAATTTTTCGCATTTTAGGAGGAAATGCATTTCTGTTTCAACCTCGCCAGCCAGACATTGATCGCATATTCTATTCTCTCTAGGCTGCCAGGATTTCTTGTATCTGCCTTTTTCAATTTCCAGTTGGTGGTCGCTTAGTCTGTACCTGGTGAGGGTCTGTCTCTGTTTTGTGTCTCTGATGGTCGTGAGGTAGTCTGCCAGTTTATATTCTCTTTTTAGGGCCCGGTAACATTCTAATCTGCTTTGGCTTTCGGTTATTTTGTTCCAATGTTCCAGGTAGGTTTCTTTGCATTTTTTAATGATTTGGTTCACTCGGATTGGTGTTTGGACGGCTGTGTTGGTCTGGGGCTGGTCAGGGTCCGGCTGAGTACTTAGTTTCAGTAGCAGCTGACTCAGGGGACTCTTTTCTGGGTTTAGCTCTTGGGTCTGAAAGGCTTTGAAATGAAGGGTGTCTGGGGAGCTAGATTTGAGGTGATTTAGGAAGTTTAGTGCTCGTTTTTGGATGTTTATTATCAGTGGGTATCTGCCTAGTTCGGCTCTGCATGCATTTGTTGGCGTTTTTCTTTGGGTGCGAAGGATGCTTCGGCTGAATTCTGCATGTAGGGCTTCTATTGTGTGTTTTTCCCATTTAGTGTAGCTTTGGTGATTTAGCGGGCCCCATACTTCACTACCGTACAGTGCAATGGGCAGGATTATGCTGTCAAAAATTTTGAGCCAGATTTTGATTGGGATTTGGATGTTGTAGAATTTTCTTTTTATTGCATATAGGGCTCTTCGGGCTTTTTCTTTTAGTGCATTCACTGCTATGCCGAAGCTCCCTGATGCTGTAATAGTTAGACCAAGGTAGGTGTAGCTCATAGTGTGTCCTATAGTGGTATCACTGAGGGTAAACTGGTATTTGTTTTCCTGACATCTGGGTCTTTTCTGAAAAATCATGATGTTGGTTTTCTTTAGATTTACTGTTAGAGCCCAATTTTGGCAGTATTTGTCGAGTAGGTCTAGTTGTTGCTGTAATCCCTGTTCTGTGGGAGACAGCAGAACCAGGTCGTCCGCATAGAACAGGGACTTCACTTCACTTCTCTCTCTCTCACACTCCCAATCACTCCCTCTCACACTCCCAATCTCTCTCTCTCTCACACTCCCAATCTCTCAGTCTCACACTCCCAATCCCTCTCTCTCACACTCCCAATCTCTCTCTCTCACACTCCCAATGTCTCTCTCTCACACTCCCAATCTCTCTCTCACACACTCCCAGTTTCTCTCTCTCACACTCCCAATCTCTCTCCCTCACACTCCCAATCACTCTCTCTCTCTCACACTCCCAATCTCTCTCTCTCTCTCACTACCAATCTCTCTCTCTGACACTCCCAATCTCTCTCTCTCTCACACTCCCAATTTCTCTCTCTGACAGCCCCAGTCTCTCTCTCTCACACTCCCAATCTCTCTCTCTCTCTCTCACTCCCAATCTCTCTCTCTCTCACACTCCCAATCTCACTCTCGCACACTCCCAATCTCTCTCTCTCACACTCCCAATCTCTCTCTCTCTCACACTCCCAATCTCTCTCTCTCTCACACTCCCAATCTCTCTCTCTCTCACACTCCCAAACTCTCTCTCTCTCTCACTCCCAGTCTCTCTCTCTCACATTCCCAGTCTCTCTCTCTCACACTCCCAATCTCTCTATCTCTCACACTCCCAATCTCTCTCTCTCACACTCCCAATCTCTCTCTCTCACTCTCTCCCAATCTCTCTCTCTCTCTCACACTCCCAATCTCTCTCTCTCTCTCACACTCCCAATATCTCTCTCTCTCACACTCCCAATCTCTGTCTCTCATACTCCCAATCTCTCTCTCTCACACACTCCCAATCTCTCTCTCTCACTCACTCCCAATCTCTCTCTCTCTCTCACACTCCCAATCTCTCTCTCTCTCTCACACTCCCAATATCTCTCGCTCTCACACTCCCAATCTCTCTCTCTCTCACACTCCCAATCTCTCTCTCTCTCACACTCCCAATCTCTGTCTCTCACACTCCCAATCTCTCTCTCTCTCACACTCCCAATCTCTCAGTCTCACACTCCCAATTTCTCTCTCTCACACTCCCAATCTCTCTCTCTCTCACACTCCCAATCTCTCTCTCTCTCACACTCCCAATCTCTCTCTCTCACACTCCTAATCTCTCTCTCTCTCACACTCCCAATCTCTCAGTCTCACACTCCCAATCCCTCTCTCTCACACTCCCAATCTCTCTCTCTCACACTCCCAATCTCTCTCTCTCACACTCCCAATCTCTCTCTCACACACTCCCAGTCTCTCTCACACTCCCAATGTCTCTCCCTCACACTCCCAATCTCTCTCTCTCTCTCACACTCCCAATCTCTCTCTCTCTCTCACTCCCAATCTCTCTCTCTGACACTCCCAATCTCTCTCTCTCTCACACTCCCAATTTCTCTCTCTGACAGCCCCAGTCTCTCTCTCTCACACTCCCAATCTCTCTCTCTCTCTTACACTCCCAATCTCTCTCTCTATCACACTCCCAATCTCACTCTCGCACACTCCCAATCTCTCACTCTCACACTCACAATCTCTCTCTCTCTCACACTCCCAGTATCTCTCTCTCTCACACTCCCAATCTCTCTCTCTCACACTCCCAATCTCTCTCTCTCTCACCCTCCCAATTGCTCTCTCTCACACTCCCAATCTCTCTCTCACTCACACTCCCAATCTCTCTCTCACACTCCCAATCTCTCTCTCTCTCACACTCCCAATCTCTCTCACTCTCGCACTCCCAGTCTCTCTCTCTCACACACTCCCAGTCTCTCTCTCTCACACTCCCAGTCTCTCTCTCTCACACTCCCAATCTCTCTCTCTCACACTCCCAATCTCTCTCTCTCACTCACTCCCAATCTCTCTCTCTCACACTCCCAATCTCTCTCTCTCTCACACTCCCAATTTCTCTCTCTCACAGTCCCAATCTCTCTCTCTCACACTCCCAATCTCTCTCTCTCTCACACTCCCAATCTCTCTCTCTCTCACACTCCCAATCTCTCTCTCTCTCACACTCCCAATCTCTCTCTCTCTCACACTCCCAATCTCTCTCTCTCTCACGCTCCCAATCTCTCTCTCTCTCTCACTCCCAGTCTCTCTCTCTCACACTCCCAGTCTCTCTCTCTCACACTCCCAATCTCTCTCTCTCACACTCACAATCTCTCTCTCTCTCACACTCCCAATTTCTCTCTCTGACACTCCCAATCTCTCTCTCTCTCTCACACTCCCAATCTCTCTCTCTCTCACACTCCCAATCTCTCTCTCTCACAGTCCCAATTCTCTCTCTCTCACACTCCCAATCTCTCTCTCTCTCACACTCTCAGTCTCTTTCTCTCACACTCCCAGTCTCTCTCTGACTCACACTCCCAATCTCTCTCTCTCTCTCACACTCCCAATCTCTCAGTCTCATACTCCCAATCCCTCTCTCTCACACTCCCAATCTCTCTCTCTCACACTCCCAATGTCTCTCTCTCACACTCCCAATCTCTCTCTCACACACTCCCAGTTTCTCTCTCTCACACTCCCAATCTCTCTCCCTCACACTCCCAATCACTCTCTCTCTCTCACACTCCCTATCTCTCTCTCTCTCTCACTCCCACTCTCTCTCTCTCACTCACTCCCAATCTCTCTCTCTGACACTCCGAATCTCTCTCTCTCTCACACTCCCAATTTCTCTCTCTGACAGCCCCAGTCTCTCTCTCTCACACTCCCAATCTCTCTCTCTCTCTCTCACTTCCAATCTCTCTCTCTCTCACACTCCCAATCTCACTCTCGCACACTCCCAATCTCTCTCTCTCACACTCCCAATCTCTCTCTCTCTCACACTCCCAATCTCTCTCTCTCTCACACTCCCAATCTCTCTCTCTCTCACACTCCCAATCTCTCTCTCTCTCTCACTCCCACTCTCTCTCTCTCACACTCCCAGTCTCTCTCTCTCACACTCCCAATCTCTCTCTCTCTCACACTCCCAATCTCTCTCTCTCACACTCCCAATCTCTCTCTCTCACTCTCTCCCAATCTCTCTCTCTCTCTCACACTCCCAATCTCTGTCTCTCTCTCGCATTCCCAATATCTCTCTCTCTCATACTTCCAATCTCTCTCTCTCATACTCCCAATCTCTCTCGCTCACACACTCCCAATCTCTCTCTCTCAATCCCTCCCAATCTCTCTCTCTCTCTCACAGTCCCAATCTCTCTCTCTCTCTCACACTCCCAATATCTCTCGCTCTCACACTCCCAATCTCTCTCTCGCTCACACTCCCAATCTCTCTCTCTCTCACACTCGCAATCTCTGTCTCTCACACTCCCAATCTCTCTCTCTCTCACACTCCCAATCTCTCAGTCTCACACTCCCAATTTCTCTCTCTCACACTCCCAATCTCTCTCTCTCTCACACTCCCAATCTCTCTCTCTCACACACTCCCAATCTCTCTCTCTCACACTCCCAATCTCTCTCTCTCACACTCCCAATCTCTCAGTCTCACACTCCCAATCTCTCTCTCTCACACTCCGAATCCCTCTCTCTCACACTCCCAATCTCTCTCTCTCATACTCCCAATCTCTCTCTCACACACTGCCACTCTCTCTCTCTCACACTCCCAATCTCTCTCTCTCACACTCCCAATCTCTCTCTCTCTCTCACACTCCCACTCTCTCTCTCTCTCTCACACTCCCAATCTCTCTCTCTGACACTCCCAATCTCTCTCTCTCTCACACTCCCAATCTCTCTCTCTCTCACACTCCCAATCTCTCTCTCTCTCACACTCCCAATCTCTCTCTCTCTCACGCCCCCAATCTCTCTCTCTCTCTCACTACCAGTCTCTCTCTCTCACACTCCCAGTCTCTCTCTCTCACACTCCCAATCTCTCTCTAGCACACTCCCAATCTCTCTCTCTCTCACACTCCCAATTTCTCTCTCTCACACTCCCAGTCTCTCTCTCACACTCCCAATCTCTCTCTCTCACACTCCCAATCTCTCTCTCTCACTCAATCCCAATCTCTGTCTCTCTCTCACACACCCAATCTCTCTCTCTCCCTCACACTCCCAATACCTCTCTCACACTCCCAATCTCTCTCTCTCTCACACTCCCAATATCTCTCTCTCTCACACTCCCAATCTGCCTCTCTCTCACACTCCCAATCTCTCTCTCTCTCACACTCCCAATCTCTGCCTCTCACACTCCCAATCTCTCTCTCTCTCACACTCCCAATCTCTCAGTCTCACACTCCCAATTTCTCTCTCTCACACTCCCAGTCTCTCTCTCTCTCACACTCCCAATCTCTCTCTCTCTCACACTCCCAATCTCTCCCTCTCACACTCCCAATCTCTCTCTCTCTCACACTCCCAATCTCCCAGTCTCACACTCCCAATCCCTCTCTCTCACACTCCCAATCTCTCTCTCTCACACTCCCAATGTCTCTCTCTCACACTCCCAATCTCTCTCTCACACACTCCCAGTTTCTCTCTCTCACACTCCCAATCTCTCTCCCTCACACTCCCAATCACTCTCTCTCTCTCACACTCCCAATCTCTCTCTCTCTCTCACTCCCAATCTCTCTCTCTGACACTCCCAATCTCTCTCTCTCTCACACTCCCAATTTCAGTTCAGTTCAGTTCAGTTCAAATGCTTTATTGGCATGAAAGTTTACAGAGAACCATATTGCCAAAGCTTACATAGCAAAAAGGTACAGTTTTCCAACATTCTGTAGGTGTCAATCGATTTGACATTTGTTGGGTACATACAATATTACTTTTAAACAATATTAATTTTAAACAGTCTTTCTACTTCATTTGGTACGTTCAATATTAATTTTAAACAGTCTTACTTTTAAACAGTCCTCAGGTTGTGACATGTTGTTACATATTTAGCCCCAAGGTATGGTCTGTCTCCTTCTCCTAGGACTAATCTCAATTTTGACAGATCATCCAATTCCTTGAAATCTGGGGTTGTTTGGCTTAGCTTGTTGAATAATATGTTTCTTGATGTGTTGAATTTTTCGCATTTTAGGAGGAAATGCATTTCTGTTTCAACCTCGCCAGCCAGACATTGATCGCATATTCTATTCTCTCTAGGCTGCCAGGATTTCTTGTATCTGCCTTTTTCAATTTCCAGTTGGTGGTCGCTTAGTCTGTACCTGGTGAGGGTCTGTCTCTGTTTTGTGTCTCTGATGGTCGTGAGGTAGTCTGCCAGTTTATATTCTCTTTTTAGGGCCCGGTAACATTCTAATCTGCTTTGGCTTTCGGTTATTTTGTTCCAATGTTCCAGGTAGGTTTCTTTGCATTTTTTAATGATTTGGTTCACTCGGATTGGTGTTTGGACGGCTGTGTTGGTCTGGGGCTGGTCAGGGTCCGGCTGAGTACTTAGTTTCAGTAGCAGCTGACTCAGGGGACTCTTTTCTGGGTTTAGCTCTTGGGTCTGAAAGGCTTTGAAATGAAGGGTGTCTGGGGAGCTAGATTTGAGGTGATTTAGGAAGTTTAGTGCTCGTTTTTGGATGTTTATTATCAGTGGGTATCTGCCTAGTTCGGCTCTGCATGCATTTGTTGGCGTTTTTCTTTGGGTGCGAAGGATGCTTCGGCAGAATTCTGCATGTAGGGCTTCTATTGTGTGTTTTTCCCATTTAGTGTAGCTTTGGTGATTTAGCGGGCCCCATACTTCACTACCGTACAGTGCAATGGGCAGGATTATGCTGTCAAAAATTTTGAGCCAGATTTTGATTGGGATTTGGATGTTGTAGAATTTTCTTTTTATTGCACATAGGGCTCTTCGGGCTTTTTCTTTTAGTGCATTCACTGCTATGCTGAAGCTCCCTGATGCTGTAATAGTTAGACCAAGGTAGGTGTAGCTCATAGTGTGTCCTATAGTGGTATCACTGAGGGAAACTGGTATTTGTTTTCCTGACATCTGGGTCTTTTCTGAAAAATCATGATGTTGGTTTTCTTTAGATTTACTGTTAGAGCCCAATTTCTCTCTCTGACAGCCCCAGTCTCTCTCTCTCACACTCCCAATCTCTCTCTCTCTCTCTCACTCCCAATCTCTCTCTCTCTCACACTCCCAATCTCACTCTCGCACACTCCCAATCTCTCTCTCTCACACTCCCAATCTCTTTCTCTCTCACACTCCCAATCTCTCTCTCTCTCACACTCCCAATCTCTCTCTCTCTCACACTCCCAATCTCTCTCTCTCTCTCACTCCCAGTCTCTCTCTCTCACACTCCCAGTCTCTCTCTCTCACAGTCCCAATCTCTCTATCTCTCACACTCCCAATCTCTCTCTCTCACTCTCTCCCAATCTCTCTCTCTCTCTCACACTCCCAATCTCTCTCTCTCTCTCACACTCCCAATATCTCTCTCTCTCACACTCCCAATCTCTCTCTCTCATACTCCCAATCTCTCTCTCTCACACACTCCCAATCTCTCTCTCTCACTCACTCCCAATCTCTCTCTCTCTCTCTCTCACACTCCCAATCTCTCTCTCTCTCACACTCCCAATCTCTCTCTCTCTCACACTCCCAATCTCTCTCTCTCTCACACTCCCAATCTCTCTCTCTCTCTCACTCCCAGTCTCTCTCTCTCACACTCCCAGTCTCTCTCTCTCACACTCCCAATCTCTCTATCTCTCACACTCCCAATCTCTCTCTCTCACACTCCCAATCTCTCTCTCTCACTCTCTCCCAATCTCTCTCTCTCTCTCACACTCCCAATCTCTCTCTCTCTCTCACACTCCCAATATCTCTCTCTCTCACACTCCCAATCTCTCTCTCTCACACTCCCAATCTCTCTCTCTCTCACCCTCCCAATTGCCCTCTCTCACACTCCCAATCTCTCTCTCTCTCACACTCCCAATCTCTCTCTCACACTCCCAATCTCTCTCTGTCTCACACACCCAATCTCTCTCACTCTCGCACTCCCAGTCTCTCTCTCTCACACACTCCCAGTCTCTCTCTCTCACACTCCCAGTCTCTCTCTCTCACACTCCTAATCTCTCTCTCTCACACTCCCAATCTCTCTCTCTCACTCACTCCCAATCTCTCTCTCTGTCTCACACTCCCAATCTCTCTCTCTCTCTCACACTCCCAATATCTCTCTCTCTCACACTCCCAATCTGTCTCTCTCTCACACTCCCAATCTCTCTCTCTCTCACACTCCCAATCTCTGTCTCTCACACTCCCAATCTCTCTCTCTCTCACACTCCCAATCTCTCAGTCTCACACTCCCAATTTCTCTCTCTCACACTCCCAGTCTCTCTCTCTCTCACACTCTCAATCAGTTCAGTTCAGTTTCAGTTCAGTTCAAATGCTTTATTGGCATGAAAGTTTGCAGAGAACCATATTGCCAAAGCTTACATTGCAAAAAGGTACAGTTTTCCAACATTCTGTGGGTGTCAATCGATTTGACATTTGTTGGGTATATGCAATATTACTTTTAAACAATATTAATTTTAAACAGTCTTTCTACTTCATTTGGTACGTTCAATATTAATTTTAAACAGTCTTACTTTTAAACAGTCCTCAGGTTGTGACATGTTGTTACATATTTAGCCCCAAGGTATGGTCTGTCTCCTTCTCCTAGGACTAATCTCAATTTTGACAGATCATCCAATTCCTTGAAATCTGGGGTTGTTTGGCTTAGCTTGTTGAATAATATGTTTCTTGATGTGTTGAATTTTTCGCATTTTAGGAGGAAATGCATTTCTGTTTCAACCTCGCCAGCCAGACATTGATCGCATATTCTATTCTCTCTAGGCTGCCAGGATTTCTTGTATCTGCCTTTTTCAATTTCCAGTTGGTGGTCGCTTAGTCTGTACCTGGTGAGGGTCTGTCTCTGTTTTGTGTCTCTGATGGTCGTGAGGTAGTCTGCCAGTTTATATTCTCTTTTTAGGGCCCGGTAACATTCTAATCTGCTTTGGCTTTCGGTTATTTTGTTCCAATGTTCCAGGTAGGTTTCTTTGCATTTTTTAATGATTTGGTTCACTCGGATTGGTGTTTGGACGGCTGTGTTGGTCTGGGGCTGGTCAGGGTCCGGCTGAGTACTTAGTTTCAGTAGCAGCTGACTCAGGGGACTCTTTTCTGGGTTTAGCTCTTGGGTCTGAAAGGCTTTGAAATGAAGGGTGTCTGGGGAGCTAGATTTGAGGTGATTTAGGAAGTTTAGTGCTCGTTTTTGGATGTTTATTATCAGTGGGTATCTGCCTAGTTCGGCTCTGCATGCATTTGTTGGCGTTTTTCTTTGGGTGCGAAGGATGCTTCGGCAGAATTCTGCATGTAGGGCTTCTATTGTGTGTTTTTCCCATTTAGTGTAGCTTTGGTGATTTAGCGGGCCCCATACTTCACTACCGTACAGTGCAATGGGCAGGATTATGCTGTCAAAAATTTTGAGCCAGATTTTGATTGGGATTTGGATGTTGTAGAATTTTCTTTTTATTGCATATAGGGCTCTTCGGGCTTTTTCTTTTAGTGCATTCACTGCTATGCTGAAGCTCCCTGATGCTGTAATAGTTAGACCAAGGTAGGTGTAGCTCATAGTGTGTCCTATAGTGGTATCACTGAGGGTAAACTGGTATTTGTTTTCCTGACATCTGGGTCTTTTCTGAAAAATCATGATGTTGGTTTTCTTTAGATTTACTGTTAGAGCCCAATTTTGGCAGTATTTGTCGAGTAGGTCTAGTTGTTGCTGTAATCCCTGTTCTGTGGGAGACAGCAGAACCAGGTCGTCCGCATAGAACAGGGACTTCACTTCACTTCTCTCTCTCTCACACTCCCAATCACTCCCTCTCACACTCCCAATCTCTCTCTCTCTCACACTCCCAATCTCTCAGTCTCACACTCCCAATCCCTCTCTCTCACACTCCCAATCTCTCTCTCTCACACTCCCAATGTCTCTCTCTCACACTCCCAATCTCTCTCTCACACACTCCCAGTTTCTCTCTCTCACACTCCCAATCTCTCTCCCTCACACTCCCAATCACTCTCTCTCTCTCACACTCCCAATCTCTCTCTCTCTCTCACTACCAATCTCTCTCTCTGACACTCCCAATCTCTCTCTCTCTCACACTCCCAATTTCTCTCTCTGACAGCCCCAGTCTCTCTCTCTCACACTCCCAATCTCTCTCTCTCTCTCTCACTCCCAATCTCTCTCTCTCTCACACTCCCAATCTCACTCTCGCACACTCCCAATCTCTCTCTCTCACACTCCCAATCTCTCTCTCTCTCACACTCCCAATCTCTCTCTCTCTCACACTCCCAATCTCTCTCTCTCTCACACTCCCAAACTCTCTCTCTCTCTCACTCCCAGTCTCTCTCTCTCACATTCCCAGTCTCTCTCTCTCACACTCCCAATCTCTCTATCTCTCACACTCCCAATCTCTCTCTCTCACACTCCCAATCTCTCTCTCTCACTCTCTCCCAATCTCTCTCTCTCTCTCACACTCCCAATCTCTCTCTCTCTCTCACACTCCCAATATCTCTCTCTCTCACACTCCCAATCTCTGTCTCTCATACTCCCAATCTCTCTCTCTCACACACTCCCAATCTCTCTCTCTCACTCACTCCCAATCTCTCTCTCTCTCTCACACTCCCAATCTCTCTCTCTCTCTCACACTCCCAATATCTCTCGCTCTCACACTCCCAATCTCTCTCTCTCTCACACTCCCAATCTCTCTCAGTTCAGTTCAGTTCAGTTCAAATGCTTTATTGGCATGAAAGTTTACAGAGAACCATATTGCCAAAGCTTACATTGCAAAAAGGTACAGTTTTCCAACATTCTGTAGGTGTCAATCGATTTGACATTTGTTGGGTATATACAATATTACTTTTAAACAATATTAATTTTAAACAGTCTTTCTACTTCATTTGGTACGTTCAATATTAATTTTAAACAGTCTTACTTTTAAACAGTCCTCAGGTTGTGACATGTTGTTACATATTTAGCCCCAAGGTATGGTCTGTCTCCTTCTCCTAGGACTAATCTCAATTTTGACAGATCATCCAATTCCTTGAAATCTGGGGTTGTTTGGCTTAGCTTGTTGAATAATATGTTTCTTGATGTGTTGAATTTTTCGCATTTTAGGAGGAAATGCATTTCTGTTTCAACCTCGCCAGCCAGACATTGATCGCATATTCTATTCTCTCTAGGCTGCCAGGATCTCTCTCTCTCACACTCCCAATCTCTGTCTCTCACACTCCCAATCTCTCTCTCTCTCACACTCCCAATCTCTCAGTCTCACACTCCCAATTTCTCTCTCTCACACTCCCAATCTCTCTCTCTCTCACACTCCCAATCTCTCTCTCTCTCACACTCCCAATCTCTCTCTCTCACACTCCCAATCTCTCTCTCTCTCACACTCCCAATCTCTCAGTCTCACACTCCCAATCCCTCTCTCTCACACTCCCAATCTCTCTCTCTCACACTCCCAATCTCTCTCTCTCACACTCCCAATCTCTCTCTCACACACTCCCAGTCTCTCTCTCTCACACTCCCAATGTCTCTCCCTCACACTCCCAATCTCTCTCTCTGACACTCCCAATCTCTCTCTCTCTCACACTCCCAATTTCTCTCTCTGACAGCCCCAGTCTCTCTCTCTCACACTCCCAATCTCTCTCTCTCTCTTACACTCCCAATCTCTCTCTCTATCACACTCCCAATCTCACTGTCGCACACTCCCAATCTCTCACTCTCACACTCACAATCTCTCTCTCTCTCACACTCCCAATCTCTCTCTCTCTCACACTCCAAATCTCTCTCTCTCTCTCACTCACAGTCTCTCTCTCTCACACTCCCAGTATCTCTCTCTCTCACACTCCCAATCTCTCTCTCTCACACTCCCAATCTCTCTCTCTCTCACCCTCCCAATTGCCCTCTCTCACACTCCCAATCTCTCTCTCTCTCACACTCCCAATCTCTCTCTCACACTCCCAATCTCTCTCTCTCTCACACTCCCAATCTCTCTCACTCTCGCACTCCCAGTCTCTCTCTCTCACACACTCCCAGTCTCTCTCTCTCACACTCCCAGTCTCTCTCTCTCACACTCCCAATCTCTCTCTCTCACACTCCCAATCTCTCTCTCTCACTCACTCCCAATCTCTCTCTCTCACACTCCCAATCTCTCTCTCTCTCACACTCCCAATTTCTCTCTCTCACAGTCCCAATCTCTCTCTCTCACACTCCCAATCTCTCTCTCTCTCACACTCCCAATCTCTCTCTCTCTCACACTCCCAATCTCTCTCTCTCTCACACTCCCAATCTCTCTCTCTCTCACACTCCCAATCTCTCTCTCTCTCACGCTCCCAATCTCTCTCTCTCTCTCACTCCCAGTCTCTCTCTCTCACACTCCCAGTCTCTCTCTCTCACACTCCCAATCTCTCTCTCTCACACTCACAATCTCTCTCTCTCTCACACTCCCAATTTCTCTCTCTGACACTCCCAATCTCTCTCTCTCTCTCACACTCCCAATCTCTCTCTCTCTCACACTCCCAATCTCTCTCTCTCACAGTCCCAATTCTCTCTCTCTCACACTCCCAATCTCTCTCTCACACACTCCCAGTTTCTCTCTCTCACACTCCCAATCTCTCTCCCTCACACTCCCAATCACTCTCTCTCTCTCACACTCCCAATCTCTCTCTCTCTCTCACTCCCAATCTCTCTCTCTGACACTCCGAATCTCTCTCTCTCTCACACTCCCAATTTCTCTCTCTGACAGCCCCAGTCTCTCTCTCTCACACTCCCAATCTCTCTCTCTCTCTCTCACTCCCAATCTCTCTCTCTCTCACACTCCCAATCTCACTCTCGCACACTCCCAATCTCTCTCTCTCACACTCCCAATCTCTCTCTCTCTCACACTCCCAATCTCTCTCTCTCTCACACTCCCAATCTCTCTCTCTCTCACACTCCCAATCTCTCTCTCTCTCTCACACTCCCACTCAGTTCAGTTCAGTTCAGTTCAAATGCTTTATTGGCATGAAAGTTTACAGAGAACCATATTGCCAAAGCTTACATAGCAAAAAGGTACAGTTTTCCAACATTCTGTAGGTGTCAATCGATTTGACATTTGTTGGGTATATACAATATTACTTTTAAACAATATTAATTTTAAACAGTCTTTCTACTTCATTTGGTACGTTCAATATTAATTTTAAACAGTCTTACTTTTAAACAGTCCTCAGGTTGTGACATGTTGTTACATATTTAGCCCCAAGGTATGGTCTGTCTCCTTCTCCTAGGACTAATCTCAATTTTGACAGATCATCCAATTCCTTGAAATCTGGGGTTGTTTGGCTTAGCTTGTTGAATAATATGTTTCTTGATGTGTTGAATTTTTCGCATTTTAGGAGGAAATGCATTTCTGTTTCAACCTCGCCAGCCAGACATTGATCGCATATTCTATTCTCTCTAGGCTGCCAGGATTTCTTGTATCTGCCTTTTTCAATTTCCAGTTGGTGGTCGCTTAGTCTGTACCTGGTGAGGGTCTGTCTCTGTTTTGTGTCTCTGATGGTCGTGAGGTAGTCTGCCAGTTTATATTCTCTTTTTAGGGCCCGGTAACATTCTAATCTGCTTTGGCTTTCGGTTATTTTGTTCCAATGTTCCAGGTAGGTTTCTTTGCATTTTTTAATGATTTGGTTCACTCGGATTGGTGTTTGGACGGCTGTGTTGGTCTGGGGCTGGTCAGGGTCCGGCTGAGTACTTAGTTTCAGTAGCAGCTGACTCAGGGGACTCTTTTCTGGGTTTAGCTCTTGGGTCTGAAAGGCTTTGAAATGAAGGGTGTCTGGGGAGCTAGATTTGAGGTGATTTAGGAAGTTTAGTGCTCGTTTTTGGATGTTTATTATCAGTGGGTATCTGCCTAGTTCGGTTCTGCATGCATTTGTTGGCGTTTTTCTTTGGGTGCGAAGGATGCTTCGGCAGAATTCTGCATGTAGGGCTTCTATTGTGTGTTTTTCCCATTTAGTGTAGCTTTGGTGATTTAGCGGGCCCCATACTTCACTACCGTACAGTGCAATGGGCAGGATTATGCTGTCAAAAATTTTGAGCCAGATTTTGATTGGGATTTGGATGTTGTAGAATTTTCTTTTTATTGCATATAGGGCTCTTCGGGCTTTTTCTTTTAGTGCATTCACTGCTATGCTGAAGCTCCCTGATGCTGTAATAGTTAGACCAAGGTAGGTGTAGCTCATAGTGTGTCCTATAGTGGTATCACTGAGGGTAAACTGGTATTTGTTTTCCTGACATCTGGGTCTTTTCTGAAAAATCATGATGTTGGTTTTCTTTAGATTTACTGTTAGAGCCCAATTTTGGCAGTATTTGTCGAGTAGGTCTAGTTGTTGCTGTAATCCCTGTTCTGTGGGAGACAGCAGAACCAGGTCGTCCGCATAGAACAGGGACTTCACTTCTCCATCTAGGAGACGGAGACCTGGTGACTCGCTTTGCTCCAGCATGTCTGCTAATTCATTTATGTATATGTTGAACAGGGTCGGGCTCAAATTGCAGCCCTGCCGGACGCCTCTTCTCTGGGTGAAGAAATCGGTGCGTTTGTCTCCAATTTTGACCCCGCATTTGTTTTTCAGATACATTGATTTAATAAGGTCATAGACTTTGCCCCCTATTCCACACTGAAGAAGTTTATAATAGAGCCCTTCGTGCCATATAGAGTCAAAGGCTTTCTTGAAGTCGATGAAACAGGCGAATATTTTCCCATTTTTTGTTTGGTGTTTATGTTTTTCGATGAGGGTGTGAAGGGTATAGATATGGTCGGCGGTGCGGTGTTTTGGAAGAAAGCCTATTTGGTTTTTTCTGAGGATATTATGTTTGTTAAGAAAATCAAGTAATCTACTATTTAGAATACTGCAGAATAACTTCCCTAGACAACTGTTGACACAGATGCCGCGGTAGTTATTTGGGTCTGATTTGTTTCCACTTTTATATATGGGGGAGATTAGTCCTTGGCACCAGATATCGGGAAAACAGCCTGAGCGTAATATGATGTTGAATAGTTTGAGTATCGCACCCTGCATCTCCATATTACTGAACTTTAGCATTTCATTTTTGATGTTGTCTGGGCCACAGGCTTTCTTTAGGTGGAGAGATTTTGTTTTTGTGGCCAGTTCTTTCCATGTGATTGGGGAGTCTAGAGGGTTTTGGTTGTCTTTAATTGTTGCTTCTAATGTGTGGAGTTTTTCTGTGACCTGATGTTGACTTGGGTTTGTTTTGTTTTTTGGGATGTCTTTGTAGAGGTTTTCAAAATGTGTTCTCCAGATGTCGCCATCTTGGATTGGTAATGCTTGCAATTGTGTTGTACTCAGGTTATTCCACATTTCCCAGAATTGTTTTGGATTGGTGGAGTTTTCAATTTCTTCGAGTATTTTGTGGGTATAGTTTTGTGTTTTGTTCCTAATGGTGTGTTTATATCTTTTGAGGGTTTCATTGTATCTAGTACGTAGGTCCGGATTGTTTGGTTGCCGATGCTTTTGGTTTGATATTTTTCTCAGGTCTTTTCTGGCATTTTTGCATTCGTGGTCAAACCATTTCATATTTTTATTTTGTCTTTTTTGATGCTTCCTCTTCTGTTTCACGAGGTCGGCTTTTACAGCTGCCTCATGGAAGATCATGTTTATATCCTCTATGGCCGTGTTTACACCATCTCTGGTGATCTCATATAGATTTTCTTTAAATTTTGAAATTTTACTTGTGAGATCAGGTGAATTTAGTGCTGTGATGAATTTATCTCCACTGTCTGGGGCCCATCTGTATGTCTGGTTTATTTTATGTAGCTTACTGTGTTCCTTTTTTGTGTCTGTAGTTTGGGCAGAAAGTTTAAGGTACACATTTATTTGGTTATGGTCTGAGAGGGGGGATTGCTGCCTGACAGTGAATGCGTTGATATCGCAGGGGTCCAGGTCAGTGATTGTATAGTCCACCACACTAGACCCAAGAGTTGAGGAGTATGTGAGTCTCCCTAGGGAGTCCCCTCTGAACCTACCATTAACTATGTACAGGCCTAAGGCTCGGCAGAGTTGCACTACCTCCCTACCGCTTTTATTTATTTCACGATCAAGGTTGTTCCGATTTGCGATGGCTGGTGTGACATCTAAAGGGGTCTGGCCAAACACATGGTTGTTTCCCTGTGGGTCTATGAAGTCAGGTTCACAACCGGTCCTTGCATTTAGGTCCCCACATATTATCACCTTTCCTTGGGCCTGGAAATGGCTGATTTCTATGTGGAGAGTATCAAATAACTCCTCTTCGAAATATGGCGAATCTATTGGAGGTATGTAGATCGCACATAAGTAAACATCTTTTTTTGCTATTCCTATATTTTTATCTAGTTTTAGCCATACGTGTGATTTCCCCTGTTTTACCGGTGAGATGTGTTTGTCCAGTTCTCCCTTATACCACACCAATATTCCCCCGGAGGTTCTGCCCTTGCGTGTTTTAGTGTTCTTTACTGAGGGCACAATGATTTCATGGTACATTGGAGGACAGTGGGTCGGCATGTCCTTTTGGCACCATGTTTCTGTTAACACAATTATATCAATGTCTTTTATAGCTTTTAGGAATTCAGGGTCTGTACTCTTCATCCCAAAAGTTGAGGAGCGGAGGCCCTGGATATTCCAGCAGCTTATGTGGAAAGAACGCATTTATATAGTTCAATAAAACGAAATAAAATGGACCTATTTTGTGGGATGAGTGTGGAAACACTATTTTCTATAATGCTAAGTGATGATTTAGTATAAATTTCATGAGGCATGCACATATATCTATCTAATAATAGTAATAATACTGATAAGATAACAATAATGATAATGATAAATAACAATATTAATAATTTCTCCGGCTTTCTATCAGGCTGTTCAGCATCGTCATGATCTTTCTCAGTTCTTGGTCTACAGTCTGTGGTCTAGAGGGGGGTCTTGGGTCAGGTATAAAAGCACGGTTCTGTTGTCGGTTTTGTAAAGGGGGGTGGGGGACATTGGTGGTCCTGTTTGGGCTCCCAATGGTAGGGGGGGTGGGAGGGCTGCGTCTTTTGGCAGTGTTTATGAGGTTTCTTGCGAAGACCCACATCCGCTGTTTGAGTAGATGTATTTCGTCATAGAGGTCCCTTGTGTTGATGTTTGGATGATGGGCCAGGGAGACGTTGGGGAGGACAGAACATCTCGTGTCGATCTCCCTGTTGGTGTTGTGGATTATATAGGCTGGGGTGTCCTTTCTGGGCAGTAGTGTGGAGATCACGATCCGCGCCTCGGGGAATTCCCTGCTGGCCTTTTCTGCCATCCTGCTCACCGCCCAAGCCGTGTTTTCCTGTAGGGTGCGTAGGTCGTTCGTGCCTGTGTGGATCACAATCCATTTGGGGCTTCCAAGGGATTCTTTGTTCAGGATCTTCATTGCTTGGCCTGTGTTGCTGCACCATTTTTTCAGGACTTGATGGTCTGGGAACAGCCTCTGAGGGTCCAGAAACTTTCCGTTGGAGTCGGTCAGCAGGACCGCCTGAGGGGCTGGTTTTTCAGACTGGGTAACAGTAGTCTGGGTAGGACTCGCCTGGTGGCTGGTTGTTGGCTGGGTTTCTGGGATATGTTGTGTGGCAGGAGCGGGGTTTGGGGCTTTCGGTGTGTCCTCGTTTAGGGGGGTATCTGTCGGTTTTTGTGTTCCTGTGTGTGAGGACTGGGTATCAGTAGTCTGGGCATGACTCGACTGAGGGCTGGTTGGAGCAGGGTTTGTGGCTTTCGGTGTGTCTTCGTGTGGGGTGGCATCCGGCGGGTTCTGTGTCCTTGTGTGTGTTGTTTTTGTGTCCTCAGGTTTTTGGACCTTAAGAGGTTTGTGTTGCCTGCTGAGCCTTTCTACGGTCTCCTTCATTTTGTTTAGTTGAGTACGGAGTTCTTTGGTCTCATTTCTTTGCTCCTCTATGGTCTTTCTCAGCTTGTGGATGGTGGACTCGTGTTCCGTTTTTAGCTGTTTGAGTTCCTCCTTCAGATTCTTGGCCAGTGTTTCTCTGTATTCGTTGAAATCAAGTTCTAGTTTGGCCAGATTCTCTTTCATCATTTTGTTTTCGTTGAGAGGTGTGGGGGGGGGTGGAGATGTACAGGGAGGTGTTTTCCTCTGCTGGTCTCTCTTCTTCTTCCTCCACTTGGCTCTCCTCATCCTCTGTTCGATTCTCTTTTGCTTCCTGTCCATTGGTCCTCTTTGTGTCTGTCTTAGTTTTCAACTGGGGGAATTCCTTTTCGAAGGTGTCCAGATTTTCCACATTCCCCTGTATCATGATCTTTCTATTTTTGTTGTAGTAGCTTATGGTTAGCAGGGGGTCATCTTTATCTAGGTTTCCATCTTTACATATTTTCAGTCTGCCTCCACTGCCAATACCTTCACTGGAGACGTATGTGTAGTGTTTTTGTAAAGTCTCCTTCCAGGAGGTGACGTATTCGGTGTAGAATATGAGGTTGTTCTTCAGCTTAGTCCCTTTGTGTGTGGTATAGTCCACGTAGAGGATTTCTGGGTTATTTTTTAGTGTTGTGTACTTGTATTTTTCCTTTGCTTTATTTTTTGTGCATTGCTCAGGATATATCATTTCCCTGCTCATTGTAGTCGTTTGTTTTTTGTCTCAGATAGATAACTTTTTTTTTTTCTCTCTTTTTTGTGTCTTGTTCCACCTTAGCCCACTTTTAGGTC